>NC_140958.1:50179235-51501735 GCF_014529385.1 Adiantum capillus-veneris | reverse complement strand
TTATGGTGGTGTGTTGTTTGCGTCCTAGCCGCTGAAGCTAGGTGGTGCCCCCTGTTTGCTTTACCATGACGGGCTCGAGGCGCGCCATTCGGTCCCCGGTGTTTTAGAGGCCTTCGGGGTTCAGGGTTCGCTTTGCTCCCGTCATTTGGTGCCCCCACTGAGGATCTTTTCATGAAACCCTTCAGTTTACAAGACTGAAACCCCTAAACTATTGTGAATGGATGAATGGCTAGCAGGATTTGCTAATTGGACGACAGAAGAAGAAGAGCTCCAAGCACAACTAGACGAACTCTGCATCTCCATCGAAGCTCGAGTGCCAGGCGTAACGGTAATCGATTTGCAGTGGGAGAGTCAACCAACACGCCAAACCCAGTGGATATACATAGGCCAAGTGCCAAGAAGAAGAAGGAGAAGGTCGAAACCATGTCCGCAACCTACAACCAACCCACAACAACAAAATAGAAGGAGCTCTACACAATAGAGAATCAACACTATTCTACTTTGAGAATTGGGTAACTCAAGTCACCGAGGTAATTATCACAGTCAGTTTTCAAGTCGCACCTGATGCTGCAGCACAGATAACGGAATCATTGGCTCACACTCTCACTAGAGAAACTAGGGATCTATTGAGTTTGTTTCAGGAAAGAACACCACCCTCTCCCACAAGCTTGGACAGTGACTAAGCACCTCTAAGCTTCACATGAATCAGTACAACCTACCTCAAGACAGATCACACATACCAACACGTGTACGCTCAATCAAGGTAATACTGGATTTGAAGGCTCACTACCAGCACGTCATTGACACCATGCTGGGTGGGGAGCGATTTTTTGAGGTTCTCGCATCAAATCAACCATTTGTCTTACCTTTGGTACAAGGCAATGTACCGTTTGAAGTTTTAATCTATGTCCTAGTATAAGAGGGTATACACGCCTCCTTGTAAAGAAGAAAAAACTTTTGCAAGTTAAGCAGTGTGTCTTTCTAGCTCTCTCTCAGTAATCATGGCAAGTGTAGCATTTCCAACATTTAAACGAAAGAAGGGGGAGGATTTGGTAAAAGACTTCCTAGATGACTTTGAAGTAGCATGTGTAGTGAGCAACAAAGATACGGATGAATCCCGGGTTAGAATCTTTAAGCATCTCATGAAGCTAGAAGCTAGATCATGGTACAATGCACTTCCACAAGCAACCAAGGATGACTGTGAACCCTTAAAAAACCGCTTTTAAGAGGCGCTTTGGGGGAGGTACCACTTCAGAAAAGTTGTGGGACAAGTTGAGAGACTTGAAGCAGGAGGGTCTTTTAGAATATGCCACCTATGAGTCCAAATTTGTGGATTTGTGGGAACGGTGGGTTGAGTCACTGGCAAGGGGGGAAGCCGCACCCGATTTCCTAAAAAAAGATCGGTTCACGCATGGCTTATGGCCGCTTCTCAAGGAGAAGGTAAAAGGTAGATTCCCGGCTACGTACGAGTTAGCCGTTGAGATTGCTCGCCTTAAGGACAAGAAGCTGCGAATGAAAGCCAAAGAAACCGAGTCAACAGAAGCAGGAACATCGCGTCGACCAGCAACTACGACAACCACCAACCACCACCACCGGCTCTTGGGGTCAGAGATGACCAACAAGATATGTTGGCCCATATTACTGACCAACTGCAGAATTTGTCTGTCCACTTAATACAACAAGGGAGGAGTCAAGAAAGAGATCAAGACCCTGGAAGAGCACGACGACAAAACAGGGAGTATCATTGCTACAACTGCAGAGAAGACGGTCACGGTATGTACTACTGTCCCAAACCACGACAAAACTATAATAGAGGAGGTAGGAGGAACCAATTGTCACCCCCTAGAGAAAGAACAGCCCCACCCCGAGCACCACCCCCACCAACACCAATTCTACGTCCACCCCAGACACCACTACAAGCATCCATCCCACCTCTTCCACTAGCCCCACCACCTGATTGCCCTGTAAACATCATAGGCTAGAAGAGAAAGGAAAATCCGTAGTAGTGGATCCACCCAGAGCAAAGGAGAGGGACAAGGGTAAGGAGAAGGTAACCTTTTTAGAACCACTTGAAGCCATGACTGTGAAAAGAGCTAGGAGGGAGAAAGCTACACAATCAGATGATGAGAGAAGCATGAGAGGAGAAACTAGCAAGAGGCCATCCAGGCCACGACGGAAATTGGGCATCACCGACTTTCGGTTAGGGGAAACTTCTAAGCCCTATGATCTAACATTGGATGTGGCAGAGCAAGGACCGAAGATTACATGGCCACAGCTGCTACATCTTGCACCAAAAGTAAGGCGACAATGGTCTAAAATGGTAAGTACAAGACGCTCCAAAACAAAGGTAGCCGGAGCAATTTCGGGATGCAACATGGATGACATCCTTCCAATTGTCGACGTAAACATAAAAGGAAAGAGGGTTGGAAACACCTACATTGATGGAGGTGCACAAATCTGTGTAATGAGCGAAGCTATGATGCTTCGATTAGGGCTCGAGGTTGACAGGCCTTCTCCATGCAAGGCAAAGATGGCAAACAACGCAAAAGTAAAGTGTGTGGGTGTGGAAAGTGCCGTGAAAATAAAAGCTTTCAACATTGAGGTAGAGGTAGATGTTTTTGTAATGCCTACTAAGGGGGAGGGCTATCCACTAATTTTGGGAAGGCCATGGTTGATGGCCATGAAGGCAAAACAGGACTGGGGTACTAGCCTTCTACGCATGACCGGTAAGAAAGGGGAGACAATCTACTACGACATGAGGATTGGCAAGTAGAAGCAAATGAATCTGGAAACATCGGCAGATGAAACCACTAGAGAATCTTCCAGTTCTGAGGAGGAGACCACATCCACCGACGAAAGTGATAGTTCCATTGATGTGATGGGTATCATTATGAAGGATCCACAAAGGGTAAGCACAACTGGTGATCCATCACCAAAAGGGAAACCCAATGAAGAGGAGAGAAAATCACCTGGCCTAGGAGGAAGTAGGTTGAAGGGTATGTTGTCTACGGAATTAACACTTGAGGAGAAAGATAGTTTTTTGCAAATGTTGATGGGATTTCCTAACATGTTCATTGACAACTATGAAAGAATCACAGGCATTACAGTGGTGGAATATCATATTAAGTTGAAGGAAGGGGTAAAACCAGTTGTGCAAAAGCTACGACGACTGGGGGTCATACAAGAAAAGGCACTCTTGGCCGAGGTAAGGAAACTGCTGGAGGCGGGATTCATCTATCCTGTAGAAAACTTAAAATCGGTGTCACCCGTAGTGGTGACGCCTAAAAAGAATGGTAAGTGGAGGGTCTGTGTTGACTACAAACCACTAAATGCAGCTACAAAGAGAGACCACTTTCCTCTCCCTTTCTTGGATGAAATTCTGAATGAAGTAGCGGGTTTTGAATGCTATACCGTCTGTGATGGTTATTCAGGATACTTTCAAATACGCATAGCCTTGGAAGATCAGCTAAAAACCACTTTTATCACGCCATGGGGTTGTTTTGCATACAGGGTTATGTCATTTGGTCTCACAAATGCACCTGCCACATTCCAAAGATATGTCACATATGTTTTTCAACCGTTCTTTGGAACATCCATAAGAGTGTTCATTGATGATTTTTGTATATATAGCTCCCGTATTTCACATTTAGAAAAGGTAACTGAAGGTTTGGCCAGGTTGCAGAGCCTAGGTGGGCAATTAAATGTGGATAAATGTCACATTGGGGAGAGTAAAGTCATTCTACTAGGCCATGAAATTTCAGCAAGAGGTATCAACGCCGACCCAAGTAAGGTGTCCGCACTCATAGCCCTACCTTCACCAACGACCGCACGTCAACTGGTCTCTTTCTACAGAAGGTGAGGTACTTAAGTAGATTCATACATCTACTATCACAACTTGTTCTACCACTGCAACAACTCACTCAAAGATCAACTTTCACTTGGGACGAGGAAAGCGAACATCACTACAACAAGGTAAAGGAGGTCTTAGCCACTCTGCCAACTATCTCACCACCTAAGTGGGATGAAAAATTCTATGTCACCTCAAGTGTTGGTGATGACTCATTGAGGGCTGTGCTACTCCAAAAAGATACGACGACATCTTACATGAGGCCAATCTACTTCTCTAGTCGAATGATGACAGCAGGAGAGAAAGGTTTCACCCATGTGGAACACTTAGTCCTAGCTCTTAGATTTGCAACTACAAAGTTTAGGTCATATTTGCTGCCTAAGCAATTTGTGATTCTAACCACGGATGAAATATTTCCCTATGTTGTACAACACATGGATGTGTCTGCTAGAATTACTAAATGGCTAGTTCGTCTGCAAGAGTTTGATTACACGGTACAGGTAGAAAGCACGACAAGGGCAAGTTTGGGGGGACTCATGACCTACCAAGTCTTTGAAGGGAAGGAGAAGCAATCTAAGGAAGGAGAAGTCCAATTACCTCCAGTACCACCGATGGTAGAAGGAGCATACTCTCTCTACTTTGATGGAGCCTACAAGCGAGCGTCCGACAAAGCAGCCGCAGGCATAGTGGTCTTTGATGACAAAGGGACAAAGGTATTTTCGTTGGGCCAATTGTTAGATTCACATTCTAACAATGAAGCTGAGTATGCAGCACTAACCAAGGGTCTACAATGGTGCGTCTCACAAGGTGTACGCCTTATTGTATTTGGGGATGCTCTACTTCTGGTAAGGCAAGTAAATGGAGCATGGACATGCAAGAATCCTAGTTTAAGGACTCACTTAAGTGGTGTAAAAACCTTGTTGGGTAAGTTTGAAGAAGTTCAAATACACCATATCCCAAGGACTCAAAACCAAGACGCAGATGCCATAGCAAGTGAAAGACTACAGGAAGTGGTGGTTGGAGCAATAAAACTAAAGCTCCCTCTATTTCAAGGAAGTGATGCCTTACCTGACATCATGCATTTTTTGGAAACAGGGGAATGCCCGTCAGATTTAACAAAGGGACAGAAAAAATGGCTGACGCGAAAGGCCACAAGGTATCGACTCATCAATGACGGTTTGTACTGTAAGGGTAAGGACCAAATACTCAGGAAGGTCCCTCTCTCTCAGGAAATCACGGGAGTAATTGCTAGTTGTCACGACGGGGTTTGTGGTGGTCACTTTGCCCTAGACATAACAAGTAGGAAAATCTTGCAGGCAGGCTTCATATGGCCTAGCCTCAACCGTGATGTACACCACTGGTGCAAAACGTGTAAGTTGTGTCAAAAGGCCGGCACTAGGTCACTTATTCCTGAACCACAGACACCTATTCTCTCATATGCCCCATTTGAAAAATGGGGTATCGATGCCATTGGGCCATTACCTAGGGCCAACTCAGGAAAATTCTACATTATCATGGGGGCCGACTACATGACTATATGGGCAGAGGCTACAGCCACCACTAGAATCACAGCGGTAGAGGTAGCTAAATTTATCCACGAGCACATATGCTATAGGTTTGGCACACCTTTAGAGATCATCTCTGATAGAGGGCCAGGTTTCATAGCAGACTTGGTAGGAGAATTAATGCAAAAACCGGGCATTACAAGGAGGCACTCTTCACCATATTACCCTCAATGTAATGGCCTAGTTGAAAAGGTAAATGGAATGGTTTCTAAAATTATTACCAAGCAGGTAAACAATCATCCTGGAGACTGGGATAAGTATCTACTACCAGCTTTATGGGCCTACAGAACTTCATTTCGTACATCCTTGGGATTCACACCGTATCATCTAGTATTTGGTAAGGAAGCAATCTTGCCCATTGAAGTGTAACTACAAAGTCTCAGAGTAATGGCAAGCCACCTTCAACAGCCCAACATGCATTTGAGAGATCACATCATCAACTTGGAAAGACTGCATCTGGACAGAGAAGAAGCAATAAATTATTATGCAGCACAAGCAGAGCATAGACGGCTTAGCTTTAACGAGCATCTCCGGAAAAAAGAATTGAAGAAAGGAATGTTGGTGCTCCGCTACGACAATCGCTTCGACATGCGCAATGATAAGAAACTCCTACTCCGATGGGAATGTCCTTTCATCGTCAGGAAAAAAGAATGCCAATGGAAGCTACCAACTTATGGAGGCTGATGGAAAACTTCATAAAACCAGGGTAAATGGTTGGCGACTTAAAGCTTATTTTCTTCGATTTGAACAGGCTCCACCAATTGACATTCCAGATGAGGACACACCATCAGCCGCCACCTCCGACGATAATGATCAAACAGATGAGCTAGAGACATGAATGCCTCTAGCCAAAAGGGGAGGGCTAATGATGGGGGCTTTTCACAAGCCAAGCTCCCATACCCCTCTTCTCTCGTCCCCACCCCATGAAAACCTCCTCTTAGGGAGGGAGTGATAAAAGGCATTGGAAAAAAGTAAGAAAAAAATAAAGTATGATTATGTAAATATATAAGAAAGGTAAAATAGGCCACCTCATGCCTGCGGGATAGCCCATCCCCACCTTGCCTCCTTTTTCTTCACTGTTGCCCCACCGTGTGTCCCTTTTCCTCTCCTCCACTCAAAAGGTCAACCCCCTCTCTCTTCCCCTTGTCCTTTCTCCTTTCTCTCTCCCCTCAAGCTACCCCACCTCTCACCAATAATGCATTATAACTCACCAATAATGCACCCTAACTCACATGCAACTTACCCTATCTTCCAAAATAGTATACCCCACCCCCTCTTTCTCTCTCCTATCATATCCCATGACCCAAATACCCCCCTCTCTCTCTAAAGGGCGCCATATCTCTTGTCTTGTAGCTAAATAACCTTCCCCACACTCACACACACTCAGTTTCACTAAAAAAGGTGCCCACAGACCCATCCCCACCCAGTGGTTACCTGATTTTTCTTGTGTTCACACACATCTGCACACAGATTCACCTCTGAACACACTCCCCTCTCTCCCATCTTGTAATTACTTTATTCTCCATGTCACCTCTCACTTTTGTTTCATCAACCCATCTCTCTCTCTTAGTCTCTCTCTCATGAGACTGCTGTTCTGGCACATATACACACAGCCAGACAAGTGGGGCCCACAGTCACATGGCCTATGTAGATAATGATTTCTTCATTTATAAATTCTAGAATTCCTCCCCCCTCCTCCCCTATATAAAGAGGGGTCACCATCACACTAAATACACACACAACATCACCAAAGAACACACTATGCACTGTGTGTGCCTAGTGCACACACACACACACCCACACCATCACCATCACCATCACCGGAATCACCATGCTTGTCTTGAGCATGACCTCTACACCCTTGGCTATGGAAGATGAAGGGCAACTAAATGAAGGATGATGGCCATAACCCTCGTGCGAGTCTTCGCCATCAACTCCCACCTATCCGCCATGTGATCTACAGCTCTCTCCCTTCTCATTCCCCTACCCTATGCTCCCCATTTCATCGCCTTATTCTCTAAATAAAGCTTGAGGTTTTGTGAGTATGTTTTCCTGCAATGTTTTTCCCATGTGAGGTTTGCGGAATCGCCACCTAGTTTTGTGTTTGGAGTGAGCTTATGTATGTGTGAAGGGTGTGGGGATTCGCCATCCTTCTGTGGTGCCTAAGTACTAAGCCGCAATACCCCCTCCCTCTCTCTCTCTCTCTCTCTCTCTCCCTCTCTCTCTCTCTCTCTCTCTCTCTCTCTCTCTCTCTCTCTCTCTCTCTCTCTCTCTCTATCTATCTCATTTCCCTTCCTCTTCATCATTACTCCCAAGCATCCATCTCTCTTGGATGAAAACTTTATTATGGTGGTGTGTTGTTTGCGTCCTAGCCGCTGAAGCTAGGTGGTGCCCCCTGTTTACTTTACCATGACGGGCTCGAGGCACGCCATTCGGTCCCCGATGTTTTAGAGGCCGTCGGGGTTTGGGGTTCGTTTTGCTCCCGTCACCGTTTCCAGTAATTTATAGGGTATTTTAATCATTTCTTCAGTTTTCACCCAAGCAATTGTAAAATTCCCATTATTGTAAATTTCCTCTTTCTAGGTGATGGTCACAAAGGCCCACCTAGAGATTCTCGTCTTTTAATAACCTCCCAAAACAAAGCAAGGGTCAATCGCACCAAGCCCACCACTTGCTTTGTCTCCCTGATTAAGCTTACCCTAATCACACCGGGATCACCATAATCCAAGCAGCCAACACCTATACATTGGCATTGAGAGGTCACTATCGGGGGGGGGGGGGGGGGGGCAGTTCATGAGAAGTCAGCACTTGGTAGAGTGTAGTGGGAAGAGTTGACACTATCACCATCACGGGGAGGAGGGGGCTTGTGTGTTGGGTTTGCCTTGGGAATTGCACTATGCAAAGGAAGCCACTTCCACCTCTCGACTCCAACGGTTGATGCATACACGTACACACGCCCTTGATAGCAAGCTCCACAATCATTGAGTCGTCTTAGAGAACGTACCAAGTAGTTTGCACCATCTTTTCTCCCTACCTCTCTACCACCACGGCGTACCATTTGTAAATACTGCAGAAATAATTCTCCCTCACACCCCCGAGGGTTTTCATTATTTGCAAATCTCTCTCTCTCTCTCTCTCTCTCTCTCTCTCTCTCTCTCTCTCTCTCTCTCTCTCTCTCTCTCTCTCTCTCTCTCTCTCTCTCTCTCTCTCTCTCTCTCTCTCTCTCTCTCTCTCTCTCTCTCTCTCTCTTGGTGTGTAAGTTTGCGGTGTTCATATCATCGTGGGTTGCGTCCTAGCCGCTCAAAGCTAGGTGGTGCCCCCTGTTCACTTTACTGTGACAGGCTCGAGGCGTGCCATTCAGCCCCTGACGTTTTAGAGGCCGTTGGAGTTCGGGGTTCGCTTTGCTCCCGTCACCGCTTGCACTTTTGCAATTCGCTGGAAGTAATAAAGAATTTCTAAAGGGACTTGCTCGATAATTTTGCTGCTTAGAGATACTCGCTCGTCGCCAATTTGTATAACCCAAATGATTACTGCAACCATTCAATTTTTCTTAATAATTTAATTTACATTGAATCTTCCGGAAGGACTAACGGGTTCAATTTTGGTCCAAAATTAAATCTAAAAATTTATAGCCTTGGATTTGTTGTGCTTAAGATTCCAAAACTACTGCCTTTGAAATAGTGCTTTACCTGTTTGTATGTCCAATGCTTTTCCCTAAATCTTTAAGTAGATCCCTCTGCAGCTAGAACTGTGGATACAAAAGGAGGCTCTTCTACACTACCTCAATGTCCGATCTTACATTTAAGAGAGTAGGAGCTAAGACAAGGAGCTAACCTAAGTGGTTGGTATAAGCTAGCCTAATCACATTCTTGATATTAAAAGAAAGCCACCTCATCTCTGAGAAACTTGAAGCTTTCCTGGTATATTGGAAACTATGAGCCCTAATCTATTCACAACTCTACTCCTAGACATAATTTTTTAATAATTATAGCGTGTAGAAATTATGGGCCTTCATCTTCAAAAACTTGTTGACTTACCCAATTTCCTCTTCTTGACTTGGTAGCACTTTTGTCAACCCTAGGTAGACCGAGAGAAAGACGTCCTTCGTATTATATAGGAGGTTATGATGTGCACTCTTACCATGCCTTGCTCATAGGAAAGATGTAAGGATAGAAGCATGTAAGAGAGTGGGCAGAGAAATTGAATTAAATTGTGTTTCTATGATTGAAGCCAGTTCTAGAACCCACCCCATTCTCAAAAAACTTTATATATACATTAAATTGACTTTTCTTAGATTTCATCTCTTCACACCATGCTAGCTTATATAGTCTATATAATCAAGCTTCATAGCATTGCTAGGCCAAGATATACCAAAAGAAGGACTCTCTCTCTCTCTACCCCAATAGAAGTACAACACTTCTAAATTTTTTCAACAAGTGCTAGCACCTCATGAAAGAATTCCTATGAGAAGCTCCCAAGCTTGGTATCAAAGAATGCATTGCAGCATCGTTAGACTATACATGTAGGAAGAGAGTATTGATAGTTTTCCCACTTGGAAGAGAAGATAACCTTACAGAAATAGAGGCACTGTTTCTTTGGACACAACAACGCACGGTCACATAGTAGTCATTATGCATCTTCCATCATCCATGATTTAGACTTGATTTTTGTCAATTGGAACTCTTAAATATCACCTTCTTCCCATTTGTAAATTCTTCCTTTCTATGCGAAGTAAATAGAATATATTTGCAAAACTTTGGCCGTTATGAACTCCATTTCTCTCTTGCATCTAGCTCTATGTGCAAAGCCAACTAGATGTACACCTCCAACTTGAATTATGATTGTCTTTGAAACTCAGATAAGTTCCTTTTGTCCTTGCAACAAGTAGTCCTTCTCTCTTTCTAAACCTTTGATACCACTATTATGACTTGTAAGGACATTGATAGGGAGAGAACACAAGATACAACACCTTCTTACACATAAAGGGCTTCATAACTCCACTATCAAACTCTCTCATATCCATCCATAGAATATAAATTGAATCTCATAAGCATAAAAAAGAATATTTGAAGAAAAATTGCAAGATGGACAATTGAGAAGAGCATGACACAAACAATGGGGAAGTTAGATTACAACCTTGTTTCAATACTTTAATATAGTGGAGTGTTCTAGATAGAAAAGTGCACATCAATCGTAATGTTAGGCAACTATACACCTTTTCATCTAAACTGTGCACCTAAATATATCTTACTATATTCTAATGATCCTTGCACTGTCATGTGCCATGTGGCACAAGCTAACGAAAGGAGCGCTCCAAAAGGGAGGAGGCAAAGATTTCAATTTTCCCCTTCTCTCTCTCTCTCTCATTGTCTCTTCCTCTCTCCTCATTGTTCCATTACAGCCTCTACAATCCCCTCCCTCCCCCCCTTCCCCTGCTATCCCTCTTTTACTGGCCACAAACTCTCACCACTTGTCTCTCTCTCTCTCTCAATGGGGTCACAATCATCCCTCTCTCTCTCTCTCTCTCTCTCTCTCTCTCTCTCTCTTCTCTCTCTCTCTCTCTCTCTCTCTCTCTCTCTCTCTCTCTCTCTCTCTCTCTCTCTCTCTCTCTCTCTCTCTCTCTCTCTCTCCCAACTTACTTGGAGTTGTGGAATTCCTTGGAGCCACCAAGAACCGTAAATAATCCCCCCCCCCCCCCCCCCCCCCCCAAATGGTTTGTGATTTGATTGAGAGAGAGAGAGAGAGAGAGAGAGAGAGAGAGAGAGAGAGAGAGAGAGAGAGAGAGAACATATCTTTGCTTGCTTTTCTACAGAATGGAGAACTCTACTAAGCTACCATCAATTTTTTGCCATCACAGGTTTTCTCTTGAGCTCACCTTTGGTTGAAGCCAAGTAAGCCCTTTAATTTGTGCCATTTGTTAGCCTCCATTCAAGAATCCTACAATCTCTAATTTTTGCACATTTTGTGGTACTTTTGGGTATTGGCTTTTTTGGTCTGTGTTTTTGAGTTTTTTCCCTTCCCTTTTGCTTTTGTCAATTTGTTCTTCTACTTTCCAAGCTTGTCATTGATGTTGCCTTGCTGAGCTAGGACAATGTGTGCATTTTTGAAGAAAGTGTGTCCGGGCCTAAAATCCACCTTACTATGGCACACATTCATTAACATTTGAGTGTTTTGACATAAAACCTATGTGCTATTACACTTGATCAATCATATGGAATGCATTCATTAGGTTATCTCGGACATGCAACTCCTCAAGCACTTTTTCTGCTTTTGGAAGTGCACTGCATTTTGCATACATGTCGACCAAGGCAATGCCAATCACTACAATTTTAATGTTTGTGCTTATGGTTCACACGAGAGAGAAATGAAATGAAATTGTTATACTAACGTATTCTAAGGCCATATTGACCTATGAGACTAGAGAGTTAAATCATGGTGAATTTGGTACAAGGCAGATAGATAAATAGATAGATAGATAGATAGAGAGAGAGAGAGAGAGAGAGAGAGAGATCCAACAAGTATCTCAAATAAGCATAGCTTTTTTAAGGATACCACATTTGGCATACATATTGATCAAGGCATTGCCAAACATGACATTTCTTTCAACAATGCCTCACTAACAATATCATTGTGTTTTCTTTTGCTGATATCAATGCCTTGTGTAGTGCCACATGCCTCTAGAATGCAAGCATAGGTAATTGCATTTGGAGAGATGGCCGCATCCTCTAGAAATAGCCAAGGGCTTCTTGGGACAGCCCATATTTGGCATATCTCGCAATCTAAACACTCCAATAGAGGGCATCCTGGGCAATCCCTCATAGGGAGGACTACAGTGACTTGCACAAACAATGCCTCTTATCATGTTAAGGGAGTTGGAAAGATTGTGCTTAATGATTCAAATGGTAGTTCTTTCACACTTGTTGATGCATTGTATGTACTTGGGATACAAAAGAACCTTTTCTATGTATCTACACTTGGTAGACTTGGTCTTGTTGTGAAATTTGGGGATGATAGATGTGCAGTTCATGATCTCAGTTTTGGTGATGAGATTGTTGCATCATGCATTTTATGTTGTGGGCTGTATAACCTCACTTTGTATGAAAAGAGTGGGAAGAATTTTGCAAATGCAATTGTGGATTCTAAGGCTATTTCAGATGCAAAACTTTGGCATGTACATTTTGGGCATGTGAATTTTGTCAGTTTGCTGCGTTTGTCAAAATCTGATATGGTCGCTTCTTTGCCTCCTCTTGAAGCACATATCAAACATGTATGTGAAGGTTGTATTTGGGTAATATACAGTGTTCAAAGTTTCCAAAGGATGGTTCAGTTAGGGCCGCATGCAGGTTGCAACTTGTGCATAGTGATGTTTGTGGGCCCATGCAAACTCAATTACCTTTACTTCGTGACTTTCATTATGATTATTCTAGGCATGCATGGTTGTATACTCCTAAAGTGAAGTCCAAAGTGTTTATGTGCTTCAAGAAAATTCTGGCTATGACTAAAAATGTTTCTAATGTACTATGGGCACCCTTCATTCCAATCAAGGGGGAGAGTATACGTCTCATGAATTTAATGCATTTTTGGCTAGTCATGGAATAAAACACCAATGTACAATTCCGTATACACCTCAGCAAAATGGTGTTGCTAAAAGGAAGAACATGTTGCTTACAAAGACGGAAAGATGTATGGTTACAAGGCAATCTTTGCCACATTCATTTTGGCTTGAGGCCATCATGTGTGCCACTCATGTACTCAACAGGTCTCCTACAAAAGATTTGCAGCCTATGACTCCATATGAAGCATGGCATGATGGAAATCCTTCTACTTAGCACATGCATCTTTTTGGCTGCTTGGCTTATGCTTTGGTGCCACAAATGCAGCACAAAAAAATGGATGATAAGGCTATCAAATGTATTTTTGTTTGTTATAGTGCTAGAACAAAGGTTACAGGTTGTACCATCTGCAAACAAAGTGTATCTTGGTTTCATAGGATGTTGTGTTTGTGGAAGATTTTGTTCAGCTTTGTTGTCATGTACTAGAGACAATAATGTAAGATCACTTTACATTTATGACAATTTGTTGCCTATTTTTAGTGGTGGAAGGTCGAATGTAAATTCCAATGAGGAAATATACAACCTATGGGGGTTTTGAAAACGTTACAGATCATCCTATTAATGATGCAGATGCACATGATGTACTTGATGAGGAAAGGGTTGAGAATGATTAGGTTAGAGCTATGCCAAAATGGCTGGTGCATACTTGCGTAACAGTAAGCTGGATGCACCTTTGTCTAGTCACACTTGTTCAAGTTCTCACCATGCATCTTATGCATCAGTTTGTTATTCTTTGGCTGTGTCTAGCTTTATGATGTTGAGGAACCTCTATCTTTTAATGAAGCACAAAATTCAAAAAATTGGATGGCTGCCATGTAATCAGAATATGATCCACTTATAGAAAATGACACGGACTTTATGTGATTTGCCTCCTAGAAAAAACCATTGGTACAAAGTGGGTTTACAAGTTGAAATGCAAGCCGGATGGTGAGATTGATAGCTATAAGACTCGACTTGTTGCAAAAGGCTATGCACATTAGAAAGGCGTATTTGCTCCCACTTGTTGTATGACTACTATGAATTTTCTATGTGCATTGGCAACTCATTTTGGTTGGGATGTACATCAATCAGACATTGCTACTGCTTTATTGAATGGTGACGTATTTGAGGAAGTTTATGTAACGCACCCTCGCGGTTTTGTCATTAAAGGGAAGGAAGATAAAGTGTGCAAATGTAAGAAATCTTTGTTTGGGAAGTAATTTCCTTGGGCTTGGTATGAGAAGACTGACACTCGTCAAACGATGCTTTTGTAACAATCCAACAGAAAGCACTTTGTATGTGAAGCGTGAGGGTGATGTACTTCTCATTGTTGTTCTATATGTGGATGATTTGTTGATCACTGGTCCGAATGAGGTACACATTGCTGAACTTAAGGATGATTTGAATGCTACTTTCAAGATGAAAGATTTGGGCCTCTTGCATCATTACTTGGGTATACATTTTAAACAGTGTGATGATCGTATTGCCTTGTGTCATACAAGTTACATAGAGACATTTCTATGTAAGTTTGGACTTGAGGATTGCAAACCTATTGCCACTCCCATGGAAACAAGTTTGAAATTGAGTCTCCATGATGATGTTGATCCTCCCAATTCACTCTTTACAAAAGTGTTGTTGGATGCCTTATTTATGTATGCAACACAAGGCCATATATTTAGTTTGTAGTCTCATAGGTGAGAAAATTTATGCATAGCCCAGGGTCTAAGCATTGGCACGCTATCAAAATTATTTTTTGTTACTTGAGTGGCACATTACATCTTGTCTTGTTTTATCCCAAGGGGGATCCTTGCTGTCAGATTTACAAGATTTTTTGGACTCAGATTGGGTTGATTGTTGTGAAAACGCGAGTGTCCACAAGCGGTTTTTGTTTCATGCTAGGAAATTCATGTATCTCATGGTTGAGCAAGAAGCAACCTACTATGGACACTTCTAGTTGTGAGGTTGAGTACATGGCAGTCTTCACAACAACAACTGAGTGTGTATGGCTCAGATGCCTTATGGCTGATTTGGGTGTTGGACATCACACTACCAACACCATCTACACTAACAATCAGAGCTCATTGGCAATTGCAAGGAGACAATTTTTCATGATCGCACAAAGCATGTTGAGGTGCATTACCACTATCTGAGGAAGAGTCTCTCAGTAGGAGAGATTACCTTGGCTTATGTGCCAACACAGGATAACCTTGCAGACCTATTCACAAAGTCATTGTCTTGTGAGAAGGAAGCTTTTCGTAAATCTTTGGACTTATTCCCCTTTGTGAATTGTGTTGGAATTAGGGTTGCATGAAAAACACACAGAGCTTGGAGTAGACAAAGGTATCTCAAGGCACATAATAGAGAGTGTATTACTTAGTGTGCAATGGAAAGATTAGTTATCCCTAGAGTGATGGGCATATATACAATGCATGAGGGGAAAACCTCCTAGTGAGGGAAAAATGCCCCGGCTGTCCTAAGTGTGTTCACACACATCACTACCACATGTATATGGTAACAAATCCCCCTAAAGTGATGCGGTGAGTGAACAAGAGCTGGCACATGAGTAAAGGGAAGTGCCATGCCCTGAGGACATGATCAATCCACAAAGGGGAGTAAGCCCAAAGCTTTGTGGAAAGCTTCAAACTTCTCATGAGACAATGCCTTTGTGAAAAGATCTGCAAGGTTGTCATGTGTTGGCACATAAGCCAACTCATCTCACCTTTTGAGAGCCTCTCCATGACATAGTGGTAATGCACCTTAATGTGCTTTGTGCGAGCATCAAAAATTGGGTTCCTTGCAACTACCAATGCACTCTGACTGTCATTGTAGATAGTGTTGGCAGTGTCCCATGCAACACCCAAATCATCCATAAGGCATCTGAGCCATACACACTCAACCGTAGCTGTGAAGAATGCCCTGTACTCAGCCTCACAACTAGAAGTGGCCACATTAGGTTGTTTCTTGCTCAACCATGACATGCATGAGCTGCCAAGCATGAAACAAAAACCACTTGTGGACACTCGTGTGTCAAAACAACCAGCCCAATATGAGTCCAAAAAGCATGCAAATTTGGCGGCAATTATTGCCCCTTGGGATAAAACAAGATAAGCTGTAAAGTTCCACTCAAGTTGCAAAAAATCCTCTTGACAGCCTGCCAATGCTTAGACCCTGGGCTATGCATGAATCTGCTGACATGTTAGACTGTAAACTAAATATCCGGCCTCATGCTGCATACATAAATGAGGCATCCAACATCACTTTGTTAAAGAGTGACATTTGCAGGATCACCAGAATCATGAAGACTCAATTTCAAACTTGTTTCCATGGAAGTGGCAAATGGTTTGCAATCCTCAAGTCCAAACTTACATATCAATGTATCTATGTAAATTTTCTCACACAAGGCAATACCATTATCACACTACTTAAACTGTATACCCAAGCAATGATGCAACATCCCCAAATCTTTTATCTTGAAAGTAGCATTCAAATCATTCTTAAATTCAGTAATATGTCTCTCATTTGGTCCAGTGATTAGTAAATCATCTCATAAAGAACCACAATGAGAAGTACATCACCCTCACGCTTTACATACAATGTGCTTTCTATTGGACTGTTACAAAAGCCTTGTTTGACCAATTGAGTGTTAGCCTTCTCATACCAAGCACAAGGAGATTATTTCAACCCATACAAAGCTTTGTTACATTTACACACCTTATCCTCTTGTCCTTTCTTGACAAAACCACGAGGCTGTGTTACATAAACTTCCTCAAATATGTCACCATTCAAGAAAGCAGTAACAATGTCTAACTAATGTCATTTTGTTGTGCATAACCATTTGCAACAAGTAGAGCCTTATAGCAATCAATCTCACCATACGGCTTTCATTTCAACTTGTAAACCCATTTTGTACCAATGTCTTTTTTGCAGGAGGCAAATCACATAAGTCCATGTGTCATTTTCTATAAGTGCATCATGGAAGCCATCCAATTTTTTGAATTATGTGCTTCATCAAAAGATAGAGGTTCCTCAACATCATGTAAGCTAGACACAGCCAAAGCATAACAATTTGATGCCTAAGATGCATGGCAAGAGCCTAAACGAGTGTGACTAGACAAAGGTGCATCCAATTTACTATCGTGCAATGTATGCACCAGCCATTTTGGCATACCTCTAGCCTGCTCATTTTCAGCCCTTTCCTCATCAAGTACATCTTGTATAACTGCATCAGTAATAGCTGATCTATAATATTTTCAAAAACTCCCATAGGGTGTACCTTTGCCCCATTGGAATTTACATTCGAACTTACACCATAAAAAAGAGGCAACAAAGTGTCATAAATGTCCTGTGAGCTTACATTACTGTCTCTAGTACATGAAAGCAAGGGCTAAACAAAATCTTCCACAAACACAACATCTTGTGAAACCAGAATACATTTTTTTTGTGGATGATACATAGTTCAATTTACTAAGCCTTTGGAGTCTCACAATAAGGATTTATTGAGCTAGGATATTCTCAAATGTTGATATTTTTTTGGTAATATATAGGTTTGTTGGAGCACCACCTTTTCTGGAGCTTCACCATAAGTTATGTATAGAGAGTATTAGGTGCTTTTGATGTCATGTTTGCGTTCTATTTGGATTAGTATAATGGAACTTTGTGCATATCACTAGTCAGTATTACTGTTTATGCATCCATCCTTGATTTTGAGATAATTTTCTTTCAGTTTTAGTGGCAATTTTTCTCCATATATAGGGAAAATTTTGTTTGATTTTTCCTAGGATTATTGTACATTGTTTACCTCTTGCAAATATGGCCTCCTCTTCTAAGAAAGATGTCTATAACATCAAGAAGTCAACTATAGTTGGTGGGAACCTACTCCTAGAGAAAGCATATAAGGGAATTACCTTGACAAGTTACCTGACAAAATTACCATACCTTGTATTTCTTTACAGCCAACCATGAACACCTATAAATAGGACCCATCACTTCCATTTTGGGGGTCGATCGATCAATCAACAGATTGGAACTCTTGTATTTCTTGTAACTAATTGATGGACACTTTATCAAGATTTTGGGCACTAAGTGTTGTACCATTTGTACTTTTGACTTGAACCAGTTGTGCATCTAAATATATATTTCCAATTGACTTAGTTTAGTGTCTAACTGACTTCTCCATCTCGTCTTCTAAAGTTTAATTCTTTCATTTCAATTTAGTGTCTATCTTTCATTTCAGTTGAGTGTCTATTTGACTTCTCTATCTTGTCTTCTAAATTTTGATTGTTCATCTAATAAGACCTGACACCTGACATCATACTTAGAATTCCTAACCTTGAAATAGTTGTCAAGTGACCAACTCATTCCATTTTGGCAGTCATGGTGGTGAGCTAAAGCTCTTGGAAGTAACAAGCCTCCTACCTAGAATTTAGTATCAATTAGCTATTCATAATGCCTCATGTTGTCCATAACATGAGAAAGGAGAGCCACACAATGATCAGACCATTTCAACACAGTAGTTGATATGGTCTTAATCCTTATCCACTACAATGTTTACTAAGGATCATGACCATATCAACACAATAGCTGGGGAATCACAACAAGGCTCTAATGAATGAACACACTCTCAAAATGAACAAAATGATATCATTTGAAGAGAAGAGGGGGTGACGAGCATTGAGACTCTCAACACTTATCACATTCAAGGATAAAATTTAGAGAGAGTTGAGATATGCTCTCATTCACATGGATATCAACATTCAAACAAGAAAGGCAAAGCAAAAGTTGATATTGATGTTAGTGATGCCAACAAGAAGCATAGTAAATGATCTGGATCACACACAAAATTTGGTTGAGGGAAGGAGCTTGACATACAAATCGGAACTCAAATGATCCCAAGACCTATAAATCAGTAGAAAATATTATGAAGCATGTTTCTTGCACATCCTTTGCTTGTGCACAATCGCTGACATGTTAGCCCGCTGCTAACATTCCCCACCTCCTAATTTGACGCACGTCCTTGTGTGTCATTGAAGCACATCACATGATGGAAGGTACATCAACGAAAGCAGAGCACAATGACATGATGTGGGAATGTTAGCCACTACTAACATTTCCCTCCTTCTAATTTGGTGCAGGTCCTTGTGTGTCGTTGAAGTAGAGGACGATGACCTGATGGAAGGTATGTCTATGGAAGGAATATTGAGATGTCAAGACATAAGAAAGCTCTAAGCATCAAAGGCCATTGGACATGAAGTGCAATGAAAGATCATGCAAAGTGAATTTAGCTTCCAAAAGATGGGTCCAATCATAGCCAAAGACTAAACAACATAAAGAAAAACAAACACTTAAACTGTTATGAAGATTAAACCACTAAAATTTTCAAAATTTTCAGCGTAACATAAACAATCTAATATGACCCTAGGATAATGAAAGCCCATAAATCTACTAGCCTAAACACCAAATGGTCATTCTCATGGAAGATTGTTTTAGCTTTTCATAGAAAAAATAAATTCACATCACAAGGCAACCGCCCCAAGGAAAGTCAAGCTACAATTCTTGGCTCCTTGAATCCTCAAGGAGGTGCTCCAAAAGTCTAATAGCCTATCATGGCAACGACTAACCCCTGTCAATCGAAAGCATTAGTTTAGTGCCTTGAACAAGCGATTCAATGGGGCTCTCCTTGCCTACCAAGTGCCAATAAGATGGTAGGCCTAATATAAACACAAAATTAACATAAATATTTTATTTTCAATGTGTTTATTAGGATTTTTTCTACCTTTTTTGGATACTTTTTTTATTCATTTATTCATTTTTTGCATTTTTATTGCTTCCATAGTGAGAGATGCTTATGGAAAATGGACTAAGGGAAGAAAGAATAATCATAGACTATAGGCCGTGTTGAAAATGGAATATTGAGGTTATCATTAAGAATCTAGACACCAAGAAATGAACCTATATTAACTAAGATCAAAATCAATTACCTATGCTTAACACAAATAAAGCCAAATTTTTAATGTGTTTAAGTTCATGAAGACAAATGTTGAAACTTTAGTGTATGCCTAGCTTTTGGAATGATAAGAACCATAGTAAGAAGCAAACACACTTGATCTAAGCATGCAAGGATTATATAGATAAACAAAAGAGAAATGTCATAAAATGTTTTTACTTATTCTTACTCTTTTGAGCATTCTTGAGCAAAACATTCATTCTTGAGCAAAACATCAATTCTTGTGTAGAGGCCTCTTGATTTGTTTAGTGCAAACGAAGCTTCTTGAAGCAAGCATTAAAGAAAACACAAGCTCCTTGAAGCAAGGATTAAAGAAAACACAAGCTTTCTAATGCTTTTTATTATTGAAAATCAAAACATAAAAATAATTTATTGAAAACCTAATTCTAGGATCTTGCATATCCAAATATTTCAAAGGGAAAAAATTGTAGGGGGAAGAACTTCCTTGCGTTATACACATGGTGCTCTATGGATAGCAAATCTATGCATACATATCAAAAAATGAGAGAGAATGCTTCTAAGCAAGCAAATTTTTTAATCTTTAAAATCTCTCATGCTTGATTCAAAGTTGATTGATTGATAGCTCAAATGAATTGTGCAATTTAAGTCAAGCCATGAGATAAAAATCGTTTAACTTTAATGAAAAGAAGTGGCTCTTGAAAGCCAAAGTTTACAATTTAAACCAATGCCAACCCTTCCTCTTATCCATGGAAACTCATATCTTCCCACAACCCTTCAAAAAGAAAGATTAATCTTAAATGCTCTTAAAAGATTTACATTTAAACCAAGCAATAAAATTATCCTCAATCACAACCCCAAAATTTTATTGTTGTCTCATGGTCGTTCATAGAAACTCAATTGTAGCGCTATGCAAGGATTTTTGCATTCAAATGAAGCATTGAAATGCAACACTCTCAATGCCAAGTATTAAATTTTAGTGCACTATCTCAAACAAGCATAAATGCATCATCAATGTACTCTTGAATGAAGCTCGCATGCTTGCCAAAAAAAAATTCTTTTAGTGCAAAGAGGATTTTTCAATAAAGCCAAGTACTACCCCGTTGCATAAGCCAAAAAATTTTATTGCAATGAAGTTCCTTTATGCATTCAAATGTGCACACAGCCATCACATACAATTGATGCCCACATTCGAGCTCTTATATGGCATACATAGCAAAGAGATGGAGAGCATAAGACGAAGTGACCATAGACTACCACCCCTTCAAAACACTCATTTGTTAGTGCACAAAAGTATTTTGCATACACCTCAAGCATCACAAAAAAAATTCAAATTTGAATGCAATCCATTAAAAAAATAATCCAATTTAATCAGTTATGGATGCAAAAAATCAATGCTCACATGCACTCATGTAGAGAATTTGACATTCATTTCAAGAAAGAAATCATAAGCAACGCAAATAATTTTTCATCTCTCTCACAAGTTTGACACCTAAACTACAATACATTTGAGAAACCCACCCCCTTTGAGTGAGATACACAAGCCCTTTTTCAAAACAAGTCTCGTTTTTACACTCCCGTTTGAATCAACCGTGTCAAATTTCCAAGTGGTTCACGGTTAAATCAGGGCCACTTTCCTAGGAGAGAGGAGATGCATGGGAATGCTCCTTTACACACACACACACACACACACACATATATCTTGTTTTCTTTCTGCTTTGTTTCACAAAAAATGACTTTTTCTTCTTTTGTTGGTAGCCTCTGCTTGGCAGCAGAGACCGAGACAGAGGGAGATGAGGGGAGATTGAGCGTATATAGGGAAAAGTTTTGTGCATGCATGTGTATGCCATATGGGTGTGTGTGTGTGAGAGAGAGAGATTCTTTTACTTGCACCATCAGTGGTAGGCTCGTGGTAGGTTGCATACAGTGGCATTATTGATGTAGAAATTGCAAGAGCCAGAGAGCTATGTTGGGGTCAAGCAAGGCACAACTATTGATGGCACATGTGCGCTCAGTAGAGGAACACTCGATGCATGAGGGCCCAAGAGTGTGTGAGAGATGCATCTATAAGTAAATATGGTAGCTTGTGTGTGGAGGGCAAATGATGGCAGTTAGTAGGTGAGAAAAAGGGGAGGGCATAGAGATGGGTGACGATCGCAATGGGCCAGCAAGGCTGCAAAGAAGCATGTCTTTTTTCCTTTTATTTTTTTTCTCAAAATAGCCATGCCAAGGTGCTAGAGCCAAAAAAACATTGTGTGTGAACATGTTATCTCTATACTATTTATTAAGCGGACAAGGATTTCAGCCCACCACGTGGCAAAAGAAAAGGTCCTGCAAAGGACTTGGCTAGCAAATGAACCAGCATTCTGGTGAGTGGGGAAAGAAGAGGCATCCAATGAGGGTACCAGCTTCTTCATCTGGCATGTGTGCCTACAACGAGGCAAAATGATGCACTCTCTCTCTCTCTCTCTCTCTCTCTCTCTCTCTCTCTCTCTCTCTCTCTCTCTCTCTCTCTCTCTCTCTCTCTCTCTCTCTCTCTCTCTCTCTCTCTCTCTCTCTCTCTCTCTCTCTTTGTGCATCTGAGCCCTGTCACAGTGTGCATCACAGTGTCCAAGTGTCTGACATACAACGGCCTTTGCTGCATTCAAAAAGAGAGAGGGAATGTGTCTTGATTTGTGTGGGTTTTCCATAGTATTCCCCGGGCCCCCAGGACCCCCACATTCCTCCTTGAGAATGTGCCACCATAGCACAAACCCCCCCCCCCCCCACCCCTCTCTTTGCATTGCCCGTCCATAGTGGCACTGCCTCAACCAAATCCGAGAGAGAGAGAGAGAGAGAGAGAGAGAGATGACGTATTTGCCTCTGCTCTTGCCCTATTGCCTTGGTGACTTTTGCCTCACTGAACGTGCTGGCCTACGTGCTCAACCTTTGGTCTTGAGTCTAGCCAGGCATGCTCACACAGGAGCCACAAGGTGCGAGAATGGACACACAACCCGCAGGCCCATTATCACTGGAAAAAATCTCTCTCTTTTTCTCTCTTTACTGCATTTAACCTTTTAACTCAAAAACTTAAAGAATTAGTCTTTTGGAGATGCTATTGAAAAGTCTTATAAGTTCTCTCTCTTTGAGAGAGAGAGAGAGAGAGAGAAGAAGCAGAAGAAGAAGAAGAGAATTTTAACGTCGTAGGAAACTAGTCCCAAGAGACCTTAAAGATCTATCCGACTTCTTTGTTGGCGACTTTCTCCGTGTCTAGACTTAGGAATTGAAATTTGAGGCCGAATAGGCACAGGTGATGTGTTTTTGTTTGTGTGTGTGTGTGTGCACGTGTGTGTGTGTGTGTGTGTGTGTGTGTGTGTGTGTGCACGAGAGAGAGAGAGAGAGAAGGGGGCAACATGTACACGGGCATACATGGGTTTGATCATGTAGCATAATATACAAGGGCTCAAAACCTTGATCATGCACTAGGTGCAGGTTTCGGCAATGGGAAACTTAGAAAGGGGAGGCTTAAAAGAGGAGGCAAAAGTACTGACTAGCGCAGGGATGGCCACTACATAGCATAGAAAGGGGAGGATGAAGGCAGGAGGCAAAAGGTAAGGTGGTGAGTAGTGAGTAGCAGTGTTCAGAAAAAATCATTTTCACAACCATACACAACTCCTGTTTATGGATTTCCAGGAGGAAATATTCAAAAATAGAGTAAATTTTTACTAATTTTACACTATTTTCCCCAAAATCGAAGGAGGTTTTTTCCTTTTCCTCTTCCAAGAATTTTTTAATTTCAAAGTGGTACAATTGTAGGCAGGCAATCCTTCATATGCCTTATTAGATGGGAGTCCAGTCGCCACTAGCTGCCAAACTCTCAAGATGAGGGATTGAACCTTGGATCGAGGGGACAACGAGCTTTGGGTTTTTTTCAGTAGATGTGAATCGAGGGTGTCTGATCCACACCTTGGGCTATTTTCAGCGGATGCAAAGCAAGGGTGTGTCTCCAGATGCAATGTTGTCTCATGGAGTGCATTGATTGCAAGATATGTCCAACAAGGTCAGGGAGGGAGATTGTTTGTCGCTTTGTGGGTGCCTTGGTCGTCATGTATGCCAAATGTGATGCACTTCATAAAGCACACAAAGTGTTTGAGGAGCTTCCTGTTGGGGATGTCATCTCTTGAAATGCACCTACTACAAGGATATCCACAACTTGGGGAGGTCCAACATAATGGAGGCAGGGGTGGCAAGCATGGGGTTTCCCATATTCCCCAGAGATGCAACCACTTTCTCTTGCATATCGACAACATGGAGGATACATAAAAAGTTATCTGCAATGACGCATGTTGGCAATTGTCACAGCCGTCACACACACATATACATGTATCAGTGGTAAGAGCGAGAGAGACCCATTGATAGAGGCGGGTCGTGCGAGCTGGTGTATTGAAAGCCAGTGAGAATGGCAAGGCCTACAAGCAAATGAGCATGATCGAGTGCGGATGGAAAAAAACACCTATGACAAGCTAGTGTGTGTGAGAAATTAGAATGCAGGGCTAGCCCCCGGCTAGGATTTGAGAGAGAGAGAGAGAGAGAGAGAGAAGCCCAAATGTATCTTGTTTGTGTCTATTTGTCTTGAATTTTGTTACTATCTTTTTCTTTGAAATTAATGTTTCTATAGAGGACAATCCCACATATGAAGAAAGATTGGTTCACAATGATTACGATCAACTTAGTGAGAGAGAGAAAGTTAATGCATCTGATTCAAATGGGCTCAATTAAGAGAGAGGCCCTATCACTTAAGCATCTAAAGTTAGTTCTATCTTTAATCATACACCAACTTGCGAACACAAGCCAACCATATATATTTGAGCCATAAGCCTTGTGAATTAACATCAATTTATGAAATCTCATTGGCCTTCTTGCACAATGTTTCGCACATTAGACGTTTCAAAAAAGGTGAATGCAAGAAAGCTTCTCAATCAGGCTCAAGCAATTAGGTCTCCCCAATCTCAAAAAAAATAAAAAGCTTTTCAAAGCATCTTTCTTTTTTTTCTCTTCAAAACTCACAATTGATTGTATTTTAAAATCACCAATAGATATACAAATCAACCTCAAACTTAAGCCGAATCTATAGAGACAAATAGTTACAACCGAGCTTAGTCACAATTACCTTACTATTCTGGATAGTTGAATTCTTTACAAAGTAGGGTTCGATCTAATAGTGAGGGTTGTTTAAGCCACTCATCCGAGTTATACCTTTTACTTATCACATAAATTAACTCCTTGCTTTCTTGTATAATCTCTGAGAAGCTAGCCACTGAGAGGTCGCTATCAAAGACACAACAGTTCCCGACCTTTAGAATATTATTGAAGAAACAATATCTAACAATTTGAGTACAAATTAGAAGTGCAGAACTTCGAAACTGTTTACCACACTGGCACAAATCCCTATTGAAAAACCCTATCTTCCACGTCCTTTGTACTCATTTGCACATCTTTCTTGATAGGCCTCTGATAGATGGGCATTCCATGAAAAAGGTGGCCGAGGTCTTCGCTAGCCAATCTGCACCTTGAACATCTATCAGGTCCGATACCTCGAGCTTGAATCTTAACACCTGTCAAAAAGGCCCCCCAAAGCACCTTCCACAAAAATATCTTCGTAAACTGAGGCCACTATAGATTCCTGTCATAATAATCAATATCTAATTCTCCTAAATGATTTTCTCATGTTAAACTGATCATTTAATATGGGGAAGTGCCAGGGGAGAAAAAGCTAGAATATTGGTTAAGCTAGCAGACCGGCCACAGTAGGGATCCAAAGGAGGGAAAATAGGGATCCAAAGGGGAGCCCATCTGTAAAAGAGACATGTGCAACAATGGGCTTAAAAAGACCCTAAGGTTCATCCCATTAAGACTTCCAAAATGCTAAGGTTCCAAAATTCAAAGGTTGTGTCCAAAGGTCAAACATTGGGGGAATTGGATGCTTTGTGTGTGTCCCAAAAGTCTTTGGCAATCCCTACATAGGAGGGGGCGAGCCTTGCAAGTAGGGGATGAGAGAGAAACTCACACACACACAAACAAGCTCCCATTACACAAAGGGAATGGGGGACACATGTCAACTCCCTAGCCCAGATGCCCACAAGGTGTACCCAATTCCTATTGGATGGTCTTGGAGGTGGACCAATCAGAATTAGTCTAGATTAAATCTGTTTTAATTAATTTAAAAACACTTAATAAAAGAACCAATAAGAATTAGGCTCTCTAGAAGACTATTGGACAGTCTCCCAAGGGGACCAATGAGCATTCGGCAGCCCAATGGCTTGCCTTATTCCTATTGGCCAGGAGGCAAAGAGGTCCAATGAGATTTTAGTTGAATTAAATAATTACCTAAAGCTCTCACAAAAGTGGAAAGGGAGACACATGTCAGAAGGCTATCACTTATACTGCTTAATTACCATTGGCTAAGCTTGGGGAGGTCCAATGGGATGCTAGCAAGAGCAAATAGCAAGAGGGGTCGACCAAGAGAAAGAGGGGGCTGATTTTTCAAAGGCATTATCACTCACACTAGCTCATGTGTGAAGAAAAGTAGACTCTCTCTCCTTCTCAAGCTTTAATGGAAAGCTTATCACCTACTCCACGCTTGTGAGAAGGGAGGCCTACACCAACAACTCTTGGCTTTGTGATGCAAATCCAACCAAGAGCCAAGATTCAATGCATGCTCATCTCCTCTACCATGCTAGTTACTAAGCTAAGCTATGCTAATATGAGTGATTATGTGAGGAGATGTACATCTTTCTCGTAAGAATACTCCTTCTTCCTCTCAATCTACTCTCATACCCCGCTAGCTCTCACCATCTTCGAAGGTGTGTGAGGTCTTGGGTCTGAGACCGTGAGGGAATTGATGTTGTGTTTGATAAGTGTTTTTCTTAGTGCATGAAGTTTCCATCTTCATTGCACTAGCTAGTATTGAAGGAACACAAGAAATTGTATTGTAAAATGTCTCTCTTGATGGGAGAAACCATAATACAAAGCCTTTTGGAGGGGGACCGGCTCCACGCAAATCCGGTCCTCAACTGTCGTCAATTGCTTAATTTCTCTCTCTTTTGAAGTATTGTTCATGCTATCTAACTAGGTGTTATGCTTTTTGTTGCTCTCTCCACCCAAGCACTCTTGTTATTCTCATTAGGAAGCTATTCTAATGAAATCCTCACTATGTTCATGCTATTTTCCGCTACACACAAGTTACTAGACCATTAAATTTTACATTGGTATCAGAGCACAAGGTTTTTCTTTTCTTGCTCAAGAAGGGAGGTCCTCAAGCTAGCTATAAATGATTGGTACTATTAATTGCATGTGAGTAAGTAGAATAGGGCTTTTTCAGCTTTGCAGTGCGCCTGCCTTTGTGCAGTTAACATGGCATCACCGTCAAGAGCTATGGTCTTAATAGTGGATTTCTATGGGGCTTGCCTACGGCTTAACCACTATTGAACTATTAGAAGCTTGACAGGAGCCGATGTTTTTTTGGTGTTGAACGACCCTCTCTTCTATTCCTTGCAATTAATGGTATTCGAGCCACGGGTACAGTAGCTTGAGTGCTTTTTCTAAAGGGGTAAAGAGGAGTAGCAACTAGGGCTTGAAGTTCCAAAGTACACCTAAAAAGTTTACACCTAAAAGTTGTTAGAATGGCTGACAATAGTAAAGAGAGTGAAATTAATGTTGATAACTTTGATTTTGCTAATGAGCAAGCTACTAATGATGCCCCGATGCTTGTTAACTATCTTGTTTCTAGGATTCAACAAACCATGAGCAATCCATCCCTTCAAAGTGAAGTGCAACGGCAGCTTCGTGCTCATGGGATTCTCCAAGCTCCCCACCATGACGAGAGGGCGCCTAGGAAGCCTCCTTGTGAGACTTCCAAAAGAGGTCTCTCTACGATTCGGGAAGAAGAAGAGGATCCCTATGAAGGGCTCAAAAATTTTCTCCTTGATGATGCATCTCCTTCTCAAAGGAGAATTGAAGAGCCTCCACTGAAGGAACGAGAAAGAAGTGAGTCTCCCGCCACCTCGACGGAGATGGCTCCACGAAGACAGTGGGCTAAACGCTCTCCATCACCTCCAAAACGGAGAAGACCATCACATACTTCTCCACACCATACTTCAAAGAGGGATGACAAAAAGAAGAGAAGAAAAAGGCGAGAAAGAGGACACCCTCTTCTCCATCTTCTTTATCCTCTTCCTCTTATGAAAGTGATGGTGAAGACAACAAAGATCAAGGCAAGAAAAAGGCAAGAAAGAGGTCACCGTCCTCTCCATCTTCCTCAAATTATTCATATTCTGAAGAAAGTGATGATGCAACCTTTGAACCATAAAAAAGAAGAGGCCATAGGAAATCCCATGCCGCGTGGAAGAGGTCATACAAGCTCAAGAAGTTCAAATAGGGAGGGAAGAGCATCACTTTTCTTACCTACGATGGAACTTTTGGTGCTACGGACAAAGTCTTGGCCTTTCTCCAACAATTCGATGCCGCGTTCGGAGATGAGGGCTTCACGGAGTCCTCTAAGCTACGCCATGTACCTATGCACTTTCAAAAGTCCGCCAGACAATGGTGGTCTAGCCTACGGACCAATGGTGAAGCTCCACGGACATGGAAAGCTTTAAGAGCTTCCATTATGAAGCAGTTTTTGGCCACCGATGCCAAAGACAAAGTACTCACTGAATGGCGAAGCTTGAAGCTCTCTCCCTATGAATCCATCCACAAATATGTAGACAAGTTTTGGGACCTACAACTCAAAGCCACTGTCTTCAAAAAGTTGGATTATGGAGAGCAAAAGCAGCAATTTTGTGTGGGCTTAATCGAAGAAATGGCGGAGTATGTCAACTCCCAAAGGCCACGCACCATATCGGCGGTAATACATCATACTATGGTGGCCCCTCAAATCAATTTCCAAACAGGGGCTAAGAGGAATTCTAAGCCCCCTGAAAACAAGGGTTCCAATGAACCTAAGGGAAAGGACAATGTCCAAAAGTCTCCTAAGGGCAACTCCAACAAAGCTAAAGAGAAAAGAGTTTATAAAGGCAAAAATAAACTCTCTCCTGAAGAGCTTGAGCGTTATCGCAAGGATAATCGATGTTTCAAGTGCGATGAAAAAGGGCATGCGTACCGCGCTTGTCCCCAAAAGAACAACCGCCATGATCCTCCTAGAGCTACCTTGGTCGAAATCCAAGAGGAGGAAACTCACCACAAAGGATCTCCTCTATGCCATGCTTGGGGAAATGCAAGAGAACATGATGCTTTTATTCTCTTTGACCCCGGTTCTACTCATAATTTTATATCTATAGAGCTGGCCACTAAGCTAGGCATACAAACCTACGAGATGGGCGATGTCCTACCCGTAGACGGTGCTTTCAAGGGGCAAGAAGCTTCAATCACTCCCTTAATCGTGAAATTGAGGCTCCATGTCCAAAGCTATGTGGACAAAGAGGACTTCTTTTATCTCTCCTCTCAATCATGAGGATGTAATCCTAGGGGCACCATGGTTGATCGCATGGCTGCCAATGATAAATTCCCTGAAAGGAGAATCTCTTTTAAGTTCAGGGAAAAAGATATGTATATAGATGCTAAGGAAATGGGTAACACTATACCCATTGTACATACACAAGCTTTCAACAAGTCAATAAAGAGCTCTATTTCCGTGTACATGTTTTTTGTTAAAGATTCTCAAAATGAACCTAATTTTTTAGCAAAGAAAATTTACACAATCAAAAGGAATTAGAGTTATCCAATTTTCTCAAGGGGTTTCAAGATGTCTTTATTGACGACATCCCTTGTGAGCTACCTCCTAAACGAGGCAATGATGACCATGCAATTGAACTTATTCCAGGAAGTTCACCACCTAACAAACCTCCTTATAGAGTTTCTCAAGCTCAACAAGAGGAGATTATGCGGCAAGTGCATGAGTTAGTTGAAAAAGGCATGGTTAGCCCTAGCTCATCTCCATTTTGTTCTCCTGTGCTACTAGTGCAAAAGAAAGACGGCACATATCGTATGTGTGTCGACTATAGAGCACTAAATAGGATCACTATAAAAAAATAGGTTTCCCGTTCCATGGGTAGAAGACCTATTTGATAAGCTACAAGGCTCCACCTACTTCAGTAGGATTGACCTACAAAGTGGCTATCATCAAATAAGGATAGTTGATCAAGACATTGTAAAGACCGCATTTCGCACTACGTTTGGTCTTTATGAATACATTGTCATGCCTTTTGGCTTGAACAATGCACCAGCCACATTCAACCACTTTATGGAGGAGCTATTCAGGCCTCACCGAACCTTTACTGGAGTGTTCTTTGATGATATCATCATCTACTCCAATTCATTAGATGAACACAAGCGACACCTCCAGGTAATATTTCAAGCTCTAAGAGAGAATAAACTTTATGTTAATCGAAAGAAAAGTGATTTTTTCTTACAAGAGATTCAGTATTTAGGTCACATTATCTCTCAAGATGGCATCCAAATGGATCCATCAAAGCTGTAGGTAATAAAAGGATGTCCTAAACCAAGGAATCTTCATGAGTTAGAAGCTTTGTAGGTATGTGCGCATACTATAGATGCTTCATAGAAAAGTTCTCACTAATAGCAGGACCATTACATGACCAACAAAGAAAAACGTTAGGTACACATGGTCTACCAAGGAGAACAATGCTTTCAAAAAGCTTAAAGGAAAGCTTATCTCTCAACCTATGCTTACACTACCGGACCTCTCAAAGCCATTTGAGGTCCAATGTGATGCTTGTGGTGATTGCCTTGGAGCTATTTTGCTTCAAGAAGGGCACGCCATAGGCTATTAAAGTCGAAGGCTCAACCCTGTTGAGCAAGCTCTAGGCATATATGAAAAGGAACTCCTTGCAGTTCTACATGCCTTAGACTCATGGAAGCACTATTTATTGGGGACTCCTTTCATTATGCGAACGGATCACCAAATTCTTAAGTACTTCATGACACAGAACAAGCTCTCCGATAAAAAAAATGAGGTGGTTCGCAATTTCATTTTCATATTTTTCACATTGCTGGCAAGCATAATCAAGTAGCCAATGCACTCTCAAGACGGCCGAGTGAATGCAGTTTCCATAGAAACTCACAATGATCTATCTTCTACGATAGATGAGTATGCTATTGATCCCGATTTTAGAGATGCGATTTTAGCCCTTGCACTAGGGAAGAAAGAGGAACCATTTACTTTACAAGATGGTTATCTTCTCTATGGCAATAGACTATGTGTTACTAGCTCACTATGTGAGAAAGTAATGTATGAATCTCATGCTCCTTCTTATGTAGGGCATAGAGGGATTCAGTCTACCCTAAAGGGCATTGAAACGTATTTCTATTGGCCTACCATGAAAGCAAACATACAAGAGTATGTTTCTAAATGTGTGGTATGCCAAAAGACTAAGTTTGATAGAGGGAAGAAACTTGGATTGCTTCAACCTTTGCCAATCCCTAATTCACCATGGGAGAGCATATCCATAGATTTTATCTTTGGATTTCCTAAGTCTATCCATGGCAATATGGGAATATGGACGATAGTAGACAGGTTCAATAAACAAGCTCATTTCATACCTATCAAAAAGACTATCAAAGCCCATTAAATGGCAACCCTCTTCATTTCACAAATTTTCAAGTACCATGGCTTGCTATCTCTATCTCATAGCAAAGGCAAAAGGCTGCTGCTGACAATCACAGAAGAGCCCAATCCTTTAAAGAAAATGATTGGGTCTTACTCAAATTTCCCAAGGCTCGATTAAGCCACACGACGGGCAAGAATCCTACGGGACACCAAAAGTACTATGCTAAGTTAGCAAAAAGGTACTATGGTCCCTTCCAGATTCTTAGGCCAATCAATGAGATGGCCTATCAACTCAATTTGCCCAACCATTGGCTCATACACAATGCTTTCCATGTGAGCCTACTAAAGCCTTACAAAGGAGAGCCACCTCAAGAACCAACTGTTGAGGACCCACCGGAGATCGAGGACCAAGAAGAGGTACTGTAGCCCAAGTCCATTCTATGACATGAAGACAAGGTACTAAGAGGTGGTAAGACTATCTGATGATATCTTATTAAGTTTAAGAATTATCCTTTTGAAGATGCTAGATGGATGCAAGGCATACAATTAAAGGATAACCTAAACCTTGTCAATGCTTACGATGCTTCCCAAGAGTAATCAAATGTAAAAATGTTAAAAATGAACAAAATTTTTGTCTTATAAGACTCTCTTTTTATTTATTGTGCACAAAAATGAAGTAGTATGCATGCTTAGATCAAGTTTGCGGGTCTCCCGAACACCAAGTAGAGCTTGTCACTCTACTATGGAAGATGATAGGACTAATGTGCAGACATGCTTGCAGCAGCCTCAGGCTCTCAAGTGCAAGATGGACTAGTCATCCATTGTGGAATGATGTCGTTGGGTAACATAGGGATCCTCTACCCGCTAAGAAAAGGACTCATGAATATGCTTTATCTTCTCTACCCCATAGTCAAGGATGACTATGATTTCAAGAGAGAGGTAATGTCATAATAATCAATATCTAATTCTCCTAAATGATTTTCTCATGTTAAACAGATCATTTAATATGGGGAAGTGCCAGGGGAGAAAAAGGTAGAATATTGGTTAAGCAAGCATACTGGCCACAGTAGGGATTGTTAGCGGCTCGCCGCGACGGACGTCTGCAGCATAGCTTTCTGGCACTAAGATAATGTCAATACTCAGGGAAAGTGACTCGGATGGGGCATGGAGACTCTATGAGATCATCAGTCTCACGAAGTGAACCTTAACAAGCAAACACACTAGCTCAACAAGCAAACCAACACTCAATGATCAGGGAAATCTGCCTATGTCCTTTCTCACAGCTCTAAGTCATCACGCCATTTCGGCACTCAAACAGACTCGAAATGCAACGAAACTTTAGGAGGAGGTCTAGGACACCTAGGGGCACTATCCTAGAAAGTCTGGTTGTAATATGACAAGGTATCAAAATCACGATCCATCATGAAAAAGGTCCTGAAAACTGCAACAGAACTATCCAAAAAGGTCGCCCTATGGACTAGGAACACTCTCCTATGGTCAAAATGACTATAAACAATGATTTAAGCACTCAAATCTGCAATTATAGCTCACAAACGCGTAGTCGCAAACCACAACAAAATTGACAATGCTTACACTTGAATTAAAGAGCAAAGATAGAAGAACACAATGCAAGTTTTTGAATCGAAAACGGATTACCAAATCATTAGCTGCGTTGATTACAAGTATGAAGCAACTCGTAGCTTTAGTATACATTTTTTGAGCTCCCACTTCTTCTAAAGATAAGCCTCTTTTCACATTAAGGTTATTGACCTTTATACCTAGGGCATTCTAAATGGCCATTGACCGGCTCACACGGACCTTTACAATTATCGTGACATCATTACAACTCACGGATTGACCTGTTACTCTAGAATTAGGATTTACATCGAGTATCACTACACTAGCTTTGACAATTAATAGAGTACAAATGTGGTGTCCGGCTACCTGTTCAGCCAGGTGGATGCCCGTTGGATTTGTCCACAAACATTCCCCCCTTCCTAATTTGTGTCGTCCCTTGATACGACCTTGTGCAGTCTTGTCATAGGGTTGTCTTCAGCTTTGTCTTCAAGGTTGGTTGGGCAGTGCTTTGTCGTTGATGACGCTCCCCCCTTCCTTCAGTGATTCATATATGCCATGTCTTGATACGTGACTTGATCTTTGATTATCGGGACAACTTTTTAACTCATTGCACAGTCTTCGCTTTGTTGCCAGTCTCGGCCACCATGAAGATGGATGTTGATGTGTTTGAGCTTGTAGAACTGATCCTCTTTGGGGCATGGACTTTATGATGGATTTGCTTTCAAGTTCCACTGCAATTTGGGTTGGCTGCAATAGGTCACCAATGTTGAAGCACTGTGTGAGCTATGTATGGTTGTTGTGGATAGCTCGCTTGCTAAATTTTTCATTGCTTGGTGTTGTAGGCCATTTTTTGATGGAGCTTTGTTGTCACCTTGAAGATAAAAGATGCTCCTGATAAGCATACGGAGACCTGCAGTTTTTGCTCCAAGTCGTTGTTGATTGATTTGGGTAGACATTTCTTTATTGCTGATGTACAAGGAATATATACAAGAAGATGATGTGATTCTAGATTAGGGTCTAAAACCTGGATTACCAAAGGGAAAAACCCCAGTGGGAAAAAAGTGCCTTTGATATACGTTCTTATTGGAGTTGAGCATTTGGACTTGAAGTACCTATCATGCAAGGTGAGTACTTGGGAGAAACAAAGGAAGAGTGCCTAATGCAAGTGTCAATTGTGGGACACTCTATATGCATATGAAAATTTTCAAACAAAAGCATGCAGTGTAAGAGATGAAATTGATGGGTGCTTCAAGGAACAAATGTAGCACATGTGACATCAAAGACGTCTCAATAGCTTCCACGTTTCCAAGAAGGGTTTTCGATGTAGAAGCTTCTCCACTCATTCCTCACTGTGTTGAGTGCGTGAGTGTCTTTTGGACCTCCTCCTTTGCTTACCACTATACTACAATGACTTCGACTCTTATGCTCACCTATACCAGCATGAGCGACACAACGTAATTATGCTCAACTCTTCCAGCTTGAGTAGTACCTAGAATAACTAAGACGCTTAGACCACAAAGAATATTACATGAAGGTTTGGGACTAAAGCCTTGCTCATTTAGTGGCTTAGCTTCCCGACTCTGACTTTTATGCCATGTATTTTTAATGGCAACTTGGACTTACCTGTTCAAGGCCAGAAACCCAATTCCATAAGTTCTTGAAATTTAGGCCTCTTCCCTTGTTTTGGTCTTTGGATGTCACCATTTTTTCCAATAGGTTGGCATATGTTGGCTATTCTTGACTTGCTTGTCGTATGTTCACACTGCTTTGTGAAACAAGTCCTTCAGCGCTTGTAAGGGTTGATGTAGCTTTTTCCTTATTTCCCATGAGAATCGGTTGTTGATGTGTGTGGGTTCTTTGTGTTTGAGTTTCCATGAGCGATTTTGGAACCCATCTTGTCTTTGGTCCTTGTGTGACCATCTTTGGCATTTTATCTTCTTCTATAATTTGATGGGCACTAGGCTTTGGTATCCAAACCCGATGATTTCCGTTGTAAAAGCCTTGCAGTTGTAATTAATGACAAGGTATCCATCTGTAGATTGCAACAGCCTTGGTTGCAATTGGCTTCTGTTGGCTGTTGGTTATCATTGTTTGCCTTTGGGTAGAAGCTTGTGCTGCATGGTTTTTCTTGGTTGTCCCAGATTGAGCTACAATTTTTGGTAACCATATTTGTGTGTTACCTTCATAAAATCCTTGTGCTTTGAGTAGCTTAACTGGAATCATCCGCTGATTCACCTGTTTGTGTTGGGTAGCTTCGTTGAAGTTTGACCTTGGTACCCATACTTGTTGTGTTTCTTTCTTGGAAGGTCTTTTCTTCTGCCCTTTTTTGTTGTTCTTTCTCCTGCTTGAGTTGTTTTTATTCCGTTGATATCTTGGCTCTCTCATTGTAGAACTTCTTTCTTGATGTGAGTACATCCAGGCTGTTACTTTAGGCTTTTTGGCCCAAACATTAATGTTTCCTTTAAAGTAGCTCTGAGCAATGATTGACTCATTTGAGGCTACCCACCCAATGACCTTTGGTTGTTGAAGGTGAACTTGTGCTTCATGTATCCAAACTGGGTCTTTGACTTGGATATGCGCTTTGGATACTAGCACTTGATTGATTATCTTTGGCTTCTTTTGGATGCTTTTTTGTGATGGAAACTTTGGTTGATAGACTTTTTGTTTTGGTTTCCATTGCATTGTTGATGGTGTGGCTCTTGATGTAGAGGCTTCGTGAGAAATTTGATGGAAGATCGTTGAAGGTAAAGTCGTCTGGCAAGGTTGATATACTTCAGTGTTTATCTTTGCTTTACCTTTTTCCGTGATGGTTGGTGATTTCTTCTTTGCATGGATTTGAGAAGCTTTATGGAGTCATACCGTTGTCGTTGTTGAAGCTTTTGATTTGTTTTTGAAAGAAGATGTTCCTCCAGCTTTCTGTCAGGATCAGACTCTCTTTGATATGATTGGAGTCGATTATGTGGAAAGTATCTTTATACTCCCCGGTACTCAATTTGAGTATGGCTTCTACCACTCCGAAGCTAGGAATTGGAATTTTTGAACTTGTGTACACGATCTCCACTAGCTCCATGATTGGTGGCTTTCCCATCATGATCCAAGTTCCATATGTCATTAGATTTTTTGTTGCTTCTGGATCTATCACAATTGAACATGTTATTTTGAGTCTTGTTTCTCCGCATATGCCGAATTTGATCATCGTAGGAGACAATCGATCTTCTTCCTTGTCCATGTTCTTCTTTGATCTTGCATTTGTTGAACCTTTGACGTTGAACTTGGAAACTTTGCTCCTTCATCTACTTTCATTTGCGCTTTTTCTGTAGTCGACTTCTTTGAAACAGCTCCTGGTGATTCTTCAGGTATACCAATGATGACATATTCTCGTTGTTTCTCTGCTTCCTTCATGTGCACTTTGGCATCATGCTCCATGCCGTAGCTATCTGTTTCACCTTTCTGCTTTCACACTCACAAATCTTGTTATCTTCCTTCAACACCTTTATCATAAATACGGGAGTTATATCATACCCTTCCTCATCACATAATTTAGTCGGGGTAACCTCATTCACACACACATCAAGAGTTTCCAATATTTGATCCCATCTAAAGGGTTCAAATAACTCCTCTGGAAATGGCTCTGGTACATATGCCTCATCTTCTACTGAACGCTCTAGGATGCAATCGTGCTTTCTAAGACTTCCACTCTTAGGAGCTCCGTACATCCAAATATGCACTTTGCTTATTAAATCAATTGTGGAGTTTAAATCTTCCCCCGGGGTTCGTACTACATCTTTATAAGTATGATTTGTGACACTGATCTTCGTAGTGACATCCTTGTGTCTCAAGTAGATATAGTCATAGCCCCAGTCTTGTACCATTTTGAGCTGACGCATGAATGGTCTGCCCAATATGATATCAAAGTTGCTGCTCTTATCAAAATTCATTATGGCAAAGGTGTGTTCATACTCGATTCGACACGAGGATACAATGATTTGTTCTAATATTCCAATCTGTTTCTCCGTGTATCCATCCGCTAATTGTAGTTTCATTTGAGTTTTCCTAAGAGTAGGCTTTTCCCATTTTTTCCATATTTCTTTGGTTGCAATGGCAATTCCTACCCCACTATCTAATATAGCAACCGTCTTTACGCCTTTGTACTCAAGTGGTAAGGTGGTGTTTCCTTCATCTCCTTCACAGTAGTCACCCACCTTATTTACCGGTATTGGCTTTGTCTGTGGTTTCTTAGGCAAGGTGTCATCCATGTTTTTGTCCGCAAGTTGGTCATGTGAAGGGATTTTCAGCCCCATCTTTTCCAGGTGTTTGTCCATTTGGCTCCATAGATGCGGTCTAATTTTTACTAGCTCTGAGAGGTAAAGTGTGCATTGTATAGGAGAAGACATCAATTCATGCAAGCTCTTGGTATCCATCATTTTTGGTGTGGCTTTCCACTAAGAAGGTACCATTTTAACCTCTGATTTTGTTTCGAGTTCTCCTATGAAAGATGGCAACGTCTTTAGAGAGCGTGGTTTACTCTCTTCAAATGTGATAGACTCAACATCCCCATATAGAGATCGTATATCTCCCGAGAAAAATTCGTGATCCATGTTTATCTCAGGGATAGGTGCTGACTGTAATGTAGCACTACCATCCTTTCGGTTTATGACTTATTCCCACAAGGATTGTGGCCACGATTCTTCTACCTCTAGAATAGGCATCATTACTTGTGAGCCCATCCCATCTGTGGTATTGGCTACTTACCTCGTATCTAAAGGTGCCTCAACTCTCGGCTCTTCCTGGTCTCTGTTTACAATACCCTGGCTCTCCATTTCTTGGACTTTACCGCGGATTAGCACCTCCATTTTTGGAGCATCTGGAACATGTGGTTCCATAAGAGCTTGGGCCTTCTGGATAAACTCCTTGCACATTTGCAACCTCTCTTTTTCATACCCTGGATTAGGGTACGTTAGCCATCTATCCTCTTGGGTTTGGTTGGGTTTTAGCCTAGCTTCATAAGCTTTCAAGATCGCATCCAAAGGTTCAACCACTTTGTCGACCAAGACTGAACCTCCAGAGTTAGTCTTTGACTCTTTAGGTCCCTTTGTGTTTTTGTTCCTTTCTTGCTCTTGTCTAAGCTGCTCTCTTGTTTGATTCAGTTCAGTTTCCAAAGCCAATTTCTCCTTCATCCTCTTCAATTTCATTTTGTCACGTCTGCCTTTCTATGATCTTCTTTCGAAGATTCTCACCTGTTTGTTCTCAAATTCTCTTTGAGCAGGCAATGTGGCTTTTTCAGTTGGTTTGTTTTTGGCAGCTTCTTGAGCTTGAGCTTGAGTCATCACGTTTAAAGGAATTCCGGGTTCTACCTCGGATCCGCTTGAAGAAGGCATCACGCCTACAACATTACTTGTTGCTTTTCCTTTGTAGTCTGGAATTTTAGCACAATGTTGGCGCAGATGGTCTATACCACAACGTTCACAGAATACAAATAAATTTGTGGACCCTTGTTTGGACAACTTCGTGCCCCGTGATCACCTCCACACTCATAGCATGGTCCTTCTTGTTTTACAGAGCTAGTGATCCAGCCAATGGTTGTTCTTGCTTTGTGAGGATGTTCTTTGAACCATACTCCTGTGAATGATTGGCTATGAACATGAGCCTATTCGCATCCAAGGAGTACAGGTTTTTCATGGATTGTGACATGTGTGCTAGATGAGTGCAATTCACCATCACTCTCCCATCATTCAAAAGTGGTGGTTGTTGCCCTAGCACATGTTGTGGCTTTGGCTGAGTGTTACACCATGGAGTGGGATGATCCCCTCCACAAGTACTATATATCCTCAATTGAGGATGTCATACATTTAGGTTTTGCTTGTAGCCTTCGTTTATTCTTCTAATCACCCCCTCGACCACTTGATCAATGATTGGTTCCCAAGGAGTTTGAACATCTTGCTTTGTGGTGGGTTCGCTCTTTGGAGAAGAGGCACTACTAGTCGTGTTGTGTGTATCTTCAGTCACCTCTCCGTAGGCCTTGCAATTGTCAACTAGATATAGAGCTTCTCTAGTGACTTGCTCAAACGTTGTGCATCCTTTTAGATGTAGGTCCTTTTTGAGAGTTTCATTCCTCAAGCCCTCTATGAAGAGAACTGATAATCTCTCACCTTGCGGTAGCTCTCTCACAGGACATCTGTCTATGTATTGTTTGAAGCGAAACAGAGCTTCCTTCACCTTTTCGTTTTGTTTTTGTTTGAAAGCATAGATTTGGGACACTGTGTTATGTTTGATTCCCCTTTTTGAGAACTCTTCTACAAACTCGTGTAAGAGTTGTGCTATGTTTGGAAAATCATCTTTGTTTAGTGGTTGGAACCAAGTTAAGGATGTTCCTTCCAATGTTAACCCAAATCCTTCATACTGAGTATGAAAATCCGCAATTCGTTCATCTCTCAACACTTGTTTGAAGAGTGAGACATGAGCATATGGATCCCCCGACCCATCATATTTTGTCTTGACACATTGAGCCACTTGATATGGTTTTATTCGTTGTGGTTCAGTCACCAATTTAACCAATTCGTTGTCTCTTGGAAAGACATCTCTCGCCCTATCCTCTCGTCTTGGAGAGAATCCAGATGGAATCCTCTCTGATGTGTATTGTGGCATCATTATTGGATGAAAGTAAGTAGAGATTAGAGTATCCTTGTATGTGTATTGTTCTAGGTCAATTGGATCAACAAGTTTGTACTCACGTCCATACTTATCTACCATCAAAACTTGCACTCTGTTGGTATCCGTGTACGTGAATGCATAGAGATTCTTATGGGTGGTCAACTCTCTAGCATGGGCTCTACACACCTGTAGAAGATGTATGGATCCCCGTTTGTGAATCTATATAAGCCCTCATGAGTGTAATATGTAAGCACTCTCCTGGATTCATTGGCTTTGATGAATCTCAGTTTGGTTTGTGGATTGGAGGATGCCTCTCCTCTAGGTATTCTCCCAATCCCCCTGTTGAAGGCATTGCAGCATCTTTCATGTCTTTGAGTGGAGTAGAAAACCCTGGTGGTGAATGATTTATCATGATTAAGGATCACTCAAAAGTCTCAAGATAGTCTTTAACAATCCCACTTTGGCTTAGTGCAACCTATCCCCTTTTGCCCTTGATGAGGTCTCTGAAAAGTCAGAAATTTGTGACTATTTTGGTTTTTGGAAACTGGTCTTGGGGTACCCTAAAAGTTTGGATTTAGGAAACCTAGTAAAATTCAGCTCTAAAGCCAAGGAACCCTAGTAAAATTCAGCCCTAAAAGTCTAGGTGTATGCTATTGCCCGCAAGCTTTCTTCCTAGTTATACCTGACTCAATTTGGAGTTGTCTATCAAAAGTTAGAGCGATTTTGGTGAACTGCACTTGAAACAACAATCAAAACAGTCTCAGGACCAAAAAACAGGAACTTTGGCTTGTATCTTGGCCTCCCAAAGGTATTTTTAGCTCAAACTTGAGATTTGGGATGTTCTCAAGTATGTCTACAAGATCACCAAGTCAAATACCCCCACTATGCTGAGAGGTACATGGATCGCGATCCATGTTCCCTGTCAAATTTTTTTCTCCAAATTTTCCAAAATTTTTACTGTGTATAGACAAGTTCATATGCAAGCTATATACCAATTTTCAACAAATTTTGAGGTTGAGGTACATGGATCGCGATCCATGTTCAACCACATCTAGACTTGATCTCTTAGCAGCTTATTGCACTCTATGTCCACAAGCTAAATCTCAAATCTTTTTGATTTTGGACTTATTTTGACAGGCCAAATGGTCAATACAAGGTCTGCATTGCGGTTTTCAATCTGTCACCTGTTTTGCTCCCTTTTGACCCAAATTTTCTCATTTTTTTCCAAAATTGGACTTGGGGATATGTTTCCTTATGTATGCACTACTGATCTGGAAAGTTTCAACTCAAGCTGTCACTATGGGTACATGGATCGCGATCATGTTTGGAGCCCAAATTGACTTTTTTTGGTACCATCAGAATCAGCATGATTAGGAGGTCCTGTGGTATCAAAATTTTTGAAAATGGACCTCTGGATTGAAAATTAGGTCATTTCTGGCACTTGCTCAGAGTACTTGGCAGTTCAGGACTTTTGACTTGGTTTTTGGTATCCAAATTCACTTTTGAAAAGACCACTAGACTCCTTGTGATGGGTTCTAGCTATGGTGTAAATATGGTATCAGTCTATGACAAAGGAACATGGATCGCGATCCATGTACCTATGTGTCAGAAGGTACTGAAAATTGGCACACAGCTTCCCCTTGGTCCATTGATCACTGCTATATGGTTTTTGTGTGATTTGAACTTGTTTAGGTCAGGCAAAAGTCAATCCCTAGGTCTGTTTTATGGTTTTTACCTTGCACTGTTTTTGGCTCTTTTGACCCAAATTTTGAACTTTTTTGACAAAATTTCTTTGGGGACTTTTGTTCACAATGGTCTCTGTTGCTACAGGCTGAAAAGTTTGTTTCCAAAAATTTCTCATAGGTACATGGATCGCGATCCATGTTCCACCACTTTTGGATCTGAAAGTTTGGTGTGCTAATAGCTTATGATGTTTGTAGCTTGCTCACCAAGAATCTTTGGATTTGGATCAGTTTTGCCCAACCAAAACTGACTTTTACAGTCTGTTGTGGCAGTTTTGACAATATTCTATCTTTGGCTCTTTGAACCACTTTTTACAATTTTTTTGCATATGGTTCTTTTGGGAAAGTTGTTCCAAATGGCACCAGCTACCTACTGCTCAAATCTCAGCCCAAAAAAAATTCAATTTTTTTTCATGAGGTACATGGATCGCGATCCATGTTTGACCACATTTTGACATGAAACTTGGTCAGCTTGTAGTCCATGTTATGGTGATACTCTTTCCCAAATCTTTTTGAATTTGGCCAACTTTTTTCTAATCAAAAGTGAGTTTTTTTGTCTGCCCTGCGGTTTTTGACTAGTTTCTGTATTTGGCTATTTTGACTAACTTTTTTCAATTTTTTGACATGGTCCCTTTTGGCAAAGTTGTTTCAAATGATATCAGGAATGTACTTGTCAAATATTAGCCAAATTAATCATCATTCTTAGTATTAAATACTAACCATTCATTCACATATCATATATCAAATGCCATTGATTTGCGTACACATTTATGGTAATACATAAAAAGTCATCCTCAATTGCGTGCAATTGAGTCATCCATCTCCAATCCCAAATTAATTAAGGTACCAATCTTTAGGTCAAATAATCATTACAATTGGTAGTTTCTACCAATTATTCAACCCCAGTTTGTATATTGAATTCCATTGAGAATGCACAAACACCCAAAGTTAGACCAGAAATTATGCAATCAATCCATCAATCTCACATTGCATCACTACAGTTGCATACTTGATCAAGCACGTATGTATGCATGCATTCTCAATTTCTCAATGTTCAATCCTAATTTCACCTAATCAAGAAATGCACACACTTCAAAACTGAAAACAAAAGTTCAAACTTCACTCAATTGGTATTTTGCAACTAGGCCTATCCCTAATACTTGCACACACATTTGATGCACATTCAATATAAAACATTTGGGTATCCCAATCGATCATCAACCATTCAAAATCAAATGAGCACACACACTCAATCCTTGCCCATTTTTTTTTGCAATTAGGCATATCCATTGATTGAGATTGCATATCATTCATATCAATTACACGATTGCATACATGGTAGATTTTTCCCTTTCTCTTGCACTACACACACATTGATCTTTATGCACACATTAGTCAAGATTGACCATCAATTTCACTCCAATTCAATCAAATTAGACACAAAGTGTAAGTTACTTGATTTAGACATATGATTTTAGCAACATGTTGGAGCCACATTAACCAATTGAGAATTCAATTGAGCAAGGTAGTGCATTTACATTATCAATGCATTTTGATCCATTCCTTGCTCCAAGCAAAGACACATCATTGCACATACAAATGTGTGAATCTCCAAATCGGATCCAAAAATTGATCAATGTAGGTAAAAAAGCAATCACTCAAATCATATGATTATGCATGGATTAGAAAAAAAAAACTCGATTAAGTGATAAAATAATCCTCTAATTAGGGAATTACACATAGAAATTAGTGGTTAGGTTAGTGAAATTAATTAAAAGTTAGTAGAAATTAGTAAAAACTAGCATGAAAATGAAGCAAAATAGTAATGGTGGCTAGTGTGAAACGAGAAAGACAGACTTGCAAAAAACCACCCAACCATCCTATATATAGGCCCTTGGCCCTCTGGCTCTTAGCTATATATAGACCCCTATACTACAAGTGTGTCCAACACTTTGCTAGTCCTCCTAGTCCTACCCTTGGCATGGCATTACTCCCCCCTTGGAGAAGCGTTTTTGTCCTCGAGAACAAAAGTGGTAAGATCTTCTCAAGACCACTAATGTTTTCCACACTGGCACCTCTCAAAGTTTTAGTTGGTCGGTGGCCAGCACACAGCTCAGTAGGAGGTTCAATGAAACCAAGGTAAATATCTTGATTTTCCACATTGTTGTCCATGTGCAACTGTTGATGTAACTGGCTTAAATCCAACATAGTGTGTAGAATCTATTTTCCACATTGTTGTCCTTGTGCAACTGTTGATGTAACTGGCTTAAATCTAACATAGTGTGTAAACTCTATTTATAACTCACTTGAGTATAATTGTAAACGAGTTACCACAACTAAGAGGTGTGTAGATGAATGACACAGAGGCAGCCTTTCTAGAGATACTGAACCATTCAAAAATACATTCTCTCAACTTTCCATGAAAGTGACCTGATGACATAACGCATTAGCCAAGTCCTTGACTTGTTGTCATTTTTGTCAGCAGGCAACCCCACGATAACGGTGATCTAGGTCAAAAACATGACATAAACATGCAATAACTAAACCAAGTCACAACATGCTTTGCATTATGATTAAAAAAAATCCAAACTAGAAAGTTAATCTTTCCATTTGATTGCTTCTTGCTAACGTATGATCATAGCGTATCCTTTAGCACTAGATTAATACTTAGTAGCTACCCATCCATATTTGGAAGAGTGGCAGTATTGTAGTGAGTTGTGTCTCCCCAACCATTTACGGAGAGTCTTTCAGAAATGACTAGTAAACGGGGGTCAACTTGTTTTAGTGATTAAAGAAGGAACTTAACAAACTGCACAAAGTCCAATTACTTATCTACAAGTACCCATACCAAGCCATTAACTCGTATGGTAGTCGGTAGATCCATAGTAAATCTCATAGAAATATTTCACATGTGGTGCATATCATTAGGAAATAGGCGCTAGTGTCAGTCCCAGAGACTCATATTCTCCACATGTGGAATATGTCTCAAAAAATGATGTCACAAAAAGTGACGTCTAGCAAGAACGAGATGTACATATGTGGAGGTCAGTGTCAATCCCAAAGACACATATTCTCCACATGTGGAATATGTCTCAGAAAATGATATCACAAAAAGTACGAGATATACATATGTGGAGGTAATTGCAAACACTCAGCGATATGAGCGAGAGGGACCGTCATCTACTTTTCTCCATACTAGCTAAACCAAATTCCATGAGTTCTTGGATCATGTTGCACACCTTGTTTCTAACAACATGTGACAAACAAAACCCTATCATGTCGGTCTATAACTATTTCAATAGGGAGAAAACATGTCATGATATCTTGATGAACTGGTAAGAGAGAAAGGGAAACTACTTTCCCAAAATGCTATTCTCTTACATGACCTTGTCATGTGGTTGAAGATCAAATTGGATAAAAGCATAGTCGCATATACATCGCATGTGTAGAGTGTAATGAAACTTATCTGGAAATAAAATGGAACCAAATCAGATGCTTATGATGAGGTTGAAAATACATGACACTTACTCGTATGGCCAGCTCATCTTTACACCTGGAAAGATGCATTACCAAAATTCCTTTGAACTATTAAACACTTAAATTAGAGATTAGTGAAGATAAAGATACCCGGGGCAGTCACTTATCAAAAGACCCCTATATCACGTGCGTTCAAGAGGTAATTAATAATACCCCAATATACGTACTATACTTACACTGTGAGCCTATTTAAAAAAAACCCACCCCCCTCTGTATGTATACATTTTTATACATTTTGGTCTTTTAATAATCCTCTCCGGTTAACTCACGTGATATCATACACATTCTAAAAAGTGACCGCCCCGGGTAAAGATATAGAAACGATTACCCGTGGGTGTTGCCTCGACAGTCTGAACCCCTTGGTTTGATCTTGGCAATACAAATCCTTGGGTGAGGGTCTGGAAGGAGCTTATGGACTACCCCTTGGAAATTTTAAACACCTTCCCTTGAAATTACAACTATGAAGAGGCCAATAAATGACCAGCAACACGCATAGAGTGATTTGTAAATCAAAGTGGGGTCATATCCCTAGAAACTATGCTCCTAGAGACACATACAGTGCCTAGAAACACGAGATCCTTTCAAGTTGGAATCGTATTCTCAATTGGATATGTGCTAGACATAAAAGTCAATACTCTTGGGTTCATGTGGACAATCGTGCTATCTAAAACACTTATCTCATCCATACACTATGGTATAGATAAGCCTGTAAGAATTTAAGATCATCAAAATCTCATCTTGATCTTTGCACTAAAAATATGTGGTGCAAAATGACACCCAATCATTAATGGCAATACTCTTACCTATTCATTAGAGACGATGGAAACTCACCTGGGTAGATTTGTTCCATCGTTAAAGCAATCCCTGATGTATTACAAGCAGATGGCTGTTAGCCATTCCAAAATAGATTTCTTGTATCCCTTCAAAAACAGATGGCTCTTAGCCCTTCCTTTTATCATATCAACATAGAAATATTTTAGTAAAATCATGCCTAATTTCTATATCCTTGCAGAGAATTAGAAGGGCAGGGTGAGTGAGTGAGAGAGAGAGAGAGAGAGAGAGAGAGAGAGAGAGAGAGAGAGAGAGAGAGAGAGAATGTTGGCTGATAAAAACTCCCTTATTCTATTGTGGTATAAGTCCCATGTGTATGCTTCTGTGAAAATGATGTCTGAGTCATAGCTTATCCTATAAGCATACAACATTCTGCTTGTACAATGCTCTCTCATAGAGATACATCAAAAAACATAAGTCACATCTTGACCCACCTACCTTGGATGTGATCATGAGTGTATCAGATTGACTTACTTCTGGTGCCTCACTCGTTAATGAAGTTCATTTGATCAAATGATTTTAGACATTCAATATCTGATTGTGTCCTTGATAGAGTAGTTGATGTTATAGCGGAAGCATTAACAATGATGAGGTGGGATTAAATCCATTGTACTGGCAAGCCATGCATGCAAAGCAAAAAAGAAAACGATAAGCCATTTGGCTAGAATGACGGTCTTAGTAGAGCGAGCCAATACTGTAAGTGCTATGTACAATCTGGACTGACATGGATACGTGATCATTATTCAACGTTATCCTACGTAAAATGTGAACTCATATCCCTATAGTGCCAAATCTTCAAACTTGTGTGCCAGTGCTTATGATCCTAAGTCAACAAGAAATACCTCGACACGGGTTAGAAGCCTTGCTTCTCATTAAATATGTCAAAGCACTTTGCTTTGCATAGCAAGTAATCCTTCCAATTTAAATGTTTAAACACAGAAGAACAAGAAAAACTTGAAATTGTCTGACCTTATTGCCCTGATGTGGCCAGTTGTCCTAAAATTTCAAGGGAAAATGTCTTTTTGCGAGTAATTATCAGCTTGATTTTGTTGTCTGTGCTAGAATGTGGCTTGTTTTCATACCTTCTTCTAGAATGAGAGTTGTCGTACATACCATGTATGCCCTCTTGGTTTGTGTCAGACTGACACCTAGTAAAATAATCAATAAAATCACATCGCAAAGTTCCCAAAATTTGTATGCTAATAGCATATTCCAAACTTTGGAAGTCGTTATGCAATATTCCTTAACCAAAAAGCCTTAGTACACATACATGATGTTGTGCTCATAGCCAACGTATGCTCCTATCCTGTATAGCTATCATGGAAAATTTAATTCGACCTTGTCAAAAATTATAGCTAATCGACCGTTTTGAATAGTATATCGTATTGAGAATCATAAATTGCACTCACAAAGTGTACCTTAAGTTATCCAATGGTGCCTCAAAGCAGATGTTCTTCGTCTGCTTCGATGATCGGTGGTAAAGAGTTGGCCATGCTGAACAGCTTGGCATCCCCCATCAAGTCGTCGAGCAACAAGCCGTGTTGATCTCTGTGAGATTTTAAAACATTACCAGTTGGCCTTGTTGATATAGAAAAATTTAACCAATGGGGAGCGTGTTTTGTTGAGGTACTAGGGAGAAAACATGTTTTTGATCGACACTATTTCGTACTCAAGCTGTGCTTGACTATAGTCTTCAAACCAAAACCAATTGTTGGTCTTTTCTAGCAATGTATCCAGCAAGGATTTCTTGCTTATGGTAAATTTCACAAGCCATGCTTGTTCTTTGAGTGTTTAAAGTGCACATACATTCCTTGCATGCCATAATTTTGACAAAAAAAATAAAAAATCAGTTGCGTACCTCATGAATTCTTTATGCCTACTTTCCTTGCCATTGGAGTAGGACTTTGTACTTGTATAACTTTGATTAAAGCACTTGGATAATTTTTAATTGGCCCTGCCGCATGCAATTCCCTTGTTGAATTCATGAAGAAACTTGAATTCCAAAAACATGTCCGACACGAAGCCATCTTGCTGAAGCCATGGCGACAAGTTATGACGAGGTGGCCTTGTCAAGACGTTCTTTGAGGCCTTCTTGAAGCTCTACAAAAACGGCCCTTGTTGAAGCTCTACAAAAACGGTGTCGTGCCGCTTTGCGGACACGTGGTGAAAGAAGAGAATTTGCATGCATTTTCAAGGTTTTTTCAAACTTATGATTTAGGTTAAAAGCGATTACGACATCAGGATGATGGAATGTATGCTAATTGTAAGTTTTGGGACCCAAAAATGAAGTTGTTGCCTGCAAGCCGAGTTGCATTGATGTTGTCAAAATGTGATTTTATAAGTCAAATTTGTGATGTTTGGCTTGCTCTTCATGCATGTCTGTACGACTCGTCAATCGGAGTCCGGATGAGAAAGATATGGGCAGTACAATATTCTTCGAGGGCTGATTTCACTGGTGTTTGGTCATGTCATGGGATGTGTGTTGGAGACACTGAATTAAGTTTACCAGGGGTCGATTGCCAATGCTGCCTAGCACAAGCTACACCTTATGCTTTACAAGGCTCAAATCATATATTTAATGCTCAACTTATGGCCAAGATAGTCCTCCTTATAGTTTTAGATATCTATGATCAGGGAGTGTTAGTGTGCATGCAGTTAAACCTGAGCTCGGCACTGCTTTGGTCAATATTTATGGGTGCTGAATTTTTTTGGACCAATATGAAAGCTAAATGCTATGCTTAGTGATATTTGGGTTGATATGTATGACACATTTGATGCTTTTATAAAAGCACAAGCGGCTCTCAATATGATATCACTTGGACTGCATTAGTTGCAGTATATGTCCAACATGGTTGGGATTTGGGGCGCTATTGGTGAGACATGATGTGTTTGACAATTCTATGGTCGACGTGTAAGCCAAGGGGGCACGAGGAGAAGAAGTGTGGTCGGGAGGTGTGAAAGAGGAGATTGGAAGCTAGGGAAGCAATGTTCAATCGGAGAAAGGACAAAGCTTGTTCGAGTTTGTGAAGAAAAAGGACGGCGTGTCTCTCTCGCTCACTCAACATCGGCGAGCTTTCTCTCTCGCTTGGAATCCATACAAAGCAAGCAACAACAAGAGGGGATCTCTTTAGCTTACAAAGTCTGGAGAAGGGTTTTTTTTCTCTCTCATGAACGACCATGGTGAGAGGAGACACGAGCCAATCGAAGAAATGCATACGAATTTCAACCGAGCACAGGGTGGAAGGGATTTTATTTCTTCTTCAAATTTGATAGGCAAATGAGCTATACAGGGTGCAAATTGCCTCGCAATTGTGGATTGTTTCTATCGAGGTTGGATTATCTGAATAGGGGTTTGCAAATCAACTGGCATACCAATGACGGCGTATGCAACCAATTTGTAAGGGTTTCAGTAATCAAATTGATGGAAGCATCTATTGGTTGCCGATATCATTCAAGTGTCGTTATCTTCTTTCAATTTGTTTTACCTTAATTTGTGTTTCCAATTGTGTCTGTCTCTCTCAATTTATTGTATTAACGCTCATATTTGCCCTTAAATTTCTCCTATCCCCACTAGATTCCCTTGGTTTGAGGCTACTCTGATTATCCGTCTATAGTCAGAAGCCCTGTGCTTTCCCGGTCAACCTCGGAGAGACGCGCACTCCGACAATGGGCTTATCGTCATCATGGGGTAGGCCATTGCTTTGAGGCCCTAGTAAAAGCCGGGGTGTGGTAGGCCTTTGTCATGGTGGGATGGGCCCCTTGGGCACCCTAGGGCGTCCAAATTAATGAAAAAATGTCACGAAGATGGCGGCCACATGATTGCACAGAGGAAATAAGAGCGATGGAACTCACTGCAGGTTGAACCACGGGACGACCCTGTGTCAAAAAATCTCATTGGGGTAGGGCGAACAAAAAGAGGGAGAGAACTTGTCATTTCATGAATGTCGCACGCCACCCCTTTCCTCAACTAAGGGTGCTTGCCCGTGCTGCAATTTCTCTATGTCGGCCAGCCATGGAACTTCACAAGAGGGATAGAGAGAGAGAGAGAGAGAGAGAGAGAGAGAGAGAGAGAGAGAGAGAGAGTAACTTCGGTTGCAAGGAGCTTGCATGCCTCATGCAAAGTTCATGCAAGGCTTTTCCCGTCCTCCATAGCTCTTCGTTCCCCTGAGCTTTGATAAAAGTGTAAGTTAGAGGAAAGATAGCCTTGTGAATAACCACCCAACCATCCTATATATAGGCCCCTAGCCCTCTGGCTTTTGGCGATATATAGACCCCTATACTGCAAGTGTGTCCGGCACTTTGCCAAGGCCGTGCCCACCTAGTCCTACCCTTGGCATGACGAGAGTATAGTCACAAATGATGACTCAAATGTTTCATTAGATGCTCGAGCCTCTTAAATAGGCTTAGTGCCTTACAATGATGGGCTACACTATCGCACCTTCTCCCTATTGGACCATCTCACATTCTATCCATCATAGTCTAGTTCGGTTTCTCACACAAGTCACAAGTTGGAGTTACCCCAACAATCACCCCCTTAAGCCAAACTTGGGGCTTTTACAAAGATTTCATGTTTTATGGTGTCATAGTGCTAAGGTCTCTTGTTGGATAAATCTACAAGGTTCTCATGATACATCATGGCGGATCTCATTGGATTTAACACGTCACAATTTGCAATTGGATACATCATGGTGGTTCTCACCATGTAGGGTCTCATGAGATCCTAAGGCTCATATAAAGCTTTATATAAAAACAGATTCATGTGAAGAGGAAACTGTGTATCACGTTCTTTGATGATGCTCTTTGTATTGTAGTCTCCATCTTCATTGTTGGTCTTCATATCTCCTTTGTTGTGATTGGTCCGTTTTGTCAAGGGTGCAATCTTCATAGATAATGGTGAAAAGTGCACATACAGAGTCAAATGTGATGCTTGTGTGTGTGCATATCATAGTGGATGGTTTTATCTCAAAGGATGCCCCCAGACAGTTTCTAGAACCTATGTGTAAAGTGTCCACAGCAGTGATTTCATGCATAATCTTGCAATTAGAGAATGTGTGCATGTGCTTTTGTGCATCAATTTTACATACTACTACAAAAATAGTTCTTTTAGAGCTTTACTCAAATGGTGGAGGACTCCATGGGAATGAGTGCATTGATTTTATATACTACTGTAAAAAGGGCTCTTTTAGAGCTTTACTCAAATGGTGGAGGACCCCACGGGAATGAGTGCTTAGAATACTTGAGTTGAATGCTCTTCTATCATGAATTAGGTGGGAACTTTGGCTTAAGATGGTGCAAGGCCTATAATGGTGGACTGTCATTGGAATAAGGACTAGGCCAATGAAAGTAGGCTTGGTTTGGTCGTGGGAATGTAGGTTTAGTATAGCCGAGATACAAGAAATGGGGTTTAGTGTGAAACCACTCTTGGGTTTAAAACAAGAAGACCATGCGTGCAATGGGCTACATATTTTTAGTGAAGGTGGTAGGTGGCACAGAGAGCTGCTGATTGACGAGGGGCTGTTGCATGTTGATGGCATGAACTAGGACCCAGTAGGTAGGAGCTTTGATAGTGTATGGTAGGGCTAGCATGAGACACATCAACGAGTGCTTGAAATTCTCTTGTCTTTCACAAGAAGACTTAGAAATTTTCTCATGTAGGAAAACGGAGTCTTTTTCAGTGTTTTTCATACAATGCATAACATCACGAGCTTCTGCTTGAGAGGCACCGCATACCTAGCTAGGTATGATTGGGGGCAGGGGACCACCAGCCCCCCCACCGGGTTGGCGGTCCCCTGCCCCCAATCGTACCTAGCTAGGTATGTGGTGCCTCCCTCACACAAGCTCATGATGTTGAGGTAAGTCACAATGTGGGAATTATTGTGAGAATTTGTCCAAAACTTCTTGTGAATTTGATGGTCAGGAGTAGTTGATGGTGTGCAGTGTGCACGGCCTAGTATTTGATGCAAGTACATGGCGGTGGGAGAATCTAAGATACCCACACCCAGATCAAAACACTGACTCTTGTCAATAGCCCAACATCCTCTATTTCTCTTCCCGTAGCCCTATTTCCATTGTCAAAGAACGTGTGCATTCTAGTGATCTGATACTTTGCTTATTGAAGAGAGGTATTGAAAGCTATTGGTGACGATAACAAACCTCTACTATGCATGACTATTGAGCAACATAGACTCATGAAATTGATCCTAGACCTTAAACCAAAGTTTAAGAGTCATATACTACAGTAGTAGAATTTCAAGATATAACAACAAGAGCTTTTATACAAAGCCTATGCTCTGGGCATCCTAAAACTATTCTCTATTCCCCTGGAAAACAAGCCCGAGCACACTTGGAAACCCCGCCTTGTTTTTTCTGGAGCTCACGCTCTTGGCAGCTTGCGAGTATTCCCATCTCCACTACCAGGAAATACACCCATGCTTTTCTCCCTTCAAGTCAACTGCCTCTGGCGTTGGTTAGATATCGGAGTGCTTGCCTTCGTGGCAAGCCCTCTCTTTCCTGGTCCCAGTAACATCAAGTGGGCCACAGCTTGTTGACCAAAAATAGAGTCAACGCTTAGCCCACCCCGAACCGAGCTCTACACCTGCTCCCTAAGGAGGAGTGTCACTACCACTGTACATTGTGTGCGCATGGGGCTTCTAGGAGGCAACTAGCTTATTATGTGTTTAAGCAATGTGTTTCCGCTCCCCCCCCCCCCCCCTCTCTCTCTAAAAAACTGTGTGATCGGTCGGTCACCTCCACCTACACGGGGGCAAGCACCCCGAAACTTAGCCATTGCCCTTTACCAGCTTGGCGATGCCTCCACGTGCAAACCCATGCCATTCATGGTTGTTTAGTTCTTGGATGCACCGATTGGGAGCAACTTGGAATCCATCAACGACAACATGAGCATGATGGAGCAAGCATCGAGCAAGTGGAGATGTCAGGCAAAGCACTGCAAGTGCAATAGTTGATGTGGACTGGTAGAAGGTGTGCATGCAATATGCGTCTTGCAAAGCAGGTAGGCCCGAGTAGTGTGCACATAGGGCAATTAATAGGCATCAATGAAAAAAGTAGGAGGTTTTTAAGCACACAAATGGAACATCAAATCATGAGCAATCTCGGCATGGAATAGCTCTACGAAAAGATCTCAAGAAGCACTAGACACACACATAAATTGCACATGGCAATGATGGGTTGATAAGACCCATGATGCAACGAAGTAGGCTTAAATGAGCACAATAGGTGTCCAAAACGACTTTTTCAGGAACCCATTAATTAGTTTTAAGAAGAGGCGTGGGGGGGGGGGGGGGGGGGGGGGGGGGGAAAGGAAAAGGGAAGGGTGGAGGAAAAAAAGGGAAAGGAGAGAAGGGGGGGGGGGGGGGGTTGGGGGGTTGTATTGTTTTTTAATGCTTAAAGAGACCTCAGAGGCCAGCGCAGACATATAGCCTAGTGGTTAAGGTTGAGTTTTATACTATGTACGTGATGAGTTCAAATCCTACTCATTAAGATTGGTTTCAAATGGTGACTTGCATAGACATGCTAATCAGAGATGCTAAAGCATCTTAGGGAGATTCTATGTAATGAAAAATAAAAGTAGAAACAATAGTGTTAAAACCCAAAAAGTAAGCCTAATTCTCTAAAATTTCCTCTTGGCAAAAATAGAGAACAATTGTGTTAAAACCCAAAAAAATAAGCCTAATTCTCTAAAATTTTCTCTTGGCAAATTCAAGGTAAGGAATTTTGTATGTTGGAAAAATGGTTTTTCCCGAACATTGCTATGTACCGATCATGCTCTTCTCCATGAAAAAATTACAGAATCAAAAACTTGAACGGGAAGATCAAGATTCATATCAAAAGGCCTGCTTCGATAAGCTATAGCTTTCTATCCTTTGATGACAACCTTCAAGCCGCTGATAGGAGAGCCTGTACAGAGCCCGACGAGATAGGGTGCCACCCGAGAAAGGGAAGGGGGGATGCACACATGCGCATGCGTAAGGGGGGTAACAAATGGAACTGTGTCATGGGGCAATTTCAAAAATTCCCAAAGTACCCCCAATATTTTGTCATAAATTCCCAAAGTACTCCCAATATACTTGAATTGGAAACGGCACAATATTAAGCGGCGACACATTTTTTTCCGAACACTGGTCAATGGTAACTTGCATGCATTCTTGGCCCATACAGGAGGAGAGAGAGAGAGAGAGAGAGAGAGAGAGAGGGTACTGGTGAGTGGCAGTGTTCGCATTTTTCCAAGCGTACAAATTTCCTTTTTCCTTCTGAAGGGGATCGGGGAGCACCACAGACGGAGAGTGAGAGAGAGAAGGAGACACACGACACACAGATATGGGTGGGGAGACTCAAAGAGTGAGCAGCCCCCTATACACTTATGCTATGTATAAGGTATACAAGTCAGTGGGCGTCCAGACTCTGAGCGGCCCGGCAAGGCACAAACGCCTATACCCCAACAACCTCCCACTTAAAGGCGACTGTGCCTTTAAGCAAGAGAACCTAGTCTAAAGACTACAAAAGGCGAGAGAAAATCGCTCTCAACCGATGTCCACTGGCTGGCTGTGATCATGTGCATCCGGCTGTCCTGCTCCCGTGTAAGTCCATACACCACCAGACGTACCGCACACGTACTGCAAGTATGTACGCAATACCTGCATATCTCCCTCGTGCACTATGCCATCATCAGTCAACAAACGACTGACAACCCCAACTGCAAATGCTCCCACTGCAGCTGCGATATCTGGTCTCAAGATCAGCATCTCATACATGAGACCACCGAATGCCGATGCAATGCTAGCGGGCCCTGCTAGCTCTACGGAGCATGCATCAACATATATATCCCTGACAATAGGCATCTTTGACTGACAAGGCGTGTCAGCCACATGCATCTCCTGACTGTCCGCAAAAGACGCATCAACCTGTCGTGCAACCTCAGAGCAAACCAGCTACTCTAGGTGTCTGCTGGAAGACATATCCTGCACAACTATATCCCCATGCTCACTGTCGAGCATAGAAAGGAATGACTGCATAATCGCTGACATCTCAGCCTCCTCTGCAATCATCCACTGCAAACATGACCACTCAATCTGCTGTGACTCACTAGAGCTCTCATGCTCTAACTCCGTATGCATAGACTCTTGCACAACGTCCTCCTGTCGTGACTCACTAGAGCAAGACCGCTCTACCTGTCTATCCTGCATAGAAGTATCTCGCACAACTGACTCTCTGCTTTGCTCAGTCACTAGCAAAGCATGCATGTCTGACTCTGTCACCTCTCTGTGTGACTGCTCAAGTCGTGCCCCAACTCTGTGCACAACAAGCTCACTACTCTGCACTCCATGCAAAGCACCCTGCAATCCATGAGCAAAAGAGACTGTCCGGGTCTCTCGCTCTGTGCATGGCTGTAACAAGATTGAGACTCGACCATCTCGCACCAGTACTACGTGCAATGGGTACCATGTGCCAACTCTAGCACCTCTCTCAATCACTAGCGAACCCAAATGCAACGCAAAAGATCGCTCAAGCAACGATACTCGACATCCACTATCGTGTAACTGTCTGACTGAGATCAAATCCCATCTCAGATCTGGCACATAACGCACATGACGCAGGGTAAATCTCATATCGCTGGGCAAGGACAAACATACGTCTCCTGCACTCTCAATGTCATACACAGCACCATCAGCCATGTGCACACAACCAAGTCTCCCACTAGAAAACGTGCTAAACCACTCACGATGCGACGTGACATGGAAAGTAGCATGTGAATCTAGTAACCAATGTGAAGACAATGTGCAATCCGATATGCAATCCATAGACATAAGATCATCTGAAGACAAGCTAAATGTAAATGTGACATCACCATCACAAGCATACTCAGTAACCACCGTACTGATCTCACTAGCATCTGTCATGCCCAAGTCTGCATCACGCATCTGTCGCCTCCGTTGTCTCAAACGCCTGAAACATCGACGCCTAATGTGCCCTCTATGTCCACAATGCCAGCATGTCAAGTCTCTATGCCGTCGAGACTTGCGTGTGGGACCAATCTCTCCCATGGACATAGAAGTGGGACTAGACTCCCCTGTAGACATGGATGTCGCATACATAGCATGTAAACTCTGCCATAAAGCATGAGTTGTAGTCTCCCTCGAGACCTGCCAGTCAACAGACTCAACCAGATGCAAACGAATCGTAGACATTGCTAACTCATCAAGATCCTGCCAATCATCATCACGCATAGACTTGGGCTTCGCCGATAAACCGCACAAGGGTTTATCCTGCCCCAAATCCGCCAATGCAACAAGCATATGCTCCTTCCAAGCAACAAAATCTGCACCATCAAACTGTGTCAGACCATAACGCTGGAAGTCAAATGAAAAATCAGCCATAATGCTCGCAAAAGAGCAACCAACAATGAGTAGCAAATGTCAACCAAATCAGCCCTAAACTGGCTTGAATTGCATCAAACAAAAGTCTGCAAATATGGGTTTAAAATATGGCTGCAAATCAGCCCCAAAACAGCCCCAAAATTCAGCTCTTAAACAGCTGCATAAACAAGTCACAAATGTATCCCAAATCAGCCTACAACTGAGCCATACATGGACACCTGCAAAGAGGAAGCAATGGCTGAAAATTCAGCGCCCAAATAAGCCCTCAAACCTGTCTGTAAACTTGTAAACCTGTAAAACCTATTGAAAAACCTCAAGCCATTAGTGCTCGAATCCGGCTACCTAGCTCGTAGCCACACAAGCATACATCACAATACTCACTCCTGTGAGTGTGCCAAGATAACTGTACGCCCACACTGTGCGGTATCGATGCATACACACGCACAAGAGCTCCCGCAATGTCAATACAAGCCTCGCGTGCTCTAGTATCACACTGCAATCTGTGAGCTAATCACCAAGCCCACACTTTGCATACATAATTGCAAACACCTGCAATTCTAGTACACAAATATCTGCTCTACCTGTGACTGCCAAAAAACATGCTCGAGGCATACATTGCCGAGCTCAAAATGCAATCACATTAGTCTCCCTGAGCATCAAACCACATAAGGCATACATTGTATCCTCCCACCTGTGAGGAAACTTGTAGCAAATATCACTCTCACATCTGAAAGCAAACCATGTGTGGAATCTTTGACACACAATAAACAACTGCTGCTGCAGAAAATTCAGCGTTCAGAATTTTAAAATTCTGATATGACGAGCGCGTCCGGAGCGTGCCAAAACCCCAATGTAAACTCCTTGATCACATGTATCCGAGTCCGGGTGTGAAAGCTATGCCAAAAAACGCTATTTTCGGCCCAAAAACGCAGCAACAACTTGCTGCTGCTGCAAAAATTTCAGAGGTCAAAATCAGCTCAAATAGACATCACCATTGCGTCCGGAGTGTGCCAAAACCCCAGGTTACACCTTAACGTTGCATAAATCGCATTTCGTATGCAAAAGTTATGCAAAAAACACTGTCTTTGGGGCCCGAAAAATGACCTGCGAAAATGAAAATCTGCATTTTTCCTGCAAGTATGGCTGCAAATAACCATACACACTTGCAATACACTCTTCCCTCAAGCTTGAGAATGCCCCTCAAGTTTCCATGAGCACAGATCTGGTGGTTGCTCACCGATCTCAAGCTTCCACCGAAAGCGAGCTCACCATAGCCGAAAGCTCACTCTTCTATAGCACTCCATCTGTCGCGCGAAGCCAAAGCTCTGATACCAATTGAAGGGGATCGGGGAGCACCACAGACGGAGAGTGAGAGAGAGAAGGAGACACACGACACACAGATATGGGTGGGGAGACTCAAAGAGTGAGCAGCCCCCTATACACTTATGCTATGTATAAGGTATACAAGTCAGTGGGCGCCCAGACTCTGGGCGGCCGGGCAAGGCACAAACGCCTATACCCCAACACCTTCAGTTTGCCAAGAGGAAATTTTAGAAAATTAAGGGTATTTTTTGGGTTTTTACAGTATTTTTCTCTATTTTGGGGCAGAATTTCTCCTTTCTCCCTTGCTCTCAACCATCATTTTTTGAAATTGAAAACAGCACGATCATTCACTGGTCAGTAGTAACTCCGTGCATTCTTGGCCCGTACACACACACACACACACAAAGAGAGAAAGAGAGAGCGAACGCCATCTCTGGCTACTGCTGCTACTGCTGGAATCTGACATCGCGCTAAAGAGGAGAGAGAGAGAGAGAGAGAGAGAGAGAATTATGAGAAAAATACCAAATTACCTTCTAATTTGTGGAAATTCCAAAATACCCTTCCAAAAACAAGCACGTGTCTTCTGAAGCTTCTTTGTGCAAGCCAGTAAATTCAATTTCCCATGCAGACCGGACTAGCATATTCAAGAGCGGCACTATGCACCAGTGTTCGGGAAAAATGTGTCTGCATAATATCGTGCCGTTTTCAATTTCAAAAATGCCGGTTGAGGGTAAGGGGAAAAGGAGAAATTATGCCCACAAGTAGGTGCCCAAAACGACTTTTTCAGAAACCCATTAATTAGTTTAGGGGGGGGAAGAAAGGAAAAGGGAAGGGTGGGGGGAAAAAAGGGAAAGGAGAAGGGGGGGGGGGGGGTTGTATTGTTTTTTTTAATGATTAAAGAGACGTCAGAGGGAGGCCAGTGCAAGTAGGTGCCTACAACGACTTTTTCAGAAACCCATTAATTAGTTTAGGGGGGGGGGGAGAAAGGAAAAGGGAAGGGTGGGGGGAAAAAAGGGAAAGGAGAAGGGGGAGGGGGTAGGGTAGGGTTGGGGGGGGGGGGGGGGGGGGGGGGGAGGGGGTAATTGTTTTTTTTTAATGCTTAAAGAGACCTCAGAGGCCAGCGCAGGCATATAGCCTAGTGGTTAAGGTTGAGTTTTATACTATGTACGTGATGAGTTCAAATCCTACTCATTAAGATTGGTTTTAAATGGTGACCTGCATGGACATGGTAATTGGAGATGCTAAAGCATCTTAGGGAGATTCTATGTAATGAAAAATAAAAGTAGAGCCATTAGAGAACAATTGCACTCAAACACAATATTCAATGCCACTAATCGAAATTCCACAAATTAAGAAGGGTAATGACTCATTGGTATTGCCAAGAGCATGTCCAAACTTAATTGGTAACTTATAGTTATTAGGGCAAGAGAAAATATGGATCTTGATTGTGATTAGGAAGTGCTAATTGCTTAGAAGGCTCTGATACCACTTGTGAGGATTAGTAGAGGAAGCGTGTTTCCTAATCACCAATGGTCTTGCATCAAGCTATGGTGGATGGAGCCTGATCTCAACCATGGTGCTAGGTATAGGGTCAAGGTGATTAGGAGTAGGGTTAGGGTGTATAATAGAGCAAGAGCATTTGGGTAGGATATAGACACAAATGATAGACTCAAAAGTACAAATGTTTAATTAGACGAGAGCCTCTTAAGTAGCCTTAGTTCTTTACAATAATTGGCTAGACAGGTTGCACCTTCTCCCTATTGGACCATCTTATATTCCATCCATCCTAGTTGTCTAGAGGGGTTTCCCACACAAGTCATAAGTTGGGCTTACCCCAACAAAGTCCAAGTCTGGCTAATGCAAAAATGGAAAAGAGATTCTTCTTGATTCAAGGCACAAAAAGTGTGAAGAAACTACGATTAACTACAGTGAGTAAAATATTTTTGACTCCTTAAACTCAATAGCAGGCATTGTTTGCACAAGTGATAGTATTCCCATTGGGGGTAGCATCAATAGAAGTGAATAAGTCACAATGAAATGTAACGTGTTTTGTAGCACCATTGTCAAAATACCACACATTCAAATTTGTAGCCTTAATCATGCATGCATCATGGATGGAGGGGGTCAAATTAAAATTACGCACTGAAAGCCCATTTCACATCAACAATAGAATTTGCCGATTCTACAATGGATACATTTAAAGAATATATACCTTCTTTCTTGTGTGCCTCTTACGCCTTTAGCTTAGGACATTTTTTTATCAAATGATCAATAGCTCTACAATAGGTGCAATGCAATCTTTCTCTCCTTTCTCAACATACGTACTAGATGCATTACTATTATGGGATGTATTTTTTGTGAATGGTTTTCTACCTAAAGAAGGAACATTGAAAGCAGCAGCATTGTTATTGCTATCTCTTTTTTATGCCGCAAAAATCTTGATCAACAGCATGTTGCTTAGTCTTGATTTTCCTTTACATAACCCCTTATAACATAAAATTAACTAACCCATCAAATATTATCATTGCCCTATGAAACAATCCTCAAATTTGAAGCAAAAGTGTGATACAAATCGATATCTAGTCACATGCATCCAAGAGGATTTACAGAAGTGAATGGTTGAAAATTAGCTTATCAGTGGTAATAAGTTGCTCATCAATATCTTTGATTTCAGCAAGAAAAACTTCCATTTCATCATCCTCATGCATGATCTTCTCCACAAAACCTCAATCCATAGAACAATGTTCCATACACCATTGGAAAGAAGTACATGATGCATCATGTAAGCCCACAATGGATAGTTGTCTCCACATTGAAAAACTAAACCTAATGTAGAAAATGCCCAATCTGAGTAGGAATTGAAGGGAAATTGTTCATTCTATATAGCGAAAACCACAATAGACTGTCATTAAAGGCCTGTTATGGAAAAATCTACAAAGGATAGAATTCTACAAAAAACGACAAAATTACCTATGCAGTACTCTCTGCCACACTTTTGTTAGCTTTTCGGAGCCAGAACCTTTAACTCTCTCTCTCTCTCTCTCTCCTCCTACCATTTTGTGACCTAGACATTGTTAGTGTTGATGCAGGAGCAGTGTTCATGAAAAATGTGTCTCACCTTATAATTGTGCCACTTTGAAATTCAAAAATGCCGGTTTAGAGGAAGATAAAAAGGAAAAATCCCAACTACATTTTGAGACAAATAGTATTAAATTGATTAAAAGTAGCTATAATTTTTAACATTCTCTTAGAAAATTAATAAAAATTTGTGTTTGATTGCCAAAATGGTTTTTTCCAAACACTGTGCAGAGGAATTTTGAACCCATGTAAACAAGGTGAAAATTCACTATGGCCTACATAAAGCTATTGACAAGAATTTCCTAATACAAAGCTTCTTTGAGAAACATAGAAAGTGATACTTTTTTTAAATTTATAGAGAGTACAAAAACTTTGAAACAAACTCACACCCCCTATGTACAAACGGCCTCACAGGTAGGGAGAGAGGCATCCCATCACACGCACACACCCAACCTCCATGGTGGAAGCATATGGGAACAATCCCTAAGGGCTTAGAACACGTCTTTAAGTTGCCAAGGGGGGATTAAACCCAAGACCTTAGGCACGTAGACTATGACTCTACCAACTGAGATAGCACCCGTTGACACTATTATTTTTAGACATGTAACGTCACAATACAATATTATGTTTTTTTGAAAAAAAGTGTAACAATGAAGTATTTAGATTACAATATATTCCAAAGGCATAAAAAATAATGACACAACTCAATGCCCCTCTTTAAAGACAAAGGTACACAAATGTCAACACCCTCACAAGGGCCTAAAATTAATAATTTAAAAGTATCATTAGCTTGTCATATGGCATTAATCGACAAGCTTTTTTCCAATGGTCCAAATTTGCACCCAAAAATCCACCCTTCACTAATGACTCCTTATGTAATCCAAAAAGGCATGCTTTTCCCAAACCGTGCCACTTGGGTGGAGAGAAAAGGTACACATTCCTTCCTTGCAAGGGTTGATGTAGCATGCTGACAAATTTTCTCTAAAGCAAGCCTTAGTGAAGAAGAGAATTAGGCATACATTTGTCTTTTGATTGTGATGATTGACATCTTTGGTATTTCAGTCTTTTAATGGGTTCTTTCTTTCAAGAGCCTCATATGGGTCCTCTTCATTTCTTGATGCTGGCATAATTCACCTTGTTCTACTCAATGGAAGGATCTACATGAGACAACAAAAGTTTTCAACAAATTCAAACTATTATTCTCACACTGTAGGACATCACGAGACATACCTTCGTATAAGGGACAAGGGACTACCGACTCAAGGTGGAGGCCAGCAATTCTCTGTCCCCCAATAACACCTAGCTAGGTGTGTGGTGCCTCCAAATAAGATACTACACACATTATCCACATGCAAAAATGCCATAAACTCCTATTAGGCAGACTTTTCCCAAAAAGAAAGATATAAAGCAGGTGTTGTGATCCAGTACTCAGTGTGGTAATGGCAATGTAGAATAGTAAGCATACATACACAAGTAGCTTGCTATGCAACAAGAGGGTCCAATAAGATCTGCATTCCATGTTCAGGTTGTAGAGTTAGCACAACTCTCGGAGCATGCCGGTATGCTGTAGAAATCTGAAACTGGAACTTTTGCAAAATCATACAAAGGGCAATCTTTGCCTCCATCAAGGCAAAATTTTGCCCAACACAGATCCGAGGGCCAACCCCAAAAGGCAAAAAAGCTGATGGATGCTTGCAAGCTTTCGAGACGCCACCCTCAAAACGCAGAGGATTGAACTCGAGAGCATCTTCACCCCACAATTTGGGATCAACATGCAAGACCAGAATGGGGGCGAATATAGAAGTACCACCTGGAATTGAGATACCACCAAGCTTGACATCCTTGTTGGTTTCTCTCAAAAGGCCGATGGCAGGAGGGTACAATCGCAACACTTCATGCAAAATCATCCCTATCTGACAAAATGAGCATAATCCTCAGTCCAAAAGTGCAGGCTAATTACTAGTAGGAACACTAGTTTAGGACTTACAAGCTTTAATTGATTCAAGGAATCTGCGTCTGGATCACCACTGCCAAACTGGGATAAAGCTTCTTCCCGAGCCCGCTCTTGCCACTCAGGATGGATGGCAAGAAGCATGACTGCCCATGTGAGCAGCGATGAGGTTGTCTCATGGCCTGCAAAGAAAAAGGTCTTGCATTCATCAATTATTTCTTGCAGACTCATTGTGATTAAATTCTTTTGGTTTCCTTGAGATTCCTCTTTAAGAGCAGACAGCATCAATCCCAACAAGTCACTTCCAAAGGCATCACTTTCACTCTCATTGGCAAGGCTCAACCGCCTTTTGATAATCTGCTCCAAAATTGATGATATCTGTTTTCTTAGCCTCCATCGAGAACGGTTGGTTGCTGTGGGTAGGAACCTGAGGAGAAGCTTCAAAAATCGTATAACATTAATATTCTAATTATGGGCAGCAATCACACTCTAGAAGAAAGTAAGAAACATAATTGAATTATCTCTTGAAGGTCTACGGCAAAAAATTGGCTATGGTACGGCATGGACTTGCAACGCATTTAATGCATGACATACATTCAATACACACCATATCCACTACATCAACATTCAATGCACATTATACCACCCACACATAAAAGTTTAAAATCTTCACAGAGAAAACAATGCTTTTGGCAACCACCACAGGCCAGTAATCCCATGTCCACAACCACACTTTGCTAGGTATGTTGTTATTCTCTCACAAAAGCCCACGTTGTTGTCGTAATCCAAAATGCGGGAATAATGGTTGGGATTTGTGTAACTAAACAACCATAGCAGTCATCTGAAACTTCATCCAAAAGGGTAAGGATGATTGTAAAGGAGCAGCATACAAACCTATATCCTGGAATGTAAGGTAAACTCCCAAACTTCAGAAAAAGAGCCTGTTGTTCATATTGTAGTAAGAAAACTTGTTTTCCTTCAACGTAGCTACTACCAAATGCAGTATGGGCAATGATGTCTGCTGTCAAAGCCCTGAACTCTTTGCATGCATTAATTTCCTTGCACAAAGATGAGCTTTCAGACATCTCTCTCCATTTCTCTAACATGGTGCTTGTCAAGCTTGCAATTGTCGGAACCATTCTCTGTCAAAAAATGCTCGTCATCAATTGTTTGCAGCCTAAACATTGCCTATCAATTGCTCTATAGCAAAGACTAGGGTAATGAATTTGATTCGAGGCATAAACAAATTAGAAGAATGGTTTACCTTCAACTTTTCTGAGAAAAATGCTGGACTCACTATCCTTCTATGTTGCGCCCACTTCTCTCCTTCTAGAGTCACGAGCCCCTTGGCAAATAAGTCCTGCAGTTGAAGCACCGGGGAAGGCTTTGGATAGTGACCAAACTTATTGGACAACATTTCCTTGCAGAGCTCAGGATCAACAAGCATCAACCTAGGCTTAGGACCCAGCCAGTAGACATATGGAATGTCTGCACAGGAAAGTTCCCATCCTGGTTCAGTTCCGTAAACTTGCTTAGAGCAGACAAAATCCAAATACATATCTAGTAAACTTTGTGCCATGACGGAGCAAAACTTGCATTGACATTTATTTATCCACACGATGTTTCTGATGCACATTGGATCCCTCTCGCATCATAGAAGTAACAGATGATGATATAGCCATGGAGTCCGATCACTTTTCCTTTTTATAGTTCATCATCATGAGCTTTTGCTCGGGAGGTACCGGATATCTAGCTAGGTGCAATTGGGGACAAGGGACTCCCGACCCCCACCCCAGACTTGGTCTGGCCTACCTGCATCGAGCTAAGTTTGCTAACACACATCCTTCTTACAAGTAACACACAATGCTTTCATAAGTCACAACGTGGAAATGATAGTATACTTTCCAATGTCTCGCTCGCCAAAAGCAACACATACCCATTTTCATCATCTTTCTGAAATGCCGACATTCACTTCAAAACAGCTTAAAATCCGAACACCAGTAATTCGCAAAACTGGGTCCGGAGGTACTCAGATACACCTTCAAGAACTAGTGGAGCACATACCATACTGAGTGGTGCAATGGCTGTGATAAGGAAATAGGCGCGGCGCAATGTCATGGGTTATGTGAGGCATGGGGGAAGCCCGGGCAGCCTTGTTGAGGGCAGAAAACTCCTCATAGTTTCCAAAGGGGATGTGATAAGGGGGGCCCCGGATGCCTTGAGCTTTGAAGAACTTCTGAAGGCGCAAGGGCCTCCATACATACACAGAGAACGCCTTGTGTAGCAGCAGCAGAGCCACAACCAAGAGCAACATAGCTGCTACCATCCATAAGCTGGTCATGGCTGAGCGCCCTCCTCCTCCTTGAAGCACGCGGTGACATGAATTCGTTATCAACCATCAAACCTCCACAAAGGGACAGGCCACCTTGTGATGTCCGATGCTCAACAGTGAGCGTGAGAGGGAGTGTGGAAGTATATGTATGTAACAAGGTCATTAGTTGGATGCAGCATGCCCAGGGTTAATGAGGGGAGTGGGGGGTGAGATCCATTTTCTGAAAATGAGAAGATCAAGGCGTAATAAAGTTCTAGCATATTATTGGCTCCATCTCATGCCTCTTAGGTGGAATCTTTGTAGAATCTTTGTAGATTCCACCTTCTCCAATTCCACCTTTCCAAAGTCCAAAGGTGCAGCAGGTCAGGGTCGGTACCTCGAGGTGAACTAGAACACTCTCCCGTAAGCCACTCCGTCGTGGAAGGCTCGTTGCAATGTGGACAAACCTACAAGCAAAAAAAGAAATGTATGGCACGAGCCTTGCCAAACCGCCTTTGCATTCTTGCCAGTTGCAACCTTCAGAATTTCGCACCTTCCCTCACCCTCATTCTGACCTCCAACCCTATTGTGCCACCTGACATTCATGTGGCTTTCGCCCCCTCCCCCGCCCGCAACCTGACCTCCATCCCTAGTGTGTCACCTGACAAGCTCCCATCCCCAACTAACTCATTGCCTCGCTACCACCTCTCCTTCCCTCTGGACGGAGCATGCACCGTGTATTCCCACTCCTTTCCTTTACTAAGTTTTTAGCTAAACCTCCCACAACCATCTTGCATGATTCCATCAAAACAAACATTTCAAAATCGTACCACACATACTAGAGAAACGCGGGTATTAAGGAAAATCAATCTCATGCATAAGTATTAAGAGGCATGCTAAGAACCAAGAAAATACAGATAAAAAAACATATGCGTTTGGCCTATCGTCACATAAAGTCTTTACTAGCAACTTTGGCTACATATGCGTTTGGCCTATCGTCACATAAAGTCTATACTAGCAACTTTGGCATACTTCTAGCTTGCTCACTTTTAGCCCCTTCCTCATCAAGTACTTTTCATATATGTGCATCAATAATATGTTGATTATTGATATCGGTTTAAACTTAAATAGACTAATTTCTCACATTGTAGTGTCTACATGTCATGGAATAGTACCTCAAAAAATAGTCGATAGAACATCATTCGTATCTTGTGAGCAAACATATGCCTCTTTCCAACATGCCAACAATGGGTGCACAACATTTTCCACAAAAACTACTCAACATGAAGACATGCTTGGATTGTGGATAATACAACTTGTACCCAAACTATAAGCAACAACGGAAATACATTCCATAGCCTTATCATCTAGTTTTAGGTGTTGTTGCTCATACACTGCAGCATAGGCCAAATAACCTACAATGTGCACATTAGAAATTGAGAGAAGGTTTTTTGTTATGCCGATATTCTCATAGAGTGATAGACTGCAAGCCTTTAGTGGGATACCTATTGAATGTACATATGTAGCACACAATAAAACCTCTAGAAAAAGGCATGTCACAAATCTTGGTTTTTGACCATATGTTTTTTCCTGCCTTTGCAAAGTTTCATGGCCATCGCAAGCCATCTCAATGGTCACTAGCGGCATGATCACCAAAATTTTACTGTTAGGCCCTTGGCGACCCTAATGGCAAAAAATTGGCAATTGTGCAACGCCTGACCCGATGAGACAACAATCGATGGCCATGAAACTTTGCAGTGGTGGGAAAAGCACCATACACCTTACCTTGGTAAAGTTTCAAGGCCATCACAAATCGTTTCGATGGTTAGGAACGCCAGGATCACTAACTTATTTTCGTTCGGCCCTAGGCAAGGCCAAGAGCAAAAAAATTGTGATTCTTGTAGGATTTGACCAACAAGATGGCAATGAATGGCCATAAAACTTTGTAGGGAAGGGAGAAGCACTCTATTCCCTAGCCCTGCAAAGTTTTGTGGCCATCCCAAGTCGTCCAAATGGTCATTAGCGGCACGATCGCCAATTTTTGGCCGACGAGCCCAATGGCAAAAAACTAGCGATTGTGTAATACCTTATCAACAAGACGACAATGGATGGTTATGAAAATTTGTAAGGGTGAGGGAAGCATCCTACTCCCCCCTCTTGCAAAGTTTCATGGCCATCGCAAGCCGTCTTGATGGTCAGGGATAGCACAAACACTATTTTTTTGCCATTGGGTCCTTAACGAGCCAAGTGGCAAAAAATTGGCGATTGGGCAGCACCTGACGGACGAGATGGCAACGAATGGCAATAAAACTTTGTAGGGGCAAAAGAAGCACCCTACTCTCAATCCTTGCAAAGTTTCACGACGATCACAAGCCATCTCGACGTTCAAGGATGGCACAATTGCCAATCTTTGTATGTTAAGCCCTTGCAGAGCTCAATGGAAAAATTTGGCGATTGTGCAACACTTGACCAGCAAGAAGGCAATGGATGGCAAGAAAACTTTGTAGGGGTGGTCATAGTATCCTTATCCCTTCCCTTGCAAAGTTTCATGGCCATCGCAAGCTATCTCGATGGTCATTAGGGGCACAATTGTCACTTTTTTTGTGTTGGCCTTTGGCAAGAAAAATGGAAAAAAATTGGCGATTGTGCAGGACCTGACCGACTAGACGATCGAGAGGGGGAATGGGAATACACCCAAAAAGATACCAAAGTGCCTCTCTATAGCCCAAGAAACTTACAATACCCCATTCCTCTCAGAAACACCTTTAGAACGGCACAATTTCCACTACATATACTTTACAGTGCACATCGATAAGCGTATATACAACTTGGAGAATCAACACCCGTACAATACTCGCACTACTTCAATCATACACACCACCAACACAAACAACACTCTTCTCTCTCTCCCTCTCTCTCTCTCTCTCTCTCTCTCTCTCTCTCTCTCTCTCTCTCTCTCTCTCTCTCTCTCTGTGCACCACTAAACATGGCCTGGAGATCGTGCACACACACCCCGACACCGACACCAAAGAGTGAAAACAATGGAGAAGAGAAGGGGGGGGTGGGGAGATTGAAAACAAGGAGGAATTGGTGCTTGTTTTAAGAGGAAAAAAATGTCTACAAGGCTCTCTCTATTCTCGCCAAAACTCCAATAGCTACTGCCCCAATTGGCGAAAAGGGGGGCCCCTTATTGGGGCGATTTTTTGCTTTTTCTTTCGCAATCTTGTTCTCCCTTGGACACAAGTCTTTTCCCTTGCATGCTCGCACATGAACCATATAGGCGACTTTCTTTTTTTCTCCGTGCTTGTGGGAGAGCCCTCCTATATATAGGAACACATCTGGCACTGTGGGGCCCAAGTAAGAGCTCACACGCCTCCAATTAAAGGGGAGGGGACCCGTGGGCACCCCTCGCATTAACCACATGTAAGGGCTCTGTTTGCCACATTATCAGTGCCATTGTTGCTACATAGAGCTAGCAATGGCCATCAATGGCACGACACGTCATCGTAACGCATAACCACATTGACACTGCACCGCTTGCGCAACACTTGCGAGGGAGGGGGAGGGAGCTCCATGAGACCTCTCTCCCTCTCTCCTTTTGGTTGAGAATGAGATGGTTAAAGTTCAATATATATAGTCCACCTTCAGTGTCCAGTGCTCCCCATGTGGGACTTATCAATTGCCATGGGGCGGCCCCAAAGGTACCCTCCTTTTGAAATAAAACAAACTCCATAGCAAAGCTTCAACAAAAACCATTTTTGTCCCCACTTTGGCATCCTGTTGTGCCATGCTCAGTTGTCAAATGGTCACTCTTTAAAATCCCCCCGATAGTCCCTATTCCTGGATTTGACTTGCATCATTAGGTCCGTATTCCGCTCCCATACCCTCGAGAGACGCACCGCAAAACGAAAAACAAATTATATGGTCCCTCACTGCTATAGTCATCCACTGACTTCACTTGAGTATAGCTTGATGCATAAGTAAGGTTTGCAAGAGCGATGACACTATCAATGCTTTTCATATCAAGGTTCATCAAGTCATGTGTAAAGCACCTATTTCCTTTTGCTTTTTGATACCAACCAAGTTGAGCCTCCACCCATGATGGCCTTAACATCCTCTCTTGGAATGCACTGCTTGCAAGATATGCCCAACATGAGCAAGGACAGGAAGCTCCGAGCTATTTTCAGCAGGTGCAAAGTGAGACCGTCTCTCCAGATGCAATCACCTATGCTTGCATCTTGATGGCATGTGGCAATACACAAGATATAGATATGGCCAAAAGTACTTTGGATGATATTGCATGCAATGCCCAAAAGGGGAAATGCCAAGAAGTTTTGGTATATTTCAACAGATGCAGAGCAAGGGTGTGTCTCCAAATGCAATCACCTACACTACCCAAGATGCTGATATGGGCAAAATAATTCATGATGATATTCTAGGTTAGGGACTGGAAAGAAATGCCTCCATTGACATGTATGTCAAATGTGGTGTAGTTTGGAAAGCACAAAAAGTGTTTGAGGAACTTCCTCAAAGATTCATGTATGAAACGACTCGCTTGAAATGCGCTAATTGCGGGATATGCCTACATGAGCAGGCATAGGAAGCTTTGGGCCGTTTTCAGCAGATGGGAAGTGAGAGCATCTCTCTAGATTCAATCGTTGATGTTGTCATCTTAAAGGCATGTGGCACTATACAATATGCTAATATGGGCAAAATAGTTTAAGATGATATTGTTAGTCACGAGCTAATGACAGTGCCTTGATTGACATTTATTTCAAATGTTGTGTACTTCATAAAGCACAAACAATGCTAGAGGAGCTTCTTGTTTGAATTATCGACCCTTGGAACAAATTGATTGTGGAATATGCCCAACAAGAGTAGGGGCAGGAAGCTCTAGGCTATTTCCAACAGATGCAAAGTTAGGGAAACTCTCCAAATGCAATCAAACATATGGTACTACACAAGATGCTCATATAGAGAAAAGGACAAACAATGACATTCTTAGTCAAGTTGTTGGCATTTCCCTCATCAACATGTATGTCAAATATAGTGTACTTCAAAAAGCTCAGAAGGAGCTTCTTGTTCAAAACATCATCTCTTGGAATGCATTGATTGTGGAATATGCCCAACAAGAGCAGGAGAAATAAGCATTGGGCTATTTTCAGTGGGTCCAAAGTGAGGGCATCTCTCCATATGCAATCACCTACACTAGAATCTTGATGGCATGTGGCGCTACACAAGCTATTGATATGAGAAGAAGAGATTCAAATGATATTGCTATTAAAACATAAATGTTGCGTTTGGCAATGCCTTGGTCGAAATGTATAACAAATGTGTTAGCTGCTCAGTTAAAAGGAACATCGAAGGGGCACCACCATCATTTTCATTCCCACTTATTGTATCAAAAACCTTATTCCTTGAATTGAAATCCCGTAAAAGTCCAAACTTGTTGTATCACAACTAGTTACCCAAGAGTGTAAAGGGGCTAGGGTCTTCCAAAGTTGTAATATTTGTAGTTCCTAGCCTTATTACTACTGAGCCAAATTAGCTAAGGATACATTTCTTAAACCTTGGCTAAAGTATAAAAGCCAATTTTTGTAACTTTTGACCAAATTTTTTGGATAATGAAAGTGAACGTTTGTTGTTGAAGTGTGCTATGATCTCTCTACTATTTCATATATTCGTGTCTCCTTCGTGTGGTGTTGCATTGTGATTCGAATGCTCTTGCAAGTGAAAGCTCTTCCTTTCTATGCAAGTTTCTCGTGATGAAGTGTGTTTCTAGTAGTGTTCGTCTACGAGTTGTTTTCATTCCTTACACACCTTACACCCAACAAAACTAGTTTTTGACCATTAGGAGTAGATAGAGCGCGTCCTAAGGAAGCTAAAGAGTGCTTCGGAGGCCAAAACTGATGTAATGGAAATGGCATGTGAACTTTGAGAGTAGTGAAATTAGGAAAATTAGAGAAAGCATTTTTGTGAGACTACTTTGAGAGCATATTGGGTGAACTTAATTGATGGTAGCAACATAAACATAGTACTTAGTTAACTTGGCATGAACATTACTTTTGCAAGAGAGAGATTTTAGAGAACATGACAATGGTTGAGGGCCGGATTTATGTGGAGACGGTCCCCCCTCCAATAGGCATTTGTATTATAGATTCTCCCATCAAGAGAGACTTGGTACAATACAATCTGTGTTCCTTGTGACCTAGGTGATGCAATGAAGATGGAAAAGCTTCATGCATCACAAGCATAACATAAACTTTGCAAAGAGCATTAACTATCCCAAGCCTCAGTCCCAAAGCCTCAAACACCTTCAAAGGTGGAGAGAGCTAGCGGGGAATGAGGGTAGGAAAGAGGAAGAAGAAACATTCATAGGAGAAAGAAATAGTTCCTCACTTATCATCACTCTTCTTGCTAGCATACATAATAGCATAGTAATGAAGATGGAGAAGATGGCAAGCTTAAGCATTGAAGCATGGCTCTTGGTTGGATTTGCATTCCATAGCCAAGAGTGTTGGTGTAGGCTCTCAACTTCTCTACTAGCTTGGAGAAGGAGATAGAGATCTTGCACTTTGCACTTCACACAATGAGAGTGTGTGTGTGGGAGAGTATACCCCCCAAGAAACCCCCCTTATTTCTTTGGTTGAATCCCCCGTGTAGCTCCTGCTTGAAGCTCATTGGACCCCTCCAAGCGTAGCCAATCACATGCAACAAGGGTAGGCTTGGGGCAAGTGTCCCCCCTTGCCCTTTGAGAGAGAGGACTTGATAAATGCAAAAACAATTAATTAAATTAACTAATTTATCATTGGACCCCTTGGGAGGGCAACCAATAGGCTTTAGGCACACCATGAGGACAACATGGGTAGGGGCTTGATATGTGTCCTTGCTGCCTCTTGAGGCTTGGGCTTACCTTGTGTTTGTGTGTGTGTGTGTGTGTGTGTGTGTGTGTGTGTGTGTGTGTGTGTGTGTGTGTGTGTGTGTGTGTTGTCTCTCATCCCCTAGCTTTAGGGCTCACCCCCTCTCTTGTAGGGATGTTCTTGACTTTTGAAGCACAAGCACCTTAGTAGTCTGCAAGCACGACAAAGCACCTCAAGCTTGGGTACTGTTCCCAAGCACCTCAAGCTCCCTAGTCGACAAGCAGGACAAGCACCTCAAGCATCTTAGTCAGCAAGCACGACAAGCACCTCAAGCACCTTAGTCATTAAGCACCTTAGTCATTAAGCACCTTAGTCATCAAGCACGACAAGCACCTAAAGCTTGGGCAAGGTTCCCACCTCAAGCTCAGCCCTATCTTACCTAAGTTCAAAGGACTTTTAACACTAACCTTTGGAGTTCTTTAATGAAGCTAACCCTTATGTCTTTGGTAGACCATCTCTCATTTGGATCCCTTTACCATTGGCCCCGTGTTGAGATAGATCTGTAAGCACATGTATATATTCTAACCATTGTTCTCGTTTATTCTCCCATATTAAATGAACAGTTTAATATGAGAAAATCATTTGGGTTGGTTAGATATTAGATTTTATGACATTACCTCTCTCTTGAAATCATAGTCATCCTCGAATATGAGGTAGAAGAGATAAAGCCTTGGCCATTAGTCAATCTTTCTTAGTTGGTAGAGGATCCCTTTTTACCCTACGATATCTTTCCAATATGGATGACTAATCCATTTCGTGCTTGAGAGACATAGTTGTCGCAAGCATGTCTGCTCTTTAGTCCACTTCATTCTCCCAAGTAGAGTGACAAATTCTACTTGGTGTTTGAGATACTTCGTCATTACAAACATGATCTAAGCATGCATACTACTTAAATTTGTGCACAATAAAAAGAGAACTAGTCTTACAAGACAAAAACATTGTTCATTCAAAAGAAATTTGTACATTTGCTTACTCTAATGTAACATTGTAAGCATTGACAAGGTTCATACTATCCTTAAGTTGTATTCCTTGCATCCATCTAGCATCTTCAAAAGGATAATTTTTGAACTTAATAAGATACCGTCGGATAATCTTACCATGTCATAGTACCTTGTCTTCATGTTGAAGGATGGCTTTGGGTTGTAGCACCTCTTCTTGGTCTTCGATTTCGGGAGGGTCTTCAATAATTGGTTCACTTGGTGGCTCTCCTTTGTAGGGCTTAAGTAGGCTCACATGAAAAGCATTGTGTGTGAGCCAATGGTTGGGCAACTTGAGTTGATAAGCCGTCTCATTGATTGGCTTCAAAATTTGAAAAGGACCATAATATCTTTTTGCTAGTTTAGCATAATACTTTTGATGGCCCATAGGATTTTTGCCCGTTGTTAACTTAAGTAAGACCCAATCATTTTCCTTGAACGTTAAGGCCCTTTTGTGCTTGTCTCAGCAGCAACTTTTTGCGAGAGATGGATATAGCCTTCTTAATATTTTGAAAAGATTCTTGTAAAAAGGTCACGGCTATACTCATCGGAAGCAAAGATCTTCCCATGTACTTTAAGTAGCAAGGGACTTATAGGTCTTCCCTCAATGCTTTCAAAAAGTGATTTTCCCATAGAAGTATGTACAGTATTATTGTACGTATACTCTAAAAGAGGTAAGTACTTTTCCCATTGTGAGCGTTGATCTACTTCTATAACATAAGTCTTTAGTAGATCGAGAATCATAAGATTGGCTATCTCACTTTGGCCATCCGTTTGCAGGTGATAGGCCGAAGAGAAATTCAATCTTGTTCCTAGATTTTCAAAGAGACCTTTCCAAAAATTACTGGTCATTCTAGGATCTCTATCTCACACGATGGATGTTGGCAATCCATGGTGTTTGAAAATATCAGATATGAAGAGAGTTGCCATTTGATGTGCCTTAATAGTCTTTTTTACAGGAATAAAGTGTGCTTGTTGTTACCATATACATGTCGTAGTGATGTGTGTGAACACACTTAGGACCGTCGGGGTATTTTTTCCATCACTAGGAGGTTTTTTCCCCCGTGCATTGTATATACACCCATTATTCTAGGGCTATATGCTGCTCACTTTCTCCAATTTCTGTGAGCTTTGGCGAACGTTTCCACTACGGGCAGTACTCCACAAGCTATTTTGTCATTTTGTGCAAATTTTTTGTCAGTGCCGTTTTTTTGCATAACAGGTCCCTTATAGTCTTCTACAGTTTGTGCTATATAGCACGTGTTGTTCCTACTCGTTTCTCCTCTATTTGAGCAGTTTTCACATCAAATGCAACATTTACCATGGCTGACAACAACATAGATGTTTTCAAGATGTTTGCTGCTGAGGACACATTCGATGTTGACAATTACCCTATGTCGGTTTACATGATGCAACATGTTCTTGTGTCAAAGGGAGTATGGAATATTGTGCAGGGCATTGATGTACGTCTTGGTTCTGAGGATGTAGGCGATGTTGAAGATGTTGCAGGTCTTGCTGCAAGGATTGTTGTTGTTAGAGTTGTTTTGCCTACGACAAACAAGCTCGTTGGGATGTAAAGGATGCGCATGCTCATGCATTGATTGTGTTGTTTGTGAAGCGTACCATTACTCCATATTTATTCAATGAAATCTGCAAAACAGTCTTGGGATATTTCGTTGGTCTTAATCCAAGTCGCAATGAGGCTAAAATTGCATTGCTGCATAAAGAGCTGGAATCAAAGATTATGCATGAGGAAGATGATATGGACACTTTCCTTGTTGGTGTCAAGGATATCAATGAGCAACTTATTTCTGCAGGTGAAGTCATTTCATACAGTTCCCTTGTGCAGACTCTTCTTGATGCTTGCCAAACTCTGTGGGACGCATGTCTAATCTCACCATCCTATCTTATTGCAGTATTAGCGAGAACCACGATTAATTTGTCAAACCATGGGACGAAGCTGACTTGACTAGTGCATAGAGGCTACAAGAGGTTGTCAATCTCTTGAAAAACAACTAACAACTCGTATCTAACTCAAGCTACACTCAAGTGACTGAATTCACTAAAAGCCAATCACTCATCGACAAACAAGTCATATCCGTTACAGCATCAAATGACATCCAAATGTAACGAAACTTTTAAGACAAGTTTATAAGACCTAAGCACACATGCCTATGGCCTCAAATACCACTTTAGGTCAAGTTCCAAAATCGCAATTATTAACAGCAATGGATTTTTGACCTAGTTGTTTTCGACCCAGAATGCATCTAAATGCTTAGCAATGATGCCCCAATACCCCGCCTATACTTAGTTTTTGATTTAAACATGTAAATTCCTATTTATGATGAAATTAGGCCGCGGGTCGGCGACGCCAAAAGCTACGAAATACTGTGAATGGCTTATGTCAATGCGTAGAGCTCTTACCTGCGGTGACAATGCAACAAACGGAATCGCAATGTGACAACCGGAGAGGGAGTAGGAAGGGCGAGAAGGAGAGAAGTGAGCGGTGTTAGCTCACGCTGTGTATTTCTTATCCAAAAACTTGTAAAAAACTTACAAAAAATGGCTTTTATACCTTAGCCAAGGTTTTTGAGTGACTAATAATCTGGAGTTCTACCAAAGCTGGGAATTGACTGGCTGATACAATCTGGAAGTTTGTAGCCCCGGCTCATTAATTACAAAGTTTACCAAGAAATTAGGACTTACAATATTCTCGATTTATCAAAATAATAATTGTTTTACAAGGAGAACTCCGAAAAATTGTGTCCGCGTTAGCTTGCTGCTAACATTCCCCCCCTCCTCGCCTGTGTCGTCCCTTGACACAACTTTATGGGTTGTAGTAGTCTTCGGGTTGATGGCGGGCGAAGCGGTCTTTCAGTGCTTCCAGTGTCTTTTGGTATCTGATTTTGCGTTCTTTGTCAGGCACTTGCAAAAATTGCATGGTGACTTGGTTTTTCAGTTCCACCGCTGAATAGCCTACAAATCTGGATGTGAGGTTGCTTATCACCGGTGCAAATATCTTCGTTCGCCAGGTGAAGAATCCAGTGTAGATTTCTTCTTCAAAGGCTAGCATATTATGCGAGGGTAGGAACATGCATCTGGCATAGAATTCGTAAATGATTTCATCTGAAGGTTGCCCACTCAGATCGTAGCATAGGTATTTGTTTCCTTCTAAAAATGAGAGCCATGGGGCTCCTGTCTGCTCAGCCTCATTGAAAACCTGTATGCATGTGAGTAGCATCTTGCAGATCTTATATAGCATTGCACATGAGAGATCTGACCGACTATTGAAGAATGTCATGGTGCCCGTTAGGGTTTTCACCATGTATTCCTCTGTCGCTTGGCCTCTCTTTGGAGCTGGTAGCCTGGGGAAATTGAGCCATGTTGGCCTTTTCTTCTACAGTGCTTCATGCGCTTGCCATGTCCTTACTCTAGGTACAACACAGAATGTTGGATCTTTTTGTAAGGCTGCAGGTGCTCTTGTGAACAAAATCAGGTACCTCGGATTCTTGTTCAGCCAACTTAACCTCCACTTCGGGTGGTCTTTATCTGCACCATCTTCTTGCATATCCTTGTACAACCTTTCTTTTACCTGTAAGAGTTCTACCTTGATGAGAGGGTATGGCAGGGATAGCTGGTGCCATTGAGCGTTGATTTGATTGGGAGTGAGTTGAGTGACGTTGACAGAGTGTAAAACTTTCAACTCCCAATCCATAACGGCATTCCACTACTCATCCACCTCTAAGGTGATCTTTTCCTTCAGTGCGTCTTCTTTAGCTTTTGACAGCTAGACCATTGGCATTGTATCTTTGTCAGTAATGTGGACCTGAAAGTCTTCATCACCGCTCGGCTCTGCTGTAGACTGCGTCTCAAATTCAGCAAACGAGACCGAGGGAATGCCAATTTGGGGCGGCTCTAAAGTGCCTACCTCTTCCTGTGTGTCGGGCTTTCCATCTCTGAGGAGTTGATTCCTATGCTTCAGTTCTGCAATCTCCTTTAGGAGCTCCTCCTCTCTTTGGACCCGCAGCAGTGCTAGGTCTCTATGCTGTGACTGTTCAAGCTTCAATTCCAGTTCTAAAACTCTGTTTTTCTTTTCAAGTGCTTTGTACACTTCATCTGTTCCCTTGATCGAGGCCACGGCTGGATTTTCTCTGATTTGCCGCAAGAAAATGGCCTGATCATTGATTCTCTTTTTTTGGAATATTATAGAGAAGCGTTGGCTACATCTAGCTGCACTTGAATTTTCTGAGCTGACAGAGAGGTGGTAAGAAGTTCATTTGTCACTTCTGTTAGCTACTCGTCTTTCACCTTGCAGGCATTAGATAACTTAGTGAGGAGGTCACCTAAATCCTCCATTTCCTTCTATTGTTTGTCCCTGGCTATCTGATGCTCTTCCGCTTCTATCTTTAGCTCTTGCACTTGCCTTTGGAGATCAATGATAGTAATCATCCTGCGTCAAGATCTCCTTGAAGAGCATCGATGACCACTTCTAGTTCTTTGGCTTTTGTGTCGCAGTTTAAGGCTGCTGAGCGGAGTTTCTCCGTCATGTCTTGCATCTGCCTTGCATACTCATTTACTTGTAAAATTACTTTGTCATTGGACTGCCACTCCTCCTGTCTTGCTAGTTGGGATGTGCCTGCAGCCTCCTGTGTTACTTCTTGCTCTGTTGTAAGTGCTGGTGGCACCGTAGAGGTGGATGGTTGTTCTTTTTCTTGGCCATCCTGAGGCTTTGATGCCTCGACAGTTTCTGCCTGAGTGGAGATAGCTTGTATGGTCTCAACTCTTACCGTCTCTTCAGGTGCTGGCCTCTATGCCTTCTCCAACTTGGGCTCTTTCTCATGTGTAGTGGTATGCTCTTTTTCTATATCTACCTCTTTATAAGTTTCTTTCGCCGGCTTTTGAGTTTCTTTGGTTGCCTGCTCCGGTTCTGGCTCGGCTTCCTTTTCCTCATGTCATTCGGTGTGGTCAGCTTTTTGTGTAGCTTCTACTTGGTGGGTGAATTCAGAATCTTTTTCTTTTTCGATCTTGGCTTCTTCATTGGTATCTTGGCCTGGCGGTGATGGTGGTGGACTAGGCATGGGATGGTCCTCGTGTTCCGGCGGCGGTGAGGTGGGTCGGGGAGATGCCTGGCTTTGCTCTTGGGTCGCCGCTTCCTCAGCTTTCTTTGCCGCTTCTTCTACCTCTTTTAGCTTTAGGGCTTCGACCTCCTGGTACATTCTTTCTAAGTAATCTTTTGGATCCTCGGCCTCTTTTCTTGTATGATGCTTCGTCCGAGGTCCTTTCAGGCCTGTGGGTACCCACTTTTCTAGGTCCTTTCCTTGTGCTTGCCTACTGTGCTGGTAAGCCTCTTTTTCCCTTTCAAATCGTGCTTGTTTTTGAGCTGGCTTCTCTTGGTGGGCAGCCACAACTTTCCTCTTCATCTCCTCCCTTCTACTCGCTTTTCTTTGTTGTCAGAGCTTTCACATGCTGTGTCGCTCTGATGAGCTATCATCTGATTCATCACCTGATTTAAAAGATCTTTTACCTGATCTTGTAGCTCTTGGAGAGGTTTGTGCTTCCAAGATCCATGTATTTTGATCCGAGGCAGGCGGTAGGTTGTCAGCCATGCCGATGGCATGATAGGCTATTCTTGTCAACACTTCTAGCGCGCCCAAGTATTGAGGCAGTCCGGGGTGGGCGGCAAGAAGAGTAGCCTCTAAACACCCTTCAAGGCTCCCGTGCTGCTCAATTGGGGCTGGGGCAAGCACAATCAAAGACAGTAACAACCCACAACCAAAAACCAAACAAGAAAGGGGCACCACCTAGTTGTAGATGCGAACTAGGACACACATGATATCTCCTTGTACTCGAACACACAGAGGGGAATGCAAGATAGCCACACACACAAAACACAAACGTTCACCACACCAGAGTGAGGTAAAGAGCACAAATCAACTTGAGCAACTCAGTCTTATCCTTAAAGACTAGATGCACACAACGCTTGGTGAGAAACAGAGAGACAACACAAAACTTGATCTTGTTGCCAATGCACAAATTGTCTTAGGGCCCTCTCACCGAGCACCCTCTTACAATTGAATTTTTAGGCAAACAATTCAACAAGCCCTCAAACCGCCAAGCATGAAATAGCACTACATACTTCAAGGACAATATACCTTCAACCACTTGATGAGCCAACTTATCAAGTCAATTTGGAGAGAACAGTCGTAGTTGTTGCATACAATTGCACCCAAAACTATGAATCTTATTTACGCACAAGAGTAGGCTACAAGTTGTGATGAAGAGTATGGCATCACTCCACTCCTCTAGATGGCATAACTGACTTCAAGCTTCTCCATGCACCTATGTGTAGTGATGGAATAGAGCACTCACAATGCACACACTCTACACAACTAGGCTTGAAGAGTGGTGTGTTATGTGTGGACAATGGTGTGGTGTAGTGTGATCATGTGATCCTTTACAAGGGAGAGAAGGGCTCTATTTATAGGTTTTAGAAGGCCCGATTAGGATTAGACCTAATCAAGTTTATTTGAAGAAATCAAAGATTATGCATATTTTTATTTTTTAAATGAGGGTGGGTCTCTCTTATCCTTTGAGTCAGATGGATGTGGGCTCAAGGGAAGAGAATTATTGAGGATGAAAGGAGAGAGGATTGAGTGAATAATTTGGGAGTGCCTACTCTAATAGATAGTAGAGGGTGCATTTTTACAATAAGGTTAGTGGTTAGTAATAATCACTAAAAAATATTTACAAAATCATTCACCAAATTGTGAGATATATGATGAGCAAAGTTAGAGAAGGGATAAGCTTGTAAAGAGAGGTTGAAGCTTTATAGAAGTTGACATTCACCTCTTTACAGCACTGGTAGAAGAAGCGATCAGCATGGCGAAGTTGTGCGTGTCGATGAAGCTAGAATTCATGATAAAAGCCTTCATTTGCAGAGGTTAACCTTGGATTTTTGCTGATTTTTTGGAGTTCTTTAGAAAGCTGAAGAGGATATGGTAATATGGGCATATATGTAGAGAGAAAGGGGAGCACATAGGGGTGTAGAAATGGAGGATGAAGGCTATGGAGGTGTGAGAGAAGTGGCAATGGTGAAGAGGGTGAAATAGGACATGGGACTTTCAGGATTGGGAGTGGGAAGATGTGTATAAGAGTGAGAGAAAATAGGAAGATTCTTTGGTGTCTGAGGTGGCAGTATTTAAGTCGGCCATAAATTTCATGTAAAATCGCTTTTGACTTCAAATTTTCTGAAACAATTATGAAAAATACTTCAGCTCACAAGCTACATTTTCTCTTTTGGACACATCCTCAGATTCGGATCAAAAGAAGGTGCCAAAATTCGAGCAAAAAGCTGTCCCTGCAGCACCTAATAAAGCTTGAAGTGGGCCACTATTTGATTCTTTTTCCTTTGTAGTCTTGAAGTGGGCCACTATTTGATTCTTTTTCCTTTGTAGTCTTCCAAGTGAGCCCCCCATTCATCAACCATCGCTTAATATTGCCAAGGAGCTTGAACACATGTATGGTATAGGATAAGTATCAAATATAGTATATACTTGTGGGATAAAAAAGATAGGCTAGCTAGTCGTGAAAAATGGACACATGGGATGCATGGTGGAAAACAAATATATAAAATAAAAGGAGAAAAATCATGAGGGAAGGGACCCTCAATTATTCTCTACTTTGAGTGATTTATGAAATTTTTGAAGATGAAATCTATTTACTTATGAATATATAACTGGGAGGGATGGAAAAAAATATGACGGAGCCGATAAGGTTATTGGTGAATTTTTAGGGTGAAGTCACATAAGGGTTTTTCAAGGCTTGTGTGAGTAGAGATTAAGGGATAGAATGATAGTAAAATAGTTATAAGGAATGACACGCGATGGAAGCTAGCATCCTTAGGTCTGATAACGCGATAACGCACACCTAGGAATATATATTTATATAAATACAACAATTTTGAAAAAAACCCCTTTATACTTAGGTCCTTTATTTGATAGAAAATATTTACATGTAAAGAGGACCGTAATATCATAACTTTATTTTTTTGTCTCCTAGCCCAATGACTCGCTCAATGATTTGATAAAAAAAATGTGATAAAAACCCTAAACACACGCACACTATTTACAATGAAAAAGCGAGCATAGTCATTGTGCTAGGGTGTTTTTATGGGGTGAAGTGGCTTCTTAAAATATTTTATGAGAGCCAAAAAAATGGCTGTCATTTAGCCCTCCCCTAGATGATGGTACATTCATGTACCATCAAAATGCATACCTTCCAATGAGAGTGTTTTTCGATCCTTCGTGATATTTGGTGCCTTAATTGGATCTTCATCTTGTAATACCAAGCTCAAAGAGTTACATGGTATTGTAGTTGTTTGATATTCTTGTAGATCTTCTGGTGAAACTCGACTCAAGTAGGTCTTTAGTCGATACCCATTCACCTTCTTGGGGTGCTCCTTGCCATCCAAATCCATGAGTTGATAGTAGTGTGAACAATAGGCCTTCTTTACAATGTAGGGACCCTACCATCTAGTATTGAACTTCACATCAAAGCGATTGTCAAGGCGATTATCGTACCTTAGCACCAAATCTCCTTCCTTGATCTCTTTGTCTTTCACCTTTTTGTCGAGCTTGTCCTTTATTTGCGTAGCCTTTCTTTTGTAGCACTCATAAGCCGCCTCCCATTTCCATTCTAGTTCTACGAGGGTGAGAAGGCAATCTTCCCATGTTGCTTCTTCACCTTGTGCCAACTTTCCATGAAGTCGTATTGTTGGAATGTTGAGCTCGATGGGTTGCAAAACTTCTTGATCATAAACTAGGTGAAAGGGAGTGAACTCTGTCGCTTCCTTGTAGGTAGTCCGATAGGCCCACAATGCTCCATCCACGAAGTCATTCCATAGCTTTGTCTTGTTCTTTACCATCTTTCGGATGATTCCTGCAATGATACCATTAGCCTTCTCTACCAAACCATTTGACTGAGGGTAGTAGGGTGTGCTATGCCAATGTAGAATGTGAAGCTCATCACAAACTTCTGTGAGCAAGCCCTTCCTAAACCCTGGACCATTATCAGAAACAATCTCCAAAGGTGTGCCAAATATGCAACAAATGTGAGTGTACACAAACTTGCTAATTGTCCTCTCATTTACTCTTGCCACACTTTGAGCTTCTACCCACCTAGTCATGTAGTCTATGGCCACCAAGATATACAATTTTCAATTTTTAGTCCTAAGCAATGGACCCATACCATCAATGCCCCATAGCATCAATTCCCCATTTTTCAAATGGACCATTTGCAAGGACTAACTCACGTGGACCATGCAACAGGTGCTTGTTTCCATTAATTTGACAATTGTGCAGCTTTTACACCAATGTTGAACATCAATGTGCAAGCTTGGCCAAACATACCCGGCAAGAAAAATCTTTTTTACAGTGAGTTCCCGTGCAAAATGACCACCACACGTTTTCTCATGCAAACCTTCAAGAATGGCTGGAATCTCCTTGGTTATCGGTATTCTCCTGCAAACTTGATCTTTTTCCCTTTGGTAGAGGGCACCTTCGAAACAAAATACGAACTCGCCTTCTTAATGAGCCTCCACTTTTGAGCCTTTGTGAAGCCCTCTGGAAACTCGCCCTCTAAAAGGTAGCTCACAATGGGATCCAATGACTCCATCCCGTGGTACCTTGGTTGCTTTATCACTGTCATCACTGCCATGAGGACCTGCACTTCACTCTCAATAGATGCAACTGCTTTTTGGGCAAGCAAATCAACATCTTCATTTTGTTTCCTAGGAATATGGTACAATTGTACTTCTTCAAATTAATTGAAGAGTTTACGGATGGCATGAACCTTTTGCCTTAGCCTTTCATTCTTACAAGCCCAAATACCTAGAATTTTCTTGACAATGACAAGTGCATCCCCTTTTACCATGAGACGCCGTATCTTTTGAGCAACACGCATCTGCAAACCATGGATTAGTATGCCGTACTCTGCTTCGTTGTTGCTCGTGGAACTGGGCAAATTCACATGGTCTTTCATAACAAACTCACCATTTGAATCAAGCAACACAAGCCCGCTCCCTGCTTTTCCTGTAGCCTTCTTAAATGCTCCATCAAAGAACAAGGTGAATGCATTAGGTAAACGCCTTGGTGGTGGTAAGGGTAGGGTTTTCATTTCAGGCACCTTGATGTCCCTTTCATGCACTCTATAGGTGAGAATCCTTGCTAATTGTGCATGTACACTATCTTTTACTCTAAAAGAGTATTGGAACTCTTGCAATTCCATGATCCATTTTGAAATCCTGGGACATAATGTCATTTGAGATGACACCCAAGGAAACAAGTTTTCAGTAGTGATTATGATAAAGGGTTTTCGTAGGAGATAGGATCTAAAATTTCTCACTGCAAAGACAAGAGAAAGCATCATAGATTTTCCTTCTGTGTAATCCTTTTCAAGTGCATTCATGACCCTGCTAGCAATGTAGATAGGCCGCATCCTAGTGTTATGAGGATCTTGCTGCAACAATATTGCACCCAATGTCTTCTTACCCACACTTGAGCTAACAAAGAATGTAAACTCCCAACGTGGAGGCATGAGCGTCGGTAGTTCCGCCAGAACCATTTTTATGCAAGAAAAGTACTCTTTAAGCTCATCAGACCATGCAAACTCTACATGTTGTGTCAACTTTTGGAGGGGGTGAAGTAACTCCGATGCAAAGTGAATGAACCGTGACATGTACTTCACCATTTGAATAAATGAAGTTACCTCCTTAAGAATCTTTGGTGATGGTAGCTGAATGAGAGCTTTTGCCTTTGCTGGATTCATTCAACTTCTCAATCACTTCTGCAGCTACCTCAGGAAGCTCCCTAGATGTTGATGCTTGTGACTTACCTTTGGGTCTAAGACCTTCTATTGGAACCTCTCCCCTTAAGCACTTGGGTTTCCTATATTTCTTCCCATGCTGCTTCTTCACCTTGTGCCACCTTTCCATGAAGTCGCATTGTTGGAATGTTGAGCTCGATGGGTTGCAAAGCTTCTTGATCATAAACTAGGTAAAAGGTTGTGAACTCTGTCGCTTCCTTGTAGGTAGTCTGCTAGGCCCACAATGCTCCATCCAAGAAATCATCCCATAGCTTTGTCTTGTTCTTTACCTCTTCCGGATGATTCCTACAATGATACCATTAGCCTTCTCTACCAAACCATTTGACTAAGGGTAGTAGGGTGTGCTATGCCGATGTAGAATGTGAAGCTCATCAAAAACTTCTGTGAGCAAGCCTTTCCTAAACCCTGGACCATTACCAGAAATAATCTCCAAAGGTGTGCCAAATCTGCAACAAATGTTGATGGGGGCTTTTCACAAGCCAAGCTCCCATACCCCTCTTCTCTCGTCCCCACCCCATGAAAACCCCCTCTTAGGGAGGGAGTGATAAAAGGCATTGGAAAAAGTAAGAAAAAAATAAAGTATGATTATGTAAATATATAAGAAAGGTAAAATAGGCCACCTCATGCCTGCGGGGTAGCCCATCCCCACCTTGCCTCCTTTTTTCTTCATTGTTGCCCCGCCGTGTGTCCCTTTTCCTCTCCTCCACTCAAAAGGTCAACCCCCTCTCTCTTTCCCTTTTCCTTTCTCCTTTCTCTCTCCCCTCAAGCTACCTCACCTCTCACCAATAATGCATTATAACTCACCGATAATGCACCCTAACTCACATGCAACTTACCCTATCTTCCAAAATAGTATACCCCACCCTCTCTTTCTCTCTCCTATCATATCCCATGACCCAAATACCCCCCTCTCTCTCTAAAGGGCGCCATGTCTCTTGTCTTGTAGCTAAATAACCTCCCCCACACTCACACACACTCAGTTTCACTAAAAAAGGTGCCCACAGACCCATCCCCACCCGATGGTTACCTGATTTTCTTGTGTTCACACACATCTGCACACAGATTCACCTCTGAACACACTCCCCTCTTGTAATTACTTTATTCTCCATGTCACCTCTCACTTTTTTTCATCCACCCATCTCTCTCTCTTAGTCTCTCTCTCATGAGACTGCTGTTCTGGCACATATACACACAGCCAGACAAGTGGGGCCCACAGTCACATGGCCTATGTAGATAATGATTTCTTCATTTCTAAATTCTAGAATTTCTCCCCCCTCCTCCCCTATATAAAGAGGGGTCACCATCACACTAAATACACACACAACATCACCAAAGAACACACTATGCACTGTGTGTGCCTAGTGCACACACACACACCCACACCATCACCATCACAGCAATCACCATGCTTGTCTTGAGCATGACCTCTACACCCTTGGCTATGGAAGATGAAGGGCAACTAAATGAAGGATGATGGCCATAACCCTCGTGCGAGTCTTCGCCATCAACTCCCACCTATCCGCCATGTGCTCTACCACTCTCTCCCTTCTCATTCCCCTACCCTATGCTCCCCATTTCATCGCCTTATTCTCTAAATAAAGCTTGAGGTTTTGTGAGTATGTTTTTTTGCGGAATCACCACCTAATCTTGTGTTTGGAGTGAGCTTGTGTATGTGTGAAGGGTGTGCGGATTCGCCATCCTTTTGTGGTGCCTAAGTACTAAGCCGCTATACCCCCTCCCTCACTCCCTCACTCTCTCTCTCTCTCTCTCTCTCTCTCTCACTCACTCACTTGATCTCGTTCCCTTTCCTCTTCATCATTACTCCCAAGCATCCATCTCTCTTGGATGAAAACTTTGTTATGGTGGTGTGTTGTTTGCGTCCTAGCCGCTGAAGCTAGGTGGTGCCCCTGTTTGCTTTACCATGACAGGCTCGAGGCGCTCCATTCGGTCCCCGGTGTTTTAGAGGCCGTCGGGGGTTCGGGGTTCGCTTTGCTCCCGTCATTTGGTGCCCCCACGGAGGATCTTTTCATGAAACCCTTCAGTTTACAAGACTGAAACCCCTAAACTATTGTGAATGGATGAATGGCTAGCAGGATTTGCTAATTAGATGGCAGAAGAAGAAGAGCTCCAAGCACAACTAGAAGAACTCCGCATCTCCATCGAAGCTCGAGTGCCAGGCGTAACGGTAATCGATTTGCAGTGGGAGAGTCAACCAACACGCCAAACCCAGTGGATATACATAGGCCAAGTGCCAAGAAGAAGAAGGAGAAGGTCGAAACCATGTCCGCAACATACAACCAACCCACAACAACAAAATGGAAGGAGCTCTACACAATAGAGAATCAACACTATTCTACTTTGAGAATCGGGTAACTCAAGTCACCGAGGTAATTATCACAGTTACTTTTCAAGTCGCACCTGATGCTGCAGCACAGATAACGGAATCATTGGCTCACACTCTCACTAGAGAAACTAGGGATCTACTGAGTTTGTTTCAGGAAAGAACACCACCCTCTCCCACAAGCTTGGACAGTGACTAAGCACGTCTAAGCTTCACATGAATCAGTACAACCTACCTCAAGACAAATCACACATACCAACACGTGTACGCTCAATCAAGGTAATACTGGATTTGAAGGCTCACTACCAGCACGTCATTGACACCATGCTGGGTGGGGAGCGATTTTTTGAGGTTCTGGCATCAGATCAACCATTTGTCTTACCTTTGGTACAAGGCAATGTACCGTTTGAAGTTTTAATCTATGTCCTAGTATAAGAGGGTATACACATCTCCTTGTAAAGAAGAAAAACTTTTGCAAGTTAAGCAGTGTGTCTTTCGAGCTCTCTCTCAGTAATCATGGCAAGTGTAATTTCCAACATTTAAAGGAAAGAAGGGGGAGGATTTGGTAACAGACTTCCTAGATGACTTTGAAGTAGCATGTGTAGTGAGCAACAAAGATACGGATGAATCCCGGGTTAGAATCTTTAAGCATCTCATGAAGCTAGAAGCTAGATCATGGTACAATGCACTTCCACAAGGAACCAAGGATGACTGGGAACCCTTAAAAACCGCTTTTAAGAGGCGCTTTGGGGGAGGTACCACTTCAGAAAAGTTGTGGGACAAGTTGAGAGATTTGAAGCAGGAGGGTCTTTTAGAATATGCCACCTATGAGTCCAAATTTGTGGATTTGTGGGAACGGTGGGTTGAGTCACTGGCAAGGGAGGAAGCCACACCCGATTTCCTAAAAAAAGATCGGTTCACGCATGGCTTATGGCCACTTCTCAAGGAGAAGGTGAAAGGTAGATTCCCGGCTACGTACGAGTTAGCCGTTGAGATTGCTCGCCTTAAGGACAAGAAGCTGCGAATGAAAGCCAAAGAAACCAAGTCAACAGAAGCAAGAACATCGCGTCGACGAGCAACTACGACAACCACCATACCACCACCACCGGCTCTTGGGGTAAGAGATGACCAACAAGATATGTTGGCCCATATTACTGACCAACTATAGAATTTCTTTGTCCACTTAATAAAGCAAGGGAGGAGTCAAGAAAGAGATCAAGACCCTGGAAGAGCACGACGACAAAATAGTGAGTATCATTGCTACAACTGCGGAGAAGACGGTCACGGTATGTACTACTGTCCCAAACCACGACAAAACTATAATAGAGGAGGTAGGAGGAACCAATTGTCACCCCCTAGAGAAAGAACACCCCCACCCCGAGCACCACCCCCACCAACACAAATTCTACGTCCACCCCAGACACCACTACAAGCATCCATCCCACCTCTTCCACCAGCCCCACCACCTGATCGCCTTGTAAACATCATAAGGCTAGAAGAGAAAGGAAAAGCCGTAGTAGTGGATCCACCCAGAGCAAAGGAGAGGGACAAGGGTAAGGAGAAGGTAACCTTTTTAGAACCACTTGAAGCCATGACTGTGAAAAGAGCTAGGAGGGAGAAAGCTACACAATAAGATGATGAGAGAAGCATGAGAGGAGAAACTAGCAAGAGGCCATCCAGGCCACGATGGAAATTGGGCATCATCGACCTCCAGCTAGGGGAAAGTTCTAAGCCCTATGATCTAACATTGGATGTGGCAGAGCAAGGACCGAAGATTACATGGCCACAGCTGCTACATCTTGCACCAAAAGTAAGGCGACAATGGTCTAAAATGGTAAGTACAAGACGCTCCAAAACAAAGGTAGCCGGAGCAATTTCGGGATGCAACATGGATGACATCCTTCCAATTGTCGACGTAAACATAAAAGGTAAGAGGGTTGGAAACACCTACATTGATGGAGGTGCACAAATCTGTGTAATGAGCGAAGCTATGATGCTTCGATTAGGGCTCGAGGTTGACATGCCTTCTCCATGCAAGGCAAAGATGGCAAACAACGCAAAAGTAAAGTGTGTGGGTGTGGTAAGTGCCGTGAAAATCAAAGCTTTCAACACTGAGGTAGAGGTAGATGTTTTTGTAATGCCTACTAAGGGGGAGGGCTATCCACTAATTTTGGGAAGGCCATGGTTGATGGCCATGAAGGCAAAACAGGACTAGGGTACTGGCCTTCTACGCATGACCGGTAAGAAAGGGGAGACAATCTACTACGACATGAGGATTGGCAAGCAGAAGCAAATGAATCTGGAAACATCGGCAGATGAAACCACTAGCGAATCTTCCAGTTCTGAGGAGGAGACCACATCCACCGACGAAAGTGACAATTCCATTGATGTGATGGGTATCATTATGAAGGATCCACAAAGGGTAAGCACAACTGGTGATCCATCACCAAAAGGGCAACCCAATGAAGAGGAGAGCAAATCACCTGGCCTAGGAGGAAGTAGGTTGAAGGGTATGTTGTCTACGGAATTAACACTTGAGGAGAAAGATAGTTTTTTGCAAATGTTGATGGGATTTCCTAACCTGTTCATTGACAACTATGAAAGAATCACAGGCATTACAGTGGTGTAACATCATATTAAGCTGAAGGAAGGGGTAAAACCAGTTTAGCAAAAGCTACAACGACTGGGGGTCATACAAGAAAAGGCACTCTTGGCCGAGGTAAGGAAACTGCTGGAGGCGGGATTCATCTATCCTGTAGAAAACTCAGAATGGGTGTCACCCGTAGTGGTGACGCCTAAAAAGAATGGTAAGTGGAGGGTCTGTGTTGACTACAAACCACTAAAGCTACAAAGAGAGACCACTTTCCTCTCCCTTTCTTGGATGAAATTCTGAATGAAGTAGCGGGTTTTGAATGCTATACCGTCTGTGATGGTTATTCAGGATACTTTCAAATACGCATAGCCTTGGAAGATCAGCTAAAAACCACTTTTATCACGCCATGGGGTTGTTTTGCATACAGGGTTATGCCATTTGGTCTCACAAATGCACCTGCCACATTCCAAAGATATGTCACATATGTTTTTCAACCGTTCTTTGGAACATCCATAAGAGTGTTCATTGATGATTTTTGTATATATAGCTCCCGTATTTCACATTTAGAAAAGGTAACTGAAGGTTTGGCCAGGTTGCAGAGTCTAGGTGGGCAATTAAATGTGGATAAATGTCACATTGGGGAGAGTAAAGTCATTCTACTAGGCCATGAAATTTCAGCAAGAGGTATCAACGCCGACCCAAGTAAGGTGTCCGCACTCATAGCCCTACCTTCACCAACGACCGCATGTCAACTGGTCTCTTTTCTACAGAAGGTGAGGTACTTAAGTAGATTCATATATCTACTATCACAACTTGTTCTACCACTGCAACAACTCACTCAAAGATCAACTTTCACTTGGGACGAGGAAAGCGAACATCACTACAACAAGGTAAAGGAGGTCTTAGCCACTCTTCCAACTATCTTACCACCTAAGTGGGATGAAAAATTCTATGTCACCTCAAGTGTTGGTGATGACTCATTGGGGGATGTGCTACTCCAAAAGGATACGACGACATCTTTCATGAGGCCAATCTACTTCTCTAGTCGAATGATGACAGTAGGAGAGAAAGGTTTCACCCATGTGGAACACTTAGTCCTAGCTCTTAGATTTGCAACTACAAAGTTTAGGTCATATTTGCTGCCTAAGCAATTTGTGATTCTAACCACGCATGAAATATTTCCCTATGTTGTACAACACATGGATGTGTCTGCTAGAATTACTAAATGGCTAGTTCGTCTGCAAGAGTTTGACTACACGGTACAGGTAGAAAGCACGAAAGGGCAAGTTTGGGGGGACTCATGACCTACCAAGTCTTTGAAGGGAAGGAGAAGCAATCTAAGAAAGGAGAAGTCCGATTACCTCCAGTACCACCGATGGTAGAAGGAGCATACTCTCTCTACTTTGATGGAGCCTACAAGCGAGCGTCCGACAAAGCAGCTGCAGGCATAGTGGTCTTTGATGATAAAGGGACAAAGGTATTTTTGTTGGGCCAATTGTTAGATTCACATTCTAACAATGAAGCTGAGTATGCAGCACTAACCAAGGGTCTACAATGGTGCGTCTCACAAGGTGTACAACGCCTTAATGTATTTGGGGATGCTCTACTTTTGGTAAGGCAAGTAAATGGAGCATGGACATGCAAGAATCTTAGTTTAAGGACTCACTTAAGTGGTGTAAAAACCTTGTTGGGTAAGTTTGAAGAAGTTCAAATACACCATATCCCAAGGGCTCAAAACCAAGAAGCAGATGCCCTAGCAAGTGAAAGACTACAGGAAGTGGTGGTTGGAGCAATAAAACTAAAGCTCCCTCTATTTCAAGGAAGTGATACCTTGCCTGACATCATGCATTTTTTGGAAAAAGGGGAATGCCCATCAGATTTAACAAAGGGACAGAAGCAATGGCTGACACGGAAGGCCACAAGGTATTGACTCATCAATGACGGTTTGTACTGTAAGGGTAAGGACCAAATACTCAGGAAGGTCCCTCTCTCTCAGGAAATCACGGAAGTAATTGCTAGTTGTCACGACGGGGTTTGTGGTGGTCACTTTGCCCTAGACATAACAAGTAGGAAAATCTTGCAGGCAGGCTTCATATGGCCTAGCCTCAACCGTGATGTACACCACTGGTGCAAAACGTGTAAGTTGTGTCAAAAGGCCGGCACTAGGTCACTTATGCCTGAACCACAGACACCTATTCTCTCATATGGCCCATTTGAAAAATGGGGTATCGATGCCATTGGGCCATTACCTAGGGCCAACTCAAGAAAATTCTACATTATCATGGGGGTCGACTACATGACTAGATGGGCAGAGGCTACAGCCACCACTAGAATCACAGCGGTAGAGGTAGCTAAATTTATCTACAAGCACATATGCTGTAGGTTTGGCACACCTTTAGAGATCATCTCTGATAGAGGGCCAGGTTTCAGAGCAGACTTGGTAGGATAATTAATGCAGAAACTGGGCATTACAAGGAGGCACTCTTCACCATATTACCCTCAATGTAATGGCCTAGTTGAAAAGGTAAATGGAATGGTTTCTCAAATTATTACCAAGTAGGTAAACAATCATCCTGGAGACTGGGATAAGTATCTACTACCAGCTTTATGGGCCTACTAAACTTCATTTCGTACATCCTTGGGATTCACACCGTATCATCTAGTATTTGGTAAGGAAGCAATCTTGCCCATTGAAGTGCAACTACAAAGTCTAAGAGTAATGGCAAGCCAGCTTCAACAGCCCAACATGCATTTGAGAGATCACATCATCAACTTGGAAAGACTACAGTTGGACAGAGAAGAACCAATAAATTATTATGCAGCACAAGCAGAGCATAGACGGCTTAGCTTTAACGAGCATCTCCGGAAAAAAGAATCGAAGAAAGGAATGTTGGTGCTCCGCTACGACAATCGCTTCGACACGCGCAAGGATAAGAAACTCCTACTCCAATGGGAAGGTCCTTTCATCGTCAGGCAAAAGTATGCCAATGGAAGCTACCAGCTTATGGAGGCTAATGGAAAACTTCATAAAACCAGGGTAAATGGTTGGCGACTTAAACCTTATTTTCTTCGATTTGACCAGGCTCCACCAATTGACATTCCAGATGAGGACACACCATCAGCCGCCACCTCTGACGATAATGATCAAACAGATGAGCTAGAGACATGAATGCCTCTAGCCAAAAGGGGAGGGCTAATGATGGGGGCTTTTCACAAGCCAAGCTCCCATACCCCTCTTCTCTCGTCCCCACCCCATGAAAACCCCCTCTTAGGGAGGGAGTGATAAAAGGCATTGGAAAAAGTAAGAAAAAAATAAAGTATGATTATGTAAATATATAAGAAAGGTAAAATAGGCCACCTCATGCCTGCGGGGTAGCCCATCCCCACCTTGCCTCCTTTTTTCTTCATTGTTGCCCCGCCGTGTGTCCCTTTTCCTCTCCTCCACTCAAAAGGTCAACCCCCTCTCTCTTCCCCTTGCCCTTTCTTCTTTCTCTCTCCCCTCAAGCTACCCCACCTCTCACCAATAATGCATTATAACTCACCAATAATGCACCTTAACTCACATGCAACTTACCCTATCTTCCAAAATAGTATACCCCACCTCCTCTTTCTCTCTCCTATCATATCCCATGACCCAAATACCCCCCTCTCTCTCTAAAGGGTGCCATGTCTCTTGTCTTGTAGCTAAATAACCTCCCCCACACTCACACACACTCAGTTTCACTAAAAAAGGTGCCCACAGACCCATCTCCACCCGGTGGTTACCTGATTTTTCTTGTGTTCACACACATCTGCACACAGATTCACCTCTGAACACACTCCCTTCTTGTAATTACTTTATTCTCCATGTCACCTCTCACTTTTTTTCATCCACCCATCTCTCTCTCTTAGTCTCTCTCTCATGAGACTGCTGTTCTGGCACATATGTTCATGGCGTATGTGGATAATGATTTCTTCATTTCTAAATTATAGAATTTCTCCCCCCTCCTCCCCTATATAAAGAGGGGTCACCATCACACTAAATACACACACAACATCACCAAAGAACACACTATGCACTGTGTGTGCCTAGTGCACACACACACACCCACACCATCACCATCACCGCAATCACCATGCTTGTCTTGAGCATGACCTCTACACCCTTGGCTATGGAAGATGAAGGGCAACTAAATGAAGGATGATGACCATAACCCTCGTGCGAGTCTTCGCCATCAACTCCCACCTATCCGCCATGTGCTCTACCACTCTCTCCCTTCTCATTCCCCTACCCTATGCTCCCCATTTCATCGCCTTATTCTCTAAATAAAGCTTGAGGTTTTGTGAGTATGTTTTTTGCAATGTTTTGCCCATGTGAGGTGTGCGGAATCGTCTCCTAATCTTGTGTTTGGAGTGAGCTTGTGTATGTGTGGAGGGTGTGCGGATTCGCCATCCTTTTGTGGTGCCTAAGTACTAAGCCGCTATACCCCCTCCCTCACTCTCTCTCTCTCTCTCTCTCTCTCTCTCTCTCACTTGATCTCATTCCCTTTCCTCTTCATCATTACTCCCAAGCATCCATCTCTCTTAGATGAGAACTTTGTTATGGTGGTGTGTTGTTTGCGTCCTAGCCGCTGAAGCTAGGTGGTGCCCCTGTTTGCTTTACCATGACAGGCTCGAGGCGCTCCATTCGGTCCCCGGTGTTTTAGAGGCCGTCAAGGGTTCGGGGTTCGCTTTGCTCCCGTCAATGTGAGTGTACACAAACTTGCTAAATTTCCTCTCATTTACTCTTGCCACACTTTAAGCTTCTACCCACCTAGTCATGTAGTCTATGGCCACCAAGATATAGAATTTTCCATTTTTAGTCCTAGGCAATGGACCCATAGCATCAATGCCGCATAGCATCAATGCCCCATTTTTCAAACGGACCATTTGCAAGGACTAACTCATGTGGACCATGCAACAGGTGCTTGTTTCCATTAATTTGATAATTGTGCAGCTTTTACACCAATGTTGAACATAAATGTGTAAGCTTGGCCAAACATACCCGGCAAGAAAAATCTTTTTTTCAGTGAGTTCCCGTGCAAAATGACCACCACACGTTTCCTCATACAAACCTTCAAGAATGGCTGGAATCTCCTTGGTTGTCGGGATTCCCCTGCAAACTTGATCTTTTCCCCTTTGGTAGAGGGCACCTTCCAAAAACAAATACGAACTTGCCTTCTTAATGAGCCTCTGCTTGGGAGCCTTTGTGAAGCCCTCTAGAAACTCGCCCTCTAAAATGTAGCTCACAATGGGAGCCAATGACTCCATCCCCTGGTACCTTGGTTGCTTTATCACTGTCACTTCCATGATGACCTGCACTTCACTCTCAACACATGCAACTGCTTTTTGGGCAAGCAAATCAGCCTCTTTATTTTGTTTCCTAGGAATATGGTACAATTGTACTTCTTCAAATTGATTGAAGAGTTTACGTATGGCATGATCCTTTTGCCTTAGCCTTTCATTCTTACAAGCCCAAATACCTACAATTTGCTTCACAATGAGAAGTGCATCCCCTTTTACCATGAGACGCCATATCTTTTGAGCAACACACATCTGCAAACCATGGATTAGTATGTCATACTCTGCTTCCTTATTGCTCATGGAACCGAGCAAATTCACACGCTCTTTCATAAAAACCTCACCATTTGAATCAAGAAACACAGGCCCTCCCCTTGCTTTTCCTGTAGCCTTCTTAAATGCTCCATCAAAGAACAAGGTGAATGCATTAGGTAAATGCCTTGGTGGTGGTAAGGGTAGGGTTTTCATTTCGGGCACCTTGATGTCCCTTTCATGCACTCTACAGGTGAGAATCCCTGCTAATTGTGCACGTACACTATCTTCTACTCTGAAAGAGTATTGGAACTCTTGAAATTCCATGATCCATTATGAAATCCTGGGACTTAGTGTCATTTGAGATGACACCCAAGGAAACAAGTTTTCAGTAGTGATTATGATAAAGGGTTTTGGTAGGAGGTAGGATCTAAACTTTCTCATTACAAAGACAAGAGAAAGCATCATCCATTCTGCTTCTGTGTAATCCTTTTCAAGTGCATTCGTGACCCGGCTAGCAAAGTAGACAGGCCGCATCCTAGTGTTATGAGGATCTTGCTACAACAATATTGCACCCAATGTCTCGTTACCCACACTTGAGCTAACAAAGAATGTAAACTCCCAATGTGGAGGCATGAGCGTTGGTAGTTCCGCCAAAACCATTTTTATACAAGAAAAGTACTCTTCAAGCTCATCAGACCATGCAAACTTACATGTTGTGTCAACTTTTGGAGGGGGTGAAGTAACTCCGATCCCAAGTGAATGAAACGTGACATGTACTTCACCATTTGAATAAATGAAATTACCTCCTTAAGACTCTTTGGTGATGGTAGCTGAATGAGAGCTTTTGCCTTTGCTGGATCCACTTCAATGCCTTTGGAAGAAACCTTGTGACCAAGCAAGATCACTTCATCCTCACCTATGTGGCACTTGTCGGGATTGAGTTGACCTCCCATATCATATAGCTTCTTCATGCCTTCTTTTACCTTCTGTAGATGCAATGATTTAGAGCTATAGATGCAAAAATCATCTATGAATACTCTAATAGACTTCCCAAAGAATGCTTGAAACACCATGTTCATGAATTGTTGAAATGTTGCTGGAGCATTTGTCAAACCAAACGGCATGACTCTAAAAGCAAAACAATGCCAAGGAGTGATGAAGGTTGTTTTTAATTGATCCTCCAATGCAATACCTATTTGAAAGTAACCAAAGTAGCCATCACATACCGTGTACTTTCCTTTAGCTACTACCTCATTAAGAATCTCGTCTTCAAATGGGAGGGGAAAGTGATCCCTTTTTGTTGCCTCGTTGAGTGGACAATAATCAACACATACCCTCCACTTGGCATTCTTTTTTGGAGTGACCACAACTAGAGAAACCCACTCAGAATTCTCTACGGGGTAGATGAACCCTACTGCTAGAAGCTTCCTCACCTCTTTGAGTAGTGCTTGCTCTTTGATTACTCCTAATCTTCGTAGCTTTTGTGCTTTTGGTTTGGCCTTTGGCTTTAGCTTGATCTTGAGTTGAATGGCATGCACTCCATGTACATCTGTGTAATCTTTAGCAAAAAGCCTAGGAAACTTTCTTAGCACACTTTTGAATTCCTCTCTTTCCTCCCAAGTAAGAGTCTTTGACAACATGCCATCTAGCATTTCTTCATCATGCAAACATTGGTTCTCCTGGGGGTCTACCTCTTCTAAACCTTGGCAAGATGTCTGTTTGTTATTTGGCCTAAAACTTATACCCATGACTTCAATGGATGACTCCTCCTCCGTAGTGCTACCACTGCTTTCTTCTTCCGAGGTGTCATCGGTCCAATCATCCCCGCTTTCACTTTGAGAAGATTCCTCCTGGAGCTCCTCTTGACGTTGCTCCTTCATGTCAAAGACAACCTTCTTGTGATTGTCATTCCTACAAATCAACTTTCCACTTTCCCAATCGTGCAAATCTTGCATTCTCATTAGCCACGGTTTACCCAGGATACATGGATAGCCATTTCCCTTTGTAGACATAACATAGAAATCAACAGCCTTCTTAATGCCAAAAGCTTCCACAGAAACATTTTTACAAACTCTCAAACACCTAGCCTTGCTATTATTTTCCATTTTTACTTTGATTTCAGGTGTCTCATGAATGTGCATGCCTAGTCTTTGCATAAGGTCCTCTGTCATGATGCAAGTTTGTGCGCCCCCATCCACTAGACCCTTCCTAACTAGTTTTCCCTTAATATAGCAATCTAGCACATGTGTAATATCTTCATTCATTTGGTCATTTGCAATTTAAACAAGAGGAACATTTTCTTTCGTCCTTATCCTAGTGCTAATTGCCTTTGTTAGCTCCCTCCTAACTTGTGGGCACAATGCAAGAAATTGAGGCCATGATATGCTTGGAACCTTACCTCTCATGTCCTCCATAAGGTTGTAGGGAGCCATACAATGTCCAAGAGGTAAGTCTTGAAGGTTGATGCGGGGCCGGGTCCTCTTGGCTTCCTTGGTTTCGTTTGCTTTCTTTCCTCGTCCATGGTCACTTTGTGATGTTACTCCTTCCTTTTCCTTACCTTTTTCCCGCCGATGTTTGATGCCATTTGCTTCAATGTCACCCTCTTTGGATTGTGTGACTTCTACAACATTGACATTTGGGTCAGGCAAAGGTAGAACTCCTTCCACCTCTTGTGGAGTTGGTCTTGATCCATTTGGCCTTTGTAGAAGCCTCGGTTGTTGACCAACTCCTTCAACTGCATTCATCACTGGGTAATTCAAGTTAGGTCTCCCTGGCTCCCCACGGGGCCAAGGGCAATTATACATCCCATGTCGAGAATCTCCGCAATTCCAACATTACAAGACTCTCCTAGGTCGTGGATCTCGCTCTTTAGACTTCTTTGCTTGTCCCTTTGGACCTACAGCTTGTGCAAGGTGAATTGACAGGCTGCTTAAAGATTCATTCAACTTCTCAATCACTTCTGCCGTTACCTCAAGAAGCTCCCTAGATGTTGACCCTTGTGACTTACCTTTGGGTCTAAGACCTTCTATTGGAACCTCTCCCCTTAAGCACTTGAGTTTTCTATATTTCTCAGCAGCCCTAGTTTCAGCTGCATTAACGGTAGCAGGTGCACCCGCCTCTACTTTTACCTTAAGGTCAGGAAAGAGTCCGGCTATAAACCTCTCCTTCTTTAGAAATTCTGCACCATCACCCGAGTTAGCAAAATTTCGTATCCATAGAGCCCAAAGACGTAGAAACTCTTGCTTGTACAAGTAGTAGTCATCTAAGTCTTTTTGCTTATGAGAAACAATGTCTTGGCATAATTTTTGAGTGTTTTGGGGATCAAAGAAATATTTCTTGAAACGATTCAAAACTTCCGTGTAATTCCCCTTAACTTCCTCAGACAAAGAGTCAAACCAAGTGCTAGCATCTTTCCTAAGGACTACCTCAAACATTTCTACAGGCTCTTGATCAGTTACTGACCTCTTGATACGACAAGACATCTTGAAATTTGCTAAAAATAATTCTGCATCCTCTCCAGGATCTCCAAAGAAAAGAGGATATCTATACATTTGGCGTTGGCTCTCCATTGAATTGATTTCAAAGTGACACACGTTTTTTTTTCTCTCTTAAAAAGATTTACACAGTAATGTTTTCTAAATTGCAATCTGTTCTACAACAAAATACAAATATGCACATCAAATGATCTATGATAATCAACAAGAGGTAGGATGACAGGGTTTGGTGATGCAAGAATTTCTCCTACTCTTTGGGCACCAAACATGAACACCATACATTGTTGAAAATGGATCTTTCTACTAATTGTAACGTTAATTCTAATGTGTGGAGTGAAATGAAAGGGAAAAACCTCTATTCTTGGGCCATTGTCCATGGTTTATGCATGACCTAATGCTTAAAACAAAACAAAAGTATAAACGTCCAAACTAAGGTCGTATCTAATGAGAGGCAGAATAAAAGGATTTACTGAAGTGTTTATCTTGGCCAACCTAAGAGGACCTAAAATTCTACGAATTACACGTTGAATTGCAACTTAGTACTAACAATTATGTGTACCTTTTGCCTTGCAATGCGAATGAAAGGATCATACAAATTCTCATGATTCATACAAACTACTTGACTATGCTAAAGGTTGATCCTACACAAAACTACACAAGCCTTCCTCAGTGGGGGCACCAAAATTGAGACGGTCCGGGGCGGGCGGCAAGAAGAGCAGCCTCTAAACACCCTTCTAGGCTCTCATGCTGCTCAATTGGGGCTAGGGCAAGCACAATCAAAGACAACAACAACCCACAACCAAAAACCAAACAAGAAAGGGGCACCACCTAGTTGTACATGCGAATGATATCTCGTTGTACTCGAACACACAAAGAGAGGGGAATGCAAGATAGCCACACACACAAAACACAAACATTCACCACACCAGAGTGAGGTAAAGAGCAAAAATCAACTTGAGCAACTCATTCTTAGCCTTAAAGACTAGATGCACACAAAGCTTGGTGAGAAATAGAGAGACAACACAAAACTTGATCTTGTTGCCAATACACAAATTGTCTTAGGGTCACGGGAGCCCTCTTACCGAGCACCCTCTTACAATTGACTTTTTAGGCAAACAATTCAACAAGCCCTAAAACCGCCAAGCATGAAATAGCACAACATACTTCAAGGACAATATACCTTCAACCACCTGATGAGCCAACTTATCAAGTCAATTTGGAGAGAAGAATCCTAGTTGTTGCATACAATTGCACCCAAAATTGTAAATCTTATTTACGCACAAGAGTAGGCTACAAGTTGTGATGAAGAGTATGGCATCAGTCCACTCCTCTAGATGGCATAACTGACTTCAAGCTTCTCCATGCACCTATGTGTAGTGATGGAATAGAGCACTCACAATACACACTCTCTAGACAACTAGGCTTTAAGAGTGGTGTGTTATGTGTGGAGAATGGTGTGGTGTAGTGTGATCATGTGATCATTTACAAGGGAGAGAAGGGCTCTATTTATAGGTTTTAGAAGCCCCCGTTAGGATTAGACCTAATCAAGTTTATTTGAAGAAATCAAAGATTATGCATATTTGTACTTTTTAAATGAGGGTGGGTCTCTCTTATTCTTTGAGTCACATGGATGTGGACTAAAGGGAAGATAATTATTGAGGATGAAAGGAGAGAGGATTGAGTGAATAATTTGGGAGTGCCTACTCTAATAGATAGTAGAGGGTGCATTTTTACAATAAGGTTAGTGGTTAGTGGTTAGTAATAATCACTATAAAATATTTACAAAATCATTCACCAAATGGTGAGATATATGATGAGCAAAGTTAGAGAAGGGATAAGCTTGTAAAGAGAGGTTGAAGCTTTCGAGAAGTTGACATTCACCTCTTTACAACATCGATAGAAGAAGCGGTCAACATGGCGAAGTTGCGCGTGCCGATGAAGCTAGATAATTCATGATAAAAGATTTCATTTGCAGAGGTTAACCTTGGATTTTTTCTGATTTTTTGGAGTTCTTTAGAAAGCTGAAGAGGATATGGTAATATGGGCATATATGTAGAGAGAAAGGGGAGCACATAGGGGTGTAGAAATGGAGGATGAAGGCTATGGAGGTGTGAGAGAAGTGGCAATGGTGAAGAGGGTGAAATAGGACATGGGACTTGCAGGTTTGGGAGTGGGAAGGAGAGAGAGTGAGTAGGTGTGTGGAAGGGTGAGAGAAAATAGGAAGATTTTTTGGTATATGAGGTGACAGTTTTGAAGTCGGCCATAAATTTCATGTAACATCGCTTTTGAGTTCAAAATTTCTAAAAAAATTATGAAAAATACTTCAGCTCACGAGCTACATTTTCTCTTTTGGACATATGCTCAGATTCGAATCAATAGAAGGTGCCAAAATTCGAGCAAAAAGTTATCCCTGCAGCACCTAATAAAGCTTGAAGTGGGCCACTATTTGATTCTTTTTACTTTGTAGTCTTCCAAGTGAGCCCCCTATACATCAACCATGACCTAATATTGCCAAGGAGCTTGAACACATGTATGGTATATGATAAGTATCAAATATAATATATACTTGTGGGATAAAAAGATAGGCTAGCTAGTCATAAAAAATGGACACATGAGATGCATGGTGGAAAAAATATATATAAAATAAAAGGAGGAAAATCATGAGGGAAGGGATTCTCAATTATTCTGTACTTTGAGTGATTTATGAAATTTATTTGAAGATGAAATTTATTTACTTGTGAATATTTAACTGGGAGGGATGGAAAAAAATATGACGGAGCCGATAAGGTTATTGGTGAATTTTCTGGTGAACTCACATAAGGTGTTTTCAAGGCTTGTGTGAGTAGAGATTAAGGGATAGAATGATAGTAAAATAGATATAAGGAATGACAAGCGATGGAAGCTAGCATACTTAGGCCTGATATCGCACACCTAGGAATATATATTTGTATAAATACAACAATTTTGAAAAAAAAACCCTTTATACTTAGGTCCTTTATTTGATAGAAAATATTTACATGTAAAGAGGACCGTAATATTATAAATTTATTTTTTTTGTCTCCTAGCCCAATGACTCGCTCAATGATTTGATTAGAAAATGTGATAAAAACCCTAAACGCACGCACACTATTTACAATGAAAAAGCGAGCCTAGTCATTGTGCTAGGGTGTTTTTGTGGGGTGAAGTGCCAGCTTCTTAAAATATTTTATGAGAGCTAAAAAAATGGCTATCAATATGTGATTTTACCCTCCTTCTTGGTGGCCTTTAGTGTGGTCAAGACATACTACGCGTGGTCCACATGCTGCCTTGTTGTTGACTTCAGAACTTGAGTAAAGGTGGTGTCCACGGCGTGATTTGGTGTCGTGTACCTCGGTGGCCCTTTTGCCAAGAAATGGAAGAGTTGACGGTACAGACGGGCTGGCTCTTCCACCTATTTGTGAATGAGATCGGCGAATGTAGCCGCGGCTGTCTCCTTGGTAAATGTGCCCTCGGTTTTCATGTCTCTTGCCCGCATGGTCATTCCTTCAGTGGTCAGTCTGAGTGTCTCTACCACTATTTCTTTTGTAATTACAACCTCGACCTTGTTCCCTTGGGTGATTGATATCTGGGCGGTTCCGTCTTCTTTAATGGTGGACAGAAGCTTGTAAGCTTTCTGAAAGTCCACTCCGCAAGGCTCTTGTTCGTAGAAATGTTGTAGCCCCAACCTGTGGTTAGCTTCTTTGGTTTCTGGCTTTACAGCCACATCGTAGACCTCTTTAGGCAAGAGTTGCAACTCCACCTGATGCCCTTCTTTACTCTTGAACCTGCCAGTGAAGGCTGTGGTGTGGTGTTCTTCCAACTGTTCTTTAGAAAGATAGGACGCTTTTGCCGCCCTGAGTGACTCGGGGTCCAGTTGATACGTAGGCAATTCTTGTAGTTTCTCTTTCTGGTTTAGCTTCTTCTTGGCCTTCTCCACGGCTTGCATTGCTCCTGGTTAGTGAATAGAGTACAAAGTTAGCAGAGTTGTCGGATTTTTCTCTATCATGCAAGGAACAAAACTCTATGGTCAAAACAATAATTTGCAACCAAAGTAAATAATTGTGATTATTTACAATTGAGAAAAATTTTCAACTTTTTGCAAACTTGGCCTCATAGGCTTGAAGTATATACCAAATACATGCTCTGAGTGAAATATGGGTTCATTTGGATGCACAGGTTGAAAATGGTACCAAATTTTGGCTTTAGGTCTCTGAAACAGTAGATAAAGGAAATTTGAGTTTTTGAACTCCAAATTGGCTAGTGGGCTTATCACAACATGTACTTTGGATGTATGATGACAAAATATCCAAATTCTCCAATTTTGACCAAAAAGTAAATAATCGTGATTATTAAGTTTTCTTCCAAAATTGACATTTTTTGTCATAATTTGGTTTTAAGCATGGTATAGACCTTGGGTATGAGATATGAGGTGATTTGGATCAAGAAAAGTTGTTCATAACCCAGATTTCAGCTTGCAAGGACTTCTTTGCTTTTTTGGCAATTTTACAAGCCTATGGGTGGTCATTTTGGCTCATACTTGAATCTTGGTATGTAATAGGTGTGTACACATGATGGGTGAGGTGATTTGACAATTTACAAGCAAAAATCATGCAAAAGTAAATAATCACGATTATTTACAACAGTGACAAAAACTTTGCAAATCTCACAAATTTTGACCTAAACATGGTTCATACACCTAATACAAGTCCTAAATTGAATTTGGTCAAGTTTGGTCATGCCGGCATCACTTTGTGCTCTGTTGACACTGAAATCACCGTTTTTTGTGATTACTCTGTCTGTTGGGTTGGTCGGTCACCTTTCCGGCTTTGGACTTGTCCGTAACATAGTCGTGAAGCTACCTGTCCAATTCTGGCTCATTTGGAGTCAATTTGGCCTCGTATGTCGAATTTGACGCTTTGTAACCTTTGAGCCGTTTTCTGCTTTTCGAGGGCTTTGCTTGATGGATTTCACCAAACCAATCATATACATCGTATATGGACCTCAATAACAAGCCATCTGTGGAGTCAGGTCGGAATTCTGGCCTTTGCCAAAAACCCTAACTGTTCTATGGGGGACCCTCTTGACCCCAACCGAATTGTCATCTGATGGTACAGAAAGATTCTATTATGTTAGGGCATGTTATGGTTCAAATCCCATCCGATTTGGTCAAGTTGGCAGGCCGCTATGGTCAGTTTTAGGTCGTAGGTCTTCGTGCACTGCTCGATTTCTAGGGTTTTTTCTAAGGCTTTAGACTAGATACCGGCCATACAAAATGGATTGTTATCGAGTAAAGAACTTACCCCTTATGTCTCGTGTGAGACGGCGTTGAAAAAGGTCAACTGTGCGCTCCGAAAATGTCGCGCGAAAGAGGCCGAAAACTCTCTCTGCAAAGGCTCCATGTGGAAATGAGGTGGTTTTAGCCTACCCTATATATCTATACGTGGACTTCCCGAACCAAATTTCCCTAGATTCCCCCGTTAGTCCTACTAGACCATGAAATCTATGTTACACTCAAAAATTTCCCTGATCGGATTCTTGTAGCTCATTCTGCAAGAATTTTGCAAAAGTAGGCATGGTCGCCTAATTTAGGCTTCCCGCTTCGGTCTTCTGATTTCATTGAAAATTTTTGTGCTTGTCCTTCTGATCACCATCATGTCTTGAATTTTTCCATCTGAGCTTTCTTGCTATTTATTATTAATGTTGACCTATTTATTTGAAAAAAATCAAAGAAAATAGTAAAGTTCTCTAAAAAAGTAAAGTAAAAATCCAATAATTAAGAAAATCACTTGAAAAACAAAGATCTATTTATTTTTGTTGGATTTCTCCATTTTTAATCCTCCTTATTAACAAAAATGATGAAAAATACCCAAAAAGGATTATTTTTGATGATTTTCTGACAGTATATACACTATTTACACTCATCGGGAAGATATTATCAATGAATTTTTCCTTGTCGATGAATTATAAGGGCATTATTAGGTAATTTTGCAAAAAATCACACGTTAACGCGGAACTTTTTCCTCCCTCTTCAAACGTTGCCCTTAATTACTTAGTACTTAGTGCCCTTCCACCCCTCCTAGATGGCGTACTCCGGGACGACTTCGTGCATGGGTTGAACAATTGTGTCTATGCATCACCATGATTGGCTCTACCATAATATGAAGATCAATGCAATTCAAACCAATATGCTGTGCAAGAGCTAGGTCTTGAGTAAATAACTCAAGGGTGATGTCGAGGTTTGCTGTTGATGTCTTCCAAAGAGCAAATCCTGTAACTTTTGTGCTCTCTGTTTGATTGTACCATCAGGGTGTTTTAACATGCTGATTACTTGAGCTATTGGTAGCACATTAGACTGTTGTCGAGCTTTTCCTCGCCATTGGTAGCTCAGTCAGCTTGGTGCTACATGGTGTGTTGGAGTCTGTTGAGACTTAACTCGACACTTCTTGATTGGTTTAGCAGACTATGGAGAAGATAAGTGCTCTTTTTTTCCTCCAAACCCGTCCCTTGCTCGTAGATGCTCAATTCTGTGTTGGAATCCTCGGAACCATCTTATGTTTATTCGATGAAGTTTTAGGCACCCAGATCTCATTTGGTTTATCCTTAAGTTGTGCTTTTGGTACCCAAATTTGCCCGAGTCCTTGCATGCTACTTGTAGCACTTGTTTGTCGTGGAGATGAAGAAGATTTGCTTCTTGAATTGGTCTGCATCTTTTCCATTCCTCCTTGCTTGGTGCAACTGGAACAATGAGTTTCCCTCCTTTAGGTGATAGATTTAGCTGATTCGTATCCCACTCTGGTACTACTTTATATGTACACATCCAAGGAATGCCAAGAATCATCGTCTCATTCATGTGTTCATCTAGCAAGCATACAAACTGATGCGGACATCATTAGGAAAAAATTGGACCCCCTTGGGGCCATGTAAGGATTCCTAATTTTAAGGGATTAAAGCTAATTTTGTAGGGGATGGAGGGAACAAAGACAATAAATAGGGCTACTTTTGTAGATCTCTCTCTAACTTTTCTCTAGATAGGAGAAGGGGGGGAAGTAGGGAATGAGGGTGGTAAAGTAGGAGGAAGAGGGGGGATAAAGTAGGAGAGAGAAGGGAGTAAAAAGAGAGAGAGGAGTAAAAGTAGAGAGAAGAACCATTCTCTCTCTACCTATCACCAAACAAAGAGAGTAAGTAGTTATGACAAAATCCACTTTTCAGTTCGTGCATCAATTAACCCCAAAAAAATGATTTTTTTATAAAATCTTCAAAATGGATCTTTTAAGATTTCAAAAGGTCCTATATATATATATATATATATATATATATATATATAACAGTATTTTTTTAGAAGAATCTAGCTTTTATAAGCTCCAAATCTAAAATTCCTTGGGTCCCTCTTTACATTAATTCCACAAAGAGAGTAAGTAGTTATGACATCTTCCACTTTTCAGCTCGTGCATCAATTCATCCCAAAAAATGTTTTTTTAATAAAATCTTCAAAATGGATCTTTTAAGCTTTAAAAAGGTCCCTATATATATATATATATATATATATATATATATATATATATATATATATATATATATATATATATATATATATATATATATATATATATATATATATATATATATAACAATATTTTTTTAGAAGAATCTAGCTTTTATAAGCTCCAAATCTAAAATTCCTTGGGTCTCTCTCTACATTAATTCCAAGAATAAATAGATAATGCCACATCATCAAAACGTCCATCTAATAAAGCCTAAAAATTGAAATTTTTAAAATTAAAAAATTTCCCTCCTTTGAGCTCAAAAAATCAACCTATATATGAAAAAATATATTTTTAAGTCTGTTTATCCCAAAAAGTATATTTTAAAAAAATTTCCCCATCATAACTTTTCACCATGTCTCTTCGCGACATAACCAATGAATCACCTGCGCTGTCATCTACTAGGTCAACTAATGTCAGTTTGCGTCTACCGATCGAATTTGCTCCCACACAAAAAATGACTAGAAACGCATCTCAACCGGCATCCGTACGACGGTTTCGAGGAGAAACCAATGTTGACTTGTGGCTTGATGGAGGGTTGTATCCAAAATATCTGCTCGTGGACTGTCATCCGACATTCCGTACACTCCCAAGCTTAATCAAATATGTGGGAGAAGGAGAACGTGGTCTTCTTGGGTATTGTAAGAGATTGGACTCCAATCACGCAGGTGCGTCAGCATATTTCCGACAACAATGTCAAGTGTTACACATTCATTCCACAAATCTCCAACAACAACTACATTCCACAAAGAAACAACTCAAAGATCTTGGAGATGAAAGCTATAGAAACAGAGGTAACTAAGCTACAGATTGCAATGATGCACCTAAAAGCCACTCCATTTGGCATGCGTGAGCGTAAGAGGGAGTTCTCTTCCATTGAAAACTTAGCCTCTAATGGAGGGGCACCTAAGAAGCGGATCACGGCAACCAGGTATTTTTTTTAATTCACAGTGTTCAAAACTCTCAAATAATTTCCATCAATTTGTGACTCGGTTCACCTTTTGAAATAGGACATATATACAAGATGAGTGTGGAAGTTTTAGACCAGAGGACCGTTGCAATCTTCTCCTAGGATGCATCTCAAAGGAAGATATACTTTACATCATAGGTTGTGAAAAGGCCAAACACATGAAAGATGCCATCACAAAGGAGATCCTAAAAAAGATCTCTAACCTTGTGTCTGAGGATGGTGTCCAGAGAGCTTGTGATGAGGTTGGGATCAGCACAAATGCATACCATGCACTTCATGGATTGATGAAAGATGCATTACGAGAGCACGGCATCACCGAGAATTTATTTCCTATTCCACATAGGGTCCGACTTGCAAAAAAACCAAACAATGATCTTTCGGGAATCCCTTGGTGAATACAAAGACATTGAAGGATCCATGATGTACTCTTCCACGAGTGCTAAGTCACGTGGTAATATAAAGGGAGGCAATACTATTCCTATTGGGGCAAAGTCTTTTAGTTATCATCAATTCAACAATATTTTTGTTGACTTGAAACGACTACAACGAGCTATGGTTAAATTTTATGCTTTGTCTCCACAAGGTAATACAAATTGTAATGTCATTTTTTATTGTATTGAATATCATTTAGTATAACAATTCAATTCATGTGTTGTTTCAGTACTTGGAGAGAAGCTCATATTTATTCTTAAGCTAGATGAATGTCAAATTGTCAAAGGACTGAGATTGGAACGTATGAGTGTGACACTCATGAATGAGGCAATGTTTTTTGCAAAAGTCGATGCTATCGGTGATCATTCTCAGAAACCATCATTTAGTGTACAATCGGAAAAAGAAATATGGTGGTTAGGAGCTTTTGAAGTTCCGAAAGAGACTCATGAGGTGTTGGCATGGGTCTTCTCTATGATCCCATGGATCACAGAGGTTATTAAGGCACAACTAGAGGGAGAAAAGCTAGAAGTAGATGGAGTAGGTACATTTGATGTTGAGTGGAACTTAGGAGGTGATCTAAAAACAATCAAATGTATAGTTGGGTGTAAACAAGGTGCTTCATCACTTCTTCCTTGTCCATATTGTGTACGAGGATACAAGGAGAGTACTCGTGGCTCCACGTCTTCAAAGAAAAGTGTCAAGGGAAGTCAGGCAACAGGGTCAATGGATGATGATGCAAGGGATTGGGTGTGCTCGGTGTTGAAGTGTCCTATCATGGAGGTCCCCAATCGGTCGACAAAAGATAAAACATGGAATCCCATAATCAATTTTCCACTTACAAATGTACACTTTTGCACTTTGCATGCCTTTATGCGTATATTTGATCACTTGTTAAAGCTTCACATAGAGTAGTACACTTTCACAATGAAACCACTTTTCAGATTCGTGGAAGCCATTGGAATAGTTGAAGCAATTCTAAATTCGATTGGATGTCATGGTGGCAATGTTTCTATCATCGGTGAGGTGGAAAATATACATGAAGTGCCACAAAAAGTATCTATGAATGGTGTGAAAGCACGTAGGTTTTTCAAGAAACTAGAGATGCGAAAGGAGAGGGGTGAGGAGGATGCTCCATGGGAGCTATGGAAAGCGCTTTGCAAGTGTACGACCGATCAAGATTCAAATCCCGTGCTTGTAAATCTGCGTAGGCAAGTGTGGCACCACTTGGAGTTAGTGTTTCAAATCATGTGGAAACCCCAAACCACGAGCGAGCAACAAAATTTGTTCAAAGATCACATTTCGAATTTCACTAAAGCATTTGTGCAAGCGTGGGGAGAGAGCAATATCACATACTACATGGTAAGTTACTTTGTTCAGTTCAAATTTTGATGTTATACATAAACATTTATTTGATCTAAGCATTTTTTCTTGATGCAACATATTTTGTATGCGCATGGAGCATTCTTTATGTCAAAATATGGTTCATTAGACATGTGGAGCACTCAAGGAATGGAAAAATCACATTATTGAGCCAAAGGTGTTTACTTTAAAAATACACGTCACGGTGGTGGAACTACGAGATCCAACTACATGAAGGAGATGTTTGATTGGTTCTTTCATTGTTCTTTGGGGAGATGTCATGCCATAAAGCGAGCGCGAAAGTCAAGTCTTGCCAAGGAGGTCAGGAGACAATCTCGACTTACTGCTAAAGAGAAATTGAGAAACTCCACCGGACCCGCACCCCTTAATCATGCTAGGTGGCGTGAAAATCGCCATAGAGTGGGCAAACGTTGGTTACCCAACATGTAAAACAAATGATGCTATGCAATGTAATGTTTATGTTTGTAGATGTCTTTGTTGAGTTGCATATAATACTTCTTCATTTATCCATTTTTTATTTTTTATATTTTGATGATATTAAGAGTTTTTTTAAGTGGCCTGGTCAAGTGTGAAGAGACCTATTTTTTTTAAAATAGAGGGCTTTTAGAGAAGAGGGAGTCTCATTTTCAATCTTGCCCCTTCTTACACAATGGCCCACACAAAGCAAACAACAAGAAAAGATCAACCTTTTTTTGCTCACCCTCACTCATCAGTCCAAGGTGCTCAAAAACCACCTTGGATACACGAACAAGAGCTCTTAGAAGAGATGGAGAGGGAATGATCAGGTGAAGAGCAACAAGATGGACAACCTTCACGCAAGAAGAAACGGGTAGTGACATCAGACACAGAAACCGAGACAGACAACGAGGCACAAAGCCCACCATGGGCGGACAGGATATCCCAATCAATCATTGAGTCCCGGCTGGGAAGACATTGCCACGTGGCTTCGGCGCTCTGTCGTCAGATCAGCCTAGAGGTGATCATGGGTTACTAAATGAAGAGGATTTTGAGGATGTAGAAGACGAGCCAACTGGAGCGCAGGGTGGAGTTGAAGAGCCAGTCGAAGCACATGGTGGCCTTGAAGATGCGCAAGCTCCTCCTCGCAAGCCCTCTCGTAGGAAGAAAAAGTTTTTCAAGGTTCGCCCTCGCAAGGCCCATGTCCCAGATCCTACCATCCCTCAACAACGGGCTCCTGCTGTGAAGCGACGCATTCCAAAGGCGTTGCAAGAGATTCGTCACTATCAAAAAACTTCAGACCTTCTCATCCGCAAGGCACCATTCGCACGTTTGGTGAAAGAGATCATGCAAAGTTATCGAATGGCGTTTCGAGTTCAAGGTATCGCCGTAGAAGCTCTGCAAGAAGCGGCAGAATATCATCTAATTTCTCTTTTTGAAGACACCAACTTGTGTGCTATTCATGCAAAACGGGTGATAATAATGCCCAAGGATTTAGCTCTTGCGCGTCGAATCAGAGGAGAGAGAGATTGAATTTGACTTTTATGCAATTTTGGCAATGTAAAGATATCTTTTTGAAATATAACGAGTCGTGGATTTTTCAAATATAACGAGTCATGTACATTTGTGTTTTAAGTGATATAAGTAAAACTAAGTAGAGAGAGAGAGAGAGAGAGAGAGAGATGTCGATAGAAGAGCTATCAACCAAGTGCGGTTGATTGAATAACCAAAAAAGCATAATATCACTGTATTCTTATAAACCTACCCTAAAGAAGGTTTAAAAAAGCTGTCTGCGGCAGGCCCCCAGATATCTTTTTTAAACTTTCTTTAGACTAAGTTTACAAGAATACAATGATATTATGCTTTCTTGGTGTTATTTATATGAAAAAAACTCTTTATTTTGGTTCAGAGAATTGCACAATCATATCACAGGAGAGAACCAATCACCTACTGTCTATCGTACCATAAACTCAATACAGAAGATGTAAAGTACCAGTTAAAATCAAGTCCCATTCGAAATTTGAAATAGCAAAGTACAAAGATGTGATATATCTCATTACAAATTTGAAAGAGTTAATTACAAGATTTATGCAGCTATTGAGTGCTTGAGCCATCTAAGATATGGCGAGCAATGTTTTCTCGGCGCTCTTGGGTGCAGGGAAGCTGTTTGTGCAGCACATCCCAAGCAATTTGTTCCACATTGCTTAGACCTACAGCTTGTCTTAAGGCCACGTTACAAAGCACACGACCACGAATGTGTGTCGCAAATGCAGCACTGGCCAGAGATTTATTTACAAGATATATAACTTGGGAGGCTTGAGATATGGTTGACAGGCATAGGATGCGGCTCATTGCTTTCATCATTGACACCCAAAATTGACCACAAGGAGTGTACTCCTTGTGGATTATCGCAAAACCGTCCTGGGGGAGCTTGCCAAGGTAATGCGCAAGAGATTACTGCCATCCAAAAGCTTGGCGCCTACCATCTCCTCCCCGACGTGCATGCTCATCCAACTCCACAACATTCTACAAAGAAATCAATAGGTAAATAAGATTTCAGAATGCAACAATGAAAATTAACGTAATCACAAAACAAAAATAAATTAATACCTCTTGTTTTTCATCGTCCTCATCATTTATGCCTTTGCTGTCAAGAGAAATAGATGAATTGGGATCCATAGCGACACTCTCAAGTTCATCTATATGAACAGGCATAGGAGTGCATTGGGCTTCAAGCAATGCGCGTGTAGGTACAAACTCATCCTCCGACACAGATGAGTGCGGTGCATTTGTCACCGCCACCATTGCCAACTCCACTGTATCTACCACACCCTCTCCAAGGGGTAGGAGGCTTCGATCCAGTGGATCGGAAGAGGGGTCAATAGCAGAGCACTCTACAGTGGCACAGAGGATGGACAGACACTCATCCATGTGGATGTCAAAAGTCTTTTCAATTATGGTATGGACAGTCAAGATGCATACTATGTGCTAAAATGGGACATATGGCTCATACAACAAATTTTAGCACATAGTATGGGTCAAGACCTCTCAAACCATATTGGATGGCCATAAGACTTTGCATGGGTGGATTTGAGTACTATTTTCTCACTCATGCAAAGTCTCATAGCTATTTGATATGGTTTGGTTTGAGAGCCTGACTTAAACATGAAGGGACTAAACTGAGTCACAAACGTGTTTTACCTTATTGTAAGCAACACCAAATAGAATGATACATTCTTGCTAATTGGATTGTATGGTGCTAAGGTACGTACTTTGCATATCCTTTAGCACAAGAGTACAAAAATAACTTGTAATTTGCCTATCCTCTTTGGATTCTGGCAGTATTGAGATGTGTTTTTCCCCACGTTTTACAGACAGTCGTCCTAGATGACTAGTAAACAGGGATCACAATATCGTCCAAAATTACTAAGGAATCAACAATGTCACGAATAACCATCATGGTTAACTTGAAAGATCCACAAGCACCCAAACCGAGCCATGACCTCTATTGGTGATTGGTAGACCCAAAAGTAATCTCATAGAGATACTGCACATAGAGTGCAAAATGCTTTATAAGCAACTAATGTCATGAATATGCATGCCACTCCAAATCAGCTTTTGCTCATCTTTTGCTAAACACTAGGGCCCATAACACCTAGTGTGCATGCATTTAGCAAAAAACAAATCCAAACTTGTATATCCATGATCATCCCTGCCAATACCGATGCCGAATGTGATACTCTTAGCACACATCAAAGAGGAATGTAAATAGTTCTAAAAAAAAACTAAATACTTTTTGTTGCAATCATGTGCAAGCCTTGCTAAAATTGTTGAACCATAATAGAAGCTGAAACATTAATCACTTTAAGGTACAAACAATAAAACATTTTCATTAAAATTGCATAGCCATGCTATAGGCATAAACAAAAATCCGTTAATGTTGTTTAGCAACACTTGTACCTTAACAAGTCAGTATGAGTATCCGACAATTTCTGGCCACCAAAATTGTTCCTTATACAACGTGTTGAAAACGGTCTAGAAAACGGATTTGACCAGTACCTAGGGACTTTGTCGTGACACATACTTGAAAGAGTGGGCGCCAGTGTCAGTCCCAGAGACTCATATGCTTCACATGTGGAATAAGTCTCATGTAAAGGTATCTGAAAAAAGAGCATCTTTCAAGTACAAGATGTACCTGTGCGTGGAGGTAACTGCAAGCACTCTATGATGGGAGTGAGAGGGACCCTCATTAGCCTTGCTCCACACTAGCTAAACCGAACTCCTTGAGTTCCTAGACCATGGTGTATCTTATGTGAAAACATGTGCCAAATAAAACCCTACAATTGGGTCTATAACTGCATAATGTGGTTTTGGACACCACAGCCCAAAATGCTTGGCTCTTACATGACCTTTTTATTTCTTGGAAGAGCAAACATAGTTTATGCATTCTACGTAGAAAAACAAACCAAAAGAAATATAACCAAAACAGATGCGTTAAACATAGCGGGCACTTATCTGGAGTAAAGAGCACCTGCCCAAATTTCTCATTGGTAAAGGCCCAGGAACACAAATGGAACCTTGGGTGTTTCCATTGTAATCCAGACCCCTTCGTTAAAAACAACATTGTCAAACCCTTTGGTTAAACTTTGCCGGAATACAACTCAACTAGCAGCCGGGCCCGTGGCCTATGTCCGTGACCCCCCTTGGGTTTGCCCGTGGTAATACACTTACCCTTTGGTAGTCGGTCCAAAAATGGACCATCCACTCTTACTAAATGATTTAGTAATCACGAGCGGAGTCGGAGTCTGACCCCAAAACTGGACTCATATAGGCACTCTTAGTGCGAAGAGGAGCTCCACTGAAGTTGGAGTCATATTCACAAACGATAGATCTTTGTCACACCCAAAAATCCATAATCTGGGGTTCGTGTGAATATTCATGCGGTCTGAAATGTTAGCTTCATCCATACACCTTGGTAGAGAAAAACCCGTACGAGTTTAAGGCATTCAAAAACTCAACTTGACTTTCACACTTAAACTGTGGAGTGCTAAAATAATTTCCAAAACATCACTAACGGCAAGACTCTTGCTTGTCCATTATAATCAATGGGTACTCAACTGAATTGAATTGTTTGATCTTGAAAGGAATCACTTATGGCTTACCAAAAAATGGCTCTTGGCCTTTCCAAAATAGGTGGAAATAGATGGCTTGTAGCCCTTCCTGTTATTACAGTATTGACATAGGAAAGATTGCCATAAAATCATGCCTAGTTTCACCTTTCCTGCATAGTAATTCGAGGGAGGGAGAGAGAGAGAGAGAGAGAGAGAGAGAGAGAGAGAGAGAGAGAGAGAGAGAGAGAATGCTACACTGAGAAAATCCCCTTATTCAAATGTGTTGGATGCCCTTTTCAAATGTTCCAGTGCAGACCATGTCTGTGTCATAGCTTATCCTATAAGTGTACAAGAGTGTAATTGTACCATGCTCTCATAGAGAGAGGTACCAGAAGTCACATCTTGACCGATTACCTTGTATGTGATCGTGATTGTATCAGGGTGCAGATGTATGGCATGTTGCCTTGTCGCCCATGCGTGGGTAGGTGTCTTGTAGTGCGCTCGACTTTGACTCATAGTCATATATGCAAATAACTTGAGAGTATCGGATGTCCCAAAACTTGCCTTCATGGCTTTGAGACTGTTATGCAATAGGTTTGAACATGAAGCCTTGCTTCCTAAAAGTCCATCAAAAAGATGAGACATAACTGTCCTGAGTGCATATAGCGAACAAATATTACTTTTTCATCCCAAATGTCAAAGAGAGGCAATCATGTCGAGCTGGCAGAGAAAAATGGCCTTGCCGAAATACATGTTATTGAGAATCTTGCGATTTCTCAATAATGAAAAAGATAGCTTAGTTCGCCCGCAGTTGAGCAAGTTGTATAGGCATAGAAGTGACCTTGCACTGAATGCATATAGATATAGAGCCATGCTCTTGTAAGCCGTGTTATTGCCAAGAAAGTCAATGGTCAATGTAAGCTATGGAGCCGTGCTCCTCTGTCGTGGATGACTTAAATCGAGGAACAAATCTTGTTTTTGTAAGCCATGAAGCCTTGCTCCTCTGTCATGGATGACCCAAATCGAGCAACAAATCTGCTTGCTGAGGATCATAAACGTGGTTGATTACATCGATGGAAAACAAGCTGCCTTGGAATTTGATCCGAGCCTTGCTGACGATGAAATATTAATTAATGATTGTCCTTGTCAAGTACCTTGAGTGGACAAAGCACAGCCTTTCCTAACTTGAGCTCATACGGTATCTAAAGTGCTAGCGATCACATGTTGTTGAATGGTCTTGCATCCCTAGAGCTTTAGTCCTAAAAAGCCTTGCTTTTGCATAGAGTTGTAGATAGAAACTGGAAATAGTAGGAAAGCAGTAACACAACAAAGATGTAACAAGCCATGCTCATTAGCACCCGTGTACAAAGCCGTGCTCCTTGCAATACCAGTCACAGCCTGACAGACCATTATTGCTAGGCAACTTTGCCACGTTGCATAAACTATGAGGGTAATCAGAGAAAAACAAATATAAAGAGGTTACCTTGAGTACGTTCTCATAGGAAACTTTCAAGCTCAGTTGCAATATAGTGTACGTGAAGCCATGCGTCACCACGCATGTGTTGAACTTTCTCAAATTTGATCAAGCCTTGAGTTTCAAAAGCTTTCCATATTGAAGATCTTTGTACCCCACTACCTGCATGTTCTTGGATGCACCGTGCATGTGAGTTGCATGTGTCTTGGTCAAGTTTGCATGGATTAAATGAGCCCAGATATTGCAGACAGTGGACCAAAACTCTTATTTAGGTAGGGCAAAATAAAGAAAATTAAAAAAATATATATACTGTGTTTGTTGTAGCCGCCATGGCCGATTTCATCAATGAAGAAGCGAGAGGAGACAATCACTGGGATGGTTCTTTGCAGGCAGTCAAGTGACAAAAAAACATCCTCTTTGTAGTGCAAATTGCATGAGCTAAGCTGCTACCAATTTCATGCAGGTCTCGATTGCATGCAGGGGGTTGTTCTCGCGGGGTTGTCTATCGGGCCCGTCCCTGCTTAGCGGTCCCTTCTATGCGGGTAGCTGAGAGAAGCTTTCTCCACCCAAGGGGCCATTCCTGCCCTGCAGCATTAAGAATAGGGTTGTCCTCAGAGTATGAGCTATACGACCCATTTAGTTGTATAGGTCAAGATTTCCCAAACTATATTGGATAGCCACCAGAATTTTCACAACTGGGGGAGAGTATACTTTTCCCACCCCTGTATATTTTCCCAGCCATTCGATATGGTATGGGCAGTCAAGGCCCATACTATGTGCTAAAATGATACATATGGCTCATACAACAAATTTTAGCACATAGTATGGGTCAAGACCTCTGAAAGCATATTGTATGGCCATCAAACTTTGCATGGCTGGATTTGAGTACTATTTCCTCACTCGTGTAAAGTCTCATAGCTATCCGATATGGTTTGGGTGGTTAAGGCCCATACTATGTACTAAAATGGGTCGTATGAGCCATACCACCCATTCCAGCAGATAGTATGATCTAAAACTACCAAAACTATATTGGATGGCCACAAGACTTTGTATGGATGAAGATGAGCACTATTATTCCATCCCTACAAAGTTTCATATCCATCCAATATGGTATAGGAGATTAGGACCCATAATGACCTTTCAAACCATATTGGATGGCCATTAGACTTTTCATGGGTGGGGTTGAGTACTATTTCCTCACTTCTACAAAGTTTCATAGCTATCCAATATGGTTTGGATGGCCAAGGCTCATACTATGCACTAAAATGGACCGTATGAGCCATACGACCCATTCTAGCACATAGTATGATTTGAGACCACTGAAACCATATTGGATGGCCACAAGACTTTGTATGGGTGAATATGAGAAGTATTCTTCTATCCCTATAAAGTTTCATAGGCATCTGATATGGTATGGGCGGCTAGGACCCATAATATGTGCTAAAATGGGTCGTATGAGACATATGGTCCATTTTAGCACATAATATGGTTAGGGACCGCCCAAAACATATCGGATGGCCACAAGACTTTACACGGATGGAGGTGATCACCATTAATTCACCCTTGTAATATTACACAACTAGCCAATGCGGTATGGCGGTCAAGCCCCATATTATGCGCTAAAATGGGCCGTATGAACCATACAACCCATTTTAGTGCATAGTATGGGTCCAGATTGTCCAAACTAAATTGGATGCCACAAGACTTTTCACGAGTGGTAGAGAGTATATTTTTTTCACCCTTGTAAATTTTCACAGCCATTCGATATGGTATAAGCAGTCAAGGCTCATACTATCTGCTAAAATGAGACATATGGCTTATACAACTAGTTTTAGCACATAGTATGGGTCAAGATCTCTCCAATCATATTGGATGGACATAAGAGTTTGCATGGGCAAGGTTGAGTAATATTTTCTCACTCGTGCAAAGTATCACAGTTGTTGAATACGGTTTGGGTGGGCAAAGCCAATACTGTGCGCTACAATGGACCATATGAGCCATACGGCCCATTCTTGCACATAGTATGGGTTGAGACCTCTCAAACCATATTGGATGACCATAATAATTTGCATGGGTGGGGTTGAGTACTATATTGGATGACCATAATAATTTTCATGGGTGGGGTTGAGTACTATTTCCTCAGTCTGAAAAGTCTCACAAGTATTCGATATGGTTTGGGTGGTCAGGCCCATACTATGCACTAAAATGAACCGTATGTGTCATACGGCCCATTCTTGCGGATAGTATGGTTTGAGACCGCCCAAACCATATTGGATGGACACAAGACTTTTCCCGTGTGGGGGTGAGCACTATTCTCCCATCCTTGCAATATGTCACAAGCATCCGATATGGTATGGGAGATCAAGGCGCATATTATGTGCTAAAATGGGCCATATGGGACATACGGTCCATTTAGCACATAGTATGGTTCAAGAGTTCTCTATGAGAATGACCCACTAGCAAAACTGCTCTCACTTGACTCCTCTACCTCTATAACCCCTAGCATAGCATACACAAAGAAGGAAGCTTCCCAGGATGCCACCTCTCATAACCAGATCATGGATAGTCTTCTCTGAGGCACATTTAGCCACATAGAAACCTTTCCCTACTCGTCAATGAATTGGCATATTGCATTTTTGTACTTGGATACCGCTGCTGCCGACTCCCATAGACCTTGCACCGACATTTGATGGCCCATAAAATAGAGCACCACCTATTGAGTACAACAAACTTGAAGGGTTTGTAACACTGCCTCCGAGCCAAACTCTACTTGCACCACATATCCATCTTCACCCCACCATGCAAGATATCCTTTGCCATTGTGTAAGCTCCAAAGTGTGAGGGCTTCATAATTTTTTCCAGATTATAGGTATTTGTGTCATAATAACTAATATCTAGTTCTCCTAAATGATTTTCTCTTGTTAAACTGATAATTTAATATGGGGAAGTGCCAGGGGAGAAAAAGTTAGAATATTGGTTAACCTGGTAGACTAGCCACAGTAGGGATTCAAAGGAGGGAAAATAGGGATCCAAAGGGGGGGCCATCTGCAAAAGAGAAATGTGCAACAATGGGCTCCAAAGACCTTAGGGTTCAGCCCATTAAGACTTCCAAAATGCTAAGGTTCCAAAATTCAAAGGTAAGTCCAAATGGTCAAGCTTAGTGGAATTGGATGCTTTGTGAGTGTAAAAAAAGTCTTCAAGTGGTCCTAGATTGATGGGGGCGAGCCCTTTTAGTAGGGGATGAGAGAGAAACACACTCACACAAGCTCATGTGTGAAGCAAGAAGACTCTCTCTCCTTCTCAAGTTTTAATGGAAAGCTTATCACCTACTCCAAGCTTGTGAGAAGGGAGGCCTACACCGACAACTCTCTCTCCTTCTCAAGTTTTAATGGAAAGCTTATCACCTACTCCAAGCTTGTGAGAAGGGAGGCCTACACCAACAACTCTTGGCTTTGTGATGCAAATCCAACCAAGAGCCAAGCTTCAATGCATGCTCATCTCCTCTACCATGCTAATTACTAAGCTATTCTATGCTAATATGAGTGATTATGTGAGGACATGTACATCTTTCTCGTAAGACTACTCCTTCTTCCTCTCAATCTACTCTCATACCCCGCTAGCTCTCACCATCTTCGAAGGTGTGTGAGGTCTTGGGTCTAAGACCATGAGAGAATTGATGTTGTGTTATATAAGTGTTTTGCTTAGTGCTTGAATCTTCCATCTTCATTGCACTAGCTAGTATTGAAGGAAAACAAATAATTGTATTGTAAAATGTCTCTCTTGATGGGAGAACCTGATCGGCTCCATGTAAATCCGGTCCTCAACAATTGTCAATAGCTTAATTTCTCTCTCTTTTGAAGTATTGTTCATGCCTATCTAGCTAGGTCTTATGCTTTTTGTTGCTCTCTCCACCCAAGCACTCTTGTTATGCTCATTAGGAATCTATTATAATGAAATGCTCACTATGTTCATGTTATTTTCCGCTACACACAAGTTACTAGGCCATTAAATGTCACATTGGTATTAGAGCACAAGGTCTCTCTTTTCTTGCTCAACAAGGGAGGTCCTCAGGCTAGCTATAAATGGTTGGTATTATTAATTGCAATTGACTAAGTAGAATAGGGATTTTTCAGCCTTGCACTACGCCTGCCTTCGTGCAGATAACAGGGCATCACCATCGAGAGCTATGGTCTTAATAGTGGAGTCCTACAGGGATTGCCTATGACTTAACCACTATTGAGCTATTAGAAGCTTGATAGGAGCTGGTATTGTTTTGGTGTTGAAAGACCCTCTCTTCTATTCCTTGCAGTTAATGGTATTCGAGCCACGGGTATAGTAGCTTGAGTGCTTTTCTAAAGGAGTAAAGAGGAGTAGTAACTAGGGCTTGAAGTGCCAAAGTACACCTAAAAGTTGTTAGAATGGCTGACAATAGTAAAGAGAGTGAAATTAATGTTGATAGCTTTGATTTTGCTAATGAGCAGGCTACTAATAATGCCCCTATGCTTGTTAATCACCTTGTTTCTCGGCTTCAACAAGCCATGGGCAATCCATCCCTCCAAAGTGAAGTGCAATGGTAGCTACGTGCTCATGGGATTCTCCAAGCTCCCCACCATGACGAGAGAGTACCTAGGAAGCCTCCTAGTGAGACTTCCAAAAGAGGCCTCTCTCCGATGCAGGAAGAAGAAGAGGATACATACAAAGGGCTCAAAAATTTTCTTCTTGATGACATATCTCCTTCTCAAAGGATAACTCAAGAGTCTCCACCGAAGGAACGAGACATAAGTGAGTCTCCTGCCACCTCGAAGAAGATGGCTCCACAAAGACAGTGGGCAAAACACTCTCCATCACCTCCTAAACGGAGAAGACCATCGCACACTTCTCCACACCATAATTCAAAGAGGGATGACAAAAAGCAAGAGAAGAAAAAGGCGAGAAAGAGATCACCCTCTTCTCCATCTTCTTCATCCTCTTCCTCTTATGAATAAAGTGATGGTGCAGACAAGGAGGACCAAGGCAAGAAAAAGGTGAGAAAGAGGTCACCCTCTTCTCCATCTTCCGCAAATTCTTCATCTTCTGAAGAAAGCAATGGTGCAACTTTTGAACCATAAAAAATAAGAGGCCATAGGATATCCTATGCTGCATGGAAGAGGTCATCCAAGTTCAAGAAGTTCAAAGAGGGAGGAAAGAGCATATCTTTCCTTACCTACAATGGCACCTTTGGTACTATGCACAAAGTCTTGGCCTTTATCCAACAATTCAATGCAGCATTTGGAGATGAGGGCTTCACGGAGTCCTCTAAGCTACACCATGTTGCTATGCATTTTCAAAAGTCCACCAGGCAATGGTGGTCTAGCCTACGGGCAAATGGTGAAGCTCCACGAACATGGAAAGCTTTAAGAGCTTCCATTATGAATCGTTTTTTGGCCACCGATGCGAAAGACAAAGTACTCACCAAATGGCGAAGATTGAAGCTCTCTCCCTACAAATCCATTCACAAATATGTAGACAAGTTTTGGGACCTACATCTCAAAGCCATTGTCTTCAAAAAGATGGATTTTGGAGAGCAAAAACAACAATTTTGTTTGGGATTAACTGAGATATGGCGGAGTATGTCAACTCCCAAAGGCCATGCACCATATTTGCGGTTATACACCATACTATGGTGGCTTCTCAAATCAATTTCCAAACAGGGGCTAAGAGAAATCCTAAGCCCACGGAAAACAAGGGTTCAATGAGCCTAAGGGTAGGAACAATGTCCAAAAGTCTCCTAAGGACAATTCCAATAACAACAACGCTAAGGAGAAGGGAGTTTACAAAGGCAAAAATAAACTCTCTCCTGAAGAGCTTGAGTGTTATCGCAAGGATAACCGTTGTTTCAAGTGCGGCGAGCAAGGGCATGTGTATCGCGCTTGTTCCCAAAAGAACACCCACCATGAGCCTCCTAGAGCTACCTTGGTCAAAATCCAAGAAGAGGAATCTCACCACAAAGGATCTCCTCTATGCCATGCTTGGGGAAAGGTAAGAGAACATGATGCTTTTATTCTCTTTGATCCTAGTTCTACTCATAATTTCATATCCACACAGTTGGACACATCCAAGCCTATGAGATGGGAGATGTCCTACTTGGACAAAGAGGATTTCTTTATCTCTCCTCGCAAGCATGAGGATGTAATCCTAGGGGCACCATGGTTTGATCGCATGACCGCCAATGTTAAATTCCCTGAAAGGAGAATCTACTTTAGGTTCAAGGAAAAAGATATGTACATAGATGCTAAGGAAATGGGTAACACCATACCCATTGTACATATGCAAGCTTTCAATAAGTCAATAAAGAGCTCTATTTCAGTGTACATGATTTTTGTTAAAGATTCTCAAAAGGAACCTAAGGCTTTAGCAAAAGAAAATATAAACAATCATAAAAAATTAGAGCTATCCAATTTTCTCAAGGGATTTCAAGATGTCTTTATTGACGACATCCCTTGTGAACTACCTCTTAAACGAGGTAATGATGACCATGCAATTGAACTTCTTCCAGGAAGTTCACCGCCTAATAAACCTCCTTATAGAGTTTCTCAAGCTCGACAAGAGGAGATTATGCGGCAATTGCATGAGTTAGTTGAAAAGGGCATGGTTAGGCCTCGCTCATCTCCATTTTTCTCGCCCGTGCTACTAGTGCAAAAGAAAGACGGCACATATCGTATGTGTGTTGACTATAGAGCACTAAATAGGATCATTATCAAAAATAGGTTTCCCGTTCCATAGGTAGAAGACCTATTTGATAAGCTACAAGGATTGACCTACTTCAGTAGGATTGACCTAAAAAGTGGCTACCATTATATAAGGATAGTTGATCAAGACATTGTGAAGACCGCATTTTGCACTACGTTTGGTCTTTACAGATACACTGTCATGCCTTTTGGCTTGACCAATGTACCAGCCACATTCAACCGCTTGATGGAGAAGCTATTCATGCCTCACCAAACCTTTATTGGAGTGTTCTTTGATGATATTATCATCTACTCTAATTCAATAGATGAACACAAGCAACACCTCTAGGTACTATTTCAAGTTTTAAGAAGAATAAAATTTATATTAATCGAAAGAAAAGTGAGTTTTCTTACAAGAGATTCAGTATTAGGTCACATTGTCTCTCAAGATGGCATCCAAATGGATCCATGAAAGTTAGAGGTAATAAAAGGATGGCCTAATCCAAGGAATCTTCATGAACTAAGAAGCTTTATTGGTATGTGTGCATACTATAGACGCTTCATAGAAAAGTTATCACAAATTGCAGGACCATTACATGACCTAACAAAGAAAATGTTAAGTATACATGGTGTGCCAAGAAGAACAATGCTTTCGAAAAGCTTAAAGAAAAGCTTATCTCTCAACCTGTGCCCACACTCCCGGATCTCTCAAAGCCATTTGAGGTCCAATGTGACACTGTGGGCGGGATGACCCGACGCCTCTATAATGACCCGACACACACTCTTGGGATGATGTATACACACACTATGGGGCACCACTCGGCTTACACAACCCACCTGGCCGAGACAGGCAACACACCAATGGAGTGAGAGGAGAGAGACTACCCCTTTATCCACTCCACACACAGAGAGAGACACACACACACACCCAAAAAACTTAGCTCAAAAGAGGAGAACTTCTGATGTTCAGATACAAATGAGCTTGGGCCAACACCAATGGGGAAAATAGCTAACACAATATGGGTAAAATATGTCAAATACAATCACAAACTAGAGCAGAAGCTTCGCTCATAGGAGAAACTTACACAGCCAAAACAGCAGAAAAACAGTGAGTAATTTGGCAAAATGGACAGCGCCATCACGTCCAGAACGACGCAAAACCCCAGTCTACAATGTCAAAGTGCTCAAATCCGACCTCAGATGAGCAGTTTACGGCCAAAACACGCTCCAAAATGAGCAAAAACACAGTTGCAGCTGCTCCTCCTCTTCTCTCCACGTTTTTTATGGTCTTCTCTCATTTTTTTCAGTTCCCACACTTAGCTTTATTATTTGGGCACCCTTGGCCTTTTAGATGACCTCAAACGAACCCCGAACAGGCCAAAAACTGGCCTCGCAGTGCATAGCTGTCACCTTTTTGCATTATCCGCACACTTGGCCCTCAACCTTTTCCCATAATGCATTCTGCCACCACCTGAAGTGGCCCCAAAAGATGGTCCTCATGATGACCTTTCTGCATAATTATCACAAGAAAACACCCACGTCGTGCCCATACTTCTCCAGGTGCAAATATTGACCCCATTCGGCCTCCTGACGCCACTAGATGCCATCTGACGCACGTGCTTACCTCATGTCATCGGCCCGTGGATAGCTTCTTCGATAAGTTTTACGCGCTACCAACTCCTCATTATTATAGAAAAAACACACTCGTACTGGTGATAGTGAAAATCGATGCACTAATGTACATGATATCCTACCTGTACACATGTGGACCCCACGTAACCACTTGGCTATGGAAAATGGGCAATCCTTTATTTGATGCACCATGCATGTGTATATACATATGCGCAATACCTTGCTCCAAAAAACTCCTAACATAATTTGCCCATCCCCTAGCCTGCTAGATCGTTCATGATCAGCAGCAGCAAAAAGAGATATGAGACTCGCCGCGTCACAGGTCTCCTCATCCCTCATAGACATTACTTGCTCCACAGATAGCTCATCTTGCTCCACCATCATTATTTGGCATGATATAATTTGAGGTGCAATCCATTGACCCTTGACTTATGCAGAATCCCATCTAGGTTAGCCAACTGATAAGTACCATTTGAAAAACACTCCACTACCTTGAAAGGGCCTTCCCACTTAATTTGAAACTTCTTTTGGAAGGTGTTGTCTAGCTTACTGTTGTAGCGCAAAACCAAGTCATGCTTCTTGATACCCTTACTTTTGAACTTTTCATTTATCTTTGCCAAAGCCCTATCCTGCATCTGCCCATAATCTTCCAATGCACTCATCCTATCCAACTGAACCTCTTGTAACTGTAAGAGCCTCTCTTTGAATGCATCAATAGGTGGCCCAAGCAACTTCTCTAACATCTTGACCGCAGGCAACTCTACTTCCACAGGCAATAGTGCTTCCTTTCCATATACCAAGTGAAATGGAGTAAACCCTGTACCTGTCTTCACCGAAGTACGGTAAGCCCATAATGCACTAGGCAATTCCAAATCCCAATTCTTTCCTTGGTGCTCTGTCACTTTTGAAAGAATTTGTACCAACTCACCATTGAATCTTTCATTTAAGCCATTACACTGCAGGTAATAAGGAGTGGTATGCTGATGCCTAATCTTCATCTTCATGCATAAAAAGTCTAGCAGTTTGGATCTAAATCCTGGTCCCTTATCGAAAGTAGCTCTAGTGGCACCCCAAACTTGCAACATATTTCATCATACACAAATTTTTCCACATCCTTTGCAGTGATCTGTTTTACTGCTATATCCTCTGCCCATCTAGAGAGATAGTCCACTGCAATCAAAATATAGCTTTTGCCTCTGCTTGTGATAGGTAATGGGCCTATTGCATCAATCCCCCACTTTTCAAACACATCAAACGCCATAATGGTTTTTCGTAGCTCTTGCTTCAACACTCTTCTCCCAAATGCTTGACACCTATTGCAAGACCTACACCAATGGTGAACATCCTTGTGCAAACTAGGCCATACATACCCCTCTTGCAAAATCTTATGCAAGGTGATCTTTAGAGCAAAATGGCCACCACATGCGCCTTCATGATTCTCTTCCAACACTCTATAAAGCTCCTCCCGCCAAGGTACACGTCTCAACACGAGATCAACCCCTTTCATGTATAAGACATCACCAATTAATTTGTACCTGTATGCTCTACGCACAAAGCCATACTTTTTAGACTTCTGAATCTCCTTTGGAATGATTCCTGTTAGCAAAAACTCCTCTTCTTGAGCCAAACTTTCCCGGCCATGATAAAGAGGTAAAGTGGTACTCAACACAAATAGCTCCCCAATCATGCCTTGAGCTGCTTCATGTGCCTCTCCATTTAGAGCACGTTCAATATGTCTGATGCTCCATGCTTCGAACTTTTTTAACAGGCCTTTAATTCTGAAGCACATTTCCTTCAATGAGGTGTTCTTGCTCTTCCACACACCCAGCACTTGCTTCACCACTAACAAGGCATCACCTTTTATGCTCATCATATTCAGCCTCATTGTTACTATGTGCATTCAATTTGAACCCTCTCTTGCATACTAGCTTCCCCTCTGGATCATAAAGTGATGTACCCCCTGAGGCCGCATCATGGCTCTTTCTGTATGAACCATCAAAGAACAACACATGTGCATTGTTGATATATGGCACTTCTTAAACTACCTTTCTCACCACCTCTTCCTTAACAAGGAGGGGATTCTCCTTGTAGGTTAACAAATCAGCTAGGGTAGCCCTTGTACTGTCTTCCACTAGGAAAGAGAACTCAAACTCTTGGAGCTCAATTACCCATTTCTTCACCACATTTGACATGTTAGTGCCATTAATTAACTGTGGCAAAAAAGCATAACTCGTCAAGAAAACAAAAGGTCATGGTAGCAAGTAATGACGAAATCGACAACAAGCAAATACTACACTGGCCATTACTAGCTCTACTTCTGAGAATTTTCTCGCTGCTACCAGCTTCACTCGGCTTGCACAATACATTGGCCTCATATAATGGCTGCCCTTCCCCTTTTGCAATAGCATGGCTCCAATGGCATCATCCCCTACTGATGGATTTACATAAAAAACTTTCTCCCAATCAGGAGCCTGCATGGCTAACAACCCCCCTAACACCTCTTTCACCTCTTGAAACACTTCTTCACACTTGTCATCCCATTGCAATGGATCATGCTTTGCCACTTGTTGTAATGGATAAAGGAGTTGTGAAGACAATGGAATAAACCCTGCCGTGTACTTTACTTTGTGTATAAAGGTTGCCAATTGCTTCGTACTGGTAGGTGATGGAAGAAGAATAATAGACTTAACCTTGTCTGGATCAGCCTCAATGCCATTTTCTGACACCATATGACCCAATAACTTCACCCTTGGCTATGCTAGATGACATTTCTTTGGATTTAGTTGTCCTCCACATTTATCATATCGAGCCAATACCATCTGCAGTTTCTCATGGTGTTCAACCCTACTACTGTAGACACAGAAGTCGTCCATAAAAGCTTGAACACAATTACCAATGAATGGTTCCAACACCCAATTTGCTCTCTCTTGATAGAAAGATGGTCCATTTGACAACCCAAATGGCAATACCGTGTAGCAATAACAGCCCCATGGCGTAATAAAAGTTGTCTTTGTGCGGTCTTTAAGAGCAATCTTCAATTGAAAATAGCCTGAAAAACCATCATACACACTGTACCTCTCATAACCTGCCACACCACTAAATCCAAGATCTGATCGATGAATGGAAGAGGATATGGGTTCTTCTTAGTGGCTGCGTTTAAGGGTTTAAGATCTACACAAATCCTCCACTTCCCATCCTTCTTTGGACTGACTACTACTGGACTCACCCATTCTATGGTCTCCACTGGGACTATGAACCCTGCCTTCAATGACTTGTCCACCTCTTCCCTTAAGGCTTCCATTTGCTCTTGACCCATCCTTCTTAGCCTTTGCCGCACCGGCTTAGCACCTTCTTTCAGCTCTATATGCATCTCTTCACCCTTGAACCCTCTGATCTCTTCATATGAAGTAATGAACAAATCAGGAAAACTAACCAGCATATGCAAATATATCTCCTTCTCCATAGCTGAGAGGTCTCCACTGATCATTTGTGTCATCAATTCGTGCTTCTTTGACAATTCGACCTTGTTTTGCATCAACCCTTCAATCACTTCATAAGGCCCTTCATTTTCATCTTCAACCTCATTCACAAATGCAACTAAACCAGACTCCTGGATTCTTTTGTCCATCAAAAGAAATGCAACATCAGCATCCTCATCACTGCTGGTAGTGCTATCACTGTCCTCATCACTGTGGAATAGTCTTCATCACTAGACTCATCTTCATCTTCATAAAGCTCCTCCAATCGTTTCCTTGTGCCCATATTATATAGCTTCTTGGCACCTGTCTTTCCATAGAGGCTAATCATACCACGTCTCCAATCTTGAACAGCTCCCACTGCACGTAACCATGGTCTACCCAGTATAATAGGATATGCTCCCAACCTTGTTGGCATCACATGAAAATCAACCACTACCTTTGCATCATATGCCTCCACTTCTTAGCTCTTTACAACACCCAAACATTTTACTGTTTGATGGTTTGCCAATCTGATCCCGAAGCCTGACACGCGAGTCACTGTAAGACCCATCTTCTCAACACATGAGTGTGTTATGACACATATTTGGGCTCCACCATCCACATAACCTTGTCCCAGATTCTTTCTTTTGTGCCACACATCTACTATTGGACAAATGTCTGGTAGCTCATCCATCGCCAACACCTTTACTGGACCTCTCTCTGGCTCTTTCTCCATTGGGTTAACCATCCTCTTCCATTGTTGCTTTAGCTTAGGCACCATCTCTATAAGCTTCGCAAAAGTAACATCTGACTTCCTGCTTGTCAAATCCTCCTTCAAGTCATAGCTTAATTGCCCATCCCCTAGTGGAAAATCTAAAACATGAAACTTGCGACGAGCCCTCCTTTGCCTCTTGGCCTTGACATCCTCTCCTTCATGGCTCTTTCCCTTCTTCTTCTTACTAAGACCTGGGGCATTTCTTCCTTCCTTGTCCTCTGTGGTCCTCTTCCCAATAGGCATCACTAATGTATCCTCTAGCTTTGATGCCTTCTCCAAGGTGACTACACTTAGCACTTTCGTCTTTCCCTTTTCCTCCTGGGTTAATCCACTGGTTCCTTCTTCTCCCTTAATTTCGATGCCATAATCATTTGACCTAGTTAGCACCTGTCTTGGCAATGGATACATGTCTCCCCCCATCCTTGGTGGCTTATCACATTGCGGGCTGATGTGTTCCAACTCTCCACAATTATAACATGTGGGCGTCTGCCTCCAAAACCTACCATTACTTTGTCCACCACCATTCTTGGGTCTTTCTTCAACTCCTGGCTGATTTGCAAACCTCCCTCGACCTTGATTATTTCCCACTTGACCTAGCATGTTTAGGCTGAGATTCTTCATTAAATCTACCACTTACCTCATGTCTTGCCTTAGCCCATCATCTTGCACTGTTGTAGTGACCACTGCTGGCATAACCTGAGGAGTAACAGGTATCGTTGGTTCATGATAAATCCCTGGCATGCGACCTTGCAAAGAATCCATAGGCTGAAATTCAGACCTCATGGGCAAAGACTCTACTCCTAGCTGGCTCATTTTTCTCAGCTTCCACTCTTTGTTCCTTGCTACCTCTAGTGCATCTTCATATGTCCTAGGCTTCTTTAGCTCCACTCTCCAACGTATATTCTCCCAAAGACCAGCCAAGAACATGTCCTTCTTCATCATGTCAGGCGGGGGTACCTATGGTGCTAAGGCCTTGCACGTCCTCTCCCATGCCAATGAAAACTTTCGTATGTACACATCTACTGGCTCACCTTCCTTTTGCACTAAAGCCTGTACTTCTTGCCACACTTTGTCAAGATCTTCTATCTTCACAAACTCCACTTCCAATCCATGCCTTAGATTGTCCCAACTCAATCTTACAGGTGGATCAGCCACACACAACTCCTCTTCAAATGCTTTGGACCAAACTCGTGCATCACTCTTCAAACAAATTTGGAGAAGACATAACATCTGTGCCGGGTCATGACTCTGGTTGCTAATGCATGCAACCACCATCTTTTCCAAAAAGTCTTCCACAACTTCATCACTTCTTCCCTGAAATTCCGGATAGGAGAAAGCCATGGCTACCCAAGTTTCAATGCTTTGAGAACCCCTTCGAACACACGTGAAAGAACCCAAAACTTTTGACTGACTCAATCCCTATAAACTTCAATGGATCTCAACTTTAGATAAGGACAAACACATGCACATCAAATGAGTTTTCATAGTTGATCATCGGAATTACAACAGGCAAAGGACATTCCAGGATCTCTCGTAATCTTCTTGGCCCGAACATAAAGACTATGTGCTGCTGGAAAAAAATCTTCCTGGACACATGAAAATTTATCTGGATTCTTTGAGTTAAATGAAAAGGAGTGAATTGAGGGCCATTTTGATCATCCATTAACGTCAACCATGCAGCTCCCAAGAAGACACACCTGACTTATCCTTTGATTTTGCCAAAATTTCAGCAGCATGACAGCATAAATGGCTTAAAAGACCAAAAAACGAGCCATCATAACTTGGAAAAATTTTGACAGAGTTTCCACAGAAGTAGAGCAGTGAGAACCCAAAATATAGACTGTATATGTATGCATAAACTGCCAACAATAGAACCCGAGCATCAAGTAGGAATCACTAGTACATAGCCTATGGCGAGGTTACGAAAAGGGTGCTCCAGCTACCTGTATCACCGAAAGGATCTCCACATTTGAGAATCCCCCAACTCAATAAAACCTCATGCTATCGACCCTCACATGAAGGCTAATGCAAATCGCGTATAGTCAAGTCTCAGAAATGACTATCTTCCAGACCAAGTCTCAGAAATGGTTGGGACTGCCAAATAAAGCCAAGTATGGCACCACAAAGGCGTACAATTGGCAGTTTCCACAAGTAACGTACAATACCAGCAGACAATGCGCTCAAGCAGGCGCCAAATGATGCATACCCACAACAACTGCAAGTGACACCATTGCTAGTATATCATTGTACTCCAGCTACTTGTACATGTCCCTATAACCTGTAACTTGTAGTCTGCAACCTATAATCCCGAATCTCGAAGCTTGAAGCTCCAATCAGAAGGTACTCGAAGAAAATCCTCCGTGGGGGCGCCAAAAGAATGTGGGCGGGATGAAAACACACACAATGCCTCTATAATGACCTGACACACACTCTTGGGATGATGTACACACACACACTATGGGGCACCACTCGGCCTACACAACCCACCTGGCCGAGACAGGGAACACACCAATGGAGTGAGAGGAGAGAGACTACCCCTTTATCCACTCCACAGAGAGAGAGAGAGAGAGAGAGACACACCCAAAAACTTAGCTCAAAAGAGGAGAACTTTTGATTTTTAGATACAAATGAGCTTGGGCCAACACCAATGGGGAAAATAGCTCACACAATATGGGTAAAATATGTCAAATACAATCACAAACTGGAGCAGAAGATTCGCTCATAGGAGAAACTTACACAGCCAAAACAGTAGAAAAATAGTGAGAAATTTGAAAAAATGGACAGCGCCATCGTGTCTGGAACGGCCCGAAACCCTAGTCTACAATGTCAAAGTGCTCAAATCCGACCTCAGATGAGCAGTTTACGGCCAAAACAAGCTCCAAAATAGCAAAAACACAGTTGCGGATGTTCCTCCTCTTCTCTCCATGTTTTTTCTTGTCCTCTCAGTTTTATCAGTTCCCACACTTAGCTTTTTTAGTTGGGCACCCTTGGCCTTTTAGATCCTCAAACGGACCCCGAACAGGCCAAAAACTGGCCTTGCAGTGCATAGCTGTCACCTTTTTGCATCATCCGCACACCTGGCACTCAACTTTTTTCCATAATGCATCCCTCCACCACGTGAAGTGGCCCCAAAATATGGTCCTCATGATGACCTTTCTGCATAAATTATCACAAGAAAACACCCACATTGTGTCCGTACTTCTCCACGTGCAAATATTGACCCCATTCGGCCTCCTGACGCCACTAGATGCCATCTGACGCACCTGCTTACCTCATGTAGTCGGCCCACGGATAGATTCTTCGAAAAGTTTTACGCGCTACCAACTCCTCATTATTATAGAAAAAACACATTGGTACTAGTGATAATGAAAATCGATGCACTATGTACATGTTGTCCTACCTGTACACATGTGGACCCCATGTAACCACCTGGCTATGGAAATGGGCAATCCTTTATTTGATGCACCATGCATGTGTATATACATATGCGCAATACCTTGCTCCAAAAGACTCCTGACAACGCTTGTGGTGATTGCCTTGGAGCAAAGTTGAGCAAGCTCTAGGCATATATGAAAAGGAACTCCTTGCAGTTCTACATGCCTTAGACTCATGGAAGCACTATTTATTGGGGACTCCTTTCATTCTGCGGACGGATCACCAAAGTCTTAAGTACTTCATGACGCAGACCAAGCTCTCCGACAAACACATGAGGTGGGCAAATTTCCTTTTGCAATTTCATTTTCATATTGCTCACATTGCTGGCAAGCATAATCAAGTAGCCGATGCACTCTCAAGATGGCCAAGAGTGAATGCGGTTTCCATAGCAATTCACAATAATCTATCTTCTATTATAGATGAGTATGTTATTGATCCTGATTTAGAGATGTGATTTCATCCCTTGCACTAGGGAAGAAAGAGGAACCATTTACTTTACAAGATGGTTATCTTCTCTATGGCAATAGACTATGCGTTACTAACTCACTACGTGAGAAAGTAATGTATGAATCTCATGCCCCTCCTTATGCGGGGCATAGAGGGATTCTGTCTACCCTAAAAGGGATTGAAACATATTTCTATTGGCCTATAATGAAAGCAAACATACAAGAGTATGTTTCTAAATGTGTGGTATTCCAAAAGACGGAGTTTGATAGAGGGAGCAACGTGGATTGCTTCAACCTTTGTCAATCCCTAATTCACCATCCTCCCTTCCATTTCTCCGTATGTGTAATAAGTCTGTGTGTGCATGAGAGAGAGAGAGAGAGAGAGAGAGAGAGAGAGAGAGAGAGAGAGAGAGAGAGAGAGAGAGAGAGAAAGAGAGAGAGCTCTACAATCTCAGGGGTTCCACCTTATAATTATGTCAATACACCATCAGTGAGACTCCTTCGGCTTTCTGCAACAAAAAAGAGAGAAGTTATTCAAAAGAAAGTACAATCAATATCGGTAAAATCAAAATAAAATCATACCAATACTCTTATATTCCTCAAACTGAAACTTATGTGTGAAATCTTCGGCCATTGATTATACTCTTATCGGCAATGTGTGAAGATTATACTCCTTCGGCCATTTCAGTTTTAGTCCTTGAATGAAAGGTAGCGAAAGAAAAAATAGGTAAAGAGCAAAGACGAAACTCAAGCTTACACATGCAATACCCAGTGTCTAATGTGGTGTACACTTTGTTCCAGTTTTATTGAGAAACATCACCATTGTATATAATTTAGCATGCATTTTGTCTTAATCGAAGCCAAGTGAAGACTTTGCATTCAAGGGTTTCCATTGTCTTAGCGCACCTACTTCCCAATTCTTAGTCTAAACAACCAATTGGTGGATCTAGGATCTACTCATCCCACAAACATTTTGTTACCAAAAAGGTACTTTGGTCCCTTCCAGAATCTTAGACCAATCAATGAGATGGCCTGTCAACTCAAGTTGCCCAACCATTGGCTCATACACAATGCTTTTCATGTGATGTTAAGGCTACACCTCGGTGGAGTAGGATTTTGACTTTAAAACTGACTATGTAATGAACCTTAATATGGGGTGTGTCTTTTGGGATCTTAAGTGTAGGGATGTTTATTTATGTCAAGGTGAGCTCGGCAATAGGCAGTTTTTCCGTTACGATGATGAAGAAGATGTAATGGCAGATTCCTGCAATATTAAGGAAGTGTCAAATGTTTGGTCAACACTGTTTTCTTTTCTCTCTTTCTGTATTCTCATCAATGTAGTATTCCAAATACGTAATGGAAGCAGCAAGTCTTTTTAGAGTATGTCTACGAGTCTGCACTGAAGTTTGTAGCAATGGCGGAATTCTGTGAATGTTCAGACTGTTCTTCAAACTGTTTGTCAGAATTGAATGATGTTTAAATGGGAGAGTTAAGGGCAATAATATACTGGCAATCACGGTGTTGGTGACGTGTGTTCATGGACGAAGTTACTCTATTCTGTGAGAAGGTGGAGTGCCAGGATGAAGTGGAATCGAAAAGGCATCGGCAGTTATTATGACAGTTTGGTTTTGAAGAGGTCAAGTGACATTGGGTAATCAGTTCTAGATAATTTACCACAACCATCACATTCTTATTTGACAAGGTTGGCTGCGAGCCAGTGGGAGTTGCAGCAACAGGAGGAACATCGTAAAGCGGGACAGGAGAATCGTGAAGACAGAGGTGTCCAAGTTGACAATTGGGAGGAAGCATCAGAGCCGAGTACGAAGGATTTAGAGGTCATTGAGCAATATGGGGGAATTTCAATGAGGCTGAGGGGAATAGGCCATTAGACCCAAGATATGTTGGAGGTGAAGTGTTGCAGCAATTGTGTTTGACAAGGAGAAGATTAGAATATGACCCTCTAGGCATTGGCGGAAATATTCCATGGCAACCAGTAATACCGGGATCATCATCATCATCCTCAGCAGGGTAGTTATCTCCAAATCTGCAAAGGAATATGGCGGTAGCGGCTAGAGCAGATTTACGCGTCAAGTTCGGGACCTTCTCAGGGAAAGCAAGATTGGATAATTTGGTAGCAACTGCCATAAGGGCAGAGAAGAGGTTTGGATTTGTTAACCCAGATTCCTCTAAAAAGAAGTTGAAAAAGAAGGAGAAAAAGGGTAAAAAGAAGAAGAGATCAGCAGATGACAGTAGTGAGGATGAGTCAGATTCCGATTCAGATTTGGATATGGATACAGATACAGATTCAGATTCAGATTCTGATAGCAATTCAGACTCCGATGAGAGTTCAGACTCAGATTCTGATTCAGAGAAGGAGGACAAGAAGAGGAAGCATAAGAAGAAGGGTAAGAAGAAGGCCAAAGGGAATTCTAAGAGTAGTACAGTGGAAATGATGGTAGAGAAGAAATTGAAAGAGTTGGTTGTCAAGCCGAAGTCATCTACCAGGAAGCTCCATTGTGACATTTGTGGAAAAGATGGTCATGTTACACCTAATTGTTGGTATAATCCAAATTTTTGAGGACCAATCCCAGAGAGGATTCAGCAAAATTTGGCACAAGCAAGTGGAGTCTTTTCGGATACAGGTGGACAACAGAAGGTATTTAATAATCTAGGATGGCAGAGAAATCAGCAGCCATTCTTGGGGTGGAGACCACCTTTTAATCAGAATCGACCATTTCGGGGAAATTTCAATCAAGGATTTTGACCAAGGGTTTGGAGGATATCAGAATTTTACGCCATGGGGAGGAAATTGAAATCAGCACAGCAAAACTGGGAGCAGCCCACAGGGGTGGCAACAACCACAAAATTGGAATCCACAAGGGTGGAATCCGCAAATAGGGAATGCGCAGGTACCACAGTTGCCCGCACCACCAACACAACAGGTAGCAACAAAGGAAGCGACTCATAGCAATTTAGTTGGTGTTGAGGTTTTTCAGGATCACAAAGCGAATACGATTTCGGTAGATTGTCCTTTCGAATGTAGTCCTTCAAAGGATATGTGGGAAGATTTGGATAGTTTGGCAGTAACACGTTCAAAAGCACATCTTAAACCACCTCTGGATTGGGAAGAGCAAAGAGATGAAGCAGTTGAGGAAGTTCAAAAGTTGGGTCCTAATGAGACAATTTCTAAAAAGAAGCAAAAGCAGATGCAGAAACTGGTCAATTCTGAGTTACCGTCAGCGGCATTGTTTGAAGAACTGCTAAATACTCCTATGCACTTTACATTGGATCAGTTACTTTCGTTGGTACCAATTTTCCGAGATAGGTTTTATTCTACAACCAGGATGACAAAAGTCTCCATGACTTCAAATGCATTGGAGAAATCAATTGGGAGTTATCAAATTAATCCAGATGATGTGGATTTCACTATACCAACTGTGCAGCTCGAGTTTGATGGCCGTGTGTTTCCAGAAGTTATGTTGGATGGTGGATCTGGGGTGAATATTCTATCGGAAATTGAATTTCACAAGATGACAAATGTGAAGTTGGAGCCTGCACACCATTTCAAGTGCGGATGGTGGACCAATGGAGAGTGCAGCCTATTGGAATGTTGAGATGTCAAACTCTTAAAGTGCATGGATTGTCTTTTACTGCAAATTTTGTGGTGCTGAAGATGCAAGATGCTGGTAATGCTTATTCTATGTTGTTGGGTAGACCATGGTTTAAGTCAGCAAAGCTTAAACAAGATTGGGAAAAGAATGAGGTCATTTTGAAGAAGGGTAAAAAGTCAATGAGGATTCTGATGAGTTCCAAGAAGCAGTTGTTGACATCAATGAAACCAATGTTGGCTCAGACTATAAATTAGCTGAGGAAGTTGAAGATGATGAGGAAGCATGTTTTATAGAGGCTAATCCTACAGTGGTTCCAGTGTTTGAAGTGGATGTTGTGAAGATTGTTGAGAAGTACGTGAATCAGGGAGAGTTGAAGAAGTCAACTAATAAGTTAGAAGCAGTAGATGCAGATCTGAAGTCAGAGCAGAAGTCACAAATTGGTCACAGTAGTGCAGAAAAGGATCAGGATAATTCAGAAGGGGATATTGCACAAAAGGAGGCAATCCTCAGAGCACAGTTTCTTTATGATAAATTGATGGAGAAGGTTTCTAGAGTCAAAGAGGATGAATTGCAGGATCTTGATTTGGGATCTCAAGGGAGTCCTAAAGTTGTCAAAATAAGTGTTCATTTGGATGATGCATTTAAGGAGGAATTGAAGCAGTTGTTGACAGAGTTCATTGATGTTTGTGCTTGGGATTATTCTGATTTGAAGGGCATGGATCCGGCTGTGTATAAGCACAAAATCAATTTGAGGGAGGATGCAGTTCAAGTGATTCAGCAGAGTTATAGAATGAACCCCAATTATGCTAAGCAAGTTAAAGAGGAGTCAGACAAGCTTCTCCAAGTGGGATTTATAGTTCCAATTGATCAAGCAGAATGGTTGTCACCTATAGTGGTGGTTCCCAAGAAGCCAAGGAAGATCCGTGTTTGTGTGGATTACAGGAAGTTGAATGCAGCAACCATTGCAGATCCATTCCCATTGCCATTTTTGGATTCAATCTTGGATGATGTAGCAGGACATGAGATGTACAATTTTCTTGATGGATTTTTAGGGTATAATCAGACTCGGATGGGAGATGAGGATGTAGCTAAGACAGCATTTATTACTGAGTGGGGAGCTTTTGCATACATAGTGATGAGTTTTGGATTGAAGAATGGACCCTCTTCTTACTCCAAAGCAGCATTTAAAACATTTGAACCTTATTTGACAAAGTTCATGAGGATTTTTATGGATGATTTTTTGGTATTTGGTGAGAAGATTAACCATTTGGAATATTTGAGGAAATGTTTGGAAAGATGCCGATTGTTTTGGATGTCTTTGAATCCATATAAGTGTGAAATTGCAGTCCAAAGAGGGAAATTGTTAGGGAATATCATTTCTAAAGAAGGGATTTCCATAGATTCAGACAAGATCATTGCAATTCAGAAGGTAGTAGCACCTGTTAATGTGAAGGAGATTTTCAGGTTCATGGGACAGATTAAGTGGCATAATCAGAATTTGAGGTATTTGGCAGATGTCAGTGCACCTTTGACTCATTTGACAAAGAAGGATGTTGATTTTATATGGGGAGATGCTCAGGAAAAGGCTTTTCAGTGTTTGAAAAAGATGTTAGTGGTATCACCTATTATTCAACCTCCAGATTGGCAGTTGCGTTTCCATGTGTTTGTGGATGCATCGGATATTGCAGTCGGAGTGGTGCTGATGCAGGAGAAGATCCGCAGATGGCTCACACCAGTATATTATGCAAGTCGGATGTTGAAACCGGCTGAGAAGAACTATACTATTACGGAGCGTGAGGCTTTAGGGATGCAGTTTGCCTTGGAGAAATTTTGACATTACTTGTTGGGGAATAAAGTGTTTTTCCATGTGGACCATCAAGCACTTATCTTCTTAGTTAAGAAGCCAAAGCTAGAGGGTAGACTTGCCAAATGGATGCTTTTGTTGCAGGAGTTTGATTATACAGTGTTGCATACACTAGGGAATGAGCATGCAGTGGCGGATTATCTTAGCAGATTGGAGCATTTTGAGGAGACACCAGGAGTGTCAGATCAATTGCCAGATGCGGATTTGTTTTCTGAACAAGGGCAGAATTTTGACATTTGGCATGACCAAATGTTGCAGTTTTTGACAGATGGAGTGTTGCCTTCTGTCATCAGATCAAAGGAAGAAGTTTTCTTTGAGGAGTAGGCCATTTCTAATTATTGTTGGAGCATTGTATAGAAAAGGAACAGATCAGATCATCAGGAGATGTGTGCCTGATGAGGAGCAGAAAGCGGTTTTACAGGAAGCCCATTATGGAACAGTAGGAGGACATTTTTCTGGAGAAATAACAGGGAGAAAGATCATGCAAGCTGGCTTGTGGTGGCCATTGTTGCTCAAGGATGCACATCAGTTTGCAAGGGAATGTTTTCAATGTCAAAAGATTGGACAACCTACTTCAATGGATAGGATGCAGGATCACCCAATTTTACCACTTGAACCATTTCAAAAGTGGGGATTAGATGTTGTTGGGCCAATATCACCGAAAGCTAGCAGAACAAGAGCAAGATACATTTTGGTTGCAACAGACTATGCTACCAAATGGGTGGAAGCAGTATCTTTGAGGGATATTAAAGCAGCAAGTATTGCTAGATTTTTGTATACAAACATTATGACGAGATTTGGATGTCCCATTGAGTTAGTGTCAGATCAGGGTGTGCATTTTCTGAATTCACTAATTGCCGAGTTGACAACTACACATATGATTTTGCACAAGAAGTCAACTCCATATCATCCGCAGGCAAATGGTCAAGCTGAGAGTACAAACAAGGTGCTCGTGAGAATTCTAAAAAAAGATTGTCTCAGAAAATAGAAAGGATTGGGATGACAAATTGGATTTAGCTTTATGGTCGTTTTGTACAGCATATAAGGTTGCCACAGGGATGACACCTTTCAAATTGGTTTATGGGATTGAGGTTTTTGTTCCCATGGAGTATGTGATTCCAAGTCTGAGATTGGCAGTTCAACATAGGCTGAGTCCTGAGGATTTTGTGTTGTATAGACAGAGGGAGTTGTTGAATTTGGAAGAGGATCGGATTCATAGTACATATGCAGCAGATATTGGACAAAAGAGACGACAAGCTTGGATGATAAGGCAAGTTAAGTTCACAAAAATTTAGAAGGGTGATTGGGTGATGTTGTACAATTCCAAGTTGGGACCACACCCAAGAAAAATGAAGTTAAGGTACTTTGGGACTTATCAAATTGTAGAAGAATTAGGCCAAGGAACATTCAGATTGAGGGATGTTTTTGGTACACTTGTTGTGAAACCGGCCAATCGCTTTAGGATGAAGAAATTTTATGGCAAGGTTCTCGAGATTCCAAGATGGATGGTAAACAAGGCTGAGGAAATTGGAGTGAAATGGGTACAACCAGTGTTGGAGTTCAAGGCGGACTCTTTGGGGAGCATTGACCGCCATATAGTGTCCAGTAGTGGGTTCATGTTGCAAAATGTGGTCGGATTTGGTTTTGACAAAAGTGTGGTATTGGAGAAAATCCGCAGCGGAATTGCATTGGGTGGCATTGTCCAGGGGGTTATGTCATCAAGGAAGTCACCAGTTTATGGCGTGGAATGTTTTTAAGAGAGATTCCCTTGAAGTGAGTGGTCCAATCAACACATGTGTGGGGGTATTAACACGCACTTTCAGAATAAGGACCATCATGGGGTGGTCAGCGCCCGATTTGAGGTGAAAGGCCACACTCATTTTACATGCAAGTATCCCACGTTCGTCATCAAAAGAAGCTTTCCCATTGTGTGTGTGTTTCCTATCACCTTTGACGCCATGTCTTTTGAAAGATTCAGAAAATCTGCATTGCCTAAACAGTAGGAGCTAGGTGAGGAGGAGATGACGCAAACCCGATCAATGAAGATGGCCATGGAGGAGCTGTTACGCCCCCGCAGAGAAAGTATTCAGAGCGTGGAGGAAATTGAGGGGGCAGAATCCGGTGGAGACGATGCTCTGGAGGAGATGGAGGTCGATGAGATATTCGACGTTCATTATCGTGATACAGAGGTATGGTTGCGCCGGGTTGGCCTTTATGAGTATGCATGTTTACCATGGGATCTTTGGGAGAAGAATGAGTTTGCAGAGTCGCAGCTTTGCCACCTTAGGGAAAATGCTGGCTATATCATGGAGGGAAAGGACGTTTCCCCAAAGTTGGTGACAAAACTTTTCAAGGTTGCTCACAATCCTTTGCATAAGGCAATTAAAGTGATAGATGCGGTGATGAGGTCCAAATTTGGGCAGCCAGAAGGCAGTAGGGCTTATTATATGGTGCGGAATTGTGGCAAACTCCGCAGTACTCACTTATTTTGGTATTTGGATAGGGTTTGTTTGTTGGCAAAAACCGCCTATATGTCCAAAGAAGCGTTTGCTCCAATTTATCATGCAGAAAGAGGGAAAAAGGTGGATCGGGCATCCTTCATTTTTGACAGGTTGCAGCTTTCAAATCCAAGGGATAAAAGGAGGTCACCGTCTGTTTCCAAGGTAGCTCCTTACTTGCAGGCAATTTTCTCCTATGTGTTGTAGGTACCTCTCACACCCACACCACCGAGCTTTGGTAAGAGTCTAGATGTGCAGAGCTTGGGTGATGCAAAGCGTCAGAAGTTGGATTGGGATATGCCTAGTGGGGACAGGCTTAAATTTGCATTGGGCCAAGGAAGTAAGTTAGCAGCTGGCACATATGAAAAGGTGCAGTCATCAGGGAAGGTCACTCTTTTCCCTTCTAAGACAAGATTGCAAAAAATTGACACCAAGAGCCATATCATAACTCTGTTTCGGCGGAAGGTTCGCGAGGGTTCAGGGGAACAGACCCCGGTGACACAGGCCATTAAAACAACCCCTTTTGCTAAACCTGCAAGTGTTAAGTTGGATGGGGTGTTCTCAGTTCAAGATGCTGTTTAGAGTTTGTCGGACTTGAATCGGTTTATCTGCAATCAGGAGGCTATGATCCTCACCTCTGAGATGCAAAAGGTTGAGGGAGAACGCATTGATAGCTTGGAGTGTGAAGTCGGTCAGCTGCAAATCCGGGTGGATGAAGTATTGAAGGAGAAGACATTATTACAGGAGGAGTTAGCTCGCGTCAGTGTGGATATGCTTAATCGGATTTTTGAGATGGCAGGAACTGCACAAGAGTTTCAGATATGGGCAGATGGGCTTAAGGAGGCCACAGAGAAGCAGTTTCATGAAGTGGAGGATAAGATTGCACATCTTATTGCAGATAACAATTTCTTGATGAATAGGTTAACTCCATTGGTGGATCTGGAGAGGGCCACTTTGGATGGCCAGGGTGTCATAGGTGTGTTGATCTCTGATGCAGATGTGGATTTTTTGAAGAAAGAGGTGTTTGATTACACCAAGGAATTGTGGCACCAAGCAGCAGGGCTTTTTCAAGAACACATGGCGAAGTCGATTGATAGGTACAAGTCGTGGTTTGAAGCTACTGGAGAGCATAAGGTCCGCGAGGAGAATGTCGCGCTGCGTGAGTGGAATGTTGAATTGGAAATGCAATTAGAATCAATCGACAAGCAGCTGATGCATACTACTATTCAAATGGGACCACAAGCTACAAATGTGCAGGAACTACATGAGAGTAGCATGGAGACAGTTTTGCAGAAGGTTCACTTCTTGTGGTTGAGGTGGATGCAAAACTACTGGCAGTACAATTACCTGTGGTAGAGGATGCAATTGTTGAAGTGGAGCAGAAGCAGGGACTGAATGCAAAAAATCAAAGTGGCTGAACATGGATCAAGGGATCATGGGTCCGAGGTCAGCCTATGGCTCAAGCCACCGGGTTGTGCCAAGTGTTAAGGCTACACCTCGATGGAGTAGGATTTTGACTTTAAAAGTGACTATGTAATGAACCTTAATATGGGGTGTGTCTTTTGGGATCTTAAGTGTAGGGATGTTTATTTATGTTAAGGTGTGTTCGGCAATAGGCAGTTTTTCCATTACGATGATGAAGAAGATGTAATGGTGGATTCCTACAGTATTAAGGAAGTGTCAAATGTTTGGTCAACACTGTTGTCTTTTCTCTCTTTCTGTATTCTCATCAATGTAGTATTCCGAATGCGTAATGGAAGTAGCAAGTCTTTTTAGAGTATGTCTACGAGTCTATACTGAAGTTTGTAGCAATGGCAGAATTCTGTGAATGTTCAAAGTGTTTGTCAGACTGTTTGTCAGAATTGAATGATGTTTAAATGGGAGAGTTAAGGGCAATAATACATGTGAGCCTACTAAAGCCTTACAAAGGAGAGCCACCGCAAGAACCAACTATTGAAGACCCATCGGAGATTTAGGACCAAGAAGAGGTGCTGCAGCCCGAGATCCATTCTCCGACATGAAGACAAGGTATTAAGAGGCGGTAAGACTATCCGATGATATCTTATTAAGTTTAATAATTATCCTTTTGAAGATGCTAGATGGATGCAAGGCATACAATTAAAGGATAATCTAAACCTTGTCAATGCTTACAACGCTTCCCTAGAGTAAGCAAATGTGCAAATGTTTAAAATGAACAAAGTTTTGTCTTATAAGGCTCTCTTTTTCTTTATTGTGCACAAATGTTAAGTAGTATGCATGCTTAGAATCAAGTTTGCGGAGACGACATCTCCCAAACACCAAGTAGAGCTTGTCACTCTACTATGGAAGATTGATAGGACTAATGTATAGACATGCTTGCGACAGCCTAAGGTTCTCAAGCGCCAAATGGGTTAGTCATCCATTCTGGAACGATGTCGTAGGGTAAGATAGGGATCCTCTACCCGCTAGAAAAAGGACTAATGAATGGCCTTTATCTTCTCTACCCCATAGCCGAGGACGACTATGATTTCAAGAGAGAGGTAATGTCATAATAACTAATATCTAATTCTCCTAAATGATTTTCTCTAGATAAACTGATCATTTAATATGGGCAAGTGCCAGGGGAGAAAAAGTTAGAATATTGATTAAGCTGGCAGACCGGCCACAGTAGGGATCCAAAGGAGGGAAAATAGGGATCCAAAGGAGGGGGGGCATTTGCAAAAGAGCAATGTGCAACAATGGGCTCCAAAGACCTTAGGATTCAACCCATTAAGATTTCCAAAATTCTAAGGTTCCAAAATTCAAAGGTAAGTCCAAATGGTCAAGCTTAGTGGAATTGGACGCTTTGTGAGTGTACAAAAAGTCTTCAAGTGGTCCTAGATTGATGGGGGCGAGCCCTTTTAGTAGGGGATGAGAGAGAAACACACTCACACAAGCTCATGTATAAAGCAAGAAGACTCTCTCTCTCCTTCTCAAGCTTTAAAGGAAAGCTTATCACCTACTCCAAGCTTGTGAGAAGGGAGGCCTACACCAACAACTCTTGGCTTTGTGATGCAAATCCAACCAAGAGACAAGCTTCAATGCATGCTCATCTCTTCTACCATGCTAATTACTAAACTATGCTATGCTAATATGAGTGATTCTGTGAGGAGATGTATATCTTTCTCGTAAGACTACTCCTTCTTCCTTTCAATCTACTCTCATACCCCGCTAGCTCTCACCATCTTCAAAGGTGTGAGGTCTTGGGTCTGAGACCATGAGAGAATTGATGTTGTGTTTTATAAGTATTTTGCTTAGTGCTTGAAGCTTCCATCTTCATTGCACTAGCTAGTATTGAAGGAACACAAAGAATTGTATTGTAAAATGTCTCTCTTGATGGGAGAAACCTAAAATACAAAGCCTTTTGGAGGGGGGACCGTGGGCTCCATGTAAATCTGGTCCTCAACAGTTGTCAATAACTTAATTTCTCTCTCTTTTGAAGTATTTTTCATGCCTATCTCACTAGGTGTTATGCTTTTTGTTGCTCTCTCCACCCAAGCACTCTTGTTAATTATGCTCATTAGGAATCTATTCTAATGAAATGCTCACTATGTTCATGTTATTCTTCGCTACATACAAGTTACTAGGCCATTAAATGTTACAATTTGCATAAGAGTCCAATGTCCTTTTCCTCCCTTCTAAGTCCACTCCCCATCTATCAAGATCCGATGGCTCCCTCTCCAAGTCGTCAAGCTCTCTCGACATTTCTTGCTATGGACCACAAAGGAAGACGTGGGAACCCCTCCACCTTAAGTGCTTGTTGGACAATAGCTTTTCAAAACTTTTCAATAGGTTTCTCGAAAAGAGAGCAAACACGTTAAGGAAAAAAAAAAAGTTTTGCAAGTAACTAACTCTACCAGTTACTTTGGGAAGGATTAAAAAAAAAACATTTAAGTTACTTTCGAAAAAACCTAAACTTTGAGTTAGTTTAGGGGGACAAAAACTTTAAGTAACTGGACGAGTTACTTTTATATTAGAAAAATAAAATAATACTTCTTTTAAAAAATATTTTTTAAAAGTAACTTGATGAGTTACTTAAAATTTTTAAAATTAAAAAATAAATAAAGAAACTCGTCTAGTTACACAATGAAAACATGACTGTCATGGAAGATAGTGCCACGTAACTCGGCAACTTACATGGTGGTTCGACTCGGTGAGTTGAGTTTGCCACATCAATTCGGCTTTGAGCACCACGTTGGACCACCATGTAACTTGTGGAGTTACGTGGCCGCCTGATGTGGCGCTTGAATCGAGATCGATATGACAAACCTAATCCGTTGAGTTGGACCACCACGTAACTCGTCGACTTACCTGGCACTATCCTCCATGGCGGTGTGTGTAGTTGAGGTAGCAGACGACATGTGCCACATGGAGTCGCCACGTAACTCACCGAGTGACGTGGTGGCTTCAACAAGTCACTCGACGAGTTTGGAACAAGGCCACGTGGTGGGTAGTGGTGCTTCAGGAGCAAGAGTATCTCGTCGAGTTATCACATCGCGGATGTCACGCTTGCGAGGGAACTACAAAAAGTGGGTATGCCTTATCATGCATACACCCATCAGCGTCTTGACTAGTTCCACATGCCTTCAAGATGCAACCGTATAAGGTGATTGCATATGGAGAGATGCCCTCCCCTTATATCTACTAAAAACAGCGGAGAGCTTGTTTGCCTTGTCCTATTGCGTATACCTTCAATGTGTGTGTTCCAAGGGATAATATCCCGGCAAGGAAGCTCGTTCAAGAATTTTTGCGCTTTGGCAAGTGCATCACAGTTGACATACATACTGACTAACTGTTTCCTAAGTATGTGTTCTTCTCAAGTAACTCACTACAGGGAATATCGGCATCTATCTTACTGCCTCGGCGTTCAAAGTTTGTGAAAATGTATAAACAATTACTCTATTGTTATTTGCTTGTAGTTAAAACCTATACTCTTTATATTAAGATATTTTTAATGATATGCAATAAAAAAGTTTATTGATCAGAAGGGGTTTTTTAATTATGTTAAAATTTTAGAGAAGGGCTGAATTAATATAATGAAAAAAACATACATTTTTTTTTTTAAATGACCTCATGTTCACATGTGCTATACTGCATTTCTTTTAAGTGGACTCCCCGGGAGATTACTCTTGGAGCTTAGCTTAGCATAGTAATATAGATGGTAGAGAATATGAGCATGCAATTGAAGCTTGACTCCTGGTTGGATTTTCATTCTATAGCCAAGAGGTCTTGGTGTATGCTCTCTACTTCTCAAGCTTGGAGAAGGAGATGGAGTTCTTGCTCAACACAATGAGAGAATGTGTCAGTGTGCGTGCAAGAATGAGCAATAATGATGTCCCTTCCTTGCCTAGGTCGACCCGTCTCTCTTTACTCTAGCTTGATCCCTACTGGCCCTGGTCATTTCAAGCAATAGGGATAGCATTTGGACAAGTGTCCTTCTCTTCCCCTTGGAGAGAGAGACCTTAACTAATTAATTACATGCATCTAAATTCTCACCGGACCTCCCTAAAAGCCATCTAATAGGATTCATGCACACCATGAGGGCAGCATGGGTAGAGTCTTGACATGTGTCCTTATTGCCTCTTGGGTCTTGAGTGTGTGTGTGTGTGTGTGTGTGTGTGTGTGTGTGTGTGTGTGTGTGAGAGAGAGAGAGAGAGAGAGAGAGAGAGTTCTCTCTCATGCCCCTATCTTTAGGGCTCGCCCCCTCCTTTGTAGGCATCCTTTTTTACTTGCACATCACAAGCACCTTGGTCATCAAGCATGACAACTTACAAGCACCTTGGTCATCAAGCATGACAAGCACCTCAAACACCTTAGTCATCAAACACGACAAGCACCTTAGTCAGCTCAAGCATGGCAAGCACCTCAAGCACAGGCCTAGCTTACCCAAGGTCGAAAGTGTCAAAAGGTCTTAGGTCTAAGAAATTTTAACACTAACCTTTGGAGGTCTTTAATGAAGCTAACCCTAAGGTCTTTTAAGATCCATTACGTGCTCATTGCTCTTTGGTAGACCATCTCCCTTTTGGACCCTTCATGAGATGTAGCCTTCCCTCCCTTTAGTCCCGTGTTGAGATAGGTCCAAAAGCACATATCTATGTGGCCTTCACTGAAACTGAGCGCCTCTTAGTGACACGGCCAAGAACCACGTCGCCATGAATCCCATCAATACCATTTTTGGTACATTCTTATGTCTTGATTTGGTTTGATTTTCAAGGTATGCATAATATGTAACTAGTATGTGCTTGGATAAGAAGTGCAAGGGAGCTCCATGTCAAGAACATCATTGCTTGGTGTTTTTTTTCTTTGCTCGTGGTGTGAAAGGCGACCGATTTTAGAAGAGGAGGAGTTGTCCTCCTCCTCTTGGAAACTTTCCATGTTGTTATAGAGTTTGAACTCCCGCCATGCTCAAGACTGTTAAATGCTTTGACCACCAAATGGAAACTTCAGTTCCATGAATTCATTCACGGTTGAACACTGTCATTTATGTTTGTTTTGCTTAGGTGTAGTCGACAGAGGTGCAATGCTTTTCCCTACTGTAGAAGATTGTTAGGTATATTGGGATCCAAGTGTACTTACCACGTTGTTGTCCACTTCATGGTCATCTAGGCCACTCATTAATAACAGCTATTGCCAAAGCCATGTTGAGTGTGTCCTTTAAAGAGCTAGTTCGAGACCCAAGGCTTGGCATACTTTCAATTGTCAAGCAATAATTCACAGCAAGGTTAAAAAAGCAAAGAAACTTGATCTCGTCACCCGCAATGAAGTCGGCATCGGCTCTGTCGGTCGCTTTGTTGCTTTGTTGCTGGACAGTGTTCAGGAAAAATATGTCTCAGCTTAATATCGTGCCGTTTCCACTTTCAATAATGCCGGTTGAGGGCAAGGGAAAAAGAAGAAATTCTGCCTCAAAATAGAGAAAAATAGTGTAAAAACGCAAAAAATACCCCTGGTTTTCTAAAATTTCCTCTTGGCAAACTCAGGGAAAGGAAATTTGTATGTTTGGAAAAATGATTTTTTCCCGAACACTGCTGTTGGATGCCTCTGCTCTTTCAGCCCATGAATGCCATTAATTACTATTCCCTCATCGCCACCTACCTCCATCTGCATTGTTCGCATTTGCTCTTGGCTCATCACTCCACACGAGCCCTCACATCGCCATCTAGGACGCTATTGACTACTCCACACAGGTGGTGATTCCTCTCTAGGCCGTTGGATTTTTTGGTCTGCTAGGTTGACTTTCAATTGCATAAGCAGCACAACAAGCAAGCCCAATTATTACATCCACATTGCATATGTGCCAATGATCGAAAAAGAAGCATGTGCTTATTAATATTGTTATGCAGGTTTGTTTAACTGAACTGTCCTTGGATCTGCGGCAGCCGTCTGGCAAAGAGTGCTTGGGCCCGCAACCTCAATCTGAACACGCTTCTAATCTTAAGACCGGATGCGACGTCGAAGTGAACAAGCAAAACATGCACAAGCACAGAACATGCCAGATGGAGCTGCTACAGGGAGCCGAGGTGAGCAGGTTCGAGAGGCTTGAGGGCCATATTGCAGGAGAGTGGGGGGACGAATCCACTTGCAGCTAATTAGGATCCGATCCGACAGAGCGACGCTTAGACCAGGAGGAAGAGATTGTCGTGCTTCAGAACCACCTACTGCCGCTGGTTCAACCTTTCTTGACTCATGTTCCTGAGCAAGAAACCTTCATCTTCCCTGCAGTCTACACAGGTTTGCCTTCTAACCTCTGTTGTACAGGCGTGCCTTCACTGAGCCCCGACCTGCCATCAATGGGCTGCAGACCCGTTGGGTGCTATGGAGCATGGGACCTGCACGATGGACGAATGTTGATCAAGGCATGGTGCAGGGGGTACGTAGTCTTGGAGAGTTCACGAGTTTATTTCGGAGCTGTTGTCCGTGCAACGAGTCGCGGAAAAAAAAAGCAACGTTGCATCAAGAAAAGCCACAAAAACAAGGCAGGCCGCAGCGCGATCAAAAAAAGCAAGGCCATGCCGTGCGATTCGGGTCAGAGCCAATGGCTTAGATCATGCCAAGCGGCCTCTTCTGGGCTCAAGAATCGGCGAAACCATGTAAGGCTAACCAAGTAAAAAGCGACTTCACAGAAAGCGATTTCTCTGCTTGTTGATGCGCCATCATCGTCAACAGCGCCAAGCCAATATGGGGCGAGCGAAGCTGGAGAATGTGATGCTGAGCTCCAAGAGCAGCCGCAAAGAATGCTTCAACAAGCGCTGCAGAGGAGCCTTCAAGAAGATCTATGAGCTTGCCCGCATCTGCGGCGCCGGCGTGCGCATGATCATCGAGGGCGAGGATGGAAACATCTATCAGTTCCATCGCCGATTGAACCCTGCCCTTCATCCCAAAGCTGTTGAGAATGACCTTGACGACACCGCCTTGGCCACGTCTGGTGCACTGGCGATGATCGACACCCCATCGCATAACATTGATCCAGACATGGCCCGTCCCCGCACCCTTCCCCCGCCTTCCACTCGCTCCTTCTCGTCCAAGCAGTCAACTAACCGCTACATGTTCTACAACGGCGGTCGCACCATGCTTGACAGCGGCATGCCTGTGACCCGTGATTTACGACAACGCCTCCTTGACCCTGACAACTGCAATTGCTTTGATTGCAATAACGGCTACAGCAATGGGCTCTTTGAGACCATCTCAGTAGACCATGCGTTGCCGCCCCTTTACGGAGACGACCGCCCCTTTTTCCAGAAAGCTCCATTCATGGGCAATGCTCTATCTGACATGTACATGAATCCTGACATTCAACATGACAACGTCGCAATTACATCTGAAACAGAAGGTTAGACATTTTCTCACCCTTTGTTTTGTACTGTCCGATGATTGATTATCATCATTAGACTGGTGTTTGTGAAGCAAAAGGGTGTGTGTGCGTGTGCCCACGCACGCACGCACGCACATGTACCTTGCATGCATGGTCACCACTTACAACGGAGATACCATAAATTGCAGGCACTGGGCCAACTGGCATATCTGAGGATCATGATTTCAAAGGCATTGACAGATATAACGACATTCCGCCAACCTATCAAGATCCTGCTGATTGTACAAACATTCACCGATCAAATAGCGCCATTCTGCCAACATATCAAGAGACAGATTTTAACAACATTCAAAGCCATAATGCCATGCCATCGACGTACCACTTTCATGACTATCAAGATCAAAATGCCATGTCGTCGACATATCAAGGCCATGATTTTAAGAACATGGACGACAACCATAATGCAGTACTGTCAACACACCAATTGCACGGTCATAATGCAGCAATGTCATTAACATATGAAAATCATGATGTTAAAGATATCAGTCAAAATGGCATGCATCCAGTATTCATACATGAGACCTCAGCTCAACAAGTAGGACAATATGGAGCTCTTACATTACCAGCATTGCCATACCAAGCATCTGATCAATTTACAACGACAGCATTAACATCCCAAGGTACCGCTTCTTGGTTTTACACACATACGTCTAATTTTTTGTGTACTACTAATTAGATATGTCTGCTTGATAAACTGCAGAGAACAATTTGGTTATGGGGAATTGTGAGCCGCCATCGGTGGTTGATTTTCCGGACCGCAATATTGATGACCCCAACAATAACATATATGCTTTGCTGGATGATCCAGTCGATGGAATGTTTGCTTTGCTAGATTGCTACTGTGGTAGAGAAAATTGTGAGGATATGGAAGGTTGCTTCACCAAAGCTTTAGGATGCAACCGGATCTCAGAGCCACAATTGTCAAACATCCAGCCTACGGATGCCGGTAATGATCTAAAAGTTGATCCTTCTAGCTTACCAACTCCTAGTAACATGATTTTTTGAAGTAGCTCATCCAACAAGGAGCGATTGAGTGTACATATTACAAAAGGAATAGCTCTCAATGAGTAGTTTCAACTTTTTACAAGATCTTGGACTAATTCTCTTGGAGGTCACCTAAAACATATATACCTATCATGTGGGTTCAACATAATGATATTTTTAATTCCAAAATTTGTTACATTGTTATTTACAAAGGGATGTGCTATAATTTACAGATTGCATTATATAAAAAAATGATTTCCAAAAAAAGTTTACAGATAGAATAGAAAAAGGATGTGTTCTAAACTTGCAAAATTGAGAGAAGGGATTTTCATAATAACCTTTGAACGCACAGGATATGGTAGTTTTATATGTAGTGAACACTCTGTGCGCTAATTATGTGCATCAACAATCAATAGTAGAAGCTCAGTACCATGCATATGCTTGCCTGATCTATGCATGCCCTTCTCCTTTAATTTACGACAAATGCCATTCTTTTGCCAAGGGTACTATTGTCCCTTGGTCATTAGTGCTTGAAACCCGAAGTTTAGTATAATCCCACCTACAAATTTTGAAATTTACCTCTAATTTTTTGATTTGAAGTGGAGAAAACCTATAAAATTTTTATAAATTTGAAAAAACCTTTGAATATAGCCCATTTAAGTCTAAAATTTTTCCATGTGTAGGACTTTCTATGTTTTTTGACAAAAGTCTATTTTGAACACTGTCTCGGTGGTAGGTTGCTACATAAGAACCATATTTGACACTTTCCAAAAGAATAAAAACAATGTTTACGCTTTGGGAGATGAATTGGTCAAATCTTGTGAAATATTGAAACAAAAATGTAATCATAAATTTTCCACCTTCTTTGCAACATAATGTGGCCATATTTCAGATATAGTTTCTTGCTACGTGGAATTAAATTTAGAATTAGTCAAGCAAGCACAATCTTTAATATGGCTAAAATAAAATCAAGAAAATAACTCATAAGTGATGAAAAAGAGTGTCAGCATGTTAATGTGGTATACTCTTGCTGGTAATTATAAGTAGTTTGATGTCTTGGAATTTGATGACCCAAAAAAACTTTGGATAGCATTGCTTTAAGTATACTCATACAAGCAAAAAGAAAACTAGGAGTTCCTTAATTATTTTAAATACTTAAAATCGTAATTTTGATTCCTACTTGGCCTTGTATGGCTGAAATACATTAAGGTATACGAATACCCTTCTACATCTTGAATTCAATTTTTGGTAAAGAAATGTGTATATGAACATCACCAATCATTTATACATAATGTAGTGTTAGTGATATATAATAACACCAAGCAAATATGGAATGAGCTAGCCACTAGCTTGACAGGTTAGAACTTCAGAGTTAGGTGTTAGATTAGATCAAACGAGACAGGATAAACAAAATTAGATTTCAAATAAAAAATTGGAAACCAGATAGACAATTGGACTGAACTGAAAGAATAGAATTAGATGTTGAACAACAAGACAACCAAAACTGATATACATTAGGAAAAGTTTACACTCAATTTTGGGCCTTGTAAGAAATGCCATGCCAGCATAGAGAGAGATAATAGAAAGTCCCTATTTTCATTTTTCATATTTGTTTTGCAAATATCCTAAAATCATTCATATTGCAGGGTACGTTTAATAAAAAACTCAAAAGGTGTTTAGGCAATGATAACCTACAACACTTGAAACTGAATGCCGAATATCTTAATCTTCTACATTTTTCAAAACTAAAACCTGCCACTCTTGTCCTGCATCGAATGTCTTTTCTCCACCCCTTTCATGTTTCCTTCGTTCGTGCTCTTGCCTGCTTTGGCCTCTCCTCGTTCTACTAGTCATTTTGATGCTGCCATCTTCTCCTCATAAAAGTTTTGCCAAGAATCGGATAGACGTGTATCATTTGCATATAGAGCTTCCATGAGAATATGAGACCTTCATCAAGAAAAACAAACAACACACCATTTTTTAAGTTTCAAAGGAGAATTTGAGGACACGGGGCAAGAAAAGTGTGGACCTTTGGGTCGATGGTAGAATGTATCATAAGCATCCCATCACAAACTCAACTCCACCTTTCAAGGACATAACTTCATTGGTGAACTATGTGGGAGATGGCCATAATGGTCTATACGGTTATACCAGTCACTTGGTTGCATGGAATGATATTTTGTAGCTTGAGAGAGACATTGCATACAAAGGAAATATGTGCTTGAACAAAACTATAGAGCACTGTGCTCAAACTCAAAGGCCACAATGACATCAAAACTATAGAGCATTGTGCTCAACAACTCAAGGCCACAACGACATCATCACGAAGCTTACGTAAAAGCTTAGAGAAAAAACTATGTTGGATCCACGACAAAGAGAAAGAATACTACGGGACATCGAGCACCTAAAGGTTGTCTCTGGGGGAATTAAGAGAAGAGTCCGGGCCATCAAGTACGTTCATCTAATTCCATATTCTCTTTATCTTGTATCTTACTCTTGACTTTCTTGCTTAGATCATTGCTTCACCCCAAGCACAATGTCGAGCGCAACACACCCACTTCATCTGCTCCATACAGACTCATATTGAATCAAAAAAATGTTGTTGGGTTGCTGGATGACAAGCACTATGGCAAGATTGTCGCCAAACAACTTGACAATATTCTGAAAGAGAATCAGCTTCCTGCACAGGATGTTCAGTCTGTTTTGGATGAAGTTGGTATTTCAAATAAAGAATATTTTGCAATTTTTAGGTATGTAATGTTATGTGCATCTCTCTCACACTATAAGGGGACTCAACTCACTGAACTCTATTCTTTTCACATCCATGCAAAAACAAGGTAAGAAGTTTTACTTGAATCACACACTGTTGTCAAACCCTTTCTCCATTCAGAGGACAAGATAGCAGGCCAACAAGGAGGTGCTACAAACGTTGGAGAGCCCTTTCCACACATTCAATCAACAATATAGATATTTGCATCAGGGGAGGAAGTGGTTTATGACAAGTACAACAATATTTTTTATGATTTGATCGCTTTGTAGACATACATTGTACAATTGTTTGAAGTTACTCCCCAAGAATGCAATGGTGTTCTTAAGTTTTTGATCAAACTAGATAAGTGTGAGCTTGTGAAAGAGACTAAGAACACCATATTAGTGAACTTGGGAATTTTTTAATTCCCACTTTCCAATGAGCTTAGCACAGCTCAAAAGAGATTTTCAAGTACTGCCTTGTAGAAGGAGTTGCCCTTAAAAAATAGTTTGAGATTTGTCCATATGGCCAAACCTTTAAGACATTGGTGACTCCCAAATTGGCTCAAAAGTCTCAAAATATCTAACGTGGTGTTTAAGGTTGAACAAGTCACAATAACATTGATAAACAAAGCACTGGATGGTAGCATTAATTACAGTTGACGATTCTAAAAATTTTAGCGTGTAATCTAAATATAATATATTCCTTCTCGTCACATTCAAGGTGTTCTGACAGAATCATTAGCTTGGATAGCTCATTTTTGTTGGGATTAAAGCCCAAGTGGCCTCTTATGCGGATATGGCCGCCCGCCCGCCTAACTCACTTACCTCTAACTCTTTGTATATACTAACATATACTTTGTGAATACTAAGGAATTGGGAGATAACCCTTCTAACAGTTCTCTGCGTACTACTGTACTGTGTAAGCTCACTGTGTGTGTGTGTGAGAGAGTCAACCCACGCTCCGCTCTGCGACTTCAATTGGTATCAGAGCCTTGGTTCAGTGCGGATTTGTGCAATCGCGCGCGCGCGCACTTTTCCGGCAGATTCTGGATCCGGAGTTCGAAAATTCACACTCGGCGTTCCGGGAGCGTTTTCATCAGGCGACCTGGGGTTTTACCCCCCTTTCGAAGCCGTTTATGCCCTCAGAATTTCGTTCTGAGCACTACAGCAGAAGATAGATTTCAGCCGCAAAGAAATCCGTCTTGTGTAGATTGGCAAGCAGGAGGTGGTCGACATCAATATCTACATCGACATACATCACTTATTCGTCTTCAGAGCATCATCTATAGACCAGGTACACATATATATCATCAGATATATATATTGCAGTCTGCATTGCTACTTCTTGTGCTTGCCAGGTTCCAGGGGAGGTGTGGCCATACGACGGCTTGACACCACTGGCATGTATTGCAGATTGATGTACTGTGATTGTGGGTCTGCTAGTTGTGAGTCACGCTAGCAGACAGACCGCCGCAGCGGTCATAGGACAGTGATTGGTCTGATATAGGATGTATGCTAGTTCTGGGCAGTTTGTTGAGCCATCTGAGAGGGTCGTGTGTGAGGTTTTTTGAAGCCAAGCACTGGGGGCTGGGTTACCCAGTGTGAGGTGGATTAGGTTGCTGGAGTTCCCCTCTACACGCATCCTCTTCGGCGACTTTTATCCCTTAGGATGTATGACTTTGTGTAGACACTGGATTGCATCTTATGCGTCAGGCCGTTGAGGCATTGTTCAGGGTTCAGTCTTGAGACAGATACAGGTTCTGTCATCGCCCAGAGAGGAGACAGTGTATGCTTACAGGACAGCATATTACAGGGATTTTTTAGATTTGTCATTGGTCAGCTATTTATGATTGTTTCTTGAGCTATCTTTTGGTTCCTAGAGCTCAGTTTACAGGGGAGACTCTGTCAAAAATTTTCAAAATACTGACAGTTCCTGAGGAGAGGTGTTCAGCTTGTTGATTACAGCTTGTTTACTATGTACAGAGGCCAGTTTACAGGGGAAACTCTGCCGGATTTTTCTCAGGAGTAAGCAGTTTGGCAGATATGGCATCTTCTCAAAGTGAGACTCTTTACAACATAAAGAAGCTGGATGGCACAAACTTTCCATTCTGGAAGAAGCAGATTTGGCAGGTTTTGGTGCAGAAAAAACAAGTGAAGCCACTGAAGCTCAAAGGGGAGAGACCAGAAGGTATGGCTGAAGATGAGTGGGAAGAGCTTGACGAGTTAGCTTGTTCCACAATCATGCTGACACTGGCAGAAAATGTTTACTTCAACGTAGCAGAAGAGACTACAGCGTATGGCGTATGGCAAAAGCTATGTGGTATGTACGAGAAACAAAGTGCTGCTTCTCAGATTTACTGGCTCAAGAAATTGGTGGATTTGAAGATGAAGGAAGGGACAGCCATGTCAAATCATCTGAATGAATTTCACACAATTTTCAGCCAGTTAACAGCACAAGAGATAGTCTTTCCAGATTCAGTGAAGGCTATGTTTCTCTTAATCACTTTGCCAGACAGTTGGGATACTTTTCGTACAGCGTTAAGTAATTCTGTCGCGCCAGAAGGTCTTACAAGTGCCAATGTAGAAGGCAGCTTGCTCACAGAGGAAGTGAACAGGAAGAACATTGACAAAGGCAAAGGCAATAGTGCTTTGGTCGTTCGAGGGAGACAACAGTTTAAAGAGAAGAAGGGTAAGAAGGCACAAAACCGAAGTAAGTCTCGTGATTCGAAGTCAAAGGATGACATAGAATGCTACCATTGTGGCAAGAAGGGTCACATGAAGCGAGACTGTACGAAGTGGAAACAAGAAAAAGGCAAAACAAAGAGTTCTGAGCAAGATGAAAAGAAGAGTTCAGTGAAGATTGAAGAGGTGAATGTCACAGGATCTGGTTCAGACAGTGATTCTGGTATAGCAGCTGGTGACATCTTCCTTACAAGCAATCTTGATTCTGTTTTCTTGACTGCAGAGGATGGACATGCTATGAGTGATTGGATTATCGACTCAGGGGCATCTTTACATGTTTCTCCGCACAAAGAGTGGTTTACATCATATGTGGCTACTAAAGATTATGTCAGACTTGGCAATGAGCAGGTTTGTGACATACTTGGAGTGGGAGATGTGCAGTTGAAGTTTCAGAATGGATCTTCTTTATGGCTCAAGAATGTTAGACATGTTCCAGCAATCCGAAAGAGCTTGATTAGTACAGGGAAGTTGGATGATGCGGGTTATGTGACAGTTTTTGGGAACAGCGCTTGGAAGATCTCCAAAGGTTCGATGACTGTAGCACATGGCAGCAAGTCAGGAACTCTGTACACTTTACATGTTTCAGAGGTTAAAAACCATGTAATTAATGTGATTGAGCAGCCAAGTGTGTCACTGTGGCATCGTAGGTTGGGACATATGTCAAAAAGAGGAATGGAAATACTTTCTCATTATGGTTATTTGCTTGGATTTTCATTTCAAGATTTCGAGTTTTGTGAGCATTGTGTTTATGGTAAGCAAACACAGGAACCACACAGATCAAAGAGGAATCGTAGGGACGAACGGTTAGCTCTTGTACACAGTGATCTATGCGGACCAATGCCTAGTTTGTCACTAGGGGGAGCAGCGTACTTTTGTACATTCATAGATGACTATTCTCGCAAAGTATGGGTTTACTTCTTGAAGCACAAGGATGAGGTGCTCAAGGTCTTTAAGACATTCTTGCAGCTGGTGGAGAATCAGAGTGGTCAGAAGCTGAAGTGCTTGAGAACTGACAATGGTGGAGAGTACGTTTCCAAAGCTTTTCAAGACTTTTGTGAAACAAAAGGGATTAAGCGGGAACTTACTGCACCATATAATCCTTCACAAAATGGGGTTGCAGAACGTATGAATAGGACCATACAAGAGAAGGTCAGAAGCATGTTGTCAAATGCTGAGTTGCCTGATGGATTTTGGGCGGAAGCAGTAGCTACAGCAGTCCATTTGATCAACAGGTCTCCTAGTAGGGTTCTGGATAAGAGTGCAGTGGCCGAGATGCTATGGACAGGAAAGGCACCTTCGTATAAGCATCTCAGAGTCTTTGGTTGTGAAGCTTATAGCCATATTCCTAAGGAGTTCAGAAATAAGTTAGAACCAAAGAGCAAGAAGTGTATATTTCTTGGCTACGGAGAATCGGGCGAGATGGGTTACCGGCTTTGGGATCCTGAGTCCAGAAAGCTTATTCGTAGCAATGATGTGCATTTCAATGAAGCCAAGTTTCACGCTAAGCCAGAAAAGACAGAGGAGATCAGAAGAGTTGTCTTCAGGGAAGATGGACCTAGTGCTAGCACATCAAGACAGCATGGTCAGGCTCAGGAACAGCCTATAGTGGCTAGAGAGGCAGAATCAGTTGTGGTGAGACGTTCTGAGCGTGTCTCCAAACCACCTGATCGTTATGTGCCATCTCTAAATTATGTCATGCTCACAGATTGCGGAGAACCATCTTGTTACAAGGAAGCATTACAAGTGGTTGACTCGAAAAAATGGCAGTTGGCCATGCAGTCAGAGATGACAGCTCTACATAAAAACCAGACATGGAAGTTGGTTAAATTACCACAGGGCAAAAAGGCTCTACCTTGTAAATGGGTTTACAGGTATAAGATCACCGCTCATGATAGTCAGCCAAAGTACAAAGCAAGGCTTGTTGCCAAGGGCTTTAAGCAAGAACAAGGCATTGACTTTGACGAAGTCTTCTCTCCAGTGGTCAAGATGACTACATTGAGATGCTTTCTTGCATTGGTTGCTATATTGGATTTGGTGTTGCACCAAATGGATGTCAAGACAGCGTTCTTGCATGGTGATTTAGATGTGGAAATTTACATGCAGCAGCCAGAAGGGTTTGTTGAGAAAGGCATGGAACATTTGGTATGCCAGTTGTTAAAGAGTCTTTATGGCTTAAAACAATCACCGAGGGCATGGTACCATAAGTTCCACCAGTTTATGCTTTCTCAAGGCTACAAACGTAGTGAGTTCGATCACTGTCTATATACAAAGAAGGCTAAGGATGGCAGTTGGCTGATCCTTATTTTGTATGTGGATGACATGTTGATTGCTGGCAAACACTTGGAAGAAATTTCAGCTTTGAAGTCAAAGATGGCAAAATCGTTTGACATGAAAGACATGGGTGAGGCAAGTCATATACTTGGTATGCGCATTGAGAGAGACAGATCAAAGAAGTTGATTTGGTTATCTCAAACAAAGTATATTGACAAGGTTTTGCAACGTTTCAATATGGAGAAGGGAAAGGCATTGAGTGTTCCATTGCCACCATATGTGAAACTTAGCAAACAAGATTGTCCTGTGTCTGAAGAAGAAAAGGCTGAAATGGATAAGATTCCATATGCGTCTGCAGTGGGTAGTTTGATGTATGCAATGATTGCTACACGTCCGGATATTGCATTTGCAGTGGGAGTGGTTAGCAGATATATGTCAAATCCCGGCAAGAAACATTGGGAGGCAGTGAAAGGTATCATGAGATACTTAAAACATACAAAGAGTATGCGCATATGCTATGGTAGTCAGGATTTGAGTGTCAGAGGATACACTGACTCAGATTATGCAGGAGACTTGGATAAGAGGAGATCTACATTAGGCTATGTCTTTACATTGGCTGGAGGTGCCATATCATGGCGATCTCGATTACAAGATTGTGTTACGCAGTCTACTACAGAAGCTGAGTATGTTGCAGCAAATGAGGCATGCAAAGAAGCTATTTGGCTTGGTAGATTGGTTGCAGACTTGGGAATCAATGCAGATATGCCAGAGTTATATTGTGATAGTCAAAGTGCTATACAATTGGCAAAGAATCCAGTGTTCCATTCGAAGACTAAGCATATTGATGTGAAGTATCACTTCATTAGGGAAGTACTTGAAGACAAGCAGATACAACTGCTGAAGATCCACACCAAGGACAATCCTGCTGATCTACTCACAAAGGGACTTCCAGGAGAGGGCTTTGTGCATTGTCGTGAGTTATTGGGCATTGGATAGATGGCAGCCATGTAAATCTTTGTACATTTATGTTCATAGATTTACAGTTACTTAAAGTGCCACATTGGACTTTAAGTGGGAGGTTGTTGGGATTAAAGCCCAAGTGGCCTCTTATGCGGATATGGCCGGCCGCCCGCCTAACTCACTTACCTCTAACTCTTTGTATATACTAACATATACTTTGTGAATACTAAGGAATTGGGAGATAACCCCTCTAACAGTTCTCTGCGTACTACTGTACTGTGTAAGCTCACTGTGTGTGTGAGAGAGAGAGTCAACCCACGCTCCGCTCTGCGACTTCAATTTTTTCATGTGCAGTTGAACTCACTAAACATCTCTATTGCAGGTGCCTAGGTAGAACTTCGATATACTGAATTGGATTTTTCATCAGACAAGCATCCCTGAAGTAATAAGTGAGTGGAGAAATGGAAAGACACTTGATGTTTTTGGCATGGGATCCTACATAGTGGAGTGGCATATGGCTGGAGATCTTGAAGTGTATGTACAACATCCTCAAAGGAGCAACAAGTAAAAGCCCTTGCCTATAATGCATGGGAGGATTCCATAGCCTTGACAAATGGTATGGAGGAGAGCACCAGGCAGGCACTTATGAGACCCTAAATTTTGGTCATCATTGCCACATCCCACTAGCTAGGGTTCACATATGCACGATGCATGCACTTTGTAGGATCATTGAGAAACTCATGTTCCTCTACATTTGTTTTGACTTGGACCACTCAGCATGCACCTACAAAGCAGAGGGCTATCTTGTCTTTAGAAATAGTTTTCTCAAATATGGGACTGCATGGAGGGCATGTAAAGATAGAACAGGATGAGAAGAGGTCTAACAATGGTCGGGACGTTCCAAAGAAGCTCTCTATTGGTGGTGTGAAAGCTTGGCTCTTCCTATCAATGCCGACAAGTGGTAGACAACGTAAAAACCAAGATGCACAAGAAAGGCAAGCATTGAGATATAATAGGTGGAAAAATCTCCACAATGCAATGGTTGACCATGCAGACAATGGTGCAGCAAGGACTCACAAGGCAAATGTGTGGAAAAGCTAGGATGCAATATTCAAGTTGTGTGAGCTCAATACATGGAGTGATGCCGACTATACACATTTTGAAGAGGCTTGAGAGACCTTCCACGCGTCTTTCATATCTGCGTGAACAAATCAGCACATCACTCATTACATGGTATAGTTATTAATTTATTGATATTATGGAAACTTGTCTTCATATGAAGTTTGTGTTGGTCTTCTATGTAGCACATTATATGAAACCACATGCCCTAGTTCGCTAGGCAATATGGCAGCTTGGCTATCTAGTCTACACAAGGCATGGAGAAAAATCACTATAAAGCTCGTACTGGTTATTTCAGCCACACCCACCACGGAGGTGGTGCGGCCATCAATCTGTCCTCCATTGTCGTTGCCCGTTGAGTGCATGGCTGGAAATCCTCCTCACACACGTCGCGTTCATGAGCCAGTAACTCATCACACATGTCGAATATGTGCTCATCCTTTTCCTCAAAGTGCAACTGAGAGGAGAAAGGACCTGTCAAAGTAGAGCTAATGGGAGGATCACCATGCGCTGCACCCAATTTGTCCAATAGTTCTTGCCTCTGCCGTTCAGTTTTGCGCGCCGACACACCACCACCGAACACAGACCAATGGGGCACCTCCTCAAGCAAGGGGTGAGTGGTGCTCTCAACTCTCCAAGTGCTTTTTTGAGGATGCCAAAGCACTTCGTTCACCACGTGCTTAAATGCAATGCGCCTCAAGCGAGGGATTGCCCTTTTGCACTTGGCGCAAGGACAAGAAAGTTTTTCCTTGAGCCACCGATCGCGTTCAAGCCCTCTAGGGGGGCATCATCCCAATCGACGTCCTGCACATGCAACAATTTTTTTATTTAGTCATATGTATCCTAAAAAATAAAAAGTTAATGAAATAATAGATATATTTCAATTTAAAAAAGGACTATATAGTCAAAGAGAATAAAGTGCAATGAGTGCCTTTATTTTTCTAAAATAAAGTTCAATTGGGGTGCGCATTAAAAGGGTTAATTTTTTAATCGCAAAAATCTAAAAGTACTACAAAAATAAGTACTCATAAAAAATTAAAAGTCTTCATCAAAAAACTCAAAAGGCTAAAAAGAAAATTATTTATATCTAAGGTAGAGGGGGTGGTTTGTACCCCCCCCCCCCCCCCCCCGCAACGTCAGACACGTTTGTATCCATTGAAATGACGTTGCGCAGCAATGATTGCGATAATGTCTGGCGCCTAAAACAGAAGAAGGGCACAGTATACCGCGTTTTTTGTGACATACCGTGCCTTCTTCCTCTCCACCATCATGCTTGCTTCAAGCTCCCTCCCCCCTCCTACACTTCCCACACCCTCTCTCTCTCTCTCCCACAAACACAACAACACGCACATGCACACACACATTCGGTCCAAAGAGGAGCTTCAGGTTTTTAGCGAGACAATTTCATCAAAGGGGGTTTACTGTGTTTGCCTTTGGAAGCCCGACCTAGTGGGCAACCTTTCTACAACCTAAGGTAATCACTAAACAACCCTCCCCCCCCTTTCCCTAATGGCTTCTACACACACACACACGCACACACATTAGGCCAAAAATGACTCAAAAAGAGAATTGGTCAAATTACTAATTAGCAGAGCCGTTTATGGTCAAAACGGCTCCAAATTTGTCCGTTTTGGTCTTTTAAAAGCATATCTACGCAATCTAAAGCGTATCTAGGTACATATCTCTAATTATTCAAAAAGATATCGTTTTCTTCACATTCCTTTGTGGCTCACCTCGAAATTTGTTTTCATTTACTTCACTTGGCGGCAAATAGTTGTTTCCACTTTTGAATCTCTCTTTTTTCTCTCACCTTTCGCGAGCTTTATCTCTTCTTCTCTGATGCACCTTGTTCTGCTGCTACGTTATTTCCATTATACTTTCTACTCCTTCATTACTTACAATGACTAATACATCTTCCATTAGTGATAATCGCAAGTTTCACTTGAACATTAAGATAAGCCATGAATATGCTACTACGCAGAGTGTCTATCAAAGATCAGTTACAACTGAAAATGAAGCACAACTTCGCAACGAGGGAAATAAACACATTGATATATGGACAGATGGGAGCTTGTATCCACCGGATCCTAGCACTAGAAGGTATCCATCTTTTCACACACCTCATGATTTGATGAGATTTGTTGGTGATGGGGTTGATGGCTTACTAGGATATAGTTCTAGGTTATCTCATTTACACATTGATCATACACATTACATTCAATATCTCAAAACTATTTTGTCTTCAAATGCAACAAGAATTTTAGAACTTGAAAACCAAATAGCATCTCTAAAACAAGAAAATTACCAGCTTCGGACTTTAAAAGAAACTCCAATAGGATAAGAGCACGAGTAAAACGAATGAGAGATGTAGTAAACTTAACAGAAGGTTCTGGACAAAGAAAAAAAAGATTAAAGATTACTAGAGAACATGTGACTAGTCTTTTAGGATTTTATATGTCCAATGTTCAAGAAAGGGTGAGATTTTTGAATGAGGTAATGAACAAAAGAGATATTCTTAAACTTTTGAAACTTCCTGAAAATCAAACTCAGAAGAAATTAGTATTTCAAAATTTACTGAAAGATATGGGTTTACTGGTCCAACCTTCTCAAATGCAAGAAGTTTGTGGTGCAGTGGGGGTGAGTAGAAGGGGTTATAGGGCCATCTCTAAAACCTGGTTTCAGGTTTTAAAGTATTACAAGATTAAAGCTTTTGGGTTGCCTAGGCCTCACAATGTTGGGAAAGTTAGGACTCTATTAAACGAAGAAATACCCGAACATTTTGAAGAGTACTATCATATAGAAGGAACGATGCCATATGAAAAACAAAAAAAAAATCTTCTTTTGAGTATAATGTTTTTAATAACATTTGGATGAGTATAAAAAATGTTCAATCTTCTATGGTGAGATACTAGCAAGAAGTAGATTGTGAAGGAAAACTTATATTTGTTCTGAAATTGGATGAAGCTCAAATTCAAAAATGTCAAAAAATGGAAAGAGTATCCATATCCCTTATGAATAAAGCATTGGACTATAGCCAGGGTAAGCTTGATTCCCCATACCACAAAACTCAATCAGAAATGGAGCTTTGGTGGATCGAAGCATCTCAAATACCAGTAGAAAATCACGATACATTGAAATGGTTGTTTTTGCAGACCGATATCCCTTCTGTTATACAGGACCAAAATGCAGGTGAAAAACTCTGTGTAGAAGGCATGGGTGACTTTTTTGTAGAATGGCACTTGAGTGCTGACCTAAAAGCATTAAAGTGCATGTTTGGTGTCTGTGGAGGTGCCAATACCAAGTATCCATGTCTATATTGCATGGCAAGCACTAGAACAAAAGGATGGCTTGTAGAACATGAGGTTGGAAAACCACCATCAAGAAATAGTGTGAACGTCATCGACTACCCATCGTCTTCTATGATTTGGGATCCAATTCTAACAATAGATTTAAAAAATGTACATATATGCACAATGCATGCAGAGATTAGAATCTTGGACAAATTGCTTTGACTCCATCTTGACTATGCATATTCTATTAAGCCAACTAAACTTGCAAACGAGTGCATAGAAAAATGCGAGGCTTTGCTCTCTGAAATGGGTTTTCATGGTGGTCAAGTGCATCTAAAAAAATATCCCACTCTTTCAAAAGGAACCGGTGATGTTTTGCAAGATGTTTCAATGGGTGGAGCAAAAGCCAGAACATTTTTGAGTAACCATGACAACAAACAAGTTGATGATATGTGGAACTACTGGAAGGATCTTTGTGTTATAACACCCAATGTCAAAAGTAGACCAGATGTAGCCAACAAACACATGGAAGTGTGGAAGAAGCTCGATAATTTTTGAAAGTTTTGAGACAACAAGTTAGCTCTGCTACTTATGCAGATGACTTTAAAAAGACAATAAAGCTTTTAATAACTGCTATTACAAATGCTTGGGGAGCAAAATACATCACATATTACTCGGTGAGTATTCAATTACTTTCTAAGTCTGGATAGTATTTTACATTGCATCCTATTGAGTTCAACTAACTTTTTTTTTATTTTTAGCATATTCTGTACCTGCATGGACCATATTTTGCAAAACAAGGACCCCTTGCAACATGGAATACTCAAGGAATGGAAAAATATCACTATCAAGCGAGGGCTTCTTTTTTCAAATGTACGAGAAAGGGAGGGGGACAAAGAAGGAGCAATGCACTAAAGGAATTATTCAATTGGATCTATAGGAGGCAATTACAACGGATGAGATCAAACAACAATGCTGCTCAACCACAGATGGAGATTAATGCTTCACTTTGAAACTTTGTACCGAATCTTTCTAAAGAGATCCAATTTCAAAAAAGATATTTTGGTGCAAAAAATTATCAAATTTACATCAGTTTTTGATTTTTTTTCATATCTCTAGGCATGTCACCCCTATATCTCAAAAACTTTCTTCTTTTATAGCCCCCAAGAAGGTTGACATTTGTCTCCTCAGCAGCTGCTGCATAGCTAGAGTAGCAAAGAAAGTATCCTACTCTTGAGACATTGAATTCTACAGCATATCCAAATATTCTAAGTGCTGATGCTCTCTCAAGTAGCATGATCTTGTTTGCATTGATTTGAAGGGAGTTGTACCCTAAAAACCGTGACAATATCTTCAGGGCAAACATTGGCAACTCAGGATCTTCAAAATACTGCATGTGAAAAGCACAAAAGGTGGCACTATCCAATGTAGGCATGTAGTGCATGAGAGAGGAGGCATCCCTTCTTGAAGAGCCCTCTATTGCTTTCCCTCTCGAGCCTTTAGCTCTCCCAAGAAAATTGTCTTTGTCAAGGAGTTCAATCTGCAAAACAAGACAGAATGAGTAATTAAAACAAACTTGAAAAAAAAGAAATATTTCAGAAGAGAGATCACCTTTTCCAACTCATCTTTGGCAATGACTTTTTCTTGAAGGAGATTGCATGATCCGGTCATCTCTCTTATGTCAACTTCCTTTCCAAATTTTTTCAGCTTAAAGTCTCTTCCAAAAGATTGGATGCCAAGCTCAACAAGTCTCTTTTGAAAATCCTCATCTTTGAGGGAAGGTTTCTCCTCTTCCACTCTTCTCATGCATAGAGCAAGTGCATCAGGAGCAGGCAGAAAATCTTTATTGGATGTCTGAAGATCAAGTGTCAAAAACTCCTCTTTTGACTCTTCTTCTGTGTCAATAAAATCTTTGGCCACATAAGAAGCTTCAGAAATGGTTGCAATACAGTAGTCCTCCCTCATATTAAGCAGACACTAGATATGATGGAGAGGGATATACTCTTTTCCATTGATATAGAAGTAGGGAAGCCTTTGGAATAGTAAGGGAAGCTTCAGACACCTCTACCTCATCTGTTGGCTCATCAATGACAGTACTAGCTCGAAATTGAGCCACATCAAAATTTGCACTCTCCTGCTTCTCAGTTGCAACATCAACTTCCTCCTCTCCTAGAATTTCACTTTTCTCAAGCTGCAAAACTGTGGAAATATTTTTATTTGTTACCTCTTCATCTATATCTTTCACTTCATCAGCTTTGCCTTGCATGTCAACTTTAAGGAACAAAAAGAAAAGAAAGGCAACTTCTTTTGGAACAAGGTTGCAAGGCTTTAAATGTAATTGACAAGAAATGGTAGGTGGACAAACAAAGGAAGTCTTCTTAGAAAATCTTCCAAACCTCCTTGTTACTTTGCCTTTCTCAATTGAGTTGGTAGTAAATTTGGTTAGATGGCAATAAGTCTTGCCATCTAAAACCAAACACTTGCCTTCAACTGCCTCTTCAAACTCTTTGAATTCTTCTGACAAGAAGTCTTTCAAATGGTCTAACAAAGCTGGCCTTTCTCAATTGAGTTGGTAGTAAATTCGGTTAGATGGCAATAAGTCTTGCCATCTAAAACCAAAAACTTGCCATCAACTACCTCTTCAAACTCTTTGAATTCTTCTGACAAGAAGTCTTTCAAATGGTCTAACAAAGCTGCAAGATCAAACACAGGGTTGAATATTTCATATGCTTTGGTGTACACTTCCATGTCACCACCATCCATCACAGCAACCAATAGCTTCTCACTTGGACTCTCCTCCAAAATCTCCTCCCGACCTTCGTTCATGGTAGAGTAAAAATTGAACCGGTGAAGCTACCTAGACACAGGGTGAAGGCCGATAGGTACGCGCCAAAGTGATATATAGCGCGATAAGGGGGGAGGGTTACACGATGAGCAAAGCACTCCGAGCACTGGGTGAAGGTGTCTAAGAACCTCACTAGCACGCCCAAACGAAGCGATAGGGGAGGGTTCCAGGATGTGCAACCTGCTCCGATCGCGTCGTGCCGGAGCTGCCTAGTGGAACCAAGTAGAAGCCCGAACCACGCGATAGAGGCCCCACCCGGGGTTTGCAAACGGGTACCATCGCGTCCTGCGGGACGAAGGGACCTTGAGACACCAAAGCGACGTGTAGCACTAGTGGAGGGAAGTAAAATAAACACAATTTCTCGTGTTGTGTGGGACAAGCAAACGTGTAACACCAATAAAAATCAAGATCAAGCTTTATATAAGGTGCAAAATATTACCATTATGCACACGTGTCAGCCATGCAGACGTGCCACGTGGCCTGCTTCCAACGATCGTCGTACGGACGGTCGGATTTATATGAAGCTCTCTCACGTGCTCATTTTTTACCTTCCCCCATACCTCACTTTCGCGTCGTGTCGTACCTCCTAAGCGACCCGCACTTCCTTCCATCGACCCATCCTCGCCATCCGCACTTTCTTATCTCTTTCTTCTACCGACCCACGCTACCTATCCTCACCCAATCCGTTGCACTTCCGGATAGTTTCTTATTTCTATCCCGTACGACGTGATACGAGCAAGTGCTAGACCGTGGGTGGCCTGGCTATCGCGTTGTGCAGGTGTCCATTGATTCATTGTCGAGGCTTAAAAACTTCACATACGAGGTGATCCTTCCCTGTTCTAGGATGTGGGTGACCCGGCTATCGCGTCGTGCAGGTCTCCTTCCTTGATTTATTGGAAAGGTCAAAAGCTTGACATACGACGCGATACGGACATGTTCTAGAGCGTGGTGACCCGGCTATTGCGTCGTGTAGGTGTCCCTCCATGATTTCTAGACAAAATCATTTGCTTCACATACGGTGCGATAGGGATAGCTTGTAGATTGTGGGTGACCCAGCTATCACGTCGTGCGGTGTTTTGTGGCCCAAATGGCGAGGACAAAGCAGACTGCAAGGAAAGTCTACCAAGCCCCAAATGATCCAAAAAAAGATGATTTAGAGAAAGATCCAGAGAAACCACCACCTCCACAACCTCGTCAGAGGCCCACTGCTAGAAAAAGGTTGAATTATCAAGTCAAATCTTTAAGAGAAATAAGAAAAGCACAAAAGTCTACTTGTCTACTGATTCCAAAGCTACCTTTCATGAGAGTTGTCAAAGAGATATCAGATAGACTTGTAAGCATGATGAATATCAAAACTTTTGTCTCAGTAAGGTGGCAATCTCAAGCTTTGATGTGCCTTCAGGAAGCTGCTAAGGATTTTCTCATAGACTTTATGAATGATAGCTACATTGCAGCTACATTTGCTCACAGGGTCACACTTATGAGCAAAGATTTTGTGCTTGTGTCAAGGCTGAGGTACAAGTTTGATAAGGCTCGTGAGCTTATTCCTAGTGAGGATCTTAGAGCCTTCCAAATTTTGAATATCCCTCCTTCCAGGCAGCAGAAAGATTCAGGGGTTGTCATTGAGGATTTTACACATGAGTATGAGACAAGAAAGGCCCAGGATATCAAAGCAGGAAAGGAGGTTGAGAGGGAGCAAGACATGATATCAGAGGATTCTATCCTTAAAGAGCAAGCAGAAATTTTAAGAGCATCCAACTCTCTTCTTTATGAAAAAGTTACAGGCCAAATGGTGGTGGATATCTCCTTGTTTGTAGATAATGAGGCGTACTTGGACATATTCCCTCAAGACACAAGTATGCTTGTAAATCCCAACATTGAGCTTGGTGACACTGTGCTCTTTATCTCTCTCAGGTATGTGTTGCTCCTTTGCTAATTATTAGTGCATGTGCAAGGTAGGCACAAGGGCCTCATTGGGGGGTGTGTTTTCTTTTTCAGGTGTCTTATGAGGGATCTTTCAGATGCTCTAGTTATGCAAATTTCCATACTTGACCCTCTAGTGACACAGTGACTCTTTAACAAGCAAGGAACCCTTTCAATTTTTTTTGAAGATTTTAACATGCTGGCCTGCAATTACATAATATACCCCTTTGTTGAAGGGTAAATCTTAACTCCTTACATGTTATTTTTAACATTTTGTGGTATTCCTAGCTAATTGTTATTTTTTGTAGAGGACATTGGAGTCTTATTATCTTCAATCTTTTGGAGAAAGATATTATATTTATGAATTCATTTTCAAGTATCCATGGGAGAAGTAACTTGTAAGTATGAAGTATGATCTATGCTTGATGGCCCATTGTTTTCTATTAGTAGCTTTTTGATTCAATGTCTTCTTGCAGTGTTGCCAAACTTATTGTTGGTCACCTGAGTACCACAAATAAGGATTACAATATAGAAGCTTTCAAGTACTACAATCAAAAAGTGCCTTTACAGACAGACTCAACATCTTGTGGATGCAGGGTGCTTGCCAATGCATGGAGATATCTTGAGTCAAGGCGCCGGATGACTACACTCACTGTAAAGTGTGTGGCTCATGTATTTATTTTGATGTCTTAACTATGTATGTATGTACTCCTATCCTTTAATTCCTTTTTCTATGTTTTTCAGTTGCATGACTATCCAGAGTCTTGGGTCACGTGGGTGAGAGAGAAGGCTATTTCTATGGTTTTGGAAAGATCAATAAATCCAAATGATCCAAAATCTCCTTTGCCACCAAAAAAAGGTAGAGCCACCAAGGGTTTGGATGCAAAGAAAATGGATCAGAAGAATAAAAGTCCTGCAAAGAAGATCCATACAAAGAAAAAGGATCACAAGAAGAGTCCTACAAAGAAGAGCCATGCCAAGAAGAGTCCTGCCAAGGGGAAGAGTCCCACCAAGAAAAAGATCCCTGTCAAGGGGAAGAGTCCCACCAAGAAGAAGAGCCGATCCAAAAGGCCATCCATTCACTCACCATTGAAATTCAAGGTTCAAAAGTGTCGTATACTTAAGAACAGTAAGAGGGAGGCACCTAGCTCACCTTTCAAGCTACCATTCATGTTGCCAAAGAAGGTTGCCAAGTCACCCAAGCCAGCCACTCCTCAGGAGCCCAAAGCACCAACCCCTGCCAAGTCACCCGTGCCAAGCCCTGAGGAGCCCAAGTCACCACCACCACCCACTCCTGAACTTTCACCCCCTTCTGAACACAAAATAAAAAGGGTCTTTGAGGATGCAGAATCCTCTCAGGCAAAAAGAAAAGTGGAGTTTCATGATTGATTACTCCACAAAAGCTATGTACACTTTTGTTCATTTTGTCCATATGAACATATATATACCCTTTGGTGATTCATAATTTTGTACTTCAAATACTTAATACCAACTATCGATTGTTAAATTTGGATCATGATGTCATGTAAGTTTAAAACAACATAAATAATGTTCACAATAAGGTAGAATATATTTGCAAAATGATTACAATATTGAACTTGTTTTTTCAAGTCCTTGCAAGTGGCTCAAATACAACTCTTTTTGGGGGAAGGCATGTGATGCAAGAGGTTGAATTCTCCATCCTTGTGCTCACCACAATTTCATTCACTTTGAATCTATACTCGGGAGATGTTTCATCAAGAAACTCAAGAGATTCTCTAACATCATTTAGTCTCCAATTTGTTGTTACTATTAGGCTTCTATACTCGGTGTGTGGATGGATTGTGACCTTTAGTTCAAACTCTGGACAATTTTCCTCAGAGTCGAGAGGAACCCAGCTACCTAATTTGCTTCTCCATCTCCTATAGTCGTAGCCCAGAACTAATGATTGACGACATAGTTCATATGAGATAGACATAGAATTTGGGCTTACTCTACAACTAATATTATCACCAATATGGAAAGTTTCTTTGGTGCTCCATCCATCTCCAAGTACATTATCCAGTTCAATCATAGAAAGTCTTCTATTAAGCCACATCGTCTTTGTCCTCTACGAGTCCATTGTTTTGAAACATGCCACAAAGACATGTATAGGCAAGAACCATTGAACTTTAATCCTTCTTGATATCCTGCCCGGAGACATAGCTTTAAGGATGTCTTCTTTGATCTTGGATTTGAAGCTTGATATAGTACATGCATCAGGAGCTTCCCAGTCAAGTGAACTTATGGTGGGAATGGGTAACTGATATAGTTCTCCATATGCACCTTCTCGTGATGGAACTTTGTATTCTGCAAAATAGACAAACAAATCCATTGTTTTGTAAAAGGAAGGTGGCTTGTCAGCATACATAGCATCTACAATCCCTTTATGCATTGCTTTGAACGTCCCACTTAGACTCTCCACAGGCTGCCATTCCACAGCTGTTGAAGGAAATATATCTGGAATGGAATCAAAAAATGAGAAAAACAATGGGATAATGAAAAATTCATTGTATCAAATAGAAGTTTTTTTTGTACTTACAGTAAGCCTTGCAGTGTGGGATGTTCTTCCCAGTCTAACACCATATCCTTGGCCATGTACACATGTTGAACCTTAGCTAGCCGGCCATTGTCGGTCACTTTGAAAGCAAGAACACGACCTTTCCAATGGTTTTTTACTTTATCACGTTTAGTTCCCTTCACTCTGTGTACATCTTTGCATGAAGGAAGCATTGTTACCCAGTCATTCACACGAAAAGATATGGGCTTCCAAAGACTATCCTCTCTAATGTTATGAAAGTCACAAGAAGTTATGTTATGTGAAGGGCGACGTACAAAAGACGCCATGGAAACTCAGAGATTAGAGAAGAAGAAAGAAAATATAGAATGAAAGACTTAAACCTCTCACAAAATAGAGAGAGGGAGAGAAAAAGGAATACGTTTGTAAAAGGTAGGTGATTTGTTATTAATGCCCTTGTTTTGAGAGCCTTCTGATATAGATTTCATATCTTTTGACAACGCTTTTGTGAAATATAAAATAGAATAAAAGATGAGACTTCATTACTTTGGGCCGCAAATTTAATGAGCTCTCTCGCCGAAAGTACCCAAATATAGTAGTTTCAGCCTTATGATCAAGACTTTCAGCGGTTCTCCGTCAAAATAGGACCACCAAAACCCACAATAGAGGAGACAAGAGTGCCATACATGTCAAATAACTCTTGGACTATTCCTTAATTCTTAGATTAACAAACATCCCTTTTTGAATCGTTTTTGGTCCTAATGACACACACCACACACACACACACACACACACACACATCTACATGCATAAATGAAGAAACAAAGCGAGAGAGAGAGAGAGAGAGAGAGAGAGAGAGAGAGAGAGATACCTCATTCATTTCCCGTAGGTTGCTTAGTTACGTTGATGTAATATTCTTACTCGTTGTAATATGTAAGCTTTGTTTGCAAATGAATGTGCGTGGTAGATTTATTAGGCAATGGATTGTGTGTGTGTGTGTGTGTGTGTGTGTGTGTGTGTGTGTGTGTGTGTGTGTGTGTGTGTGTGTGTGTGTGTGTGTGTGTGTGTGAGAGAGAGAGAGAGAGAGAGAAAGAGAGGGAAAGAGAGAGAGAGAGAGAGAGAGAGAGGAAGATAAAGAGCAATGGTTGTAGGTGAGGAAACCATTCTGTGATGTGCGCAGTGCAGGTATGCTTCTGCTTATGTAGAGTGCTATGAAAAAGACCTTCTTTACGTAAAGCCAATGGAATTCAAAATTAATTTCTACTCTCTTCTCCTTAGCTTCTCTATCTTTCTCTCTCTCTTCCTATCTTTTTCTCCCCACGGAATAGGCATTAGGTTGGACAGCTTTCAAGGGTACCGTACCTTAGAATGGAAGCATGCATGCAATGTGCAAAGTAATCCCTCGAACAAGGAGCTCCTGTGAAGAGATGTTGTGCAAGAAGTACAATAAAGAAGCTCTTCTTCATAGCACTCTACACAAGCAGGAGCACTCTCGCATTGTGCACAACACAAAACGATGGCTACATTTACAACCATAACTCTTTATCTCTACTCAAAATGATGGCTACATTTACATAATTGTATATATATTTGTGTGTACATATATATTTGTTTATGCATGTAGGTAGACACTAAGCACGGGAGCATAGCACCCGAAGGTTAGACGCTTCCTCTCGGGTATAGTCCTTTTTAATCGTGGCGTTGTGGTCAATGATCCACTCATGCATGGATTATTGCAACGTACCTTTGGTTTTACCACGATTGAAACTGTGATGATATCTAAACAGGTGCCACTTGACCTTTGGCACTACTAGCTTCTACTTAGGTCTACTAATATGTATATGTATCTACATGCTTGTGTGCTAATATACTTGTGTACGTATTTATAGATGAGTGAGTAGGGGAGAAAGCTAAATCTCATATTGCTCTTTGTAATGTAGATGTCAGACAAGAGACCACCTGGTGGGGAGCAGCCATCTGGCTCTTCCTTTGGTTGATTCACATCCCAGGTGGACTCCAACCTAGGGTAGACATCGCCTCCAGTGGACACGAGTCTTGGGGAGGTGAGAACAAGCAAAGAAATAAAGATTATTTTTGACTAGTTAACCCTAAACCATGAGTGTCATAGGTTTATTTTTGTGATTTGCAGGCATGGCCATCCTACACCTACTCTACTCAGGTTCCTCCACTGGTCGTAGATCCAGACCTACAACGGGCTCTCTCTTTACGAGACTAGTACCTTCATTCGACGGAGGGATTGTTTGGCCGCTACACTCCGTAGCAGCTTGCGACCTACGGCCTTTCTCCACAGTCCACACCATGGGGGAGTCAGTGAGGGACTCCTTACATCCAGATCCTCGCACCGATGGTACATCAGTCTATGGCCCCTTCTTATAGTCCTACTCCCCTTCCATCGCAAGGTCCCACTCCCATGGCATTGCAGGGTCCCACCCCATTGCATCATAGGGTCGTACGGCACTCCATTCCACTCCTACTTTGCCAGAACACCGTCGACGTACTTGCTCTAGCGACATGCGTCGATGCTCATCTCAAGGCAGCGAGCACCGAGAGAGACGAAGCAACAGGGGAATGGAGTCCCCTATTTCAGAGCGTACTGCCTCTGACACAAAGGACGAGGATATTGATGCACCCATGCCAGGAGACACGCATGGAGCTACCACAAGGTAAAATATGGCAGGGAGGTGGACTTCGGTACAGCACAAGGCAGGGTATTTCGATGCCATCTTCAGATTCTTATACACTCGATGTATAAGAATTGTTTTGTAAATTTTAGAGACCAATTGTCCGATCATGCACACTACATTGAGGACGCACTGCATGCTAGATCTCCAAATGCCCCTGATCAACGTTTTTCACAACAGTGGTTGGAGGGCTACATAAAAACATGTTTGAAAAACAAGCAGTCCAGTGTACGGTGCGCAGCAGGCAACCAGATTAGAGATCCATACAAGAGCTATTGCGGTGACAACATGGCAAATGCGGAGTGAGAGTAGGCAATGCAAGAAAAGAGCGATGAGGCTACGACGGGCTCATCCTATAGACAAGAACACGAAGCTCGCACCAGACAAACTCCCGCACACTATGGCTCAAGAGGCAAGGTAGCTTAGAAGGACAAATATGTAAGATTGATTAAATTATAACCTAAATTGGTGATATAAAGATTATAAATGATGATTTGTTATTGTTATTGTTATTGTTATTGTTATTGTGCTAACTTAGGAAAATATCACTCTTACTCGACCAGCCAAGGAGATGGTCAAGTATCGGGAGCGACATATAGAATTTGATATTTGGCAATGGTTGTTTGAAAACAACCACATCTCGCGAGCAATTCGACGCAGTGGTTGGATCACTACAAGCGGTAAGTTTAAACAAATAATTTTGTATCAATTGTTTTGAGATGTTGATAATTATTTAATTTGGTTTGGGTTTATGTAGAGTCAAGGTGATCAAACGTATGTGCCTCTGGATGACGACCAGAACAAGGAGGATTAGATAGAAAAATATTTGTCCAAACTTTCATAAAGTCCCAATGTGGCACAATGTATATACAACTATTTTTATTTTATTTGTAACTTTTTTAAATAATTGATCTTCTACACATTAAATTGTCAAAGTAAAGTAAATTCAATTTCAATTCTTTGGTTTTTTTGTATACTCTTTCAAAACAGAATTGATGTTTCATTGTTTTATGCAATTCAAAAATAAAGGTGCTCTTTTGGGCCACCCAATTTTGGGTGGCCCAAATGAGCACCTTTATTTTTGACTGGGCGTTTAGCGATAATACACGCGGTAATATAAGCGGCAATAGACACGGTAATAGCAGCGGGTATATAGTGCCGATATTACCGTGATTATTGCTTTCAAACCCCTACCACTATTTGAGCCGCAGTTATTGCCGCAATGCAATATTTTCTCTTTCCATTTCCCTTTTTTTTGCAGCAATGCTAGCGGTTAAAGACTACTCCTCTTATAGTGATGAATGGAAGACCAAAAAACTTAGATGGTTCAAATTCTTCAAATATTGGCCGAGGGAGGAATTCTTTCCTAGGTCTTCCATGCCTCGTCCGGGAGGACGAGAGATAAAGTTATCGTCACGTAAACAACCAGCTATGAGCAATTAATAGCAAGGATTATTACATATAAAAGAAGTGTTAATCCATATACAACTACAAAAGAAAAGAAAACTTCACCCGGATCAGGTGGATACAAGCTTCCATCTGTCCTAGATCAATATGTTTCTTCCCCTTGTTGTGAAGTTGTTGGGCTTCATTTGCATTTGTAACTAGTCTTTGATAGACACTCCACGTAGTAGCATATTCTTGGCTTAGCCTAGTGTTCAAGTGAAACTTGTGATTATCACTAATGGAAGATGTATTACTCATTTTAAGTAATGAGGAGCACATAGAAAGTATAATGGAGATAATGTAGTAGCAGAGCTGCCAGCATCAAAAAGAAGAGAGAAAGCTCGTGAAAGGTCAAAGAGAAAAAAGAGGGATTGAGAGATTCAAAAGTGCAATCAACTATTTGCCACCAAGTGAAGTAAATGAAAACAAATTTTGAGATGTGCCATAAAGGAATGTGAAGAAAAGGATATCTTTTTGAATATTTAGAGATATGTATCTAGATACGCTTTAAATTGCGTAGGTATACTTTAAATAACCAAACCAGCCAAAGTTAGAGCCGTTTTGATCATCAACGGCTCTGCTAATTAGTAAGTTAACCAATTCCTTACACAACCCTTTTTGAGTCGTTTTTGGATCTAATGGGTCAATAAAAGCAACAAATAGGGTAGCACTTGCCATGGCTAAATCACTATGTGGAGCAGCCATATTTACTCTGTACTCGGTGACGTAGTAATAGCAAACGTGGGTTATAGAGATGCCATCGACACTCCCCATTAGAGCCATTTCTGGCACCTCTTAGCGAGTGTTCTATATATTTGTGAATAGCTTCTTAGCTTACTTTTTTCCATCATTTTCAAAGCTTTAAAGTGAGTTTTTCTTTCAAAACTTAAAAAAATAGAGAAAAGCCAAAATCAAAAGCAACCCAAACTCGACACTAATCAAGACCAAAATATGTATAGAATTGAGGATATGGGAGAGTGGGATGTGCCATCTCACTAGCAACATGAGTTAATAGTACATAGGGTAGAAAACATTGAAATATAATTGCACACTTTTCTTGATGCCCAGATGGTCTTAAGGATCATATGAATAAATTTATTGAGTACATGCAGAAGGGAAAGCGATCGAGGACACAAACTTTTGTGCCATTTGACTCAAATATGTCCCCACTTCCTTCTCTTGAAACACGTCGAGACCTAGAGAAGACCCTGTCCTTGAAGACATGAAACCTCCTCAATTAATAGTAATAGTGAGAAAAGGATAGAAATAAAGATGCTATCTTTACTTTCCTATAGAAATGGCAAGACCTTCCTAGGTTAAAAAATACCATTTGAGAGCATTTTTGTGAAATAATTTTTCCTTGAAAATGAACAAGAAAGAAATTGGGAGGATTGGGATAAAGCTATGAAACAGGGTAGGCCTTTGCTTACTTACATTGCAGAGCATAGAGAAATAATTCTCAAACTTCATGAAATAGATGACTTTCACAAAACAAGAGGGTTTATAGGGGTTAGATAGACACTTCAAGCGAGAGGTTTGAAAAATTGCACCTAAAACTTTGGAGGAAGCAATTAAATCTGCTTTATGAAGATAATACTCGCTTGACAACTAATCCCACTCAGACTGAGCCCAAGTGCATAGATATGGGGCTATCATGGCACTTTCTAAAAGACAAAATGAGATTTTTATTTGATAAGGAGGGTAAACAACAATTGTACAAAAAAGAGGGTTGCACCAAGACCAAGGTTGAACCAAGAGGAGGCTAAAAAAGAAAACTTGTTCGTCATCAGATCATTCTCAATGGAATTTTCCAAAATAAAAAAAGAAAGAAAGATGATGAAAAAGATAAACTTTGTTACAAGAGTCATAAAGATAGACAAATCCATGTTGTCCAAATACTTCCGATAAATGGTATGAAAAGTATAAATTCATAAAAGTGTTGCATAAGGACAAAGATCACCATCGTTGTTTGTCAACCAACATGTTAAAATCAAGCTTTGCTCCACATGAACTGGTGAAAATGCATGGGTTTGTAAATGGAAAAATGGTTAGGGTCATGATAGATGACTCTGCCACACATAACTTTGTGAACTATGGTCTTGTCAAGAAATTAAAACTTTCTCAACAACCAAGTGCTCACCAATATGTCATCTCCATGATGCATGGTGAAGACAAGAAGACATGAGATACATTGGTATCCAATTTTGGAGTTGAGATACAAAAGTATAAAGATATGCTTGACTTCCAAGTATGAATATGGATCATATAGACTTGGTTTTGGGAAGGAAATGGTTGTGGGGATTCAGACCTTCTTTAAAAAGGAGTTATTAATAAAACTCACTAGAATTTGAAAAAGAAGGTAAAAAGTTTGGTATACAAGTTGAGCATGATGTACAAAACAGTCCTTTGATACGTTCACTTTAGTTGCAAAATCTTGTAAGTAAAAGGTCTTGTAATGTATATATGCTTTAGTGTCAATCTGTTGTAAATAAAGACTCTGATGTATAAATGAAGGATCAGGTTTCCTAGTCGTCTTTGTCTTCTTGTAGTGATTATGAAAGTGATTTGAAAGTCTTGCTAGAATAATTTAAAGATGTTTTTCCCATTGATTTGCCAAAAGGTTTACCCCCTAAAAATAATTTTACATTGTCTAACCATGAATACACATTTTTTAAGATTTGAACAAATCCTATATAGATGGCATTTCCCAAAGATACTCTTGAGATACTCAAAGTGGTCTTCTTGTTTGGATTAATGCACACATAGATCATCTATATAAACCTCTAAGAATTTTCACAAGTATTCCTTGAAATCACGATGTATTAGCCTTTGGAATGTTATTGGAGCATTTATCAGATCAAAAGGCATGACTCTATATGCAAATATTCTCCATCTTTTGGCAAAATTTGTTTTATGTTGGTCCTTTGGATCAATGGCTAGATGCTTATAGCCAAAGAATCTGCCCATAAAGCTCCAAGCTTCTTTTTCAACCATTTTTTCTAAGACATGATCAGTGATAGGAAGAGAATAATTATCTCTTATAGTTGCAACATTCACATTCTTGAGGTTAACACACACTTTTAACTTACCATTTTTCTTTGGTACCACCACAACTACGGGCATTGAGTCAATGTGCTCAATTTCATAGATGAATTCTACTTCCTTGATTTTTTTAATCTCTTTCTTGATCCTTTTGTAAAAGTATCATTATAAGTATAGGGTCTCTATTTTCTCGGCTTAGCATCATCTTGCATGAGTATAATATGCTAATAGATGTCAAGATCTACCCCTTTGAGATCTTTATTAGAATTGCTTTGCACAATTGGCAACAGCTCCTTTTCAATGAACAACTCTTCTTTCTACATTAGCTTCTCATTGCACTCTACACATGTAGCAGTTTCAACACTTACTCTTCCAAGCAAATAGAGACATATGGATCCTCCAACTCCTCTTGCAAGCCATCTTTTTCAACCTATTCTTCTTCCATAGCTTTAGCAGATCTTTCCTTCTTGACCAAGCCATGTACCTGTTGCACCACTATAGCACATTCCACAACTACTTTCATGAGCAAAGTAATCAATATAATGCCTCATAGCACCTTCAACTGCATACCATGGGCTCGGACAACTTGACCTACTCTTCAATTACATGGCCAATTAACGTATCCTTATGCACATAACAAGGTATCTCTACCTTTATCAACTTGAGCTTATCGAGATCCATCTGCTCATCTTAGGATGAGACTCATCCTTGAAGCTATCCTCTTTACTCGTTTCACAAATGCTCAATCTTGTACTCTCATCATCATCACCATAGGTGGACTCGATACCTACATCCTTATCCTCTAACTGCTCCACAAAAACTTGACCATCACCTCGGATCTGCACACTTTTTTCATTCAACTCTAAGACTTCATCACCTACAACTTGGCCACAATCTGTTACCTTTTCATACAAACACTCCACAAGAATAGGCTTCACCTCTTCAAACTGCACAAGGCACTTGGCATTTGCTAACTCCGCTACATACAAGCTCTCTTTAGCAGAAGGCTCATTTTCATTGAGACGAGCTCATCCACAATCTTCATAGGCATCTCACAAACAGGCAACCCCAAAGGAACATAACCAAACAAAGGACTTACCCCAACAGACTCCACACTTTGCACATTTGGCACCATCCTCGATTGGTCCATAGAACACACTGCCGCCGCCACCACAAGCACATACTTAACATGCTTTATTAAGCCTAACTCCAGCTTTCTCTTCACGTTCCTGCTCTTCACCTTGGAAACTATGACAGGCTCGACATAGCTTCTATTCTCTTCATAATTGACCTTCTCTCAAACACAAGGGTGCATGCAAGCTATGAATTTATCTAGCTTGAAACAATCCACATTGACCACTTGGGTGACAACCACCAAATCGCTCTACCATGCCTCAAACTTATCAACAAAAATTCCAAAATCTTCACTTACTTCTTGACATAGGCCTTTGATCTTCACATCCAATTCAACAGCCGACACCACCCTTCGAAACTTGTGAAGAAATTGATCTCGAACACCTGCCCTACCCTGCCTACTTGCAACTTCCAAACCATCAAACTAGGCTTTTGCTTTACCTTGCAACACCAATGGCAACATCCGCATCACTCCACATTTGCAACGAGAGCATAAACAACTCAAAATCTGCAATCCACTCGTCCGCATCATCACCATTGAAAATCGGGCCTTTCACTCTGTCACATTTTTGCTAACGAACACATCACCATGGAGCAATCAATGTGCTCCTCTATGGGGGCACCAGACCAGCGGACAAAAATTGCCTCTATAAAGCCCAGGGTTTCCGCAGTACCCCTATCCTCTCAAAAAACACCTTCAAACAACACAGTCTCATAGAAAATGTGCACTTGCGCTCAACTCAATGCACACACGCTTCATAACTCACCGCACACCTACAAATTCCATCATTTCCTGCATTCCCACACACTCAAACACCACATTCGCTCTCTCTCTCTCTCTCTCTCTCTCTCTCTCTCTCTCTCTCTCTCTCTCTCTCTCTCTCTCTCTCTCTCTCTCTCTCTCTCTCTCTCTCTCTCTCTCTCTTTGCACATACAACTTTCGGAGGGTGTACACACCGACCCTCACTTGGAAACACATTGCATAAGAGAAAACGAGAAGGAGGAAAGGCAATTGACACAGCAAAAGAAGACTTCAAGGGAGAACTCTTAATTCATCAATCAACAACCGTTGTGAGCGGGATGGAATCACACAGAACGCCTCTATAACAACCCAACACACATTCTTGGGATGATACACACACACACTATGGGGCACCACTCGGCTTACACAATCCACCTGGCCGAGACAGGGAACACACCGATGGAGTGAGAGGAGAGAGACTATCCACTTGCCCACTCCACACAAAGACACACACACACACACACACCCAAAAAACTCAGCTCAAAAGAGGAGAATTTCTGATATTTAGATACAATTGATCTTGGGCCAACACTAATGGGGCAAACAGCTCACACAATATGGGTAAAATATGCCAGATACAATCACAAATTGGAGCAGAGGCTTCGCTCATAGGAGAAACTTACACAGCCAAAACAGCAGAAAAAGAGTGAGGAATTTGGCAAAATGGACAGCGCCATCCCGTCCCGAACGGCCCAAAACCCCAGTCTACAATGTCAAATCCGACCTCGGATGAGCAGTTTACGGCCAAAACAGGCTCCAAAAACCCCAAAAACACAGTTGCGGTTGTTCCTCCTCTCTTCTCCACGTTTTTTCTGGTCTTCTCTCAGTTTTTTCAGTTCCCACACTTAGCTTTATTACTTGGGCACCCTTGGCCTTTTAGACGACCTCAAACGGACCCCGAACAGCTGACCTCACAGTGCATAGTTGTCACCTTTTTGCCTCATCCGCACACCTGGCACTCAGCTTTTTTCATTAATGCATCCCGCCACCACGTGAAGTGGCCCCAAAAGATGGTCCTCATGATGACCTTTCTGCATAATTATCACAAGAAAACACCCACGTTGTGTCTGTACTCATCCACGTGCAAGTATTGACCCCATTCGTCCTCCTGACGCCACTAGATGCCATCTGACGCACCTACTTACCTCATGTCTTCAGCCCATGGATAGCTTCCTTGAGAAGTTTTACGCGCTACCAACTCCTCATTATTATAGAAAAAACACACTGATACTGGTAATAGTGAAAATCGATGCACTATGTACACCCTGTCCTACCACATGTGGGCCCCACATAACCACCTGGCTCTGGAAAATGGGCAATCCTTTATTTGATGCACCATGCATGTGTATGTACATATGCGGAATCCCTTGCTCCAAAAAACTCCTAACATAATTTTTCCATCCCCTAGCGTGCTAGATCATTCATGATCAGCAGCAGCAAAGAGAGATATGAGACTTGCCGCGTCACAGGTCTCCTCATCCCTCACAAACACTACTTGATCCACAGATAGCTCATCTTGCTCGACCATCATTAACCTGGCATGATACAATTTAAGACGCAATCCATTTACCCTTGACTTATGTAGAACCCCATCCAGGTTAGCCAACTGATATGTACCATTCGGGAAACACTCCACTACCTTGAAAGGGCCTTCCCACTTAATTTGAAACTTCTTTTGGAAGGTGTTGTCCAGCTTAATTTTGTAGCGCAAAACCAAGTCATGCTTCTTGATACCCTTACTTTTAACCTTTTCATTTATCTTTGCCAAAGCCCTATCTTGCATCTGCCCATAATGTTCCAATGCACTCATCCTATCCAGCTGAACCTCTTGCAACTGTAAGAGCCTCTCTTTGAATGCATCACTAGACGGCCCAAGTAGCTTCTCTAGCATCTTTACTGCAGGCAACTCTACTTCCACAGGCAATAGTGCTTCCTTTCCATATAACAAATGAAATGGAGTAAACCCTGTACCTATCTTCACCAAAGTACAGTAAGCCCATAATGCGCTAGGCAATTCCAAATCCCAATTCTTTCCTTGGTGCTCTATCACTTTTGAAAGAATTTGTACCAACTCACCATTGAACCTTTCATTTAATCCATTACACTACGGATAATAAGGAGTGGTAGGCTGGTGCCTAATCTTCATCTTTGCGCATAAAAAATCTAGCAGTTTATCTCTAAAGCCAGGCCCCTTATCTGAAAGTAGCTCCAGTGGCACCCCAAACTTGCTACATATTTCATCATACACAAATTTTGCCACATCCTTTGCAGTGATCTGTTTTACTGCTATAGCCTCTGCCCATCTAGAGAGATAGTCCACTGCAGTCAAAATATAGGTTTTGCCTCTGCTTGTGATAGGTAACGGGCCTATTGCATCAATCCCCCACTTTTCAAACACATCAAATGCCATAATGGTTTTTCGTAGCTCTGGCTTTAACACTCTTCTCCCAAATGCTTGACACCTATTGCAAGACCTACACCAATGGTGAACATCCTTGTGCAAACTAGGCCAGACATACCCCTCTTGCAAGATCTTATGCAAGGTGATCTTTAGAGCAAAATGTCCGCCACATGCGCCTTCATGATTCTCTTCCAAAATGTCTGAAATCGTCGACAAGCAAATATTACACTAGCTCTACTTCCAAGAACTTTCTCTCCGCTACCAACTTCACTCGGCTTGCACAATACACTCGCCTCATATAATGGCTGCCCTTCCCATTTTGCAATAGCATGGCTCCAATGGCATCATCCCCTACTGATGGATTCACATAAAACACTTTCTCCCAATCAGGAGCCTGCATGGCTGACAACCCCCCTAACACCTCTTTCACCTCTTGAAACACTTCTTCACACTTATCATCCCATTGCAATGGATCATGCTTTGCCACTTGCTGTAATGGATAAAGAAGCTGTGAAGACAATGGAATAAACCGTGCCATGTGCTTCACTTTGTGTATAAAGGTTGCCAATTGCTTCGTACTCGTAGGTGATGGAAGAAGAATAATAGACTTAACCTTATCTGGATTAGCCTCAATGCCATTTTTTGACACCATATGGCCCAATAACTTCACCCTTGGCTGTGCTAGATGACATTTCTTGGGATTTAGTTGTCCTCCACATTCATCATATCGAGCCAATACCATCTACAGCTTCTCATGATGTTCAGCCCTACTGTTGTAGACACAGTAGTCGTCCATAAAAGCTTTAACACAACCACCAATGAATGGTGCCAATACCCAATTTGCTCTCTCTTGATAGAAAGATGGTCCATTTGACAACCCAAATGGCAATACCGTGTAGCAATAGCAGCCCCATGGCATAATGAAAGTTGTTTTTGTGCGGTCTTTAAGAGAAATCTTCAATTGAAAATAGCCTGAAAAACCATCACACACATTATACCTCTCATAACCTGCCGCCACTGAATCCAAGATCTGATCAATGAATGGAAGAGGATATGGGTTCTTCTTAGTGGCTGCATTTAAGGATTTAAAATCTACACAAATCCTCCACTTTCCATCCTTCTTTGGACTGACTACTACTTGACTCACCCATTCTGTGGTCTCCACAGGGACTATGAACCCTTCCTTCAATAACTTGTCCACCTCTTCTCGCAAGGCTTCCATTTGCTCTTGACCCATCCTTCTTAGCTTTTGCCGCACTGGCTTAGCACCTTCTTTCAGCTCTATATGCATCTCTTCGCCCTTGAACCCTCTGATCTCTTCATATGAAGTAATGGACAAATCAGGAAAACTAGCTAGTATATGCAAATATAGCTGAGAGGTCTCCACTGATCATTTGTGTCATCAATTCCTGCTTCTTTGACAAATTCAACCTTGGTCTGCATTATCCCTTCAATCACTTCATAAGGCCCTTCACTTTCATCTTCAATATCATTTGCAAATGCGACTACACCAGACTCCTGGATCCCTTTGTCCATCAAAAGAAATGCAACATAATCATCCTCATCACTGCTGGTAGTACTATCACTATCCTCATCAGTCACTATGGAATAGTCTTCATCACTAGACTCATCCTCATCTTCATAAAGCTCTTCCAATCTTTTCCTTGTGTCCATATTATATAGCTTCTTGGCACCTGTCTTTCCATAGAGGCTAATCGTACCACGTCACCAATCTTGAATAGCTCCCACTGCACGTAACCATGGTCTACCCAGTATAATAGGATATGCTCCCAGCCCCGCTGGCATCACATGAAAATCAACCACCGCCTTTGCATCATATGCCTCCACTTCTAAGCTCTTTACAACACCCAAACATTTTACTTTCTGATGGTTTTCCAATCTGATCCGGAACCCTGACACCCCAGTCACTGTGAGACCCATCTTCTCAACGCATGAGTGTGTTATGACGCATATTTGGGCTCCACCATCAACATAACCTTGTCCTAGATTTTTTCTTTTGTGCCACACATCTACTATTGGACAAATGTCTGGTAGTTCATCCATCGCTAACACCTTCACTGAACCTCTCTCTGGCTCTTTCTCCATTGGGTTAACCATTCTCTTCCACTGTCGCTTTAGCTTAGGAACCATCTCTATAAGCTGCCCAAAAGTAACATTTGCCTTCCTGCTTGTCAGATTCTCGTTCAAGTCATAGCTTAATTGCCCATCCCCTAGTGGAAAATCTGAAACATGAAACTTTTGACGAGCCCTCCTTTTCCTCTTGGCCTTGACATCCTTGCCTTCATGTCTCTTTCCCTTCTTCTTACTAGGACTTGGGGCACTTCTTCCTTCCTTGTCCTCTGTGGTCCTCTTCCCAATAGGCATCACTAATGTATCCTCTAGCTTTGATGCCTTCTCCAAGGTGACTACACATCACTTTTGTCTTTCCCTTTTCCTCTTGGGTTAATCCACTGGTTCCTTCTTCTCCCTTAATTTCGATGCCATAATCATTTGACCTAGTTAGCACCTGTCTTGGCAATGGATACATGTCTCCCCCCATCCTTGGTGGCTTATCACATTGTGGGCTGATGTGTCCCAACTCTCCACAATTATAACATGTGGGCGTCTGCCTCCAAAACCTACCATTACTTTGTCCAACACCATTCCTAGGTCTTTCTTCACCTCCTAGCTGATTTGCAAACCTCCCTCGACCTCGATTATTTCCCACTTGACCTAGCATGTTTAGGCTAAGATTCTTCATTAAATTACCACTTGCCTTAGCCCATCATCTTGCACTGCTGGCATAACCCGAGGAGTAATAGAAACCACTGGTTCATGATGAACCCCTGGCATGCGACCTGGCAAAGATTCTATAGGATGAAAATCAAACCTCATGGGCAAAGACTCCACCCCTAACTGGCTCATTTTCCACTCTTTGTTCCTTTCCACTTCCAATGCATCTTCATATGTCCTAGGCTTCTTTAGCTCCACTCTCCAACGTATATTCTCCCAAAAACCAGCCAAGAACCTGTCCTTCTTCATCATGTCAAGCGGGGGTACTTGTGGTGCTAAGGCCTTGCACATCCTCTCCCATGCCAATGAAAACTTTCGTATGTACGCATCTACGGGCTCACCTTCCTTCTGCACCAAACCTTGTACTTCTTGCCACACTTTGTCAGGATCTTCTATCTTCACAAACTCCACTTCCAATCCATGCCTTAGATTGTCCCAACTCAACCTTACGGGTGGATCAGCCCCACGCAAATCCTCTTCAAATGCTTTGGACCAAACTCGTGCATCACTCTTAAAACAAATTTGGAGAAGACGTAGCATCTGCGCTGGGTCATGAATCTGGTTGCTAATGCAGGCAACCTCCATCTTTTCCAAAAAGTCTCCACATCTTCATCACTTCTTCCATGAAACTCTGGATAAGAGAAAGCCATGGCTACCCAAGTTACGATGCTCTAAGAATCCCTTCGAGAACACGTGCAAGAACCCAAAACTTTTGACTGACTCAATTCCCAGAAACTTCAATGGAGCTCAACTTTAGATAAGGACAAACACATGCACATCAAATGAGTTTTCATAGTTAATCGGAATTACCACAGGCAAAGGACATTCCAGGGTCTCTCGTAATCTTCTTGGCCTGAACATAAAGACTATGCGCTGTTGGAAAAAAATCTTCCTGGACATGTGAACATTTATCTGGATTCTCTGAGTTAAATGAAAAGGAGTGAATTGAGGGCCATTTTGATCATCCATTAAAGTCAACCATGAAGCTCCCAAGAAGGCACACCTGACTTATCCTCTGATTTTGCCAAAATTTCAGCAGCATAATAGCATAAATGGCTTAAAAGACCAAAAGACCAGCCATCATAACTTGGAAAATTTTTGACAGAGTTTCCCCAGAAGTAGAGCAGTAAGAACCCAAAATATAGACGGTATATGTATGCATAAACTACCAACAATAGAACCCGAGCATCAAATAAGAATCACTAATACATAGCCTATGGTGGCGAGGTCACGAAAGGGGTGCTCTAGCTACCTGTATCACCGAAAGGATCTCCACATTTGAGAATCCCTCAGCTCAATAAAACCTCACGCTATCGACCCTCTCACGAAGGCTAAGGCTAATGATAGTCTCAGAAATGACTATCTTCCAGACCAAGTCTCAGAAATGGCTGGGACTTCCAAATAAAACCAAGTATGGCTCCACAAATACGTACAATGGCAGTTTCCACAAGTAACGTACAATCCAGCAGACAATGCACTCAAACAGGCACCAAATGATGCATACCCACAGCAACTGCAAGTGACTTCCACTGCCAGTGTATCACTCTACTCTAGCTACATGTACCTATGTGAATCACCTGTACCTGTACCTGTCTCTGTAACCTGTAATCTGTAATACCGAATCTTGAAGCTTGAAGCTCGAAGCAGAAGGTACTCGAAGAAGATCCTCAGTGGGGGCCCCAAAAGAATGTGAGTGGGATGGAAACACACAGAACGCCTCTATAAGAACCCGACACACATTCTTGTGATGATACACACACACACACTATGGGGCACCACTCGGCTTACACAATCCACCTGGCCGAGACAGGGAACACACCAATGGAGTGAGAGGAGAGAGACTATCCACTTGCCCACTCCACACAGACACACACACACACACACACACCCAAAAAACTCAGCTCAAAAGAGGAGAATTTCTGATATTTAGATACAATTGAGCTTGGGCCAGCACCAATGGGTCAAACAGCTCACACAATATGGGTAAAATATGCCAGATACAATCACAAATTGGAGCAAAGGCTTCGCTCATAGGAGAAACTTACACAACCAAAACAGCAGAAAAAGAGTGAGGAATTTGGCAAAATGGACAGCGCCATCCCGTCCCGAACGGCCCAAAACCCCAGTCTACAATGTCAAAGTGCTCAAATCCGACCTCGGATGAGCAGTTTACGGCCAAAACAGGCTCCAAAAACCCCAAAAACACAGTTGCGGTTGTTCCTCCTCTCTTCTCCGCGTTTTTTCTGGTCTTCTCTCAGTTTTTTTAGTTCCCACACTTAGCTTTATTACTTGGGCACCCTTGGCCTTTTAGACGACCTCAAACGGACCCCGAACAGCTGACCTCACAGTGCATAGTTGTCACCTTTTTGCCTCATCCGCACACCTGGCACTCAGCTTTTTTCATTAATGCATCCCGCCACCACGTGAAGTGGCCCCAAAAGATGGTCCTCATGATGACCTTTCTGCATAATTATCACAAGAAAACACCCACGTTGTGTCTGTACTCATCCACGTGCAAGTATTGACCCCATTCGTCCTCCTGACGCCACTAGATGCCATCTGACGCACCTACTTACCTCATGTCTTCAGCCCGTGGATAGCTTCCTCAAGAAGTTTTACGCGCTACCAACTCCTCATTATTATAGAAAAAACACACTGGTACTAGTAATAGTGAAAATCGATGCACTATGTACACCCTGTCCTACCTGTACACATGTGGGCTCCACGTAACCACCTGGCTCTGGAAAATGGGCAATCCTTTATTTGATGCACCATGCATGTGTATGTACATATGCGGAATCCCTTGCTCCAAAAAACTCCTGACACCGTGTACAAGCTTCTTCACATCGCCATAGTTGCACTCAGCTTGCAAAAACACATGCTCAATAGACTCTATGTGTGGCTTCTCTCCCACGCGAGCACCCTCCTTTGTGGCGGCCAAAAAATCTCTCTTTACAATAAAAACTCTCCTTTATTGGGAGAGGCCTTTACATTTTTGGGAGGTTTCGCTCATCTACCTAGTTGCCCTACCCACTTTAGGATATTTATACATATTCACCCAGCTGGAACCCCCCTTTTGGAGTCTTTGCATGGCTATACTTTATTTCTCTCTCTCTCTCTCTCTCTCTCTCTCTCTCTCTCTCTCTCTCTCTCTCTCTCTCTCTCTCTCTCTCTCTCTAACACACAAGACATCCCTAGGGGCAATGATGGCACTGTCGTTGCTCAAGGGGAGGGAACACTTGCCGTAAAAAATATTTAGCCCCATTGCCGAATAGGACACGTTGTGACGTGTTTTTATGGAATGGTGTGGGCCACCCCAAAGTCTTTGAGAAATATTTTTTGATGCTTTTGGACCCCTTGAATGTAAATAAAGCATGCTTGTACAAAGGGTACAAAGGCGGTGTGTGCCAGTCGTCGCTATGCATGCGGGTCAATTGTGTCGGATAGATTGTTTTGTTTTGTTTTTGTACATAAAAGTGTCGAGACTTCAAAGAGTGAGTAAGTGCATTTAAAATATGAAGAAAAACTGAACTTTTATTAGCTTGGGGTCGTCGGTGACTTGGGGATTTCAGCTCGGAAGAAGAAAGCCTTTGTTGCTGCAGCCTACAATGGTGCATGGGGTTGTGTACTGGAGGTGTTGTGTGTGTGCGAGGGCCTGGATCCTTGATTGGAGAGTGTGTCTCTCATCAAGAAGGCCATGAACATGGTTGGTAACATCTGTACTTTCACCCCTCTTCTGTCTTTTTGGTGATGGAAGCTACGTGAAGTGGAGCTCTCTTGTATGTGTGTGCCTGCTAATCAAGTTTGGCAGTGAAAGCCCCTTGTTATTGTTGTGAATGGGACAGTGTTTCCCCATGTTCCATGTTTTTTTCTGAGTTTTTTGGTTGAACATCATGATTTTTTGTTAAATCATAATTGGCATGGTTTTTGATGGGTTTGTGTGCATGGTTCAGAGCGACTATGGAGCCCCATCTTGCATATGTAAGGGCTGCTGAGATGGAGTGAGGGTGTTGTGTTTATGAACAAAAGTGTAGAGATTTTCCTTGGTTTTTATTGGTTTGTTTCCCATAATTTAGTGGTTTTTTTCTTGCTTCCTTGAGTGAAATTGATCATAGATGGGCCTATCATAGAGTGTAGAGGGAAGCTAATCATTTGTAGGTGGGGTTTTGTGTGTGCAAGGGTGAGTAAATTTGTGAGTGGATATTGGATCACGTCCTTTTGTGAGAGCTAATTTACTTTTTCTCATATATCTTGTGAAAATGGAGTTGTTATAAAGGCCACCCTCAAATCCTTCACAACGTCATCACCTTGCTCGCGCACGGCTTGAAGGCCAACTTCGCCAAAATATGCCATCATCATTGAGCTCGTGCGTTGCGCAAATGCATTGCTATGAGCTCACAAGCTCTCTCTCCCACTTGTTACACCTCAATAGTGGTGCGTTCTAGCATATATATCACCTGCCTCTATCCAAAACTTTTGTGTATGGGTTTATGAAGCGCCATATGGAATCTCAAGGTTCATTGCCTCCCAAGGCTCCTCAAAACTCACCCCACAAATGTTAACAAAAGCACCTTCTTCCTTCCAACTTTTAGTGCCTTGCAATTTATTGCCTAGGGGTCGGATGACCAAGCTGTAAAATACACTTGAAAGCTTTGATTCTCAACTTTGATACCTGAAACTTACATTGCATTTCAAGCCTCTCAAACCCACAAACCAAGGCCGCCAAAACTGACAAAAGTCATTTGGCATCACCCAACTGGCAACTGTCATTGTCGTTCCAGACTTCGATTGACACATCGTCAAAACTCCTACTGACTCCTCATGATGCACACTACACTTGAGATCTCAGGTGGCCCCCAAAAAATTCCAAATAGCACGCCAACCAATGCAGTCAATTTGACCCATAACAAGCCCACAAAAATTCTTTGACGTGCCGTATCTTTCCCGTTTGAGCGTCGACTGAGGATCTGGAAAGATCAGCATGCTCCACAACTTGAGCACTTTGCATCTATCCCCTCACATCAGCTTTAGCCACATGGCGCCACTTGCTATGTCCATCAAAGGTCTGCAAACCTTCGATCTTTGAATTGTCATAACTTTTGCACCATAGCTCCGTTTAAGGAGCCGTCTGGACCAGCTCGCATAGCACCTCAAGCTCCACATTCCAAGGCAACAACTCAACATTCCAGACATCTAGACCTGCCATTCCAATTGGCCCCTTTTGGACCCCTTATGGACTATATAAACCACATTAACCATACATCTCCACTATCACGTGCCTTCCCAAGACCTTCAGAATTGCTTTTGCATCACGGCTTGTAGCTGACAACATACATATCCATGCATGTGTCCACTTCTATCACCAAACCTTCTATCTTTGAAGTGTCATAATTTTTGCGCCATAGCTCCATTTGAGGAGCCGTCTGGACCAGCTCGCATAACACCTCAAGCTCCACATTCCAAGTCACAAACTCAGCATTTCGAACACCTATACCTGCCATTCCAATTAGCCCCTTTTGGACCCCTTCTGGACTCCAAAAACCACACTAACCATACATCTTCGCTATCACGTACCTTCCCAAGACCTTCAAAACTGCTTTTGCACCCTGACTTGTAGCTGACATCATACATATCCATGCATATGTCCACTTTTGGCACACCAAACCTCTATCTTTGAACTGGCATAACTTTTGCACCATAGCTCCGTTTGAGAATCCATCTGGACCAGCTCGTATAACACCTCAAGCTCCACATATTCCAAGGCACCAACTCATCATTTCGAACACCTAGACCTGCCATTCCAATTAGCCCCTTTTGGACCCCTTGTTGACTCAATAAATCACATCAACCATACATCTCTGTTGTCACGTGCCTGCTCAAGACCTTCCAAATTGCTTTTGCACCCCGGCTTGTAGCTGAGAACATACATATCCATGCATGTGTCCATTTCTGTCACCAAACTTTCTATCTTTGAACTGTCATAACTTTTGCACCATAGCTCCGTTTGAGGAGCTGTCTGGACTAGCTCGCATAGCACGTCAAGATCCACATTCCAAGGCACCGACTTAGCATTCCAAACACCTAAACCTGCCATTCCAATTGGCCCCTTTTGGACCCCTTCTAGATTCTATAAACCACATTAACATACATCTCCGCTATCACGTGCCTGTCCAAGACCTTCAGAACTACTTTTGCACCACGTCTTGCAACTGCCAACATACATATCCATGCAGTCTTGCACCAACACCATTGAAAGAGCATAAAAAGGGTGTTTATATTGATGATAAGTGGGAGAAGCTTAATGCACATGATATGGCGACCATTCGCTTGCACCTTCATGAGCTCATTTTCTTTATGATTATGGACAAGACTACTACAAAGTAATTATAGGAGTCATTATGCTCAATGTTGGTGGATTCAATATACGGGCGTCCACCTAGACGGACACCACATTTGTAGTCTGTTATTTTTTTGAGCTAGTGTATCTACACTGTCTGTAAATCCTGATATCAAAGTAGGAAGTCGATTCTTTGAGTTGTAATTCTTTTATGATAATTGTAAAGGCCCATGTGAGCCGGCCATTGGCCATTTACAAAACCCTAGGTATAAAAGTAATAACATTAATCTGAAAGGAGGCTTATCTTTTGAAGAAGATAGAGCTTTGTTGTACGCACGCTCAAGCGGCCAAGCAGCTACAACTTGTCAATATATCTTGTGATTGGATAATCATATCTCAATTCTAAAACTTGATTTGTGTTTCTATTTCTTTGATCTTTCAATAAGTATAAGCATTGCAAAAAAAATTATGGTTCATGACTACGCATCTACGAGCCTAATCTTCATATTTTAGTGCTTATATCACCTTTTTTATGACGTTTAGGCCATAGGAGAGTGTTACTAGACCTTAGGGTGACCTATTTGGGCTATTTTGTTGCAGTTTTTGTGGCTTGGGTCATGATGGAACACGATCCATGTACCTTGTTAGAATGAAACAAGACTTTGTAGATTTGTCCCCTTAGGCCTAGTGAAGCTTCCCTTAAAGTTTCGTCACGATGCGAGTCCGTTTGTTCGACGAAATGACGTGATGATCGAGAGCGATGAGAAAGGACATAGGCAAATTTCCTGATCATTGAGAGGTGATTTGCTTGTTGAGTTGATGTGTTTGCTTGTTAGGTTCAGTTCTTGAGGACTAACAACTTCAAAGAGTCTCCGTGCCCCATCGAGCTCCATCCGAGTCACTTCCCTGAGTATTGACATCTTATGTTAATGCTAGATAGCTATGCTACAGACGTCTGTCGTAGGGACCCGCTAACATTGGCACCATTTCCAAGGAATGATTCTTAGATGGTGAGTGACCTGGTGCGTATTTTGAGCGTTCTTTTCTAGAAATTAGTCTACCCATCATGTTTACACCTTAGCAGTGAAGTGCTAGACACGAGGTTTGGTGCTTGGTAGAGGCTATAAATCGAGAACTTTCTACATCTACTCTTGAGAGGCAAAGAGAGTTGTGAATGAGATACAAAAGGCATGTCATTTTTTAGCTTTCTTGATGCTTTGAAGTATTGTTCCATCTGCCGTTCCACTTCAATTTGCATTGTTTTTTCTGTTTCTGTTCATAGATTCATTTCAGCACCTAGGAGTAGGGTAAGTAGCAACTACCACCATCAAGTTTGGGCTGAAAGATCAGGGCAAAAACTCTGAAAACCATATTTTGGATGAAACGACCATAACTTTGAAAGTTTGAAAATTTTGATGGTAGAGACCTAAAAGTTGATCCAAAACCAAAAGTTTGGTGATTAAGGGCTTTAGAATACTCATCAAAAGCAAACTGATAAGTTTGGGCAGATTCTATGGAGGAACATTGTGATCCATGTGTCTCAAGGCTATTTTTTCAGAATAGTGATCAATGGCACAATGTATCATTAAGACATTGCTCTGATAAATTTTGTTTGCAAGAAAAATTCAAAAATCATATCAAAATTGGCTAATAGGGAAAAATCGTAGAAACGAGGGTTTCGGACACAAAATTGGGCATATCTTGAGATTTTGTGATTCAAATTCAAAAAAAGTTGGGAATTAGCATCTACAAGGTATAGACAACCAGTTGATCAAGTTTCATGTCAAAATGAGTTCAAGCATGGATCGCGATCCATTTACCTCGTTATAATTTGAGCAATAAGTAGCTGGACTTAAACAAACACTTTTTCCAAAAGACACATTGGCAAAAAAGTAAAAAACAGAGACCATTGTGAGCAATACTTCCCAAAGCAAGGTAGCCAAAAAGGTTCAAAAAGTGGGTCAAAAGGGCCAAAAACACCTCAAGGCTAAAAACTGCAAAGTCAGACCAAGGGTTTCACTTTTGACTGAATTTTTATTGCCCAAATCCAAAAACAAATTTGGGAATAGCCTAGAAATACCTTCATATAAAAGTTGTTCAAATTTGGGATTAAAAGCTCTTTAAACATGTATCGCAATCTATGTATCTATCCCAAATTTTTGAGTTAGAACCTAGCCCCTTTGTTGTACATGCTATTTCTAGCCTAATCTCAAAATTTCATCTCATTTGGACATCAAAACCCAAGTCAAATCCCAAAATAATCCAAGTACTCTAAGAAAGTGCAAATATTGACCTTATTTCCAATCCAGAGGTCCAAACCCAAAAAGTTTGATACAGAGTAGATTGTACTAGTTCTGTTTTGGATTGAACCTTTTGGAATTGTTGCAACTATGTTGGGATATCTTTTCTTCTTCTCCTCATCCTTCTCTCTCTCTCTCTCTCTCTCTCTCTCTCTCTCTCTCTCTCTCTCTCTCTCTCTCACACACACACACACACACACACACACACACACACACTAGTTTTTCTACTTAGGTTTTTTTAAATAAAAAAAGGGGGGGGGGAGATGGATTTTGTTTCACCCACAGTTGGCACCTTTGGTTTAAAAAAAGGGGCAGTATGGACACCTACCTCTTTGGAAAGGTTTTGTTGTGCTTTCTTGGGATATCTCCCCGGTGGGAATGACACCCTTGATAAGAGTGCTTGGTAAGCATAACCCTATGATGACAAGGATAAACGATGATGGGTAAAAATGCCCCCATTTACCATGGTTATTGTCACACCCTCAGTACGGGTCTCCCTCTCTCTTTCCCTCACCGCCTCAGCCGTGCATCTTGCTCTCAGAACCGCTCTGTACACCTTAACCTAGAACTAATTTCTCCTAAACCCCCTCTGGGTTGTGTAAGGTGTGAGCTTTGTCCTAGAGTCCTAGAATATGAGTCAAAGAGAGAAAGGTGGATTTATCCCACATGCAATGGTGCAAGGCTGTAGAGCTACTTAAAGCTCATTTCATGAATGAATAAACACGTCTATTTTTCATTACATCTCTCTTGTTTATAGTGAGTTTGTGATGGCTTAGTAAATACTCTAGATCGTGTTTATGAGTCCAAGTTAATTGATTCTGGAACTTAATTCGCTTGAGTGATACTCTAGCCAACACACACTCACTTGTGTGCACAATGTTTTTCTTTCATCCATCAAGTGGTATCATATCTATGGTGTGCTAGCGAGGTTTGTTGTTGTGCATTTGTGTGTTAGTGATTAGCATCTCTTAATCATTTCAATATGATAAGTCACATTAGCACTTCCTCAATTGCTATTCGTGATCATTACCCTTGCATTGAGTATCATGCTCAACACTAATTTCACTCTATTCTTTTGAAGTTCATAAGTGATGGATACGTACTATTGAAGTGCCACTACCCACATTGATGGAATAAGAAAGAATGGATGTGATTAGAGATTCTTGCATCATTAATTAGGCCAATTCTCACACCTCGTTCCACTCAATTAATGCATTTCTTTCCCAAGCATATTACATTTTTCTAGCTTTCATTCCCTTTCCATACTTGTGTGTGCTACAAGCCCTTCCCGAGAGTTTTCATTTGAGCCTATGAATGCCAAATTTGAGTAAAAACTCTAAGATTAATTCCCCAATTGAGTTTTTGCTTAATCAAGCTTAATCTCTGGATCTACAAATGCTAAAATTGAGAGATTGTGTGTGTGTGTGTGTGTGTGTGTGTGTGTGTGTGTGTGTGTGTGTGTGTGTGTGTGTGTGTGTGTGTGTGTGTGTGTGTGTGTGTGTGAGTGTGAGTGTGTGAGAGAGAGAGAGAGACTTTTGTGCTTTTAATACTCACCTAAAAGTTTTTTAAGCTTCACGGCTTTTTCCTTATTTTGGAGCTCGCACTCTTCTCAAGAGTAAAGGTGAGAACGACCTATTTATAGGGGACTAACTATTGAAAGAAGGCATGCACATCAAAGCCTTGTGAAGTTGCCTACCAGTGCTGATTTCATCATCGCCAAATAGCTCAGCATCTCCCATCAAGTGGCATGCAAGAACTACCTCCACCTCCTGACAATAGTGCCCATCCCTTGCTTCGACAACTGTAGCCTCAGCCCCGGATCAACCCCACCCCAATCAACCCCACACTCACCCTCCTTGACAATTTTGCTTGAAGCATGCCATAGTGTGCAACTGGCCCGCATCATTGCCCTCAGCTATTGCACTTGTCAACAACCCTCTATGCCCTCTACTAAAAAAATATGTAGCCTGGTTCATCGAGGCTCATTCAATGGTCTTGTTGCAGAGCTGTCGTATACAATCACCTGTGCGTGCTACTGCATTTGCACCAAGATTCTACAAACCGTTGGCAGCTTGAACCGGTCTGCCTATTGCGTCCGATGGGGAGGTTTCCAAGGGCCAAGTTTTGAAGCCTCAAATCTCCAAGGAGCCCATTTAAGGGACGTTCCCAACGATAACAACTCCCATGTTGCTACCTCAACTCCCTTTTAGGGGGTGTGTCCCACCGGCAGGGAATACCAAGGGGCTCTCTGATCCTTCATAGGAGTGACTCTTCATGTACCCAAAGGGGCACCAAAATCAAACAAAAGGCTCCTTTCGAGCTTCCAAAATGGAACTTAACCAAGAAATCGAGGAAGAAACTTTTCTCGAACCCCAAAGGCAACCTCCGAGTGCTTCAAAAGGGTATTCACGAGCAAACCTAAGCATTGAAAGGCTTCAAGCTCCATTGCTAGAAAAATTTTCATCTGGCACGTCAAACCCCCACCGAGCTTAAAGAATTCAAGCAAAGGCAACGGCCACACTATTATCTTCTCTACCTAAGTGGAGGGTGACTTCACCTTTGAGTGAAGAGGTACTCCACATAGGGATAGTCTCTTGGAAGAATTTCAAAATTAAATTGTTTGCATCCTAGAACAATGTTTGCAATATATGTCACTACATCCATCATTAAGGAGGATAATGTCATTGTGCTATTGTATAGAGTCCATACACTGGCCTTGGAGAGTCTCCAAGTGCAAAGACCGCTCCAAGGAACCATGGGAAATTTCAACATTCACTTTGAGGGGAGGGAAAATCGGAAACAACATCATTAGCACCCACATTAGCAGTTCTTTTACATTAGTATTTTTGCTTTGCAGTTGTTTTTTCAATAAAGCCTCATTGCACAACAAAAGGGGGAAAGAAGCACTTGTTCAAGGGGAGGATACGAAGACAAAGACCATGAAGCAGTTGAAGACAAAGCGTTAAAGAAGACAAAGGTGCTCTTGGATTAGAGCGAAGCAGACATTTTTCAAGATTGTGCTCTTGTATTAGAGCGTTGTTTTTGCTCCTAGATTGGAGTATGGCTCCTGGATTGGAGTGTTATGATGTTTGTCTCATGGATTGGGGATGTATGTTGTCTGTGCTCCTGGATTGAAGTGTTGTCTTTCTTCATCAAGTTGTAGCCCAAAGTTCAAGGGGAGGATTCTTCTTGTATTGACATCCTTAGCGGATACCATGTGTCATCCTTAGTGGATAAAGAATCTTCAATGCATTTTCCTAGCCCAAACCTCAAGGGGAAAGTGGTAGTTTTTCATAGAGTTTAAAAATATGTGGTGAAAGTGGTAGTCTCATACAAATGCTGATAATTTTTCCCATTCTGCCATTTTTTTTAAGTTGAAGCTAAGATTACTTGGGTGGGAGGTAAGCTGAGGAACTTGCACTGTTCTGCAATATTCTAGTAGGCTTGTTCTGCACTTACCAAAAGAATGATGTCTATGTTTTTGCAATAATACAATAACTTGGCATGTTTTAACTCTTTTCATTCTCTACATCATGCTGACCGAAACTCTAAGTTTTTTGGAATAGTTGAAAGTGGTTATCTCATGGTATTCTAGGTTCTTTTCGCATGGTATCATGAGGTAAATATGATATAAAATTGCTTCAATACCTAGTTAGGCGTAGGGTTGGACTACCGAACTGTCACTTACTGTTTGGTTACGCAATAATGTGAGTTTTTTTTAATCTGGGTTAACATATCATGTTGTAATTATTGTAAGGTGAATGGTTCAACTATGGGATCTTTTGATTGATTGTTCTTCTTGACTTAATGTGCTAAATTGTTTTGTGCTAGCCTGACACTGGCTGGACCATTTGCACAAGGGCATATGGTGTTAAACCTTATTCATGCTCGTGGTTATACTTTACTCCTTTGTGATGTTTTAAAATCATGCAGATTAAGGGGTTTTTTTACCATAGCATCTAATAATCATGTTGATCCTAATGGTACCAAGAAAAGTCAATTTGGCCTTCAAACATGGATTGCAATCCATGTACCTATGGTGACAGCTTGACCTAAAACTTCCTAGAATGTAGTGTATATACAAGGAAACATATCCCCAAAGTCTAATTTTGGAAAAAAAAAGGAGCAAATTTGGGTAAAAAAGGAACCAAACAAAAGACTGACTGAAAACCACAGAGCAAACCTAGGGTTGGGCATTTAGCCTATCAAAACAGTTCTGAATTCAAAAAGATTTGAGATACAACTTGTAGATATAGAGTGTAATAAGTCCTCTAGAGATCAAGTCCAAATGTGGTGGAACATGGATCACGATCCATGTACCCCAACCTTAGAATTTGGTGGAAATTGGTACAAAGCCTTTGCATGACCTTGTCTAGCTACTGTCAAAATTTTATAGAGGAACATGGATTACGATCCATGTACATCTTCATAGTGGGGGTATCTAACTTGATGAGCTTGTAGATATACTTAATTACATCTCATATCTCAATTTTGAGCTAAAAATACTCTTTGGAGGCTAAGATACGAGTAAAAGTTCCTATGTCCAAATCCTAAGACTTTTTTGATTGTTGTTTTAAGTGTAGTTCACAATAATTGCTCTAACTTTTGATACACAACTCCAAATTGAGTCACGTAAAGCCAGGAAGAAACCTTGCAAGAAAATTCTAATTTCAAGTTTTAGGGTATTTCAATTTTCTTAGATTGTCTTGTTTCAAACTTTTGAGGTACCCAAAACCAATTTCCATAGACCAAAGGCTCACCTAAATTTTGAGAGACCTAGCCTGGGACAAAAGGGATAAGTTGCACTAAACAAAAGTGGACTTGTCAAAGACCATCTTGAGAGAATTGAGTGATTCTTAACCATGACAAATCTGTCAACACCAAGGTTTTCTACTCAACTTAGAGACATGCAAACCGTAAGAAATTTTGCAACACCTTTGAGAGTGAAGATTTAACAAGACTAGAGGAGAGGCATCCACTAATCGACAAACCCAGTATGAGATTCATCAAAACCAATGAAGCCATGAGAATTCTAAGATTATATAGGTTGTCAAACGGGGATCAATATAACTTCTACAAGTGTTTAGAACCTTATGTTAGAGAGTAAATTGACCATAAGAACTTCTATGTATTCACGTATACAGATGCCCAAGGAGTGCAAGTTTTGATGGTAGATAAGTATGGCCGAGATGTGAGAGATATCTATCCATCGTATGTGCCACAACCAACAAAAAATCATTACTCCATGGACGAGAACACTTTAATGCTCATAGCCAATTAAGAGTATGGATCAAAGACCATTCTTAGCAAGAAAGAACAACCATTGACTGCACCATGAGCTATGTAAAAAGTAGGAACATGCTAAGAGTATGGAGGTAATCAGTGGGCAAGAAATTGTCCTCACCAAGCAAGGAACATAGAGAAATGGAGGTATTGTTTAGAATGCGGTGTTACACATCTCATTTCTAATTTTTTCAAAACACCAAACAACAAGGGGAAAGCAATAATGAATATTGTAGGAGTGTTACCTTCTTCAAATGGATCTAAGATAGAACCCACAATTCTATGAATGTGGTGACTCGAGCTCAAGATCAAGAAGCTTTAAAGTTGGTGAGGATTCAAAGAAATTTGTGGAAAGCCAAACAAAACAAAATGAAAGCAAAAAGGCTCAAAAAGAAAACCGCCTTACAACACAAGCTGCAACAAACTAAAGAGCGACTGAAACAAGAAAGGAAAAACAAGAATCAAACGGAAGGAGTGGTGTCTTCAAAAATATCAATAGGTGGTAAGGGGATTGACACAAGGGATAATATGCACAAGTTAAGCACAACTTTTGTGTGGTGTGTTGTGTTATGTTGTGTGTGTGTGTGTGTGTGTGTGTGTGAGAGAGAGAGAGAGAGAGAGAGCTTCATCGAAAAATCTCTAATAGAACTTATGTATTATTTGACGAGAGTTGAAATTAAAAGCTGCTATGAGTGACCTCAAAGATCTAGCCAACAAGTCTTCTTTAACTCAAGGTATGGTGTGTGTGTGTGTGTGTGTGTGTGAGTGAGAGAGAGAGAGAGAGAGAGAGAGAGAGAGAGAGAGAAGAGAACTTCTATATTTATATGAACACTTCCAAGAGACCTCAAGACCTATGTGAGAAGTTTTTAATTCAAGAGCATGTGGAGAGAGAGAGAGTCTTCTATTATTTTAATCTACAACTTACTTAAGTGCATGCAATGTTACATAAGTCCACCTTAAATCCTTTATTGTGTTGGTGTTATCGTCATTAAGTAGATTAAAAAATTGTATTACTATACACAATAATAACTTTATACATTGATGTAGCATCCACTGTATAATTGATATTGCATGGCAGGAACATAAATCCAACATTGCTTTGAAACAGAAGTTAGTTTCATAAGAATAAAGGCCGTGTTTTGGGCATGTATAAGGCCATAGTGTTGTGGTGGGAAAATGGTGCAATTTTTCAACCGCTGATGTAGAGGTTGCCGATGGTGGACATGTGTCCTCTTTGGTTAAAAAATAAGATTTTATAAAGATTATATCTTTTTTCTATAATGTAAATGAACCTTTTCATAATTGTATTTTGGTCCCTTCTTTTAATGCTCACTTGACTTCCTTGTTTTCTTCTTGGAAGAAACTTTCATAAATATTTTATAATATAAATGGATATTTCCATCATTGTAACTTGGTCAATTCATTTAATGCTCATTTGACTTTCTTTCTTTTGTCTTTGTTTAGTTTGTAAATGGGTCCCTTCTTTTAAGAATCTAACGACTTTCTTTTCAACTTTTTGATTTAAAACATGCTTTGTTAGTTATAAATTTTTCTTTCACTTTCAATTAATTTATAAATTTTTAAATAAATTGTCCTTAAATGAAAGAATTTCTTAATAACAAAGCTTTTTTTAAAAACTTGTGTGTTTAAATATTCAAATGTCACCTTGTTACTTTAGTGTAATATGTATATTGTTAGGGATTAGGCTTAGACATTCCTAACGTTGATAAAATACATTTCAAGGAAAAAAATTCATACATACATGTCACAAGTAACACTTGGTCAAAAGAATATTGCAAGAAGAAAAATAACATTAATTAGTGCCATCTTCATGAAATATTTTTATTAATAATCTAAATTTTCACATAAAATTACTTAGACCCATCATTTCTTAGAGATGTTTCTATAATCCAATGATCTATGTCATTTGATCATACGTCCATGTCATTTAAATGCCGATATTAACTCTAAAATCCCAACCTACATTACAATAGTCACATTGGTTTCTTTATGTAGTTCACTACAAAATTTATCTCAAAAAAACAACAAACTAAACTTTCAAGTTTGGTCAAATTTGGTCAACAAATAACTTCTCCATGTTTACCACTGAAATAACTTGGACCTATTAGTTATCTTTTGTCATATATCTATTATTCCCTTTATAATATATCCTCTCTGCAACCTTTCAAAATATTTGTTGTTGTGAAAAGATAAATTCTACAAACACAACTCTCATCTACTTTTGCATTGCATTTCCTTAACAGGCCACCGTGATTCTTCATCTTTTTTTTGTTTGTGCAACAACGCGCATGTCATGTACTAGTATATATTAAAACAAGGTGAAAGTTCACTTTGGTATGTTCTAAAAGAATAAAATGAAATGAAAGTTTGGTCATCCATATCCATTCACATATTAAACAAAAAACAAAAAAAGATTACAATTATTCATGATCTAACACTATAAAATGAAAAGACCTATTAATATCTTAAATAAAAGAAGATTCCAATTGTTCATATGAAAAGGTAGGTCCAATCACACCTAGAAATAATAAAATTTCAAATGTCCCCATCACTCTCCTCTCTTCTAAAGATTCTATAAAAATCCAAAAAATAAAGTCAATTTTTTGTTTCTTTATTTTTTATGACACTTGATAAATTTCATAATAAAACCTTTCTATGTTATCAAGAAAGAAAAAAATTGTAGATTTTCACCATGAAACTATATCAAATTGAGGGAATGTGTTTGAATGAATGACAATCTTAGCTCTATAAGCTCATAATATTTTGATATGCACATTAAAACATATGCATTCATTGAAATGACTGAAATTGAAATAATCATTTCATACCATTATAGCTTGTTGACTAGGTTTTGAGCTTTACATTATAGCAGTACTAGAACCTTTTTATTTTTTGCAAAACTCACAATTGTGAGTGGATAGTATTAAGAACACCATAAATATACACCAACCTCGAGCTCAGACTGAGCCTTGAGGGTCAAAGGATTACAAGTTTTCTGCTCAACAGAGAAACCACAACTACTCCTAGGCTTTACTTATTACATCATCATGACATGTATTGTTCTAGACCAGTCCTCTGAGGCTTGTTTGCCTCCGATCATGTGGATCGTCACTTTGCTCTCTTGTATGATTTCACAAAGGCTTGCCACAACCAGATCCCCCTCAAACACGCAGCGGTTCCTTGCTTGCCAAATATGGTGAAAGAAGTAGTACCTGATTATTTGAGTGCAGACAAGAAGAGCAGGACTTCCCAACCTGTTACTACCAAAGAACAGATCAGTCTTGAAGAACTTAATTTTCCATGTCCTTTGAATCCACTTGCATATTTTCCCAGCCATGCCACTGATTGCCTGGCATCCCATGAAAAGGTGGGCTAGGTCTTCACTAGCTATTTTGCACCCCAAGCAACGATCAGACTGATTCCTCTTTCTTGTATCTTTACGCCTGTTTGGCAGAGTACCCCACATCACTTTCCACATAAATATCTTCATATATTGAGGCCACCTTGGCTTCCAGATGTTCTCCATGACTCCCTCCCACCGTTTTTCCGTCCAGTGCCTCTTCCATAATTTGTTGAGGGGGCTACACCAATTAGCCTCGTGCATTAATGCATGGTAAATGCCTTTAGAATGTGGTTTCCAAAAGAGGCTACTCCCGGGCCATCTCCAAGAGTCCCATTCAAAGTTGGATTCACAAATTGGCATCACCACCTTATCAAGCTCTTTCATCACCCTGTAGACTAGCAAGATCTCAAAGCCATTCAATTGAAATTGGATGGCTAAAGAGTCAACACTTTTCCAGCACTTCCTGTTGCCATCCCAGAATTGCTCTAGTCGAACGAGCCCCTTATTATTCACATTCCTGGCCATTTCTATCCAATAGGGGCTTTGCGGCGGTCCCAATATTTTAGAGAGCCAAGGGGACAAGTGCAAAATGGAGTTCTTAAAGTATCTGGTTGCTTCCCCCCATTCCAAAACCTCAGCTGCTCTTTTGCACTTCCTCACCAGTTCCCCTGAGAGTCCACCATATCTAAGAGAAGACCACTTCGGGGTGAGAAATTTGTCGTGCATCACAACCCCCTTCCACTTTCCCCCTTTCGATCCCAATTTTACTGCATCAAGCATTTCCTTGGTCATGATAGCCCAAGCTTGGTCCTGTTTAGCCAATGAGACCATAAATTTGGCTCAAAGGGCCTCAACATGGGATACAAGGTTAAGAATGCCGAGCCCTCCTTGGTCTACCAGGCAAGCAACTACCTCCCATCTAGCCCACTGCCATGGCCAGGAGGTTTTCGTGTCGTTCTTTCAAGGAAACCTTTTCACTGGTTTTAAGAATTCTTTCCAGTTACACTTAGCCATCTTGAGCACGGGCGTGAGGAAAGCAATATATGGGATCATAAAAGCATTAATCGCTCTAATCCGGCTTTGGAAGGGCAGGAGAACAAACTCCCGTCTTCTCATTTTTGAGCTTATTTCTCCAAGGACCCATTGAAATCTTTGTTTGTGGGTTACATCCACCCCTACGGGGGCTCCCAATTGTCTGAATAAACTCCCTTTTGAGATAAACTCTTTTGTCCAGACTGCAGGGTCAAAAGAGTCATTCTCCGACAGGGAGATAAGTCTTGACTTCTCTATATTACACTTGGATCCCGATGCCACGAAAAATGTTTGCACAATCTCTAGAGCTCTCATGACAACTTGAGGGCACGCCTTCAAGAATAGGAGCGAATCATATGCGAACATAGCTGGTCGTTGCCCGGTAATGCCAGATCTTGAATATATCCCCGCACAGCATTGGCTTCAAGCATCGTAATGAGAGGATGCGAGCCGATGGAGAAAAGCAAGGGGGGCAGGGGAAATCCTTGCTTAATAGACCTTTTAACCTCAAAAGAGCCTACAATTGTGTCATTAAACAGGAGCTCTGAATGGCTGCCAACACCTAGTGTGCGTATGAGGCGACAAAGGCGAGGCCCAAAGCCCAGAGCTCCCATGACTTCTTCTATATAGGACCATTCTATTCTATCATAGGCTTTATCAAGGTCCAGTTTGCAGCAAGATGCACTCTTGCTTGGAGAAGGATGCATACTCTATTACTACCATTGCTGCCAAGATATTGTCATATATAGATCTCCCTTTAATGAACCCGTGTTGATGGGGAGAGATGATTGACTCAGGAGGGGGGCAAGTCTGAGAGCTATCGCCTTGGCAATAATTTTGTATGCTACTGACATCATTATAATGGGACGCCAATGTTTAAGTTGAGAGCAGAAGATCTGTTTGGGGATAGGCTTGATAAGCCCTCTCTTAACACTTGCATCCAACGACTTTTCAAAAATAGCTTGATTGGCCATCCGTGTGAGAGGACCCTTGAGATCATCCCAAAATTCCCTGAAGAATCCAACCATCAGTCCATCCCAACTAGGGGACTTTTCATTGCCAAGAGCTTTTAGTGCCGCTGAGCATTCCTCCTCAAAGAAGGCCATTTCCATGCGGTTGGCTTCCTCCTAGGGAACCTTCTTTTCCACACTCCCAAGTAAAGATGCTCGGGCTTCTTCCACTTCCTGAGATTGGGTCTCTGGATGGCCGATAATCTGGCTGAGATAATTGAGCATCAGTCCAACCATCTCATCTTGGTTTTGAATTTTATTCCCTTTCTCATCATCGAGCACTTGCACGCGGCCTTGACTCTTCCTCACTTTCAGAGCCCAAAAAAAATGTGCTTGATTAGAAGGCTCTAGTTGAAGGAAATTTTCCCTAGAGAGCAATCTCGCCTTCTTGATTTCCTCCAACTGTTCATTGGCCAGGTGAGATTTAGCTTCAAGCCATCGCTTGTGCTCATCCTTGTTAGCCAGTCCGGCAGCCTTCCTAGAGCTAATTATGCTACCTCCTCTGTGAGATGTTTGATATGTGCCTCATTGGCTTTTTTAACCCGAAGTTTTGATAGCTTTTTGTACACTCCAAAAATATATATTCCAAGCACTAGGTTTATTCATCCCCTCATCTTTCTTGAGCTTTCCCAACGCTTTCTTGGTGATGCTTCTGAAGAGAAGGTCTTTGAACATGTGTGTCCCTGTAACCAGAAGCTTTTTCTCCCCTCTCGAGGATTGCCCCCCCCCCTATCTTTCTTGAGTTGTAAGTGTAATGGCATGTGATCGAAGAGGCTTTTTGTTGAGATTACCTTCATCTCTAACATCGATGAGATCCAGTCAGCTTGATGAGAGCAGTAGCATCTCTCCAGCCGAGAAGCAGTGCGGGCATACTGAAGGCTTGTGTAGGTGAATCCATGCATGTTGTTCCATGGGCCCACTTCCCACAAGTCAATAATAGCCCACTTCTTACATAAGCTCAGCCATTTAGACTTTTCTGAGCCAGCCAGTATACTAGCGGATCCTGTTCTATCCTTGCTTTTCTCGACCATATTGAAATCTCCAACCATCAGCCACTCCCCTTTGATCGGAGTATCCCTGAGCTGCATCCACAGTTAGCTCTATCCTTTGTGTTGCAAGGGCCGTAGACATTTACTATGGTGATAGGTTGATTGTCCCATCTAATTCTAACACCAAGGACTCTTCCGGAGGGGTGGTTTAGCACCATCTTTGGCTCCAAATCTTTGTCAGCAATGAACAAGACAGCACTGAAACCGTCATTTCCTTCCCCATAAAAGATAAGTTTTTTTCCTACAGCTTGTTTTCTCTTGCTACTATGAGCATCCAAATGGTGCTCTTGGATGGCCTAGCAATTGACTGCCTTCTCTTTCTTCACTTCTTCCCAGAAGAGAGTGCCCTTCTTCCGGGCCTTTAATCCCTTCACGTTCCAAGATTGAATAGAGAGAGTATCTATCATTGGGAAAGGGGGACAAATTCTTCTGCCTCTAGGAACTCTTCAACAGAGTTCCCATTCAGGTTGTCCTCTTACATTGGCTCCTTTTCTGTTGGAACCTGCATGGTATCCAACTTGGAAGTGAAAAGGTCCTCTTGATTCGTCTTCCCCAAAAATTTGAATAAGTTGTCATATAGGAAGGGAGGCTTTGGAAAATCCGGCGGGAGACCTTTGATTTGTCCCAATGCCCTAGCCTGCAGTTTGAATCATTTACATGAAATATGAGATATTTGTTGCCAGGCCTCATCTTTTGACCCAAGAGTTGGAGACATCACGATCTTCTGCATTACTATGGTGGCCGTTCTTTGCTGAGCGGTGGATGAAAAGCGATAGCTTTGGGTGGTCTTGCCCTTACCCCGGTTGCCATGATCTTGTTTCTCCACATCTTTAACCGAGTTGATTTTATTTTGACCACCCTCTGCCTTGCCAAGATTTTCAGTAGGCTTCTTTGTTGGATCTACTGTATTCGTTCCACCCTGTGGGGTAGCCTGTAATTCGCTTCTCTCCATCATCTGGTATGTAGGCTTTAGCACCTCAGCGGGACATGCCCTCACATAATGCCCGAATTTGTTGCATTTGAAGCAGGCCCCGAAGAAGGTGTTAAAGTTCAGAGGAATGATCTTTAGTCCTGCCCCAACATTCACCACCAAGTTCTTTGGCTGTGGCTTCCACATATCCCACCAAATACAGACCTTGTTTTTTGCTACACCCGAGGCTCTGGCAAATGGGTCAAAAAGTGGATCACCAAGCGAAGCTGGAGGTCCTTCAAGTTCTTCTTAAGCCATACGGGGAGGTTGAAAAACTCCACCCATAGTGGGCAAAGATCCTTGAATGCCTCATTAGATTCAAACAGAGGGTCCCAAGGGAGCACGCACACCGGCGCACAATTGAAGAACAGCGGGCTTTTTGCCAAAACCCTCTCAACCATTACACTTACGTTGAACTGAATTGACACAAATCCTTTTGCTATATATTAGGTGAACATTACTAAGCCGTGCTGATTCAGAACCAGTGGACTGCAGAGCCAATTACTGAGCTCAATTCTATTGGGAACTCTCCTCATAAACCCGAAGACCAGAGTGGAATTTGCAACATCTTCAAGTTGTCTTTTCACAATGGCAGGGGGAACAACCACCGTAACGACATCTTCCACCTCGACACGCTGCGGGAGCGCCTTCTTGAGTGCTTAGAAAGCTCTGTCTCCTTTGGCCACTTCAGCAGCATCCTCTTGCGTCGTCGAATCTTTGTGCGACCTTTTGTTCAATGATAGTGCAGAAAGGATTGTCGCTAGGTCTTTTTCCACCTGCTTCTTTCTTTGTTTCAGTTCCTCCTTACTCAGATTAATAAGGGAGCTTTGAACGCTATCATCGACGCCCGGTTTCACAAAGTCGCCTGTCGGATCGATAACATTCAGAGCGTCGGGCTGTTGTTTGCATGCCACCATTGCTTTGGCGTAGGACGACCTAGAGGAGCTCGCCATGGAGCGGTGAAAGGCGATAATACTCGCTTCCCACTAGATGGTGGTGAAAATCCTATCGGGATAAGTACAGGCTCAATATGCAAATGCGATTATTAACTAAAGGCTCAAAGTGCGATTATTAAAGAGATAATAATCACAATTTCGGGCTAACCCTGCAATAGCGAGCACTCACACGAAGCACAGAGCCGACCTAGGATCACATGCTAGGGGGCGAGAGTGGACGCACAGAGGCTCCTAGCCTGTAGAACTGGGTCACCACAGACTACATGCCTAGGGAATAAGTTGCACATGCAATGCTGCCGAGAGCAACAATGAGCCACAAAGGAGGACCCGGCTCAACCTCACCATCGCAAGATCATCTACAGACCATCTTAACCCTACCTTAGAATCGAAGCCATCGTTCGCTAAAGGTCTTCATCGTTCAGCACTACTAGAACCTTAATCACTACACAACATATGGAAAGCTTAAAGCATTTCTAAGCAACTTATTTTATCAAGCCCTTAATACTTCATTGACAGATTTTCTATAGAGCTAGAATTTAGAAAAGAAGAAGTGAGAATCCATCAATATATGACCCTCCTACATGTGCCTTCACATGTACCTTTTGAAATGAACAAGGTGGGTTCACTTTGGAATTCTAACTTTGAACAAGGTGAAGATTCAGTTTGGAATTCTAACTTTAAACAAGGTGAAAGTTCACTATAGCTTACATAATGCTATTAAGAGGAATTTAATAATAAGAGAGCCCTTTGTGAGAGAAAAAAAAACGAGAAAGTGACATTGGCATTTAAATTTTTTTCTATCACAATAGAGTATTATACTTTTTGGAAACAAATGTAACAATGAATTATGAGCTAAACAAGTGATAAAATCACAAGGCCTGCCTTCAATTAGGTATAGCAGAAAGAAAAAGTGTATTTAATCTTAAAAAAAGAAAACAATGTAGTCATAATATCTTCAAAATATTTATCACAATGCTAACGATTGAATGGGGACTATCTAAGATACAAATACTATATTTAAACTTCTATGTAAATACGAAGCATTATTATCAAACTAGATATGATAATCACCATGTTCATATCTATATCACATGTTATGAAAGAGCATGTCTCTTTTCGTGATTGTTGAATAAGTACTTAGTAAATCCATTTACTACCTTCTAAGCTTGAGATGTTTATATTTCAATATACAATCATAATTTTTAATAATATTTATAAACTATCTATGTTGGGTACATCGTCTTAGGTCTTAATACACCTCTATATCCATCCAATTTGTGATGTGGCCAATAGTAAACTTCCATGCACTAAACTTCCTTAACACTAGGTTGGTAATGGAACACTTTTATGTCCTGGGACACTTTTATGTCCTGTGAAGTGACCATTTTCCTTGAATTATGTCAAGAGTTTCAAAATGGATTTTGAGGTGCTATCTATCTAGAAAGTTGTCTCATGAGCTGAAAAAAACTCGACATTTTTTTGGAATATCAATTCCATCTTTAACATTGTCCTTGCACAACATTTCACAACCTAAACTGTGTGAAAAAACGGGTCCTGTTTTTGGCTTTTTTCAACTTTTTGCAACTATACCCACTCTAGAATTCATGTTTGTGAGGTCTATAATGCTAGAGAACTATCTTTAGTAGTCCTCAACATGTCCTGATGCTTCTAGGGAGAAATAAGTATTAAAGTTGTAAGTTATGACCAAATTACAAAAATTGTCCAATCCTGTTTTTTAGCCAATTTTAGCTCTTCTATGATTTTTTTGGTGGATTTCATGATATCCAAATTCATTTTTGATTTTCTATGTCGCATATTGTAACATAAAGCTAACATTCCTTGAGTTTTGGGGCACCTAATACCCTATTTTGCATAGTACACAACGATGGTTGATTTTTTCAATTATGGAAGAAAACGAAACATTCTAGTATATCAAGTAGAGATTTTTCAATATTGTTAGTTTCTTGTGACAACTACATGCATTTTGTAGGTAGTAACCATATCTAGTCATAAGGATCAAATTTGGCTAGATATTGAATAGTTTCTATGGGATTCTACAACTCATAATTTTCAATCCAGTTTTTTCATGTTTGTTGTATTTAACACTTCATCTTTGTCCCCAAGATTCCCCTTCGTAAGAGACGTATTATTATTTTGACATGCTCCATGGCTCCTTATGAACATAAAGAACAATAGGAAACTAAGAAAACATGCATATATTATTTGTATTGAACGTGGCTATAGAAACTTTGATGATAGGTTTGCAGAATGGTAAAAATTCAACTTTTTTGTACCTATTTATTTTGGAAAGACAAAAAATAGTGAGTGAGAAGCAATCATATGTTCTCATCACCAACCCATTGAAGTTAACTAGGGAATTTATCTCAAGTCCTACAAAAATCCCTAATCTTATTTTTATGCAACAAAACGTAAGAAATGACTGTTTTGATGAAAATTCACTGGTCCATCAACTTTGGAGGCTTGGTGTGACCAAAAGATGAGAAATTTTACAAGTTTCTTATTTTTTCCATGTTTAGTAGGCCTTGAACTATAACCTCATGAAAGGATTTTACAAAATGAGTGGATCTACTATGGTTTTGGAGGTTTTTTTCAAAACCCTGAAAGGACACTTTTATGTCCTGTTAGGTTACCAACCTAGTGTTAAACTACACAAGATTTTAACCCCATAAAGGTTTTGATTGCTCAAATTGTATACATTTGTGAGTATAGCAAGTATAGTACTCTAACCCCCATGCACTAAACTTTCTTAAATTGCACAAGATTTCAACCCCATCAAATGGTTGATTGCTCAAATTGTATACCTTTGTAAGTATAACAAGCAAAAAAAAACTCTTAACAAAGAAAGATCGTCGGCATTGATATTTTGCATCCGTAACTAGTCAAAGGAAGAAGCCACCCTTTCCAAGCCAATTCATGTAAGATTTCTAATCTTTGTACATTGTACGCCATTTTTTATATCCTTCATCTCTTTATTAAACAATGACCATTGAACTTAGTAAATAACACATCACTGAAAGATCCATCACATAAACATGCAACAAAATCCCCATTAACGAGTTTAAAAAGACACAAAAAAAAACAAACATTTAGATGTAAATTGATGTTAGGAAGTTGAGGTTTTCATAGCTTATAGGAAAATATTAGCAAATTTGAAACCTTATGTGCTACATAGTACCACCAACACAATAAGAACATTGGAGTTCCATCCTAACTTTAGGAGAGACAATGTAGGACACACATTCTTTATAAATACTAAGTATATATGGATAAGCACATGTAAGTATGTGTTTAAGGCCAAAACAACCAAAAAAGACATATTGAGCACTATGTTTTCACTCTACAAATTATAAAACTTGCACAAACAAAACAACAAATTCGACACGATGATAGAACTTTTGCTTCTTGAAACACCCAATAAACTAAGTGTGTAGAAAAGACTGAAGCTAAGTGTGTAACTGTTTCCTATCCTTTACAAACAATTCCATAACTCACTAAGCAATCCTTCAAATTTCCACAACCTTGCCTACATAAAAGACTTGAAGTTGAGTGTGTAGTTATTGTTTCATGTCCTGCATTATAGCCCTCTTGTAAGGATGGGCAAGAGAGAAGTAGAGTCTCTCTCTACTTTACAAAAGCACCAGAGAGAGAGAGAGAGAGAGAGAGAGAGAGAGAGAAGAAGAAGAAGAAGAAGAAGAATATAATTTTAATGTCATAGGAAACTATCCCAAGAGACCTGAGAGAGAGAGAGAGAGAGAGAGAGAGAGAGAGAGAGAGAGAGAGAGAGAGTGAGAGTGAGAGAGCGAGTCTAGACATTCACGCATTTCCTACAGCTTGAGTGTATTTGCCTCCACGAAACAGGAGAGAACTAGGATTCTGGGAAAGATTGAGAGAGAGAGAGAGAGAGAGAGAGAGAGAGAGAGAGAGCATCTTGTTTGACTCATGCCAAGGTGATGGGCCAATGGCGACGATGCACATTTGCCTCTCGCCTCTCCACTTCTCTTGCCAACTCACCAACTAATTGAGAGAGTGTGATAGGGCTAGCCAAGGTTAATTACCAAAGGGGAACACCAAGCATCCACTTGGAGGACACCCATTTAGCGGGAAGGCCAAAATGTACAAGATGACAAATTAGAGACATGGGGGCTTAATAAAAGGCCAAAACCAAGGCCAAGTTCAAATTTTAAAGACACAAGACTCTCTCCTTGTAGGGTGATTTATTCCAACCGCATGTCGGAATGGTCTTGCGGAGAGGCTATCAACTTGTAGGTTGCATGTGAAAAAAACTGGTTATGTGTCCTTGTCGCCATGGGCAATCAAATTCAAAACCACTAGCTCTACATAGTCGACATCTCCCCATTAACTTAACACCATGGTTGGAAATCTACTTAGTTGTCATGTTTGCCTTTGATGCCTTTATCACAACACCTCAAACCATCCACCTATTGAACCACTTGTAGCCTTAATGTACTGAGCAATCACCCAAACTAAACTATGGGGGAAAATGAGAGGCTGAAGAGGAAAGTCAAACTGGATGTGTATTGACGTTCAACAAGCCCTAGAAAGAAAATATTTTCAATTTTTCTTCTACATGGGAATCATTATATTGGGATGCACATGAACAAGGCTCAATCTTGAGCTCGAGCCACAAATGTTTTAGTATTATGAGTTTATGACTTAAATTTTTTTTAGGTAGCTTGTACCTCAAACAGTAACAAAGTTAAACATCAAGTTTCACTTTGGCTACACATAACCATAGCAAGTACTACAATCAAAACCTGACTTGAAGTTATAAATTCTCCACATCATTATAATCAAAACTAGTTTAGTCATGGCTCAATATTGGGTATCATTGTAACTTTACAAGGGTTTCTCTTAGCTTGTATGTGACCCCAAAGTTCTAGTTACACTTGGGCTACACATCATCATGGCTTGCAATATGGTTGGCTAGGAGTTTCACAGCCCCCTACTTCAATAGCCCTGCCATCACCGTCGCCAACAACACTGAACAATCACTAATTATAGCTTGCTTCCACGGTCGTGCTCACATCAGAATCAGCCCTGCTATATTGTAGTTCATACCTAAGAAATGCCCACATGCAGCTTTGACATGGGCTGGAGTTTTCCACTGCGCAGGTCAACAACATTCACAAGAGGTCTGTGCAATCACCTAGTTCGTTGGCACGTACTCGAGGCAACCACAATCTTTAGTTTTGTAACTATTAATTGACAACCCTTGGATCTAACCAATCATCCTCACTGATTCCTCGGTCATCTTCATAGAATGTGCCATCAACACCGAGATGATTAAGTGGTGCAAGCCTCTCTAATTTCCTCCCTCCCTCCCTTAAGTATCGTGTCACCATTTGATCCCCGATCATCAATTCATTCTTCTGCTGCAACAATCCTCATTGAGATATTGCTCTCCTCCAATAGCCCAATGTTACTATAATTTCGGTTTTCCTCTTCTCATGCCACAAAGTATTGAGTTGAAAGGATCCCACGAATGGAATGATTTAAATTGATATCATAGCATCCTAGATATTCTAATTGTACATACTACATCCCTGCACACATATTTCAAGAGGAGACCCTTCACCAAGCAGCTCATGAGCAACCCGGTTGCACGACCTCTGCTATGTTTTGATGGAGTCTAGGGTTGCCCCCTAAGACCATCTTGATTAAGATCCTGTAGCCTTAGCTGCTCCATCAACCCGAGCTAGACGGCTAGTTGCAAGAAGTCGTAGTCACCCACGAAAATAACATTGAGGAGGGTGCTATGTGCCTAGAGCTGGGAGGGAGTAAAGGCATTCTAGTGTTCATGATTGGTAAGATCATACAAACGCAGAAACGTCCAAGCATAGAAGTGTGTCCTCCAAAGTTCATCCACTCCTTCTGAAAACGTAGGTCAGAAGCAGCTTTTGAGAGAGAGAGAGAGAGAGAGAGAAAGAGAGGGATGAGCACCATGCCCTAGGGCTGCACAGAGAAAGAGCAGAAGGCGGAAGTCCTTACTCTTGACTGTGTGTGTGTGTGTGTGTGTGAGAGAGAGAGAGAGAGAAGAGAGAGAAGAGAAAGACGATAATATTCTAGTGCATTGTATGTTAGAAATTGATTCATGACGTCTGAAAACTTAAGTCGAGGCTTGGAAGCAGCTTTCGAGCGAGGGGGAGCACCATGCCCTGGGCTGCACAAAAAGAGTAGAAGTCCGAAGTCCTTGTGTGGAGACTCGCGAGAGAGAGAGAGCGCGCGCGTGCGCGAAAAGAGAGGCAATAATAGTTTTGTAGATCGTTTCTCATGACGAGTCATGAGAGCCGTCACTTACCCTCCACTTACTAATTCCCAATGTCCCACCACTTTCAACTAAAGTAAGCATGTATCCATCGATTTTCTCAAAAGTTTAATAAGCAATATTTTTGAAAATTGCTACTCTGGATTCACTTGAAGCACTTGAAGCTCTTAGATACGTCTCTTTCACCCAATCAAAAATTGTCTTTTTAAAAAATAATCTTTTTTTAAAATTAAAAATAAATGAACATTCACTTCATATTTTAAAACTCAAGACATGTTCCATCATTAAACTTGCACACTGTTCATTTAAATGAGTGCCCACTATCTTATTTCAACCAATCAGCATTTTGGTTTATCAAAAATGCTTGAAAATGCAACACAACCTTTTTTTTTCTATTTTAGCCAGCAAAAAAAGAAGGCATCTCTATAGCCTTTGCCCTTTGGACAGGCCAAAAAACACAACCAAACGTTGAGGCCTTTGCCACTTGCAAGCCAATAAATAAGTAGAAAATTCATGAGGCTTGTCACTAACTACATTTTAAGGGGTGGGTGTAGTAAGATGTAAAATTTGAAAGGCAAACTATTTCAAAATGTTTAGCTTATTTTTGGCTATGTGTTCTATAGATTCATAGGTTGGTTGTCAAAGGAGCTAGCGTGGTTGATTGAGCATTCATCTTTTGTGACTTGGGTCATGGATTTGAATGTGGTCGTGCTTACTAGGATAACATTCATGAACGTGCTTTTTGAGTGGGAATACTCACTCTGTTACCCAAAAAAAAAAAAAAGATTCATAGGTTTGTCAAGTTCTATTTAGCAAATAGTGTTGCCTATCTTTTTTGAGATATCAACCAAATTTAGAGAATCAACCCATGATTCCCAATCATCTCTTTCTTAACCATTGATGACTTGACCTAGACTGTTCCATCTGTCCCCTATATTAACTACCAAGTTAAAGAATCTATGCACACCATTGTGTCTAGATTGATGCACGCCATCGTCTGCAACATCCATTTGTCTTCATGTGTACCTACTATCTCCCTCCCTCTCTTTCTCTACGCACCCTAGTCCTACCTGCACCTCTCATCAGCCTTCCTCTGTCCCTAAGTCTCTCCTGCAAGGACGTCAACAATGACGATTATCACACAAAATGTCATTTGATCAGCGATCAGCCCTACATTGCACTACTCAACAAAGCAAAAAAAAACACACAATGGGTTAGGGTCACTGCTTCTTATGATATAGGAGCACTTGGCTGCACTTGGGATTTCTCTTTGTCTTTCTTTTGGGATCTCTATGTAGTAATACCATTGCGAGGAAAAAAATCTCTATGTCTCTCCAGGTTTCTCCTAACGCCCCCCCCCCCCTTTCTCTCTCTCTCTCTCTCTCTCTCCTTTTCCTACACGTGCCACCTCCCCTTTTTTATTCTCAAAGCTATCTCAACATTTGAGTAGATTCCCTTTGATGAAGTACCTCAAAAAGATTGATCACATCCGTTAAGGTTTTTAAATGAAATGACCCTTTTATCGACTAAAGAATCAATGCTTCACATGCACAAGTCACATGCATGCCTAGCTCTCTTTGTCAGTGTTCAATAAGCCAAAAAGAATTCTTTTAAGTGTGACACAATTTAATCCCTATACTATAAGGAATCTTGATTACAATCGTCAACCTAACAAGCTCACAACCACTCTTTACCAGGATATCTCGTAGTAAAGGCCGATAGGTGGGCTAGGCTAGCTACTCGAAGCAACACATTCGGCAACTTAGATGCCCTCCACACAAGAGGGGGTGATTGGTAAGAAGTGATGGATTTGACAATTCACATGATACCTCTCACACTTATCCAAGGAAGGGGTGATGGGGGAGATGTACCTGCACCCTAAAAGGGTGAAAAATCTATACTATTATAAAAGGGGGAGGGTTCCGCCCCCCTGGCACAATCTCTTTCAACCGGCTTGTGTTCCTTGTAGCTCCAATGAATGACGTGCAAAACGAAAAAGGTGGTAGAGAGAGAGAGAGAGAGAGAGAGAGAGAGAGAGAGAGGCGGCCGAAGGTTGTCGGCCATACTAGTTCCAATAGTGGAGGGAAGAGAGGGGTGAGTACTTCCCACACGCAAGAGGCTAATCCATTATTTGAAAGATATTACCCCCTCTTCCTCACATGTGAGGAAAGGGATAATTTGTTATTTGATTTGGGGGGGGGGGGACACGAAAATTTAATGAGGCCAAGCGGTGGGTCAACGGTGGGGGGCCGTGTGCACGAATCTCAAGGAGGTTTAAGGGCTCAAAAAAATGAGCGTCAAGTGTTGCGCACGGGATTTGAACTACGATGGGCGCCATATAAGGCTTGTTGCCTATCCAAGACTCCAATGCGTACATGTTGACCATGATACCAAACATATGCATAATAAGTAAACCCGAAGAGGTTCCTTGCTTGTCCAAGTTTATTTTTTCATGTCCTAGTTTGCTATGGGTCATCCTACGGTTGCACGTGTCCCGATCTACGTGTCCTAGTTCCCCTGTCGTAGAGCCCACCGCTTGAGCTTACTTAGATTGGCCGTGCCCTTTAGTTTTTTTTTTTGGGGGGGGGGGGGGGGATGGTTTGGAAAGAGCTATGCACCCCAAGGAGGTGCAATTAGCCTCAATGAGTCCCTTAACCCCTAAATAAGCAATGATGTGGTTTGGAAATCCTCAATAAGAAAAGATCTTGTCATAAGCACGTTGAAGTTGAAATTCATGTCTTCACCCCTAAAAAGAATGAATCAAAGCATTTTAAATTCTTCTATCTCACAACATTGAGACCTTTCCTTTATATAAAAAATATAAAGATAGCCTTTCTTCAATGTCACATCCTAATGCATATCTCTCAAGGATTTTTTTCCTTCTCTCGCTTCCCTCCCAAGTTGCAGTGTTCGGGAAAAGTGTGCCTCAATTTAGCCTTGAGCCGATTGAGAAATCAAAACAATCGATTGAAGGAAAGAGGAGAGAAGGAGAAAATTTGCTTGATTTTTTTTAAAAATTAGAGTTAAATTACAATAAATTTTGATAATTTTTAAAGATTTCCTCTTTGAATCTACCCTAAAGGGGATTTTGTATACGTTTGCAAAATTGGTCACTACTCCCAACCCGCAAGACTTGTAGCTCCTTATCCTCACCTTGCATAGACACAAAATGCAAGGGAGTAGTAAATGGGGAGCCCCCTTAGTGGTATTGTTTGTAAATCATGGTAAGGGAGTCCAAGGGGGTAAGGAGTAACAATAGGACTATCTTGTCCATTTCAAAAATTATTATTCACTTGGAACTTTACCCTTCCCAATAGCAATTTTAAATTCTTAGTGTTCAGCAAGTTTTTTTAACAAAAATTAAAAAAAGAAAAGAGTAAAGTAGAAATGATTTTTGCGTTGTAGCATGGTAAATAGCGAAAATTCTATCAAGAGTTGTTCAAATTTTGGTCCTAAATTTTAAAATTTCTAGTTTCAACAGAGTCTAAAGAGATTCTCTTTAAAGTGGCATTTTTAAGAGTGTTGGATCTCTCTCTCTCTCTCTCTCTCTCTCTCTCCACATTCAAAATTGGTAGAGCTCCCTCTCTTTCTCACTCTCTCTCTCTCTCTCTCTCTCTCTCTCACACACACACACACACACACACACACACACACACATTCTTGCATGTTATGACGATTTGCAATAGAAGGGTCTACCTTGTTGGGAGTCTGTTGTTGTGTAGGAGTGCAACTTGCATGCGAGGTTGCATAGGCAACTACAGGGAGTTGGGGTTTGCTCTTGGAAGGGCATGGGCCTGTTCTGCACATGTCAATGCGAAGGCAACTTAGTCGGTGGCCGAGCGTGCATGTTAGGGAGGAGTGGGATAGATCAATGTATAGGCCCTATAGGCTTACCTTACTAGGTGTAGATTAAAGGAGGAATCTTTTTAAAAAAAATATTGTTCTTTTCTAGATCGAGCGAGAATAATGCATGGCAATGTGGTTTCCTAGGACCATTGGAAATTGGCAGTCCAGATTTGTATACCGAGTGGAACACAACGGACCTTGATGGAGACAAACGAACCTTAAAGAGGTCAAACGAAGTAAATAAGTACTTTGCTAGTAGCAACGGAAGGTCACCTTTCAAGGCTTTGGGAATATGCCATTGAGCCGCCAAGGCCCAAGGTAAACCCACATTTCGCGTGAGCTTGCCAATTAGTTCTCCGCTCACACGCACACAGAGAGAGAGAGAGAGAGAGAGAGAGAGAGAGAGAGCCACATATTACATTGCAGAGCTAGCAGATTGTGCAATGTCGAGGGCGCCATATTGCATGTGCCCACAGCGCAACTGATAGATAAAAGCGGCAGAGCTTGCTTTGTATTGCACCCATTGCAACGCGCGCACACTACACACACACACACACACACACACACAGAGAGAGAGAGAGAGAGAGAGAGAGAGAGAGAGAGAGAGAGAGAGATGGAACACCATGTCGACATTATAACTCCTCTGCTAGACGACCACCACGAAAACAACCATCCCGACTCAGCAGAAACACAGGACGGCTTAGGGCAACCCGCCAGCATGCGGCATACGAGCTCCGAGTTTTCAAACGATGACCGCCTCCACCTCCAGAAGCTCTCTGGCCGTTGGCAATTCAAGCTTCAAAGAAATTTTGGAAAGTGGATCGACATTTTTGATGAGTCTCAGGAATTTCTCTCTCCAGGTTGGCTTACTGGTTCTCCAGTCTACATGCATGTCAGGATGCACATGCTCTAATCTATACATTGTAAAGGAGAAATGATACATACATCGTTCAGGAAAACATAGATGTGCATGCACCAGCTACATCACTCAGCACGCATGTTAATGCATCTATGCACATATTTGATAGGCTCACCTTTTTTGCTTTTCTGTCATCAAGTATTCTCACCTGGTCATGGGCTGCTCCTCAATCCTTAAGGAGGGATTACTATTATTATTGCGGCCTCATACGTTCTCCCATATGTTGCATAGATTTTATCTACATAATGCAAAATTTGAAAGTTTTAATTCATGATGTGTGTATCAAAGCAACCATCTGTTATTCTATTCTTTTTGTGTGTGCGTATGTATTCATCATGTTGCTCTAATCATGCAGTACCTTTCAAGCATCAATAATTGCTATGAATATGGTTTGTTAAACTTGTGGAAAAAATGCTTCAAGTGCAAAGCCTTGAGGGTTACTTTCCTCTAGTCGTCACTCAAGTATACATAGCTTTTGGACTTTACCTAGTACTTCTAAATGTGTCTCCTTCTAATGGTCATTGGTTGTTATTGCTCAAAGCCAAAGAACCTTGTCTCTTAAAGTGTTGGGTCTCAATTCTCCATATGCACGTTTTGGTCAAATAAATTTTGCTAGTTTACTGAATTTCCAGAAATTTGATATGGTTTCTTCATTGCTGCCTCTTGAGGTACCGTTGAAACATGTACGTGAAGCTATAATTTGAGCAAAATGTAGTGTTCTAAGTTTTTGAAGGATAGTTTTGTGCGAGGTACTTGTCACAAATTGCGGCTTATTCATAGTGATGTTTGTGGTCCAGTGTATACTTTTATCTTTTGGGAACCTTTGTACTTAGTTACTTCATTGATGGTTATACTGGACATGTATCCGTTTAAGGCAAAGTCTGAAGTGTTTATGTGCTTAAGGCAGCTTTTTCTTATGGCTGAAAATGTGTTTGATTGTATAGTGGCTTGGTTTTGATTTTTTTTGATTTTTTTTTTTGGGGGGGGGGGGGGGGGGGGGGGTTGTTGTCACAAACTGGAACGCATATGAATATCAGTAAGTTCAAAAAATTGAACCAATCTAAGATAAAAGGGATAGGGAAAGAAGACATCAGCATGTCAATGCAATTTGTGGGGGCTATCCACGTCATTAGGTCCGTACCGTTCTGGCACGTCATCAGTTTGTGACATACCCCCTCTTGAAAGAATTGTATTCGCCCTCGATTACGCCTGCAAAATCAGACATAAGCCATAAACTAGTTCAGCAAACATTGACTCTAAGTACGAATGCACTAGACGCCACAAATCTAGCATTTGCACAAAGACGACAATCACTGCACATTCACATCACATTCAAATCATATCACACAGAATCCATCCAGATCTAGGACCATGATTCTTGGCAACATATTTAGCAATTGCAAATAGATCTACACCGGACCTCACTGATGCCAGATTAACTAATCCTTATTGCGATCAAGCCCATAGATTTCTCAAGACCGAAATGATGCAATCATTTTATCTTTCAATCTTGCACTTAAACACCATCACGTGAGTGAGTTCTCAAAATCAGATTCATTTCTGGTAATTCCAGTTCATCAATCATACACTTAGGTCATACTCAACAGAGTGTTTTAATCATTCAGTCTAGTAATCTTTTCTGTGTGTAGCCATCTCATCCCTCGGGAACTCTTGATGCGCTCACCACAATATCATTCATCACCATTCAAAATTAATGATTCTTATCTCGAATCGAGATCGGGTTCATTCTGGAGCTGTCATTGCTCCCAGTTGCGTTCATCATCATCAATTTCACGTGTTATCTGCACACAAATAGCAAGTTCAAACATTAATTTCAATAAATTAAAGTCATCTTCGGGAACTTCCCATTTCAAAGTGTTTCACGATTCTTCTTGTGATCAGGCTCATCCTGGATCTGCCATTGCTCTCGATTGTATTTAGATGCAAATTCGTCATCATCTCATTCTCGGTTTTATCTGATGTTTGTACACAAATGACAAGATCTTCCAAAAACATTAATTCCACACGTGCTCGAAGATTCTTTAATAGAATTTCTAGTGAACTTTGGAAGTGCCAAAGTGCTTTGTCTCCTCTTTAGTAGGACCGGTATGCTTTGAGAAAAACACACGCCTGAAGCTCTGATACCACTGTAACAGACCTGGACACGCCAAGTCGGAAAATCTGACAGGACACACGAGAGAATCACTTAAAATCCTTCACAAACTTTTTCACACTTCAAAATTAGAGTCGACATGGCCCGGTGTAGTTCCGTGCCCAGAGGTATTGGCCCAAAGTCTAGCTATTAATGCTTGAGCAAAGTACAGTTGCCCATGAGTCCTCTCTACTCGAAGGCTCGTCATCACTTCTGAGTTAGAGAGTGGCCCGAGGTCTTATTTAAAGGCCCTTGGCCATGGAAAAGCGATTACATGAAAAGCTTTCAACTCAAAAGTAGTCTCCCCCAAAAAGCTGACGCTGGTTTTCAGCTAGTGAAATTACGGAAACCTGTACGTTGCCACATCAGCACAACCCGCGCAAATCCCAACCGTCCATACAACCTGTCAACACAATTCACGACGATCCGTACAGCCAACCCACCAGTCATCCCTTTTTAATTTTTAATGTCCACAGGGCCCAATCGGACGAGACCAATAAGTTGGAACAATTTATTACTTTGGGTCTAGTCCCTTTCTAGCATGCCACATCGTCAGTTTGTGACATACCCCCCTCTTGAAAGAATTGTAATCACCCTTTGATTACACCTGCAAAAATAGATAGAGGCCATAAACGATTTCAGTAGAGACTGACTCTAAGTACCAACGCACTAGACAACACAAATCTAGCACTTGCAACACTGATTTCCGCGTTTTGCGTTGACAGGTGCTGACGTGGTAGGCTGTACGGATTTTTGGAAATTACGTTGACTGCTTTTGGGAGTCCCCAGCGCTATCTTTTGAGAGCAGATGCCTTTGGGTTTAGTGCTTTTGAACTGAATGCTTTTGGGGCTCTGCTTTTGGGCATCTCTTGTACTCTTTATAAGAGCCCTTGGGGCTTCACTCTGAGAGCATCTAGACGCAGAGTCTGAGAATAGAGGTCCTTTGGGAGTTGTACTTGGAAATGATTAATGATAAAGACATATTGAAAGGTGCACCAGACTTTGGGGCCAATACCTCTGGGCATGGCCGGGCCATCTCGACTCTAATTTTGAAGTGTGGAAAAGTTTGTGAAATATTTTAAGTGATTCTCTTGTGTGTCGTGTCAGATTTCCGACTTGGGGTGTCCAGGTCTGTTACACCCCAAGTCAGGAGAATGTTTTTTGTCGGCTACAATTCTTTTTTCGAAGAATATCGACATTATGATCCAGACAAGAAGCATATTGTACTTAGCCGTGATGTCATCGTCAACAAGTTTCTTTCTTCAAAGGGTGCTTCCGCTCTTAAGTTTTCCACGATGAACCCATATTTACTGATACTTGGAGACTCAGATTATGATTTGCCTCTTATGAACCCTCTTTTCCAACTCTTGTCTCTTAGGCTACGGAGGGGGATGCACTCGTTGCTGATGATCAAAATGACAATGGTTCGCACCATAGTGCAGAGATAGTGCCAAATATAATAGTAGCTCCTTCCCTGGGGAGCAAGTCGGATGCAATGTAGACTAAGATTCCTCCCAGAAAAGCATCTCCTTTTCCTTGAAAGCACTTAAAAATATTCTTCTTTTTAGAAAGAGCTTCTCAGAACCCATCTGTCAGGTGCAACAGAATTGAATAGTGAAGATCTAGTTTTACACCTCCACAAAATCCTTTCGTTCCTTGCGTTAATGATTCCTTTTTGCTTGAATGATGGTTCCTTTTACTTTCCCCTGAAGAGAGAGTGAGAGATGTGTAAAGGGAGAGAGAAAGAGAGATAAGAGAAGCCATGACAAGCGAAGAGAGAAGTAAGCAGGCGGAACTAAAGCCCCCAGAGTTGGGGAAATTTTTCTCTTTGCAGGAAGTTGACGAGACTTGGGATTCTTTGAGAAGGCGACAAGAGCATGATGCTCAAGAACCTTGAGAATCCTTGGAGCGGAATGCTCGAGATCCTTCAAAAACTAGAAAAAACCCATGAATATCCAGTCCATATCCATTGCCAAGAAATCTTGTCATTTCGTGAAGGATATGAAGAAGGTCTCTAGACCTGAGGACATTGCAGTCAAGTTGTTTACTTTTGACGGAAGGGAAGATGTCTTGAAAGCTACTACTCTCATTTGACAATTTGAAGTTGCCTTTGCAAACGGCAATTTCTTAGAAGTGTCGAAGATGATGCATGTGACCAAGCATCACAAGGGGATTGCAAGTTCTTGGTGGTATACCAAAGCTCAGTAAAGAATTCAAAACAAGACTTGGATTCAATTCAAGGCTGAATTTTTTGAGATTTTTTTAATCCTCTACACTTTGAGGAATGCATCAGAGAAGATTGGGATCAGTTTGCCAAAAAGGACCAGAAATGAGTCATAGATTACGTGAACATGTATTGGTTCATTCTTGACCATCTCTGAGGAAGAACAGATGAAAAAGTTTAACGAATGAATTTTACCCGAACTTCGTAGAAGCATGCATATCCGGAACATACCTTGCAGCGGATGGTGGAGTAGGCAATACAAGCTGAAAGTGTACAATCCAGTGTACAAAGAATTTAATTCCCACAATGGGATGGAAACCATTGAATACAGAAAAAATGAATTTTTGTTATTTCTCATCGAAGGATACATTTGTATGCGGAGAAAGTTTTAGAGTATAAGGTAATTCAATCTAACTCTTGAGATTTTGAACAGAAGACCCTCAACATTAAGTGAGAGGAAAAGTCTTTGATCAAAGTTAAATCTTTGAGGTTCTCATAAACTGCATTTTGCTTTTATGCACTAGGTATGCATATGTCTAACCAAGACCGATCACTCTCGAGTTTTTATGAGAGTAGGATCACGTTGGAACATTGTTCTATGAGATGAATTGGTTTGATCAACCATCTCGAAAGTCATTGATTGATCTAGTATCTGGTAGTTTTCTAATAGATTACTTGCTATTGTAGGTAGGACTGTAAGGTGCAGCGGAAGTGAATGTTGAACTTTGCTCAAGATGAGTGCTCCGAACTGTGCTCAAGGGTTCCTTTTCCTTATGGAAGGGAGAGCCTTCCGTTTCCTTAGTTGGAGAGTGCAAATGATCATAAACAAAGTGGAAAGACACTGTGAATGAAGGTGCTGAGACTGAGGAGAGAGAAGAGAATACGACACCAGAATGTTGTCAAACCCTCCTCCAAGGGCCCCACTCTCTATGGTGAGAGAGGTCTATGCTATTGATTGCACAAATCTCGTACAATGGTCTAAATGCAATGGACTTGCCGACGATGAGATGAGCTGAAAACTGAAAACGCTAGGGGCTGAATTCTACAAATCTTGTATCTGCTGAATTCTGACTCTATGTCAGTGACGACGGCGATGATGACGACGCGATGATGATGCGCTGAAAACGCAGATGCTGAAATCTGCGAATAGCGGGCTGAATCTGCAAACACTGGTTGATCTGACCGTGTGGCGAGGATCCACTATGGAAAGGTGAGATCTGCGAGGTTTGGGGCCTCTACTGCGGAGTCTAACTGCTGAAAACTGAAAACGCTGATACTATGTGTTGATCTGTCGTCGGGAATCTGCAAAACGCTAGGCCAGATGTGTTGCTTGCAAAATCGCCAGGGCTGACTGCTGTTTGCAAAACGCTAGGCTCAATTTGATGCCAAAACGTTGGTCTTGATTTGCTGTTGGCTGGAAACACTAGGCCTCCTGCCGGTCTTGCTGAGAAGGTGCCTGTGAGTTTGTGGACTCCTGCTGCCTCTTCTGCCAGAAAGTGCTAGCGCTAGCTTTTCTTATATATTGACTTAGCCAAATTGCCCTACCCAGTTTCCCAACAAAGTCACTTATTAATAATAAGTGAAAAATGGCTAAAATGGGAAAATGGGTTCTATGCACTGTAAAATGCTCATGATGGCTACTGATGGTAATTCTGATGATCATGCTATGTGCAACCAGAGGTTATGCAACTGCTCTAAGTGCTTGGACATGCACGGCTTGCGTACAGGCTCACAAAGGTGCCAGAACGCTTCCTAAGCTGAACTGAACCCTAGACCTGAAGTATCTTGTCCACATGCACATAGGGTTAGATGTGCACGTGACAAGGACAGACGGAACCATTTTAGGATTTCAAGTAAAGAAAGAACTTTCAGTAAGCTTGAGTACCCTATGAGCTCACACTCCCTAACCGTTTAAGAGAAGATATGGTAGACTGGTAGTGCTTTTTGCACAAGTGAAGGAACACTCTCTTTATGAGGAAAGGAGAAAGAGCTGGCTACGGCCTATGCTCTTGGAATTCCATATTTGAAATCCAAGTTTATCTGATGAGCGGGTTTGCTTTGAAACCAAGTCGAGAAATCGTCTGGTTGAGCGTGTTCACTTTTAGAATCTTATGAAAGGAAGGAAATCTTCCGAGTTCACAAAAGCTATAACACATCATGAGTATTTTGTACTCCTTTGACTACATGGATAACGCATGAAGATGGAGACCTTGTTGTCAAGGTGAATAGACTACCAGTCCAATTTTTTTTCTGCCGACCAGAATGAGATGAGTCTTTCTTGTTATGATCTTTGAGTGTTTGTTTGCAGATGTACTTCCTCTTCGTGAGGGAGTAGGAGCAGAGGAAGGCATGAGCCTTTGCAGGAGAAAGCGCTGTGAGGAACTAGAGCCAGGTCAGCCCAAGTGTTTCGTACCCTGAGTTTGGGAGTAGATCCATGGATTTGAGAGTGGTACACTCTTGAGTTGGGATCCGAAAGTTGAGATTCACAAGGAAGACTGTCCAAGAAAGCAGAGTTATGCTGCAAGAAGAGGACACCGGGAACAGAGTCGGAGGAGGCCTGACAGGTGAGTTGCTTCAGAGCCAGAGGACATGCGTGTCGTTGCTACTGACTTCTACCGTGATTTATTGTTTGCAGAGCCTTAGTCAGAGCGCTAGGATGCATGCAGAGAGCAGGTGTGAGCACAGATGCCTTGTCTTGTGACTGAGGAGATGCGCCAGAGGCTTGAGTTGCCTCTTCAGCTTGAGGAGCTACACACCGCTCTTAGAGCACTCCCCCGTGGTAGCTGTCCAGGTGAGGATGGCTTGACTCCCAGCTTTTTCTTGGAGTAGTAAGACCTGCTTGGCTCAGATCTCTGCGGTGCTTTTCAGTACATCCTGCACACAAGAGAGATGCCCGACAACATGAGTGAGGGCTTGATCTACTTCATTCCCAAGGAGGGTGGCTCCTTGGATGAGATTCGACAGTGGCGCCCCATCACCATCTTCAACTCAGCCTACAAAATTCTTGCCAAGGCTCTGAGTTTGAGGATTCAACCACTTTTAGAGAGCTTTATACATGGGACACAGACAGGTTTTGTCAAGGAGCGTAGTATCCTTGATAACATCTTTACTTTTTGGAGGCTTCTGCCCTCGTGCGGCTCTGTGGTGAGGATATGATGATTCTTCTTCTCGATTTTGAGAAGGCCTACGACAGAGTTGAATGGGACTTTTTGGAAGGCACTCTACGCAGGATGGGTATTCTCAGATGCTTGGATCAGAGGGGTGTCAGCTTTGTACAGACGGGCACACAGTCAGGTATTTTTGTCAAAAGGTAGAGGTGATCGTTTCATGCTCACACGTTCGGTTAGACAGGTCTGCCCTCTTGCCCCCTTCCTCTTTTTGTTCCATGCTGAGGCGATGAGCAAGTTTTTGGTTTCACAACAGGTTGGTTACGTGGCTTAGCGCTCCCTATTTGGGGAGATAAGCTACTGGACGTTGAGTTTGCAGACGACTCAGCCTTGTATTTGGATGGCCAGGAGGCCAACCTTCATAGGCATGAGCAGGCTCTTGAGACCTTTAGTTGTGCATCTGGCGCACTGATCAACTGGAGAAAGACAGTGGCTTTCTCTGTTGGTACTGCTCCTACGCGTGATTGGATGCCAGGCAAGGTGGATTCCCCCAAGGACTGTAGTTCGGTACTTGGGCTGTCAGGTAGGTTTGGACTTGTCTCCCGAGCTGCAGATTGCTCCCCTCCTCCTGTTTATCAGGAGGAAGTTGTTACGTTGGAGCTCCGCACGACTTTCTCTGGCAAGTAGAGTTGTAGTGGCCAACCAAGTGTTGTTGGCTACTATTTGGTACATCACTTCTTGTTGGATCTTCTCGAGTTCTTGTATCAGCCAAGTAGAGAGGCTGATAAGGAACGTCCTTTGGTCAAGGCGTGACACTCAGATAGCCCGGGCCAAAGTGGCATGGTAGGTCATCACTCTTCCTTGTTCGCAGGGAGGGTTTGGGGATCATAGACCCAACACAGCAGAGCAGATCCCTTCTTGGGATGTTAGCTCTGGAAGGAGTTCTTGCTTCAGTGGCTTAGCGCAAGGGTGCCTCAGGCTGGAGGCCCCTGGCGACCCTCAACTAGATGAATTTTCACAGAGATGCGCAGAGTTGGCTTGAGCAGGAGACTAGAGGACCGCTTCGCTGTGAGTCTGCTCCGATCTTGGGAGCATTTGCGGAGAGGCCTGGAGTAGCGTTAGACTACTTGCACGGAGGAGCGCCTAAGACAGCCCCTTGTTTGAAACCCCCATGGTTAGCACTCAGAGAGGCCACTTGGTTGGTAGTCGGCCTCATTTTTTTGGGGTCCCATGGAAGAGGGTCCAACATGCTCTTTAGGTGACTGATTACAATTTTCAGGCTTGTCAGAGGAGCTTCAGGGCATTCAGCTACTACAGGGCATGAGAGGGGTGCAGAGCATGTGTCAGGACATCTCAGAGATAGTACCGGCTGAGTGACTCACACCTCTGGAGTCAGCAGCGACCAGATGGATGAGAGCCTTCACGCGACTGGAGGTTCTCATCTCAGTTCGGGCTTGCTCAGAGACTATACCCTTCCTGGTTTTGGAGCTACAGGGTGAGGGACGTTTACACAGAGTTGCAGTAGAGGCTCCACAAGTGGCAGAGTGCTGTTTTCAAAGGATCCGAGTGGTGGGCATCTATGGGAGGACTTGTGTCATAGATCCAGACCCAGCAGCTCTTGAGACTGGCCATTGGAGACTGTGGGTTTGGGAGAGCTGTCCACTGGCACGAGTACAGTGGGATCGTGGAGAGTGGCTTTGGAGGGACCCTTTCTCCTCAACAGACCATCCAAGTGTCCCTTTTTTTCAGTACTGTTCGACTGGGACGTCACATACTGGCAGCGTAGAGAGAGGCTCGTCCTGCTGGCGCACCTCATTGGCAAGAGGAGGGTTTCACAGCTGAGTTCCTGGCAGCTTTTTGGGAGAGGTTGTGGGACTCCAGATAGCTGAGGCGAGTCGCTTTGTTCCAGTGGCTGGTTGCACACCGAGCTACAGCAGTTGGGAGTTGGCTTGTACATAGTGGTCTCTCGGCCGCATGTGCAGCTTGTGACCATCTTGTGGAGAGTCAACGTCACTGTCTTTGGGTCTATCCTTTGGCACAACAGGTGTGGCTTCGTGTTCTTCGACTGATGCCAGCTGTCACCAGGAGGTGTATTTTTCCTGTTGCCTTCCGTAAATAAGTACTAGATATTTTTATTTATTTTTATTTTTACTTGTTTTCCCCGGAACCCTTGAAAAGGTGCAAGTGGACATTGCATGGTCAGTGTGAAACGGCTGCGGCCGAATAGGTTTCTCACAGCGGGAGTCTGGGTCGGTCAGTCTGGGACTGGTCGGGCCAGTTAGCATTGAATTCTGATGAGTATGGAAAACTGTGCGCGCCAAATGAAATCTGGGCCACTTGGAAAGTCACTTACAACTTTATAAGTTAGTGGGAACTAGAGAATTAACTCAAAAGGGGCAAACTGGACACATGGCGGCTCTTGGTGCAGTTTTCCACTTCCATCAGCAAGAGGGGGCGCCCAATTTGAGAGAGTAGGCTGATTTGACTCATAAGTGAGCTACAGTGTGTGTGTGAGTAGTGGGTGCAGGTCTACAACTTTAATGGAAAGCTTGCCTTCTCCTCTGTCTCATGTAGCGTGATGATTTTGCTCTCATGCATCTCTCTCCCCCCTTTGGCACATATGGTAATGCCCCACTAGATGGGCTATTCAGATGAACATGTACAGTTCTGGGGGTTTATGCGCGTTTGCCAAGGCAAGAGCCTTTTGAACAGGAACCGGATTAGCTAATTGCTAATCCCCCACAGGTACGCACAGTTCCATCGCGAAAGATTGCGAGTTTGGAGAGTTTTCTCGCGTGAAAACTCGTCTGATTCACAGGAGAACTGTCCCATTGTGTGCGGGAGCCCTTGGGACACGCGTAGGCGAGTTCGCTCCGCTAAAAACGATCCGAAACAGCGAATTACAGCCTGCTGTGTTTTTCTGCAGGTTTAGGGTTTCGCACCTACACTGCAAGGGAACACCGGTGGAGCCTCGTGAGAGCCTCGGGATGCGTGTACAGGCTTTTGGGCACCCGGCAGTGAAAAACAGGGAATTACAGCCTGCTGAAATTCTGTGACAGCTCACCATAAAGCTTCCAGATAGCGAGGGAATCCGTCCTAGACAGGTGCTTTTGACCAACAGGGGTTTTTGCGCCGATATGTTGCCAAAATCAGGTCGAAAACCTGCGTTTTCAGCCCTCGCCAGGTTTGGACAGCTTTGTGAAAGCTTGTGCGAAGTGGTCGGATCGTCTACCTTAATTTGAATAAAGAAATACCGAAAGGGGCGCCAGTCTTTGGGGCCTACAGGGTGTCGGTCTCGTGTGCGCAGTGACATTCTAGTCGCTGGACGCAACTGTCTTCTCTTCCCTTCTCATTGCTCTGTGTAAAGTTAACAGGTAATTGAAATAGTACCGCCCTCTGTTGTACAGGCCAGTTATACCAGCTCTTTCCACAGCTCGGCAGTACACATGGGGAGCAGTTGCTTGGTCTACCCTCACGGGCCCGGCACTTCAGTTTGAGCTATTCACTCCACCAGGAGGATGATAGTGATGCAGGGGGGTCGACCTACACTCCAACGATTACAGAGCTTACTCCACAGGAGTGGTGCAGTGAGAGAGAGGAGTGTTAGGAGCTCATTAGTGGCCTGACACTCTGCCATCTGGTTCATCTGGCGGGCCCGCTGCTTCTGCATCTTCGAGGCTCGCCTTGTACCACCAGCAGAGACTGTTCGTTATCTTTGGTTAGAGCTGATTTATACTCTCAGAGGACAATTCGAGAGACTCCAGGGCAGCTCTGACCGCATGAGGGAGCACCGAGAGGCTTTCCTTCGACTCTGGCGCCCTGGGCCTTTCTTCACCATGGTCCAGGGTGTGCTCAGATGGCACTACCGTCCACCTGTGTGGCTCTTCCCTCCTCCCATCTCTTGATTTAGCCTCATTGTACATATGCTGTTTTTTCATTGGGAGAGTCTCCCCATCATGATTGTTGTAGCCCTCTCTTGCAGAGGTGGTTGTAGCCCTATGGGCAGTTTTCATTAACTACTAGATTCTCTGAAAAAAATTTATTGCGAAGAGTAGGTTTTAAATGAAACTGCTACATATCTCGCAACTCATTAATTTGATTGTTGAAGGAATTGACATGTTGGGTTCCTCTAATCTAAATCTACGTGCTCGTAATACTAGATGCCCACTGAAGTGTAATAACATCCGTGAGAATGTATATAAATCGTTTATGCAAGAGGTTTTTAGAACTAGGGAAAAATATATTACGGACTTGTCCGGACATGCAGGTCCTGCGAACAGGAAAAAACTAGGAAAAACTATATTATGGACTTGTCCGGACATCCAGGTCCTGTGAACAGGTTCACATGCCAACAAACCTTGGCTCTCTGTGGTTGTAGCATGTCCACATGGCACTTAGAGACATGTGCAGCTATTTTTTGTTTTTAAGTTGAGGGTTTGTAGATCATTGTCATCTCCCAAATGTGTTGATTTATGTTTCAGAAGGGAGTAGCCTATCTCTGTTTATTCCCGTCTTGAGAAAAGCATGATTTTTGTGCAGGTCACTGGTTTTAATAATGTTAGCCTATCTCACTTATTAGTTAATAATCTTAAAATTCATTTGACATGATGCATTGGGGATTGCTTTGAGCACTATGAGAGAGGTTCCCCAAAGCAACGCTTATTGGCATGTTACTGCAGCAAAGCAAGAATACAACAGGAGGCAAAAGGCAACAATAGAGACTTACAAGGAGGTTGATGGATTGGATTTCACAACTCCTGTTGTAGATACACGAGAGAAGGACCCCAAAGAGAATTGGGCTGTCAATCTTTCAAATATTGCAAATGTTATCCTCTTGATTTTGAAGGTCAGTTTATTCTGTCAATTCTCGCATTAGATTTCTTTTGTTGGTGGTGTTCATGCCAAAGCACGAATTATTTATCTATGTGTAATCGTGTTACTAGTTGCACTTTATGTCTACTTGCAGTAACATAATATATCTGGTTTTGTTTTTGTAATTCATTGACTATGATCATTGTCGACTTTGAGTTGAGTACAAAAGTTTTTTCCACTTATATCCTTCTCAAGTATTGAATTAACTTTGTGTCCAGTACAAAACTTCTTTTAACATGAGGCTCTACTTCTCCGTCCTTTTTTGTGTTTCTCAAGTTCAGACTATGTGGGCATTGGGTCTTCACCTGAATATTATATTCTTCTGTGCAAGTTTCACTTATTATGAGAGGGAAGTTTTCTGTTTGAATGAGTAGGCAAGCCTTCTGTGCTATGGAATCTTGAGTATCAAAGTTGGAGCCTGACTAGCTAGAATATTGAGTCAATTCTTCCCCTTTGAAGAAATGATATTACAGCTTAATTTGTTTAGACGCATCCATTGAGAAGGGAGATTATATGTACGTCAGATGCCATTATGTATAGACTTTTTCCTTGTTCGTGATCATTCATGCGGTTTTCTGCATAATTTTGAGGTTGTAAGAGGAGAGTGGGATATCCTTTCACGCAATTGGTCAACAGTAGTATATTCCCTTGTGATTAACAACTGGGGATGTCAATAGAGTTTCAGGGCCACTTACTGTTCCTGTTGCATTCATCTTTGTATGTCATTTGTTGTTTTACATATACAATTCATTGAAGTTTCGCTGCAGTGGTAATATCAAGTTTTCTGTTGTTTATTAGTCATTGAGTTTCACACACTCTGGTGCTTGTCTTCCACCATCAAAAAGACAAACCCGGGCACATATACGAGATACGCACCTGCATACTCTCTCTCTCTCTCTCTCTCTCTCTCTCTCTCTCTCTCTCTCTCTCTCTCTCTCTCTCTCTCTCTCTCTCTCTCTCTCTGTGTGTGTGCGCGCGCGCACGCGCGTGTGCGTGCAAGAAGAAGAAACCGTTTTCTATTTCTTGAAGTTCCTCAAAACGCCCAAGTGATGCTGATTCCGAGGGCAAGTACAAATTTGAGTTACAAATCAGGACTGAAGGTAAATCTGAAAAACTGATTCAACTAGCCACATGGGCACAAACTGCCCATGTAATTGGATGAATTGAAAAACGGCCAGGGAAAAAAACCTCTCCTAAAGAGATTAAAAATTTCCCTGGCCACCTAAGTGTGAGCGGAGATGACGCTTGCCTCTAAAGGATAGGCACTTCGTCATTGTCACAGGGGACGCCCATTTTTAGGCTTCCTGTCCCCACTTGCTGTCCCGACCTCTTTTTTACACTAAAAATCCATTTGAGCCCCGTCCCCCGTTCCCACTCCTTGGGATGCGTCCCTTGTGACTATGCACTTCGTAGCAAAAGACTCTCCATGCGTACTCCAAAAGCTCAAGATGAACAGAAGGCTGCCAGCAGTCTGCGTGATAAAGGAAACTGGCTGCCCGAATCCAGCTATTCGAAGTCGAGCTGAAACCCACCAATTCTCAGGATGCCCAATTGTTGTGCAGCATGGACACGTGTTTGACATCGCAGAGACTTGCCATCATGGCTATCACGTGCGACTCACTTTTCAAGGAAGTGTCTCTTGATCAGCACCTAGATGCTCATTGGCAGTGTGTTCGTGCAGTGGGCTCCTTGGGGAGGCGCTCATGTAGACCCGGTTTTCATAGCAGATGAGGCACCATTTGGAGGTTGTGGATCTGGCAGGGATTGCCCTTGGTAGAGTTGGAGTGTGATCCTATTGAGTGGCAGTGGCTGTAAAGATGTGGCCCCTGTTTCCTTTTTTGAGTACACTGTATCCCTTGGGAGGACGATCATGATGCCCTCCTCACAGTCCATGCTAGTCAGAGATAAGCGCATCTCTTCGGTCTTTGAGCAGTTTTGCTCATGCATTTGGAGTATCAGGATCAGCCACCAGATATGCTATTTCATGTGGATGATCGGCATGCGGGATTGCGTGTTGGCACTTGGATGGAGACCATGGGAGATGTACTTTATAGTGTGAAACCTTGAGCCATTGTTTTTGGGTTTGTCTATATGCTCAGCTAGTGTGAAGGGCGGTTTTTGTTTACTGATAAGAGTGGCATGATGGGTTTGTGACGGGGGGGCCAATTGCATGGCTTTTGCGATTTCCAGGGTCACACACTCTTTTTTAGGGCTCTCCGATAGATCCGGTTTTCATTGGGATATAGATTGGGCACCCTTCATATGGTTCCAAATACTGTTTATTAGATGCTCACATTTTGGGCTCAATCTCTTCCGCAACAAACGCCGTTGCACTTTTTTGACATAGGCGAGATCTTCAGTATTGTTCAGTCTGGACCATGGACACATCACATGGCACTACACACCTCCCCAGTGGTTTGTATGGCATTCTTCATGTATGCCTCTTGATGTGTACATAGCACTCACATTGTACTACACACCTTCCGAGTGGTTTGTATGGCATTCTTCATGTATGCCATCTTGATGTGTACATAGCACTCACATTGTACTCCCAGTCTTATACATCCTCTAGGTGATAGGCCTTTGAGCATCCCCAGAGGTCTCTTTGTACGTAGTATACAACCACTTTTCTTCCAAAAAAGATAAGGGACAAGCTTCTCTCCCCCGCTTGCCCCCCCCCCTCACAAAAAAAAAAAAAAAGCAAGTATTGAGAGTACAAACACTGCACACAAAACCAAGCTGCACTCATGCACACAAAGGAAAACGTGTCCCGCTAAATGACCCAGTCCCATACAGGGCTAATGAAGGCAAGGAAATCGTGGGCTGCTGTGGTTTGAGGCATGTGGCGGGGGTAGTGACCGGGCCAACACCTAGGCAGAGACGGCTAGTAGAACCCAATATGGTGGGAGACACCTCATTGGCTAATTTCATGCTATCATTGACACCTCAAGTTCGCCAAGCCATTCGCGGTATAGGGCGCCCTTCCTTATACAGGACACCAACCGCAACATTGACGTCGGTAATTAGCAAGAAGAAACTGGGATAACCTTGAGAGATGAGCGATTGCTACGCTTGAGGTTTGGCTAGGCGACGTCGATGGTGAAAGCGAGGGCAGGGTTGCCTGAGGAAAATGTGCAAATGCAAAGGATGGAAGCCACAGGCCGTGAGAGTGAGTTGAGTGGCAGTGGCGCAGGGCTGAGCGGTGGTTGGGCAGAGGGATATGGAAGCGCAGACAATGTGACATGTTGGCCTTGAGGATGTGCACCATTGCGGGCGATGGGCCACATCTGTTACAGACTTGGGCACCCCAAGTCGGAAGTCTGACACGACACACGAGAGAATCACTTAAAACACTTCACAACTTTAAATCAGAGTTCAAATTTGTCGACATGGCCGGCGTAGTTCCGTGTCCAGCCCCAAAATTTGGTGTCCCTTTCGTATTTATTTTTATATTGATGCTTGAGCAAAGTACAACTCTTGAGGGACCTCTGCTCTCAGACTCTACGTCGAGATGCTCTAAAGAGAGGCCCCTTGGGTCTATTTATTCTTACTAGGGATGCCTCAAAAGCAGAGCCTCAAAAGCAGAGCCCCAAAAGCGTCTAAACTCAAAAGCAAATAGTCCCAAAAGCATTGGTCTAAAATCTACTCCAAAAAGCAAGCAGCGCAATTTGTGGAATTCCGTACAGCAGCCACGTCAGCATGCCAACGCATATTGCGGAAATCCGTATTGTTGCCACGTGGCCTGTCAGTGCGAACCTCGGGCTTGCTGTCTGTACAATTTCTGCCAAGTCATCATTTGTCCGTAAAGCCTGCTGCCACTTCTTCATTTTGTGACATACGAGGCTCTTGAAAGAATTGTAATCGCCCTCGATTACGCTTGCAAAATCAGACGTAAGCCATAAACTAGTTCAGTAGACACTAACTCTAGGTATCGACGCGCTAGACGACACAAATCCAGCACTTGTACAAAGACAACAGTCACATAACATTCAGATCATATCACATAGAATCCATTTTGACCTAGGATCATGATTCCTGGCAACGTATTTAGCAATCACATCTAGAGCCGCATCGAACCTCACTGATGTCGGAGTAACTAATCCCATATTGCGTCCATAGATTTCTCGAGACCGAAATGCTGCAATCGTTTCATCAATCATTCCATCTTCACTCGAGCACAATCATGTGCGACTAATCATCGGGAATTCCAATCTATCAATCAGACACTAAGTTCATACTGAGCAGAGTGTTTCAATCATTCAGTTCTAGCTATGTGGGCATCTCATCCCACGGGAACTCTCGATGCGCTCACGACAGCTCCATTCAATCATTCATCATGATTCTTATCGTTATTGAGTTCATTCTGGAGTTGTCATTGCTCCAAATTCATCATCATCTCATTCTCAATTTTCACCTGCTACAGACTTGGGCACCCCAAGTTGGAAGTCTGACACGACACATGAGAGAATCACTTAAAACACTTCACAACTTTAAATCACAGTAATTTAGTCAACACGGCTTGGCGTAGTTCTATGCCCAGAGGTATTGGCCCCAAAATCTGGTGTCCTTTTCGGTATTTATTTTTATATTGATGCTTGAGCAAAGTACAACTCCCGACGGGACCTTTGCTCTCAGACTCTGTATCCAAATGCTCTGCAGAGTGAGGCTCCAATGGGTCTATTTATTCTTACAAGGGATGCCTAGAAAGCAGAGCCCCAAAAGTAGTAAACTCAATAGCAATCAAACTCCAAAAGCATATGGCCTAAAATTTGCCAGACAGCAGCCAACGCAAAAGGCAGAAATCCGTATAGCAGTCAGGTCAGCAATCAGCGCCTTTTGCAGAGCCTCCGTACGGCAACCACGTTAGTAGCAGTCAACGCTTTTTGCGGGGGAATCGGTCTGTACAGCTTGTTGCCACGTCATCATTTTGTGACATACCCCCCTCGTGAAAGAATTGTAATCACCCTTGATTACACGTGCAAAAGCAGACACAAGCCATAAACGAGTTCAGTAGACACTGACTCTAAGTACCGACGCACTAGACGACACAAATCTAGCACTTGTACAAAGCTGACAGTCACATCACATCACATTCAAATCATATCACATAGAATCCATTCAGATTTAGGACCATGATTCCTGGCAACGTATTTAGCAATTGCATCTAGATCCGCACCGGCCCTCACTGATGTCGGATTAACTAATCCCATATTGCGATCATGTCCATAGATTTCTCGAGACCGAAATGCTGCAGTCATTTCGTCAATCATTCCATCTGCACTCAAAAGACAATCGCGTGTGTGAGTAATCCTTTTTGGGAATTCGAGTTCATCAATTAGACATTGAGTTCATATTGAACAGAGTGTTTCAAGCATCCAGTTCTAGTCATCTGATCGCTGTGTGGACATCTCATCCCTTGGGAACTCTTGATGGGCTCACCACCATAGTTACCCGGAACGGGAACGGGAGGGTCCGGAACGGGACGGGAACGAGGAGGAGGAGGGGGGGTCGAAACGGGAACGGGGCCGGAACGGTCCACTAAAGTAAGGCTTCAATTACCTCCATTCAGCTTAGTCCCAAATAAACTCCTAAACAACCCCAAAACTGCCCCCGAACCTGCCCTCAAACTGCACCAAATATGTTCTCCAAACAGCCCCAAATCTACCCCCAAAAGCCCACTTTTTTGACCCGCAAATGCCTACTTTTGTCCGTTCCCCCCCGCGTTTCGCCATTCCGCCTCGTTCCCCCCATTCCGGAACACCGTTCCGGTTACACTTCGTTTCGGAACGGCGTTCCGTTCCCATCTCCGTTTCGGGAACGAGACTCGTGCGGAACGCCGTTTCGGAACGTTTGGGCTGTGTTCCCCCCGTTCCCTGTTACACTGCTCACCACAGTTTCAATCGGTCATTCATCATGGTTCGAAATTCATGATTCTTTTCTCGAATCGTGATCGGGTTTATTCTGGAGTTGTCATTGCTCCCAATTCTTCATCATCGATTTCACCTGTTATATGTTCACAAATAGCAGGATCTTCCAAAAAACATTAATTTCATGCATAAATTAGAGTCATCTTCGGAAATTCCTATTTCTAAAGCTTCTTCATTCATTGAACATGCAGTCCACAAATCACACATTAGTTCATTCTGAACAGAGTGTTTCAATCATTCAGTTCAGTCGTCTCATCCATCCAAAAGTCTTGATGCACCTAGAATCCTGTGTAGACATTTCATCCCGTAGAACCTCTTGATGGGCTCACTACAGTATTCAGTCATCTCATTCATACGGGAATCTTGATGTACTAGAATCTTATTTCATCATTCATCATTCCTCATGCATCATCATTCAAATTTCAAAACAAAATTCATCATTTTTATGTTAAATCGACGGATTCATTCTTGAGCTGCGGTTTCTCCTGATTACTTTCAGATGCAAATTCTTTGCCATGTCATCGTCGATTTTACCTGCAAAACAGGCAAAATTTCAAGCAAATGGTTCACCTCATTGCAAAAGAGTCGATGTCCGGCTCCATGCTTCCAAATGCTTTCATATGCATGTTCCTCGCTCCTAGAAGTTATCTGCACATAGATAAAAAGAGCTTTTAAAAACATTAATTCCACACATACTGAATTTTTTTGCAAAAAACCTAATTTTCGAAAGTTGTTGAATATAAGATCTGTTCTGTCAGTGCGTAGAGCTTGCTGAGAGGATCAATTTTGCCTTCTGTGGCATATCCAAATTCTCAACCGTTGAAGAGATTTTTAAAGGTCTTCTGGCAAACTTCCCTGTTGAAAATTTGTCCTATTCCTGTTCTTCAATTCCCGCGCCGGATTTTAACTTTTCTTTGCCTTCTTGTTGAGAGAGGTTATCTTTGTCAGATTTTCCACGAGAACCCATATGTAATCTGGGATTCTTTATGGCTTATGCCCTAAGACAGAGCGATGAAGACGGGAGTTCGTCCGATGCACGATGAAGTAAGGGTGGGAGTCGCTAATAAGTCCGAGGTCGGCCCGAGCCACGAGGATTCTTCAACAACAATTTCCAAGTGCCGTCTCTCTCTTTGGTAGGACCAATATGCTTTGAGAAAAGCACACGCATGAAGCTCTGATACCACTATTACAGACTTGGGCACCCCAAGTCGAAAGTCTGACACACACGAGAGAATCGCTCAAAACACCTCACAACTTCAAATCACAGTTCAATTTAGTCGACAAGGCCCAGCATAGTTCTGTGCCCAAAGGTATTGGCCTCAAAATCTGGCGTCCCTTTCGGTATTTATTTTTATATCAATGCTTGAGCAAAGTACAACTCCCAAGGGGACCTCTGCTCCCAGACTCTGCGTCCAGATGCTCTGAAGAGTGAGGCCCCTTCGTTCTATTTATTCTTACATGGGATGCCCCGAAAGCAGAGTCTCAAAGCGTATAAACTCAAAAGCAAATAGTCCCAAAAGCATCTCGTCTAAAATCTGTCCCAAAAAGCAAGTAGTGCAATTTGCGAAATTTCATACAGCAACCACGTCAGCATGTCAACGCATATTGCGGAAATTCGTAATGCTGCCACGTGGCATGTCAAGCGAATCCCGGGCCTGCTGTCCGTAAAGTTTCTGACTCGTCATCATTTGTTCGTACAGCCTGCTACCACGTCATCATCTTGTGATAGCATTTGTGCAGCGAGTGTGTGTGTGTGTGTGAGAGAGAGAGAGAGAGAGAGAGAGAGAGAGAGAGAGAGAGAGAGAGAGAGAGAGAGAGAGAGAGAGAGAGATGCCCCCCCTCAGTGGTTTCTCCTCCACTCATCACACAGACCACCATGAGATTGTTCTAGTCGAGTTGTCACTATAGTGGCTCTCACCCTTACATTCAGATTGTACACCCCACTTGATAGGCTATTTTGGCATCCGTTGGGGATTATATTGTACTCAGTAATATACAGCCCTGATTTTTCCAAAAAAAAGAGAGAGAGAGAGAGAGAGAGAGAGAGAGAGAGAGAGAGAGAGAGAGAGAGAGAGAGAGAGAGAGAGAGAGAGAGAGAGAGAGAGAGAGAGAGAGAGAGAACCTTGGTAAAACCAAGGTTATGGTGTTTAACACCACATCGCAGTTGATCAGGAGATCAACACCTACATTCACTTATGGTGAGGAGACTGTGGAGTACATAGATGCATACACTTATCTTGGGGCGGTCTTCACTAGGCAAAGGTTTTCTTTGAAGAGAGCAGCATAGACTAGAGCGTATGCGGCCTTGGGAGGGTTGAAGAGGATGTGTTCGTAGGTTCAGTTCCAGGAACCTCGAACAAAGCTTTGGGCTCTTTGATACCTTGGTAGCTTGAGCTATGCTCTATGGAGTATGGGTTTGGGGACCCTTTGTGGGTGAGGATGGGTGGAGAGGTATGGAGTGGCCCTTGGTATCTATGATCTCTCGGTTGATTAGAGCCAAGGCCTCTGTGCCACATGAGATCATTAGAGCGGAGTTAGCAGCCCCGCCTATGGAGATAGAGGCGCTTACCGGATCAATCTCCTTTATGCATAGCTTATGGGATACTACTAGAGGCGGCTTATGGGATACTACTAGAGGCAGATATGCCAAATGGGCCCTTGAGTCCTCTAGACAATTAGCTTTACAGGGGGACACATCATGTCGGTATGTACTGGTGTCATCATGGTTCCAAATACATGGCTTCAGCGTGGACAACTTGCCTCCCTTCTAGTACTCCCTTGATGCACCAAAGAGGACGTGGAAATATCCGAAATAGAAGTTGGGCATGAAGATGGCTTTCTATCGAGAGCATCTTCTCCGGCTCACAGGGGATGGGTTTGTGATTCGAACTAGCTATATGGATACACATCTATGTCATGGGTTTTGATGTGCCATTGGTCAAATACGAATATCTTCACAACTGTTTGAGATTGAAACTAGTAGATTTAGAGGGATACCAACAGCTAGCAGGATATGCCGCGTATGTGATAGAGAGCCAGAGATGGAGATGCATTATATATGTTAGTGTACAGTGTATTATGAGATACGGGGTCGCTTCCACTCTCTATTCAGAGAGAGCTTCGGACCGACCCTCTCCAGAGTCATGAGCTATTAGGACCAGAGATGTCTTGGATTGTATCTACTTAAGTTACGCAGACACAAAGATAGTTTATTGAGGAGATCTGGAGAGAGACAATCCCAAAGACAGATTACTGATTTCTTCACTCCAGACATTGGACAGATGGAGGAACAGCCACCACTACAAAGCTCCGCTCATACTCACACCCACGGTACTCTCATTGACCGAGCATTGGAGCTAGGGAGATAGAGTCACCCACGATTGAGGAGAGGAGCTTCATAGCATCGACGGAGACTACAGTAGAGGATTCGAGCCATACTATCTCGACATCCAGAGTATAGATGAGGATGGATTCATCACCCATTATGTCATCCTCTTGTATTGGGCACGTGTTCTATCGGTGGCCACACATTCTCTACATTTCCAAGTAGTAGCACTTCTAGATTCATTTTAGTATCTCTTTTTGTATTGAGACATGGTATCAGATTCATGTCACGAGGACGTGGCAACTGCTAACCTTAGTTGTTGGTTTCTTTCCGATGATTTTTGTTTAATTTTTGGGACCCTCTTTTTGAAGTTGCAAATGGCCGGACATTGTATAGCCAATGTGAAACGGTAGTTTCACCCGCAGACGGGAAGTTGGTCGGCACTGGAATTCGAGTAGTAAAAGGGTGTCTAGGCTCAGTTCAAAGTCATCTAGGTCTCCTCGCCGCACTTAATAAGTTGGTGGATACTAGGAAATTAACTCCATAGAGGCACAGTGACGAGGTGGGGTCACCGAGAGAAAATCACTCGAGAACTTGGCTACATTGTATTTTTGGACGTGGTCCCAGTGGTGAAAGATGGTCAGATGACAAGTGAGAGTCCAATGGAAGCATCTCCTAAAATTTAGGGAATTGCTATTTTGGGCCACAAAATTTGTTCGCGTCATTAGCTTTAAAATGACGAGGGGAATATTTTATTACTCTGCCGCTAAGTCAACTGAGCAACTGGTTGAGATATTTTTAGACCAGAAGGTCCAAAGCGGGGAATTAGTGCATGAGTGCCACCTGGCACGTTTTTGGGCATTTTCCAACTAAAGAGAGAGAGAAGCGTTGAAATAAAACGTGGGTTGCATTTTCAGCCGTATGGTGGATTGTTGCAGGTACCAAAGCTACTGTGTGCTTGGATTCCGAGATGCTTCGAGGGCTTTGGCCTTCATACAGCAATTTGACATAGCTTTCTCTAGAGGGCATTACTCAGAGCACTCCAAGATTCGGAGGGCTACCTCTTACTTCAAGAGAAATGCTCAAACATGGTGGTCCACTCTTCTATTGAACAAGAAAGTGCCAATTAAATGGCTGAAATTTAAAAGGCTTTTTATTTCTTCTTGGTTGACTCGGGAGTATGAACTCGACATACGAATTGCTTGGAACCATCTTCGGATGACCAAGAAAGATACGTTGGACGCATATTGCGAGAGATTTTGGAGCTCTTTTCTACCCGCTTCTTCATTTAAAAAGATCTTGTTTAAAGAACAGATTGAGCGGTTTACCTTGGGACTTCCTACGGAGATCCGAGATCACTGTTTAGAGCAAAAGTCAGATTCTATCCAAGAACTAATGAGTCATGCGAAACGGGGCTTTGCCATACACTCGGGCAGTTTGACTTACCCCACAGATGAGATCATCACATAGAAAACAGAACAAACTTCTAAAAATGAAAGTAGAAAGAAGAAGAGCCCCCAAGATCAGAAAGATAAGGATGCACGACCCCGGCTCAGTCCTCGGGAAAGAGCCCACTATCAAAGAGGGGAAGTGTTTTGGATGCGGGGAAACAGGAGACATCTCCACGAAGTGCCCTAAAATGGCATCAAAAGAACAAGATGAAGAAAGGCCGGAGAGTTCGAAAGCAGTTGAGAAACGTGGTAGAAAAGGCAGCTGAAAGCAGCACTGGTACCACATTGTGTGGGGCCCGAACCGAATCAGATGAATGAAAGTACAAAACTTTGCCGCACTTAGGGCAAAGTGAAAGATCAGGAAGCCCTCAATTTTTTTTCTTTGATGGAGGAGCCAAGACCCACTTCTTTTCACTTGAATGGGCGGCTCGATTTGGGATTACTTTCGACAGGCTGAGGCCACAGGCGGAGGTAGTTCTAGGGGCACCCGGACGGTATGTTGCCATTACACCGATCATTCGCAAACTTCGTTTCCAATGTCAGGGGTGTTTAGTGCAAGAGGACTATTACGTAAATCCCTTGGGAGGTTGTGACGTCCTTTTCAAAATCCCTTGGTACCACAAGAACAACACCGTGGTTGACTATTGGGCCGAGAAAGCGACTTTGACAAATGAAGGGGCACAACCTTTGTACTTGATGAAATTCAGTTTCTTTACTTCATTTTTTGGAGAGAATTGAATGATGATTGAAGGTCGAATATGTTTTGACCTCGAAAAAGAATGCCAAGATTTTCTCCACACTTATGTCGATTGCTTTTCAGAGGGCCTGCCAAGCAAGTTGCCATCAGCTTGTCCTGAGGATCATACCATTGATTTGTTACCTGGAAGCACACCATTGAACTGGCCACCATACCGTGTGAGCCGAGCCTAAGATACACTTTTGGGACACATTGTCTCAGTAGCAGGATTGCAGATGGACCCGGCCAAGATAGATTGGCCCGATTTGAAGAATGTCCATGAAGTTAGAAGCTTCTTGGGCTTATGTTCGTACTACCGGCGGTTCATTAGAAAGTTTGCAGAGGTTGCTTCCCCTTTGCATATCTTGACACAGAAAGGAGTCCCTTTCTCGTGAGGACCCACAGACCCACAGAGGTGACTGCTTTTCGGACATTGAAAGAGAAATTGACTACAGGACTAGTTTTGACTTTGTCGGATTTGCAAAAGTCATTCGAAGTATATTGTGATGCTTGTGGTCGTAGTCTGGGTGCGGTTTTAATGCAAGAAGGCCATGTCATTGCCTCTGAGAGCCGATTGTTCTCAAGGCCGGAATTGACATCACAGATTTATGAGAAAGAGCTTTTGGCGGTTATCCATGCTCTTACTCAATGGCAACATTACCTACTCGGAGCAGATTTTACTGTCTTCACAGACCATCATAGTTTACGCTATTTCTTGTCACAGAAGCAGCTATCGGAAAAGCAGATGCGGTGGGCGAACATCTTGTCACAATTTCACTTTCACATGCAGGGACAAAAGAATTTGGTGGCAGATGCTTTGTCTCAGAAGGCGTTGGTTCTGGCTATTTCGCAATACATCATAGGAGCTTTGAGGATATGGTTGATCAGTATGCCACATATATAGATTTTGCAGATATTTTTCACTCGGATACGGAATGGGGAGGTAGTAGCGGGATATTCCATTCGGGATGGCTACTTGATGAAGAAAACGATGTTGTGCGTTACACAGCCGTTAAGGAAAAGGTTCTAACCGAATGCCACTGTCCACATTTTACGAGTCACTGCGGCATAGCTACCACCTCGAAAGGTGTGGAGAGATTCTTCTTTTGGCCGGGACTCAAGAAGGACGTGGATGATTTTGTGCGCAGTTGCTTGGTATGCCAGAAGGTCAAGTTTGACAAGCATAAAGCAACAATCCCAGCCTTTACCCATACCCACCCAACCTTGGTAAAGTATTGCAATGGATTTCATTTTTGATCTCCCGAGAACATAGAGGGGGCTCGATGGATTCTGGAATGTTATTGACAGATTTAGCAAGCTCATTTCATTCCAATGAAGAAAACAGTCAAGCCAGATCACTTAGCAAGACTGTTTGTGGCCCAGATCTTCAGATTACATGGCATGCCTGAGACGATTGTCTCTGACAGGGACCCCATATTCATGAGTTTGTTTTGGAAGGCTATTTGTGAGAACATTGGCACGCGGTTGCAGTTCTCATCATCTTTCCACCCGCAGACTGACGGGCAATCAGAGATTGCTAATTCAGTGGTACTATATTTATTTAAGTCTTACATCTCGGATCAGAAGACTCAATGGGAAAAGTATTTACCTTTGGTGGAATTTGCCTACAATAACACGATACATTCTTTGACGGGGAAGGCGCCATTTGAGATTATCGAAGGTGCTACGAAGGTTTCCACCCTTCCTAAGCACGAAAGATAAGATTTTTGAAGCCAACGAGTACAGGCGGGACTTGGACACGGCTGTTGCCAAGGTCCGGGAGGCTTTGCAAAAATCTCCAGAAAGACACAAAAAGGCAGCAAATCGACATCGTCGCGATTTGAAATTAAAGGAGAATGATTGGGTGCTCTTACGTTTTGAGAAGGCACGCCTGAGAAAGAAAAAGGGAAAGGAGCGGCTTTTTCCAAAGCTTAGCATGAGATACTATGGACCTTCCCAGATTTCCGTAAAGATAAATGATGTCTCCTTTAGACTGAAGCTTCCCGATACTCAGAGGATTCACAATGCTTTTGATGTGAGTCTCCTGAAGCCTTCTAAAGGCAATGTGCCCGATGATGGAGAGCTTGATGAGCAACCCGAAGTGGAGGAAAACGAGAAGATACTCGTTCCATAACAATTTTTGGCAGATAAAGATAGAAAGGTAAAGGTAAAATGATAAGGCGGTTCTTGGTTAAATTCAAGAACTATCCCGCATTGGATGCGAAGTGGATGGAGCAAGAGGACCTGGCAGATACTCCTCAGATTGTGAACCTTTACCTTGAAGCATTTGGTTTAGCATAGTCTATTCCATTGAATCCCGAACTCTACTGGGCGGAATTTGGTGCAGTGGGTATGCACAAGAGGGGAGTCGCTCCACTCCTTTGTCAACAAATTGCCTTGATTTTGATATTAAAGTCACTGATGTCTCTTTTGAGTTTCAGGGATACTGTGAGCTAACAATATTCTGTTGTGTGACTTTATGAACTGGAATTCTCGATAATATGATACTGATTTGTTCTTGACTTGTCTAAGTGCAGGAACTGATAGACAAAATGACTGCAGCATTTCGGTGTGAAAGATCTCGATAGACGTGATTGCGTTGGATTAGTTAATTGGGCATCTATGAGGTCCTGAGTGGATCTAGATGCGATTGCTAAATACGTTGTCAATTAATCATGGTTTGAGATCCGAATGAATTTGTGAATGTGATTTGTCCTGTGATGTCAAGTGATGTGATTGTCGATTGGTACATGTGCTAGATGTGTGTTCCTAGTGCGTCGGTACTAACAGTCAGTGTCTGTTGAGACAGTTCATGGCCTCTATCTGTTTTCCAGGCGTAATCGAGGGCGATTACAATGTTTTCAAGACGGGGGTATGTCACAAACTAGGTGACGTGGCATGGCCTTGGGCAGAGGAAACACCAAACACACACACACTTTCTCTGGCAGGTAGTTCCGGGAATTGCGCTGTAGGGCTGATGTGGCTGCAGTGTACGGACCCCCGCAAATTGCGACGCAAGATCCAACGGAAAACACGGACTGTGACATGGCAAAAGCGTACGGAAATTCAGCTTTTAGCCACGCAAAACTCCTACGCAAAGCATGAGAGAAAGAGAGCTTTTGGAGTTGCTTTATCCTATTTTTAAAAATAGGGTAGCTTTTGATTTTCAGCTTTTGGGGCTCTGCTTTTAGCATCCCTTGTAAACCTTTATAAGTGTGGGCAGGGCTTCCACTCTGCAGAGCATCTGGACGCAGAGTCTAAGAGTGAGACCCCTCCCACTCCATGTACTTTGAGTGCAGATTAATACAAAAAGAAATACCGAAAGGGGCGCCAGTCTCTGAGGCCAATATCTCTAGGCACGGAACTCCGCCAGGCCGTGTCAAATCAATTGTGAACTGTAAACTGTTTTGAAGTGAATCTCTGCTGTGTTGTGGTAGAATCTTGACTTGGAGTGTCCAAGTTTGTTAGAGGTGCCTAGGTCTCTTCTTCCGTAGACTCAAAGAGACTACCCTTATGAGTAGAGGACCTACACATAGAGGATCCATACGGAGCCAGTTCACTACTTTTTACAGATGGACTACTCGGGATGGCCCACCACAGGTTACCAAGTCACACCCTCATTGAGGCAACCAACTTGGCTGCTCATGACGCTTGATGATGCGAGTATCTTCACTCCGTAGACGAGGTCTACATCGGAGGCTACGGAGCATCATTGAGCAACATCGACCCCCCCCCCCTCCCCCCCCCCCCCCCCCCCTCGCTGTCCATGGAGGACATTGAGGTCATACTGCAAGACCCATGAGAGAGCTCATGGATGATCACCATTGTCTACTTTCCCCACTGTGCACCTCATTAGCCCTCATGTGATTGTACCCCTCGCCATATGTTTCGAGCCGATGTATTATGTGATGATGATGTTGATGACGATGAGGATGTAGGTTAGGCATACATACCTACCCACTCTAGGTACCCCTCATCTATTTTTTATCTTTATGTTCCCTTGACACTGTACTAGAGTCACACAGACAGATGGAGGAGACAGAGAGGAGGTCCACACACACGGAGGAGAGGAGAAGGATGATTCACACTCACCATATACATGTCTCAGGGAGGAGATCATGGAGTACTCTAGACTGGGTGAAGTCTTCCTCAGGGAGGATTTCAACGCCAGGACACAGAGTAGAAAGTGTGACATTTACGACTTCGACGACCCAGAGCTACTCTCCACCATGGAGGACACAAGGGCAGAGAGGATCTCTAGAGATACCACCACACCCACACCATATGGGAGACACCTACTTCGTTTGGGGTCACATCACCGTCTCGTTATTTATAACGGGATGGCGCAATGGCCATCATCCGGCGGCCTGACTTGTATACCACCATCAGTAGCCAATGGAGGTAGCACAGTTGACTACATCATCGGCTTTAGAGAGGCAACCCATTTGCTCACATCTCTCACCATCCCACCACTACCTATTGGGTTGACCACGCATATCTCGCCCTATCTCTCACTGGCTCACCCATCTCACATACACCACCTACATCCACACCACACACCACTATACACTTCACACATGAGCTAGCCAGAGTTTCCTCATCACATGTATTGAGGGGATATACACCCTCGATCCAGACACACCACTCTCTACACTCACTAGCCAGCTCTCCGCAATCTTACACACCTCAACCCTCAACTGCTTTCCACACACTACCCGTAGTGGCCAACCCCCACCCTCTGGGACAATACCTTAGAACCGATGGTACGACGGGGAGTGCAAAGATCTATACAGACAGCTACGGGCTCAACGAGCCCTAGAGGAGATCACCGAGAGCGAGGTCAAGAGAGAGATGAAGGCCGTCACACGCCGTAAACAACGGGCCTTCGAGGAGGCACAGGAGCTTGAGTTAAAGCAGCTTCTCATGAGTATAGTTTGTGCCACAACATGGAGGATTCTCAGAGAGCCAAGCTCCACCACCCCCCTGGAGGACCCCCAGATCCAGCATGATTATGCCAAGCGCTTATATCAGATACCTGGACAGCCACTGATCCGAGCACCATTTGATCCTCGACCTACCACCTTGACTTTTTTCACATCTAGCATGGTAGAGAGGGCCATCCGACGCCTTCAGCATGGCCGCTCAACAGATCACACTAGACTACAGAGTGATCACCCGATATATGCAGCAGACACTCTCTCCCCCTTGATAGCACGTCTCTTCAACCGCGCTCTGGTTAAGGGACTACCAGAGGAGTGGACTATGCACACCATCATGCATATCCACAAATCTGGCGACACCTTGGACCCAGGGAACTACAGGACTATTGTGATTGGTTAAGGGACTACCAGAGGAGTGGACTATGCACACCATCATGCATATCCACAAATCTGGGGACACCTTGGACCCAGGGAACTACAGGACTATTATGATTGGTCACACATTGGCCAAATTGTATGGGACAGTTCTTGAGGCAGAGCTTAGCACACATGCATAGGCATCAGGGATACGCGCACAAGGATAGGCAAGCTTTCGACGCACTTTCTCGACTATCGACCACATCTTCGTGCTTCGTTGCCTGATCGATGGAGCGAAAGCACGGAAGAGGAGACTCTACTGCTGTTTTGTGGATTTTTGCAAGGCTTTTGACAATATCCCTAGAGAGAGACTCTTTCAGCGCCTTGAGAAGCTACATATACCATTTGAGATGATATGGGCCATTCATTCTTTGTATGCACAGGTCTTTGGTAGAGTGCGATGCCCACGTGGTCTATCAGATTCCATTGCTAGCACCATTGGGGTGAAGCAAGGATGCCCCCTCTCCCCTACTCTATTTGGTCTCTACATCGACGAGATATCAGATTACATTCTACGAGCAAGCGGAGCGGGATCAGACTTAGCAGGTATACCAGTCCATATTATGCTCTATGCTGATGACATCGTTCTAGTTTCTGAGACACAGGAGGGACTACAGAGCCACCTACGAGCCTTGGATGATTTCTGCACACATCGAGGGCTCACAGTGAACCTTGGCAAGACCAAGGTCATGATCTTCCACACCTCCAGGACAGTTCGGAGCAGAGCAATACTCATAGCAGGGCAAGTCGATGTGGTTGATTCATATGTACACCTGGGGGTGACTTTCACTGGCACCACTGGCAGATATTCCATGGCCCAGGCAGCCCGAGATCGGCTTACACGAGGATATGCAACGCTGGCCACCTTGGAGCGCAGATGCCATCAGGCCCACTTCCAAGAGCCCCGCACCAAGGGGTGGCTTTTTGACACTCTAGTCACACCTGCCATGATGTATGCAGGCGTAGTATGGGCACCAGGGCTATCAACATCTCTATGGTCACAGATAGAGTGACCACAGATCATCATGATCTCTTGTTTGCTCCACGACAAACCCTCAGTACCACATGACATCATCAGAGCAGAGCTAGCTGCACCACCGATGCTAGTAGAGGCCCTCTTTCAGACAGTTTGTTTCATCCAACGCATGCGAGAGCTCCCACCAGACAGACTCACCCGCAGAGCTTTTTGAGGCATCGATATAACTCCATCAGGAGGGGGACACAAGGGCATGGTACTCACAGGTCATAGAGTGGTTTACATCCCATGGCTTGGACATCACGGATTTGCCTCCTTTTCAGTATGATCTTGACTTCCCTCACATACGCCTCTCACACACCGAGAGGAATTGAGTTCTCAGACAGGATCTTTGGCAGCTATACATCAGGGAGACATAAATCACACCCAGAGAGTCTCTTCCCACGAAGAGACAATACTACACTGACCATTCTAGCAGATGGGTTCATCCAGAGACCAAGATACATGGATGTCTACATGCCACATAAAGCAGGGGCCGCCATTGGACAGCTCAGAGTATCATCACACGAGCTAGAGATTGAGGCAGGGAGAGCTACACATGTTCCCTGAGGAGAGAGGATATGCAGACTTTGCACAACAGAGGTTGAGAGCAAGGAGCATTATGTATGCAGATTTAGAGCATATGAGGAGATTAGAGGCAGATATCCGACCTTGTTTGTAGATTAGCCCACTCTACATCAGATTTTTAAGTCCAGAGACCAGCGACAGTTCAGCCGCTTCCTCATAGATGCACAGCAACATCGGGACTCCCTCCTCCAGGCGGCATCAGGTGTGAGAGATGAGCGCCAGACACAGCTCACGGACTTTTTTTAGAGGCCCACAACAGCACCATCACCTCCAACCATCTAGAGAGGAGTGACTCTACAGCAAGCGCCCACGTACCCATGGACGTAGGGCACCTCGCCTACACCAGAGAGAGATTTAGGAAATCGAGGAGCACTACTATAGATCTTTGGAGGAGCGACGCATTCGAGCTTTTGTAGATCCAGCCTCCATCTTACGCGGATTGTTCACACCCTATCCGCCCATGCATTATGTATTACATCCTGACTATGGGACTGGATAGAGCTAGAGATAGGATAGCATCTCATGTTTGTATTTACCCCAACATATAGGTTTGCATCTTTCCCCGTTTTGGAGCTCCCCCCCCCCCCCCCCCCCCCCCCCCCCCATTGTAAGGTGCAACGGAATGAATGTTGTATTTTCTCAAAATGAGTGATCCATATTTGCTCAAGGTTCCTTTTAATTCTTATGGAAGGGAGAGCCTTCCGTTCTTTATGGAGAGTGCTATGATCACGAACAAAGTGAGTGGATATTGTGCGTGTAAGTGTATGAGACTGAGAGATAGAGAGAAGAGAGATACAACACCAGAGACGACGTAAAACCCTCCTCCGAAGGCCCCACTCTCGTCGGCGAGAGTGGTCTACTATCGATTGCACAAAGTGGTACAATAAGGATGCATGGAAAACTGATGCAACTCGTGACTATGTCGGTGACGACGACGGGGATGGCGACAATGACCTAAGGGCTGAAATCTGCAACCTTCTAACTGCTGTCCACAAAATGCTCTCTGCTGAATTTTGGGGCTGATTCGGACTGCTGAAAAACGCTGGTTTGCTGCGTTTTTGGGAGGCTGAAAATGGTGTGTATCTGCAGATTTTATGGCTGAATTTGCTGCTGTACTTGATGCTGAAAACGCTGCTTTGTCTGCTGCGACTGAAGGCTGAAAACGCTGCTTATTTACAGTTTTGTTGGGGATGATTGAAAACGCTAGGTGCTAGTGGATGTTGCGGTCCAACCAATGCTGAAAACGCCAGGCTGAATGGGGTGTTGGCGATGATAAAAAACGCTAGGCTAAGGGGATGATGGAATCGCCAAGGGAACTTGGAGATGTCTGCTGAGAGAGGGGAGTACGTGCTGCCTGAGGCCTATTGTGCTCCTTGCTCATCTGCCCAAGAGTGCTAGCTTTCGTTTGCTTATATATTTTCTTACCCAAATTGCCCTACCTACTTTTGTTGGAAAGTCACTTAAATTAATAAGCGAAAAATGTCAAAAATAGGAAAAATAGGCTAAATGCCCTGGAAAAAATCCCCTAACTGATTTTAATGGATTCTGATGGGAATATTGATGATCATACTGTGTGCAACCAGAGGATATGCATCTATGCTTAAGTGACTGGGCATGCAGGGTCTACGAATAGACTCACAAAAGTGCCAGATCACTTCTAATCTAGACTGACTGGACTTGATGGAAACCTTGTTATGGTGTAGCTTGTCCACGGACACATAGGGTTGGATGTGTCACGTGACACCCATCCTTGTATCACTTACCTCCTCCCCCAGTCATTACACAGGATAGCTTACTTTTAGCTTACTTTTACTTTTGTACCTTTTATCCTTTATGGATGCACAGAGGACACCCACCTCATGTACTTTGATTTGTCTCATAGGCCGACTTCGGCCTTTTGATAGTCGTTAAAAAATCTTTCTTTATTTCTCTCTCTCTCTCTCTCTCTCTCTCTCTCTCTCTCTCTCTCTCTCTCTCTCGCGCAGGAACCCTAGCCCAACTCTCTTCTCCCTCTCTGTCGCAGGCCTCCCTAGCCCAACTCTCTTCTCCCTCTGTCGCAGGCCTCCCTAGGGCGAGGGGCAGCCCTACGGGAGAGCCTTTCACAGCCATAGCTCCGCCCCGCCTCCCACGTCCAACAAAAAACCTGCTCGACAGGCCTCAACCCGCGGCTCCTGCTCTGACTCAACCCGAGTTCGTCCTGCCCGACTAATGAGTGCCCCTGCCCGACTGAACTCTGTCAACACAATCAATATTGAGCCCTAACTACAGGCGACCCTTGCCACGCAGAGCCTCGACTGCGAGGAAACCGAAAGAGACTCAAATAAGCAAATCTGACCCTTCCCACGAGAAACTCAGAGCCTCAAGTGGGAGGAAACCGGAAGAGACTTGAGTAAGAAGAAACTTCTCCCACCTGCAAATCTGCGATGCAACGCGAGGGTTCTCTCTCCCCAATCAAACGGACCCGTCTTTTTGTGCCCACCCCACGGGTGGATCCAATGGACCGTCTCCAATCTCAAATTCGAGAGCTCAAGGACGAGAATGCAGAACTCAAGGTGCGTCTTGCAGCCCTTGAGACACGTCTCTCCTCCTTGGAGTCCCAAAAGCAAGACGATAGTGAGCACCTTCTCGCCAAAGCAAAGGAGGTCGAACACACCCTAACCGCAACCATGGCCAACCTTGTCACCCAAGTTCAAGAAGCAACCATCACGGTCTCCTCCAAAGTAGAAGAGTGCATGCAAGAACGTCGCCGACGGGAAGGACTAGCACTATCCGTTCGAATCGGTGGCTTGCCATCTACTTGGTGGGGGAGAGTGATGACTACACATCAACTCTAGTGAAGCTTAACCAAGCCATCCACCCAACGGAGTTCGACCCCAACACAATTGACAAGGTTCACCACGACAAGCGCACCAACCAAGGCATCTTGGTCTTCAAGGCTAAAGAGGCACGTAGAGCACTTCTACAACAAGCACGACTTCTCAAGGGCACAAAAATTTGGATAAGCGAGGCATTGACACCCGCCCAACTCAAAGTTAAGAAACAAGAACTCCAAAAGGTTCGTGAAGCACGAGCAATCGGAAAATGGGCCGTCTACCGAGGCGGCAAGGCCATCATTGAGGAATTTCGAGCTCCAAAAACTCCCAAGCCACCTTTTCCTTTTCCCTCTCCTAAGTGACATGTGTTACAATTTTGTTGTATCCACTTTAGTCATAATTCTCCATGTACTCCTCTAGTAAAGAGGCACAACCGTGTACGTTTTCTTGGTCCCATGGGTCATATTTGACCTCCGAGGACGATAATGAAATCTATCTATCTATCTATCTCTATGTCTGTTGCGAAATTGGCTTTATCTGATAGAAAAATAATTCTAAATGAATTATTCGAATTTTAAGTGAGCGGGTTTTTCTCATTGGAGACATCCGAGTACAGATATTTCTAGTGCGTCATTCAGAGTAATGACGGGAGTTCTGTGAACGAGAATATTTGTAAGGCCACCAGGAACGGGTACTTCTGATGCGTCACATCGAATGGGTGACAGAGAGCATTGTGAAGAAGTATTCGACCATCTGGGAACTGCGGACATCTTTGATGTGTCATAGGATGGGTGACAGAGCATCACGAAGGAGATTGTATTGTAAGTTCGGTAGGAAAGGACTAGGTGATGGGTATTCCTTGATGCGTCACAAGTTGGGTGCTAGGTGCATCGGATAGGGAATATCCATAATCAGGAGGAAATTCCGAACTGTGTTAGAATTGTGCACAAGGAAGAGCAAGCACTTGAATGAAGTTGGGTTCAGAGGAAACTTTGAGGAAAAATAATTGCTTACTGAGAAAGCAGGTTGCTTTTTGGGAAAGTAGATGCTTTCCCGCGAGGAAGTCTATGTTTGCATTGCAATTGTGCATGTGATTGCATCCAGGGACGCTTGGGAAGTGCTGTGAAAGCATTGTTTTGAGTTATCCCCAACCTTGATATCCTTGTTCTTTAAATGACGGTCAAACCATTTCTTTCTCCTATCTTTCTCCACAAGTGCATTTTACACAGCCAATTGTCTTTCTTCATCTAACCTCTCAAGGATATATAAATGCTCAACTAAAGGGTTACCATCCCAACCTTCTTGTGAAGCTACTCGCAAACTAGGAATTACAAACTCCCATGGCATAACTGCTTCTTGGCCATATACCATTTTGAATGGTGTATAATTAATAGCCACTTTGTAAGCAGTACGATAAGCCCATAGAGCTGATGTCAGCTTCAAATCCCAATCTGTGCGATGAGCTTCCGTTGTTTTGGTCAAGATAGAAATTAAAGTCTTGTAAGTGCTCTTAGCTTGGACATTTGCTTGTGGGTAATAAGATGTAGTCTTATGGGCTATCATAAAGTTTGTCGTGAGTTTCTTTATCACTCCATTTATAAAATGAGTTCTGTTGTCACTCACAATCTCAAAGGGACAAGCAAATCTTGTAATAATATTCTCAAAGAGAAACTTAACAGTTAATTTTGCATCCGCCTTGCGTGTCGCCTTGGCTTCTGCCCACTTTGTCACATAGTCAGTGGAAACAATAATATATTGCGGGCAAAAGTAGGCATTTGGGGGTAGATTTGGGGGGGACTTATTTGGGGTATTTTGAGGGCAGGTTTGGGAGCGTTGTTTAGGAGCTGATTTAAGACTAAGCTGAATGGTGGTAATTCAAGCTTTACTTTAGTCGACCGTTCCGGCCCCGTTCCCGTTCCGGTCCTGTTCCGGACCCTCCCGTTCCCGTTCTCCGTTCCCGTTCCGGGGAACTATGTTTGGAGCACATGGCCTTGATCTTGAGAGCTTGCCACCGTTCCAGTATGACCTCGACTCACTCGAGGTTCACCTCTCATAAAGTGAGAGAAACATAGTGCTCCGACAGGATCTCTAGCAGCTATATATCAGACAGACTTGGATCACATCTCCCCTTCAGGGGAAGATGTCACACTACAAAAATCATATCCTTACCATACTCGAGGACGGGTTCATACAACGATACACAGGTGGGGGGGGGGAGACAGTCACAGCTTACAGATTTTTCCTAGAGGACCACACCTCCTTCACTCCGCTCACTCAGCTGCGTTCATCCGAGCAACCCTTGCTCCCTTGTACCACATTCTATACCCCCCTATTAGCACAGGATGGAGCTAGCCAGCTTGACGCATCTGCATGGTTGTACTACCTTGAGCATATAGATATGCACACATCCCTAGTACTAGAGCTCCATCATCCCATCCCCTCCCCCCCCCCCCCCCCCCCCCAAAACCCCCATAGATCTCATCATACACCAAGGTTTTCTCTTTATTTTGTATGAGTTCCGATTGTTGTCTTTTCCTATAGATGGAAGACATACACACATGTATACTTGATTTGTCTCATAGGCCGACTTCGGCCTCACATAGACGTTAAAATTTCTCTCTCTCTCTCTCTCTCTCTCTCTCTCTCTCTCTCTCTCTCTCTCTCTCTCTCTCTCTCTCTCGCATGCACATTGATTCATGTATGCAGCATCTTTTGGCTGTCCTTGTGGGCATCTCCTTATGAATTTAATCCATCTGTTGGGTCGTTATGCTTATTAACAGGTTTATGCTTCCATAAAGAGTGGATCAATAGCAATAATAGCCTCGACTCTTGATTCCTTCTTGGATCTACTGGCTGGTGCAATCCTATGGTTCACAAAGTACTCGATTGACTCTTATGATATATACAGCTACCCTATTGGAAAGTCCAGGATTCAACCAGTTGGAATAGTGATATTTGCAGCTGTTATGGCGACATTGGGTGAGTTGAACATGTAACTTTGTGTTTGCAGGACAGAACTGAAAATTGTAAAGTATGTTTCCATGCTCATATTTACTAAGGAATACCTTGAAGAGTAGCTGTTGGCATGTTTAGACTCTTTTTTTGAAATGAGTGTTGTTTCCTATCATTTATGATGTGAATTGCAGAGAATGGTACTGAAAACAATTTGTGGCAAGGTTCAATGTTGCTGTTTATGATTTATCGCTTTGCTCACTAGTGCTGAGGCTCTTTTTGTATGTAAACTATCCACAAGAATATTTATCTGCTTAGAATTGATCTGGAGAATGTGTTAAAATATATTGTTGTTGTGAGCAAAGAGAAATCAAGAACTTTTGTGTGTTTACTTGATCACAGGGGTACAGGTTCTCATTGAAGCTGTACGTCAGCTCTTGGAACACGATGCCTCAAGTAAAATGACCACTTCAGAGTTGGAATGGCTATGTAGCATCATGGGCATAGCAACTGTCGTGAAGTTGGCCCTCTTTTTGTATTGCAGAAGTTTCAAAAATGAAATTATTAGAGCCTACAGCAAGGTTCTATGTTTTTCTTTACATTCAAATATCAAGTTCTTGTTTTTGTTTATGGTTCAAGGGAGTGGTTTGGTATTCCTTTAATGTGTAGTCTAGCAAACCCCTATATTCAAGCATTCTTTTTTCTTTTTGTTTAGGTTATAAGGAAGCACTTTGATAGTCATTTTATGTGTTAAAATGCCACAGCCAAGCCTAGCAACTTCTCATATGCTCAGTTATGAAGCTATGCCGGGCAATGTAGTATGTATGGCATGTCAAGTTGGGGGTTGTCGACCAAACAGTAAGAAAGTGAATGGGTCAGTGGCATTCCCTGGCCAAAACAAGAAAAACATGAGACACACGCCCATCATTCTGTTCATCTTTGGGGGTGCCTTGAACGTTAGCCTTCTCTACTGGTTCTCCTGCATTGTCTTAAATTTTCCCACCTTTCACAGACTGGCAATCGTTTGCCAGTCTTAATTTTCATTTCTCAAGACCCTGTTATAAAGGTATGTTAATAAATTAGTGTTGTATTTTTCTTGTCTGAGCGCTAGTGTTTGTTAGAGCAGTATAAATGTAATTATGTAGGGATTCCTTCAACAGGTGGTCCTTTAATGTGTGGAAAATCATCGATTACCAGGGAGGATTACAAGATAGCTTGATCAAAATGAAGGTTGTAGAATTATGCATGCTACTGCTCTTAAACAGGGGTTGCCTCAGTTCAGCACAATGAATGTTGCCTGCAGATCATTTTATCAGAGGAAACTTTTAATCTCTCTCTAACTGACTCACTGCAAATACTCAAGATGATTTTTCATTCCTACATCAATGGGCTGTAGTTCTGGAGAAGAACAATGGAAGGTGGGGGAGAAAAGAAACTTTGGCAGGTACAATTTGAAGCAGAGAAAATAGATGATGATGGGGAGGGAGAAGGGGCCCACAGGAAGGGGGGCGCCATGCATGAGCATAAGCCCTCAAACTAGGCAATATTTTTCTCTTTTTTTAGTCTTTTGAACGGGGAACGTGCATGAATCACCAGTGGTCTCTTCTTGAAGTTCATATGTACGGCTAGGATTACAAGATTAGGACAAAGCTCTATTTCAGTGTTTATTATGCTGTTCATCATTATATTTTTATGTTTTTGTTTTGGCAGGATCACTCCTTTGATGTGTTGACAAACGTCGTAGGTTTAGCTGCAGCCATTTTGGCTGATTGGTATTATTGGTGGATAGATCCTGTGGGAGCAATTGTTCTTGCTTTGTACACGATCACTAATTGGTCAAAAACAGTTCTGGAGAATGCTGGTATTAATGACTACAGTTTTTGAAGCTCCTATATTTCGGTCAAGCATGAGCTGTGATTTCTAAACTTGGACCCTTGTTCATGTTGCATAGTTTCACTAATTGGGAAAGGGGCACCCCCAGAGATGATTCAGAAGCTTACCTATATGGCTTTATGCCATAGTGTTGATATCCAGCGCATTGACACAGTGCGTGCTTACACTTTTGGATCAACTTATTTTGTTGAGGTATGTGCAATCCTTTTAATAACAAGCTGCTGCTCAATTTTTAGCATCATTGTAACTATGTAGTGAAATCCTGGGAATAATAAAGTAATTCAATAAGAAGCTTCTGATTAAGTAGCTAAGTTTCATTAGAGATGTGATAGGATCACCAAAACAACCATCAGAACATGAAACACATGAAGTGTATAGGTCCAAGTACTAGACCAGTAAAACACTGAAGGTCCAATGTTTAACAAGTGTTAAATGCAAATCAAATTGGTAAAACGGTCAAACCACTGAGTATAACTTTACTGGATCACAACAGAAGATAAACGCACAACCTTTGATTGCTTTAAGCAAAGAAAAGTTGCATTCCGCTGGAGAGCGTCTCAGGATTCAATTTTGACTCTTGATGCTATGCATGCATTAGTGATCGTTTGACTTAGCTGAAAATACGTAGCTTCTTCCTCTTCTGCAATGTATGTGAAGGGATTAATAGCTCTCAACTCTTGTTTGTTTGATTTGGAGGAAACTATTTGTAGAAATTTTGGTTTTGTTCATGCCTGGGCAAGCTAAAGAGGAGAAAGGGGTAAATGACTGTGGTTCTTATGTGAGGCCTTCTGTGGTGCGTATGCCCTATCGACTACCTCATTTTTGTGCTAATTTTTTCGATTTAATGCTTCTTTAGTGCTAAGCTTCATTATGGCTGAGTCTGCCCTTGATCTCCAGAGTCATGACAGAAACTCAGTACGCTGAACTTTGTGTTGATGTATGCTCATGTGTGTGTGTGTGTGTGTGTGTGTGTGTGTGTGTGTGTGTTGTGTTTGGGAGCATATGTTTGTACCTAGTTCTACACCCACTATTGGGCACTGACGATGTTAGTGGGGATGTCGTGGTATTTAGTTAATACTATGCATGATGGAGCTGATGGTTATATTGTCTTGTGGGTGACTACCATGGGTCTATCCTTGCACTTTCCTTTAAGGGTGAATCTGGGCTTATCCTGGATTCATCCAGGTATATTCTTATGTGAGGCCTTTCTACTGAAGAGAAGGGGGGAAGGGGGGATGTGGCTATATGTTGTGAGAAAAGAGTAATTGAATGCAAAAAACAAGCGGGAAAATATTACTTTAGGATGTAAGGCTGATCCTTGAAAGGTTTACATTCTTAAGGTGGCAATAAGGAGCTTGCAAGAATCAATTCTCTCAACTGGATATTCCCATATACTCGCTCACACATGCAGGCGCTCCTACACACACAAATCCTTGTTTTTCTGAATTCGCAGATCAAAACATCATCTGATCCTTTGAGGTATATTAGCTGTTATTTGCTGACAACAGGTGGATCACATGGGGGTTTGGCAGGTAAGCTGTTGTCTCCAGAGACCCATGAGACAGTTCATGGGATGATCCTCTTTTTGTATTTTGTACCCATGTCTCCTGATATATTGTATTTGAGTGCCTCACCTATTACCAGCATTGTGATCGATGATGCACATATAACATCTTTGTTACATTTTAATTTTATTTTTGTTCCAGATACTTGTATTTGCCTCATTATGGTTGCAACTTTTTGGTCTCATAGGTCATTTTGGCCTTTTGAAGACGTTAATAGTACATTTCATTTCATTTCAGGTGGATATTCAACTACCGGAAGAGATGCCTTTGAAAGAGGCTCATGATATTGGTCAAAGTCTACAAGATAAGTTTGAGCTCCTTCCAGAGGTGGAGCGTGCTTTTGTTCACCTCGACCATGAGTGCAGTCACAAGCCAGAGCACTCTCTGCATCGGTCAGGTTAATCGTATCAGAAGATGCAGCCTTCTAAATGTCCATATCTCCAGGGCTTTATGAGTCGTGTTTAACACAGCAATGTGCAAGCTTGCATGCTGTGCCTACATCCACCTCCTCTCTGACCTGTTTTGACCAGTACATAGCTGACATCCACAAATCTTGTTAACCTTTATGGATCTTGTAAACCCTCTCCACATGAAGCACCTGCATCAAGGCACAGGATGCGAAAGGTTGCATTGCACATTATCGATACACAAGCCTCTTCAAGCCTTGAAGCTTCAGCCAAGGCGAGCCTATGGTAGTGGTTGAGTATTATTGGAAATCCAAATAACCTAGTTGATTAACTTACCTCGGCCTTCCTTGCTGTATTCCCTTCTTACCTTATTTTTAACAGGGGGGGCCTGTAAACCCATTCAATTCTTTGATAATGTTTTGAGTGCCACTTTGTAATGCAAGTTTGAATCGGGTATCAAGTCCCTCAAACAACTCTGCTTCATGCTTGGTTTCATTACAAGTCTCAGAGTTTGGAGAGCAATTTCTTCATTGAAATTTATGTGTAAGGATTAATAGACCTTTACAATCATGCCAAGGTGTGCACTATCAAACCACCAACACATTCGAAACTAGTTCTCAATGAAGGACATGTTGTCTGTGGCTCTTGTATTATGGCTGTCATGTGATATGCCCAACATCGAGCCCAATTCCCCATGATAGATTTTTATGCAGATGAGCTCTGTAATTCAGTAACAGACAATTGCTTACAATCTTGAGATTTTAGTTTATAAGCACTTCCATTTCCTCTTATTTTTTCAAGGAATAATACTTGTTTTCTCAAGCTTTTATAAATTTCTATGGATACTCTTGAAATAAGGGAAATGGTAGTAGGGAATCAAACACAAAGGTCCCATGGATCTTATTGAATCTAGCGAAAATGTTGGGTTGTATATGAAAATTGATTCAACAGTCCACCTCCTCCTTTGCATTCCCTAGGGCACCACTCATTGAAGGGATACAACCATCTGTGCTTCAATCACGTTATGCATTACATTATTGACAGCTTTACTCGTCCTTCATCAACTTCATCTTTGAGTGGCTGTTGTAAGGTGAGGATATGGGTGTTACAAAAGTTGTCTTAGAGTTTTTAAGAGCATGCTTTACCACGTTGCCATCAAGATAACATGAGTATTATATATTGGATTGAGATGTGTGAGCATTCTATTGTGGATGGTTCAGTTGATGTCAAGATGTAGACCGTGTGTAATTAGAAGTTGGGATGAGGTAAGGTTCTCATCAATTCGGTAGTCATGAGAAGCTCCTACCTCATGTTTATGTTAAGGAAGTAGACGTGTAATTTGAAGTTGGAGCAGGGGGTTCTAATAAGTATGTTGACACATGTGAGTGCGCAAATGCAGTGCATGTACGGAGAGTGAGAAGGGGGGAGAGAGAGAGAGAGAACACAGGATGTGGGTGGAGTAGCTCAACACAATGTGTGTGAGAGCTCTCATTCTTCTAATTGGTAAAGAATAAGGTGTGAACAAGTAATGGGTGGTCAGATATCTCTGGCGCGTGTGATCAGGGTAAGAGGTACACAGTTTTTAACCCAATAATCTCCCACTAAAAGGCGGATGTACCGATAAGTGGTACTACTATGGAACCTAGTAGTATGTACAGTAGGTAAGGGAGGAAACTTGTCTCAACCTATGTCCATTGGCCCTCTTGAATTCAATGCATGTTGTCGTGTAGGCTCTAGTGGTATGCGAAAGCGTATGTCCATGCCAGAATCAACATGCATATTGTGCAATATCGTGTAATGATTTGCACCGCTCCATGATGCATCATGCTAGTATCAATCATCGCACAACTGACAACCTAAACTGCATACTCTCCCACTGCACCTGCTATGTCGAGTCTCAACACTAAGAGGTCTCTCAAACCTTGCATGCACATCAAGCGAAGTGTCATGTTGCTCATTAGCAAAGTGTACTCGCATAGATTGCGAATGTTTGCATGGCAATGGACTCACACATACTATGGTATCTCTTATACCAAGAATATAGAGAACAAACGAGCACCAAGATGACCTCGCGCTATCACAAGCGAACCTCTCCTCATCAAGTAAGAATCATCAATTGAACATGACACCCATGATCTCTAAATTGCGAAATGGAGATCAAACTCCTACAAGCATCAAACACATACTGAACATCATGGAGTACAAGCATACTCCCACTGGCAAAACGCAAATAAATGTCACCCACACCATGAACACCATCTTGTCTCATAGCAGAAAACGTGTTAAATCACTCCCTACGAGGACGAACTGTCATTGCAAGATGCCATAACTGAGTGTAAAATGAGTCTAGAGATTAGCCCACACTGATCTGCCCACACAAAGTGTAAATATAACCGCTCACCACAATGCTAAAGAAAACCAGCTAATCAAACACCTACTTCCACCAAAACTATGGCACACATCGCATAAAGCACATAACCGTTTGTCAAAATCAAGAACCAATCATGCATAAATTGTGACCATATGCAATGAGAGTGCAAGCATAATGACCATCCGCGCAGGCAGAAGTCAAAATTTGGCTAAAATAACTTTAGTCCCTATCACAAATCACATAAAACCTGACAAAAATCTGGCAGAGTCCCCTTTGTAATTGGAACAAGATGTCGCCAAAAACCCAAGGAGACAAACAATGCTAAAACACTATGACACAATGCAAAACACAATGGTTAAAAATGTATTTATAGAGAGAGCAAAAGGGTGTAGCGTTTATAAAAAGTAGAATGTGAAGATATACATAGTAGCTATGAGGTTGCTTTGAACCTTTGAGCACCTCAATAGAGAGGTCAAATTCAAAAAGTACTAGAAAGAAGTTGATAGGTGCTCTATACATTATAAATAAATAAGTTGAGAGAGAGAGGGAGAGGGAGAGAGAGGTGAAGTTTTAATGTCGTAGGAACAATTTCAAGATACCTCAAAGATTTATCCTACAAGTCTTGAACCTTAAAGTCAATTTCACTTGTCAAAAAACATTCTACTTTTCCTGTTTTCTTGCCTTATTTTAAGTCCCTCTCTCCAATATTTGCAAGGAATTCTTGTGATCTATCTATAAGCATGTGTTGCATAGGCTTGGCAGTAGCCTGGGCCCTCCACTCTCGCCCCCTCGTTGCTAGAAGGGGCCAAAAACTACCATTTGCATAAAATGTCTATAAAATCTCCTTTTAAAATGAGCAAGATTTCAAGCTTGCCTTGAAGGAAATTGATAGGTTTTTGCATATCTCAGTTTAAAAGCCTCACAAACTCTTTGAAAATCTTTGGAAAGTATTAATGTTTTCATGTTTCCATTGGTTAGCATCAAATATGGTGCACTAGTGCATTTGCTTATGTGAATGACAAGGGTAATGAGGTGATTATATTTGCTAAACGAGCGGTGTCAAATTATGGTTCTTGAGGTATCCATGTCCATACAAAGTTCATGTTGTTAGTCTTGGTGTTTATAGCCCTTCGAAGCCTTCACCACACCTACTTCGATATTTCTAGGCTTGAACCACAAGAGTGCACCACCCAAATTTTATCAATACACCAAGTTTTAAGGCTTGTTGGAAGAGCCTTGTAGGTCACTCCCTAAGTCTAAGGGGGTTGGGTATGGAAAAATCCAAACTATGCCCAGCTACTATTACCAAAACTGCCAAAAGACTAATTTTAGACACCCCTGACTTCAACACAAAAATTTGACCCCTTAAACATTGTTTTTTGAAAAACCCAATCTGTAAAATAAGCTAGGGTATAAATTTGAGCAATGCCCTCTAAAATTGTAGAAATTTTGAGTCAAAATGTGAAGGTTATGTCTATTTTAGTGCTTGACCCTCAAATCGTCTCCAAATGCACAAATTATTTTTACACATATATCAAATTTTCATCCACCACTCAGCCTAAATGGTACATGGGATGCCCAACAAGGCTAAGAGTGTAAAATATAACTCTTAAATCGTTTCTAACTGCTCAAATTGTTTCTAACAGCTCAGTCGGTTTCTAAAAATGTACACTTTGGCATGCCCCTTGGGATAAATGTCACCTTCTAATTCTACTATTGACGGTCTTAAATTTTTTCTAAATTTAGGTCAAATTCAGAAGGTAAGCTTGCTCTTATGTCTGATGAAGATTGAGAAAAGCTTGATGCTTTGGCAAAGTCTACAATTGCATTTGGCACAATCTTTTTGCTTGTCTGAGGTGCAAGGCGTTGCCAAAGTCATTCTTGAGACTACAGAAGTGCTCAAAACTTAGATACTTGGAAACAATCTAAACTTAAGTCATTTTTTAAAGAAGTAGAGTTCGGGCCTAAAATCGGTTGCAAAGCAGCCCTAGGGGACTCAAGGTTGGAAACGACTCAATATTCTATGGTTTTGGCCCTAAAGTTGGTTCAAGCAGTTTCCAAACCTAGAGTCAATTTTCACTTATGGGAAAATATATGTCTCTGAGGCCTCTAGCAATCCTTGACCCATTCCCAATTGCAAAAAGGAGGCCTATTTTAGAAACAATTTGAGCTCATTTTTGGATTAGCCATTTTTTGAGAATTTCGGGTTTCTCATGTATCCCAAGCGTCTCTAGAAGTCTTTAGCGGTTACATACACAAAGGTCTGCTTTGTTTACCTCAGGTTGTTCCTAGCTCCTTGTCATTGTTGCTTATTCCATTTTGTCAAGGTTTGTCTAGTCATCGTTTACTTGAAGTACATAGTGGTCTTGCACGAGTTCCCCATTTACCTCTGGTCATCAAAATTTTCATCATGTATGTAAAGTGGCTCAATTGCATGGGTAGCAGTTTCATGTTGACCTGTTGTACATGTTTATCTCAGCATGTTGCATTTATTTACTTATGTTTCGTAGAGATTCTTATCATTTTGAGTAGTGAAGAAGAAGAAGCATCTTTCACCCTCCATTTCCATTGTGCGATCTTGGTTGTGTGTGTGGTTGTAAAAGCTCAAGTTCTCTCCTTCTTTATCTTTTTACATGGTAACAAAGCCTAGTTATGGATAAGGAAATGTGAGCAACAAGTAGAAGTCGTGTGACAAAATCAATTGAGGGTAAGGGTTTTGTTATTCTCTTCCCTTTTATGTTGGCAATACATCCACCCCTGGAATTTTAAAAGATGTTGTAAAACAATCTTTGATTTTGGCAATTCTATGAGGGATTGTGTGATTTGGCATTTTGTTCAATCCTTTGGACTACATCTTTTTGTAGCCAAGTCTCCATTTCAAATACATTCTAACCATTGTTTTGATGTTAGAGTGTGTTCACATGCAAGAACATGAAATTGATGTTTCATCTCTTATCTTGGTGTTGCAAAAGCTTGGTCAGTGTTTCAATTTTCATAGCTACTGTACAGTAGTGTGAAACATTGTATTGGGTGCATGTATGCACATTAAGGCCATAGGTTGGTCACATGCAAGAACACTAAATTCATGTTTCATCTCTTATCTTGGTGTTGCAAGAAGCTCAATCAGTGTTTCAATTTTCACATTATGCACATCAAGGCCATAGGCTGGATTAGTAGCTACATGCTATTTTTATATGTTGTCAATTTTATGCAAATTTCTAATTTGTGCAACAAGTGCTCGATCTACTTTATCTAGTTGCACAATTCATGAAGAGTGTATCTATGGTGAAGATGCATCTTCTCAAGCCACTCACTTGGTCAAATTGAGTGTCTACACTCTATATCAACAAAACAAGCACAAATATTCATCAATCAAGTATGTAATCCAAAGATATGCATGTGCACACACTCAAGAGAGCACATACACAAATAATGGAAAGATCATTTCTCTCTACACTCACATAATTATCCACAAAGTGTCAGAGGCATACTTGCAATGCTAGAAATAAAGAACAAACACACACACACACACACACACACACACACACACACACACACACACACACACACACACACACACACTTAATAGCGCATAGAAGAAAGTCAAGAAGGAAAGAAGATCTTCATGCATCCATATAGAGTACAAACCAAGCTTGCAAGCTATGGAAGCTTGAAAATGTAACCAAGGAGAGGAGAGATCTTGCTTAGAGATTTATGTCTAATGTCCTTTCACATTCTACAAAGTGACTTTCTATACCCAAGGTGGAAAAGTAGTTTTCCAGGTAGACAAGTATTGAAATAAGTATTTTAATTATAAGTTATAAAATTAGGAACTTAGAAGATACAAATTTGACCTTATGCGATCTTACTCTAATATAACAACATTACATTCGACAACTTACTTTGACCTCTCAAGAAAAATTAATGTAATTTTGTGCAATGTCCGCACTATAACACCTTTATCTCCATATCTACAATTGATAGCTCCAATGAGGGGACAAAATTTTGTACTTACTTTACTCCTCTTCCTTGCTCCACTAAACTTTTACAGGAACACCATGCACATCTTCAAAGTTGATTGCCACCAACTCACCACTTTGACTACGTCTTTAACATTGTCCCAAGGTTTTAAATATGGGTCACTAAATAATGCGTTTAGACTTCACATAGTATATTTGGTCAAGACACTCCACTTTGGTCATCCTTATCCTCTTTTATTATGGTTTTTAAAGCTTTGGATGCTTTGATCACTTTGACTAGGCTTGACCAAAACCCTAATTGGCATGTGTAACACATGACAAGCTAAAGCTTTGATACAAAAGTTTAGCAATGCTCATACAGTGAAAATTTTAACACCTAAGTGAAATTTTTTACATATAATACACATTCTATTTGCTTGTGCTAGATACTTTGTTGATTTTTGTGGCACCTAATATCTTTTTTGTGTGCAAACTCACAATGGTGAGTGAATTATATTAGCAAATCTAATAAATTACAATTCTTAGTCATGCTCATGATTAGCCATGACGTCTTCTAGAAACCCCATATACAACGGCTAGTAGGGGCCACCCCAGGACACTAAGAAGGGATTCAAAAAGAGTCTTACCTGACCATAGTCATGCTCATGATTAGCCATGACGTCTCCTAGAAACCCCAGATACAACGGCTAGCAGGGGCCACCCCAGGACATTAAGAAGGGATTCAAAAAGAGTCTACCTAACCATTCCTTGACCTGAGCAAGACTATAATAGCTAACCAGTTGTTCAGCACCAATCATCATGTTTCATTCGTCAAATTTCATCCGTTTCCTAATGGAAACCATCGCTTTCCTTGATTTCTTGTAGAACTTCGTGTTTTAGGGCGTTCTCAAAGATATGATAGTTTCTGGTTTGAAGTAGTAATAACTAACAATTTGTGTTTCGATAATTAGTGCTTGACTCTTGAATACCTTCCCACATAGGAATAGATTGTTCTTAAAGAACCCTATCTTCTAGGTCTTTTGAACCCACTTGCAAATTTTCCTTTCTAGTATGTAGGTAGTCGAAAATTTCTTGACTAAGTGAGGGAGGTCCTCACTGGATGATCTGCATTGGGAGCACTTATCTAGTCTGATAAATTTGGCTAGGATCTTCACGCCAGTAGCAAAGGCACTCCAGAGGACCTTCCACAGAAAAATCTCCATCCCAAATACTGGGGGTGCCAAATGTTCCTCATGATCGTCCTCCATCTTGATTCCGACCATTTATTACCCCACTATTTGTTTAGGGGAAGAAACCAATCATGTGATACCATTAGCGTGTTATAAACGTCCTTGGTTTTAGGAAATGTCTACTCGTGGGCCAAGGCCACACTTTCCACTCAAATCTGGATTCACAATCAGGTAGCCAACAACTGTCTAGCCTATCTAAAGCTCTATTGAGAAGCAATAACTCTCCCCATTCCAAACTAGCTCACCATTTATGCCTCCAAGCTTCAGTCTAGACCACTACGGGGCAAATTAACTTGTTGTGCATCTCCAGTCCTTTCCATTTGGCCACCTTGCAAGTGCATTTTGGCATTTTCCATCAAGGCCTTCGTCATAATAGCACAAGCTTGTTCTTGCTTTGAGATTTCCACCACAAACTTAGCACCCTGGGCTTTTGCATGAGTACTAGGGTTGAGGATCTTGATACCGCCTTGCTCTATAGGTCTTGCAATAGAATCCCATCCTGCCCAGTGCCAAGGTGTCAAATTTTAGTGTTGTTTTTCCATAAGAATATTTTCACCAATTTCAAAAACTCTTTTTAGTTGCATCTGGTCAATTTAAGCAGTAGCCTAATAAAGGCAATGAAAGGGAGCATAAATGAGTTGACCACTTTCACTCTACTTGGGAACTTAGGCAAAGCACATACTACCACCTCTACATCTTGCTCCTTACCTTATCCAAGACCCAAAGGAGTCTTTGTTTGTGGGTAACATCCACCCCCAGAGGGACCCCCAAGTGTTTGAAAATATTCTCTTTTGTCACAATCTCTCTGAACCACATTGTCAGATCGAATGAGTCATTTTTATATAGAGAAATTACTCTTGATTTTTCAATATTCTTTGACCCTGAAGCAATGGAGAATGTATTCACAATTTCAAGATCTTTCCTAATTACTTGAGGGCAAGCTTTGAGGAATAAGAGGGAATCATCTGCAAATAGCTTTGCAACAAGTTGGTCATTGTTGGGTAGAGACATACCTTGGATCTCCTCTATTGTAGCACTGTCTTTGAGCAATGTCAGCAAAGGATGGGATCCGATGGTGAAAATTAGTGGGGCAAGAGGGCATCCTTGCTTGATTGATCTTTTGAATTCGAATGCCCCCACAATTTTTTCATTGAAAAGTAGCTCAGATTGGTTGCCCGCTCCAAGGGTATTGATCAAATGACACATCCCTAGCCCAAAGCTTAGCGATTTCATCACATCTTCAATCAATGACCATGTAATCCTATCATAAAATTTATCTAAATCCAATTGCAGTAGAATACACTCCTGCTTAGTGCTTGATGCATATTCTATGCTAAGCATTGTTGTCAGAATGTATCATAGATATACCTTCGCCTGATAAATCCATGTTGGTGGGGAGTGATGACTATTGTCTAGGATGGGAGAGAGCCCGAGGGCAACAATTTTGGCAGTGATTGTTTATGAACATGAGCATCTATTAGCTATGAGCACAGGGTTCATCTTGTCTTATCTTTTGATGTATGTGAAGCAAGGCTTCAATTTTGATATATCACATAGAAGCTTTCAAAGTTTGGAATATTTTATGAGTATACAAACTTGAGGGAAAGTTTGCAGCATGTCTGAATGTTTTTTCGCAAGAGGCTGGTATGAACCAAGCCAAGAGGGCATGCATGGTCCATACAACAACTCTCAGCTATGAGCCAGATTCAAGCCCAGACGACAAAATCAGATTGCACTTCACTCTCAAGTGAGATTTTACTTCTAAGTTTTATCTTGCCACAGTTTTGCAACAAGGTTAGAAAATTTCAAGTTATTTTTTGTTTCTTTTGTGTCTTTTATTTTATCATTGGACAAGATCTTCCGCTTTGCAAAAAGCAAAGTACTTTGCAGGCCATATGAGAAGCAAGGCTTCTAACCTCGTATCGAGGTACTGGTCATTGACTTGGAAAAAAGATCAATGACAGATAGGTTTGGGGCATTGGAAATAACAGGATGTAAGCTCATAGTTTTTGCTTGGCAATGTCAAATTGTGATGTATCTATGCTAGTACAAATTGTGAAAGGCCCGTATGACATTGTCTCATACTATTGAGACTGTAATCGAAGCTAAGGGCTTACCTCTGTTTTTTTATATGCATGCATGGCATCCAATAAGATGGGATTAATTCCACTAATCATTGTTTACACTTCCACTATAACACCAGCTCCAATTGATGTTAGTATATTTTCTTGTGATTGTTGTATATGCCTACAGCGGTGGGCATTTTACATCATTGGCTCTATGCACAAGATGCGACTAGTACAAATGATGCTTTCTATAGGTAGCAAGTATGCATGGCCTTGTTATCAAGGAACTAATTCATGGGATGACATGAATAGACTAAGAGAGCCTCCAAGCAGGTAATCTCTTGTTCAGATACCAATGAAAAACTAGTATGACTACATTCTTTGTACTAGATGCGACTAGTACAAATGATGCTTTCTATAGGTAGCAAGTATGCATAGCCTTGTTATCAAGGAACTAATTCATGGGATGACATGAATAGACTAAGAGAGCCTCCAAGCAGGTAATCTCTTGTTCAGATACCAATGAAAAACTAGTATGACTACATTCTTTTGGGCGTTGGGAATCTTTCTCTTCTTTTCATAGGGAGATATGATTTTTTCAAGGTCTAGTTGTGAATAAGATTCCAACTTGAGAAGATTTGTTGCTTAGCATTGGTTGTAGTTCAAGGGTATGACCCAGCTAATACAATTTCACTCTATATGTGTTGAGAGTCATAGAACGGCCTCTTCACATCTGTACTCTTAAGGAAAAATCTGCCAAGGGATAGAGAATACGTCAACTTGAGGCTAACTTATATTTCTATTTGTGCACTAAGAAATACACTCTCTATTGTGTGCCTTGAGCTTCTTCATCTTCTCCAAGTTGTGTGTGCATCCCAACAACCCTAATTTCGACAATTGGTATTGGAGCAGGTTGCATGCTCTCAGGAATAATTGCGAGCATCATCAGCACCTCCTACTTACTGTCTTCAAATTGGGTGTGCTTTGGTGAGCTTCAGTAGGTCAAGTAATACTTTGGGTAAGCTTATGGAGCTTGGTGTGCTCAAAAGTTTGATTTGAGCTCATTTTGGCCTTTGTTTCCGCTACAAGCAATATTCTGCAAGTAATTCTATCCTTTTCTGCAAAATTTTATCGATGTAATTTTCTATAGATTAGATGTCTTACAATCCTCTTCAGGCGATTGTTGTACATAGCACGTGCTAGTCCTACTTTGTTTTTCCTCTTTTGGAGCAATTTTCACATTAGGTGCAGTCATTTGCGATGGATCATAGCAACATAGATGTTTTCAAGATGTTTGTTGCTATGGACAAATTGGATGGGGATGATTACCCAACGTGGTCTTACATAATGACGCATGTTATTGTGTCAAAGAACATTTTGAATGTCATGCAAGGCATTGGTGTATGTCCGCCTTTGTGGATACAAGCTTTGTTGAGGATGTTGAAGCTTCTAGTAGGTTTGTGATGCTAGAGTTATTTTGCCTACAATTGAGTAATCTTGTTGGGATGTTAGAGATGCACATGCTCATGCATTGATTGCATTATCTGTGAAGCATACTATTACTCCTCACATTCACTCAGTAGAATCAACAAAATAGGCTTGGGATACTTTGCACAAGGCAAACATTGCATTTTTGCCTAAAGAGATGGAGTCAAAGATTATGCAAGAGGAAGATTAAATGAACTCTTTTCTTGATGGTATCAAGGCTATCAATGAGAAACTCATTTCTATATGTGAAATTATTTCTGGCAATTCACTTGTGCAAACTGTTTTCCATGTGTTGGTGGACTCTTACCAGACTTTTGTTAGTACTTGGAGCCTTATGACCCAAGGAAAACCTCAAGCTATTAAATTTTATGCATTATGCACATTGCTATTATAGGAGTCACTTTCAAGAAATAACAAGGCTAAACAACATGCAGTTGAACATGCTTATGTTACTACTCAAAGAAAAGGTGGTAATAGCAATGTAGGCACTTCTCATGGTTGTTTGTGAGTGGCAAATCACATGTGCCTATTGAAAAAGGCAAGAAGAAGATACATTTTCATTATTGCAAGGCCAATTATCACTTGATAAAGTAATGGGCCTAAGTTGAAGGAAAAGAAGCCAAGAAGAAAGGGGCTGGATCTACCACTATTGTAGCTATTGAAGAATCTTTTGTTTATAAAGATTGTGATGATGTATATGCACAATGGGCATTTAGTGTAGAGTGTATTTGTGATCCTTCTGACCATGATGCATGTATGTCAATTATCGCAAAGTCACATGTTTGGTACTTTGATAGTGGTGCTACAAAGCACATTTCTTTGCATCGTGATTTGCCTCAGGGTTGTCCCTCACGGGAATACGCTCATTTCTGCCAACAATGTCTCTTATCCGATCAAGGGAGTTGGAAAGATTGTTCCAATTGCTACAAATGGTGGTTCTTTCACACTTGGTGATGCACTTTATTACCAGGGATAAAAAAGAATCTTTTGTGTATATCTACACTTGCAAGACTTAGTCTTGTTGTCACATTTGTGGATAACAATTGTACAATGACAAGTGTGGGCAAATGAAATTGTGGATTGAAAGGATGTTTCAAATGCCAAACTTTGGCATGCACACTATGGACATCTAAATTGTGCTAGTTTGCTATGTTTGCAAAAATATGATATGGTTGCTTCTTTGCCACCTCTTGAAGCACCTTCTAAGCATGTGTGTAAGGGCTTTATTCTGGGTAAGAACAAACATTCAAAGTTTCCAAAGGATGGTTTAGTAAGGGCTACATGCAAGTTGCAACTTGTGCATAGTGATGTTTGTGGACCTATGCGAATTCCATCCCTGGACAATTACTTGTACTTCATGACTTTCATTGGTGATTACTCCACGTATGCATTTGTGTATCCGCTTAAATTTAGGTCCAAAGTGTTTATGTGTTTCAAGGAATTTGGTTAACTGAAAATGTCTCTAAATGTACGATGGGTACCCTCGTTCAAATCGAGGGGCCGGGGGGGAGGCGTATATGTCTCATGAATTTAATGCATTTCTAGCTAGTCATGGGATAAAACTAATGTATAATTCCATATAAACCTTAAAAAATTCGTGTCCCTGAAAGAAAAACGGGTCTCTTATAGAGATGGTAGGATGTATGGTCAAGAGTCAAGCTTTATCATATTCATTTTGGCTTGAGGCTATGATGTGTACTACTTATATACTTAACAGGTGTCCTACCAAAGTGTCGCACTCTATGACTCCTTATAAAGCATGGCATGATCACAAGCCATCTATTGATCACATGCACGTTTTTTGTTGTTTAGCATATGCTTTGGTGCCACAAACACAACACAAAAAATTGGATGATAAGGCTATCACATGCAATTTTGTTGGTTACAGCCTTGAAACGAAAGATTACATGTTATACCATCTGCAAAAAAATATATCTTGGTTTCACTAGATGTACTTGGGAAAAATTATGTTCATACCTTTTTCATCATGTACCAAAGATAGTAATGTAATCTCATAAGATATTTATGACACTTTTTTGCCTCTTTTTGAAGGTGGAAACTTGAATGTAAGTTCGAATGAGTCACATGTACATCATATGGGTGTTTCTAAAAGTGTTATGGATCAGTCTATTATTGATGCATATGTACATGATGTGGAAAGGGCTAAGAATGAAGAGGCTAGGGGTATGCCAAAATGACTAGTGTACACTTTGCTGGATGGTAAATTGGATGCATAATTGTACTCATTGGTTCTTGCCATGCATCATATGCATCATATTGTTAAGCTTTGGCTATTTCTAGCGTAGGTGATGAAGAGGAACCTCTTTGTTTTGATGAAGCATAGAATTAAGAAAAGTGGAAAGCTACAATGCAATCAGAATGTGATGCACTTATAGAAAATGAAACATGGACATTATTTGATTTGCCTCCTGGGAAAGGCCATCAGTACAAAGTGGGTTTACAAGTTGAAATATAAGTTGGATGGTGAACTTGAATACTACAAGGCTAGACCTATTTCAAAAGGTTATCCACAGCACAAAGGTAATAATGACTATGAAGAGGCTTTTTCTCCCACTTTTTGTATGACTATTGATTTTTTAATATGTGCATTGATAGCTCATTTTGGATGGAATGTCCATCAATTTAACATTGTTACCACTGTGATATATTTGCAAAAGTAGATGTAATGTAGCCTCGTGGTTTTTTCTAGAAAGGACAAGAAAAAAAAGTGTACAAATGCAAGAAAGCTTTGTATGGGTTGAGCAGTCTCCTTGTGCTTGGTATGAAAAAGCTGATACTCAGTTGGTTCTTAATAGTCCAAGCATTTGTGGGGGTAATGTATTTCTCGTTGTTGTTTTGTATGTAGATTATCTTTTGATATTGGTCAAAATGAGATGCACATTTCTCAATTCAAGGCTAAATTTAATTCTACTTTCAAGATGAAATACTTGAGGTTTTTCCATGATTACTTGGGCATACACTTTTAGCAATGTGATGGAGGTATTTCTTTGTGTCAAGCAAGGAACAAAGAGACATTATTATGTAAGTTTGGACTTGAGGGCTGTAAACATATTGCTACTCCAATGGAACACGTTTGAAATTGACTCTTCATGATGCTGAAAATCTTGTTGATGTCACTCTTTATCTGTTGTTGGATGTGTTATTTATGTATGCAATACAAGGTTAGATATTTAGTTTGCAGTCTCACTCATCAATAAATTTATGCATAGCCCAGCATCAAAGCATTGGTAGGCTGTTAAAAGGATGTATTTCTACTTGAGTGGCACTTTATATCTTGGGTTGTTTTATCCCAAGTGAGAATCATTGTCGTTGGATTTGCATACGTTGTTGGACTTAGTAGTTGTTATGACAGGCATGTCCACATGTGGTTTTTGTTTCATGCTCGACAGCTCATGCATATCATGGTTGAGCAAGAAGCAACCTATTATGGACACTTCAAGTTGTGAAGTTGAGTATAGGTTAGTCTTCATATCTATGGTTTAGTTTGTATGGCTCTTATGGTTGATTTGGGTATTGGATAGGACACTACCAACACCATCTACATTGATATAGTCAGAGTGCATTGGTAGATGCAAGGAACCCAACTTTTCAAGCTCACACAAAGCACATTGAGGTACATTATCACTATGTTATGAAGAGACTCTCCGTAGGAAAGATCAGCTTGTCTTATGTGCTAACACAAGACAACCTTGTAGATCTATTTACAAACACATTTCTTGTGAGACATTCAAAAAGATTTGGGCTTTCTTCCCTTTGTGAATTGATCATGTGCGCAGGGCATGGAACTTTCCTATACACTATGTGCCTTATCTCGCTCACCACATCACTCCCAAGGGGGATTTTCTACCATATATATGGTAGTGATGTGTGTGAACACAATTAGGACTCTCGAGCCACTTTTTCCCTCACTAGGAGGTCTTTTCCGCATGCATTGAATATGCGCCCATCACTCTAGGGCTAACTTATCTTTCTCTTTTTGCACTAAGCAATACACTCTCTGTTGTGTGTCTTGAGCTTCTTCATCTTCTCCAAGTTGTGTGCGCATCCGTGCAACCCTTATTCCAACATAATTGTAGCTTGTAGAGCAAGACTTCTCGCTCTCAAAAGGCTCACTTCTCTCCTCTCTCTGTCTCTCTCTCTCTCTCTCTCTCTCTCTCTCTCTCTCTCTCTCTCTCTCTCACACACACACACACACACACACATCTCCATAGCTTCTATGCTCCTCTATGGCTCTCTTTGAGCTCTACACATCTATGGTATCGCTTTCATGTTTTTATAGTGTCAACTAGTTTCTACAAAAAGCTTCTATAGAGAAGCTTATACATGTTTTTGAAGAACTCTGTATGTTTTTGTGATATTCTCTCTAGGAGGAAGAAAAGATGACAAAGATGGAAGAAGATGATGCTTCTTCAAGCAGATGACTCTATGAGTCTATGATTATGGAAGGCCAAAATTATTGGCTCGATCAAAGAAGGCCATTATGTTGTCATGATGGAAAAGCTACCTTATTGACAAGATGATGTATCATGATTGTATTTACCTTCATTATAAGCTTCCATAATACAAAATCTCAAAAAGAGGGGGCGGGGGGGGGGGGCATTTTATCCCTCAACACTGTGTCATCTCTCTTTTTCTACATATGGTTAAGTGATTATGTTATGAATCTCTTATTTTGATTATTTTCAAATGATGGTGGCATTCGATAAGTCAAATTATGTTACAAGTAAAGTAACACCTTCTATCTTTAAAACATATCTAGAATGCCTACTGCAAGTGTGGCTATGAAAACATCATTAAAAGGCTGGTAGAATCACAAAAGAATACATTTTTATGCATTATTTTATATTCAAACTAAAAGGCTTGTAGGTTCCACGTGAGGTAGGTTTTCCATAAACATTCCATTATAGTTTATGAAAGAATATGATGCTGGTAAATAGAAAATCTTTACTATCCACAATAGATGCTTGACCTTGACAATTTGTCATTTTTGGCTAAATACAACATCACATCAACTTAAGAATATTACCATAACAAATTATATCAAATTTTCCATCACCTTCAATTTGAAGATAATCTTTACCTTTAAGCTCAATAAAGAACTCATGCATGATCAAGCCTATTAAGAGTAATCAATTTCAACCTTGAAAGGCTACTTTTATGTGTTTAAAGTTAGCAACCTAGTGTTAACACTAGAGAGGCAAAAATTCGTATAGAGCTTGCTACTAGTCTCTAAATTAATGGAGAGAAGTTGTAATACGAAAAACCGCTTACAAGATTTCTAGGGACTCCAACAAAATTTTTCAAAGTGAGAATCACCTAGAAACAGCCTCAAAGTGAGAAGGATAGCTCATGAACATATTTTGTAGAAGAAATATTGAAAATACCCCTGGAATTTGTGAAAATTCCCAACATACCACAATACTTTCTTTCCCTAGATTGCTTCCATTATCACACAGTCGATTCTTTGCAATACTAAGAATTCATTTATAAACGTATTATAGGAAAATTATAGCCATGTTAGACCAAGAAATATGGCATTTGCATGTGCATGAAAGGGTTAAGGTGGATACATAATGAGGCATTCATGATGAAAGAGGATTTTTGCATTGTAGTGATCTTGTGAGTACAAATGGCCTTTTATATAAGCATAAGAAAGAAGCTTGTACTATCAATGATGTATACTTGAGGGTTGACCTTCCACATGCCACCACATGGGGCTTCACAAATCACATGGTCTTCACATGGCTTGCCCACCTAGTCTATGACTAGACCAGAGGGTGTATCCATGGTCGAGCAATCTAGACTCTCACACTGACAACCCTCCCTCCCCTTAAATTTGATTTCTTGTTTACTCCCCTTGTTATCATATCATGCATACATATTTTTTGGTATACTCATTAATCATAAGTTTTAGGTTTTCTCACAACCAAGGGTTTTAAATTTTCCCATAGCTTGGTTCTACTAATGAGCTCATAGAATTGTTGTGAATTTTCAACACAGAATCTGTGAACAATGATGCGGATATAATTGTGGAAACAAACACAGAGGGGAGCAACGTGGAGGACACATTGGATGATCATGAGGATGTATTCCTAGAGGGAGAGCTCTTCATAGATATAGGTATTTATGCTAAGTTGTGCCAAGATGAGAGGGAGGCTACATAAGGTTCCAATTCATTGTATTGCAGTGCATTTGCCACTAGTACAACTAGCTAAATGTATTTTTATGTAATGAAGAATATCTTCTTTGTTTTTTGCTAGTTATTTTTTTGTATTAAGGTTAAAGTTTCTATGATTGTTTCTTGGTGCAATGGAAAGTGATTTACACAATGTTTACTCGTTGACCATGCAGGTGAGACATCTCATATAGTTTGCTTCTTTCTTCAGTTTTGTGCCCTTTCTTCTTTGTGCACACAGATGGCAAGTGATAGATAGGAGGATCAAGATGCTTGGTATGCATCTTTGGGGATGTAGGCAAAAGGCTTGCCAAAGGGCATACCCAATTTTCATCCCCGTCTCAATACTCACCCCCGTTGTGTTCCATATCCTCGAAGCGATTTAAGTCATTGGTGTCAAACCGTATTTTACGTGATCTATGGGGGCTACATTACTCTAGTGATGGTGGAGGAAGATGTTGTGGAAGTGGCCGCTTGATGGATCCACTCCACCTTGTAGCCATAGAGTGCTTTTACCCCTTTTGTCCCTTGCTACTCCCACACTTGCCACAACTTTGCTATCTACTGCATGTTCTGTTCAATTGTCATACACTCCTTGGCTCGCCTCTCCTTAATCATTTCTTCACACAAAAGGTAACCCATGGCTTCACACCACAAGATACCCATTTTGACACCCGTGTGATTACTTCTTGCTTTTAGTGTGATTAGCAAAAAGGGGGTTCTTACTGTATAGACCATGCAAACCGATCAATGGTAAACTTCTCATTGATAGCATACACAAATTTTTCTCCTAGGTCTTTTGCCATCACATCATGAAGAAATGGTGTGAAAGTGACTCAGGGTTGAAGGATTGTGCCATATGTCTTTTTCATGAGAGGTTCCTTGTGTCGAGAGTAGAGGACTGCTTCTCCAATAAGTGGATGACAACAAGGATGCACAATTACTACAAACACAAGAGATTGAATGAATTAGGCAAGCATGTTTGGTGCAACAAAGAAGATTGGAAGCACATTAAAGATACACAACACACCTGCCCTAACACGTGGAGCCAACAAAAAGAGGTTGTGAGGCACGAGTGGGGGAAGGAGTTTGCATCATCTTGGTAGCCACAAGCGGGAAACATTTGAGGAAGATTTTGTTAAGTGTTATTTCATTACTCTAATTGTTATAGTTTCATCAAATTATCAATTGCGCGTTCTAATATATTTGTTGTGTTTACTGCTTCCAATAGGTCATCATCACTCGAAGGGAGTAGTTCATGCTTGAGTGCAAATATGGCACAAAAAAAGGTATCCATCTGCTGATCTCGAGAGGTTGTGATGTAGAGATGGATTGATGAGCTATTCTAACTCTGAACACAGTTTACATTGATGTTACTTTGGTTTTTTAATTCACTATTGTTTTCTAAAGTGGGCAACATTTGAGAAATATTTTTTAAAGTGTTATTTCATTATTCTAATTGTTAAAGTTTTATCAAATTTGCGATTGCGCATCTAATCTTTTTGCTGTGTTTATTGCTTCTAATAGGTCATAATCACTAGAAAGGAGTCGTTCATGCTTGAGTGAGTAGATGGCTCAAAGAAAGGTCTCCATCTCGTGATTAAGAGGTTGTGACATAGAGGTGGATTGATAAGCTATTTTAACTCTGAACACAGTTTACATTGATGTTACTTTGGTTTTTTAATTCACTATTGTTTTCTTAATTTTCTCTGTTATCACTTTATTCATTTACAAAACCCATTCAATCTCCACCTACAATGGGAAGATCTATCATCGAAGAGTAGCACATTATGGTGCTTACATATAGTCTTGTATCTTTAGGCACATGTGTACTTATTAGTGAGATGACACCCACATTCCATATTGTAATTGAACATTCAACTCTTTATGAATATGGCTTGGTACTTTGCCATTGGCATACTCATTGTATTATACAACATTAAAGTAATCAAATATAAAGTTTGGTCAAGTCTCATGTCGTTTTAACGTTTTGAAGTTCGGTGTTCTTTCATACATCCTCTTGAGGGAAAGCCTCATTTTCTACTATGGCTTATTGGGTGGCCATCCCCAAACTTTTTCACATATAGGCAATAGTATAAGCATTGATAAATAATTTTTTTGCAACATTGATATAAGTGTTTCTATCACGATTGGTGATACCATCTGTGATAGTGATTGTAATAGCAATGCTTATATTGACTACGTTATTGACACTCTAATGCCAATGGTCGCACGATGAGAACACTGACATCATAGGAATGAAAATTTAAGTTCAGTAGCATCAATATATGCATTTAAAGTTTTAAGAGTCCTGCATAGTTTGAGCTGAGGTGGCCCCTTTATTTTGATCCTACCGCTATATATGGTATGGATGTAGACCACATGGCTGTCTTATAAACCCACATTGTCACAGTCTGGGCAAGGTGTCCAATCTACTAAGAATCTATTCCACTTATAGTTTCTCATCATGTTTTAGTGGGATGCTTCTTTCATGTATGATACCTGTGGCACATTGTCTTACAACAAGGTGTAGACTATGGCTTATGTTGGTCATGGAAAAGGGCACAATTTTCCATTAAGCGTGCGAGATCCCTTCTCAACAAGGTTGTATGATATGTTATTTGCAAAAGGTTTTATACATGAATAGTGGCCAAATTGTGTGTTCATCCTCATTATTCAAACATATAATTCATTGATACATCACTATTTCTCACAAACTCATATATCCTCTAGCAAATTGATTAATAACTACATTTATCGATATAGTTATTGATTCGAAAAAAATTCTACAAAACCTCTAGATTTTTGCTTTGATAGTATCACTCATTGTTTGCAATCTACAAGAACCCAATCAAGGAAAGGTAGAGAATTAAACTTGAAAAATATCATCAAAATGTTTTCTTTTAAAACCAATTTCTTGGCTACTTAAATGTAGCTAGAGTATAGGAAACTTTATATTTGGTCTTTTGGCTTACATCATATAAAAAATAGATTAGCAAAAGTTTTTACTTTACCTCTTAGTTCTATTTTAATATCAAAAGATAATTAAGGCCATTTGTAAACCAATAGCTTCCAGTGTAGTTGTGTATTGCCACATGAAGTGATAGGTTTTTGACTTAGCCAATAGAGATAGAAAAAGAGACATGGATAATATCGTGCCTTGTTTTTGTGTAGTTCTAAAAAATCCTATGTATGTTTGAAACTGATTAAAGCATTAGATCTCGTGTTTAGCTCACATGTTTGTTAGTACATTACATAGGTTTGAGTAGTAGCATAGTACTAGGCTAGCAAATATGTTGTGCAATGCTAAAAAATGTGGCATCAAATAATGCTAGAACATGCAGTTTAGAGAAGAAGGTGTATTGGGTGTAGGTGTGTGTTTGAGAGAGAAAGAGATGAGACAGATGAGCACAAAAAGAGTGTGGAAATTTACTAAGGACGCCGTGATGTTGATGTGCATGATAGCCAAATATTGGAAATCAAGTTTGTTGATCATTATCTTCAACCAAGTATCAGCATGTTGTTGGGAAAATATAAACAAGGGGCACCTCTATAGCAATGTATCCCAATAGCACAAGATCAACACCACATATGGAATAAAAATAACCCCAAAAAAACCCAACGCAAGGACAGATCTCCTAGGAATTTACAAGCACACGCCCACCCAAAAGACCAGCATGGAGACCAAGAAGCACCTACCCTAGCATGGATTTACAACACATGCCAATCAATGCACTTGAAGAATAGATCTTCTCTCTTCACCAAATGACTCTTCAAAACCACAATTTTGAAGTGTAAACACACCACCAAACAAGGGAGATTTGACAACCTACCGTACACCAAACTACCTACGGGGTTGCCATATTTTATACCCTGCTGGAAACAGACTTTATCTCCCAAGGCCAAATTATAAGAATTGTATAATCCTAATTTTTGGCCAATTTAGCACTTTTATGATTTTTTTGGTGGCTTTCTTGATGTCCAAATACAATTTTAATTATGTAAGTGGTATGCGTAACATAAAGCTAATCTTCCTCTAGTTTTGGGGCACTAATACCCTATATAGCATAGTATATGAGGATGGTTCAGTTTTCAATTGCAAAAGAATACGAGACATTTCAGTGTATTAAGTATGGCTTTCTCAATATTGCTAGTTTCTTAGGCCAATTGTGTTCATTTTGTAGGTAGTAACCATATATAATCATAAACTTCAAATTTGGCTAGATACTGAGTAGTTTTTGTGGGATTCTAGAGTGTCATAATGCTAAAGCTAGTTTTTTCATGCTTCCTGTATTTAGCACTTCATCTTTTTCCCCAAGATTCCACATCTTTATTTCTTTTTACATGCTCCATGGCTCGTTTTGAAACCAAAGGCCAAAAGGGAAATAAGAAAATAAGTATATAGTATATGTATTGAGCATGACTATAGAACCTTTGATGATAGGTCCGCAGAATGGAAAAAATGCAACTTTTTTGTACCTTATGTTTTTGCCAAAAAAAAATATTGAGGAAAAAGCAACCATATTTTTGGATTAGCAGCCCATTGAAGTTAACAGGAAAATTTATCTCATGTCCTACAAAAATCCCTAGTCTTCTTCATATGCAATCAACCATAAGAAAGTGTTGTTTTGGGCTAAATGGACTGGCTAGTCCATCTACTTTGGATGCTTGTTGTGACCAACAAATGAGAAATTTTACAAGTTTTTCATTTTTGCAATATGTAGTAGTCCTTGAACTATAAGCTTATGAAAAAACTTTTCAAAATGAGCGGATCTACTATCATTTTGAAAGGTTTTTTCAAAACCCTGAAAGGACATTTTTATGTCTTGTTAGGTTACCAACCTAGTGTTAACATATGGAGACTCAACAACATTGAACTCCTCTATCTTCACACCGCTCTTAAGAGGTGCAAGACTTACAAAATGGATTTACCCTTCTCTCTTTGCAATAAACAACATTCCTTTTTTATGTGTCCTTTCTTGTGACAATAATAACATTCCACATAGCTTTGATACCACTTGAAGAGTTTGTGATGCATGCGGTGTGAGAGGGAGAAGAAGAGTATACACATAGTGTTGATGGGGCATCAAATTGCATAAATTTCTCAAAGAAACTATCGAACGACTCTTGCCATCAAAGCATCTATACTTGTCTATACATGTCCTATGGCGAGGTCACGAATGGAGATCTCCATCGACCTCATCTACCACACACTAGGTAATCTGGCCCCCATTTCTCAGCTTCAAAAAAGCTCATGCAATGACCCTCACAAAAGGCTATGCAGACACGACTAGCCATAGTTTTAGAAAGGGCTCTTTCAGATCGAGTCTTGGAGCTAGTCAGGACTGCCAAGAGAAGTCAAAGTTGGCTACACAATGATGTACAATGGCAGTATCTGCAACACAATGTACATCCAAAAACACTGTTGATGCAAAATTGTAGGACGTTGCTCAAACAGGTATCCATGAGTATATAAGCAATGAACCAGCTCCCTGTGCAGAGTTAAACTCTCTCAACAGAGAACAAGCAGAGTTAAACTCTCTCAACAGAGCACAAGCACTCTCAAGTGCTAGTCACGCATAACGATTTATGCTAGTCACGCATAAATCGATTGGGACTGTAATTGTTGTCATTGCCAAAGATGCTCGTAAATCTGTTGTGTCTAGAGAACTTGTGACTGCTCGTGTGCATTTAAAAATTGTATTTGAGAGCTGTCTCTAAGAAGCCATTAATGGCTATGCATAGGCAATACCACATACAGCATACATCATGGTTAAACGCATATGGCAATCCAAATCTATTCTCAAAAATGCATAGAACTACTGTTGAAGGAAATCTATGAAGTGTCTCCATGTGTAGCTCTCAATAATACGAGAGAGCATGTGAAAACATGTAGTTGATGTGGCGGAAGTCAATGCTGATACTCGGTGTCATTTGTCTATGAAAGAGGTATCTCACCCATGCACGTCAATGCTGGAGGAGAGTTAATTCTCTCTCTCTCTCTCTCTCTCTCTCTCTCTCTCTCTCTCTCTCTCTCTCTCTCTCTCTCTCTCTCTCTCTTGCGTCATTGAAAATGCAACTCCTTTTTTGTATTATGTGTCTATAATCCTTTTGTTGGAATGGATGCTAGATTGCAATCAATAGTACAATAACACAGTAAAATATATTACTACAAGAATGCCTTGTATTTTTCCTTTCTATATGGTCTTCAACGAGTCTACTAACCATTTTCAATTTGGTTTTTCTTTTGCACAAAATTCTTACATAATGAGGTGATGAAATAAGTCAAGTTGAACTAAACACCAAGTAACAAGTACTAGAACATTCTATAAAAAGTTCTACCTATGAAAAGTATTGAGCACATCAAGGCTTTTTCAATACTTTGGTCACACTTGTAACTTGGGTTTAATGAAAGAATCAGTAACATCCAAGTATTGACTCTTTGTGTATAGGGTATGTAACTATACTATTGTACAAGACAATATAGTGTGGTAATTTTCTAGAGATACAAGAAGCTCTTTGTATGGAAAGGTGGCATCTTCATAATCTAAAATGTAGCTATGAAGGGAGATGGTAGTTTAGGGACTATATATAGGATGAGCCTATATGTAGGAAGGTTGGGTGGTGATTCGCCTATATGATGGTAGTTTAGGGACTGTATATAGGATGAGCCTATATGTAGGAACCACTTGGAGGTCTTGGCTATGGCATCATCTAGCCAATCATCTAACAAAGATCTTCAAAATTTGCTTGCTCAAAAGCTCCTAATCATAAAATGCATTGTTGGCATAGCCTTCCTCTCAAGGGCTTGTGATTTTTATAAGCTATCAGCCTTGTGAAGGGGGGAGCGATGTAGTAAAGGCTTAAGTATATTTGTATACTTGACTATGGTGAGACAAGATTTCTATGAATAGAGCGACTCCCTCCCCCTTTCACATCTATGTATCTAGTATAAAATGATAGCAGAATCATATAGGAGGTAAAAGAGATTGGCAAGAGCTCTAACTTAACTATAAGCTCCCATAGGAGCTCACATAGCCTTTGTCACAAGAGAGGATAATTGTGGTGGAGAGATGGAAGCGCTAGAAGAGCATGCAAATTATAAAAAATAGCATGCTAGTTTTTGAAAAGTTTCTTTATCTTGAACGTTTCTCCCATTCATACTTTGAGTATAGCATGCAAGTGATAAAAAATAGCATGCTAGCCTTTGAAAAGTTTCTTTTTCTTAAACCTTTCTCATACTTTTTTCTCTCTACTCTTGGATCGAGCCCTTATCTTTTGGAGCTCAAGGAATTACCTTAGGTCTATTCCCAACCTTTATAACCATTATGACCTTGTTTTCCTGCTCTTAGAGCTCTCTATCTATGTAAATTATCCACTAGTGTGGTATCATTTTTAGACCAAAAAGCATGAAAAGATCATTCAAAAAGCATAACAACATCCTTTAAACATTTCTTGGCAGCTTTGAGGAATTAAAAATCTTTTCGATGTCTTTATAGATCACATTTACAAAAGGAAAATTTACCAAAATATCCCTCAAATTTATGGAAATTCTCAAAAAGCCCTATAATTTCAAAAATTCCAAAAATGCCCTCAAATATGGCCAAATATTCCCAATATGCTCTTGAATTTCACTAAAATATGCCCCTTAAATTTTTCCAAAATTCCCAAACTACTCCTTAAAATTTTGAAAACGTCTCGAAATACATCACAAACCTTTGATCAACACCTACCAGTGTTGGAGTCAAATCATCAAGGTAGTGCCCATTGGTTGATAGACCTACTAAGAAAAGCATACTAAAACTACCACCACCTCATGTGAACGAGGGGGAGGCGGCATGTGAAAAGCTCAGCATGGCTTCTTGAGGGAAGTGAAGGTTGGTCTATGAGGATTGGAATTCCATGGACAACCCAAAAATAGATATATCAAAAGAGCTCAATTACATCCTTGGAATAGAGAGATCTCAATCACATTCTTGAGATAGAGAAAAGGTACAAATTTTCAAGGCGTGATATTGAGAGGCTTATTGTTTCTCATGAAGGAGATCGAGAGGAGATGTTTCCAAGGCCCATAAAGGTCTTCAAGCCCGTAGTTGTAGTCTCTTTGTAGGTCAAGAAGATGCATCATCAACCAAGCCACATCATGAAGAAGAAAAAGAGTGACATCAACACTGACATGAAAAATTTATTACTCACTTCCATGATTGTAGAGGTTTTAGACACTATCTCTATAAGAGGTAAGACTGGCCTATGAATGATGAGGTTATTGGGTAAACCTAAACCCAAGGCTGGGGAGTAAAACAAAAGCTCCAATTTTTTCCACAATCACCTAACAATCATGTTTGATTGGCTTGCTTGAATTTAGCCCCATGACCCCATAATCAAACGTGCATTGTTTTATGTCAACTTTCTCTACCTTGAAGTGTTGACCTTTACACCAAGCTGCTATGTTCAATGTATATCATGAAAAGGATTGGACAAGCTAGTCAACCAAGTAGACATGCCAACTGCACAAAAAAGAGATTGACCTTAGGGCTGCAACCTCACAAAGACTCCCACTCCTCATTTTCATGCGTTCACTTTGTTGTTGGGCCCTGAACATAGCATAATGCAACCATATGAGACTCATGAAAGGTGCAAATGTCCGAAGATTTGTAAGATAATGTGCCGATGGTTGCTTCCCCTTCTAAAGGCATGTCACATAGCTTCTCATTCTTTCATTGCATCCTCATATTAGGCAAGCCATCCACTTCCAGATTGTTGAATTGTGAAGCATGTAGAATCGGTTGATCTTTGCCTCCAATTCCATCTCATCTCTATGATCAACCCTAGAGAATCATTCTCCAATATACACTAGTGATTCTAAAACTAGTCAACCCTCAACCATGCTTCCATCTAGGCATTCCCTCATGCTCTTTGATGCACAAATCTTTTTAGAGACTTCATAAACAATCTAGGAAGAACATCCCATATGGAATACACGGTCCTCACTATGTCCACCTCATCAAGTATGTGCACTAAGAGATGCACTTGACCAGTAAGCATGGTGGAAGAGATGTGTGATTCAAACATACAAACCACCTACACAATGTTCTACTTCATGGAGGATAAGCTGGTGGTGTTGATCTCCTTTTGGGATATCCAATGAGCCAACATTGCAAACTTGTAAGTTTTGGCGTTAACACTTGAAATGAGAAAATAAATTTCAAAACAAGTTCATTATCTTAGTGCCATTGTACATAGAATCAAGTAGGGTATTTATAGACAAACCTAACATGTTTTATGCCAATCATGTAACTTAAGAGACTAGTGAGGTTCTCATTCTTTGTGAATGTTATCCTAAGTGAGTGCATTACCTGTGGATATTTGCATGGACCATATAATATCTTGCACCTTGCATTCTTGGGCTACAGCCAAAATACAAGGTACTTTTGGGAGCTTTGTTGACCTGTCAGTAGCTATTTGCGACTAGTAATGCTCTATACAACCAATATCTCTCAAGTCCACCTTAGAGCCAAGTGTATTCTTCTTTCCAAAGGAGACGGTCCCACAATAATCTTCCCACATTCTTGAATATGTGCATAAGATCCAATATGTGGTTGATTTTCAATCTTGTTGAATAGGGAAAATCAAACCATATTGAGAACCTAACTCTCCCTGGGGGAAAGCACTCGTTGCCATGCCTCTCCTTTAGCTTAAACCACTCCTAAGCGGGCATGCTTACCGGATCCTTTCCCAAAAAAACCACTTGTAGATCATGGTTGCCTAGAAGATGTGCTCCATGACCTTTCTAAATCCACCTCTTTAGTACATGCAATCTGATAGCACACAACTTTGATCCACACACAACACATGCATTCTAGCCGCTTATTTTAAGGCATGCATAGAAACTAAACTACCATCATGATGATAACATTTTTTCTTAACGTTTAAGTTGTGGTGGTTGCTTACAATTATTCATAGCCAAGATATTCATGCATTGTCTCCATTAGAATGCTCACCACTTCTATGCTTGTACAAATTTGTTGTATCTCTTCAAGGAGAGGATGAAGATATCCGTCAATATTTTTTACTTTATACCAACCTGACATAATCAAGCTTTAAACTAAGTGTCCCTTTGTACGTGTTGGTATCACAGTCGGTAATCTCTATGCACATACCAAGTTTGCCAAGTGAACACAAAAACATCGAGTAGTGAGCATTGGTACCTTTTATAAGGCCTAGTAGTCATGTAAGCAAGTGCATAATTGAGATCAAGGAAATAGTGATAAGGAAACACAAACACATGATCATGGATACAAGCAAACATTATAGGCATGAATCATTTAAACCTTGTACGTTAGACTTGATCAACAAAATAAGACAACTAGTTGGCAATCGTAACCAAAACATTGGTGCCAAAGAGAATGATACTTGCAACCTCTTTGGTCTTAGAGAAAATTAAGACTCTACAATATACAACTTGGTGATTGTATCTCGTAGAGATAGCAAAATTTTGAAGCTTTTATCCTTGAATCCAATGCTGCCATGCTTGGCCTTGGCATTTAAGCCTCTTCACTACAAGAGGTGACCCAAAGATAGTTTCTCATATCATTGTATTAAAACGTCTACAAATTTGTTGTGCCATTGGTATAAGCATTGGTATTAGCGTTGATCTCATACCATCAATATAGTTGTCGGTACAAGCGTTGATATTACACATGAAATATTGATGCATATACCTACACTTATGTCGTCAAAAAACTTGCAATTTTTCTGGGCAGAGTGTGGGTTTCTTTGCTACAACTGCTATGAATGACTTCTTGATAGCCATTTTTGGCAGCTTCAACAAAGAACCCACACTCTATCCAAAAAATTAAGCGATTTGCGACTTTCTCTCTCACAACTAACTGATATTTATGGCAATTCAAAAGAAACAAACCATAATCATTTTGTTAGTTGGCACCCACAAACTCCTCTTTCGAATCAATAACCATAACTTGTTTGCAAACAAATACAATAGCAAAGTATGTCAAAACTTTTCATATCTCCCCATAAATATAGTAAATTCTCAAAAGTTTGATGACTTTAATTTTTGCTAATAGTCAACTATTAATTGCAATGCAAATAAAAATGCGGCCACAATGTACAAAAATGGTCAGGCATGTACAAATTTTAAAAAATATATACATGTGTAAGCAAATGACAGTCTGAATTAAGAACCATTATATCATTTGACAAAAACATACAAAATCACCATCAAGCTAGAGCACATGTAGCCAGTACCACGCCACAATAATGATGTATATGCTCTAACAAATATCATGCAATAACAATGTATATGCTCTAAAAAAATATGCCACAATAACAAATATGGAATAAATAAACTCTATGTGTAAAGTAGTGCAAATTCAGCATCAAATGCTCAAAAACCTGTAAACAGTACTTAGAGTCATAATACATCCATCATATAGATCAAATATAATGAAAAACTTCACATAAGTAACAAACGTAAATCATATAAAAAATACCATCTCTCATGTACTCACCTAAGTATGGTAAACGAGACCAATCTAGTTGCGTTCCTAAATTTGTATCCATATGCTCTAAAGAGAAATTAGACCAAGTGAGTAGACGTATTCCTCCTCTTCCCATGAAGGACGACACCCCCATAGCTAGCTCTTGCAAAAAAAAAAACTAGCAGCTCAACCCTACCCTCACTTGTTTAGCCTCAAATTATTGAGTACAACATAACATCTAGCAAGGTGCATTCAATAGAGGTGCTCAGGAAACATGGGGCTCCTCCAATTCCTCTCTCTCTCTCTCTCTCTCTCTCTCTCTCTCTCTCTCTCTCTCTCTCTCTCTCTCTCTCTCTCTCTCTCTCTCTCTCTCTCTCTCTCTCTCTCTCTCTCTCTCTCTCTCTCTCTCTCTCTCTCTCTCTCAGGTTTCCATGGCAATGCTGGGGTGAAATGTCTGAACATTAACTACAATTTGTGAATGTTCCATATTAGAAAATCCAACAAATTTAGACAATGTAATAGCACTTACAAACTTGTAGCATAAAGTATCATATCGATCACTCTCCAAATGAGAAGCACCTACAGTCCATAGTCTCACTGCTATGGCCTCCCTTTGTTGTTTGTACTTGTATGTCGGAGTCCTCTCCAACACTTCCCTAAGCTACACCCACTAACTTGCATCCAGCCAGACGGGCTTATCTTCTCCATTTCTTCATGCATCACAATGATGTGCCATTACATCTCATGCACATGTATGAATCTAGTGAGTACTCACTTCTTCATATCCCTCACCTGGTAAAAACTCTCTATTTATTTGATTAGTGATATAATTTTTTGCACTTTTAGGTTGATTTGTCCATCATCTCATGATAGTATGACCAAACTAAATGTTGCATAGATGCTGAATGCACTTTGTTAGTGATTTTCCAACCTCATATTATATTGGGATTCCATGTTCATATCCATACACCTGGGCATGAGTATGATCATGCGCTTTCTAAGGTGTATTAGGTGTATTGCATTGTGTGTTGTTAGGTGTACTCCGTGTTGTGGTTGTAGAAATCAATGTCAATGGATGTACAAGCTCTAAAGTGTGAGCATCACTGGAGCCACCTCAGAAGAATCCTCCTCCACTACTGCTACTATACCTAAGTCTCGACCTCCTTGATGTAGATGACCAGGAAGATGTGACCTCTAGTGTGGTTGCAGCTTCCCCCCTCGATCGGAATGGAGGGTGCCCATAGCACATTTTGATACATTTTCAACCATAGCCAGAAATTGTTTGAAGCACATAAAAACTTCGCTTTAAGCGAAAATACCCATAAATGCCTGGAGTAATCATCAGTGAAAGTCACGAAGTAAAGGTAATTGCCCAAGGATGGAGCTTGCATGGGCCCACAACATCACTATGCACAAGCTGTAACCTGCATGTGGCCCTAACTGAACCATCCTTTGGAAAATTCGAACGCTGCACCTTACCCAAAATACAGCCTTCACAAACATGTTTGATAAGGACTTAGAGAGGCGGCAAAGAAGCAACCATATTGGATTTCTGCAAAGGCAACAAACTGGAAAAATTCAGATGCCCAAAACGCGCATGCCACAGTTTTGCATCTGAAACAACCCTTACATCTACAACTGCAGTTGTAAAAAAACTGAGATCATGAATTGTACATCTGTCATCCACAAATTTGACTACAAGTCCAAGTCTAGAAAGTACACATGCAGACAAAAGATTCTTTTTGATCCCAAGGACATAAATTGCATCAACAAGTGTGAAGGAACTGCCATTTACAGTAGTAAGCACAATCTTTCCAACTCCTTGAACCGAATAAGAGGAATTTTTGGCACAAGTGACTGAATTCCCATGAGGGACAAACTCGAGAGAGGTGAACAATTCACGATGTGGGTAATGTGTTTTGTAGCACCACTGTCGAGATACCACAAATGTGAATTTGCAGCAACTAACATGCATGCCTCATGGACAAGAGGATTGTAAGTGCACTCTGCACTAAAAGCCCATTGTGCATCAACATCAACATCATAGTCTCCTTTCACAAAAGACTCAACAATGGCTGCATTTGTATTGGAACCAACATTTGCAGTGGAACCACCCTCTTTCTTCTTAGCCTCTTTGGCTTCAACTTAGGACACTGCTTGATCAAGTGAACATTAGCTTTATAATAATGGCAACGCATCTTCTTTTTGTCCTTATCACCAAAATTTCCAGAAAAATTGCTGCCAGCAAAAGCATTAGGAACATAAGTTTTTTCACTCGCAGTAGAACCATAAGAAGTGGTTGCATTGTTGCTACCACCCTTTCTATGAGAAGCAATAAAAGCCTATTCAGCTGCACGCTGCCTACTCCTGTTTTTTTTGGAAAGTGACTCTTGCAACAACAATGTACATAATGCATCAAACTTGACAACTTCGTGTTAGGAAATAAGATGTAGCTAAATAGATAATTGAGTAGATTACTTAATGGAGAGAGACAAATTTACATACAGGAGATTGTAGAGTAGAGAGAGAGAGAGAGTACACATGATATACGTGGTTCACCCAATGTGGGCTACGTCCACGGGAAAGCATCCACTCAATGGCTTTAGTACTTCAAAACAAGAAGTAGTTTACAAAGGGATTATACCCTTAATGAAGCTCCTGCCTTGCTTCACTCTCACCACCTCACACTCACCTTGTTGCATCAACTTCACACTATAAAATGTGTGTAGAAATGGCCTCCTTTTATAGGCCAAAAGGGCTGCCCTCTCTCATGAGAGGCAGCCATGCGTAGCCGCCCTTGTGTAGATAAGTCCAAATCGGACCCTTCAATCCGCCCATGTGTGGCCGCCCTTGAGAAGACAAGTACGCTTTTGAATTCGGCCACCGGCCAGTGACTTCCGACCACCGGCCAACCGACCGGTTGTTTTCCGACCACTTTCCGGTCGCCGTCCGGCCATAATATTCCGGCGAAAAACAATATTCCGGCCCCTAAAGCTGCCCTTGATTTTTGGCCACGAAAATTTTGGTTTCCGACGAGTGATTTTCCTTCACGCACGATGGCTTCTCCTCATAATGGGGGCCTTACAAATGTGCGCTTTTACCACAAAAGATTACAAGGTAAATCAAGCTCCATACTTAACACTTTGGGATTTCCTTGGGTCATAAGTCTCCAAGTACTAGCAAAAATCTGGTAAGAATCTGGTAAGGCATAAAGAACAGTCTGCACAAGGGAACTGTCTGAAATGACTTCACCTGCAGAAATAAGTTGCTCATTCATATCTTGACACCATCAAGGAAAGTGTCCATGTTGGGGGTCCCATCGTTTCAATAGCTCCAATGACCAACAAAATTATCAATCCGAAGGGATGAGCTATCCGGCTAGGGCATGGAAACACTCACATGATTAGCGAGCTAATTATGGCAACACAAATGGTTAACTCTACGAGGTGAGCTTCTCGGCCTGTGGAGGAGCTAAGTCACAATGAAGGGCAATCTCCATATCCACTTCTCTTCACCCCTAATCAACCCAATCACACACACTACGATTGCAAGACGCACACAACACTAATCATATCATGCAACACACTAATCGCAAGCACACACACATAGATCTCTCGAGCACCACACTCCAATCAAACCTACATGCACACACAAGCAAAAGAGGGCAATCACACAAGATTAGAGAGGGATTAACCACTAATTAGTGTAGATCTAGCTAATCTAAGCATCATAGGCAATCATAAGAATCATGAGAGAGGCATAGTGAGAGAGAATGAATCATTGATTAGTGTTAATCAAGTCTCATGAGCAAGGAGAAGCTCAAGGACTCCATAGCCACACACCTCAAGAGCTCTCATCAAAGAGTGCTCTCAACAAATGAGCTTGAGAACCCTCGTTTCCTTTACACACTGCCTTATGTACCTAGGGTAAAAATGTGCAATGTCCGGGCGCCCAAGGCCTTTAGGGCTCCACCACTAATTGAATCTTCTACCTAAGCACACTAACTAACCTGTTCTTTACAGCTTGGAACTCCCATTGAGCCCGTAACACATTAAAATATTACAATAGCTTGAAATAAATCGAGAATTTACAATACGTGACCCTTTTGGAAAAACGTGATAAATGTGTAACTCCAATCTTTACTGCTTCTTTACTTTGATCTTTGATGTGCATTCGTACATCTTCAATCTTTAGCAGCTTCTGTTAACTGACGTTGACTTAGTTAACATTCTCCCCTTTTGATTTTAGTGCCCGTCCTCGGACATTGAAAAGTGTCCGTGGAGGCTAGGGAAGGTTTATGATTGGTTGTTGATGGGCTGGTCATCTTCAATTGTCGTGAATTTGTTGATGAGGTTCAATTTGCTGCAGCATCTTAATTGGTCCGAACATGTCTGATGTGAGAGATGATATTGCATTTGTCTATTGTAATAGCATAATGATGAGGCTGTTGTTTATTTGTGAAAAGTATGTACAAGGGAAGTAGAATGATGATGTTCTAAATTAGGGTCTATAACCTGGATGACCAAAGGGAAAAAACCCAGTGGGAAAAAAGTGCCTTTGGGATTCGTGCATTATTGGGGTACTTATGAGCATTGAAAATATTAATAAAGTACTCAAGGAATTTTTTGCTGATGGATATGGAATTAAAAAGGCAGCAAATATGAAAGGGTAGCATGATGGAACATTGGTTTGCATGTTGTAGTTCACTCAAGGTGCATAGGTGGAAGCAAAAAAGAGTGTTTAATGCATATGTCCAATGATGGGACATCCTCTTTATGCATAGACAAAAATACATGGGAAACAATATGTTGTGCAAGAATGATTTTGAGTGGTAATTCAAAAATATGGTGTAGCTATAAAAGCATATGACATGGCTTTGTAAGCTGGCACCACTTTAAGAATGGTTTTCGTTGATGAGGATATGTGCTCTCATCTTACTGTGCACTGTGCATGAGTGTTGGACTCTACGACACTCCACCAATTGTAAGTTAATAGACTTTGACTCTTCTGCTCATCTCATCCAGCATGAGCAACATGACTTTAGATATGCTCAACTCTTCCAACTTGAGCGTAAGCCTAATAACTACGACTCTTAGCATAGAGTTTAATATGACTTGAAGCTTTGGGACTAATGCTTTGCTCATTTTATGGCTTAGCAGACCAACTTTGACTGTTTATTGCACCCTGGTGACTTGACTTTTTACATTCTTATGCTTACTACAAACATCTCTTCAGGTAAAAGTAAGCTTGAATCCTCAAAAAGAGGATTAGTGAAGGACCAAGCTGGCATTGAAGGTTTCTTTTGCCATACCTATTTTATCATCTTTGAATCTGCATTCGTGTTGGTTGGGTTGTCCTTTTTTTACTGTGAAGACTCCATTATCTGTTTGATTTTCCAAATAGGCTCGTTGATAGGAATCTTTGATGTTGTTGTACGCCTCTATTGATCGTTGGCATTTGACTTTTGACTAGGAGCATTGGAAGACCTAGGAATCCAAATCTCTTGATGACTTTTGTATCTCCATTGTTGACTTTGCTTTGCTCTAGGTCTTGTTGATTTCTTGAGATCTTCATGCAGGTTTGGTGTAGTTGCAGTTGGCTTGTGGTTGATTGGTAGCCAAATCTTTGTATAGCCTTTGTAGAATCCTTGTCCAAGAGGAAGATTCTTTGAGATCTGTCTTTTTTTTGTATCCTCTTGAGAGTTGTGGTTGACTTTAGCATCTTATGATGTTGTTCCATTGTATACCTGCTTCTTAGGTATCCTAGAATATTGTTGAGGTTGATACCTTGTGGGCCTTCCTTCTTGGGAGGGACTTGAAGTTACTGCATATGCTCTAACCTATGGTTTTGGTACCCCATATCTGTCTGTTACTCCATAGTACTCCTGTTCTTTTAAGCTCCATTGTGATGCTATCCATCCCATCTGCTTGTCTTTCTGTGTTGATTTCTTGTCTTTAATCCAAACCGGATCATTGACTTTGACTAAACTGCTCAGAACAAACACTTGCTTGACTTTCTTTTGCTTTCTTGAGTACTTTGGCTGATATATCTTTGCTTTTTTGGGTGTCTCCTTAGAGGTTCCAGTTGGGTCAGAAACTTGAAATTCTAAAAGCTTGACTCGCTTGAAGAATCTAATCCATTAGGGTTCTTTGATGTAGAGGCATATGATGTCACACCTTCTTTGCTAATGAGTGGAAGGTCCACTTTAGCTTTACCTTTGTCTGCAAAATTTCTTTGATTCTTGTCACTTCTGCAACACTAAATCTAGCATCAATGGTACGTGTAAATGTTGCTAGCTACCTCTTCGAAAAGAGAGTATTAGCATTGTATCTTCTTTGTAGGCCTTGTGTTGGTCTAACCCTGATGTCCAAGGATGACATCTGCAAGCATTTATTTTGAAGGCTTCACGTGAAACTTTACCTGCTCTTCATGATTTTGGATGCTAAGGGTAGCAACCATTTCTTCTTGACCTGTATGCATACCTAGCATTGTTTTGCTATCATGTTTGCATGGAGTAATCTTTAGAATGCTCTGGACATTGTCTGCAACCATTTTACACTTTGCTTCTGTATGCAGTAGAGTTGCATCTGACACTTGCTCTTTTTGTACTGCTAAGAACTATAGCTATTCTCATTGTTAGTTCATTGAAGATCTATCTGCATTTGCCATTGTGTCATCTTGAGCTAATTGTGTCTCTATGGAGGGTAGCTTGAGACTTTTCGTTGCAATCTGACTTACAACAGTCTATTCTGCTGGCAATAAGTGATTGATGGGCTTTGGACTTCCTGCTGCTTCCTGGTTGACTGCAACCCTGTTCTTCTTAACTTCTGGCTTTAGTGGTATTCTTTGCTCAATAGCTATTGTGGTTTCTCTTTGCTCTCTTTGATCTGCACTTGCTATTGCTTGAATTTCTTTAAGCTCTTTTGAAGTCATGTTTGATGGATATGAATCATCTTCAATAAGCTTTGCTTTGGCATCAGTCTCCATTCTAACCATGCTTGAGGACTTTGTGCTGTTGTCCGTGGGTGACCAGTCTTGGTCTTCATTCTTTATTGTCTTTGATGACTGCATCGTGTTTGCATTCTGTATCTCTAACATCTTTTGGGCCATTGTCATTCACATTATGATGTCGTATGGCATATGCTTTGTTGTGATCACATGAAATTGAGCTATGTTGATCTCTAAACTTACTTCAATGGTGGTGAAAATGATTCCCCAACATTCTTCTCATTTGTTTCCAGATATGCTATCAAATTCAGGAGCATCTTCCAGCTGTGGTTGGCCACATCTTTTCCAAGTGCGAAAGGACATGAGGTTCTTGTCTAACTAAAAATCTAGCTTTACGTCACTTGACAGCTTTTCTTTGTTTTCATTGGTGATGTTGCACTTGATATTCTCAGGATTTCTTTTTGTATTGATTGATTCTATTGTGGCAGTGTCCTTAGGTTGAGCTTTTTCTGCATTTTCTTTGCATTGACCACCTGCTTCAATCAATGTTGGCTCCATTGGCTGTAATATTGCACCTTTTTGCAATTGTTGAGCATTGTCCTCCTGCATCTGAGTACCCTTTGATTTTAGAAGATCCACTGTACTTTCTGGCAGAATCTTTCTCTTTGGAGGATATTTTGGTGGTGACCTTTGTGTAGCTTTTTGGACTTTAGCTTTCATTGATTCTAACTTTTTATCACCTGTTTTGGCAGCTTGAGGCTTTGTATCATCTTCAAATAGTCTTTGATTTCAGTCCATCCATAGGGGTTTGTACTAGGTCGTGATCTTGTTGGTATTCGTTACCATGTGCATATTGATATGTATATGTGAGCTTGATCACATGTAACTATTTGAACACTATTGGACTTGTCGGCTTTTGACTCTAACTTGTGGAGATCAGTTCAAACTTTCTTCTCTGATGATCTTCATATAAGCATTTGTCTGTAGACTCTGATAGAATGTGGGTCAAGTGGAAACTCCCAACAACCATATGACCCACATTCTAGAGGCTCAATGGTTTCTGCTTTGAAGGGGTTTGTTGGCTAGAGGCTCTAGGGCTTCTAGTTGGTGTAGCATTTCCTAGTACTAGCGTTGATTTTGATGAATTTGCAGCCCCCCCCTTCCTAGGGTGATCACTATAGCCTACTTGATTGCAAGAGTTCAAAATTGTTTGGCTCTGGTTTAGTCTCACCTTTTGGGACTGGGAAGGTACACTTTGGGTAGCATCATTGATGTTTGGCATCTGAAAACCTTTTACATAGTTTCCTATGTATCTCCATGAAACGTTGGAGAGGGGGAATGGGGGAACACACCCGGCACCAACACAAAGGACTCTCTATAGCTCAGGGTATCCACAGCACCCCTATCCTCTCGGAAAACACCTTCAAAGAAACAATTTACACTAGCAGACCACCGCCTGCTCAATTTCCACTGCTCACACACTCCACAAATCCACCACACAAGGTACACTTTCTACCACTGCCTGTCTCCACCCTTACACACGCACACGGTCACTCAATCTCACTCTCTCACACAAAACACCGTACTCTCTCACACAAAACACCGTCGGTCCGAGGGGGTACGCGCTTCCACACAGTGGGCACCGAGGAGAACCATGAAAGCAGGAGAAAGAGAAGGGGGGATGGGAAAACAATAGCATGGGGGGCAACTGTGGCTTGATTGCACTTCAGAAAACATATACACCGGCTTGCACTGCCATCACCATGGCCATTTTCAAGCAAAAGTTACAAAGGGGCTAGCTTGCTAGAGAACTCCACTTTGCAGGCTTAAAACGGCATCCAAAAGCCAGGAAAAAAAGCCCCTAATTTGGTCCAATTTTGACTTTTATAGGGGGGGCCTTTAATTTGGGAATTTACAATTTAATTGGTCCACCTAGCACCTTGAATTGGCATTTTTGGGAAAGGGGGCACCGCCTTGCTCTATCTCTCTCTTCTTCACTCTTTGCACTTGGGGGGGGGGGGGGCTTTAGTAATGTTGCTATTGCCCCTTGGCTTTTTCATTTTTTTCATTTTTTCCCTTCAATTTTGACCCCTTTGGACTACCTCAACTTTGTACTGCCTCTTTGGCTCACCCTCACACCTGCCTTCTCTCCCACTATTCTCTCTCCTCATTTAGTCCTACCTCCACTTTGCCTTTGCTTTGGTTTTATCCTTTGCTCTTAGCTCGCACGGCTCCCTTCCTTTGACCTTGGCCTTGATGTGGCCCGGACAATCTTTACAATGGCCTCTTTGGCCTTAGCTTTGCCCATTTGGCCGCCCTTTGGGCTCTCTCTCTCTCTCTCTCTCTCTCTCTCTCTCTCTCTCTCTCTCTCTCTCTCTCTCTCTCTCTCTCTCTCTCTCTCTCTCTCTCTCTCTCTACGGGAAATGTCCCCTACCCCTTTCCCTCAAGCAGTAGCGACCTCGCTAATGGGGGGGGGGGGGGGGGGGGGGGGGGGGGGGGGGTTTCTCCTCCAAGAGTTGTTAGGCCTCAACGGGCGCGGGAACAAACCCCTTCATCGGGCACCACGTCATCACTTGGAAGACACATCCCCTCACCCCTACGCGGGCATGCCGCCCTTGGCGCCGCCTCACCGGCCAAAAACCACCGCGATACGCCACACTCGGCCGCATGCCACCCGCAGTGCTAGCTCAGAGCGCCTGCAAGGGCCCGCCATGGCCAACGAAGGGAGAGCTCCTCTCTCTCTTCCCCTTTGTGGTCAATATGGGGCACACAGCCCAGCTTATATAGCACGTCCACCAGGCCCGTCACTGCGCAGACGGGACAATGTTTTTGACACGTGGCATCACAAGGCTTGAGCGGCCTCCAAGCCCTCAAAAAAACCCATCCTCTAAACTAGAAAAAGCCTCATTGTTTTGCTTGTATTGGGGTACTCTGCTATGCCTTGCCCAGTTGGCCTATGCACCAGCCTTGGAGCCCGACCACAAACCCACCATGTCCACCTTCAAATCATCTGCCTCTTACCCCATTTTGAGATTTTCAATGTCGTCATCCGAGGCCGGAAAAAAAGCCAAAAAGTATCTGCCACTTTCCTCTTGGCATGACCTCCCGACTTCGTCCTTCCGCATCTAGCTGACCGAGTGTCTGTTTGACAAACCTTCGATTCATGCTAGCTCCACATGATGCACCCTATTACCGAGAACTTTGGCGAGGCCATAACACTGCTAAATGGCACATCCTCCACTGTGGCCAAGTGGGCTCAGACCCGTGGCCCCTGCAAAAAATTCAGCTGACCTTAACTTGTTAACTAGAGCTCCAATTTGCATTCCGAAAAGACAGGCATGCTCCGTAGCTCAAGCTCTACACATGTATATACTGACATCAGCCCGGGCCACCTGTCCCCAGCTGCCTTGTCATTCGAGGATCTGCTACACAGTCCAGCTTTAAACTTCAGTATCTTGCACACTGGGGCTCTGTTTGACAAGCCATCTGGACCGGCTACTAGAGCACACTGAGAACTACTTTTAAGGACAAGGAGTTGGCATCTTGGACACCTTGACCTGCCATCCCATTGGGACTATCCTGGAGCCCTTTTGGCCTAAAAAGCTGCTTTAAGCATACATTCTTGCTACCCTTTGGCTGCCCAGGTCCTTGGCACCTGCCCTAGCCTTCTGCAATGCACTTGCCTGCTGCCTTTGCCTAGCATAGACCATCTCCCCGCTTCGACTAAATTTGGCTGCACCATCATTGTCCAGCCCCCTTGTCGAACATTTATGTTCGACTAAAAGCATATGTACACAACTTTGAAACTGGCACACCAAACTAACGATTAAAAGCACTCGTAAAACCATAACTGTAAGTACAGGCTATGTACAAAAGCTTCATCTTCTTCCTTTCGCACACTGCATGCTTTAGGTGGGTTGCCCACCCCCCTTGAATACGATTTGCTGCACTTCAGGCACTAAATCCCTCTAAAAACAGAGTTTGAGCCGCACACCATTTACCCTATTTCTAAGAAGCTTGCCATTTGCTCTTACCAGCTGATAGGTCCCATTCGAAAAGGCCTTCCGCACTTTATATGGACCTGTCCACTTCTTTCTAAACTTCTTTTGGAATGTGAAATCCAGGTAGCTTTCGTACTTCATGACCAAGTCTCCTTCCTCTATCTTCTTGTCCGGCAGGTTATGATTAAACTTGGCAAGACGCTTCTCCCTCTGCTTCACATAATAGTCTGTTGCTGCCTCTCTGTCCATCTCCAAAGCCTCCAAATTGGCTATTCAATCCTGTAGAACCCCTTGTTGAGTGGCATTGACACGCCACATTCCCTTTAAAGCACCTAGTTGTGCATGCACAGGCAACATAGCCTCCTTACCATAGACTAGCTCAAATGGATTAAAGTTTGTAGCCACTTTATAGGACGTTCTATACGCCCACAAACACTTCTCTAGATTTGCTTCCCACTCAGCTTCCTGCTTATACACGTATTTTGTTAACATCTTGACGATTTGACCATTAGCACTCTCGACTAGACCATTGCATTGGGGGTGATAAGGTGAGGAAAACCGATGCTGAATCTTTAACTTTTCCACTAATGCGCTCATAGCTTGCTTCTAAACCCCTGCCCCTATCAGAAACTAACACCCATGGAACACCAAAACGGCAACAGATATTATCAAACATGAATTGAGCCACCACATTAGCATTTACTTCCTTCACTGCTTTGGCCTCGACCCACCTTGTAAGGTAGTCAATGGCTACCACCACGTATTTCTTATCGCTTGTAGACTTTGGGAGAGGGCCTATTGCATCCAGACCCTACTTCTCGAAAGCACTTTGTGCGATGATGACGCCCTGTGATTCTGTTACCAGTCGTCTTTCACCTATAGTCTGACACTCGTGGCACGTCTTGCACCAGTAATGCACGTCCTTCACAATGGAAGGCCACCAAAAGCCTGCTCTAAGCACTCAAAACAAAACTTGATGTTTGCCCTGGTGTCCGCTCTCTTCGTGGCATTGCTCCAGCACCATTCCTATCTCCTCTTTGTACAACACCCTTCTAAGCACTCCGTCATGCCCATAGTTCATGAGATCCTCACCTACCAGTGTAAATTTGTGGGCCTTTTGCACCACTCTTCTCTTTTGTAGCTTGGACAAACCTTCTAAACATTGCCCTGTACCCAAAAAACCTTCAATTTCTTTAAGAGTCTCCCTGCCTGCATAAGTGGCTGGGGCCACATATAGACCTGCAATATGCACCTGTACTTTGCTGCTAGCTAACTGATCCGCCTCTTGATTCTGCTCTCTTCTCACATGCTTGAATTGGACTTCTTCAAAAGACTTCAACATCTTCTTGATGGAAAAGAACCAATGCTTCAAAGAATCACTCTTTACCTGCCATTGGCCTAACAGTTGCTTGATAACTAGCAATGCATCTCCCTTCACCACCAACCTTGAAATGCCGAACTCTATGCACTACTTTAAACCCAAATGCAGAGTGAGATACTCCACCTCATTATTGGTGTGGACATCCTCCAGATCATACGCCTTTGAGAATATAGCTTTGCCGTGTGGGTCGTGTATCACCACACCTCCTCCTGCCTTCTGCACTACCCTTTGATATGCTCCGTCGAACCACATTGTAAAAGCATCCTCCAAGTCAGGTTCCTCCTTAGCTTCATCTCGTACCACTCTTGGATAGGCCGGAAAATCGATGGCCTTGCTGACAAGAATGTCTACCAGGTGAGACCGACTCGTGTGATCTACCTTGAACTCGAACTCGAACTCCTATAGCTCCAACACCCACTTCATAATCCTCCTTCCTGGCTTCAAATGTAGCACTACCTCTGGAAATAGATTATTAGCCGTCAACACAAAAAACGTACGCACAATCAAATGGACTTTGAAATTCCTGCAAGCAAAGACCAGAGCCATCAACCCATTGCTCTGCCTTGGCGTAGGTAGCCTCTCCTGGGCTAATCATCCTGCTCTCGAAGTAAATCGACTTGTAGCTTCTCCCTACCTTTTGCAGTAGAACCACTCCAATAGCAATTGTGCCCACTGTCATAGACACATAGAAGTCGTCCTCTCGATTGGGAGGACACACTACTGGCAACTGACACAAAATCTCCTTGACTCTATCAAAAGCCTCCTGAGCTTCCCCATCCCACTCATAACCATGCACCTATTGAGCCCTCTTTTGAAGAGGATGCACATATTGCGACAGCATTCAAAAGAAACGTGATAAATATTTCAGCTTATGAACAAATGAAGCCAAACCTTGAGCATCTGGTGGCGGCTCCATCAACACTAACGCCTTCACCTTCTCGAGATCAGCCTCTATACCGTTTTGCGACACCACATGACCTAACAGCTGTGCTCGAGGCTGTGCTAGCTTGCACTTCTTGGGATTTGACTGACCTCCTTCGTCATCGAGCCTTTGAAAGCATAACTGGAGCTTTGATAGGTGCTCCAATCTTGAACTGTAGCAGCCAATATCATCCATGAAGACCCTAATAAAACGGCCCAGGTATGGACCAAATACCCTGTTCATCCAACCTTGGAACGTGGCATATGCATTTACCAACCCGAATGGCATCCTGCGGCGGTAAGCAAAGCAACCCCATGGAGATATGAATGTGGTCTTCGAGTGCAATCCCTATTTGAAAATACACAGAAAAGCCATCCATAATCTGGTATCTTTCATGTCCAGCCACCTGGTTTAGGATTTCATCTTGAAATGGTAAGGGATAATGATTCCTCTTGGTTGCGGCATTTAATGGCTTGTAGTCAACACACACTCTCCATTTCCCATTCTTCTTAGGGGTTATGACCACTGGCGAGACCCACTCTGACTCTTTCACAGGAAATATGATGCCTGCATCCAGCAACTTATTGATCTCCTACCAAAGGGCTTCCTTTTGGATTTCCCCTAGTCTTCTCAGCTTCTGTCCTTTAGTCTTATGTCCCTCAAGAACAATCTTGTGCTCCACCCCTTTTACACCTCGCAAATGCTTGTACTCCATTGCAAATAAATTTGGATAGGATTCACACAGTTGAACATAGCCTTCCTTTTCACCCTTGGTTAAGTCTTCACTTAACATGCTTGAAACCTCCTCTATGCTTAAACCATGAGCTTGAGGCTGCATACCTTCTTCTTTAGATGGGGACTCATCTATGGTGACCCCAAATAAGTCTACATCTATCTTCAACATGTCGTCCTTGCTTTCCTCTTCCTCTGTGCTAGTATAGCCTTCATCATAGCCCGTTTCTGTCTCGTACTCATAGCTCGTCGTGTCGCCCTCATCTTTAACTGCTATGGCACGAAAACTTCTCTCCTTGGTCTTCAAATCAAGCACAATTTGTCTATCTTTCTCTTTGTCAGGCAAGGTGAACACTTTGCTTTCCCAATCCAGCTTAGCACCTATTGCCAAAAGCCATGGCCTACCCAAAACGATTGGATAAGCATTATCTCCTGCCTTCATCACGAAAAATTCTATCAGGCGCTCTATGCCCATCACCTTGACCTTTACATCCTGCGCCACACCCAGAATGCTGGCTTTGGTATGGTTGTCCATCCTCATGCGCACATGTGACTTGACTACTGCTTTGACTCCCGTCTCTTTCATGGCTGCTTCCGTCATGACACAAACCTGCACTCCACCGTCTATGTAGGCTTGTACTGCATCCTCTTCTCTATACTTGCATCCACAAGCGGAAGGACGTCGATGGGGCTACCTACCCTCAAAGCCATGTTTTGCACTGCTTGCACATTTCCCTTAGCTCTGGGCAGCCTGGCGCTAACACTGTGGACCACTGCCTCCTTAACTTTGGATTTAAGGCTAACAGCTGACCACAAGTAATGTTTGCCTTTTGATTTTGAACATCACTCACCAAATTGCACTTGGGATAGCCACACCCTAGCTGGAAATCCACCTGCTTGATCTTGCGACGCCTCCTTTGCTTGCTAGGCTGGGGCTGCTCTCTACCTTTGTACACTTTCTCTTTGCCTTTGCGAGCTCTAGTTTCCCGCTCTTTCTCCGTCTCGCTCTCATCTCTTTCTCTCTTATTGGCCAAAACTTCGACATCCTTCTTATCCACCCCTATGATGTCTACTCTTGGGACCTCACCTCCGTTTTGCGGTGCACGGGATTCTCCACCGCTTGCTCTCTTGGACATTGTATTGCCCTTGACCTCGACCTCTACCAAAAAGCGGGTACATACCTCCTCTCTCTCTCTCTCTCTATGGTTGAGGACAATCAGGTGCATAGAGCCCTTCCTCTCCACAATTATAACACCTACCTCGTAGTGGCCTTGCCCTGCCCCTTGCTCCTCTTGGCTGTCCTCTATCCATGACACTGAGCCACAACTCCTGCATTTTCTCGGATAAATCTTGCACCGTGCGCACCCAATTTTGCGGCACAATAGCTACACCTCGATTTCCATGATTTTCTTTGTGTGCAGCCTCTCTCGGACTCTATGGTTGAACATGGGCCATCGTTTCATAGCCTGACACGCCCTGCTCTATCTTCTTCTTTATCTTTCTACTCTTCGATCGTGCAATGGCTACTGCACCATTGTAATTCTCTGGACTCTCGAAATCGAATTTTTCTCTCACCTTGGGGTGCAGACACGCCATGAATTTATCTAGCTTGAAGTAGTCTCCATTAGCCAATTGCATGGCTGCCGCTAGTTCTGACCAACACTCTTCAAAATGACCTAAAAACAGATTGAACTCTTCACTTACATCTTGCTTAAGCGCCTTCAGCTTTGCATCCATTTCGACTGGGGAAGCCTCCTTGCGAAATTCGTAAAGAAACCTCGCCCGTAGAGCCGGCCATGCTTGCTTTGGCTCGCCTTCCAATGCATCGTATCATGCTTTAGTTCTACCACGCATCACCAAAGGAAAAGTCTGCATTTTTCTATCCTCGTTCGGCATACGCAACGATAGTATATACAGCTCAAAATCTGACATCCACTCGTCACGGCTCTCTTCTCCTATGAAAATTGGTCCATAGCTTCTAGCTGCCATGACTTCCAACGCGAAAAACCGCTTCTTTTTTATTAACTGGGAGCAATCAATGTGCTCCTCCGTGGGGGCACCAGAAGATGGAGAGGGGGAATGGGGGAACACACCCGGCACCAACACAAAGGCCTCTCTATAGCTCAGGGTATCCACAACACCCCTATCCTCTCGGAAACCACCTTCAAAGAAACAATTTACACTAGCAGACCACCACCTGCTCAATTGCCACTGCTCACACACTCCACAAATCCACCACACAAGGTACACCTGCTACCACTGCCTGTCTCCACCCTTACACACACACACAGCCACTCAATCTCACTCTCTCACACAAAACAACGTCAGTCCGGGGGGTACACGCTTCCACACAGTTGGCACCGAGGAGAACCATGAAAGCAGGAGAAAGAGAAGGGGGGAAGGGAAAACAACAGCACGGGGGGCAATTGTGGCTTGATTGCACTTCAGAAAACATATACACCGGCTTGCACTGCCATCACCATGGCCATTTTCAAGCAAAATTTACAAAGGGGCTAGCTTGCTAGAGAACTCCACTTTGCAGGCTTCAAACGGCATCCAAAAGCCAGAAAAAAAACCCCTAATTTGGTCCAATTTTGACTTTTATAGGGGGGGCCTTTAATTTCGGAATTTAGAATTTAATTGGTCCCACCTCGCACCTTGAATTGGCATTTTTGGGAAAGGGGGCACCGCCTTGCTCTATCTCTCTCTTCTTCACTCTTTGCACTTGGGGGGGGGGGGGGGCATTAGCAATGTCGCTATTGCCCCTTGGCTTTTTCATTTTTTTCATTTTTTCCCTTCGATTTTGACCCCTTTGGACTAACTCAACTTTGTACTGCCTCTTTGGCTCACCCTCACACCTGCCATCTCTCCATCTATTTTCTGTCTCCTCATTTAGTCCTACCTCCACTTTGCCTTTGCTTTGGTTTTATCCTTTGCTCTTAGCTCGGATGGCTCCCTTCCTTTGAGCTTGGCCTTGATGTGGCCCAGACAATCTTTACAATGGCCTCTTTGCCCTTAGCTTTGCCCATCTGGCCGCTCTCTCTCTCTCTCTCTCTCTCTCTCTCTCTCTCTCTCTCTCTCTCTCTCTCTCTCTCTCTCTCTCTCTCTCTCTCTCTCTCTCTCTCTATGCGGGAATTGTCCCCCTAACCCTTCCCCTCAAGCATTAGCGACCTTGCTAATGGGGGGGGGGGGGGGGGGGGGGTTCTCCTCCAAAAGTTGTTGGGCCTCGACGGGCGCGGGAACAAGCCCCTTCATCGAGCACCACGTCATCACTTGTAGGACACGTCACCTCACCCCTGCGTGGGCATGCCGCCCTTGCTGCCACCTCACCGGTGAAAAACCGCCGCCATGCACCCCACTGGGCCGCACGCCACCCGAAGCGCCAACTCACAGCGCCCGCAAGGGCCCGCCATGGCCAACGGGAGGGAGAGCTCCCCTCTCTCTTCTCCTTTGTGGTCAATATAGGGCACAGGGCCCAGCTCATATAGCGAGTCCACCAAGCCCGCTGCTGCGCATACGGGACAATGTTTTTGACACGTGGCATCACAAGGCTTGAGCGGCCTCCATGCCCTCAAAAAAACCCATTATGTAAACTAGAAAAAGCCAATTTTTTTGCTTGTATTGGGATACTCTGCTATGCCTTCCCCAGTTGGCCTATGCACCGGCCTTGGAGCCCGACCACAAAACCACCGTTTCCACCTTCAAATCATCTTCCTCTTGCCCCATTTTGAGATTTTCAATGCCATCACCCAAGGCCGCAAAAAAAGCCAAAAAGTATCTGCCACTTTCCTCTTGGCATGACCTCCCGACTTCGTCCTGCCGCATCTAGCTGACTGAGTGTCCGTTTGACAAACCGTCGATTTGTGCTAGCTCCACATGATGCACTCTATTATCGAGAACTTTGGCGAGGCCATAAAACTGCCAGATGGTGCATTCTCTACTACGGCCAAGTGGGCTCAGACCCTGCCCCTGGAAAAATTCAACTGACCTTAACTTGCTAACCAGAGCTCCGATTCGCATTCCAAAAAGACAGGCATGCTCCATAACTCGAGCTCTACACATGTATATACTAACATCAGTCCGGGCCACCTGTCCCCAGTTGCCTTGTCCGTCGAGGATCTGCTATACACTCCATCTTTAAACTTCAATATCTTGCACACCGGGGCTCCGTTTGATGAGCCGTCTGGATCGACTTCTAGAGCACACTGAGCACTACATTTAAGGACACGGATTTGGCATTTTGGACACCTTGACCTGCCATCCCATCGGGACTATCCTGCAGCCCTTTTGGCCTAAAAAGTTGCTTTAAGCATACATTCCCGCTACCCTTTGGTTGCCCAGGTCCTTAGCACCTGCCCTAGCCTTCTGCACTGCACTTGCCTGCTGCCTTTGCCTAGCATAGTTCATCTCCCCGCTTTGACCAACTTTGGCTGCACGAACGTGACAAATTATTCCCCAAGTCAAGCTATAGATAGCATTATCTTTGCTCTAATATTGTCTATCCCATGGGTCTCCGATGATATGAGCTTCTGTGGTTTCAGGACTCAAGGCATCATAGATGCTAGACTCCCCTCTATATCTACGACTATTTTGGTCAAAATATATGTTCGTTTGATCACAAGATCAAAGTTTGATTTTTGATGGAGGAGAGTTTGGCTCTGAACAGATTTTTGGGTTCACTCGGGTAATATCCTTCAGCTCTAGAGAGGATGGTCTATAGAAGATTCTTTCCTCTGAAATGAACCATCCTATCAGATCTATCATTGGATGCACTTCTATGAGCTGGTATGTGGGCCGTTCAAACACAGGTTGATCCTTTTTGTACATTTTTCCTTTTTGATTTACATAGTGTGCATATGAATTATGTGTACCATACAAAGCTAACATCATTCTGTTTGATGTGTCCCTTAAACTCGTGAATGATTGCACACTTGTGGAATTGGATGCAGAATCGTTTGCACACCTAGCAGTCTTTTCAACCTTTGGTGATATCTCGACACCTTGACTAAATTCATGCAGGAATTTGTTGTTCAAAGAATCAATTTTAAGATTTTCAGGTGTCTGTGCATCTTTATGCTGATTTTGAACTTGCAGTGTTTTTACTGGTGCTTCTAATGGCAATGCAGAATCCTTTGTTTGCATTAAAAGTGACAAGTTAAATGCACTTACATCGAGATTCACATTTCCAATTATCTTTTTACCTTGCTTGGCGGTTGATGTGTCCTTATTGTCTGGATTTCTTGGACAAAATGTCCACCTTTTCGTCCAGAATCTGAGCAATATGCCATGACTGGTGGTATTTCAATTGGTTCTGTCATGTCAAGCTCTTGCAGAGAAGTTTCTGTTTTTGTGCTTGTTCAGTTATCGGCATCTTCTTTTAGAACACTGAGCATCAAGCTATAGAATGCTTTGTCTTGACCTTTGTACTGTCTTTGGCTTGGTTCTCCAATTAAATTTGCTTCTATTGGTTGATCTGTTGGATCTTCCATTATTGGCTCTCGATTATGGATCTGATCACTATAATCCATGTACAATGGTCGTGATTGCATATGCACTAAATGTATGTTTTGCTGGCTTGCGCAGATTTCTAGGTAAACACTTGGGTTGACTTTTTGCACTTCTATCTGTACTTCATCTTTAAGCTTGCAATACCTGGCTCCACTAAAGTTTGTGAACATCTGGGAGCTCTCTGAATCTGGCTTTACTCTAATCAATAAGATCTTGGCTCCTGTGCTGCTTTTGCTGCTCATCAAGTATCTATGGCCTTTTGAATCTTTATACAAGACTTTATCTCCACTGTAGCCATATAGATGTAAAATCTGGTTTGTTGCAGTTGTGCATGTGTTACCACTGCTACTAGCTTGCTCTGCTATACTTGAACTCTTGGCTCGATTTGAGTCCATGTTGGCTCAATCTACAAAAACTGTCAATTGGCAGAATTTGGTGTTGATTAGCAGAATTTCTCCTGCTCAGTTTTGATATAACTGCTTGTGGTGGCAAAGCACTTGTGCAGTTGATTGCTCTTCAATCTCACAAGAGTTGATTAACTCTAGCTCGACAGTGTCAAAATTAATTAGAACATTTTGAAACGATGAAAAACTGGGCCTTTAACAGATTAATCTGCAATCCATAGTGATTTGTTCATTTTTAGCTTGATTTTGACAAATTTAAAAATTTGTACGTCCCTCACTGCTTCGGTTTGACCGTTTTCAGCTTTTTTTTGGCTATTCAGATTTGCTTCGGCATAGTTTGCTCGGTTTACAGCTCTTCTGGCTTTTTTGCAGTTTGTTCGGTGTGCGAGACACTACTTCTTGGCTTCCCCGCCGTTGCTCTTTTTCTCCGCGTTGTTTTTTGCTTTTCGGCCTCGTTCTGGCTTTTTCTGGCACTTTCTATGGCTTCCTTTTTATTTTTCTCTATTTTTTGTATTTTTATGCTTTTTTGGGAAAGTTTTGATTTTTTATAAATTTTTTGACAATTTTCTAATTTTTATGGAATTCTTATGAGTTTTTATGAACTGTTTATGATTAATTGAAATTTTTTCGATCAATTTCGGACTTTTTTTGAATTTTTTTGTGAATTTTCATTTTTTTTTATTTTTTATATGTTTTGTATTTTTGTGGATTTTCTTTTTTTTTTCTTTTTTCAGTTTTTTTAATGAGTTTTCTATTTTTTATAATTTTCTAACTCTTTTTTTATTTTTTATTGGATTTTTAACATTTTTATTGTTTTTATGATTTCTAATAGTTTTTTTGTGATTTTTTTTTACTAATATACAAATAAATGAAATGAAAGTGAGAAGAAAAAGAAAATGAAATTGAAATGAAATGTAAAGGAGAAAAATGAAATTGAATTGAAATGAAATGAAATTCAAAGAGAAAGAAAACGAAATGAAATGAAATTAAATGATATTGAAATAAAATGAAATAAATCAATACAAAAGTCAATTAAAAAAAAGCAAAAAGAATAAGAATCCTAGCAGGTTGAGAAGAGGTCCCCCTTTTTTTTTTTCTTCTTGTGTTGTGTGTGTAAGGATGGGTTCACACGCCACAAAGCGCGAGAACGACGAGACGAAAGCAGAAGAAGAAGAAGATTCTTTTAGCGTCATAGGAAACTATCCCAAGAGACCGTAAAGATCTATCCTACGAGGAAAATCCATGCACCAGAAGGCACACTCGGGAGCTGGAAAAAGACTGAATTTAGGCCGAAAATTAGCTGAAACTCTAAAAATCACCCGAAAATCCAAAAATTCGCAAGAAAATTCTAGAAATCTTAAAAAATCATTGACAATTGCAATCGAGCATTTTTGACATGCAAAAGCACACGAAAAAAATAGCAATTTTTACCAAAAACTCCAATTTTGACAAAATTGTCCACTCATCCCTCGAAAATAGTAAAACGTTCAGAAATTGACCACGGAGGGCACAAATGCGAACAAAATGATGCCGTAAATACACACACACAAAATAGCTTGTAAGATTGCAAAATATCAATTTTTTGGGAATTAAGCGAATATTAATGCAAAAATTAGAAACATTTGCAAAAAAATAAGTAAAAATTATCCGAAAAATACCCAAATTTTTTTACAAATTCTTCACACATTGGGGATTAGTGCAGCCAAATAAAATCACATCGATTCAATTGCCAAACAATTTTATCAATAAAATCAAGACTAGGCAATTAAACCGGTAAAATTGCCGACAAAATTAGGTAAAAAATTGACGCAATTAGATTGTGTAAATCGTTGTTTTGAGCACAAAAATGCAGCATTTAACCATTACACACATCAATTTTGCAATCAAAATGTGAATCAATCGTGTAAATTAAACACTTTTTTTAGGCGCGCACGCTCTAAAAAATTGGCAGTTTTTACCAATCTTTAGGTGCGCACATAAAAGGGTTAAACTTGTCGAATTTGCAATGTGACTTCACAAATCATTAGTTGGGCATGAGCACAACGCAAATCAATCATCACAATTATAAAATCATAACGCACACATTGATTTTTTAGTGCACAAACATGGGCAAAATAGTGCACACACACCTAAAATTAGCATACACACACTCAATTACAATGCACACACACTTGATTTTAGTGTACACACACTTGAAATTGACCATCCAAGTATGCAATCAACTCAATTACGCACCCAATTAGCAACCTATTAGCAATTGAGACTTGTCAAATCATACGCCACCAAATCTTAAAAATTTCGGCATTACGACGGCATGAAAACAAAAAATCACAAAATTTTCAATCCACATTGCATCAACATCACATTGCATCATCATTGTGGGATCTCTACACAATTCTACACATCTCTAAATTCTAAGGAGATTGAGAATACCACCTTGATTACCTTTCCGTTAAACATCAATTGAATGGTCGAATGCTCCAATCCTTCATAGCAAATTAGTAAGTTAGCAAAAATTAGTCAAATTAGCAAAGGGTTAGTGTGAAATTAAGAGTGTGTAAACACACAATTGGCAAGATATGGTGACACATTAGGGAATTATGAACACATTGCTTCATGCACACACATCCAAAATCCACAAAAACATAAACACACAAGTGCAATTAGTGAGGGAACACATTCGATTATGCCACAATTACACTAGAGTAGGCCATCGTCCCCGGCAACAGCACCAAATGTTGGAGGTCCCATCATTGCAATAGCTCCAATGACCAACAAAATTATCAATCCGGAGGGATGAGCTACCCGGCTAGGGAATGGAAACACTCACACAGTTAGTGAGCTAATTATGGCAACACAAATGGTTAACTCTACGAGGTGAGCTTCTCGGCCTATGGAGGAGCTAAGCCACAATGAAGGGCAATCTCCATATCCACTTCTCTTCACCTCTAATCAACCCAATCACACACACTACGATTGCGAGACGCACACAATTCTAATCCTATCATGCAACACACTAATCACAAGCACACACATAGATCTATCGTGCACCACACTCCAATCAAACCTACACGCACACATAAGCAACAGAGGGAAATCACACAAGATTAGAGAGGGATTAACCACTAGTTAGTGTAGATCTAGCTAATCTACGCATCATAGGCAATCATAAGAAGCATGAGAGAGGCATAGTGAGAGAGAATGAATCATTGATTAGTGTCAATCAAGTCTCATGAGCAAGGAAAAGCTCAAGAACTCCATAGCCACACACCTCAAGAACTCTCATCAAAGAGTGCTCTCAACAAATGAGCTTGAGAACCCTCATTTCCTTTACACACTGCCTTATGTACCTAGGGTAAAAATGTGTAATGTCCGGACGCCCAAGGCCTTTAGGACTCCACCACTTATTGAATCTGCTACCTAGGCACACTAACTAACCTGTTCTTTACAGCTTAGAACTCCCATTGAGTCCGTAACACATTAAAATATTACAATGGCTTGAAATAAATCGAGAATTTACAATACGTGACCATTTTGAAAAAACATGATAAATGTGTAACTCCCATCTTTACTCCTTCTTCACTTTGATCTTTGATATGCATTCGTACGTCTTTGGTCTTTAACAGCTTTTGTTAACTAACGTTGACTCAATTAACAGTCCATATCATCTTCCTTATGCATAATCTTCGACTCCAGCTCTTTACGCAGCAATGCAATTTCAGTCTTGTTGCGACTTGCATAAAGACCAGCCAAAATATCCCAAGCCTGTTTTGTAGATTCCGTTGAACAAATGTGAGGAGTAATGGTGCGCTTCACAGACAACACAATCAATGCATGAGCCTGCGCATCCTTTACATCCCATGCAGCTTGTTCTACCGTAGGCAAAACAACTCTTACAGCAGCAATTCGTGCAGCAAGACCTGCAACATCCTCAACATCACCTACATCCTCAGAACCAGGGCGCACATCAATGCCCTGCACAATATTCCAGACGCCCTTTGACACAAGAACATGTTGTATCATGTAAGCCCACATAGGGTAATTGTCACATCCAATCTTTCCTCAATAGAAAACATCTTGAACACATCTATGTTGAACATGTCAACCATGGAAAATGCATGCACTTGATGTGAAAATTGCCCAAAATGAGGAGAAACTGAGTGAGATCAACACGTGCTATATAGCACAACCCATTGCAGACTGTATGGGACTTGTTATGCAGTAATTGGCATTGACAAAAAAATTGTACAAAATGACAAAATTGCCTGCCGTACAGACCTGGTTGTAGTGGAAACGGAGGTTGAAATGAGTCCGAATCAAAAATTTGAGCATACCAAAAAATTTGTCGACCTACGAACGCTCGCCAAAGCTCACTAAAATAGGAGAAAGTGAGCAGGCGTGTGCTAGAGCTACTGGTGACTAAGCCCGAGAGGACACAACCTGCTCTGATACCAATTGTTGGAATTAGGGTTGCATGAAAACACACACAGCTTGGAGAAGACGAAGGAAGCTCAAGGCACACAATAGAGAGAGTATTACTTAGTGTGCAATGGAAAGATAGATAGCCCTAGAATGATGGGCATATATACAATGCACGGAGGAAAAAACCCCATAAAGAGGGAAAAAATGCCCCGGTGGTCCTAGTGTGTTCACACACATCACTACCACATGTATATGGTAACAAATATTAAAGAAAATAAGTAGGGGGTACCATCTATAAGGAAGTCCAAAAATCAAGGAATAAATTGGAGATACCCTCTTGGTGATTAAGAAGGGAGAGAAAATGAAAGGAAAAGGCGGGCATGCATAGCATGGATAGTGCACAGAGGAGGAAGATAATGTTCAAAGAGGTGGTGCCAAGAAACACTGACAAAGGCACAGGTGGCGCACTCAGTCAAGGGGACCATGGACATAGTAGATGTTGTCTCCACCACAAAATAATATTATAGTAGATATACATAATATAAAAGGATTTTTTTGCGCAAAAAATCCAAAAGAACACAAGGAATATATATGAGCTAAAACACTTTGTACACTTGGAGAAAATGGAGTGATAAGAAAGATGATGTTTTTGATAATTAGTTACAAATTGAAACATCAAGTGTCCATTGATCTTTCATCTTCTAAAAGATCAAAAGTTCTAAAAATATATATAACTAACTCTATTCCAACGCTTTTATCAAACAAGTGAGGTTTATTAATTGACTCCCTTTCAACCTCATTCTTGTGTTCTCTTAGAATTGTATCTACTTGCTCCTTAGTATTTCCTCTATAGCTTGAACTTCCACCTCATCGTTGTCACATTCTTTGCATGTTGAGTTGTCGTCGTTTAACATCATCAATACCCTCAAACACTAGTTTGTTATGCGGTACAACCTAAACCACAAACAACCAGTCCTTATCAAGTGATTCTGATATAAATACCACTTGCTCATAGCAACTTGAAAATGCCAAATATCAAAGAAGGTCATGATAATTACCAATAAAAATATCACATATTTAAGTAGCTGCTAGGATGGAAGTGAATTTTACTTAGAAAGTTTGGTGACACTTATGCCAATAGATTGAAGATTAAGCATTGCAAGAGATGCTTTCAATACCAAAACTGTGGTTCTGTTATAGAGTGGGAGACGTGCAAGATTGTGAAGCAAATCATTAGGGTTTTGTTTGACACGGCGTCTTTTGATTTTCTTTGGCTTGCTCCTTCTACTGTCATCCTTTGCAGTTTGGTTTCTATGTCAACGAATGCATCAAGCATCTCACCAATGTGCTCTCCTTGATATAATGCTCGGATAGGCATGCGTTTAGTATACAATCCATGTCTGGTCTAAAGAATCTTCTTCTTTACGCAACCTGTGGGTCTATTGGTGTTATGTGTGGAACCTCAACTTGATCTCTAGCTCCTTTCGTATGACTGGAAGGCAAATTATGAATCAAGGCTGCATCAAACGAAAGATATTTATGGATGTGAAAATTAAAAATTTGTCTCTTCTAAAAGATCTGATACTTGCAGTATGTGCAAGAGCAAATGATCTTCTCCTCGGGATCATTGTCCTTCATCTGTGTTTTTATAGATAGAGTATGCATATGTCAAATTCTCACTCTCTCTCTCTCTCTCTCTCTCTCTCTCTCTCTCTCTCTCTCTCTCTCTCTCTCTCTCTCTCTCTATATATATATATATATATATATATATATATATATATATATATAAATACTTGGCTAAGGGTATCTTATCCTACAGTCGTCTTTTTTTGTCCTTCATACAATCAAATATGCAACCATCTCTCTTTGTCTGAAAAAGCCCATAGGGAACATCCATTTTCAACAACCATAGCAAAACCACAGAGCAATTTTCAATTTTATCCTTAAATATAAACCGCGTATTTATGGCATGGCTACCAAAACAAGCTAATCATAAATCTCTATCTCTCTCTCTCTCTCTCTCTCTCTCTCTCTCTCTCTCTCTCTCTCTCTCTCTCTCTCTCTCTCTCTCTCTGTGTGTGTGTGTGTGTGTGTGTGTGTGTGTGTGTGTGTGTGTGTGTGTGTGTGTGTATGTGTGTGTGTGTTTAGGGGAAAATGCAAGTGGACAAGCTGTTTTTGAAGTCCATTTATGTTTTTTCTTTAAAAGCACAAACATAGAAATGGCTTATCCACTTGTCATTTGTGCTTGCCTCTTTGCATACAGCTTGTCCACTTGCCTATTGATGGTTTTTGGGAAATCTATATGCAAAGAGGAAAGCATAAAAGAAAAGTGGAAAAGCCATTTCTAAAGTTTTTTTGCGTTTTTTATCCCAAAACATAAACGGACGTAAAAAATGGCTTATCTGCATACTATTTGTGCTTGTTGCTTTGTATATGGCTTGCCACTTATTTATTAATTATTTAAGCAAATCATATGCAAAGCAAAAATTATAAATGGAAAGAGGGCAAGTCGTTTTTGAAGTCTATGGCAAACCATCTGCAGAGCAACAAGCCCAAGTGGCAAGTCGACAAGCCGTTTTTTAAGTTTGTTTGCATTCTTTTTTCAAAAACGTAAACGAACTTCACAAACGGCTTGTTTGCTTATCATTTGTGCTTGTCTCTTTGCATACAACTTACCCACTTATCTATTGATGGTTTGTGAAAATCGTATGCAAAGAGAGAAGAAAAAATGGTAAGTGGACAATCCGTTTTTGAAGCCTGTTTATGTTCTTCGCTCCCAAAATCCAAACTGACTTTAGAAACTTCTTGTCCACTTTGTCATTTTTAATTTTTTGCTTCACAAATAATTTTCTCATGTACCTATTTATGTTTTGGGCAAGCCATATGCAAACGACAAGCCCAAATGGCAAATGGGCAAGCAGTTTTTGAACTTTGTTTATGTTTTTAACCTTAAATACACAAACAAACGTCAAAAACAGCTTGCCCTCCATATTTTTTGCTTCTTGCTTTATATACGACTTTCCCACTTGTCTATTGATGGTTTCGAAAATCTGTATGTGAAGTGGCAAGTGGAAGGGTCAAGTGGGCAAGTCTTTTCTAAAGTCTGTTTGCATTTTTCGTCCCAAAAATGTAAACAAACTTTAGAAACGACTTACCCTCTTGCCATTTTTACTTGTCACTTTGTATATGGGTTTTTCACTTGCATATTGATGGTTTGAGCAATCCATATGTGAAGCACAAAGTGAAAATGGCAGGTAGACAAACCGTTTTCTAAAGTTGGTTTGAGTTTTTCTCCCAAAAACGCAAACAAAATTCATAAACGGCTTGCTTACTTTCCATTTGGGCTTGCCGCTTCACATACGGCTTGCCCTTATGCTTGTTTATGGTTTGGATAAGTTCCAAAAATGCAAACAGACTTCAAAAACAACTTGCTTGCTTGCCGTTTGTACTTGTCGCTTCATATATAGCTTGCCACTTGCTTATTAATGGTTTATACAAGTTGTATACAAGTGACAAGCAAAAATGGTAAGTGGGCAATCTTTTTCTTAAGTGGGTTTGCGTTTTTCACCCCAAAAATGCAGATAAACTTCAAAAACAACTTGTCCACTTGACATTGCCACTTGTTGCTTTACACACCTCTTGCCCTTGTTCCTATTTATGTTTTGGGCAAGCCATATGCAAAGCGACAAGCCTAAATTGTAATTGGATAGATTTTTGTAAAAGTCCATTTGCATTTTTTGCTTTAAAATCGTAAACGAACTTCAAACTCGGTGGCCATTTCTCCTTAATACTAGGTAACTACTCTCTATAAATAACCAATTGATCCGTGGGTGTAGATACTTAAGTGCTTATTTTCAAAGGCTAAGAGGAGGTAGCAACTAAGGTTTTGAGTTGCCAAAGAATACACTAAGTAAACACAAAAGTATAATTAGCATGGCTAACAATAACCAAGAGAGTAGAATGAAAATTGATAACTTTGATTTTTCACATGAAGGTGCTAATTATGATGCCCCCATGTTTATCAATTATCTTGTTACTAGGTTGCATCAAGCTATGGGCAACCCTACTTTGCAAGCCAAAGTTACTCAACAACTTCGTGTTTATGGGATTTCCCTTCCTCTCCAAGAGAGCGAGAGAGCTTAGGAGGCCTCTTGATGAGACCCCCAAAAGAAGACTCTCTGCCATACGAGAGGAGGAATCCAAATAACAAGAAAGTAATGAATCCCTAAGTTCCTCTGAAGATATGGCTCCACGAAGATGATGGTCTAGATGATCGGCAACTCCTCCCATGAGGAAACGATCAACACACAATCCTTCTCCTCATCACTCCAAAAGGGAAGAGAGGAAACAAAGGAAGAAAAGGTCAAGAAAGAGGTCACCCTCTTCTCCTTCTTCTTGAACTTCCTCCTCTCCCAACAAAAGCTATGGCTATTCTCCTAGAGAATACAAGAGGGGAGGACATCGCAAATCATATCCTGCATGGCGAAGATCACAAAAGCTCAAGAAGTTCAAAGAGGGAGGAAAGAGTATATCTTTTCTCACCTATGATGGCACCTTTGGTGCCATTGACAAAGTATTGGCCTTCATCCAACAATTTGATGCGGCCTCTGGAGACGAGGGCTTCATAGAGTCCTCCAAGCTACGCCATGTAGCTATGCACTTCCAAAGATCGGCTCGTCAATGGTGGGCTAGCCTTCGTGGCAACGGTGAAGCCCCAAAGACATGGAAAACTCTACAAGTTTCCATCATGAAGCAATTCCTTTCAAGCGATGCAAAGGACAAAGTACTTACCGAATGGCGCAGTTTGAAGCTTCTCTCACATGAGTCTATTCACAAATATGTGGACAAGTTTTGGGATTTACATCTCAAGGCTACTGTCTTCCAAAAGATAGAATTTGTCGAGCAAAAGCAACAATTTTATGTGGGATTACATGAAGAAATGGCCGAGTATGTCAACTCCCAATGGCCTGGTTCTATCAGCGAACTAATCCACCACACCATGGTTGCTTCATCCATCAATTTCCAACAAGGGGCTAGACGGAATGTGAAACCCATGGAAAACAAAGACAAAAATGATGCAAGGGAAAAATCAATGCCCAAAATTTTTCCCAAGGCACTTCCTATAACAACAACAATAGGTCCAAGGAGAAGGGAGTTTACAAAGGTAAAACCAAACTCTCCTATGTAGAGCTTGAAGCTTTTCGCAAGGACCATAAGAATTTTAAGTGTGGGGATAAAGGACATGGCTATCGTTCTTGCCCCAAGAAAAATGGTCGTAATGAGACTCCTAGGGATTCCACCATCGAAGGTCCAAAAGAGGATGCTCATTGCAAAGGATCGTCTCTCTTATGCTTGGGGAAAGGTAAGGGAACGTGATGCCTTCATCTTGTTTGACCCTGGCTCTACTCACAACTTCATATCAATGGAGCGGGCCACCAAGTTGGGCATTCAAGCTTTCGAGATGGGAGATATTGTAACAGCTGACACAGCTTTCAAGGGACAGCAAGCCTCCATTACTCCCTTGATTGGGAAGTTGAGGCTTCATGTCCAAAGCTATGTCAACAAAGAAGACTTTTTCATCTCTCCTCTCCAACATGAGGATGCTATCCTAGGGGCGCCATGGTTTGATCGCATGGCTGCCAACATGAAGTTCCCTGAAAGGAGAATCTACTTCACCTACAGGGGAAAGAACATGTATATAGATGCTAATGAGTCTGGTCGTACTATACCACTTGTAAATTCTTTTGATAAGTCAATGAAAAGCTCTATTTTTGTGTACATGATTTTTGTCAAAAAATCCACTAATGATGCTAATGGTTTATCAAATGAAAATGGTAGGAAGAAGAGTTAGACTTGTCTAACTTTCTAAAAGGATTCCAAGATGTGCTCATCGATGGTATCCCTATGGACTTACCTCGAAAACAAGGGGATGATGACCATCGAATTGAGCTCCTATCAAGAAGCTCACCGCCTAAACAAGCCTCCTTATCGAGTTTCCCAAGCTCAACAAGAGGAGATTATGAGGCACAAGAATTGGTAGACAAAGGTATGGTGAGGCCTAGCTCCTCTTCCTGTTGTTCTCCAGTCCTTTTAGTGCAAAAGAAAGATGGTACATACCGCATGTGTGTGGACTATCGTGCACTAAACCATATCACTATCAAAAACAGATTTCCCATACCTTGGGGAGAAGATCTGTTTGATAAGCTACAAGGCTCTACCTACTTCAGTAGGATTGAACTTAAAAGTGATTGGCTATCATCAAATAAGGATAGTGGAGGAAGATATCCTAAAGACCGCGTTTCGTACAACGTTTGGTCTTTATGAATATCTAGTCATGCCTTTTGGCTTGACCAATGCACCTGGAGAAATTATTTAGACCCTACCGCAAGTTCACTGGAGTGTTCTTTGATGATATCATCATCTACTCCAAGTCCCTCGAGGAACACAAGCAACATCTCCAAGTGACTTTTCAAGCATTGAGGGAGAACAAGCTTTTTCTCAACCAAAAGAAAAGCGAATTTTTCCTTCAAGAGATTCAAATACTTAGGTCATATTATCTCTCAAGATGGTATCCGTATGGATCCATTGAAGTTAGAGGTAATAAAAGCATGGCCTAATCCAAGGAATCTACATGAGATAAGAAGCTTTATTGGTATGTGTGCATACTATAGACGCTTCATAGCAAAATTTTCTCAAATAGCAGGACCATTACATGAATTAACAAAGAAGAACAGTAAATATTCATGGACTGCTAAGGAGCAAAAAGATTTTGGCAAGCTCAAAGAGAAGCTTACCTCTCAACCAGTCCTCATGCTTCCGGATCTCTCAAAGCCAGTTGAGGTCCAATGTGATGCTTGTGGTGATTGCCTTGGAGCTGTTTTGCTTCAAGAAGGTCATGCCATAGCATATGAGAGCCGAAGGCTCAATACAGATGAACAGGTCTTGGGCATTTATGAGAAAGATCTTTTAGCTATTCTACATGTCCTAGACACATGGAAGCACTATTTATTGGGGACTCCATTATTCATTTTATGAACAGACCATTAAAGTCTCAAGTACTTCATGATGCAAACAAAGCTTTCCGACAAACAAATGAGGTAGGAAAATTTTCTTTTGCAATTTAATTTTCATATTGCTCATATTGCTGGTAAGCACAATCACGTGGCCGATGCACTATCACGATGACCAAAAGTTAATGATGTGTCTATAGCAACTCACAATCATCTATCTTCTATGATAGATGAGTATGCTATTGACCCTAACTTTAAAGACATAATGTCAGCCCTTTCTTTGGGGAAGAAAGAGGAACCATTCACCTTGCATGATGGTTATCTTCTCCATGGCAATAGGCTATGTGTTACCCACTCCCTTCGTGAGAAAGTCATGTATGAATCCCATGCTCCTCCCTCTGCGGGGCATAGAGACATTCAACCTACTCTTCGAGGAGTGGAGAGATACTTCTATTGGCCTACCATGAAAGTGGACATACAAGAGTATGTTTCAATATGTGTGGTATGCCAAAAGACTATGATAGAGGGAAGGAACGTGGATTACTCCAGCCATTGCCAATCCCTAATTCACCATGGGAGAGTATATCCATGGATTTTAACTTTGGATTACCCAAGTCTATCCATGGGAAAACGGGAATATGGACAATAGTCGACAGGTTAAGCAAGCAAGCACACTTTATTCCTGTCAAAAAGACTATTAAGGCACACCAAATGGAAACCATCTTCATATCTCAAATTTGCAAACACCATGGATTACCGACATCCATCGTGTCAGATAGAGATCCTAGAATGACCAGTAATTTTTGGAAAGGTCTCTTTGAAAATCTAGGTACAAGATTGAATTTCTCTTCGGCCTACCACCCACAAACGGATGGCCAAAGTGAGATAGCCAATCTTACGATACTCAATCTACTAAAAACTTATGTTACAGAAGTAGATCAACTATCACAATGGGAGAAGTACTTACCCATTGTAGAGTATGCGTACAATAATACTATCCATACATAGAGGGAAGACCTAAAAGTCCCTTGCTACTTAAAGTACATGGGAAGATCTTCGCTGCTGATGAGTATAGCCGTGACCTACAAGAATCTTTTCAAAAGGTTAAGGAGGCTATATCCATCTCTCAACAAAGGCAAAAAGCTACTGTTGACAAGCACATAAGGGTCTTAACGTTCAAAGAAAATGATTGGGTCTTACTTAAGTTTCCCAAGGCTCGATTGAGGAAAACGACGGGCAAAAATCCTACGGGCCATCAAAAGTATTATGCTAAATTAGCAAAAAGATACTATGTTCCTTTTCAAATCTTGAAGCCAATCAATGACATGGCTTATCAACTCAAGTTGCCCAACCATTGGCTCATACACAATGCTTTTCATGTGAGCCTACTTAAGCCCTACAAAGGAGAGCCACCAATAGAACCAATTATTGAAGACCCTCCAGAAATTGAAGACCAAGAAGAGGTGCTACAACCCGAAGCTATCCTTCAGCATGAAGACAAGGTACTATGGCATGGTAAGATTATCCAAGGGTATCTTATTAAGTTCAAAAATTATCCATTTGAAGATGCTAGATGGATGCAAAGAATACAACTTAAGGATAGTATGAACCTTGTCAATGCTTATAATGTTGCACTAGAGTAAGCAAATGTAAATGCTTTCTAAATGAACAATGTTTTTGTCTTATAAGACTAATCCTCTTTTGTGCACAAATTTAAATCGTGTGTATGCTTAGAATCATGTTTGTGATGACGACGTCACTCAAAACACCAAGTAGAATTTGTCACTCTACTTTGGGAGTATGATATGGACTAAAGAGCAGACATGCTTGCGGTAGCTACGTCCCCTAAGCACCAAATGGACTAGTCATCCATTCTGGAATGATGTTGCAGGGTGAAAAGGGATCCTCTAAACGTAGACCAATGACTAAGACTTTATCTCTTCTACCTAATAGTTGAGGACTACTATGATTTCAAGAGAGAGGTAATGTCATAAATCTAATATCTAACCAGCCCAAATGATTTTCTCATATTAAACTGATCATTTAATGTGGGAGAATAAACGGGAACAAGGGTTAGAATATAGACATGTGCTTATGGATCTATCTCAACACGGGGCCAAGGTTAATAAAATGTGTCCAAATGAGAGATGGTATGTTAAAGAGCAATGCTATCTAATGGAGCTTAAAGACCGTAGGGTTAGCTTCATTAAAGACCTCCAAAAGTTAGTGTTTAAAAGTCCTTTGACCTTAGGCAATTGACCTTAGGCAAACTAGGACTGACCTTGAGGTGGGAATCCTACCCAAGCATGAGGTGCTTGTTGGCTTGCTAAGTGTTAGTGGGAACCTTACCCAAAAGCTTGAGGTGTTTCTCACATGCTTAAATGACTAAAGTTCTTGAAGTATTCAATTCAAAAATAACTCTCAAGAGGCATCAATGTTTCCATGCTTGATTGACTAAGTCTTTGAAGTATTCAATTCAACCAAATGACTTAATAAGCATAAAAGACACATATTCAAATAATCCTCCACATGTGGCCCTCATGATGTGTTTGAATGCTATTGGATAGGTTTTGAAGGGGTCCAATGAGAATTTAGATACATAAAAATAAACAATCAATTTCTTTCTCTCAAAGAGGAAAAAGAGGACACATGCCCAATAAAATAATAAGAGAGAGAGAGAGAGGTGGACCAAGCATGAGAGGGGGGTTATACACACAAATTCTCTCATTGTGCGGAGTGCAAAATGTAAGAGCTCCATCTCCTTCTCCAAGCTTGTTGAGAAGTGGAGAGCCTACACCAACACTCTTGGCTATGGAATGCAAATCCAACCAAGAGCCATGCTTTAATGCTTAAGCTTGCCATCTTCTTCATCTTCATTACTATGCTATTATGCTATGCTAAGCAAGAAGAGTGATGATACGTGAGGAACTATTTCTTTCTCCTATGGATGATTCTTCTTTTCTTCCCTACCCTCATTCCCCGCTAGCTCTCTCCACCTTTGAAGGTGTTTGAGGCCTTGGGACTGAGGCTTGGGATAGTTAATGTTTTTTGCAAATTTTATGTTAAGCTCGTGATGCATGAAGCTTTCCATCTTCATAGCATCACCAAGGTCACAGGAACACAAAGATTGTATTGTAACGAGTCTCTCTTGATGGGAGAATCTATTATACAAACATCTTTTGGATGGGGGACCGGCTCCAAGTAAATCCGGTCCTCAACTATTCTCATGTTCTTTGATACTCCCTCTCTTGCAAAAGTATTGTTTATGCCAAGTTAATTAAGTACTACGTTTATGTTGCTACCATCAATTAAGTTCACCCTCCATGTTCTCAAAGTAATCTAACAAATATGATCACTCTAATTCTCTTAATTCCGCTATTCTCAAAGTTCATAGGCCATTTCCTATATATTCAGCATTAAATTCATTGTTTACCTTTTCAAGAAGGTTTCTCAAAATATGTTCCTCTGAAGCTAAATCTACTACCTCCAAAGTTGTATTTACTTTGGCTTTACTTCTTGTAGAAATGTGTTCCCAAAATTCATCATAGTTGAGGAACTGCATTTGATCCCCTTCACCTTTACTGAAGACAACCTTGCGTTATTCAATAATCTCTTTTATTTCCAGATCTAGAATCCTTGAGCTTTCGCAAATAAATTTCTTTGCAAAAGAGTCCCACCGTGTGGGATATGCTTCTACTAGTTCTTGAACCTGCTTTTTAAAATATGAGTTTACAACCTCCTTAGAAGCTGCAATCATCCAATTTTTTGGAACATTTTGGCTCTTCATCTCGGCTTCATAACATGAAATAAAACCTTTGGGATCATATCCTGGAAAAACACGATACTTCTCCTATACAGCATCAAGTGCCATCTCTACTGCATCATTAATCTGCTTTTTTATCTGCATGGCTTTCGCTTCCTGTAGACATCCCTGAACTAATTCAAGCATTTTTGGAAAAGCTGCAACTGCTAGATTTTTATCAAATCCATTGGAATTGAAATCTTCAATAAACTACATCAACTATTCTAGCATCTCCATCTTCACCTCCAACCCTAGCTCGTTTCACGTCGGGTTCACCAAGAATGTCGAGGGATTGTGTTTGAAACTTGAGCCGGGAAGGCGTCGGGCCTCTGGCTATGAGAGGTGTGAGAGAGAATAAGAAAACCAGATGCATATGGCATTGACAATCATCGTAATCTTCAATTAACCGATTGAAGCTTTGAGTACATTTTATTCGGTAGCCAAGGCGGGTTGTTAGCATCACTGTCACTTGGATAATCTGATAACTAGGAGTTTAAGTTCCATTTTACAGGATTAAACGGGTCGTTAACCACATCGAGACTTAAAAAAGATGATTAATCAATCTTCAAGATGATGACGATGATGGAAATTCTCTCTTGTTGCTTTATATGCTTCAACTACCTTCAAGAGCTCTCTGTGCTACTCCCATTCCTTTGATTGTCCTCATAAACCTTCTCTAAGTGCCTTCCTTAGCCTGCTCTTACGCTCCTTCCATTACTTCAGTTACCAACAATAAGCTTCAAATTTCTCTTTCAATCTACCCTTAAGTTGTCAAGAGCTCTCAAAAGCTCTACACAATTTCTCCTTTTGTTTGCCTTCAATTGCCCTATTTAGCACATGTCTTGCCATCCCTCGAGCTTTACACCCTTACTTAGCCGAGAGAGAGATAGATACATGCTTACAATCCGAGAGAGAGAGAGCGCCTGCCCTTGCCTTGCTTTGCTTATTCTCGAGGGAGAGAGTTCCCTCTTCCTTATGCTTGACTTATGCTCGATGAGAGAGAGAGAGACACTTCCTGCTTACTCATCTAAGAAAGAGAGACAGAGAGAGAGAGAGAGAGAGAGAGAGAGAGAGAGAGAGAGAGAGAAGTGTTCGCTTGTGCTCAACCTGCCTTTGCTTATGCCCTTGCTTTCGTGTTCACCCCCTTCCTACTCCTTGTAACCCTTACTTATTACACGATGACTTATCTCCCCTCGTTTTTCCTTCTTATGATTCCTGCCCATCAGTTACGGTGCCATGACTAATGTGGTGCATTACCACTGATGTGGCAATCGGGTGAGTCAAGCAGCACCAAATCTTTCATGAGCGGTACCGAACGATGGCACCATGGCAAGGTGATCAACTTTGTCACGCCCAAGCTCATCCAATGCTCCCAATTGCCTGCGCGAGTCCCTCTTTCTTCGTCCATGCTGTCGCAACCTAGTCACGCCATTGCCCTTTTTGTTTTTTCTCCTTTTTACACTATAATCCCCTTACCAATGTAATTAGGGTGGCCATTGGCCCTTGGCCATTCAACCTTGGGCGGCCGGAGTAAAGGGCACCACATTTGGTATTTATACCGGCCAAAGCAGTGCTAAGCCTTTATTTGTCCTTAACCATATCAGCATCTCGGATAATGCCACTTGCTTTTAAGATGCACGTATAGGTGATTGCATTTGCCGAAAGGCATTCCCTTCACACTTGGTTGCTTATTGCTTGTATCAGCTTCTCGGATGATGCCAAACCCTACAAGGAGGGGGCGAGCCCTTGAGGCTAGGGGCATGAGAGAGAGAGAGAGAGAGAGAGAGAGAGAGAGAGAGAGAGAGAGAGAGAGGCCATGCACTTGCTAATCCCATGCTTGTGACTAAGGTGCTTGAGGTGCGTAAGCATGTTGGGGGCCAAGGTGCTTGAGGGCTTGAAATTCAAACCAATGTGTACAAAGGAGAGGGAGAGCCATGAGAGTAGGGGATGGGGTTGAGTGACTACTCCCTCACTCAAAGGACACCCCTTGCTCAAAGAGGCAAAAGGGACACATGTTAAGGCCCTAGCTAAGTTGCTCCCATAGTGTGCCTAAAGTATATTGGTTGACCCTTAGAGAGGTCCAATGAGAATTTAGATTAATAAAATTAATTGTTTAAGCTTTTTCCAAGCCCTCTCTCTCAAACGAGAAAGGGGGACACTTGTCCAAGGACTACCTCTATTGCTAGTTGTGACCAAGGCTAGTGATTGGCTAGGCTTCAATCAAGGGCTAATAAAGGGGGTTGACCCAAGCAACTTGGGGGACTAGCTTGAGGGGTATACTCTCTCCCACACACTCACACGCACGCTCATGGTATGAAGTGCTAAGTGCAAGAACTTCATCTCCTTCTCCAAGCTCGTTGAGAAGTTGAGAGCCTACACCAACACTCTTGGCTATGGAATGCAAATCCAACCAAGAGCCATACTTCAATGCTTAAGCTTGCCATCTTCTTCATCATCATTACTATGCTATTATGCTATGCTAAGCAACAAGAGTGATGATAAGTGAAGAGCTATTTCTTTCTTTTGAGAATGCTTGTTCTTCCTCTTCCCTACCCTCATTCTCTACTATCTCTCCACCTTCAAAGGTGTTTGAGGTCTTTGGACTAAGGCCAGGGACAAGTTAATCCTTTCATTTAGCTAAGTTACGGGCATAATTGTGGTGCATGAAGTTCTCCATCTTCATTGCACCATCAATGTTTCAAGGAACACAAAGCTTGTATTGTACCAAGTCTCTCTTTATGGGAGAAACTATAATACAAAAGCCTTTTGGAGGGGGGACCGGCTCCACATAAATCTGGTCCTCAATTGTTGTCAAGTTCCGTAAGTCTCTCTCTCTTGCAAAGTATTGTTCATGCCAAGTTAATTAAGTATAACGGTTATGTTGCTACCTCTAATTAAGTTCACCCTCTACTTACTCAAAGTAGTCTCATAAAAATGCTCACTACAGTTTTCTTAATTCCGTTTTTCTCAATGTTCATAGGCCATTTCCATTACACATGCCATATCCATTCAACTTGATTATTAGACATCTACGACGACCCTACCTTTCCTTTTTGTTGCACCATTCTACTGGCGTGTATAACAAAATGTAATTTGTAATGTTGAATTCTTGTGCTATAACTTCACCTCCACCAACTGCTCTTCAACATTTGATGTTTTACCGTACTTGCGGATTGAGAGGAGAAAGAGAGAGAGAGAGAGAAGAGAAACTTTCCTCCATAAAATGACGATTGTATGCATGCTCCCCCAATCAAATACAAGTGCATTTTATATTTCAACATAAAACAAAGTGAGAGGTAGGAAACTTATTTGACAAAGTAACCTGAAGTCTTGATCTAGGATTGCCTTGATTTCATTACTTTTTAAGGAATAAGATCCGTGGTCTTTCTATGTACTTGTTGTTACTAATTTACTTATTTTGAACAATCTTAAGTATGTATGATTTGTTATTTCACACATGTAGATTACCATTTGATTCTCACAAATTATTGAAATAGTGTGATGTTGTGATGAAAATACTTCATGCAAATGGAAGTCCATTTCAACTACCATTTTTAGAGTTGAAGTAGAAAGCTTGGAGTGTAGACATGTAGTAGTGTTAGTGTGTATACGCGCTTCACCAGGGGCACTTTTCTCCCACTGGGTTTTTTTCCCTGGACATCTAGTGTGAAAGGACACCTTATCTCTTAGGGTTTCATATAAGCTTTGTAGCTCTGAGTTTGTATACACTATTATAGAGATAGACTACAGAGATCTCGTACGCAATCTCTGTGTCTTCTCCTTCTCCATCTTCTTCTCCTACTCTGAGTTGCTATCTTCCTTCTGTTTCCTGTTTCATCATCTTCAACAATTGGTATCAGAGAGAGGTGATTTCCAGAGCCTCTACTTGCGTTTTCGCGTCCGCGCACGCAATCGCAGTTTTCGGAAAATTTGCTCGTGGGAGCATCCTCGACGTTCCGGGAGTATTCTGACCAGATGGCCTGTAGTTTTACCCCCCTTTCGAAGCCGTTTGAGCCCTCAGAATTTTGTTCTGAGCAACGTAGCAGAAGTTACTTTTCGGAGGCGTTTAGATCAAGAGGGTGTGCTTTTTGACAGATTTTTTTCAGGTAAACAATTCTTTTGGGAAGCAGCTTGTCTTAGCTTTGTGCTGAGATTTTGTGTAGAGTTTTACTTGGATTGGAGAGGAGATGTGTGAATCTCTTGGAGGTTCTTTTGCTCTCTCGTGTGCATCCACAGTATGGCTCAATCTACGGAGAAAGAGATTTTTGGTGCGTTTACATCCAAAGACAAATTGGATGGTACCAACTATTCTCTTTGGTCTTTTATGGCCAAAAATGTTTTGGTTGGTAAAGGATTGTGGGATTATGTATCGGGAAATGAAGTTCGTCCAGGTAGCATTGCACCTGCCACGCGTGGTCGTGGTGCATCTGTTGGTGCAAGACCCTCACAAGTCACTCCAGAGCAAAAGAGATGGGATACTAAAGATGCACAAGCTATGGCTGTGATTGCCTTAACCATAAAGAGGACAATCACACCACATATCAGATCTTGCAGAACTTCTGAGGATGCTTGGAACACTCTGCAAGCTATGTTTGGAGGAAGAAACGCTGCCAGAATAGAGTTTTTGAAGAAACAACTTGACAAAATACAGATGGACGAAGGTGACGATATCGTCGAGCATCTTACAAAAATCAGGGATCTTAAAGAGCAATTGCTTAGCATTGATGAAGTGATTCTAGAGAAGGACTTGGTTTCCAAAACACTCAATTCACTACTACCATCTTATTTGACTTTTCAGACTTCTTTGACTCTGTCTTTGCGAGCTAATCTTGAGCCTCTTCATTTTGAAGAGTTAGTGGCTTTGCTATTGCAGGAGGATCAATCACGTAAGAACAAGTTTTTACAGGTGGATGGTATGGATCATGCTTTTGTTGTACAGAACAAAAACAAGGGTAAAGAGAGTGCTCATCACTCCAAGTCTGGTGCAAGACAGTCTTCAGAGAAGTCTAAAGGTGATTCCGACAAGTCCAAGAAGAAAGGTAAATGTCACTACTGCAAGAAACCTGGTCACTACATTAGTGAGTGTAAAAAGCGAATTGCTAAAGAAAAGAAGAAAGAGTCAAGTTTGGTTGTTTCAGCTTCTGGTGATTCTTCTACAGCTAAAGAAGAGTCTACAAACTTTGTGCAGGATTCTTATGCTTTTGTAGTATGTTCAGATTTTTCTGCTTACAGTGTTGACGAGACACAAATGATTTGGTACTTTGATAGTGGTGCATCCAGGCATATTACTTCAAGGAAGGATTTGTTTTGTTCATTGGATGTAGCTCCAGCAGGAAAGAAGGTGACATGTGCAAATAATGCTTCTTATCCAATCAAAGGCGTTGGTAAGATTTTGATTACCATTTCAGATGGTTCAGATTTATGCTTGCCAGATGTCTTATATGTTCCAGGGATCAAGAAGAATTTGTTGTCTGTATCCTCTCTTGCAAAAAATGGTCTTCGGGTCATTTTTGAGGATGACAGATGTGTTGTACGAGATCGAGAGAATGGTTATTCTCTTATCACTACAGGTACGCTGGAAAATGGACTATTTGTGCTAGATCGTTATGAAAAGCAGATTCAGGTATGTATTGCAGAAACAAAGACTCAGGCCATGCAGGATGCTGAGTTGTGGCATGCTAGATTTGGGCATGTTAGTTATGGCAGTTTGATGACTTTACAACGTCATAATATGGTGCATGATTTGTCTTTATTGGAGATGCCACCAAGACATGTATGTGAAGGTTGCGTTCTTGGAAAGATGCATAGATTTGCATTTTCGCAAGATGGTTCAGTTAAAGGGACACGAAAGTTGCAGCTTGTACACGGTGATGTATGTGGTCCTATGAGGACGCCATCTATAGGAAACAGCCTTTATTTTGTGACCTTCATTGATGACTTTTCCAGGTTTTGTTGGGTGTATCCACTCAAAGCAAAGTCAGATGTGTTTGCAGTTTTTCAACATTATGTCGCTATGGTTGAAAATGAAACAGGTTGCAAAGTACAGACTCTTCGTACCGATCGAGGAGGTGAATACATGTCAGGTGCATTTAAGGATTTTTTGGGAAAGAAAGGCATTAAACACCAATGCACTATGCCATACACACCACAACAGAATGGTGTTGCAGAAAGGAAGAACAGGTCTTTAATGGAGACGGTTAGATGTATGCTCAAGGCTAAGAGTTTGCCTCATAAGCTATGGATGGAGGCAGTTGCTTGTGCAGCACATGTTTTGAACAGGTGTCCTACTCGTGCCTTGAAGACCATTACTCCATATGAAGCTTGGTATGACAGAAAACCTTCAGTCAGTTATCTTCGTGTTTTTGGTTGTCTTGCTTATGCTCACATCCCTCAGCAGTTACGTGGGAAGCTTGATGATAAGGCAATCAAATGTATATTTGTGGGGTACAATAGTGGAAGTAAAGGTTATAGACTTTACAATCCTGCTACAAACAAGATTTTTGAAAGTCGTGATGTAATTTTTGCAGAAACTACTACTCAACCTATGGTTGCTTTTGATGTACCGCATATGCAAACACATGATGTATTTGAAGGTTTGCTTCCTTCTTTTGTGGAGAATCAAGAATCACAACAGGTTGATAATCTTGATCAATCTTTTGATCAGCATGTGACACCTCATGATGTAGAGGAGATTGTGTGTGAAGAGCAAGAAGTTCTCAAGGAAGAAAGAACCTTGCCTAAATGGGTTCAGAAAACTTTGCAGGATAACAAGTTGGATGCACCGTTGCCACGAAAAACACGTGCTGGTACTACTTTTGGCAGAGAGCAAGTAGATTTGGCTTGCTTTAGCACTCTTTGTGATGTAGATGAGCCTGATTCATTTGAACAAGCTTTAGAGTGTGTTCAGTGGAAAGATGCTATGCAACAAGAAATTGATTCTATTCATAAGAATCATACATGGGATCTAGTGGACTTGCCTACAGGTAAAAAGCCTATTGGTACAAAGTGGGGTTTTAAGGTAAAAAGGAAACAAGATGGTATTGTTGACAGGTACAAAGCAAGGCTTGTGGCAAAAGGCTATGCGCAACAGAAAGGCATAGATTATGATGAAACCTTTGCTCCTACTTCTCATGCGTCCACAATTAGATCACTAGTTGCAATTGCTGCTCATCATGGTTGGAAAGTGCATCAGTTGGATATCAAAACTGCTTTTTTGAATGGTGATTTGCAGGAAGAAGTTTACGTAAGTCAACCAAGTGGTTTTGTTGTAAAAGGTCAAGAGCAAAAGGTATGTAGATTGCGTAAAGCTTTGTATGGTCTCAAACAGGCTCCAAGAGCATGGTATGAGAAGATACATACTTATTTGATTGGCCAGTGATTTCAGAATAGTCCAACAGAAAGTACTTTGTATGTCAAAAAGAGAGATGGAGTTCTCATTATGCTAACACTTTATGTGGATGATATGCTTCTTACAGGCAATACTGCAGATGAAATTGAAGCGTTTAAAGATGCTTTGAGAAAAACCTTTGAGATGTCTGATCTTGGTTTGCTACATTATTACTTGGGTATTCAGTTTGTGCAATCAGAGGATGGCATATACATGTTGCAGGCAAAATATTTGCATAAAATTTTGGACAAGTTTGGTATGCAAAATTGTAAACCAATCTCTACACCTGTAAAAACTGGATCAAAGTTGAGCATGCACGATGCTGGAGAACCTTTTGATGTATATACTTATGCAGCAGCGGTTGGTTGCTTGATATATTTGGCAGGCAACACTCATCCAGACATTCAATTTGGGGTTTCACAAGCAAGCAGATTTATGCACAGCCCAGGTATGCATCATTGGCAGGCTATGAAGCGCATACTTCGTTACCTTTCAGGTACCCCTAATCTTGCCATGTTCTTTCCAAGGGGGGATATGTATGGAAAGCACAGTTCTATGCAGCTTCTTGGTTACAGCGATTCAGATTGGGCTGGTGATTTTGACACACGACATTCCACAAGTGGCAATTGTTTTTTCTTGGGAAATGCATGTATATCTTGGCTAAGCAAGAAGAAACCCACAGTGGCTACATCAACTTGTGAAGCTGAGTACAGGGCAGCTTTCACGGCAACAGTTGATTGTGTATGGATACGCAGGTTATTGGCAGATCTTTGTGAGTGTCAACAGGCACCCACTACCATTTTCACTGACAGTCAGAGTGCTATGGCAGTTGCAAGGAATCCAGTATTTCATGCAAGAACAAAGCACATAGAGGTTCACTACCACTATGTTAGGGAAAGGCTACATGCAGGGGAGATCACACTAACTTACTGTCCTACACAGGATAACATTGCAGATCTATTTACGAAGGCGTTATCACGAGAAAAGTTTGAAGCTTTCCGAAAAGCTTTGGGCTTATTCTCATACACATGATGATCTGCTACCTTGTACGGATTCACACTATCACTACAGGGGGGATTTGTAGACATGTAGTAGTGTTAGTGTGTATACGCGCTTCACTAGGGGCACTTTTCTCCCACTGGGTTTTTCCCCCTGGACATCTGGTGTGAAAGGACACTTTATCTCTTAGGGTTTCATATAAGCTTTGTAGCTCTGAGTTTGTATACACTATTATTCCAATACAGAGAGATAAGACTACAGAGATCTCGTACGCAAGCTCTGTGTCTTCTCCTTCTCCATCTTCTTCCTACTATGAGTTGCTATCTTCCTTCTGTTTCCTGTTTCATCATCTTCAACATGGAGTAGAAGTAGAAAGCAAGTTATCTTTCCATTTTGGGACACTCAAGAAGAAGCATTATCAAAATCGTGTAGCCTTTTTGACAGGAATAACGCTCCAAAGAGTTTGCAACGAGGAAGATGTTCATGCTACAAAGACTCCACGAGGGAGATGAGAGATATCAAATCTGGTTGTTGAATTGAGGTACCTTTCGTGAACATAGGGGTTTCATTTAGAAATTTTTGGTAGAGGTATCTCATTTTCATGAAAGTTAAGTCTCATGGGGAATTGTAATTTACAAATTTTCACTGCGGTGCTTTTACCAAATCAACAATTTACACCTTCAATTATTCAATTTCACTACACTACTGCTCTGAGGCTGATTACACATCTTTATTGATGTAGGCTATGAAAGTTAAGTCTCATGGGGGAATTGTAATTTACAATTTTTCACTGCGATGCTTTTACCGAATCAACAATTTACACCTTCAACTATTCAATTTCACTACACTAGTGCTCTGAGGCTGCTTACACATCTTTATTGTTCCAAGTAGCCAATCAAAAGCTGACATGCAAGATAAGATTGTGGATGAGGTTAGACACTATAATATTGTGAGCACCATATCCTACACGGCTTCCACCTGGGTGCTATAATTCATAGGGTTTTAAACAGCATTTGCGCTCGTGTTTCGAATTCATCATGAATGGCAATCCATAAGCATACTTTACAAACATTGATAGTTTTGGGTGCGTGTAAGACTGACAAAAGACCGAGATTCACTCACAAGGAAAAGTAATTAGCCTCTGCGATCAAACGATCGGCTTGTCGTCTCTTCTGCTGAGCAGTTCTTTCACGACCCTTTGGTTCAACGGTGCAATCTACGCCAATTTACGCGAGCTGCAACGAGGTACGCGTACACACACACACTCTCTCTATCTCTCTCTCTCTCTCTCTCCACACACACGCTTTTTTTTTTTTTGTAAATCTCTCTCTCTCTCTCACACACACACACACACACACACACACACACACACACACACACATAATCCTGTCTGGACTTGCACGGTAGTTAAATTAAGTGATCTCCAAGGAGAACTGTGTGAGATAACCAAGGGAATGTAAAACTTTCTCTTTCGCTCATTAAGGTTGGGATCGTTTCCATACCACTTGTGGATCACAATGGCAGTTTGGCTGATAGTGGGAGTTGTGAGCTTAGTTTAACTGATGTGTAGAAGATTGCAAACGTGGTGACTCCTCTTCCTGAGAGAAGCCGATGTCATCTGTACATTGAAATCACGTGCTTTGTGAGGAAGATAGACAGAGCATAGTTTCACTCATTCGAGGCGGTTTTTGCCCGCTAGGGGATGTGAGTGTGTAGCATCCTTTGCCTGCTAGAACCCCCTACAAACCTTTCCACTTATTTGGCAATCATGGAAAGGTTGTGTTTATATAATGATATCGAAGAAAAGAGCCCCAACTGACCTGTAACACACTGAAAGATCCAAAGATCCTGCACACACTTCTGATAGCTAAGAAAACTACTTCCATCCTTGGAGACCCTTTTGTATATATAAATGACTATTCAAGTTAAGTCCGTCATCTAGAATTAGTCGCAAATGCAAAGTTTTATATTGCACAATTGGACACATCTCATGTCATACTAATCTGATCGGGGCAAGGCCAGAGACATGAGTTCTACATGTCCAAGACTAAGTGACGATGCTTCTCCCACCAAAGTATAACCCACATTGTAAAATCATGTATGCAAGAAGGGTTATGCATGGTTAGATACTAATGTTTTGTGTGAGAGGTGCAACAAAGAAGGGGAACCCTCCAAATCAGCCTAAATCAGTGGGCAACCCTCCATAGCAAATCTGCAAGGCCTAGGGCAGCCCTCTTGATGTGCAAACTAATAAAGGCAACGCAGAGCATGTTGAGATTAGGGAGGATATGAAAGAGAAGCATTCATGGTGTTAGCATACTAATGACAATTGCTAATTACACAATGGAAGTAGAGTAGAATGTAGACACAATACTAAATTGATTTTTCTTGCATAAAAGGTGTGTACAGAGTAACACTTAAGGTTTTGCATGGAGTCCCCCCCCCCCTCCTTCTCCTCCTCCTCCTCCTCCAAAAACATGAAAACAGGCTGAAAATCAGCAAGGTATAAGTCGGAGAATTGCCGGCAAAGTCACGGGATTGATTAGCTTCCAAAAGGGAAGACGAAGGGGCAAGGAGCGGGGCTCCGACTGTCCAAGATCGACAAGGAGGAAAGGCTGAAGTAGAGGTAAAACGCTAGTCAATCTGCTGGCTGTCCTGCTGCCAAAAACGCTAGTGTAACTGGTTGCTGTCCTGCCCAAAAAACACTAGACCAGAAGCTGGCTGAAAACTCCAGGCAGAGGAGAGGGTAGGTGGTGGCGATGAGGCAGAGAGGGAGGGACTCTAGAAGAAGATGCATATCCACAAAACGCTAGGGCTGAAGCAAAAAATGCTGGTCCCAAAAACGCTGATGGAGATGAAGCAATTCTTCGCGATGAAAATCTCCACAGAGTCTTCTCAGGTGTAGGCGATGGCTGATCCTCAGGCCTAGAAGCTCTGATACCATGTCAGAGTGTGCAACGGAAGGTGAGAGAGAGAAAGAGACAATGGCACGAGAGAGAGAGAGAGAGAGAGAGAGAGAGAGAGAGAGAGAGAGAGAGAGAGAGAGAGAGAGAGAGAGAGAGAGAGAGAGAGACATGACATGAGATAGATGGTGGAAAGGTTGGCAGCCCAATAACTCCAGATGGCTACATGGTGTGAGACAATACAAGACAATGAGAAAGAGGGTGCCCCCTCCTTTATATAGGAGAATAGGAGCTGGTCAGCGGGCAATAATCCTCAATATAGCCTAATGACCTAAAAATATGACCCTCCAATATAAATGGAGGAATATGTGACCAAAACAGGTCTAAAGTGGGAAATGAACAACTCTAAGTGTGCCTGAGATCCCTATCCAGCAGGTGTACGGGTGGCCAAACCACAACCAAGGGCGAGTGCACGTGAGTGATGAGGAGCCTGTAGACAGTGTGCGAAGCATCTGGAGATGAAGAATCTAACAATTTGCTACAGCAGAAACATATGGAAGCTCGTGCTCTGCCTCAGAGGGACTCAGATGAAGTCCCCTCGCCCTACCCCACGGAGACCACCATCCGACTTGCTTTGTCGCTAGCAGAGTAAGCGGGCCTTGCAGCAGAGGTAGAGCGCCTTCAGGCCACCTCTGTTATTAGTAAGATCATTGGCAATCGACCTATCAGAGGCAAGGTGCGCGACCTCCTACAGGCCTGTCTCCTACTAGAGGTGGAAAAGATCATCGACATACTTCTTCTCGGGCGACAATACTACCAGATCGAGTTTGAGACCCCCAAGATGGCTGCCAAGGTTATTTCGATGAGCCTGTTGGTCATCTGAGCATTTCCGAGAGTGGCGCCATGGTTTCGACCCAGCTTCAGATGTTCTTGCCGAGGAAGCAGATTTGCCTGTTTCGGTTTGCTTCCCCGGCCTGAGGAGAGAGTACAGCACTTGAGGCGGTCGTATAATTGGATTGCAGCCTTTGGAGGGTTGTGATGTTTTGTGAAGCCAAGCACTGGCGGCCCGGTTACCCAGTGAGGTGGATTAGGTACTGGAGCGATCCATCGACATCCCTTGAGCTTTCGACGTCACATGTAAGTGTTTGTGGCAATCAAATATGGTGGACGAGTTCCCACAGTTTCATGGATTGCCTAATGAGAATGCACAGACTTTTATTGAAAAATTGGAAGTCAATCGCTTACTCCGAAATATACTAGACCAAGCTATATTGTTGCGGCTGCTGCAATACAGTTTACAGGATGAGGCAAAAGTTTGGTTACACAATCATGAAGAGTTGGTACAGCCACAAACTCCAAGGGTGGTTTTGGACTACAATCGTGTGAAGCAAGCTTTCTTGGCACAATACAGATCCATTGAAGTGCCTGATAAAGTTTGACATGAAATTTTGGGGTACACTTGGAAGGCTAATCAAAGTGTTGATGATTTTGTCATGCAGTTCATCCGTTAATGGGATAAATGGGATCGGGCTTTGGGAAATGAGATCCTTCCATCCATGTTAAAGGAGGACCGTTTTGTGGCAAACTTAAAAGAAAGTCTGAAGTTCAAAGTTGAGCTGAAAAGGCCCGCCACCTTCGAAGAAGAAGTCACTATCGCCAGAGAGAAAGAATGGAAGGCTCAAAGACTTAATGAGTATGGGAAAGCGGTCCCTGTGCAAAGTAATGGTGGCCAAAAGGAGGAAAATCAGGCAGAAGCTGGAGGCCAACCTGTTCATAGGGCTGCTAATACTGAACAGTTACAACGAAATATGCAAGACATGATGACCATGATACGGGAATTGCGACTTAGTGTTCTTGGAGGTGGAGGCGGTCGTGGTCGTGGACGTGGCAGAGGAATGGCCTAGGCATGTGAAGCTCAACCTAACGCTAATGCGGGTCGTGGACAAGGCGGTTTTGAGCCGCAGAGAAGATTCATTCCTACCTGTTAATTCTGGTGAATTTGGTCATATCAGTACTTATTCTTCAAAGCCAACAAGGATGGGAGGTGATATGTTCCCACTTCCCCAACAGATTCATAACAGGGCTAATGATTATGCATTGGATATACGGGAGATCAAGGTACTGAATAGGAAAATTAGGCCTCAACCTCTGGTGTCATGTGGGTATTGTGCGGGTTGAAATGAAAGAAGCAGATGTGTTGCCTGTGGGCAAAAGAGAGGGGGAAGGCTATGCTGCATCATGTCCTAGCAAAAAGAAAGGGAAGGAGAAAGAGAGTGAAGATGCGAAAGCCAAGAGGAAGAGAAACCTCGTAGACGGTTTGAAGTGGCAGATTTACCTTTCGGAGAAGGTTAAACAACTTACAGTTTAAAGGAAGACCTGATTGAGAGGAAAGTACATCGTACTTTTGGACAGTTGATGAATATGGTGCCCAAACTCAAGAGGCTGTTGAAGTCATTAGTGAATCTAGAGAAAGAGCCGAAGCAGGGACAAGTCAGAGTGTTGGCTGTGGGAGAGTTACCCGACATTTGTCCTGTGGTGAAAGCTTGGCACAAAGGTGTTGACATGGGAGAGGCCTACATTGATGGAGGTGCTCAAGTTTGTGTGATCACACAGTTATGTGTCGAAAGACTGGGTCTCATTACATGCGGAAGCTTTGGGTTTAAATTCGACTAGCAAACCACGCCAAAGTGAAGTGTTTGGAGATGATTAAGAATTTGGAAGTTGAAGTCTTTAACGTGAAGGTTATAGTAAACTTTTATGTTGTGCCAGCTGGCTTGGGAGCTTTTCCTCTCATTTTGGGACGACCTTGGCTGAGAGCTGTCGGTGCTGTGCAAGATTGGGGCAAGGGCACAATTTGTGTGTATGGCAGGAAGGGTGAAAAGAGGGTGTTTGGTATGACTACCAAACAACCTATGGCACTAGAAGATGTGAATGAGAATGATGACTCTGAAGTTACCAGTGAAGATAGTTATGAAGATTCAGAAAGTAGCTCTGCTTCCAATTCCAGGGATGAGGGTGAAGTGTTATTCTTGTCGTTGGATGAGGAGAGAGGGAAGTGGGTGAAATGTTGCAAGTGTCAGGGAATATAAATGCTTCAAGCCGTTTAGAGCAACTTGAAGAGTTGATGCAACCTAAACAGGAATTGCCAGTGAAGAGAGAGTTGATTCAAAAAATGCTGAGTACTGATTTGACAAAGGAGAAAGAAGGGGGTACTTAGCAATGTTGGACAGGTTTCCAAATCTTTTCATCATTTCATAACAAGAAATAAGGGGTTTTGTTGGGGATCCTGTGAAGATCGAGCTAGTTGAAGGGGCAAAGCTAATAAGATAGAAATTAAGAAGGATAAATAAGGAGCAAATGAATGCTTTAAAGGAAGGAGTGGATAAGCTTTTGGATGCAGGGTTCATTGTGCCAGTGGATAATGCTGAATGGGTGAGTCCTGTAGTGGTCACTCCAAAGAAAGATGGGCGTTGGAGAGTTTGTGTTGATTACAAGCCATTAAATACAGTGACCAATAAAGATCCTTACCCTTTGCCTTTCATTGATCAACTTTTAGATGCAGTGGTTGGTTTTGAAAGATACAGTGTCTGTGATGGTTATTCAAGATAATTTCAGCTTATCCTTGTTGGTGAAGATCGAAAAAAGACTATCTTTATCGTGCCATGGGGTTGTTTCTGCTTTTGGTGCCTTCCCTTTGGGTTGACAAATGGACCTGGAGCTTTTGAAAGGAAAGTGGATTGGGTCCTTACCCCGTTCCTTGGGAAGTTTGTCAAACGATTCATAGATGATTTCTGTGTACACAGTTTAAGGAAAGAGCATGTTAAGAAGCTTGAAATGAATTTTGCTAGGTATGATGAATGCGGAGGTTAGTTGAACCCTAAAAAATGTCATTTGGCACAGCCAAGGGTGAAGCTCTTTGGACATGTGATTTCAGAAAATGGGATTGAAGCAGATCCAGAGAAAGTGGAGGCTTTGTTGTTACTGTCATCTCCAAAAGATACCATACAGCTGGCCACTTTCATACAAAAGGTTAAATATATGTCTCGTTTCATACCTTTGGCATCACAACTATTGTATCCATTGTAGCAAGCAGTCAAGAAAGATCCCTTGGAGTGGTCTTGTGACTGTGATGATGTTTTTGACAGAATCAAAGAGGGTTTGAGTACACTACCCATTATGCAAGCTTGGGAAAAGGAGTTTTATGTTAACCCATCAGTGGGAGATGATGCCATTGGGGTCATGTTGTTGCAAAAGGGGAAGGAATCTCAGTATATGAAGCTTGTTCATTATGCTAGCAGAGTAAAGACTCCCCATGAAAGAGATTTCTCTGAAATTGAATTGGTGATGACCAGTATGGTGTATGCTTGCAGACGATTCAAACACTACTTACTGCAAAAATCATTCACCTTTCTCACGAGTTATTTATTGCTTCCCCAACTGTTTAATAATTCAAATATATCAAAAACAGTGATGAGATGGGTTATTGAACTTCTGGAGTTTCAGTTCACTTTTTTGGTGGAAGTGAGTACTCGGGCTACCCTGACAGATTTACTCACTTATAAAGACACTTTGTTTTGGTTAAAGAAGAGGTGGTGCGAAAGAAGAAAATTGAGACTCTTGTTATCTCTGATGCTTCACTGTTATACTTCGATGGTTCTTATCGAAGAAGTCGTGATGCTGCTTCAGGAGGCATTATTATATATGATGCACAAGGGAATCTTGTAAGGAAACAAGGGCTGAAATTTGATGCAAAGAGTAACAATGAAGCAGAGTATATGGCCTTTGAAAATGGTTTGCACATTTGCTTACAGTTGAGAATTAGACGCTTGCAGGTCAAAGGACTTAGGAGATGCCTTGTTGGTCGTGAAGCAAGTATTGGGAGTATGCAATAATTAGAATCCTAAACTGAAGACTTTATGCTTCAAGGTGAAATCATTGCTCATAAAGTTTGAAGCATGGAGTTTGCAGTATATGGAGAGGTCTCAAAATGAAGAAGCTCATGATGCTGCCCAAGAAATGATCACTTGTGTGTTTGTGCTGAAGGCAAATGCCACTTTATATCATGGGAGGGAAGTGTTATCAAAGGAGATGAATTTTCTGTTGACAGGTGTCCTACCTGAAGGTTTAACATCTTCCAAAAAGTATGCGTTTATAAGAAAAGCTAAGAAATACAAAATACTTGATGATGTGTTGTACATGAAAGGAAGTGATTTGGTTTTGCGTCGTGTGCCCTGGAAAGAGGAAATCTACAAGATCTTTGAAGAAAATCACGAGGGATCTTGTGGAGGCCATTTTGCCATGAAGATCATGTTGCATAAAATTTTGCAAGAAGGCTATGTATGGCCAGGATTCAGAGGAGAGCTGATTGATTTCTTATGCGAGAAGCTCAATATACAGCATAAGTACAGTTCTCCTTATTATCCACAATGCAATGGTTTCAATGAGAGATTCAATGGAGAGTTAGTGAAAATTTTGACAAAGATGACCCAAACACATGGGAAGACTTGTGATTCGGAGTTGCCTTGTGCATTATGGTCCTACAGAACTGCTATCAAAACGAGCACAAGATTTTCTCCTTACCACTTGGTTTATGGCAAAGAAGCTTTATTGCCAATTGAAGTGGAGATTCTTGCACTCAAGTTATTGTCATTGGGAGATGAAGAGCAAACAAATGCTTGGCAGAAAAGGTTGCTGGATTTATAATGTTTACAATTGGACAGAGTTTTATCTTTGAGCTACTATGAGGAATTGTTAAAAAAGGCTCAGCTAAAAGCCAATGAATGCGTGGAGGATAAGAAAATTGAAAAGGGTGATTTGGTGTTGCGATACAATAGTAAGTTTGATAATACCTTTCAGAAGAAGTTTCAAATCAAGTGGGAAGGTCCTTTTACTGTTGTGAACAAATTTGATAATGGCACATATCAGTGGTGGCTGATTTGAGTGGTGCACAACATAAATATCGTATTAATGATTATAGGCTGAAGAAATACTTGGCACGTTTGATGACAATTGTGACAGATGAGATGCTATCAATAGAGGAAGACAGTGTGGAAACATTTGAGGATGTAGATGAGGTTTTTGGGATGAGATACAGCAGTTGCTCACCCTAGGAACCTCTGCTTGTCATGAATGATCAAGCAGGCAAGGGGGGGTTGGCCAGCTATGTCAGGCATTTTTTGGATGAGCATAAAGTCATTAAGTCATGCCAAAAAGCTTACCCACTAGCCTCATGTATATATGTGTACATGGCCTTGCAAGTTTTGGAAGTTGCCTTGTAAAAATTCATATACAAAGGTGTGATTTTGCTTGGGTGTTGATGTTTTGGGTTGTTTGAGTCCCCAAAACATGGTTTTTAATAAGTATTTTCAGCCGTGCTTTATAGCTCGTGAATCGGACTTATACATCATGATTTATGAGCGTCCGAAGCGGGCGGTTTCAACTTAGAAGGTGATTGCGGGTGCATGCGACAAGGGAAATTGGAACAACTTGGGGTTCTAAGATTAGAAATGTTGAAATTTGACATTTTTGGAGTTAGCCAAGGTGATGGGCTTCGGGCGGTGTGTTACGGTGCGTCATTCGGTGACCGAAGCAGCAAGTTATGCCACGGGGAAAGTTGTCCCAGAAGTTCTTATGCTTGGGGAGAGAGCTGGAATGTTTTGGGCTTGGGAGGAATGAAGAGGAGGTTGCCATGTGGCGGGGAGATTATTCCACATGAGAAGAGGAAAAGGGAAAGTGGGGGGTATATAGGGCACATTGGGTTCCCACTATAGGTGTATCAAAGGGAGAGGAGCTCTCTCAAGGATTGGCTATGGGGGCTCGTGGGCTCATGGAGAGGGAGATGACGCATTTTGGGAGTTTACACTGCCTGGACAAGCGCCTCGCCACTTATTTTGGTCCCCGGCCACTTGCCCCCACCCCATTCCTCGGTCAAAGGGTCACCAACAACTTATTTTTTATCCAAAAAAGGCCGAAAAGGAGGCAATTAAAAGATGCTTGAGGAGAGAACCTTGTCAGCTAAGAAGAGAGAAAAATCTTGGGGATAAAAGATAAGAAAGCCCCCATTTTAATAGCTGCAACACGTGCCCAACTCTTTCTTGCACAACTCATCGTTGAGCAAGAAAGAGTAGACCCCCGACTTTGAGCGGCCATAACTCTTTCATCCTTCATCTGTTTTTTGTCTATGGATACTCTATGGACATCCCCACAAGACGATCTTCGTCATGAAGTCCCTTGTTTCTCCTAATTTCGAGTGTGTTCCATGCTTGAAGGGTTTTTCATAAATCTCTACAGGTGTTTACCACAGGTGTTTTCGACCGTGCAATAGTTTTTCCTTCCAACGGTGTGGCTCGTGCGAGGCTATAGAGGCATTCATTTTCCTTCTCGTTTGCACACTGACAACGTGTTTTGGTTCGAGACACCCACGCCCTCTTGAAGGTAGTCCTTCTACCTAAGGTGAGTGGTGGGTGGCTCCGCTTGATGGTGGAGTATATAGGACTTTCGAACCAGTGCTTCATTTGCAGACAAATGGGCCACTTAGCGAAGGCCTGTCCTCGAAGGAGATCTCGGCCCACGTCGCATGCTCACCCCCCAAAGGCTAACTATGCAGGTACCGAGGACACAGGCTGGCACCTCGTCAAAGGCAAGTGACCAGTCAACTAATGGATGGTAGCAAGTGCACGGCCGCCGTCAACAGGGAAGGGCTTGCCACATCGCTTGCCATGTGGCCGTCCTCTCGCAGCCCAATAACATTGGGTTTCGATAGGGAACCGTTTTGACCCTTTGCAACAGGATTCCCCTCAGGAGCCTCCCTCCACCTTAGCTTCACCGTCGCCAGCCCTCCCCCCTCTCTGCCTATCGACTCCTTTGCCCGGCCTCCACCTCCCTCCAAACCCCCCGTTGCTGGGCTCTCAACTTCGTCACTCGACCCATCCTGCACTCCTCCTCCAGGCTCCGACATAGGAGATTGGGCACTCATCCGTAGCTCGACACTCTCTTGGTAGTGCTTTCACTACGAGCCGAGTGGCTCGGGAGGGACGACTCTACTTAAGGACCCCACTTTTGGAACATATCTCTTCTTTTGCGTCAGTCCCTCATGGATTTAACAATTTTGACATTGGCAGATGATGGGATTTCTTTGACTACAACTTCACCTGAATTCTCGACGACCCATCTTTTGACCTCGAGGTAGCTTGTTTCCAAGTACATGTCGTCTTTCTAGCTGCCAGAGGCACTGAAGCTTTGGATACAGCGGTAGTCTCTCCTTCTCGTTGCGTGGAAGGGATCACACAGAGTGCACTTTGCACCCAGTCCTAGACTGGCGTCAAGTCCAGGCTTTAGAGTTCTCACACCACAAAGGGGACCTGGGTGTGACAGATTTGATACCGAAACTTTGGCTGCTAGCCAAGTTCAGTGTGATGCCACCGTATGCAGTTGGATGTAGGCACATTGTGGTTCACTTCTTTACAGACACTCTAGAGTTCCCCTTGTTATGTATTTGTACATGAGAATTCTTGGACAGAGGATGTAGCACTACGGACTGCACGCTTTGCTTGGGCCTGGGTTGGACAACTACTACAAACATATTTGTCTCGGGGTTGCTTGGATGCTGACGACTAGCCATCCAAGCCGGCCTCAAAGATTGCGAGGCTCGTTGTTGTAGCAGCATTGGCTTTCTCTCATTGATCCCTTGAGGATTGTCTCATGGAATGTACAGGGTTTAGTTGGCCCCAATTTCTGCAGATGAGGGGTCGTTTGCGTCAGGAGCTATAGAGATGCCTTGTGGGTGGTATGATTGACATACTTATGCTACAAGAGCATCACCTTTGTGAGAGCCGCATTCGGCGTTGTGGTCAGATCTTGCATGGTCACTATGAGACCTTTTGGTCATTTGCTTTTGGGCCTGGAGGCATTCAGGGAGATTGTAGACTCATGGCAGCCGGCCATTGTGGGCAGAGATATTATTGTGCCAGACAGAGCCCAATGGATCACTATGCAGTTTCAAGGTAGTCTCATGGGCTTCTTGAACATCTATGCACCCAACCATGCGAGTGCACGAGCTGAGTTTTTGGCACAGATTGTTGAGTCCTTGCCTTATGTTGAGCAGTGGTGTGTAGGGAGGGATTTCAACATGTTGGAGGACCCTCAGATAGGATTGAAGGCAACCATGCTACTGTTCACGGGGCAGAGCTAGCAGCTTGGGAGCGTTTATGTATGACTCTGAGGATCTCAGATATATGGCAGCATGCATGTTTTGTTTGCCCAGCAGAAACTCTCTTTCTCTATATTTGACTGCAGAGTAGGGGGCGTGAATCTATCGAGGATAGATCGCTTTTATGCTAGTGATCACATTTGTGACATGGGAGGAACAGTTGGGGACGACTTTTCCGATCATGCGCCACTGATTCTCAGTGTGTCAGACAGACAGTCTAGTGACAGTGTCATGCTACGAATCCCAGAGAGGATTCTACTGGATACAGAGCTTAGAGAGCAGGTTGAGGCTCTTTGGACGGAGAGTTTGGACACGCAAGATACCCCTGCTGGAGTGGCCACTGGTCTTGCAGAGATTAGTCGTTTCTTCCTTCAAGAGTATGCAACTCGTTTGGCTGTGATCAAGGAGGAGGAGAGGCGGTTGTGATGGGGCATTGCTTCTTTGCAGCGGATGTAGGAGCGTCATCTTGGTAGCCCTTGGATGGAGGAGCAGTTGCAACAGGCTCGCGGCGAGGTATGCTTTATCGATCTTCTCTCTCATTTCTTCCGTTATCGTCATTTCCGCCACTATGATCTCTAAAGTTTAAATTGTGAATAATGAGTTACCATACTAACCTCTTCTATGTGTGATCGAGATAAGTCGGAGTATTGGAAAGTCATGGTGCAACAGATAGAGGAGTACGGCACCGGCTATGTGCCGCCATCTTCAAAGGCTCTCTGAACCACTTTGCTCGATTGAGAGAAGGCGATCGTGGAGCAAGCAACACTCAATATTCAACGGCTTTGGGCAAAACATGGCGTTTCTCTCATTGCTAACGGGTGGAGCGATACAAGGAAGAGATCTATCCATGGCCTCGTCGCATACTCGAGTGGAGAGATGTACTTTGTGCACTCTCATGATGCCACCGAGAGTGGCAAGTTCGTCGATGTCCTCTCTGCAGAGTGGACAACGGCTATATAAATGATCGGTGAGCAACACGTGGTGGCCTTTGTCACAGATGGGGAGGCATCAAACAAGGCAGCAATAGCTATTGTAGAGGGCTACTATCCGCATGTGACAGTGTGTTTTTGCATGGCACACTGCTTGAACAACCTTCTAAAAGACATCGGCAAGCTAGATTGGATTGCTGTAATCATTGCTGATGCAGTGAAGATTGTTACTTTCGTTAACAATCACAACTTGGTTCGGAGTGAGTACCTCAATAGGTCGGGCAGCAAAGTGCTTCAAAAGTATTCAGACACCCGCTTCGCATTCAACTTTCTTCTTGTGTACAGGCTGTTTGAATGTCAAAATGCGGTCCGACAGGTCTTCATCAGTGATAGTTCACCACCTCCCCCTATGCAAAGACAGTTGCAGGGATTTTGTGCAAAGATAAGGCAGAGGATCTTGTATTCTGGAAGGAGCTCAAGAGTCTAGATGCACAGGTAAAACCGGTGGTTCATTTGCTTCGAGTTTTGGATGGCATGGATCCTTGCATTGGCAAGGTTTATGAGGCAATGGACCGCATGATCGAGCAGCTTGCACAACTTGAGCCAAAAGCAGAGCGATATGAGGAGATCCACGCGCTTTGCAGCTCGAGGTGGAATTCATATGCCTCTCCTTTACACGGGGCAGCGTACATGGTGGATCCAGAGTTCCAAGATGCAGTGCAAGAGACAGATAGAGAATTCATAAACCAATTTACAGAGATCTTGGTTCTAGACAGAGATGGGCGACCCATTGTCAGAGATTAGTTAAGACAGTACAGAGAGATGCGGGGGTCATTTGGCAGTCTTGATGCTATGATTGATCGCAGGGAGATAGGTTCACTGCTATGGTGGGAGGACTATTTCTATGATGGCCCTTAGCTTCAGAGATTGGCGATCCGTATTCTCAGCCAGTTAGTTAGTATCTCATGCTTGGAGCAATTGTGGAGTACCTTTAGCCACATTGCTTCCAAGAAGAGGAATTGGCTTGGAGTGGAGAAGGCAATGATCTTGTCTTTGTCAGTGCAAATTTGAAAATGCTTTGCAAGAGTGCAGTTAAACAGACAGATCCTTTTACACAGTGGGAGATGGAGCAAGAGGCTCCTCAGGCTGATGGAGATGCAGAGCCACTGACAACAAGTGCATCATCTGTATCAACAATTTCTTCAATGACAACACTCGAAGCAACATTTGCCTTCGCAAGTTCTTTGGAAGAAGAGTCATGATTTTCACTTTTAGCATCACTAGAATCCTTCTTCTTCTTGCCCTGTCGTTTCTTTCTTTCAAGTTCCTGCTTGTAGTACCTGCAATCGGGCTTTTTATGCCCTTTGCGTCCACATTGATAGCATGTAACATCCTTGGACTTACCCGTGCTCTTACTCCTGTTATTGCCTCTATTGTTTGCATTATTCTTCTTTTTAGACCTGCCTCTTACATTATACACTGACCTGCTGCTTTCATCGTTGGTCTTTCTTCTAATCTCTTCATTGAGAATAGAACCTTGTACACCATCAAATGTCAAAGCATCATTGTTGCTCAAAGAGACAACCAAAGCTTCCCAACTGTCAGGCAAGCTTGTCACCAAAAGGCTACAAACTATAGTCTTGCAGTTGACTCAAGATACGTGTGAAAGCACTCAAGTGTTCAGATGCAGACTTAGACTTATCCAACGCCATTTTTACAAGCTTTCGCATAAGATGCACTCGATTCACAGGAGTTGTGTTCTCATACGTATTCGTCAATTTCTTCCAGATAGCATAAGCAGTGTCAAGACACTTAATGTCTGTGAGCACATCGTCAAACACTGCCATCTTGATGTAAGCAATTGATTTCTTGTTAAGCCTAGCCCAATTTTCATTTGACAAAGCTGCAGGTTTCACTTCCAAAAGTGCATCGTCCCAATCTCTCAAGAATAGGATTCTCTGCATTCTATCTTTCCACAAGTCAAAGCTAGAGCTGTCAAACCTTTTGATTTCATGGAGAGACTTTGACTCACTGCTTGTAGACGTATTAGAGGCCATTTCGGTGCAAAAAGACTCAAAAAATCATAGCTGTAATTTTATGACAGCAGGCTGGAAACTGAGATTTTAGCCTCTTACAGGCTCCATACTCAGTGTAGAAGAGCAAGAGATGGTAACAGTGTTACTGGCACTTTACCACAAGTGTATAGCAGTAAAGAAGGATGAATTTCAGCAGTAAAAGCTGAAATTTCAGCACACAAATAGGAAATACAATCCTTGTATGAATACTCCCACTTCAGCAGTATAACCAAAATGCATATGCATCAACCTCAAATTTGCAAATGGATTAAAAGCTGTTGCAAAATGTATTTTCAGCATTACATCAACTCAATGGCAAGCATCTCGGTCTCACATGTAAAATACATAAATGTGCGCATTCATAAGCTTTCCGATGCGTATAAACCTGCGCTTTCACGCAATTTCTTGAAAAACTCAAGAATAAACCTCAAATTCTCTACTCAAACTGTCCACAAATTGCAATACATGCACAAATGTCTGCAAAGTAGTGAAATTTCAGCAAAAGCCCCAAATTTTGACAGTCTAATTTCTGAAATTTCTGCAATTTCAGCAAAAATCCCAATATTTCCTCAACCTGTAAGTGCAATTTCCACCTGTAAAGCATCAAAATGCTGTGAAATTGCTGAAATTTCAGCCACCTGTAAAATGCCTCTTTCTATTGTTATTGATTTCGCTTGCTAATCTGTGTTGTTTCGCGAAAGCGAGACTCATTGTCTCAAAGCTTTCTCAAGAAGCTGTGGATTGGAGAGAGGAGAGAGAGAGTATATGGCTGAAAATCGTAGAGAGAGAGAGAGATTTGATTTGATTTGATTTTGTATTAACGTCCGCGGGGGGCCAGAAATGACCCATGGGACCTCAAAGTGATACATAGTCTCCCCTCACGGGGGTGTATGGTGTGGTGTGAGTTATTCTCTTTTTGTGTTCCTATGAGTGTCTTTTGATGCTCAAGTATGCGGGTGAGGTATGTTCCGAGAGCTGTAGGGGAGGGGTCTTTCTTGAATAATAGGTCCGCAAAGGTAGAGCAACCGCTTAGAAGTGGTTGAAAATTAGCCCGAACGTGAGCGTATTCTGGGCATTTCAATGTCACATGTGCTTCATCTTCGGGAGCTTGCATTGTACATGATGTGCATATCCGTTTAGAAGCATCAATTTTCAGCCAGCCCTCTGTTTCTATTTTGAGCATATGTGACCTTGTGCGCATCAAAGAGATGGCTCTTCGTGCCATGTGGGGCATGGGTGCTCGTATGTGGGCCTGGGCTTCCATTGGGTTTGTGCTATAGCCTTCCCAGTACTTTGTGTTGACATGCTTGCAATAGTATTCAAATTTCGAGCGGTGTTGCGTTGTCTTCCACTTGGTGTGGAGGCTATTTAGTAATGCAATTTCAAAATTCAGCATGTGTTCTCCCTCCTTGCCCTCCTCAATAAGCATGTCCACATATGCCTCTACATTCCATTTAGCGAAACATTTCTTAATGTCCTGTATGAGGCTCGATGACAGAAATAGAGAGAGAGAGAGAGAGAGAGAGAGAGAGAGAGAGAGAGAGAGAGAGAGAGAGAGGGTTGAAACTCGAAGAGAGAGAAAATGATTGCTGCTGCTTCTCGATGGGGAGACGTGCACGAAGCTGAGCTTTGATACCAGTTCGGAGGGAATGCTGGTAGTAGGAGAAGGCAGCACTGAGATTTTTTGCAGACTAACGAGAGAGAGAGAGAGAGAGAGAGGAGAGAGAGGGGAGGAGAAGAAGAAGAAGAAGAAGAAGAGAGTTTTAACGTCCTAGGAACTATCTCAAGAGACCTTAAAGATCTAGACGACGAGGAGAGTTGAACTCAATACTTGTTATTCAAGAGGGAAATGGCATAATGAATCTACCACAGTTGAGAGAGAGAGAGAGAGAGAGAGAGAGAGAGAGAGAGAGAGAGAGAGAGAGTATGCAAAGTTGGGCGTGTGCTATTCGGCATACCTTTCAATATTATGTTTTATTGATATTTGGGTACATGTATGAGGGTCACTTTAAGTGACCCTAAGAGTGGTTCACACCAAGGAATAAAAAATGTACAAGGGTGGCCAGAGGGCCTTGAGACCCAACATTCTAGTTCTAATAGTACAAAGAAAGATGTACTTATAGAATATGTGTGGACTATTGAACGCTTAATCAGATAACCATAAAGAATAGATTTCTTGTTCCTAGTATAGAAGATCTATTCAATAAGGTACAAGGGTCTACCTACTTTAGTATAATAGATCTCAAAAGTGGTTTTTTCTGATAAGGATTGTGTTGGAAGATATTCATAAGATGGCCTTTCGTACAACTTTCGTCATATATAAATTCCTTGTACTTCCTTTTGGGTTTACCGATGCGTCAACTCTCTTTAATGGAATGATGGAGAGACTCTTTAGACCTCATCGAGGCTTCACAGAAGTGTTCTTCGACGACATTATCATCTATTCATAGTCAACAAGGTTACGAAAATGAATTTCCTACCTTCCAAAAGTATTTTCCAACTTAATTTGCCCACTTAACTCTGTGGAAAATATAAAAGGACAAGTGAAGTTGATTTAAGTGCTTACGGACTGATGTCACAAATTGTTGACGTGTCAAGCCACTAAAGACCCGAGCCAGCCTACAGATCCAGGCCGAGGGGCCTAAACCATAGTTACATGCAACAACGGGTCGGGGTTGGGAATGGGGACGGGGACGGGGACGGGATGACAAAAGTTAGGGAACGGGGACGGGGACGGGGGTCGAAATGGCAAAAAAAAAGAGTTTTTTTGGCATTTTTTGACCTACACATGCCACACACATAGAGCATCACTTTGACCACAAGTTTACACTAAATAGACCAAAGAACATGAGTTATAGACGCAAATGTGCTAATAAAACATCAATGGATACAAAATGAAAAGTACATGCGACAAGGGCTCAAAAAGGAAAAGGATAATAAAAAGTATGAAGGGCTAGGTAGAGGAGTAGACTCTAGACTCTAGAGTCTAGATCTATAGTGATCAATGATCATCAAACTCCGGAAGTGCTCGCCTATTGAATCTCCACATCTTCGTCGTAGTCGAGGTCGTCAGCGAGGCCTCGCTGAAACCGGCCCGTGGGGCGGTAGGCGTTGGCTTTCACCCGAAATTCTTTACTTTAGACACACACACAGAGCACTTTGCAAAGGGAACTTGCGACGGGAATTAACACTTATGCACACACACGGCTCAGAAGCTAGAATGCCCCGAGCAGACGCTGATAATCCGTAGGGCCCAAAATTGGCTCCCCTTTCGGTATTTCTTTATTCTTTGAGAGGGTAAATTACAAAGAAGCGTCCTGGGAATCCTTTATCTGTATCAAGCTAGATACCACTTGTTTTGGCGAAATTTCGGCAGCATAACAGCCCCAAAACTTGTGCGAAACCAATTTCCCTGCTAGAACTTTCTTCCACTAGCATAAACCCTCTGATTCTTGCCCAAAAACAGTAAATTCAGCATGCTGTATTTATTGGTTTTTGCCTTGTTTTCAGCCCCAAACAGTCCCCTAACTGTCCTCTGCCAGTGGAGCACTATTCCCAATGGTTCTGGCGTCCGTATGGCTGAAAAACAGTCAATTTACAGTGCATACAGAGCGCTGAAAACGCACCTGTACGGTGAGGTTATGACCCTCACCGGTGCTTGCTTTGGAGTAGCAGTCAGCTACCCCTGTTCTTGCTCAAGGAGGCTCTTGCCTCAGCACAAAAGCATGAAACCACACAACTGTACATCAGTTAAATGAAGAGCCCTCTTGTGGGGCATCACATAATTGCACGTAGGGGGGAGAGAGAGCAGTGTGTAGTGTGCAGGTCATCACTCCTAGCACCACACTGTACATAGAGAGGAAAGCAAGCACTCCATAGCTCTTAACCTGTGTGACAGCTTCTCAATGAAGCATCCCCTCAGCATAAATCGAGCGCCCCCTCTGTTGCCTTTGACCTGTAATGCATTTGTGAACAAATAGATGCAAAAAGGGGAAGTTTTCCATGGCTGCCAATACCTGCGTATCGCTGAAAACGCTGCAAAACAGCCCTGAAAACACGCATTTGATGCCTTGCAATGTTGAAAATGAGCTTCTTGGTCCAAGGTAAAGTCATGGGAAGCTCAAAAATGCAAAGAAATGGCTGAAAATAACAGTTATTAGCCTCCAAAACTGCTCCAAAAAGTCAGTTACGAGTTCTCATCTCCTAGACTTGGTAAATTGGCCAAAAAGTGCCACTTGGCACTCATAGCCCTGAAAACACGCATTTGATGTCTTGCAATGTTGAAAATGAGCTTCTTGGTCCAAGGTAAAGTCATGGGAAGCTCAAAAATGCAAAGAAATGGCTGAAAATAACAGTTATTAGCCTCCAAAACTGCTCCAAAAAGTCAGTTACGAGTTCTCATCTCTTAGACTTGGTAAATTGGCCAAAAAGTGCCACTTGGCACTCATACATGCAATTTCCCCGCATTGGGCTTCCTGCTTAAAAATCTCTCAACTGGTGCATCAATTGACTTTGCAGCAGAGTAATAAAATGTTCCCCTTGTCATTCCGAAGGTAATGACGCCAACACATTTCACGGCCCAAAATAGCAGGTCCCTAAATTTTAGGAAATGATTCCGTTGGGCTCCCTGTGGTCATCTGACCATCTATCCTCATTGGGACCGCATCCAAAAGTGCCATGTGGCCCAACTATCGGATACTTTCTGTTGGTGATCCCACCTTGACTTTATGCCTTTATTGAGTTCACTGCCTAGTATCCACCAACTTGCTAAGTGCGACGGGGATACCTACATGATCTTGCACTGAGCCTAGACATCCTCTTACTATACGAATTCCAGTGCCGACCAACTTCCCGTCTGCGGGTGAAACTACCGTTCACATTGGCTATACAATGTCCGACCATTTGCAACTTCAAAAAGAGGGTCTCAAAAATTAAACGAAAATCATTGGAAAGAAACCAACAACTAAGGTTAGCAGTTGCCACGTCCTCGTGACATACCCCCCTCTTGAAATCGCAAACGTCCTCGATTGCATACCATAAATACATGCCATAGATGATCTTGTGTGGTAAGCACCCTTTTATCATCGCATGTATCCGCAAGAAAAACTGTCAAAACATATGTACAAATGACTTAATGAGACCTTCATACATTTGTCAAACTGTACACTGCTGTTGCACTGAATCCATGAGTACATTTGATGTGCTAGCTCTATCATTACCCCTCCTTTGCAGACATTGGGTTGGGGCATACGTAGGCTGTAACCCAAAGGCCTCAGGGTAAAGCTGCAATACATTTGGTGACTCTGACAGTTTATGCTCTTCCATCCACTTTGCATCTATAGGTGGATAGTTCTTGAACTTCACCACATAGCATCTTGCAACCTGTCCCTTAACTTTTTACCTGTGCCAGAGGCTCTTGCCTCTGCAAACGAGCATAATTCCACAATACTCTGACGTACCACCCACGACCAAATAAGCTCAAATTTCAAAATGATTTACCGATGCGTCATAGAATCCAAGCAATCGCCTCAGAGAATCGGCAAGCAGCGTGTCACCTGGCAGGCCCACATCACTCCCGCAGGAGATCTAGTGGCCAATCTACCACCATGAGACCTCTCCCTATCTCATCTTGGTTCATACTTGCAAACCCTAAAAACGCAGCAAAAAATCAGCCCTAATTTGACCACTTTTTGGTAGGGCTTACATGTGGAATTTCCTGTCTGTCCTGTGAAGAGTAACCCTCTTCCATAATGCCCTTCCCTTTGTCGGCCATAGTGTAATCCCGCGTTTCTGTACTCTGTGTCTTTACCCAAAACAGCCGAGGCTCACTCTTTGAAGAAAAAGTGATTGATGTCCCGGCAACGGAACCTTGAAACCGACCCATGGGGCGGTAGGCGTTGGCTTTCACCCGAAATTCTTTACTTTAAACACACACACAGAGCACTTTGCAAAGGCTCCCCCACATGTAGACAAGCGGCATAGCATAAGCCAATTGAATGCAAATCTTGTCTCTGAATATTTGAGCAAGGACAAGTGGCTCCTCTTTGAGAACTCGTGGCACACTTTTTGATGGTTGAGCACAAAGGTCACAATTTGATTGGCGTCACTAATGGTGGGTGAAATCCATGACAAACTCCCTATGTCCTTGAGGAGGTCGTTGAGGCAATGCGCCATGCAAAATGTGACATGGATAGTGGGATACATGCTTTCAATGATAGCCCCGACTGCCCTATTTGACGCGCTTCCAGGTGCAACCATTTGAGCTGTTTTGAAGAGAATCTTGTCGTGTCGCGTGAAGGCCTCCATCCATCTAGGCGCGGCTGACTTGAGAGGTGTGAGCCACTCAGCTAGTACTGCCTCTGTGATATTCTGACACATGCTCTGCACCCTTCTCATGCCCTGTAGTTGGATGCTCTGAAGCTCCTCTGACAAGCGTGAAAACTGTAGCCAGTCACCTAAAGTGCGTGTTGGACCCTTTGCCATGGGACCCCAAGAAACATGAGGCCTACTATCAACCAAGTGGCCTCTCTAAGTGCTAACCATGGGGTTCCAAACAAGGGGCTGTCTCAGGCGCTCCTCCGTGAAAGTAGGCTCTTGCTGCTCCAGGCCTCTCCGCAGCCGCTCTTACGAGTGAAGCAAACTCACAGCAAAACGGTCCTCCAGTTTCCTGCTCAGGGCAACTCTGCGCATCTCTGTGAAAATCCATCTGGTCAAAGGTCGCCAAGGGCCTCCAGCCCCTGAGGAACTTTGGCACTAAGCGGTTGAAGCAAAAAATTCTTCCAGGGCTCCTCCCCTGGAAGTAATCCTCTGACAACAAACTTCCCAAGAAGGGCTCTACTCTGCTGTGCTGGGTCTATGATCTCTAACCCTCCCTGAGAACAAGGAAGAGTGATGACTTGCCAAGTCACTCTCACCCGGGCTATCTGAGTGTCCCGCCTTGACCAAAGAAAGTTCCTGATCAGCCTCTCTACCTGGCTGATGCAGGAACTCGAAAAGATCCAACAAGAAGTGATGTACCACATAGTGACCAACAACACCTGATTGGCCACTACAACTCTGCCTGCCAAAGAAAGTCGTGCGGAGCTCCAGTGTAACAACTTCCTCCTGATGGACAGGAGGAGGGGAGCAATCTTCTACTCAAGAGACAAGTCCAAACCAACCTGACAGCCCAAGTAGCGAACTGCAGTCCCTAGGGGAATCCATCTGAGACCCTCACCTGGCAGCCAATCAAGCGTAGGAGCACTACCAACCGAGAAAGCCACTGTCTACCAACAACGGCAGGAAATGTCTCCACGTGCGAGGGAAATTAACAATTTCCACCCACACCGGGCATTTGTGACGAATAAGACTTTGGTAATCTTTAGTGAGTGCCCACGAAAGAACATGTGTCCTTTGCGTATTAAAAAAGAGGGGAGACACCTCAAGCAGAAGATTTCTAGCTTCTGTATCTGCGAGCAGAACTTCATAAAGTCCACGTGCACCGAAGTAAACGCCACAGACAACTTGTCGTTTAAGGAGAAAATCGACCCATTGCCTGACATCTTGCGCAGTAGGCATTTTCCCCGGGAAAAACAGGATAACTGCATTCATAGCATACTGCGAGATTGGGTCCATGAGGTCCTGCACGGGTATGTGCACTTCAAGAGCAGGCGCCTGACTATTCCAGGCTTGTCGAGCCTCCTGAAAATCTTCATACAAACAAGCCTTGATCTCCGAAGCGGCCTCCGAGGCAAGTTCCATTGCTTTCGGACAGTTAAACACACACAACGTGTCGAACATAAATAAAAAAAACCTCGCCAGACAAAAGCAGACATCTAAAAAACTCTGCGAGAAACCAACCAAAGCTCTGTACAGAAATTACAAAATAATGCACCCAAAGCCACAAGAGCAATATATCAACACATTCTGCCCTTTCCACACTTCTGAGCGTGACCCACTGCAAGCGGTTACCAAAACTGAATTCCAAACTTCTGAGCGTGACACATCTGTAGCCCACACCCCCTCAAGGTTTCAAAATTTGCGCACTGCCCAACTGCTGACTGATGCGGTCTCTGTCACGCAGGCAGAGCGCAATCCAGACAAAATACCTCAGGGAAGCAGGCTCGCGCAGAGGCTGGAATAGGCCTGCTTGCAGGTTCTGGTTAGGGCTTGGGCAGAGCTCACGCAGGGCACAAATTTCATGACAAACAACTGCCATGTTGCAGGCTGGGTGCGCAGAGCACCAGCTCGCTCACAGAGGAACGTGCAGGTCGCGAACACACCCACCACGCAGGGCTTACTTTCTCGCTCGCTCACACACACACACACACACACACACACACACACACACCCACACCCACCCACCTTTTTCCGGTGGAAAAGAAATTATTAAAGATCAATGTACAAAGTTGCTGAACTCAAGAAACGGTTCAGCCATTAGCCAAAACATTCTGCAAACAAAATTGACTGAGGTCTATGCAATCCTTGATAAGTTTGTCAGACAAGGATTGATATTATGATCTTTGAAAGCAAGGGTAACCATCAAAAGTCGAAGACTAAAAAATTGCAGCATTTTGTAATTTTCATAATGTCGAGAGAAGCCAAAATTGAGCCCAAGCGAAGAAGATCATATGAGGCTTCAATTGCATAAGAAGTGAGCCAAACATCAAGAGCTTTTTTTCAAAGTGAGAAGATGGAAATCTGAGCTGGTGAGAAGATGACACCCCACACACACACACACACACACACACACACACACACACACACACACTATGAATGCTAGTCTTGCTAATCCACCCTAACCCTAAGACAGGATGCTTCTGTTGAAGAGAGCTAGTGACCTAAATTGCCACTATCAGCGCCCCTTACATATTTCTTTAGTACATTGGATGTTCACCCTCCATCTTTAAAATTAGACAAGTTTGAAGACTCAGGCGAAAATCCGTTTGGAAAGCTTTGAAATACAACTTCAAAAGGTGAAGAGGCTTCTAGAAATGTTTTTGAACTAGCCCTCTGATTGAGCGTACTTGTTTATCTTTTTTCTAAAACAAAACTAAAATAAACATTATAAGGGCACTATCCTAGAGATATATGTACAAAATATGCCAGCCACCATAGAGGTGTGTCCCAAAGTCCATAAGCTATATCATCAAATTCCAAGACTATGTTTTTGTTCTCCTCAATCTCTCCAACATATACATTTTTATCATGTCCAAGAGGTGTAAATTTCTCCTTGTACTGCTGGCTATACTTAAAACCCATCTTTTGCAATGTTTGTTTCTGTTCTTGTGAACTCATGTGACACCAAGTGCAAGACTCTCTAAGTTGGTGATCTTAACATCTTTACCTTGCACTTTCCTTTAAGGGTGAATCTGGGCTTATCCTGGATTTATCTAGGTGTATCTTAACATCTTTAGCTCTTTTCTCAAATTTCTAACCTTAGTGTTTGTGTGTATTCTACACCTTTTGCAACAGATTAGCCGGTGGATTTCTCACAAATCATGGCTCATTTTCTATTTGAAAAGAAACTTCACAGTCGACTGCGATTATGGGAATTTCAGAACCAGTACATTCTCGAGTCCTTGGAAGGAGAACACACAGACCATCTGATGATCAGTAGAACAACGGGACAAATGAAATTTATAAGTGAGTAGTGCAATTTTCCGGTATTGCAGCTGCTAGGTTGGAACTTCTGTTTAAGCTTGCACTGATGGGTTGGTGTAATGGTGTGATGTACTCTGCATATTCTGGCCAACAACTGATGAGGCAGGTGATCTGCCTGGGGGTGATTCACGCAAGTCATGTCGAACACAGGTCGTATTTGGTTTTCTAGGGGTCCTCAGGCTTCTTACTGGTCCGTTACTTCAATTATTGGATTTTGTTATGGGGCATCTTTTAGATTGTGTCTAGGTCGCAAATTCTATACTCAAATTTTCTTGTCACTAAATTTGTAAACAGAAGCCTATGCTCTAGTTGTCACATCTCGAGAGCATGTTGGAAGTTACTGTGGAAGCACTGTATATAGAATCTGCTCAATGAAATTCCTTCGTTGCGGATCTGAGTCAGGCCCTTTAACAGAAATACAGGTAATTCGATGCTTCAGAGTGCATGCTAGCATATCCAATTGTTGCATCAAGGCAATGAACTTATTTAGGTGTTAACATAGACATTGTTACATAACAGAGGAGTGATGAAGTTCATCTGCGAAGTCTTCTTCAGTTTTTGGAGGCAACACCGGGGTTATATATGTCCTATGATGCTGACCTGACTCACAGGTAGATTTAACTGCTCCCGATGGTTTTGAAATGCCTGAATGCTCCTGAAATTGACAGAGATTAGCTAATAGAAACAGATATATTTCTGCCAGGTGTATGCTTACATGTTCGTTAAATTTACAGAAGATGGGCTTCTTGCTTAGCCATTAATCAAGCAGCCTTTTAGTTGACCAGAGCTTTTAATGTTATGATGTGTTTTTGACAATGGCAGCACATAGCAAGGCCATTATCATCTGGTAGTTGGGGCATTTTTTACCTTCCTTTGTTCTCATACTAGAGCAAGGGAGTCACATGTAAAGTGTGGTGGTTGAATTTTGTATTCCACTCTTTGCAGCTTCATTTGTTCAGAAGGTACTCTTTAGCACTGGAGATGTTTTATCATCGAGGTAAAGAGTGGATTTTTTATTCCACTTTTTGCAGCTTCATTTGTTTGGAAAGTGCTCTTTAGCACTCGAGATGTTTTATCATAGAAGCAAAGTATGCTTGAAAAAAGTAATGTTGCCAAAGCTAAAAGATACCAAAATGGAAGAGTTCATATTTTGACTCAGAAAGACTTCCTGTGTTATATTCAGTTGCGGTCTTCTTGAAGGCAAGCCATGCAGATTTTGATTTGTATTTGTTCTCGGTGGTTGCTGTTTTGTAGTGTTCAAGCAAGTCTCTCATTGCAGAGGAATCAGTCGCTCTGGAAGCAGGTATTAACTTTCTGTTTTAGGAGTAAGTTATGACCTTGAATCTTTATGCTTGATGAACATTAATACAAGAAGAAACTTTGCTTCAGAAGGTAGAAGGGTCAAAATTTCAGCTTGAATTTTGAGATAATTGTTTTGAGGGTACTAGATATCACTTCTCCAAGATTGTACGTCTTCTTCCACTATAGAGGATGAATACGCTATAGCGTCAGATGCCAACAAGGAAGCTATGTGGTTCGTACGTTTAGTGGGAGATTTAGACATTCTGTAGGTTCGAACTTTACATTGTGATAGTCAGAGTGCCATTGTTTTGGCAAGATATCCCATGTTTCACTCCAAGTCGAAACACATTGAGGTGAAGTATCATCTCATTTGGGATACATTGACAGATAAGCGATTACAACTTGTTAAGGTCCACAGCTTGGATGCTCTCTTAAAGAGCCTCTGGCTATGGAGCACTTTGCACATTGCATCGAGTTGATGGGTGTAGGATGAACACAGATGTACAAGGGTGAAGTGGTCGTGCTTCACGATTGTACATACTAGCTTAAGTCATAGCCACCATTGGCTTTTAAGTGGACTGATGAATAAATGTGTAGCACTTATTCTCGTATTATGAAACTTACAGTCTGTCAGTCCTCATGTGCAGGGTAGCCAGAAATAATACACCCCCCCCCCCCCCACCTCCCCCCGCCCCAAAAAAAAGAAAAAAGAAAAAAACCATTTTCGTGTCTTCCTTGCTCTTAATATCCCTTTGTAACCTGTTTAGTTTTGCGTCTTGCCATATGTTTACTGTTTGTTGCTTCTTTTGTTTCTCTATTGTTCTTTCCATTATTGTTTTCTTTCTTGTCTTTGTTTCTTTGATTATGTGTGTGCGTGTGGGCTGGCGACTTCTCTGTGGGGTCTGCATGTGTTTGTCAATGTGTGTGCGCGCGCGCGCATGCGTGTGTGTGGGGGGTTTTGGGGGGGGGGGGGGGGGGGACGTGCATGCACGTGGGGTTCTACGTGTGTTTTTTCTAGTGTTTGCTATTGCAAGTTCATGCGTGTGCTTGTTTGTGTGTGTGCGTGTGTGTACTCTACCTGTTGGCAACCTATTGCATGCACGGCATATTGCGCCTTTTCGTTGTCTTAGATGCCATGAAGCTGAGGAGACTGTGCCATCATGCTTATTGTGAGGTTGTCGCTACTCCAGATTCTTCATTCGACAGGTGTCGTTGCTCTTGGGCTCCATTTTCCTTCCGGCACTTTTCACAGACGGTTTTGGCTTTTTGGGGTGCTTCAATCTCCGCAGTCTCATTTTATGGTCTTCTTTGGTTGGGTCAAATTTTGGGTTCTGTGGGCCATTTGACACCATCGCAAGTTTTTAATGTTTTAAGGCATTGATGTTGACCCATTTCCCTATTTCAAACTTTCGCTTGGTCAAGCATTGCATTTTGCTTATCATGCTGGGGACATTACTCTTGAAGCCTATAGGATTACTTTTGACTGTTTCTAGCCCTTGGAGCCTCATGGTGCTCCACTTTTTGTATCCCTTCTTTTTTGTGGGTTTTCCTTGCTTTGAGGTTTCCCACTCGTAAATTATATCTTTACAAAAAAAAAAGTGTGTGTGTGTGTGTGTGCGCGCGCGTGCTTGTTTAAAATGTGTCTGTGTGAATGTGCGCTGGCTGGTGGGGCGTCTGTGTGATCGTGGGAGGATGCGTGCGGTGAGAGGGCTCGTGCGCATGTGTTCCCAAATGAGTGACAATTAGTGCTTTCTTTCTTGATTTTGATTATAGGTGGATTCAAGGTTTGTTTGGAATAAGCAACTCTGGGACGATATTTATGAAATGCAGGTACATGAGTTTCACCATTCCTGTGCACTCTTATTTTTTTATAGCACAAGTGTCTGCTTACTGATCTAGACATTTTGGCGTACAGTTTGACTCCTTTGCACTTCCAGTGATTCAAGGAAGTATCCATCAAGTTCAAGGGACTGTTACATGTGATGTGGAGTTCTTCTAATATGATACTACGGAGCTTCAAAAAGCCCTCAAAGAGCATAGTTCTACTGTAAACAAGTCGGTTAATAGTGATGAGTGTCCCCCATCTGAATATGCTGTTTTTGTAAGTAATTTGGTTATGCTACTGCAGAGCCATGCATGGAGCATGTTTAATCTATAAGCTCTTTTGTGAGTTCATCGGCTTCTGCAAATGTGGGTACTCATTTCATATCCCATCCAGTTAGCCCAGTACTCCTTGACCTACAGTCAGGCTTTCAGACATTTGAATTGGAATTGAAGAAGACACTTCTGAAAGTTTCTCTCATTGCTCGCCGTTGTGTACGCCGCATAGGTCAGTAGTTAAGGTTTAGCAATTCCCTGTGCTGTTTTCTGCCTACTTGTTGACTTCATGGTTGTCATCAGTTTGTCACTCATGTCAGGAACAAGAATGTGGAGAAGAGGAGCGAATTCCAATGGAGATGTGGCCAATTTTGTTGAAACAGAGCAAATTTTACAAGCCAATGGATGTTTGGCATCTTATGTCCAAGTATGTTATGAATCCACGCTCTTAGTAATTGATGTTTGAAAAGAGAATATTGTGCAGCGGAGTTTTGGAATTTACAGGTCAGGGGCTCAATACCTGTCATATGGGAGCAGGTTGTTGACCTTACTTATAAGCCAAAAATCAAGCTTGCCAACTTGGATGATACGGTATGCTCTCTCTCTCTCTCTCTCTCTCTCTCTCTCTCTCTCTCTCTCCATCCTTCACCTTATCACATCCTTCACCATTCCACCCATACCCATCGGAGCCGACCACACATACCTCTCTTTCTCCATCACCGGAGATACCATCCCACATAGCTCCACAGCACACACTCCACACACCACCATCCATTTCACACATGAGCTAGCCTCTCTTTACTCAGCCGAGGTCGAGCATGGCCTATGCCTCCTCCACCCATCCACACCACTCTCAGTTCTCACATCACATATCTCTTCCGTTCTCCACACTTCAGCTATTAGCTCTTTTCCACACACCACTCACACAGGACGCACCCCCCCCCCCCCCCCGGGACTATGCCTCAGAACCGCTGGTATGATGATGAGTGCAGAGAGTTATACCGACGCCTCCGTGCACGGCGAGCCTTAGGAGAGATCACAGAGAGAGAGGCCAGACGAGATATGAAGACGCTGACACGCCAAAAGCGGCGAGCATTCGAAGAGGCACAGGAGCTTGAGCTATACCGCCTATTCATGAGCATAGATAGCGCGACGGCATGGCGCACCCTGCGCGAGCCACGTCCGACCACAGCTATTGAGGATCCACAGATATGGCATGATTATGCAGAGCGCCTCTATGAGGTGCCAGGGCAGCCTCCTATCCCACAGCCACATGAGCCACGCCCCACGTGCTCCTCCTTCTTTACAGCAGAGATGGTAGAGAGGGCCATACGCCGCATGCAGCACAGACGATCAGCTGACCACACTGGATTACAGAGTGAGCACATCATTTATGCGGCCTCCACTATAGCCCCGTTGATTGCACGTCTTCAACCGGGCTATAGGGGAGGGCTTCCCAGAGGAGTGGACACAGCACACCATAGTGCCTATCCACAAATCTGGCGACACCCTGGACCCAGGGAACTACAGGACTATCATGATTGGCCACACGATGGCCAAACTATATGGAGCAGTACTTGAGGCACAGCTTAGCTGCTACGCAGAGACCGAGGGTTTACGAGCTCCAGGCCAGGCAGGTTTCAGACGAGCTTTCTCCACCACTGACCACATCTTCGTTCTGCGCTGCCTCATTGATGGGGCAAAGGCGCGGAAGAAGAGGCTTTACTGCTGCTTTGTGGATTTCCGCAAGGCCTTTGACACAGTCCCACGCGAGAGACTCTTCCAGCGCCTTCACAGCATTGGGGTACCGACAGAGATGATTTGGGCCATATATACTCTCTACGAGAGGGTTACGGGTCGGGTTCGTTGCCCAGGCGGCTTTTCAGAGACCATTGCTAGCACCATTGGTGTTAAGCAAGGATGCCCACTCTCCCCGACACTCTTTGGGCTCTACATCGACGAGATCTCCGACTACATACTACGAGCAGGGGAGAGGGGAGCGACTTGGCAGGTACTCCGGTCCACATCATGTTATATGCTGATGATATTGTGTTGATTTCAGAGTCACCCGAGGGCTTGCAACGCCATCTTGAGGCCTTGGACGAATTCAGCACACACAAGGGGTTGACTGTGAACCTTGGCAAAACCAAGGTCATGATCTTTCACACATCCAGTGCAGTGAGGAGCGCTGCCACCTTCACAGCAGCAGGAGGACAGGTTGATGTAGTCACCTCCTATGTCTATCTTGGCATCACATTCACCAGCCTACCAGGACCCTTCACTATGAGGCAGGCTGCTGCTGACAGGCTCACCCGAGGATATGCAGCTCTGACCATGCTAGAGCGGAGATGCCACCAGGCACACTTTCAGGAGCCCCGCACGAAGGGCTGGCTTTTTGACACCTTAGTCACCCCGGCCCTGATGTACTCGGCGGCAGTATGGGCACCAGGATTGACGGATGACCAGTGGACACAGCTTGAGAGGCCACAGGTATGTATGATCTCACGCTTGCTCCGCAGCAAGAAGACAGTGCCACATGACATTATTAGAGCCGAGCTCGCCACACCACCTATGGTTGTAGAGGCATTATTCCAGACAGTCTGCTTCATCCAGAGGATGAGAGAGCTACCTCCTGACAGACTTACTCGTAGAGCATTTGAGGCAGCTATACAGCTATCAGAAAGTGGGCATGCGAGAGCTTGGTACTCACAGGTCAGAGCATGGTTTGAGGGACACGGTCTTGACATGGAGAGCCTACCACCATTCCAATACGACCCCCACTCACCATCTGTTCACCTCTCTCGCAGTGAGAGAAACTTGGTATTGAGACAGGATCTGTGGCAGCTATACACTAGGAGAGTCTGGGAGTCACGTGGCTTGGGGACGAGGATGTCAGATTACAGAGACCAGTTTCTCACCATATTGTCTGGGGGGTTCATACAGAGACCACGCTATATGGACACATATATGCCACATAGCTCACGGGTGGCGATTGGTCAGCTGAGAGTGGCTTCACACAGGTTAGAGATTGAGATCGGGAGACATACTGGTGTTCCCAGGGAGGAGCGAGTCTGCAAAGCCTGCACAGAGGAGGTGGAGAGTGAGGAGCACTTTGTATGTAGATGCAGAGCATACACTGAGATCAGAGGCAGGTATGAGGCCTTATTCAGAGGACAGCCCACTCTCCGAGAGATCATGGACTCTCGAGATCAGAGACAGCTCGGACGTTTCTTACTAGAGATACAGAGCCATCGGGACACACTACTACAGCCACGCACAGCTACACAGACAGAGGGGAGACAGTCGCAGCTCACAGACTTCTTTCAGAGGATTGCCACCCCTACCTCACCAGATACTCAGAGAGGAGTGACACTCCCACAGGCGGAGGTGAACCGAGCTAGACGACGACCACGAGTCACAGGCTACAGGGGCGTGAGCTCCCACCACCGACAGATCGAGGAGATCCGAGCCCGGGAGCGCCGTGCCACCGAGGAGCGAGTAGCTCAGATGAGGGCCGACCCGACAGCTTTCATCCGGGTAGCCTTGGCACCAGCCCCGCCCATGTACCACATCTTACATCCCCCCATTTGTACAGGATGGAGCTAGAGAGCTTGATGCATTCTCATGATTGTACTACCTTGAGCATATAGACATGCATATACCCCTAGAGATAGAACCCCATCCCTCCTCAGATACTCCATTACCTACATTCAGTTCAGTTTTGTATGAGTTTTGTTTCATTTGTCTTTCCGATAGACGGATGACATACACGCCATGTACATTTGATTTGTCTCATAGGCCGATTTCGGCCTGACATAGACGTTAAAAATTTTTCTTTCTTTCTTTTCTTTCTTTTTTCTCTCTCTCTGCACCTGCACCCCTGCCCCCTGCTCCCCAGCCCGCTGCCCTGCACCCCCGCCCCCTGCTCTCCCGCTGCCGCTGCCCCTGCACCTGCCCCCCGCTTGCGCGCTGACCCTGCATCACTGCCCTCTGCTCCCCAGCGCCTCCCCCCCCCCCCCCCCCCCCCCCCCTCTCTCTCTGCTCGCTAGCTGTCCCTGCACCCCCGCCCCCTGCTCCCGTCCCCTGCTCACCCGCGCTGTCCCCTGCTCCCATTCTTTGCTCACCTGCACTCCCCCGCTCCCCGCGTATGGCGTCCCCTGCCCCCCCCCCCCCCCCCTTTCCTTTCTTCTACGCGTAGAACGTCCCCTCCCCCTTCCTCTACACGTAGAGCGTCCCCCCCCCCCCCCTTTTTACACGTAGGATGTCCCCCTCTCTTCTTCTACGCGTAGGAAGTCTTTAATATATATATATATTTTTATTTATATTTATTTATTTATTTTTTCGCCCCCGCCCCCACCACTTTGTAACTTTCGGGCCTCATAGGTCATTATGGCCTTTTGAAGACTTTAATATAACATTTCATTTCATTTCTACCATACTTTACCCCCCCTCCCCCTCCCCCCCCCCCTTCCCTTCACTTTTTTTTTTGAGACACACACACACACACACACAGATGAGCATATTGAGGGCACCTGGCCACACTGCCTCGCGCTCCACCACTCATCGCGATCGCCGCCAGTGGGTGCACACGTACATCCAGTGACTCCCAGTCGCCGCGCCCGCTGCTAGGGTGGGTGCGCACGTACACCTAACTCCCTTACGGACGGCGATCAAGCATGAGGAAGATGAACGATAAAGCCGACCCCCTAGAGGATGCCATTCAAAAATGCAAAGAGGAGATGACGGAGATCATGACCAAGATGAACCGCAACCTTTAGGGCCACAATAAACATGCTCGATGGACGCGTGCTGATCCAAGAGAACAAGATAAGCACGCTGGAAGACCGAGTGACGACCCAAGAGGAAGAGATTGCGTCACTCAAGAAAGAGCTCGCCGAAGCACGAGCAAGAAACACACTGGAAGAGGGCGAACTGCAACCCTCAGTAATCGAAGAAATCAACACGATCAAGAAGCAAGTACGGGCCATCAAAGAAGAAGAAGAGCAGCATAAAGAAATGACGACCTCTTGGGTGGATGTTCTTACCAAAACTCAACAGAAGGCGGACGAAGCCGAGAAATGGATCAAGGTGGCCAAGAAAGGAAAAGGCAAGGAGATAACGCCCACGCCCACACCCAACAACATCATTAATCAGACACTAGAGGAGGAGCAGAGGAGAAGGGTGCGCGCTTTACATGTGAGAATTTGCGGTCTTAAAGACAAAGGCAATGTGGACGAAGAAGTAAAAGAACTCACAGCCTTGATGGGGATTCATGAGCCGACGCACACAAGGGCATGGAGAGTGGGCAACATAAAGAAAAATGGAAGCAGTGGAGAAACCTCAAAAGAAAGAGCACTCATCCTCTGTTTTCCCTCCATGGAAGCAAAGAAGTCATTCTTGAAGAAAAGACCAACTCTTAAAGAGACTGGCATCTTTCTCGGGGATGATCTCACCCTCTCGCAGATTGCTCATATACAGGAAGTAATGCCGGAGATTAGAGCGGCAAGGGAAAAAGGCAAGATCTCTTTTTACCGAGACGAAAAAGTGGTAATACTAGAACGACGCTCCACATGACGGTGCGAGACTTATGGGACCACACTCAAAGTAGCTGCCTGGAACTGCAATGGATCTATGCGTCTTGATGTGGGTGCCTTTGAGGATAGCTTTACCGGAAGAGACATCATCTTTTACTCTGAGACACACCAGGCCCCGGGGCAATCGATGCCTCACATCAGTGGATACAGGTGGGAGACAACCTACATACAGGAGACACGCTCATAGCACAGAGGGCGGGGCTCGGGGGGAGTGGCAGTGTTATTTAGAGAGGATCTGCAGCCACCCACTGATACATATAGCCCGCAGGGACGAGTAGGCTAGGTACATGTGGGTGAGACTGAAAGCAGAGACGGGCAGATACCTCTATCTAGCTATTTTCTACTTTCCCCCGAGTACATCAGTTATGCATCACCCAGAGGATAGTCCCCTTTCTCTCTTTTGGATGATGACATATGAGAGTTCTCTAGGGACGGTGACATTATCATCCTAGGGGACTTCAATGCCAAGACTGCCCATCACCAGGCAGTGTTTTATGATACTTCAGAGGAGATGCTAAGAGAGCTAGATGTTGTAGAGATGGGCCTTTCCAGACTATCACACGATGTGGAATGTACTGAGTATGGGCGACACCTGATAGACATGGGCACTGCACATGGATTGGCCATCTTGAACGACCTACAGAGATTTCCTGCTTCGGGAGGTTTTACATGCTTCCCACACAGACATGGAGCCAGCATAGTAGACTATGTCATGGCACAACCGAATCTCATCTCTAGTATCCAGGATCTCACAGTTGAGCCCAGACCGATTGGGGTGGCAGTGGATCATGCTCTGGTGTCGATGACCATCTCCTTTGTAGCACGTAGACCACGAGTAGCAGCCCCTACTCGCTACACATTCACACAGGAGACGGATTCTGTATACATGGACGGAATCTACAGACGCCTTCACTGAGGACCCGGGGCGACCTCTGGGAGAGCTAACTACTATACTGACACAGACATTACATGAGGCAGCAGCATAAGCATACCCACACACCCAGCCTGAGCATAGCCGCCGATCAGGGAGCATGCCTCAGAACAGCTGGTACGATGAGGAGTGCCGCCAGACTAGAGCCAGACTTCAGAGGGAGGTGCTGTTGGGGGACGTCACTCACAGACAGTCACAAATTGACTTCCGACGCCTGGTGCGGCGGAAGAAGAGGGCTTTTTTGGCTCGACTTGAGCAGGATCTATATCAGCTATTCTTGAGTCAGGACTCGCGTGAGGCGTGGCGGCTCTTTCATGAGCAGTCCCTCCCACCTGCTATTTCCTCCACAGAGACCTGGGGGCAATACGCATCATCTTTGTACACAGTATTTGGACAGCCGGCCCTTCCCAACCCCCCCGATCCATGCCCACACGCATGTGTCTTTTTCACCGCTGAGATGGTGAAGAAAGCTATTGACAGGACGAAGATTGGGAGAGCATATGATCATGATGGCCTAGTCGTTGAGCATTTCATGCATGTCAAAGACCTACTAGCAGAGCTTGTGGCAGTTATGTTTAACCGGGCCATGTGTGAGGGCCTACCAGACTCTTGGAGCCTATCTATGATCGTACCTATCTTCAAATCAGGAGACCCCATGGAGCCTGGGAATTATCGCACTATTATGATTGGGCACACACTGACACGGTTGTATGCATCCATTCTGGAGCAACAGCTGAGTAGATGGGCAGAGAGGGAAGGGATACGTGTCACGAGGACGTGGCAATTGCTAACCTTAGTTGTTGGTTTCTTCCAATGATTTTTGTTTTATTTTTGAGACCCTCTTTTTGAAGTTGCAAATGGTCGGACATTGTATGGCCAATGTGAACGGTAGTTTCACCCGCAGACGGGAAGTTGGTCGGCACTGGAATTCGTACAGTAAGAGGATCTCTAGGCTTAGAGCAAGATCATACAGGTCCCCCCCCGTCGCACTTAGCAAGTTGGTGGATACTAGGAAGTGAACTCAATAAAGGCATAAAGTAAAGGTGGGATCACCAACAGAAAGTATCCGACAGTTGGGCCACATTGCACTTTTGGATGCGGTCCCAATGAGGATAGATGGTCAGAAGACCAGCGGGAGCCCGACGGAAGCATCTCCTAAAAATTAGGGAACTGCTATTCTGGGCCGTGAAATGTGTTCGCGTCATTACCTTCGGTATGACCAAGGGAACATTTTAGTACTCTGCTGCAAAGTCAACTGATGCACAAGTTGAGAGATTTTTAAGCAGGAAGCCCAATGCGGGGAAATTGCATGTATGAGTGCCAAGTAGCACTTTGTGGTCAATTTACCAAGTCTGGGAGAACAGAACCCGTAACTGACTTTTGAGAGCAGTTTTGGAGGCTGTTAACTTGGATTTTCAGCCATTTCTCTCCATTTTTGAGCTTCCCATGACTTTGCCTAGGTCCAAGGAGCTCATTTTCAGCATTGGAAGGCATCAGATGCGTGTTTACAGGGCTGTTTTGCTGCGTTTTCAGCGATACGCAGGTTTTGGCAGCCATGGAAATCTTCTCCTTTTTGCATCTATTTGTTCACAGATGCATTACAGGTCAAGGGCAAAAGAGGGGGCGCTCGATTTATGCTGGGAGGATGCTTCATTGAGAGCCTGTCACAGGTTAAGAGCTATGGAGTGCTTTCTTTCCCTCTATGTACAGTATGGTGACGGGAGTGATGCCCCGCACGCTACATACTGCTCTCTCTTTCTCCCCTACGTGCAGTTATGTGATGCCCCACAAGAGGGCTACTCATTTGACTGATGTACAGTTGTGTGGGTTCATGCTTTTGTGCTGAGGCAAGAGCCTCCTTGAGCAGGAACAGGGGTAGCTAACTGCTGCTCCAAAGGAGGCACTGGTGAGGGTCATAACCTCACCGTACAGGTGCAAAATCAGCGCTGTGTATGCGCTGTAATTTGACTGTTTTTCAGCCATACGAATGCCAGGATCATTGGGAATCGTGCCCCACTGGCAAAGGACAGTTAGGGGACTGTTTGGGGCTGAAAACAGGGCAAAAACCAGTAAATACAGCGTGCTGAATTTACTGTTTTTGGACAGGAATCAGAGGGTATACGACAGTGCAAGCGAGTTCCAGCAGGGGAATTGGTTTCGCGCAAGTTTTGGGGTTGTTATGTTGCCGAAATTTGGCCAAATTAAATGGTATCTAGGTGGATACACGTGAAGGATTCCCAGGACCTTACCTTGTAATTTACCCTCCTAAAGAATAAAGAAATACCGAAAGGGGCGCCAATTTTGGGGCCTACAGGTTGTCGGCGTCTGCTCGGAGCATTCTAGCTTCCGAGCCGTGTGTGTGATTAAGTGTTAACTCCCGTCGCAGGTTCTCTTTGCAAAGTGCTCTGTGTGTGTGTTTAAGTAAAGATTTTCGGGTGAAAGCCAACGCCTACCGCCCTACGGGCCGGTTTCATGGTTCCATTGCCGGGATATCAATCAATTTTTCCTCAAAGAGTGAGCCTGGATTGTTCAGGGTAAAGACACACAGTGCAGGAATACGGGATTACACTATGGCCGACAAAGGGAAGCGCATTATGGAAGAGGGTTCCTCTTCACAGGACAAACAAGAAATTCCGCATGTACGCCCTGCTAAAAAGTGGTCAAATTAGGGCTGATTTTCTGCTGCGTTTTAGGGTTTGCAAGTATGAACCAAGATGAGATAGGGAGAGGTTTCACGGTGGTAGATTGGCCACTAGATCTCCTGCGGGAGTGATGTGGGTCTGCCAGGTGACATGCTGCTTGCCGATTCTCTGAGGCGATTGCTTGGATTCTATGACGCATTGGTAAATCATCTTGAAATTTGAGCTTGCTTGGTCGTGGGTGGTACGTCAGGTTGTGGAATTATGCTCGTTTGCAGAGGCAAGAGCCTTTTGCATACGTAAAAGTTAAGGGACAGGTTGCAAGATGCTATGGTGAAGTTCAAGAACTATCCACCTATGGATGCAAAGTGGATGGAAGAGCATGAACTGTCAGAGTCACCAAATGTATTGCAGCTTTACCTTGAGGCCTTTGGGTTACAGTCTACGTATGCCCCAACCCAATGTTTGCAAAGGAGGGGTAATGATAGAGCTAGCACATCAAATGTACTCATGGATTCAGTGCAACATCAGTGTACAGTTTGACAAAAGTATGAAGGTCTCATTAAGTCATTTGTACATATGTTTTGACAGTCTTTCTTGCGGATACATGCGATGATAAAAGAGTGCTAACAACACAAGATCATCAGTGGCATGTATTTATGGTATGCAATCGAGGACGTTTGCGATTTCAAGAGGGGGGTATGTCACGAGGACGTGGCAATTGCTAACCTTAGTTGTTGGTTTCTTCCAATGATTTTTGTTTTATTTTTGAGACCCTCTTTTTGAAGTTGCAAATGGTCGGACATTGTATGGCCAATGTGAACGGTAGTTTCACCCGCAGACGGGAAGTTGGTCGGCACTGGAATTCGTACAGTAAGAGGATGTCTAGGCTTAGAGCAAGATCATACAGGTCCCCCCCGTCGCACTTAGCAAGTTGGTGGATACTAGGAAGTGAACTCAATAAAGGCATAAAGTAAAGGTGGGATCACCAACAAAAAGTATCCGACAGTTGGGCCACATTGCACTTTTGGATGCGGTCCCAATGAGGATAGATGGTCAGAAGACCAGCGGGAGCCCGACGGAAGCATCTCCTAAAAATTAGGGAACTGCTATTCTGGGCCGTGAAATGTGTTCGCGTCATTACCTTCGGTATGACCAAGGGAACATTTTAGTACTCTGCTGCAAAGTCAACTGATGCACAAGTTGAGAGATTTTTAAGCAGGAAGCCCAATGCGGGGAAATTGCATGTATGAGTGCCAAGTGGCACTTTGTGGTCAATTTACCAAGTCTAGGAGAACAGAACCCGTAACTGACTTTTGAGAGCAGTTTTGGAGGTTGTTAACTTGGATTTTCAGCCATTTCTCTCCATTTTTGAGCTTCCCATGACTTTGCCTAGGTCCAAGGAGCTCATTTTCAGCATTGGAAGGCATCAGATGCGTGTTTACAGGGCTGTTTTGCTGCGTTTTCAGCGATACGCAGGTTTTGGCAGCCATGGAAATCTTCTCCTTTTTGCATCTATTTGTTCACAGATGCATTACAGGTCAAGGGCAAAAGAGGGGGCGCTCGATTTATGCTGGGAGGATGCTTCATTGAGAGCCTGTCACAGGTTAAGAGCTATGGAGTGCTTTCTTTCCCTCTATGTACAGTATGGTGACGGGAGTGATGCCCCGCACGCTACATACTGCTCTCTCTTTCTCCCCTACGTGCAGTTATGTGATGCCCCACAAGAGGGCTACTCATTTGACTGATGTACAGTTGTGTGGGTTCATGCTTTTGTGCTGAGGCAAGAGCCTCCTTGAGTAGGAACAGGGGTAGCTAACTGCTGCTCCAAAGCAGGCACTGGTGAGGGTCATAACCTCACCGTACAGGTGCAAAATCAGCGCTGTGTATGCGCTGTAATTTGACTGTTTTTCAGCCATACGGACGCCAGGATCATTGGGAATCGTGCCCCACTGGCAAAGGACAGTTAGGGGACTGTTTGGGGCTGAAAACAGGGCAAAAACCAGTAAATACAGCGTGCTGAATTTACTGTTTTTGGACAGGAATCAGAGGGTATACGACAGTGCAAGCGAGTTCCAGCAGGGGAATTGGTTTCGCGCAAGTTTTGGGGCTGTTATGCTGCCGAAATTTGGCCAAATCAAATGGTATCTAGGTGGATACACGTGAAGGATTCCCAGGACCTTACCTTGTAATTTACCCTCCTAAAGAATAAAGAAATACCGAAAGGGGCGCCAATTTTGGGGCCTACAGGTTGTCGGCGTCTGCTCGGAGCATTCTAGCTTCCGAGCCGTGTGTGTGATTAAGTGTTAACTCCCGTCGCAGGTTCTCTTTGCAAGGTGCTCTGTGTGTGTTTAAATAAAGATTTTCGGGTGAAAGCCAACGCCTACCGCCCTACGGGCCGGTTTCAGATACGTGCAACTGGGCAGACATGATTCAGGAGAGGCTTCTCTACTCTTGACCATATCCTAACACTTTGGGCCATCATCGAAGAAGGCAGATCTCATGGGAGACGGATTTATTGTAGCTTTGTGGACTTCCGCAAAGCTTTTGACACGGTACCCAAAGCTAGACTGATGCACAGACTACAGGAAATGGGAGTACCCACAGAACTCATTTGGGGGATCATGGCATTGTACAGATCAGTAGTAGGGCATGTACGCACCCCGGAGGGACTTTCTACACCGGTTCACTCCACTATTGGGGTGAAGAAGGGCTGCCCTCTCTCTCCCACTCTTTTCGGTATGTATGTGGATGAGGTCTCTGACTACATTGACAGCGATGGGGATAAAGGTGCTCAGTTGGCAGGGACATGGATTCCACTTTTGTTATATGCTGATGACATAGTGTTGATCTCCGAATCCCCAGAAGGAATGCAACATCAATTGGATGCTTTGCATACGTTTGCCCACGAAAGTGGTCTGTCTGTCAACCTGAGTAAAACCAAGGTTATGGTGTTTAATACCACCCCACAGTGGATCAGGAGGTCAGCACCTACATTCACATACGGCCAGGAGACTGTGGAGTACACAGACACTTACACTTACCTTGGAGTGGTTTTTAGCGGACCTGCATTCTCACTCAGAAGAGCAGCAGAGACTAGACTTACTAGAGCCCACGCAACATTAGGTAGATTGGAGAGGATGTGTTCGCAGGTTCAGTTTCAGGAATCCCGGACGAAGCTTTGGCTCTTTGACACCTTGGTGGCTTCAGCATTTCTCTATGGGGCTGAGATATGGGAACCTTCACTGGATCACCATGGGAGGCCGGGTCGCTCAGACGCATGGGGGAACATGGAGAAACCTCTCGTCTCTATGATCTCGCAGCTCATTAGAGCCAAGGCATCAGTACCACGGGCCATTATCCAAGTAGAGCTAGCGGCCCCCCCACTAGTGGTAGAGGCGCTCACCAGATCAGTCTCCTTCATAAACCGCACATGGGAACTTCCCAAAGACAGATATGCTCGCATAGCACTTGAGTCCTCCCGACAGCTAGCCATACAAGGAGATACAACATGCTGGTATGGGGAGATGACATCATGGTTTCAGGCGCATGGGTTCAGCATAGACAAGTTGCCACCATTCCAGTACTCATTGGATGCACCATCTCTCATTCTTACACAGTCGGAGATCACCAAGCTCATCCGCCAAGACCTGACCCAGCTAGACACCAAGAGGACATGGATACAACCAGCACAAGAACTGGGCACGAAGATGGCTTTCTACAGAGACCACCTTCTCCAGCTTATGGAAGATGGTTTTGTGATGAGACCCAGATACATGGATACCCACCTGTCTCATGGGATATGGTGTGCTGTTGGCCAGTTACGCACATGGTCTCACCAGCTGCGGATTGAAACTGGGAGATATAGCGGAGTTCCAGCAGAGGCCAGGACATGCCCCTTGTGTGACATGGAACCTGAGACAGAGCTGCATTATACATGCTGCTGCCCGTCTACTACGAGATACGAGGCCGCTTCCATTGCTTGTTCAGAGAGCGTTTTGGACCACTCTCAAGAGTAATGGGATATGAAGATCAAAGATGCCTGGGTTTGTTCTTGCTCGAGCTGTGCAGACACAGAGAGAGCCTGATGAATGGCGAGGCTAACCAGTCTCAAAGACGGATTACAGACTTCTTCAGAGCAAACACGGGACATCCGCAAGAGCCACTCCCACAGCAGAGCTCCCCCCCGTCTCACACCAGAGGCACACTGATTGACCGAGCGATTGAACTGGGGAAATCCAGGCGCCCACGACTGCGCAAGACTACACAGCATCGATGGAGGCTACGTCAAAAGATTCAGAGCACGCTGGCCAAGCATGCACGACGCCCGGTTAGACTACTAACCATGGAGGAAATTGATGAGATTCGCCAACGACCGATGCTAGATCTTTTGTGATTCGGCTATCCCAACTAGCCGCCCTTTTTTGCTTAGTTTTCGGCTTAGCTCACATCGACCAATCTAGAATCCCATAATATATATCTTTGTTTTGTACTGTTGTTAGGTTATTTTGTTACTCTGACTTTGTATCAGATCCACCACCTTGTAACTTTCTGGTCTCATAGGTCACTATGGCCTTTTGAAGACATTAATATAACATTTCATTTCATTTCATTTCTCTCTCTCTCTCTCTCTCTAAGGTCTCTTGGGATAGTTTCTTACGACGTTAAGAATTCTCTTCTTCTTCTTCACCTCCTCCTCTCTCTCTCTCTCTCTCTCTCTCTCTCTCTCTCTCTCTCTCTCTCTCTCTCTCTCTCTCTCTCTCGTTTTTTTGTACCCAGACATGGTATCATATTCACGAGTTTGTAACAGTTTGGTATTATAGGTCATTTTGGCTTCTTTAAGACGTTAATATATCATTTTATTTCATTTCATTTCATCTCTCTCTCTCTTTCTCTCTCTCTCTCTCTCTCACACACACACACACACACACACACACACACACACACACTTTTTTTTTTGTAAATCTCTGGGATTAATTTACTAGTGGGAAACCTCAAGACGAGTAAAACCCACACAAATGAACAAATACAAAAGTGTGAACACAGAAGTGTTCATCTGCCAAAACAAGCTAAAAGCATTCATAAGAAAGGTGATGCATGTCTGAAGTGACATCACCCACTTCCAGAGCAAAACGTAGGAATTGCCTAAGGGAAAGCTTGAAAAACTGAAAATGATTTGCATCAGCACGAGAGAACATGTAGCTGTTGCGTTGACGCCACATGGTCCAATCGGCCCAAAATCTGACCCACATAAAGAAAACTGCAAATTGTTGTGAAGGTGGAAGAATGCCAAAAGCCCAAAACCTTTTGTGAAAAACAATGGAGGGGAGTCGAAGCCGCATGCCAGCTGCTATACCACGAAGAAACTCTCTAGTGACACAGCAATCCCAAAGGAGATGACTGACAGTCTCCTCTGCAACCGAGCAACGAACACAACAGGAGGAGCAGATTTGACGTACATTGAGAAAAGCACCCACTGGAAGGACTCCAACCAGGCATCGCCAGAGAAACAAACGCTCCTATAAAGGCAAATGGCTCTTCCAAAGGGCAGCAAGCACTTTCTTCCACCAAGTATCAGACTTATGCATCGACCATAATGCATTACAATGATCAACAATCCGCAATTGAGGCAGAAGAAGAGCATAAACCTTACTAATAGACATGGCTTCGAAAGGCATGTCTCGGAGACACCAATCAGACATGCGATCCCCAACAGCCAAAGGCGGAACAGGCAGAAAGTCAACCAGCATGAGTTGAAGCTGTCTCCAGAATTGACGGTAATGCATACCCAACCCAAAACGAGTAGCAGCAAAGGAAAACTGAAAAGTGTACCCTGCGTCATCAATGACATCACCAACAACTCGTAGACCACGACAGGAGAGAAAGTAGGCTTGACGGGGCGAGCGGTCAACCAAAGCAAGAGAGAATACCCGACTCCAATGGAGACTCTCTAGTCGAAGTGAATTCCCACCTTGATGCCGACGATCGGACCATGATAAATGCATTGTAACCTCCTTCCAGTCAGAAATCAAAGTGGAGGTGATAGGGCATCTGGGAACGTGCCCTTCCATCCTACCAAACACAACCTCCCAAAAAGATGGTTTCCAATGACCAAAGGAGGAAGTAACAACATGCTGACACAAGGAGGCAAGCGTAAGGGCCCATGGCTGAGTTTGTTGCACAAGAGTTGGCAACAACATAGCTTTCCGGGCAAGAACATGCCGACGCAAGTCCAAGATATTGAGACCACCATATCGCTTTGGAGTGCAAAATTTCTCCATTGACATCAAACGCAAGTCAAGCCTTTTTTGTGAGCATGAGTGCGCCACAGATGAGATAAAATCAATGACATAAGTGACGTGAGATAATGTCGAGGCCAGTACAACAACGGCAAATAAAACTGAACATAAGCCATCATGATAGTTTGAACAATTCGCAGCCGAACATGCAGTGGCCAAGTGGACAATTTCCAATAATGCAATTCGACGTTCAAACATTGCATGACCCTATCCACTTTTTGAGTGTGGGTACCATTCCAACCAATAGGATACCCAAAGTGCCTTACAATCACATTCGGAGGAACAATTTCACCCGGCCACAACAAATCATGCCAATCGCAAGAAGTCAGTGGTAGAAGCTTCGATTTGCAAAAATTGACTCGAAAACCCGCTGCAAGCCCATACATCTCCAAAGCTTCCATGATCACTCAAACATCAGCTTGACAATTACGAGGCATAAACAACGAGTCATCGGCATAAGCCTGCCCGACGAAGTTGCAACCCGACGGTAACTACAGGCCATGAAGACAACCAATAGAAGTCAAATGGTCCAAATGCATCAACAAAGGATGTGTGGCAATAGCATACAACAATGCACCAAGGGGACATCCTTGTCTAACCGAGCAACCAAGGGGCCAAGAGTCTGTCAGCTCATCATCAAGAATCGCCGAAGATGAACTGGAAGCATACAAGAAATAAACGATATTGGCAAATTTAGGACCAAACCCAAGGTAGCGCATCGTGATGGCAATGAACAGTATCGAAAGCCTTTTCATTATCAACCTGCATGACAAGCACATCTTGCTACGTGTACTTTGCGAATTCCATGCTAATCATCACATTAGCCAAGTTGTCATTAATTTATCGACGTGGTATAAACCATATTGAGCTTGATGTATTCCTGCAAAAAGGTAATCCTTAATTCTATTCGCCAACAACTTAGCCAAAATCTTATACACGACAGGCATCAACGTAATCGGTCTCCATTGCGAGAAATGCTCACAAAGTGCCTGTTTGGGCAACAATTTAAGCAAGCCCTCTTTCCAAGAAACTGACAAATCTTGTTTTTCCCATGCTGCATTCATCATGAAAAGCAAGGGCTCTTTCAAAGTCTCCCAAAAAGAGAGAAAAAACTCCACGGTAAGCCCATCCCAGCCAGGAGATCGCCAGCGGCCTAATGAAAGCAACGCACTGTGCAATTCAGAATCACTGAAAGGCTCCTCAAGGGAAAGTGCATCCTGATAAGAAACAATTGGGTGAACATGAGAGAGCAGCAACCGTCGAGCTTGATGCACTGCTAACGATTCTTGAGGTGGAGCAGCAAAAACCTGTGTATAATGCAAGACCATGGTGTCAGCAAGTTCCTGTTTAGAGGATGTCCAAGCACCTGAAGGAGTCTTTACACGCTTGATGCTCTGAGAAAGTCTTGTATGATGCAAATGCTTGAAAAATTACTTCGAAGCACATCCTTTATCCGCAAAAGCCCGTTTTTGCCATGTTTCAAGCTTCCATTTATCATCAAGTTGTATGCATACACGGGCTTCACACAACTCCAATAACTCATAGTCAGATAAAGGCCTCGAATTAGCCAATTCTTGCAAGTGTTGACAAGCCTGTTTAGGCTTTGCTGCGAGTCCAATGCAAATCTTGAATAGCACATTGCACTCGCACAATAAATTGAAACCACGCAGCATCAAGATCTAGATGCATGTGAACCATCAAGGGGGGGACCAGTCCAGTAATCATATCTCGAAAAACGTCATGGATAAGATAAGCATTATTTATATGCAGCAGACGCTTCCGAGAAAGAGGTCTATCACGAAGCGATTGCCCAAAGCACAAATTCAATATCACAGGGTGATGATTGGACATCTGCAAGGAATAGTCCATTTTCATATCACATGTAAAATCATCATACTGCTGCCTGTGGAGAACATACCATCTATCCAGACGTGCACGATACGAGTGATGAGCAACATGCTGAAAGGTGAAACCCGTGCTGTCCGGATAAAGAGAACACCACAAGTCAAACATCTGTGCAGAAACCAGGAGATGATCCCATGCTTGTCTCTCCACAAACAACATATGTGGTGCTATCACCCGCATCAGGAGTCTTATTAAAATCACCACAAAGAAGTGCATTGGAGGTCCATGGATAAGAAGAGATATCTCGCCATAAGGCAGCCCTTTGCCCAGAAGCTGTATATGCATACAAACCTCCAATTTCATAAATTTGACCATTCAACAAGCATTGCACAATCATCCAACGACTCCTCGGATCATTCCTCACCAGAATTGGCTGTAGCTCATGCCTAACCAATATCATTACTCCAGAGTAATCATGTAAACCAGCATACGCAATCCAGTAACCCGCAAAATAAGAGCATTGGCCAGCAAACTGGTGCTCATTATGTTCTTGCAATACAACTATATCAGCTCTACATGTATTTACATAGTGCCAGGTTAAGCGCCATTTATCAAGGTTGCATAACCCACGCACATTATATGAGATGCATTTAATACGATCCTGCATAGGAGATCATATGTACAAAGGCAAGAGAAGAGGAGGAACTACATAGACGTGCCCATGTGCACGTCTTCTTCCACCACATTTGTGCAAGAGACAACAGGTTGATTCAATGCGGAACAATTGTCCGCAGGGTTCAAGTGCGAGGTGGAGGCCTCACCAATCAGTACATCTTTATAAGAATGCATTGCTTTTTCCCATGCATCAATCAATGTACGATTATCATTACATGGGAGTTGCTTAAACGATGCATTCTTATTGGTATTTGTAGATGGGACATAGTTACGAGAGGAGAGGGGTGTGCGAATCTTCACCGTCTTTTTGGGCGTCACCCAAGCACCAGAATCGTTAGACCCCACATTTTTCCCCTTCACAGCATTACCATTACGCGGAGTTGCAAACTGTAGACTTGGCTTTTCCTTTTTCCACATTAGGAGCTACATTAACAACCAAACTTCCATTTTGCTTAGACTCACTGAGAGTTTTGTTTGTAGAAACAGGAGCAGGAGACGGAACTGCCGAAGGGGGTGGTTGGAGAACGGGTTTAGGACATTCAAATTGCATGTGCCCAAACTTACCACAATGGAAACATGAATTTGCAAACTTGCCCCATTTAAGTTTGAACGGGCGCTTGCCCACCCATGGATCCCTCGAATCAACCATGATGCCTTCCGGCGTAGGTTTGTCAGTGTCCCAGAAAATACAAAACCTGTTGGTATTCGCATCCAGCTTTGGAGGACAAATCACCTTCCCAAGTTGTGCAGCCAACAGAGGCAAAAAGTGTCTCCAAGTTCGGGGGAAATCTACAATTTCCACCCACACAAGACATTTATGACGAATAAGACTTTGATAGTCCTTTGTCAATGCCCATGGCAAGACATGGGTCATCTGTGTGCCAAAAAACAATGGAGACATTTCCAATAACAGGTTTCTGGCTTCAGTATCTGCCAAAAGGACTTCGTAAAAGCCACGAGCACCAAAATAGACACCTCGGACAACCTGGCGTTTGAGCAAAAAATCAACCCATTGCCCAACATCCTGCGTAGTAGGCATTTTCCTCGGAGAAAACAAAATAACTGCATTCATTGCATATTGTGCAACCGGGTCCATGAGTTCCTGCACAGGAATACAAACTTCGAGAAGAGGGGGTTGTGCATTCCAGGCTTTCCGAGCCTCCTCAAAGTCTTCATACAAACAGGCTTTAATCTCAAACGAGGCCTCTGAGAAACTTCCCATGGCTTTCCGACGCTTAAACACACACAAAGAGTCGAACATAAAGCGCGAAGACCTTACTGAAGTAACGAGCACCCAAAAAAACCAGCAGATTTTTTAATCACTTTTTTGTTTTATCAAATTTCTCTGTACAAAAACAAACAGCAGCTGTACAAAAGCCTGTCACTGCTCCACCAAACTACGTACAGAAACCTGCACTGAGTATGCTGAGAACACCCTTTGAGAAAAAAAAGAAACGATAAAAAAACCCCTCTGCAGCGTCAGCAAAAACTGTTGCACAACAAAGCAGCCCTGCTGAGTACCAAGAAGCCCAACCAGCAGGCGCAGGGGACGAGCAGAGGCACAAACTGCAGCACGCCCTGGGTCACCTGCTCGCAGCGCACAGACGAACGCAACAGAAAAAGCTGAACGTGAACTCTCTCACACCTGCTCGCGAACTCCCTCAGACCTGCTCGCGCTGTCCTTCTTGACTCAGACCTGCTCGCAGCGCGCGCGCACACATAGTTCGTTTGTTCATTCAAATTTCACGCGATCACACACACACACACACACACACACACACACACACACACACACACGCAATGGTTTATTGATTAAATTAACTGAAAGAAGAAGAGCACAAGATAGCGCCCATGGCCTATTCATAAAACTAATACAAACCATCGCTCTTATTCACACATTCAGATATTATGAGATAGAATTTCACGGATGTTGATACAGAGAGGACATGGATGACTTCACCTCGAGAGCTGGGAAGAAAGTGGCTTTTAACAAACAGATTTTTCTTAGGATTCTCCACATTACAAGCAGCTTATTCTTCAAAGAACCGAGGATTCTTCACATTACTGAGAATGGATTTATTTTATGGCCGATATACATGGGTTCACTGTCACAAAGTGATGATGTGGCATGAATGACTTGAAGAGAAATGGCCGAGTGGACGAGAGAAACTGAACGGACCAACTTGAAGAACTTATGAAGCACCGACTGTGGGACCCGAAAGTTGAAACCCTAAAAAATAGAGCTTGAACTTTGAAAGAGAAATGTGCTGACATGTTGACGTGGTAGATTGTACAGATTGCTGGCGTGGCAAGATTGTATGGATTTCCGGGTTTCAGGCTACTGTGCTGACGTGGTAGGACTGCACGGATTTTCATGAATTATGATGGCAGCTTTTGCAGCTTTCAGTGCTAACTTTTGGGGACCAGAGCTTTTGGGGTACTGTGCTTTTGAACGTAACGCTTTTAGGGCTCTGCTTTTTGGGCAACCCTTGTAAGTTCATAAGAGCCCTTGGGCCTCTCACTCTGCAGAGCATCTGGACGTAGAGTCTGAGAGCAGAGGACCCTCGGTAGTTGTAATTTACAGTGATCAATAATAAAGAAATACTGAAAGGGGTGCCGGCCCTTGGGGCCAATGCTTCTAGCGTGGAACTCCGCCGTGCCCAACTCTCTCTCTCTCTCTCTCTCTCTCTCTCTCTCTCTCTCTCTCTCTCTCTCTCTCTCTCGCTTTCATTCCCGCATAAATTCTTTGGATGCATGCTCACACTTGCTCACGCACACACCCCCTTCTCTCTTTCTCTCTCTCTCTCTCTCTCTCTCTCTCTCACACACACACACACACACACACTCTCTCTCTCTCTCTCTCTCTCTCTCTCTCTCTCTCTCTCTCTCAAGCGGGGAGCAGGACTGCGAGCAGGTTTGGCTCTCTGGTGCTTCAGCGGGACCTGACCTGCGCACTACAGCCCCTACAACCCCACACGCTCCCCCCCCTACAGCCCCTCGCGCCAGTCTCTCTCCCCCCCCCCCCCCCCCGCGCTGCGCGCTCCCCCCCCCTACAGCCCCTCGCGCCAGTCTCTCTCCCCCCCCCCCCCCCCCGCGCTGCGCGCTCCCCCCCCTACAGCCCCTCGCGCCAGTCTCTCCCCCCCCCCCGCGCTGCCCCTACAGTCCCGCCTCCCCTCGTTGCACTGCTCCTGGCCTGTCGTCCGCCCTGCAGCAGCAACCCTAATGTGCGCCACTCTGTCAGCGCGACCTACTCACAGCCAGCTGTGCAGCCAGCGCACGTCGAGCTCACAGCCCACTCGCTAGGAATTGCTGCAGGCAGCGTGTGGGCAGTTCACGCGTAACACTTCGTGCAGCGTGGGATGCTTCATCGGGATGCTGTGCAGGCTGCTGTCTGAACGCGAGTAGGTCTGCCATGTTCGTGCGTGAGGTGCTTCAGTCCCTTCATCGAGTGGAACTCCAGGTACTCTCTCTCTGGCTCAGTAGCAGTGACAGGTGCAGGTGACAACAACATATCACAAAGGGGCTGAACCTTTGGAACTTTGGCTGAACTGGTCGAGCGCCCGTAGTGGGCTGTGGATGTAAAGATACCCGCATCGGGTTGTGGGGGTTTTGGTTTCTCTGCCTGGACTCAGCTGAGCCATAGCGTCGAGTTGTTTTCGAGGTCGTGGTGGCTGATCTCTCGAGTGGGTCTTTAGCCCATACTTTGTATGCCAGTGGAAGGGTGAGCCCCTTGAGCTCCGAACCCTTGTTATCTTGTATTGTGAGCTGTGTTGGGCTCGTCAAGTTGACGAGGACATACCCTCGCTCACATATCCTTGTTTGGTAGTGGTTTCTAGTGTGCCGGCCACTATAGACCCGGGCATCGTACGCGTAGGATTCAGTGGGAAATTCTGTGCGCGAAATGGTAAGTGAGCCCGATACATCTATTGAACGACAAAACATGGAAACAATCTCCCCTGCACTGGACCTTGCACAGGACACGGAAGCTGTCAATGTCTCACCTGTTTGCAAGTCGCGAGCAAAGGCGACCTTCATGCTCACGAACAAGCGGATGGCGCAGATGGAGAGGGAAATGAAGGAGTGGAAAACAGAGATGGAAGGATGGTGGAAGGAGAAGGCCAACCTCCTTCAGATGGTCTTCAATGAAGGCGCACAATGGAAGAAGGAGAAAGAGAGCCTTAATGCAAAAATACAGACACTCAAAGAAGAAGTCTCGGCCCTCAAACAGGAGAACCCAAACGCCGAGATATAAACACTCAAAAAAGAAGTCTTAGCCCTTAAACAAGAGCTTGCTGATAGAGTAAGCAGTGGACTAGAGGAAGGCGAATTTCAGCCCTCGGTAATAGACGAAATCAAGGAAATCAAGGAACAGGTAAGGATGATCACAGAGGAAGAGAAACTGAGTGTGGCAAAGACATGTTCATGGGCGGAGATGATAACAAGGACACAGAAAAAGGCGGACGAGGCTGCAAAATGGATCGAGGTCGCCAAGAAAGGGAAAGGTCAAGAAACTCCTTGTACACCGACGCTTATCAATATGACCCTCGAAGAGGAACAAAGAAGGCGGATGCGAGCACTGCATGTGAGAGTGACCGGTCTCAAGGACATAAACAATGTGGAGAAAGAGGTCACAAGCCTTACATCCATGATGGGGATGGAGAAGCCTTTGCACACAAAGGCATGGAGGGTAGGTAAGAAAAGTGATGGCGTGGGAGAGTCTTCAAAGGGGAGAGCTCTCATACTAGGCTTCCCCTCGTTGGAAGAGAAGAAGGAATTCTTGAGGAAGAGGCCTACTCTCAAAAAGACAGGTATTTTCCTCGGTGATGACCTGACTCTCTCACAGCTCGCACATATGAGAGAGGTAATGCCAGAGATTACAGCGGCAAGGGAGAAGGGAAAGATAGCCTTCTACAGAGATGGACGAGTGGTGATTTTAGAGCGGCGCACTGCATGACGGTGTGAGACCTATGGGACCACATTGAAGATGGCTACCTGGAATTGTAATGGGTCTATGAGGTTGGACATGGGTGCATTTGAGGACAGTTTCAAAGACAAGGATATTGTATTCTTCTCAGAGACTCATCAGGCCCCTGGACAGGTGATGCCACATGTGGTGGGATACAGATGGGAGACAACTCACAGGACAAATGCGAGATCTGAGCACGGGAGTAGAGGTTCAGGAGGAGTAGCAGTGCTATTCAGAGAGGAACTACAACCATTACTGCATATTATACGAAGAGATGATCATGCTAGATATATGTGGGTGAGACTGAGAGCTGACATAGGTCGATTCCTATATATTGCCATATGTTACTTTCCTCCCAGTACATCAATGTATGCTGCATCCAGAGGGCAGTCGCCTTTCTCTATACTAGACGATGACATATGGGAGTTTTCTAGGAATGGTGATATCATTCTCCTAGGGCACTTCAATGCCCGAACGGGCAACTCGCAGACAGTCTTCTACGACACTTCAGATGAGATGCTTAGAGAGCTGGATGTGGATGAGCTGGGACTTGACAGATGCTTAGATGACAGAGAGCAGACGGAGTATGGAAGATACCTCATGGAAATGACGACTACACATGGATTATCCATACTTAATGGTTTACAACGATTTCCTGGAGCAGCCGGTTTCACATGCTTCCCACACAGACATGGGGCCAGTACAGTGGATTATGTTATGACACAACCGAGCTTTGTACCCTGCATTCAAGATTTCATAGTGGGAGCCAGGCCAGTGGGCATAGCAGTAGATCATGCTCTCTTGACACTGTCCGTTAAATTTCAGTATAGTACAACCCAAACATCAGGAGGTAGGTCACACACCCGCTATACATTTACACCAGAGACTGATTTCGTTTATACAGAGGAGATCTGGGACCGTCTATTGGAAGGCACAACTAGCACAAATGGTACATGCCTCTCAGTGGAGGAGTGCACCACTCTACTGACTAAGACACTGCATGGGGCTGCATCAATGGCATACCCACACACTCAGCCGGGCAAGAGACGACATTCTGGGAGCATGCCCCAGAATAGTTGGCATGATGAAGAGTGCAGAGAGATGAGAGCCCAGCTTCAGAGGGATCTTATCTTAGGAGTCATCACCTACAGACAATCTCGGATTGCTTTTCCACGCCTTGTGCGACGGAAGAAGCGAGCTTACCTAGCTCAGATGGAGCAAGACTTATATCAGATGTTCTTGAGTAGGGACTCAGGAGAGGCATGGTGACTCTTCCATGAGCACTCCCCTCCCCCAATGATTACTTCACCTGATGTGTGGGGCCAATATGCGACATCATTATATACGGTTCCTGGACAGGAACCCCTTCCAGACCCTACCAAGCCTTGCCCAGCTACGAGCACTTTCTTTACATCTGAGATGGTACAAAGGACCATCGACAGGATGAGGACCGGGAAGGCATATGATCATGACGGTCTAGTAGCGGAGCACTTTATACATGCCAGGGATATGCTGATGGAGGTTCTCGCAGTGTTGTTCAATCGTGCCATGTGTGAGGGGTTACCTGAGACTTGGAGGTTGTCTAATATTGTGCCCATCCTCAAGGCTGGTGACCCTACAGAGGCTGGGAACTACCGCACTATTATGGTTGGACACACATTGGCACGGTTGTATACATCTAGTCTGGAGCAACACTTGAGTAATTGGGCAGAGGGCGAGGGTGTACGAGCAAAGGGTCAGGCCGGCTTCAGGAGGGGTTTCTCCACTCTTGATCATATTCTGACACTCAAGGCCATCATTGAGGAGGGCAGAGCACATGGGAGACGGATCTATTGTAGCTTTGTGGATTTTCGCAAAGCCTTTGACATGGTACCAAGAGCTCGATTGATGCGCAGACTACAGGAGATGAGGGTGCCCATAGAGGTGATTTGGGGGATTATGGCTTTGTACAGATCAGTGATGGGACATGTATGCACTCCGGAAGGGGTATTTGATTTAGTTCACTCTACTACTGGAGTTAAACAGGGATGCCCATTGTCTCCTACTCTATTTGGTACGTATGATGATGAGGTGTCTGATTACATTGACAGAGAGGGTGATAGGGGTGCCCAGTTGGCAGGGACGTGGATCCCATTGTTGCTATATGCTGATGATATTGTGTTGATATCTGACTCACCAGAAGGTATGCAACGACATTTGGATGCACTACGCAGTTTTGCAGAGGATAGTGGATTGTGTGTAAACCTAGGTAAAACCAAGGTTATGGTGTTTAACACCACACCGCAATGGGTCAGGAGATCAGCACCTACTTTCAAATATGGTCAGGAGATTGTGGAGTATACAGATGCATACACTTACTTGGGGGTAGTCTTTATTGGGCCGAGATTTTCTTTGAGAAGAGCAGCAGAGACTAGACTAACTAGAGCTGGTGCGGCTCTGGGAGGAATGGAGAGGGTGTGTTCGTAGGTTCAGTTCCAGGAACCTAGGACATAGCTATGGCTCTTTGATACTTTGGTTGCCTCTACTATGTTATATGGGGTGCAGGTTTGGGGACCTTCTGTAGGCCAGGATGGTTGGAGGTGTATGGAGAAGCCCCTGGTATCTATGATCTCTCGACTGATTAGTTCCGTACCGCATGATATCATTCGAGCGGAATTAGCTGCCCCCCCTATGGAGATTGAGGCGCTTACCAGATCAGTCTCCTTTGTACACAGTCTATGGGACACTACCAGAGACAGATATGCCAGGGTGGCTCTAGAGTCCTCCAGACAATTATCTCTTAATGGGGATACATCATGCTGGTATGCACAGATGACATCATGGTTTGAGACACATGGTTTCACCATGGACAGATTGCCTCCTTTTCAATACTCTCTACAGGCACCCCCGAGGTCTCTGACGCGGGTAGAGATTAATAGACTCATTCGTCAGGATCTGATCCAGCTGGACACGAGGATCTGATCCAGCTGGACACGAGGAGGACATGGATAGAGCCGAGACAGGAGTTGGGCACAAAGATGGCTTTCTATAGAGAGCATCTTCTCCACCTCACGGGGGATGGGTTTGTGTTTCGACGTAGCTATATGGACACGCATCTTTCTCATGGTTTGCGTTGTGCCATTGGACAGATACGCACGTCCTCACATCAACTCGAGATTGAGACTGGCAGATTCAGAGGGACACCAACAGATAGCAGGATATGCCGCTTATGCCATCTAGAGCCAGAGACAGAGGTACATTACATATGTCATTGCACAATGTACTATGAGATACGAGGTTGTTTTCATTGTCTATTCAGAGAAGGATTTGGGCCTCTATCTAGGGTCATGAGTTATGAGGATCAGAGATGTCTTGGGCTATATCTACTTGAGTTACACAGGCATAGAGAAACTTTACTGAGGAGAGCTGGAGAGAGACAACCCCAGAGACAGATCACAAATTTCTTTACACTAGATAATGTACACCCAGAAGAACAGACAGAGGAGCAGCCAACAATGGAGAGGTCTGCCCGCACTACTGGCATTCTCATTGACCGAGCATTGGAGCTAGGGAGATCTAGACGACCCCGATGGAGAAGAGGAGCTACACAGTTTCGAAGGAGGCTACAGCAAAGGATTCGAGCCATACTTGTTCGTCGTCTAGAGTGCAGATGAAGATGGACCTCTATGAAGATGGATCTCTACCTCCCTCCCATATTGTCTACACATTGTACTGCTTAGTTCACACATTTCACGCCTTCCACCTTTCACACCTATCAGCTTAGTTTAGGATTCCGCAATATTCATATTTTGTTATCCTAGTTTAATTTATTTTGTTAATCTGACTTTGTATCAGATACACCGCATTGTAACTTTCTGGTCTCATAGGTCACTTTGGCCTTTTGAAGACGTTAATATAACATTTCATTTCATTTCACTAACACAAGCGTGCGCTCTCTCTCTCTCTCTCTCTCTCTCTCTCTCTCTCTCTCTCTCTCTCTCTCTCTCTCTCTCTCTCTCGATACACCATCTTTGGCTCTTACACGGATGGAGATTACTAGACTCATTCGGCGGGATCTTATCCAGCTTGATACCAGGTGGACATGTATAGAGCCATCATGGGAGTTGGGTACGAAGAGGGCTTTCTATAGAGAGCATCTTCTCCAACTCACGACAGACGGATTTGTCACACGGCCCAGCTACATGGACACACATCTATCTCATGGGTTACGATGTGCCATTGGCCAGATACGCACATCTTCACACCAGCTTGAGATTGAGACAGGTAGATTGAGAGGCATACTAGCAGACAGGAGGATATGTCAATTATGCCATGCAGAGCCAGAGACAGAGTTTCACCTTATATGTCATTGCACAGTCTATTGTGAGATTCGAGGACGCTTTCACTGTTTATTCAGAGATGGTTTTGACTTGTTAGATAGAGTCATGAGATATTAGGATCAGAGATGTCTCGGATAATTTCTACTTGAGATACAGAGACATAGAGACTCTCTATTGAGAGGGCATAGACAGAGATAGTCCCAGAGACGCATCTCAGATTTCTTCAGTCCGAGTACCACAGAGGCAGAGGGGCCACCACCACCACCACCACCACAGAGCTCGGTTCCCACCCATACACACACCAGTGGTACTCTCATTGATTGAGCTATAGAGTTGGGGAGATGGAGACGACCAGGAATGAGGAGGGGAGCCACGTAGCACTGACGGAGATTGGGGTAGAGGATCCACAGGATTCTAGCATGATACCCAAAGTGTCGATCAGGATAGGCTTCATGCTATTGCTATATTGTATCATGGTGACACTTATCCCCACTTTGTACCTTTGTGGCATTATACCATTGCTCAGCTTACCAACCACCCATAGGAAGAGAATGAATCAGGGATACGGGATGACAGCTCATCATAGGATTCTGGAGTAGTAAGAGAATCAAATGGTAGCGCATCCGAGGGTTCCGACGAACTAAGGGAACGAGATGCAAGTCCATGAGAGGATTCCGGAGAAGAAAGGGGATCAGATGATATTGCGTCTTAGGGTTCTGATGATTGAGATTGACGTGCCAATGGACAGGAGAGGCTAGTGAAGCTACCCACTGGTCCCAAGGCACAAGGAAAGAAAGGAAAGGGAATCAGCTGGCTGATCAGAGGATTCCCCCAATCCAGATTAAGGTGCCAAGGACAGGGGCACGAGAAAAGAACAGAAAGGTAAGCTAGGTTCACTAAATAATTTCGTCAAGGGTACTTTTTGGCCCTCAATGTAAAGTGAAAATTGTGCAAGGCACGCATTGCATCTGTTGAGACCGCCATCGAAGCCAAGGGCTTATCACTCCTTTTTTTTAATATGCATGCATGGCGTGCCAGTACGGTGGGATCAATTCCATTGAATCATTGTCTACGCTTCCACTATAACATTAGCTACTCTGGTAAGGACATCCTTATCCGCCTCATTGTCATGGTGAATTTTACTTGTTGTGGTGTCCGCATGCATTGGACTCACATGATTTTTAAGATGAGGTAAGACCTTATTTGTTTTGATGATTTTTCTTAAAACTTCTCCTGTTGGTGTTGTTGCAGGGGTTACCCATAGACATTTGTTAAAGATCGGTGAGATCTGGATGTGATGCTAAGTGAATGAAATTCTAGTGCATCAAGATGTCTATTTGGATGAGATGACTAGATATTGTTGTGAGAGCATTAAGAGTTCTCGAAGGATTAGATGGTTGCACAGTGATCTAGGTGCATCAAGAGTTATGGACAGAATGAGATGGCTAGATTGAATGATTGAAACACAAGTGCTGTGTGAACTAAGTGTACAATTTGTGAACTCCATGCTATGTGGATGTACTGTCTTATGGGGATGGTCATGGCTTGATTGAAATGTGAAAGGATATGAATATGATAGTAACAATATTCAGTAGATCAAGACATCCGTGAAAAGATCAGTTTTGATTGCTAAATGGTTACAATGATCAGAATGTCTTTGAGACCCTCGACAGAATTGTGATTGATTAGTGACTTGTGTCTTTGTAGAAGTGTTGGATTGGTGGAGTCTGGTGCATGAGTACATAAAGTCAGTATTCTACTGAAGAAAGTTTTTGTCCTTTGGCTGTTTTTGCAGGCGTAATCGAGGGCGATTACAATTCTTTCAAGAGGGGGGAATGTCACAAAGTTATGACGTGGCATGACCAACTAGAAGAGAACTAGCCGAGTGGACGAGAGAAACTGAATGGACTAACTTGAAGAACTTATGAAGCATTGGCTGTGGGGCCGGAAATCCTAAAAGACAGAAGCTTGAACCCTGAAAGAGATTTCCGTAAGATGCGCTGACATGCTGAGGTGGCAGATTGTATGGACTATTGACTTGATAAGACTATACGAAGTTCTGGGTTTTAGACTGTTGTGCTGACGTGGTAGGACTGTACAGATTTTCGTAAATTACGTTGGCAATGTTTGTAGCTTTCAGTGCTAGCTTTTTGGGGACAAGAGCTTTTGGGGTTCTGTGCTTTTGAACTCGATGCTTTTGGGGCTTCGTTTTTTGGGAAACCCTCGTAAGTTTATAAGAGCCCTTGGGCCTCTCACTCTACAGAGCATCTGGACACAGAGTCCGAGAGCAGAGGACCCTCGGGAGTTGTACTTTGCAGTGATCAATAATAAAGAAATACCGAAAGGGACGCTAGTCTTTGGGGTCAGTGCTTTTGGGCGCAGAACTCCGCCGTGCCGTCTCTCTCTCTCTCTCTCTGTCTCTCTCTCTCTCTCTCTCTAAAAGTTCAGTGATTTTGAAGTTTTTGTTCGTATGTTGCTATTGATTTCTTGCCTAGAGTGTCCAAGCCTGTAACATTCACGCCTCTTGCATGGGCTTTGACGTGTCATAGGACAAATTGCTCTTTCTCTCATCAATTGTAGATAGAGATAGGCAGATACCATACTCTTGGGAAACGAGAACAAGAACGCAAATGGAAATTGAAAGAGAAACGGCAAGAATTTGGAGTTACGGGGAGGTTCCATTAGCTATATGGATTGAGGGGAGCGGAAACAGAAAGGAAAACACGTGGAAATGAGAAAAAAATGGAGTTTCGGGTAACTTTGGTGGATACACTTCGGGACCTCTAGTGTAGCGCATATGCCAGCTATGCGACTAGGAGGGAGGAGCATTACATATCTCGACGCCCAGTCTATTAATGAGATATACTATATAGGGATGATTTCATTGCTTCTTCAGAGAGGGCTTCAGGTCTTTGTCGAGGGTGATGGATTACATTGATCATCAGATCTGCCTTCCGCTATTCTTGTTGGTGTTATGCAGGTGCAGACATGCTTCATTACAAAGCTCGACACGCTCTAGTAAGGGATCCATTCAAAGGCAGGTGACAAATTTCTTCCCGAGTAGCAGGACGCCAGAACATGCCTCTTTTCAGTTCATGGGGAGCTCTCCTGGATAGAGGTACAAATTAGCAGATCTGGACGCTTGTGCCTCTCGCAAATCATGTCATTGATATATTTACCATCGCCGTATCTAGGCCATTATTGAGAGGCATAGAGCAGCTCCTATGAGGTTCTTTAGAGAGGAAGAGATTGATCATGATGCAGCAGCCCATCATAGAGTTTATGTGAAGGTACTTAAAGTGGAGCCCATTGAGGAGATCAAGCTTTGGGAGAAATGTTACTGGCTGGCTCTACTAGCTCACGTATTTGTTTCCATTTTAGCATTTGGTACCTTTGAAGTTGGACTTATGTATTTTTTGTACTGGACATTTTCTTGTCTCATAGGTTTATTAGGCCTTTTGTAGACGTAAAAAATAATTTCATCTCTCTCTCTCTCTCTCTCTCTCTCTCTCTCTCTCTCTCTCTCTCATATGGGTCTCTCACTGTTTTTAGGGTTTCGTCACTTCTTCTTTGCTGTTTTTAGGGTTTGAAAATTGCTTTTTGGTTGTTTTTAGGGTTTCATCTCTGTTTTTTCTGTTATTTAGGATTTTGTCACCGTTTCTTGCTATTTTTAGGGTTTCGCCACTATTTTTTGCTGTTTTTAAAGGTCTCACAAGTGTTTCTTGCTGTTTTTTTAGGGTTTCTTGTATTATTTTTTTGTTTTAGAGTCTCACTCTCATCGACCGAGCATTGGAGCTACAGAGATACAGACGACCGCGACTGAGGAGAGGAGCTACACAGCATCGATGGAGACTACAACAGAAGATTCGAGCCATACTCTCTCGACATCCAGAGTGCAGATGAGGATGGATCCTCACCATTTCTTCCATCTTTGTTTCACACACTGTTACATCCAGTTTATCGGGTACCTATTGTATCAGCTGCTACACCCACGTAGTTTTAGATTGTAGTAGTAGTAGTAGTATTTTGTTCCACTTCTAGTTCTTTTCTAGTTCTTTTGTACCCAGACATGATATTAGATTCACTATTTTGTAACTGATTGGTCTCATAGGTCATTTTGGCTTTTTGAAGACGTTAATATAACATTTCAATTCATTTCATTTCTCTCTCTCTCTCTCTCTCTCTCTCTCTCTCTCTCTCTCTCTCTCTCTCAACGGCTTCCCCCATGTGTAAGTAGACGTATCCCTCACCGACTGTCCACAAAGCCTCTTTCATGCGGACAGGGAAGAGGATGTCGGCAATAGAGAAGGAAATGAGAGAATGGAGAAACGATGTGGAAGAGTGGAGGAAGGAGAGGAGCACTATTCTTCAAAGATGGACCGAAGAAAGAGATGGCATGTGTAGGAGGATCGCTTCGCTCGAGGAGAAAGTGGTCATCCAAGATTCCATCATCTGAAATCTACAAGCAAAAAGTGGGCGGATCGAAGAAGGCGAAATTCAGCCATCCATGATGGAAGAATTGGATACCATAAGAGAAGAAATACGGGTTATCAAGGAAGGTGAGGAGAAGAAGTCATGGACCGCGGTCATCTCGGCAACACAAAAGAAAGTAGAGGCGGCCGAAAAATGGATTGAGGTTGCCAAGAAAGGGAAAGGTAAGGAAGCTCCTTCTACACTCACTCTTATTAACATGACCGTTGAAGAGGAACAAAGAAGGAGAATGCGGGCTCTACATGTGAAGGTAACTGGCCTCAAGGACATAAACAATGTGGAAACAAGCCTCACATCCATGATGGGGGTGGACAAACCTTCACACACAAAGGCATGGAGAGCAGGCAAGAAGAGTGATGGCCCGGAAAAATCTTCAAAAAGGAGAGCTCTCATACTACGCTTCCCCTCCTTGGAAGAGAAGAAGGAATTCTTGAGAAAGGGGCCTACTCTCAAGAAGACGGGTATTTTCCTCGGTGATGGTCTCACTCCCTCACAGCTTGCGTATATGAGGGAGATAATGGCAGAGATTATGGCGGCAAGGGAGAAGGGTAGAAATTTTAAAAGAGGTTTGAAGCAAGATACTCCTTAAGTTGTTTGAAGCAAGCTTCATGTTGTTCTTCCCAAAGTATTGTATCTCCTTTCTTTAGCAAGTCGGTTAGTGGTGCAGCTTTAAGAGCATAGTCCTTTACAAAGATTTTGTACCACCCTGTGATACCTAAGAACCCTCTGAATTCGGTTTGTGAAGTAGGTTGAGGCCATTTCACAATATCCTCGTCAGGATCAACAGAGACTTCTTTAGGTGAAATGATAAACCCTAAGTACAGACCTTAGGGGTGAAGAAGGTACATTTGCTTTTCTTTGCACCTTTTATAGAGATACTCGGTTGGTGATTGTAGAGCGACGCTCTACATGACGGTGTGAGACCTATGGGACCACACTGAAGATGGCTACTTGGAATTGTAATGGATCTATGAGGTTGGACGTTGGTGCCTTTGAGGACGGTTTCAGAGACAGGGACATTGTTTTCTTCTCAGAGACTCATCAGGTCCTTGGACAGCTTATGCCACATGTGTTGGGATACAGATGGTAGACAACACACAGTACAATCGCGAGATTTGAGCATAGGAGTAGAGGTTCAGGAGGAGTAGCAATTCTATTTAGGGAGGAGTTACAACCACTATTACATATTGTACGGAGAGATGATCATGCTAGATACATGTGCGTGAGGCTGAGAGCTGACACAAGCCGATTTCTATACATTGCCATATGTTACTTCCCCCCAGTACGTAAGTATATGCTGCATCCAGAGGATTTTCGCCTTTCTCTATACTAGATGATGATATATGGGAGTTTTCTAGGGATGGTGATATCATCCTCCTAGGAGACTTCAATGCCCGAACGGGAAACTCTTAGACAGTCTTCTACGACACTTCTGATGAGATGCTTAGAGAGCTGGATGTGGGTGAATTGGGGCTTGATAGATGCTCACATGACAGAGAGCAGACGGAGTATTGAAGATACTTCACAGAGATGACGACTACACACGGGTTAGCCATACTTAATGGCTTACAACGATTTCCTGGAGCACCTGGTTTCACATGCTTTCCACACAGACACAGGGCCAGTACAAAGGACTATGTCATGGCACAATCGAGCTTTATTCCTTGTATTCAGGATTTCATAGTGGGAGCCAGACCAGTGGGCGTAGCAGTGGATCATGCACTTTTGACATTGTCTGTTTCATTTCAGTATAGTACAACCCAGACATCAGGAGGCAAGTCACATACCTGTTATACATTTACACCAGAGACTGACTCGGTTTATACAGAGGAGATATATAGCCGTCTATGCACAACTGGTCCTGGCCTCTCAGCGGAGGAGTGCACCACTTTAACTGAGACACTGCATGGTGTAGCATCAAAGGCATACCCACACACTCAGACAGGTCGAAGGCGATATTCTAGGAGCATGCCTCTGAATAGTTGGTATGATGAGGAGTGCAGAGAGATGAGAGCCCAACTTCAGAGGGATCTTCTTTTAGGAATCATCACTTACCGACAATCTCGGATTGCTTCCCGGTGCCTTGTGCGATGGAAGAAACAAGCTTACTTGGCCCAGATGGAGCGAGACTTGTATCAGCTGTTCTTGAGTAGAGACTCAGGAGAGGCATGTCGATTCTTTCATCATGAGCACTCCCCTCCCCTATTGTTTACTTGTCCTGATGTGTGGGGCCAGTATGCCTCATCGTTATATATGGTTCCTAGACAGGACCCCCTTCGAGATCCTACAGAGCCATGCCCACCTACCAGCACCTTCTTTACCACTGAGATGGTAAAGAGAGCCATTGAGAGGATGAGGACCAGCAGGGTATATGATGATGGTCGCAGAGCACTTTACACATGCTAGAGATATGCTGGTAGAGGTTCTTGCAATGTTGTTCAATCGTGCCATGTGTGAGGGGTTACCTGAGACTTGGAGGTTGTCTACTATTGTGCCTATCTTCAAAGCAGGTGATCCTACCGAGCCTAGGAATTACCGCACTATTATGGTTGGGCACACATTGGCACGGTTGTATGCATCCATTCATGAGCAGCAACTGAGTAAATGGGCAGAGGTTGAGGGTGTACGAGCAAAGGGCCAAGCCAGTTTCAGGAGGGGTTTCTCCACTCTTGAACATATTCTGACACTCAGAGCCATCATTGAGAATGGCAGGTCACATGGGAGACGGATTTATTGTAGCTTTGTGGATTTTCGCAAAGCATTTGACATGGTACCGAGAGCTCGATTTATGCGCAGACTTCAGGAGATGGGGGTGCCCATAGTGTTGATTTGGGGGATTATGGCTCTATACAGATTAGTGATGGAACATGTACGCACTCCGGAGGGGATATCTAATTTAGTTCACTCCACCATTAGGGTGAAACAGGGTGGCCCATTGTCTCCTACTCTATTTGGTATGGATGTTGATGAGGTGTCTAATTACATTGACAGAGAGGGTGATAGAGGTGCCCAGCTGGCAGGGACGTGGATCCCATTGTTGTTATATGCTGATGATATTGTGTTGATCTTTGATTCACGAGAGGGTATGCAGCAACAGTTGGATGCATTACATAGTTTTTGTAGAGGATAGTGGATTGTCTGTAAACCTTGGTAAAACCAAGGTTATGGTGTTTAACACCACACCACAGTGGATCAGGAGATCAACACCGACTTTCACATCAGGTCAGGAGATTATAGAGTATACAGATGCATACACTTACCTTGGGGTTGTCTTCATTGGGCCAAGGTTTTCTTTGGGGAGAGGAGCAGAGACTAGACTGACTAGAGCTTTTGCGGCCTTGGGAGGCTTGGAGAGGATGTGTTCTCAGGTTCAGTTCCAGGAACCTCGGACAAAGTTATGGCTCTTTGATACTTTAGTAGCCTCAGCTATGTTGTATGGGGTGCAGATATGGGGACCTTCTATAGGCCAAGATGGTTGTAGACGTATGGAGAGGCCCTTGGTATCTATGATCTCTCGATTGATCTGTACCCCACGCTATCATTCGAGCAGAGCTAGTTGCCCCTCCTATGGAGATTGAGGGGCTTACCAGATAAGTCTCCTTTGTGCACAACTTGTGGGATACTACTAGAGATAGATATGCTAGACTGGCCCTTGAGTCTTCCAAACAGTTAGCTCTTCAGGGGGACACTTCATGCTGGTATGCACAGATGACACCATGGTTTCAGACGCATGGCTTCACCATGGACAGGCTGCCCCCTTTCCAGTACTCTCTTGAGGCACCCTCGATGTCTCTTACACGGGTGGAGATTACTAGACTCATCCAGCTGGATACCAGGAGGACATGGATAGAGCCGCCACAGGAGTTGGCACAAAGATGGCTTTCTACAGAGAGCATCTTCTTCACCCCACATGAGATGGGTTTGTGATTCGACCCAGCTACATGGACACACATCTGTCTCGTGGTTTGCGGTTGGCCTGTTCTGCCAGGTGTGCTGCCACCTTGCAGCCCCTTGCAGCCTTGACAGCCTTGACACGTTCTTATCCCATCCTTACCACTTGTTCAAGGCAGCCCATATATTTTGTGCCGTGACAGCTCAAGACAGAAGCCACAGTTCTTGACTTTCTAAGCCATCTTCCCTTGAACATAAACAGCTGATTGCTATTTTCTCTTGCTGAATTCAATACGATAACATGTGATTATATAGGCAGAAAGGATTGATAAAAAAATCTTAAAAAATTCAGAAGTATGGGATTCTGTGGGGAATGCCTCACCTTGCTGTCTAACTGCATCATTGCTTCCGTATTGCTGGCCGCATACCAAGCTGAAGTAGGGTCTCAAGGTGTTTTTCGTGTCCTAGTATTTGAAATAGTGACAGTCTCATCTGCTGAGATGGAAAAGGAGTTAAGAGTCCTGTCAAGTTGATTTCTTGATCTAGTAATGTCAATGAAGGCATAGACTCCGTTGACATGATTTGTTTTGGGACTGGAAAGTCTACTGTCATCTTTATATACAGTACAGAGGATTCTTGCAAGCCATTGAAATTTTATTTTGATAACAATGTCTGATGTACACTGAGCTTTTAGAGTTTGTTGATGGATTCATTAGTCCCTTGTCGCATTTGTCACTTGTACATTCTCGTAGCTTGTTGTTGAAAGGGAGCTGTTTAGAAATGTAATGGGATGACGATTTTATATTGCAAACAAGAAATGGTCAAGATGTTGATGGGTGCTTAATCTGTAACATCGAGTGAAAGCGTGTGGCTTTGCCTAATTTGTTGTCTTTTTCAATCTTAAATTAGGTTATGATTGATTTTTAATCTGTGCAGCCTAGGGTGGTGGAGCGTCACTTTCGTGACCTTACTGAAAGATATGGATCCGTTGTTGCAGTTGATCTTGTTAATCAGGTGATAACTTGTTCAAAAAAAAAAAACTTGTTCAACAAGTCCTTGTAGGAATATCTGTTTGAGTATTTGCTTCTTCCCCAAAAGACTGGCCTCTTGGATGCAAATAATTTCTTGTATGCAGCATGGAAGTGAAGCAGTTTTGGGAATGGCGTATGCAAATGCCATGCAAAATCTTACAACAGTCAATCCAAATATACAGTACTATATTGCCTTCTTCCAAAATATATTCACAAGATTCTTCTACTAACGATACGATCATTTTTATATTGGCTCTTGTATTTTGCAGCTATGTTCCTTTTGATTTTCATCGGATATGTGGTCAAGTAAAATTTGAAAGATTAGTCTCCTTGTATGAAGATATCAAGGATAAATTAAGCAAGCAAGGGTATGTCTGTGTTAGGAGCTTATATTTTCAGTAACAATATTAAGCAAGGAAGGGTGTCTTTGTGTTAGGAGCTTATAGTTTCAAAAAAGATGGATCAGGCTGTCTCTGTGGTGCTCTTGTCTTTGTCAAGTTACTGTTCTTGTTCTCTTAAGCACCAAAATCAAACCACATGGTTTTCATGGTGCAGGTACTTCTTGATGATGAACAGCGGTAATATTGTGGAGAAACAAAATGGGGTTGTCAGAACAAACTGTATTGACTGTTTGGATCGAACAAATGTTACACAAGTATGTGTGCATGATTTGTTTTATTTCGATGCAATATCTTTCAAAGAAGGATTCATACATGACGCACGTCACTCAAGATCACTTGTCCGTTATGTTCTGAGGGGTTTTTGCTAATTATTTCCACAATAGAATGATTGAGTTGGTCCAAAACCTATTTTTTTGTTTTACTTCACAAAAGTTCCAGGAGATTTTGCTACAGATTGAGGGGCACAATGCAGAGTAGACAAATCCTAGTGTTTTTGGAGTTGGGCCAAGATGTTTACCTCGGAACCTTTTTGGATTACAGATCGCTTCTACACTAGTGACCACTTGTGTGACTTGGGTGGGACAGTTGGCATTCTGGCAGGGACTTCCTTTTCGGACCATGCACCAGTGATCCTTACAGTGACAGATAGGCAGAGGAGGGGGAGGGGGAGCATGATGCTTCGCATCCCTTAGAGGGTCTTTCTGGACTCTACGCTTAGAGAGCGAGTGGAGGCTCTTTGAACAGAGTGCTTAGACATGCAGGATTCTCTTGCTGACAGAGTGGCCTCAGGACTAGCTCAGCTTAGTTGATTCTTTCTTCAGGAGTCTTTGGCTCGCCTGGCTGCAGAGAGAGAGGAGCAGCGTCTTTGACAGGGCGTTGCTTCCTTGTAGAGGATGCAGGAGCAGCATCCAGACAGTCCTTGGTTGGAGGAGCAGTTACAGCAGGCTCGCCAGGAGCTTGTTAGCACAGAGGAGAGGTGCATGAGTTTGCTTTCCATCGACAGGCATCTCAGTGGATGCAAGTGGGTGACAAAGTGACAGGTGCTTTCTTTGAGGCAGTGGGACCTCGGCATTCGCATGCCAAGGTCAATCAGTTGAGGAGGCCGGACGGGTCAGTTGCTTCAGAGCCAGAGGACAATGCGTGCAGTTGCTACTGACTTCTACCGCGATTTATTGTCTGCAGAGCCTCAGTCGGAGCGTCAAGATGCATGCAGAGAGCAGGTGTGGGCGCAGATGCCTTGTCTTGTGACTGAGAAGATGCACCAGAGGCTTGAGCTGCCTCTTCAGCTAGAGGAGCTGCACACGGCTCTTAGTGCACTCCCTCGTGGTAGCTGTCCAGATGAGGATGGCTTGACTCCTAGTTTTTTCTTAGAGTACTGGGACTTGCTTGGCCCAGATCTCTTTAGTGCTTTTCAGTACATCCTGCACACAGGAGAGATGCTTGACAGCATGAGTGAGGGCCTGATCTACCTCATTTCCAAGGAGGGTGGCTCCTTGGATGAGATTCGACAGTGGCGCCCCATCACCATCCTCAACTCAGCCTACAAAATTCTTGCCAAGGCTTTGAGTTTGAGGACAGCCACAACTAGAGCGCATTATACATGGGACTCAGACAAGTTTTGTCAAGAAGCGTAGTATCCTTGACAACATCTTTACTTTTTGGGACGCTTTTGCCCTTGCGTGGCTCCGTGGTGAGGATCTGGTGATTCTTCTTCTCGATTTTGAGAAGGCCTACGACAAAGTTGACTGGGACTTTCTGGAGGGCACTCTACGCAGGATGAGCTTCTCAGATGCTTGGTGTCAGCTTTGTACAGACGGGATCACAGTCAGGTACTTCTGTCAGGAGGTAGAGGTGATCGCTTCATGCTCACACGTTCGGTTAGACAGGGCTGCCCTCTTGCCACCTTCCTCTTTCTGTTCTATGCTGAGGTGATGAGCAGGTTTTTGGTGTCGCAGCAGGTTGGTTTACGTGGCTTAGCACTTCCTGTTCGGGGAGATGAGCTACTGGACACTGTGTTTGCAGACGACTCAGCCTTGTACTTGGATGGCCAAGAGGCCAACCTTCACAGGTGTGAGCAGGCTCTTGAGACCTTCTGTTGTGCATCTGGCGCACTGGAGAAAGACTGTGGCTTTCTCGGTTGGTAGTGCTCTTATACCCGATTGGATGCCAGGTGAAGGTTTCAGGTGGATTCCCCGAGGGACTGCAGTTCGGTACTTGGGCTGTCAGGTTGGTTTGGACTTCTCTCCCGAGCAGCAGATTGCTCCCCTCCTCCTATCTATCAGGAGGAAGTCGTTACATTGGAGCTCCGCACGACTTTCTCTAGCAGGCAAGAGGTATAGTGGCCAACCAGGTGTTGTTGGCTACTATGTGGTACATCACTTCTTGCTGGATTTCTCGAGTTCTTCTATCAGCCAGGTAGAGAGGCTGATCAGGAACTTCCTTTGGTCAGGGCGTGACACTCAGATAGCCCGGGCCAAAGTGGCTTGGCAGGTCATCACTCTTGTTCTCAGGGAGGGCTTGGGATCATAGACCCAGCACAACAGATATAACCGGCCCGTACAACGTAGAGGGCGGTACTATTTCAATTACCTGTTAACTTTACACAGAGCACTGAGAAGGGAAGAGAACACAGTTGTGTCCAGCGACTAGAATGTCACTGCGCACACGAGACCGACACCCTGTAGGCCCCAAAGACTGGCGCCCCTTTCGGTATTTCTTTATTCAAATTAAGGTAGACGATCCGACCACTTAGCACAAGCTTTCACAAAGCTGTCCAAACCTGGCGAGGGCTGAAAACGCAGGTTTTCGACCGGATTTCGACAGCATAACGGCGCAAAAACCCCTGTAGGTCAAAAACACCTGTCTAGGACGGATTCCCTCGATATCTGGAAGCTTTCTGGTGAGCTGTCACAGAAATTCAGCGGGCTTTAATTCTCTGTTTTTCACTGCCGGGAGCCCAAAAGCCTGTACACGCATCCCAAGGCTCTCACGAGGCTCCCCCGATGTTCCCTTGCAGTTTAGGTGCGAAACCCTAAACCTGCAGAAAAACACAGCAGGCTGTAATTCCCTGTTTCGGATCGTTTTTAGCGGAGCGAACACGCCTACGCGTGTCCCAAGGGCTCCCGCACGCAATGGGACAGTTCCCTTGTGAATTGGATGAGTTTTCACGTGAGAAAACTCTCCAAACTGGCAATCTTTCGTGATGGAACTGTGCGTACCTGTGGGGGATTAGCAATTAGCTAATCCGGTTTGTGTTCAGAAGGCTCTTGCCTTGGCAAACGCGCATAAACCCCCAGAACTGTACATAGGTCAAATGAGAAGCCCACTAGTGGGGCATAACATACTGTACGTAGGGGAGAAAGAGAGCAGTATGTAGCGTGCGGGGCATCACTCTCGTCACCATACTGTGCATAGAGGGCAAGGTAAGCATTCCATAGCTTCTGTACCTGCTACAATCCACCTGAGGCTGAAAATGGCGCCCCCTTTGTTGATATGCAGCTCGTTTTTACCTCCCAAAGTGGCAGAATCGCTCACAGGCTGACACGTCGCCCAGTTTCCGAGTTTGGGCTTTCCCTGCTAAAAATATCTCAACTGGTGCGTCAGTTGACTTGGCAGCAGAGCAATAAAATGTTCCCCTTGTCATTCCAGAGCTAATGACGCGAACACATTTTCCGGTCAAAAATAGCAGTTCCCTAAATTTTAGGAGATGCTTCCATGCGTCCGTATCGGTCTCTTGACCATCATTGAAGACTACCATTTGACCAACATCTACAATGTGGGTTAATTTACTGGCCCCTTTTAACTTATAAAGTTGCAGTGACTTGACGAGTGGCCCAAATTCCAGTTTGGCGCACACGAGCTTCCATACTCATCAGAATTCAGTGCTAACTGGCCCGGGCAGTCCCTGTCTGACCGACCTAGATCCCCGACGTGAGAAACCCATTTGGCTGCAGCCGTTTCACACTAGCCATGAAATGTCCACTTGCACCTTTTCAAGGGTTTTGGGACAAACAAGTAAAAATAAAATAAATATATCTAATACTTATTTACGGAAGGCAACAGGAAAAATACATCTCTTGGTGACAGCAGAGCAGAGCCCTTCTCGGGAAGTTCATCGTCAGAGGACTTCTTCCAAGTGAGGAGCCTTGGAAGGAGTTCTTGTTGCAGCGGCTTCGTGATAGGGTGCCTCAGGCTGGAGGCCCCTGGCGACCTTTGACCAGACGGATTTTCACAGAGATGCGCAGAGTTGGCTTGAGCAAGAGACTGGAGGACCGCTTCGCTGTGAGTTTGCTCCGATCTTGGGAGCATCTGCAGCGAGGCCTAGACTCTAGGTGACTGGTTACAGTTTTCAGGCTTGTCAGAGGAGCTTCAGGGCTCTTAGCTCCAGGGCATGAGAGGGGTGCAGAGCATGTGTCAGGACATCTCAGAGGCAGTACGAGCGGAGTGGCTCACACCTCTCGAGTCAGCAGTGCCCAGATGGATGGGAGCCTTCACGCGACTAGAGGTTCTCATCTCAGTTCGGGCTTGCTCTGAGACTGTACCTTCCCCGTTTTTTGAGATACAGGATGAGGGACGCTTACATCGAGTTGCAGTAGAGGCCCCGCAGGGGGCAGAGTGTTGTTTTCAGAGGATCCGAGTGGTGGGCATCTGTGGGAGGACTTGTGTCATTGATCCTGACCCAGCAGCTCTCGAGACAGGACATTGGTGACTGTGGGCTTGGGAGAGCTGTCCACTGGCACGAGTACAGTGGGATCCTGGAGAGTGTTTTTGAGGGACCCTTTTTCCTCTTCAGACCACCCAGGTGTCCCTTTCTTTCAGTACACTATTCGGCTGGGACGTCACATACTACGTCACATACTGGCAGCACAGAGAGAGGCTCGCCCTGCTGCAGCACCTCATTGGCAGGAGGAGGGTCTCACAGCTGAGTTCTTGGCAGCTTTTTGGGAGAGGTTGTGTGACTCCAGACAGCCGAGGCGAGTCACTTTGTTCCAGTGGCTGGTGGCACACAGAGCTACAGCAGTTGGGAGCTAGCTTGTACATAGTGGTCTCTCGGCTGTACGTGCAGCTTGTGACCATCTTGTGGAGAGTCAGTGTCACTGTCTTTGGGATTGCCCTTTGGCACAACAGGTGTGGCGTGTGGCATCGTGTCCTTCGGCTGATGCCAGCTCTTTCCACGGCTCGGCAGTACACTTGGGGGACAGCTGCTTGGTCCACTCTCACGGGCCCGGCACTTCAGTTTGAACTATCTTCCACCAGTAGGATGATAGTGATGCAGGGGGGGCGACCTACACTCCAGCCTGCCACAGAGCTTACTCCACAGGAGTGGTGCAGTGAGAGAGAGGAGTGCTGGGAGCTCATCAGTAGCCTGACACTCTGGTTCATCTGGCGGGCCCGCTGCTTCCGCATCTTTGAGGCTCGCCTTGTACCACCAGCAGAGACTGTTCAGGATCTTTGGCTAGAGCTAATCCATACTCTCGGAGGACAGTTCAAGAGACTCCGGGGCAGCTCCGACCGCATGCGGGAGCGCAAAGAGGCTTTCCTTCGACTCTGGTGCCCTGGACCTTTCTTCACCATGGTTCAGGGTGTGCTCAGATGGCACTACTGCCCACCTGTGTGGCTCTCCCTTCCTCCAATCTCTTGATTTAGCCTCATTGTACATATGCTGTTTTTTCATTGGGAGAGTCTCCCCACTATGATTGTTGTAGTCCTCTCTTGTAGAGGTGGTTGTAGCCCTATGGGCAGTTTCATTAACTAATAGAAGGATTTTTTTCTCAGAAAAAAAGAAGAAGTTATAATCACTTCAAAAGAAAATCTCATGTACAATGAGAACATTATGGATATTGGGCAGAGAAGAGTGGGGGAGTCCATGCAATACGTCCCCCTGCTCACCCATCTCCCATAAGTCCCTTTTCCTTCGCCCTTATGTACCCCACCATCACCCGAGAAGCACGCCTAGTGGTTATGGGCCACTTAAGGCCTCAGGATAACGGCTCTTAACAGAGGTTGAATACTACTATGTAAAGGTGGTAACCAAAGATGTACACATGGCAGGCACAGCTAAATTGCTCATACCCTTCCAGTATTGCACCAAACCCTACCTGCCAAAGGAGAGCCTGTCTCAGGTGATAATTATAACTTTTTCAAAAATATTGTCAACATTGATCACAAGTAACTACATCTTTTGACACCTGGATGGCTAACTTGGTTTTGGTAGATGTTTTTACAAAAGTTTTCTTTCATTGTTAATCACTTATGCTTATAATATTCTTATGGCATTTTTACTCCGTGAGTTTCTGGATTGGGGTTTGTGGTTGGTTCTCTCTGTAGCTATGAAGCTCATGCTGCTTTAGATGTTGTGTGGTAACAACTAAAAGCTTGTTTTATTTTGGGAATTCTCTTCTTCTTAATGAGGTTTTGTAGCCCTTGTCAATCTTCAGAAGACATCAATTCTACTTGCATTTATGACCTGTTTTCTTTTTGTATTCTGAAATCAGAGCTTGCTGGGCAGAAAATCTCTAGAGGTTCAGCTACAAAGGTTGAACATTTTTGAGCAGTCAGATACCATCGACAAGTTTCCAAGCCTGGATGTCAAACTCAAAACATGTAAGCTGCTTTGACCCATTTTCAGTCTCACTTGACAAGAATACAAACAATTTTCTCGTCTGGAGTGGTGAGACGACCTGATTGTAGATTCCTGCCCACCTTCATATTTGTTATGCTGCAGATAACAGTAGTTTGTGAACAGTTTTATGAACAGACTTTTGGGTCGTGATAGATTCAGTAAATAATGAATATATAAGAGGGGATTACATTGTCAGACATGCCAGGTTTTCATGAGTGTAAGTGGAGAGATATGTACTTGTTTATTTGAGTCGACTGTTTTTGCATGGTGCCAAATGTTGAGCTATGTCTCTCAATTTAGCTTGTATTTTGGTACTATGAAGTCAGTGGGAGGGGATGACAGGTAATAGTTAGCCCTCTCGTGAAAGGACAGAACAGCAGTAGTTAATCATATTATGAAAGGGCCGCCATCTAAATAGTGAGACGAGAACGCACTAGGGTTAGTTTAGACAAGCCGCTGTATTATTAATGGGCAGTGAGCTCATAGTTGTTGCAACCTGCACTTTCTCGAAGGTTACTACTACCCCATGTGCAGAGCACTTGGTTTATCAAATGAGCTGTTGAAGAAGATGTCGTACGAGTGTCACTTTCTATCGCGGGCATTGCTTGAAAATGTGCAACTCATAGAATCGTGTGTTGGTGATGGCTAGCTTTGTCGTTGTTTTTGATATAGCAATACTGTTGGATCATATTTTGAGGGGCATGGATGTCAAAATACAGAGTCACCACCTGCCTTGTCTACTTGTAAATGTCACTAGATAAACTCCAGTATAATATGTCTCTGAAGGCAATAGTTTCAATATTTGTTGTTTCGAGCTCAGGGGGTCTAGCATGGGTCAGAAGGTGCTACATCTTAACCCAGCATGCTTGGAAGTTCTTGGTATCAGTCAGGCCAAAATGGGAGTTGAATCTTTGTTGATGGAATGAATCATTGTCTTGAATCTTGAAGATTGGGTCAATCTTTTTTGTGAACTACGTCTGTAGCTATATTTTCAGCTGCCGAGTGTATTAATGCATGGGTTCTTGTTATTTCCAGTATGGGCCGATCATGGAGATAATGTAAGCATTCAGTACTCTGGAACATCTGCTTTGAAAGGGGACTTTGTGAGGTGCACCCATTTATATACAAACAAAATTTTTAGTTTGAAATCGAAAGGATTACTTGTAATTATGGTTTCCTGTTTGTAAGGCTTCCTTGTAAAACTGATTGGGAAGAAATCATCTTCACAGGTTTGGGAAAAGAACAGTTCATGGTATGTTGAAAGACGGCTACAGTGCTCTTGCACGGTATTATTATAACAACCTGCATGATGGTAAGAGACAGGTGCGTGGTCTCTGGTTCTGTACTCGCTTACTTTTGACCGTACCATCTTGAAGCCTGTGACTTGTATATCATATGCCCTTAGATTGAAATTTGGACACGTATCACATATATGCCCTTAGATTGAAATTTGGACACGTATCACATATATGCCCTTAGATTGAAATTTGGACACGAAGGTCGGTTGAAGTTGATGTGAACAAGCCAAGCCAAGCTTGGAGGCTGCAACTTTTTTAAATTTTAAACGTGGTCTGCAGGATGCTCTTGACCTTGCAGCTGGACACTACACAGCATCGCGGGAGTTTTCCTTCAGAGAAGACAGAACTTCAGTAAAAATATTGACAGTGAGTGATAATAACTGTCTAGTGTATTTTTTATGCTTCTTAGTCCTTGTGAAATGAGTAAACACTTATAGGAACATGAATTACATCAAAAAGCTAATCAGATGAGACGATGCAAACACCATTCTGGTCCTTTGCTCAACGCTTCAAGCTATCATATGACAGCACAAATAAACTAAGCATACTGTTGCTCATTACATTGGTTATCTGGAGGGTGGACAATATCGTAATCCTGTTGCTCTTTGTCCTACGATTTCAAATTTTCTCCGACACAGTAGAACTTGTGCCTTCAACAAACTCCAACTCCTTACCACTTTGGGTACCACCTGCCAAATAAAGAACGACTGGAACTTAGCACTTAGTCACAACTGAACTGAAAGAGAGTATTACACTGTAGACACAGAGTGGCGGAGTTCCACTCCTAGAAGTATTGGCCCTAAACCCTGGCACCTCTTTCGGTATTTCTTTTGTATTGATCTTAAGAGACTACAACTGTTGGAGGAGTGCACTCTGCAATGTGCTACCAAGCTGATCTGTAGGATTGCACTCCTCCCGTAGTTGTACTCTATGAAGATGTTTTTAAAATGAGAAATCATCAGAAATTGTACCTTCAGAGATTTCTATGTAAGCCCCATTTGGATTGTTGATGCATAGATGTTACTATTCTAACTACGTCATTTCATAAACTGCAGTATCTCCCACTTGTAGCAGCTGCCGTATTTGCTGGGCTTGTGTTCACGACAAAGTCACTTCGAAATTGTAAGCTTGCGGCCACATTGTATCATGAAAAATTTAACTAGCGGATATGTTAACACAATCACTTGTAATCTTGCGCTATTTTGCAGCACGACAAGATGGCTACCAGCTCTTGTATGCATTTGTTTGGGGCACCCTCACTATAGGTATCACGGCACTGGTTCGAAGGAACGGTCGTCACTTTACGAGCCGGCCACATCTTTGCAAGTTGAATTGACAAAGTCGTCTGTTCTTGAATTGTCATTCTTGGGCCTCAAGAGAGTATATACAGCAATGTTTTGCTCAATTGGCGCACATTGATTGCGTTGAGGATAGTTCAACGGAATAATCGCATGGTTTGTATGATCTGATTGGCAATATATTGCATAGTAAAGAAATTCTGTAGACGTTCTCTTTTTTGTCTTGGCACTTAAAACTGATGCTGTTGGGATTTAGCCCTATTTTGTCTCATTTGCTTTCACATATGCAATCCAAGGTTTAAATAAGGTTTTCCTTTGCTTGCTTGAACTACATTGCTCTAATGGAAGGGACAAATTATAGAGTTATAGGGTCCCATTTATAGGATTCCTTAACCGCTCTTCTTAACAACTAATGGTGTGTTTGCATGCAGGGCTTGTTCACACTGGTTGGTGGACATTGCTCAGGTGCCCATCCTGAAGTCCAAGGACATGAAATGTTATGTCCCTAGACATCAAGGTGGGTGCCTGAGCAGTGTCTGAACAGTGTGAGCATGCCTTCTTAACCTTCCTTCAACTAAGGGTGTGTTCACACGGAAGGCCTGTTCACACATGTTGGACACTGGTAGAGTGGTGGGCATTCCATTGCTTTTTCCGTCATTGATATTCTAAAAAAATCTTTTTTTTATTTCTCCTTGACACCCTGGAGTTATATGAAGTTTTCGCTGTCATATATTGCTTCACATAGTGTCAACGTATAAAAGGAATGTCTCTATACGTGATGTGTTTACTTCATATTTGTTTCAAAGTGAATATGCAACTATTGACAAACTATACAATTCAGGCAAAGGATGATAGTATTTTCAAACTCATTACAAAGAGATGATTGTACTCTATTCACATCTACAACAAATTTGTACTCGTTGAGGTATACCATCTCATAGCATGCCAAAGTCCACAATTGTTGCAGGCTGCTTTTTTGTCTATCAGCTGTAATGTGGAGACTCGGTTGTATTTTTGTCACACTCAACAAGTAATTTCTATAAATGGGTGCAATGTTGAGACTCTTTACTCTCCTATTCTATAGAGTTGTAAATGGCTGTCACAATAGAATGGTAGGGGGTCATACTATGTGCTTTTCTATTCCAAAGGCAAAACATTATGGTGAAAAAAAGTGTCTCCGTGGACATAGTAGAACAAGCATTCAATGATCAAGAAAATTGGCACTTGAAGACACTCTTATCAATGAAACAATTTAGTATCTCATTTATAGGTGTTGCAAAAATTAGAGGGCTGGTAGAAGTTATGTTAGGTGCTATCTACTAATAGCATAATATGGTGGAAGGGCTCCCCTTTACACGCATCGCAATCTGTGACCTGAAGGCTAAAGTCCAAAACGAAAAAAAGCCCAGATGCACGCGAGGAGGAGGGAGAGAGGGGGAGAGAAAGAGGCTGTCGAAAGCGGCCGGCCGTACTAGTAACTATAATTTCATAGCATAGCTCCAAACATGGTCCAAAACCGACGTAAAATTCAATGAAACAAAAGTTTCTATTAGGACATCCACACACACAGGGTGGAAGAACAACTCTCTTTCTAGTGCATGCATACCATGGGAGATTTTTGCTTTTTCTCTTCCACCTTTCCCAAACTCTCTTTGGTCCCCTTGCTCCTTGGCCTTGCTTTGTTATTTCGCCTTGTGTAAATATCAAAACGGTGAAAACCTCCTCTCTTGTGTTTGGCTTGGAAGTGATGTCAAGGTGTTTTTCTTCCACCATTTCTAGGTGGAGTCCACCCTTAGTGCACGATGCACGCTAAGGTTGTGCGTGTAGATTGAAGGGGGGAAGGGAGAGGGCGGGGGGTTTCAAGTTTGTCATTTTCCCATGCTTAGATTTTGCTTGGATACGCAACTGAGTGATTCTTGTAAGTTGTGAGTTGGTTTGAATAGTGGCAAGAGCTCGATATTGTTTTGCTCTTCTAGCTTAATTTGTCACCTTCCCATGCTTAGAATTTGCTTGGATACACAAGTGAGTGATTCTTGTAAGTTGTGAGTTGGTTTGAATGGTGGCAAGAGCTCGATAATATTTTGATCTTCTAACTTAAAGAACTTGTCCACTTGAAAAGCCTAAGAAATATGGCATCCAAGGTTTAAAAGCCCATGAAAGAGGTAGAGCAATTGTTTGCAAGAGCTCTCAAGGGAGTTTGAGGTTTGGTGAAGTCCATTTTTAATTTTGGTAGTCATGAGCCATTTGCTTAGGAGGAGAAGCTAAGTGGTACAAGGGAATATTGAAGGAATGAAACTTTTAATCAAAGTCTTAATTGAATAAAGGAGAAATTATTCAAGTTCAAAAGATACGCCATTTTGCTAATATTGGTTTTTGCAAACAAAGAATAAAAACTATGCAAGTTTTATGAGCTTGTCCAATAGCCTTGCACCACTGTTGTCTTGCCCTCGCCAACAAACTAGGGCGCTGGCAAACAGGTTTAAACAGAATTTTGTAATGTTGTTAAATAATCTCTACACCTAGAATCTCATTGCGTAGACAGCGTTTCAGAACGTCGAATGCCACCTAGGGTTGCCTTTGGCTCTGCGTACTGCTCTAACAACGACGTGCTAAGATGTCGCTGCATGTGCCAATTTTTCTTGTGTTTTGAGATGCCCGCGAGAGACCAAGAAAAGAACACGCTATTGTGTATATATTTATGAAAAGCCTAACATATATAGAGCAATTGACCATGCAAAATGGAACTGACCTTTCCTGTATGCTTCATATGAGCATGTTTCCACGGGCTAACATCGCTGATCAGACCTGGGTTTGAATACCCAATAGTTGCATGTCAAGATAACGGCGTACTCATAGTCCATGCTTTCTTGAAATTGTGAATGCTGTTCAAATTCACGATGTCAAAAAAAAATCGTATTGTTGATAAACACTTTTTTGATCTGTAAATGAGTATCAATGTGAATAAAATTTGAGCTTTTGCCCCCTTGGATTGCAAAATAATGTAAAGCTAGTAAACTTTTTTTGAATGAGATGGTAATTTTTTTCCAAGGGTAATCAATGTGCTATTGATGAAGCCTTTGTGGTTTCTCAAAAGAGAAGTGTGTGTTGTCACCTCTAGTGATCCTTTTTTCGGTAGCAAATATGTGATTTCAATTGTCATGACAATTAATTTCTAACCTTCTGAAAGTATTTACTTGGTAAGCCAAAGCTTCTTTTGACAAATAAGGCCAGGGTATTGAGCCATTTGGCTCAATTCTGACCTACACCAGAAGTGAATATCCTGATTTTGATTTGCTCTTCCCTTTTTCCTTCATCCCTGATTATATTGAGTTCTCTTGTTTTGGATCAGACCTCATGGGCAACATGCCGTCGTGCTAACAGAGGATGCCCTCATGTTCAATGAGATGAGAGGTCATTGTGATGACTACAGTAGCATGAGTGCAAGCTCCAGACAAATTTACTTGACTTTCCTTGCAAAAAGCATGATGTAACAATCCACTTCAGGTATTGCAGTCTTTTGTAGTGCAAGTCCCACACTCCTATCTAAGTTGTTGAACTTCATGGGCAGTATCATGGTGCCAAGGACCGTGTAAATAATCCATATGAGTACAATCGTGATATTCTGGCTGTAAACCATGAACTTGAATAGCCATGAAAATGAAGTACTCGAGAAGATTTTCCTTACACAGCTCTGGATTTCGTTTTTCAGTGCTGCTGCTATAAACAAAATACTCGAGAAGCGTAAGAGGTCTAGGTGTGACAATATGATATTGATATATCATGGCTCTTCTATTGAGACAAAGGAGCTAAAAAGGAGCAGGGAAATCGTGTCTTATCAAGCGGACAAACAACATACCTCGTTAAAATATTACCTGTAAAAATGATAAGACGCCCAGACGATTTATTCACATAGCTTCATTTAAACAATCTTCTTTGGCCAAAGAGAGAAGAAAGTAGTAGAGAATCTGAATTTTCCTTGGGAAGGATAGATACAATGGATATGCTTGCTGTTAACAGGGGGAAACTCAAAGACCCACAAAAGGAGCTTGACCATGACACTAAGTTGAAAGATAAGAGAAAACACAAAAGCAGTGGTGGTGGTAGACATGATAGCAAATGAGAACGCCATAATCAATGTGATGGAAAAAGTAGTAGAAGAGATGCTAATTGTAGATTATCGTAGACATGATTTAAAGGATGATGGATATTGTGGTAGACATGATTGACAAAGAGAAGGTATGAAAGATGAAGAGAGCATCAGAGAATATAAAAGGAATTGTAGCCACAGTGATGATGATTGGAATACTCACAAAGATCACGATGATTGTAGGTATAGATACAATGTATGTGTTGTCATTGATGATGATGATGAATGTAGAGATGGGAGCAAGAGAGATTCAGAGGAATGCAGTTTAGGGCTCATCTTTAAAAAATTGTTTGACAAGATTTGCATCCAGCACCTACTTTAGTGTACGACGTTGATCGAAAGTTGTGGTATGTACCGCCACTAGGGCTAGAGGAAGGATGTTGTAAGCCTTATGTCATTTTTTGAAATACAATGCTTCCTTAGGTTTAGCTTAGCTACATTTATTCCTCACTAGTGCATGCTCAATCGCGATCATTGAATCTATCTGTTAGATAGACATGTACTTCGTTTCTCACAGTTTGGCAATTTAACTTATATAGTGCAATACTTGATGCACTTTGTATATGTTTATTCCTAGGCGGTTATCTGAATATATGTATGTCCTTGTTTGGCAATTCATCTTATATATTGCAGGCCAATGTTCTCCTTTGCGTAACTGTTATGGAGCACGAGGACAATCCTTTATCCCAGCATTTTCCTCCTCAAATACGTTTTGCACTAGGTTCTGTGATTGACAACCAAGACTTCCCTCCGATTATGATAAATGTAGCGCTCTCTCTCTCTCTCTCTCTCTCTCTCTCTCTCTCTCTCTCTCTCTCTCTCTCTCTCTCTCTCTCTCTCTCTCTCTCTCTCGTTTTATGAGAAATAAGAGAAAATTGACTACGCTTGATTTAAAGTAACAAATACATATGCAATTCTTTTTTAAAAGGTCGTCAATATCGTGAAATTGGACCATTTTATAGACATCTATAGATGTAATCAATCATCATATACACAATTCTTTTTCAAAAATTCGTCAATGCGCTTTGTACTTTGTTTACCTCAGTGCTAGATGCTTGATGTCAATCTATGTATGTCCTGTTAGGCTCTATAGAAACTTCCACCAAGAAAGACTAAGTTTCCATCTTAATTTGACCACTTAAGTCTGAAGAAAATAAAAGAGAACAAGAGGAATTGATTAAAGTGCTTATAAACATTGTTAAGTTAGAAGTCTATAAAAGAGCAAGAATAATTGTTTTTTTGTTGTCTCGATCACATGTATAGGTCAAGGACGGATGAATCTATTTTGAGTACCCTTGATCAAAGATACATGACAAAAGAGATTACATAGAGTAATTATAGGAGTCTAAACAAAGAAACTAGCTATGTTAATTTCTAGTTAAAATTACTCATTAGACTCCAAGTTTCAAGTTTGTTTGGGAAGCTTTAGGATAAAGTTAAAATTCACTAGGGTTAGTTAGTTTCAAGACCATCTTCTCACTGTGCCAAGATTTTGCACAGAAGATAAAGTTTTACTAGCCTAAGGGTTAAGTTTTACCTTTACCAAAGTCAATAAATTTAAAGCCTAATTTAGTAGGTACGCTTTAATCCATGTTGGCTTCATGAAGTTTCTAAAGAATTGTGCAAAGGTTTTGCATCCAGGCCACTAAATTCAAAGGTAAGTCTATGGTATTCAATTAATGCTAGAGAAAATTAAAAGCCCAAGGTTATATTAGTCCCACCATATTTGGTAAGTTGACCCTAGGCCTTCTCTTCCAAGGCTGCACCACACGTCCAAAGTATCTCATACTTGCTTTGTGGGTGGTTGGACAAGTGTGAGTATGTAGTCATGCCAAAGACAAGTCAAAAGGAATAGGAGGCAAGTTGGACAAGAATAGCAAGGTAGGGGAGGGTACAAGTGTTAGCATATGCACTTAGAGTGCCGAGAAAAGAGCTAACATATACACAAGGAACTCTAATCATGGTACAACATAATCAAGAGAATATAATTAATATTGATAACTTGGTTTTAGCACCTGGTGTAGCCATCGATGATGGTCAAAGAGTTGTCAACAATCTTGTTGACAAGCTTCAAGAAGCCATGAAAAAGCCTAATTTTCAAGCAGAGTTTCAAAGCCGAATACAAGCTCTTCAAGTTTCTCCAAGTACTCAAGAAGAGAGATCTCCTACGTGGCCTCCTAGTGAGACCTCCAAATGAGGAATCTCTTTTGGTCATGAGGAGGAAATACTGAAAGGACCTCCAAGGAAAACTGTTCAAGAATAAGCCATGTGTCAAGAACTTTCAAGAGAGAGGTATGAAAGTGATACCCCCATCACCTCCAGAAGTGATGCGCCTCCAAGAAGGCGGCAAGCAAGGTGGTCACCTAGTCCTCCCAAGCTGAAGAGGAAGTCATCAAGCACTCCCTCTACTGCCAATCCCAAGAAGGGAGGAAAAAACTCAAGAAGGAGGAAGAAGAGAATTCGGTCACCATCCTCTCCTTCTTCTTCTTCTTCCATCATCTTTTGAAAAGGAGAGTTGTGACTCACCATCTAAGAGAGCAAAAATAAGAGGTAAATGAAGAAGCTATGTAGCATGGAAGAGGTCATTCAAGCTTAAAAGTTCAAAGAGGGAGGAATAAATATCACTTTCCTTGCCTACGATGGAACGTTTGGAGCAACTGATAAAGTGTTGGCTTTCATCCAAACAATTAGACACACCTTTTGGAGATGAAGATTTCTCAGAATATTCAAAGCTTGAAATTTCTCCATGCATTTCAAAAAGTCAACTCGTCAATGATCGGCAAGTCTACGTACTTGTGGTGAAGCTCCAAAGGCATGGAAGGCCTTGAAAATTGCTATTATGAAGCGATTCCTCACAATGGATACCAAAGATAAAGTCCTTATGGAATGATGAAGCTTGAAGATGACACCTTATGAGTCTATTAAAAAATATGTAGATAAGTTTTGGGAGTTACATCTCAAAGCTATTGTCTACAAGAAGATAGAATTTGCAGAACAAATACAACAATTTTGTGCTTGCCTCTCCGAAGAGATAAGAGTATGTCAATTTATAAAGGCCCAAAAACTATCTTGGTTGTCAGATATCACATGATGGTCTCCTCGATGATTCATTTCCAACAATTGAATTGGAAGGGTCCCAAGACCATGGAAGATAAGGAACAAAAGTGAGCAAAAGGGAAGAACAACGCGGTGCAAAATTCCCTCAAGGCTAGTTATAACAGCAACAACAAAGCAAAGGCAAAGGAAAAAGGCTACAAAGGTAAAAACAAACTTTCACCCAAAGAGGTGGAGCATTATCATAAGAATAACAAGTGCTTCACATGCAGGGAGAAAGGACATGTTTCACAGGTATTCGCTAAGACAAGTGAACATAATGACTCTCTGAGAGTGACCAAGTGGAAGATCTAAAAGAGGAAGGCCATTGAAAGGAGCAACACACTCTTATGCTTGGGGAAAAGTAAGAGATCACGATTCTTTCATACTTTTTTATCTTGGATCTACCCACAATTTTATCTTTGTTGACCTAGCTACTAAGCTAGGAATCCATGAGCTTGAGATGGGGGATGTGTTGAAAGCAAAAGGAGATTTCAAAGGGCAAGATTCCTCAACCACTCCATTGATAGGGAAGCTAAGTCTCCATGTGCAAATGTCTATAGACAAAGAAGATTTATTCATCTCCCTACTCAAGCATGAAGATGTTATCCTAGGGGCACCATGGTTTGATTGCATGGCTACCACTATGAAATTTCCTAAAAGAAAATTCCTCTTTTTCTATAGAGGCAAGGATGTTTCACTTGATGTAAATAGTGCGGGTAGCACCGTATCACTTGTACAGACTCAATATTTTGACAAAATAATGAAAATTTCTCTTTCTTGTTACATGTTTTTTTTCAAAGACACTAAAGAAGATAAATGTGTTTTTAAAGAGGTAGGAAATGAAACTAAAGAGGAGTTAAAATTATCTAATTTTCAAAATGAGTTTCAAGATGTGTTACAGATGATATCCCCAGAGAGATACCTCCCACAAGAGGGCAAGATGATTATGCCATAGAACTTCTACTTGGTAGTTCACCTCTTCCTTATCGAGTCTCGCCGGCTTAACCAAAGGAGATCACGAGGCCAATGAATGAGCTTGTAGAAAAAGGGATGGTCAAGCTTAGTTCACCTCTGTTTTGTTCATCAGTTCTACTAGTACAAAATAAATATGGTACTTATAGAATTTGTGTGGACTATTGGGCATTTTGGATAACCATAAAGAGTAGATTTCCCGTTCCTAGGATAGAAGATCTATTTGATAAGCTATAGGGGTCTAGCTACTTTAGTAGAATAGATCTTAAAAGTGGTTATCACCAAATAAGGCCTAAAGATATTCATAAGACGGTCTTTCGTACAACATTTGCCTATATGAATTCCTTCAATCAAATGATGGAGAGGCTCACATTGATAGTAAGCACAACCAAGTGACTGATGCTCTCTCACAAATCCCAAAGGTGAATGTTGTATAATAGCTACTCACAATGATCTATCTTCTAAGATAGATGAGTACGCTATAGATCCAAAACTCAAAAATGTAATGCTAGCTACTGCACTAGGAAAGAAAGAGGAACCATATAATGTTTAAGATGGTTATCTTCCCTATGGCAATAGGTTAGGCATTACACATAGCTTGCATGAAAATTTATGTATGAATCTCATACTCCCCCTTATGCGGGGCATAGAGGGATTCAAGCTACTCTCAAGGGAGTAGAAATGTACTTTTATTGGCCAACAATGAAGGCAAACATACCAAATTATGTTGGCAAATGAATTGTATGTCAAAATACAAAGTATGATAGAGGGAAGCGACCTGGCCTTCTTCAACCATTGCCCCTATTTGATTTCTCATGGGAGGATTCCGTCTTTGGATTTCCAAGATCTATTCATGGGAATATAGAGATATGGAAAATAGTAGATTGGCTCAATAAAAAAGCGCATTTGACCGATCAAAAAGACTCTTGAAGTATATCATATATCAAATTTCTTCATCTCGTAGGTTTTTATCATGGCTTACCCTCATCCATGATTTCTAACAAAGATCCAAGAAGACCGGTAGTTTTTGAAAAGATCTCTTTGAGAATTGGGTACTAAGTTGAATTTCCTCATCCTATCATCCACAAACGAATGGTCAAAGTGAGATAGCAAATTTAACTATTATTGATCTACTCAAAGCCTATGTTATAGACGTATATCAAAGAGATCAATGGAGAAATTATTTACCCTTAGTAGAGTATGCGTACAATAACAGTGTCCATACCCTTAGTAGAGTATGCATACAATAATATCGTCCATACTTCTACAAAAAAGGTACCCTTCAAAGTTATTGAAGAAAGACCCAAGCTACCATTGATAGCCAAGACACTGCGGCTGATGTCTATAGTAGAGATCTTAAAGAATCGTTTTTAAAAAGATTAAGAAAGCTATATTTATCATGCAACAAAAGAAAATTTATGTTGCTGATAAGCATAAAAAATCCTTGACCTTTAAAGAAAATGATTGGATTTTGCTTAAGTTTCCCAAAGCATGCCTTAGCCATACAACATGCAAGGGAAGACAAGGACACCCAACACATCATCAAAAATATTATGCTAAGAAGCCAAAAAGATATTATGGCCCATTTCAAATCCTTAAGGTGATTAATGAATCAGCTTATAAGTTAAGTTTACCTAGCACTTGGCTCATTTGTAATGCCTTTCATGAGAACCTTTTTGAAATCTTATAAGGACGAGCCACCCAAAGAACCAATAGCTAAAGGACCCCCGGGTTTGAAGGTCAAGAAGAGATTCTGCAGCCAAAGAGAATTCTATGATATAAAGACAAGGTTGTAAGAAGTGGTAAGACTATCTGACAATATCTTGTTAAATTTAAGAATTACACTTTCGAAGATGGAAGACATCCAATCAAAGGATAACATAAATCTTGTAAATTCTTACAATGACTCATGTCAAATGGAAGAACTACGTATGTAAAATCATGAATTTTGCCTTATTTTAACTATAAGATTTTTTCTTTTCAAACACTCATAAGTTTTTTAAGTGTATGCATACAATGAATCATGCTTCCAGCAACATAATCTCTCAAGCACCAAGTAGAACTTGCCAATCTACTATGGAAGACGATAAGGGCTAAATAAAAACATGATCACGATAGCTAAGTCTTCCAAGTACCATGTGGAATTAGCCACCACTATGGAAGAATGTTCACGGATAAAAAGCGGCCCTACTCCATAGTCAAGTGAAGGATGCCTATGATTTTGAGGGAGAGGTAATGTCATGAAAATTGATTTTTAACCTTCTAAAAGTGTTTTCCATCTCAGTTTAGCCTTTTTTGTTTGGGAAAAATAAAATAGAACAAGAGAAATAGATTAAAGTACTTAGACTTATTTAGATCGACGACTTGGGACCAAAGGAGGGAAGTTTATAAGAGAGCAAGGATGATTATTGTTTAGTTATCTCGGTCAAAGGTATAGGTCAAGGAAGGATGAACCTATCTTGAGCAGCTTTGATTAAAGGCACACAACAAAGGAGATTACCTAGAGCAATTATAGGAGTCAAAAATTAAAACTAGCTGTATTAATTTCAAGTAATTAAAAGTACTCATTAGAATCCAAGTATGAAGTCTGGGAAGAGGCTTAGTGTACTATTAAAATTCACTAGAGTTAGTCTAAATTTAGTAGGAACCTCCAAAGCATTGTGTTAATGTTTTTCCCCACAGGTAAAGTTCTAAAAGCCTAAGGGTGAGTTGAACATTTACTAGTGTCCATCCTAATTTAGCAAGTTCTAAATTAGAAAATAGGCTCTATCTTGGGTTAGCTTCATAAAGCCTCCAAAGGATTGTGCAAAGGTTTTGCACCCGAGTTAGTAAAATTAAAGGTAATTCTATGGTTTTTAATTAAGTCTAGGGAAAATTAAAATCTCAAAGCTAGATTAGCCCCACCATATTTGGTAAGTTGACCCTAGGCCTTCTCTTCAAAGTTTGGCCAGGCCACATGTCCAAAGTAGCTCATACTTGCTTTGTGGGAGGTTGGACAAGTGTGTAAATAGAGCGTCTGGGTGCTCTATTTTTGCATAGCAATGACACTATGTTCATTTCACTTTACTTTATTTTGCATAGCAACATTACTATCCAATCCTCATATGTCATCCCTATGTGAAATTAGATCACCCGGACATGCGTCTGGATGCTCTATTTTTGCATAGGGACGACATAAGACCAATTTTTTGAAGAATTAACATGATCAATCTTGTTACCAAGTATAGGACCAATCTTTTAACCAAGTATAAGATATTTTGAGGGTTTTTTTTCCTTCCTTGTATAAAAAAGGCGACTAGGAAGAGTTGGGAGGGTGTTGAAAATGAAGAGGTCGAGGAGACAAGTGAGGAAAAGTTGATGGACCTACTATACCAAGTCAAGCAATTGTCTAAGTTTTCAAGGCAAGAAACATCACCAAGGTGGAGGAGCCCATCCATATTCTAGAGGAAGAGCTTGATACCTTGTTGTGCATAGCAACCATGCCCACCTACAATATAAAAATAAGGAGTATTTGCTGCTACAAGATAATATCAAACCTCTTTGATCTAAGAGAGGACTATTGCCTTGCTATTTTGGCAGAGTGGAAAAAGCATGATTGTTAATCACAGGCGTCCACTTCTAGTAGTCATGGGCTGGGCTTGTCGTTCCAATAGGAAAAGGGTAAGAGTGATCACCGATGAGAGGTGCACTCTAACTGGAATATTCAAGGGTTAGTTGGCTAAGCATAGGCACCCAAGTTTGAATGGGCAAGCTCATATAAAAGTCACCTAAACCTAAAAATCACTTATTCTCTCATTTGTGCAATTGAAGAGTTCTCTTGCTCCATGTCCATCTTCTTCTTCATCTCCTTGTGTGTGTGTGTGTGTATGCAAGAGAGAGAGAGAGGGAGAGAGAGAGAGAGAGAGAGAGAGAGAGAGAGAGAGCATTGCGATGGCACGGCTGTGGCAAGGCGGTTAAGCGTGGCACAGCGGTAGCTCCCTCTTCTTTGCGACAAGGAACCCTCCACGAAGGCGAGCGTATGGCGGTGAGTGACACACCCTTACTCTCTTGAGCTTGCTAGATTATATTGGTTGTGTGATTGTAGCCATTTGTGGCTCGCACATAGTGTACGGCAAGTCCCTCGCTTTGACACGTGCAACAGATGCGCATATTTTTGGCACCGCTAGCAGGGAGATGCCCTGCACTAAGCTCGAATAGCACTCTAGGCTGCTTTGTGGTGCAATATGAGATGTAGGAAAGGTAGAGGAAGAAGGTGTGGCTGTTGAGAAGGATTTATGACTTTGGTTTTTGCTGCAGTGTATTGTTTTCTGTTAATAAGTTGTTAGATTTTTTTGCTGCAATGTACTGTTTTCTATTGATAAGGTTTTAGATTTAAGGTATTAAATCTATAATGTTAGATCTATAAGGTGCAAGGTTAAGTGTGTGTCGGCGCACACGCGCGTCGCAACCGCGGCGACCTTATCCGTAAAAAAAATAAAAAAATAAAAGGAAGGACCAGGATCGGGAACTTCCCCAAGTCCAAGCCCAAGCCAAGCCTAGGCTAAGGCCTCAGTCACCCTTTGGACTTACTTATTTTAGCCTCACACCTAAGTAAAAATCAACCCTTTTGAGGACCATCGGAGATTCGAGTAATCGAACGTTGTGCTGTAAATCACACCACGACCCCCTGAGCGATACACTTGTTTCAAGCTATTACATGCTCTAATCCAAAAATTGATCGTAAAAAGACATTAAACAACATCAAAAAATGAGTGAAAACGGGGTGCACAATGCCCAAAAAATCAAGCGGTTAACCTTCGAGGGTATTCGCCGACGCTTGTAGGGTGCCAAAGGCACATGCATCTGCGCTCTGGTCATGTGCTAGAGGTCGAGCAACTAGCAAGCACTTTGACTTATGTGGGTTCTCAATACCCACCTACCTTAGGTTCCGGGCCCTCGGCGAGGACCCAAGGTAGTACAACCCAAGACCCAAACATAGCGGCTAGTGACTCTTCATTTGACTACGATATTATGGAAGGACATCCTACACCAAACCCCGAGCAAGTAAACAAAAACGTACGTGCCTAGGCCCCACAGCCTGGATCTAGTGCGTTTAGTCGCTTTATAGAAACCTTTAGTAGAGCTACTCGCTCTGAACTTGCGGCGGCTAGTAAATTTAATGAAGGTGAGGGAGATGTAGATTCTCCTTTGGTATCTCAGGGGGAGCCTAGACTCCCAAAAGTTTCCACATCGATATCCTTCCCTGTGATTTCATGGAAGACCGTGCAAATCAATCACCCCCCAAAGTTCTACTACCCGATGGTAGGAGTCTTGCAAAGGTGCAAGAAGTTGAGAGCTATATGCAAGCGGCTAGGGAGAGGGAAATGGAGAGTTTCCTAGAACAACACCGAGCCATGAAGGGAAATACCCTGGGACAACAGGCATAGCAATCAAGCAATCGAGTGCTCTTGAGTTAGTAGGGAATGTGGGTCAAAAACTATGGGGAACAACAATGCTTCCACCTCTAGGAAAACCTCTACTACGCCGGGCCTAGAAGGGTTATTTCTCAATAAAACTTGGGATTATGACCTACAAACTGAAACCTTGACTGACCTGTACATGGGTTACACATACCATATAGGTTGGTTAGAAGTTCTACAATCTACATCTAGCACCACAAGTCTAGAGGAGCGGCAACAAATGGTCTGCAATGTCATCCATAGCATCATCCGATCAGAGAGGCAAAAACGAGGGATTAACATTCCTTCAACGGGCCGTATGAGATTCTTGGATATGGGCAAGGCTAGACAACCGACACTATGATAGATGGAAACTCCTTCAGTGAGTCCAATGGACCCTTCATATATTGTGTCGCCTGGAGTTTCGGTACAGTCTGAACCCAGAAGTAGTAGTTTTACTTTTCCAAATCTAGCTCATCTTTCTCTTGATGACACCACGGCTACCATGCCTACCCCAATGATGAGCATGCCAAGAAACACGCCATGGACCTCATTTGTTAGTAAAGCATCGTTACATGGTAGCTCAGTGCCTGCAACAACAGTACCTACAAGTGTGTACCAACCGTATACACCTATGGGTCCTCGTACTCATGTAGCCCCTACCCCTCCCATTGTTTCAACAACCTATGCTCCACAACCACAATCCTATTTCAATGGGACCATACCGGCTAGCATTAGCATGTCACATCCGGCACCGGCTATGCCTAGGGCCACACCTATGAACTTTGGACCACCACGGGGTACACCACCATACGAGGTATGGGACCCGAGGGCCGCGTGTATGCCAAGTCCAAGGCCAACTCCCATCCCACATGTAGTTCTAGGAGCGGCTGCACCTACGGCCACTATACCTGCCTATTTAGGAGATTTGGAAGCATTTGCTCAAACCATCAGTCGATCTATTGTTGAGAATATGTGTAAACACCTGATAGAGAGCCTAGAAGTAAGGCAATACAAATAGCCAAGCTCACAGAAAAATTTAGTGGAGACGGGGATGTGAGAAAACATATCGAAGTGTTTGAACAAATATACGATTCTCTAGGAGAACACAATGACCCGCAAAAGAGTAATGTTTTAAGCCTAACCTTAAGTGGGAAGGCTGGGGATTGGTATAGAACCCTAAGGGTGGAAGAAAAAACGATTTACCTTACTCTTAGGAGACTGTTCTTGAAAGAATACATACAAGAGGGAGTGCTTTGGGGTGTAGCATCGCAACTGTAGAAAGCCCAACGAGAGGAAGGAGAGTCGGTGAGAGAATTTATTAGTCACTTGAAGCATTTGAATTCTCGTTGTAATCCAAATGAGCGCTTCAATAATAATCAATTTCTTGATAGATTCATCAGGAGATTACGACATGAGGATATCTACAATGGCCTACTCATTAGAGGTATCACCACTTGAGAAGCAGTCACCACCAATGTGACCCAATTGGAAGATAATTTAATGATTCGAGGAGAAAGGGTGTCTGTTGAGCCTAAATCTACTAGCTTGCAAGCATCGGGGCATCAGCCACCAATGACCCTAAAGCCTATTGCTAAGGAGCCAAAGACATCTCAGAGATAACTTTAGCAAATCTCACTAAGGCCATTCAAGAGAGTCTTAGAGACAATCGTGCTCCGCAAAACAATCATATGTATCCAAGAAGGGAGAAACAATGGTGCTCAGTATGCTATGGTCTGCATAGTACCATTGAATGCCCTACTTTTATAGTAAAATTCAATGGGAATTGCAATTTCTGTATGGTCATCAAGCTAAGGATTGCATAGTATTTACGCGCACGATAGCCAATAGACCAACCTTAGCATGGAGAGACACACCTCGAGTTCCTGCATTGATGCCGGCCCCACTTCTTGAACAAACGCCACAACACATGGTCCCTAGGGCCCAAAATGTTTTTCAAAACAACACCCTTACCACCTCCAGTGCTAGGACCGCAACCACCATATCCGAGAATCACGTCTGTGAATCAAGTGGATTGTGAGTCATCTATTGCTTGTTTGGAAGGCTATGAGGAAGATATAGACCCTAATATTTCCTATGGGATTGATGCGCTTGAAGAAAGTCCACAATACTACATGGAGGACTATTGGAGACAAGTCAAACTTGTCTTGCTGCAAGAGGCCAAAATATCAATTACACTGCCAAGAGACCACCTCTTCAATGCTATAAGTGTGGAGGTCCACATCGTGTGGCCGAGTGTCCTATTAGGCTATGAAAGAAAGCCACAGTAGTGCAAACCAATCAAGTGAGCATGTCTACAATGCTGATACTCATGTGTAATCGATGTGGCATAGATCATTTGATTGCCCAATGTCCGAATAATCCATATGCACCAAAGATCCACGCCATTAAACTTGATTGATGTTACCGAGGAGCCATCACAAAGTACACCTGGGGTACTAGTAAATGTACTCACACGATCGATGCTCCAAAGACAAAATTATATTCTTGAAGAAAGAGGCATGGCATCAATTGCCCAATCTCAGAAGAAGAAGAAAACACGAAGGAAGAGATCACAAAAAGCAGCGAAGTTAGCCCCCAGTTCAAAGACCAACATAGAGACTGGTGACAACCTTGTATTTATGAACGACGTTGAAGAGGATTTTGATTCAGTTGAAACCATGGAGACCAAAACGACCACTAGGAAAGAAACCAACAAGGAAGATCGTCATGAGCCACAATGGCCAGGACCCAAGAAGAAGATAGGAAGATCTCAAGATCAAGGTCTTTGGACATAAAATAAGAAATACCTTCATTGTTATGGATTTCTCCAAGCATACTATGGTATCTGAGATGATCTTAGGACTTCCTTTCATGAGAAAAGCAAAGCTCAACAACAAAAGGAATCGAAAGTGAAATCACAGTCCACAGAACAATAGGATCTCATAGACTTACACCCTGCACTTGAACACTTCAAATCCTACACCACAGAGGAACGTAAGGTTGTGTATAAAAAGGCTCAAAGAAAACCTATCGATGAAAGAAATGGAGTTTATGACGGTCCAGTGATACTTAAAGAAATAGAGTTAGCAGACTCTGGAGAAGAGTCCAAACCTGTTTTCATCGCCCAAGATCCGACAGAGACTGAGGACTGTGTACTTAAAGAACTTCTCAAGGAATTCAAGGATATATTTGCTTGGACATATCATGATATGAAAGGTGTTCCTCCTTCCGTGGTGCAACACACAATCCCCATGAATAGCATGGCTAAACCAGTTCAGCAACGACCCTACCCAATGAATCCTAAATATACAAAGATTGTTCAAGAAGAGATTGAAAAGCTTGTGAAATGCGGATTCATATACCCTATTGAGCACTCAAAATGGGTGTCTCCAATAGTGATTGTGCCAAAAAAGAATGGGAAACTCAGAGTGTGCGTGGATCTCAAGAAGGTCAATGCCACCACTAGGAGGGACCATTACACCTTGCCATATTCAGAACATGTGCTTGAAAGAGTTGCAGGAAAGGAAGCTTATAGCTTTTTAGATGGGTACTCTGGCTACAATCAAATCAAAATTGCACTAGAGAACCAAGCTAAAACAACCTTTATAACCGACTTTGAAGTGTTTGCATTTTGTGTTATGGCTTTTGGCTTAACCAATGCCCTTGCACCTTTCAAAGATTAATAAACACTGCTTTTAGAGAATATTTGAGGGAGTTTTCCGAAGCTTTCTTAGATGACCTTTATGTTTATTCCTCTTGGAAATAAAATCTATCATACTTACGAAAAGTGTTTGAGAAGTGCAGATGGTATCGCATCTCTTTAAACCCTTTCAAATGCCAATTTTGGGTTAAACATGGAGTCCTTTTAGGGCATATAGTGTCCAAAAATGGGATTTCCAGAGATGAGAGCAAAATTAAAGCCATTGTTGAATTGCCACCACCTACAAACTATAAAGGAGTTCAAAGGTTCACGGGCCATGTTGGTTATGTCTTTTATTTACTCTAGTAGGGATTCACCTTAGGTATGCGAGACAAATGATCTGCCATGACATGTCTTTTACCAAGTCTTACCACAACAGTGAAATCAAACATGTCATGGCAGATCATTTGTCTCGCATACCTAATGGTGAATCCCTACTGGAGTCGACGATGAATTGCTTGATACTTCCTTATTTCTAATTGATACCATGCATGAATGGAGTGAGAAGATTGTAAACTTTCTAGTTAATGGTTTTCCACCCAAAGAGCTTTGTAAGGACATAGCTCGAAAATTGTTACAAGAATGTGAACCTTATTCTCTCATTGTAGGAACTCTTTACAGGCTAGGGAAGTACATATCCATACAAACAAGGAAGAGTTTTCACCTCCCTTTATAAGTTCACCACCTACAACAACATTACAAATAAAATCATGGGAGAGTACCTTACCGCCCTTGCAACTAGATGAAACACATAGGGCGGTCAAAAACTATTGGTTAAAGCCTTCACCCATAACAACTTGGAACGATTGGTTTCAAAAGGTGACGACATCATTCCAAAAGGTATGATCTACCCAAGGAAGGGGGGAGTGTTTGTTGACATCCATCATTCACTTGCTTCCCTCTCAACCTTCCTCCCTGACCTCTTAATCTCCCAATCTTTGGGAATGTATATAAAAAGCCTTATACTCACAAAAAAAAAAAAAAGAAAGTAAAAGAGCAAGAGCCACCAAACAAAAATCTGGAACCCTACGAGTTCTATACATAACACAAAATCATAAAAACACATTATGCACAAGGACACGACCTTTTGACAAAACCCTTGTAATGTTTTCACTCTAACCATCATCTATCTGTGTGTATAGATATGGCTAGTATGCTAGAGTCATCCACTCCTGCCTTGGGTGAGAGGTACCCTCTTTACTTTGCACAAGTGTTTCACATAGTCTACCCCGTGCTTGCATGTGAATGGGATTTGGTAGGTACGCCAGCATGTGAGAGGAATTTTGAGGAATTAGAATGGTTGATATGTCTCTTAACCACAACTGATCCATACTTAGTAGAGGACGTCACCCCGATTGCACAAGATTACCCTCTTGACCAAGATGACTATATGCGTCTAGTGACCTCCTTAGTAAACATTGGTGCCTCTAATGATGAAGATGATTTGCATGATTACACGAATGGCACATATGGTCTCACGAATGATGACTTTGTTTTTCTTGATGACGAGGATAGGGGTTTAGCCTTAGGGTTTCCCCCCAATCTCTATAATATCTTATTCCCTTGACTCTTTAGGGGGAGTGCAAATAATTAGGTTAGGGTTCCTTATGTTGTTTAATTGTGTTCAATAAGTGTTGGTACCTCTTCCCACTGATGTGCCTCCTAGAGGTATTATTTGTGTTTCCTAGTGTGTAAAGGAACGTGTTGCTGTTGTTAGGATTTGGACCTTCATGGAATCTTTCTCTCGTTCACTCTTCAAATCAAGTGGGATCATCAACACACACACAGGTGTTTCTTGTCCATTAATTTAACTCTCCATTGGTATTTTGATTTTTGGTTGATGAAATATTGTGGTGGAGTTTTTTGAGATTTAACTTTCCACTGATTCATAGACTTTACAACTTGTGGAGAAGATAAATGCTTCTTTGGTTTCCAAACCCATCTAGTGCTAGTTTCTCTTCTGAAAGATGTTTTTCTCTGAGTTGTTAGATGTGAAACTTCCTTCAGTATGGTAGATGAGTTTTTGGGCACCCAAATTTGAGACAAATTGTCCTTGAGTTTTGATTTTGGTACCCAAATCTGCCTGGCTCCTTGCATGCTGCTTGTAGCATTTGCTTGACTAGAGGTTGATGTAGATTGATTATTCCCTGGTTTCTTTTGTGGGTGACCTCTTTTACATTCCTCTTTGCTCCGTGCAATTGGAACTAAGAGTTGTACTCCTTTAAGTGATAGCTCAAAGTTGATTGGTGTCCCAATATGGTATTGCCTTGTATGTCCAAATCCATGAGATTCCAAGAATCATCGTTTCATATGTTCATTTGGTATGCATATAAATTGATGAGGGCATGAAAATCCATTTACTATCACATTCAAGTTAACCATTCCCAATGCCGGAGTTGGGTTTTTGTTGCATCCTTTGATAGCAGATATTCCCGATGCTAAAAACTGATTCGTAGCTTTCTTGTAAGTGGAATAACTGACTGCATTCATTCGATCTCCGGTATCTACTAATGCATTTGTGCTATGATTGTTCAGTTGTACCGCAATGCGAAGGTCAATTCCATATCCGTTGATACTACATCATTTTGTGATTCCCATAGTCTTTCATCTAGTTCCCAAGTGTTGATGGGAATAGGTGTTTGTTGATTCCTGAAAGCAGATTTCCTCTATACTCAAAGTCAAGCTTCCTCTTGGGATTCATCAATAACCTGCTATCGTTTAATCTTTCTTTGCTTTGCTGCATGCATTTTCTCTAGCAAATCATTGGTTAGTGGCAAATGGTACTTCTTTAAGCGGCATCCACTAATCCATAGCCATTGGTTCACCATATATAGTGACAACTTAACTGCTCCACTTGGAGATACATCTTCAATGATAAACAATCCATTTTCTTTTCTTTTTTTTGAATTTGGGAATGTGTTGCTTAAGGGAGTAAACTAAAACTAGGTCTCCTTTTTTGAAGATTTTTATGACTAGATGAGAATCAAAAATTTGTTTTTGCTTCTATTTTTGTGCATAGATGTGAGCTACTCCTATTATACTTTGTTTATCAAGATTTTGTAAATCTTCAAGCCTCTGACAATTCATGTCCGGTCCCCTCAAGATCTTTAGCTACCCTTAGTGTTGGTAATAAAAAATCTATCGGTAGTATGGCATCCAGACCATAGTCAAGATTAAAGGGTGTAGCAATTAAAGCTATCTTGAATGAAACTCTATAAGTCCATAGAGTGGCATGTAGATACATTTCGTCCTGTACTAACCACTTTAGTCAATACCGAGCTAAGACTCTTATTCGTGTGTTCAGCTTGTCCATTTTCTTGTGGATGATATGGAGCGGATTTGTTAAGGGATGACCATAAATTAGTTAGAAGATATTCAATTACCTCATTGAGGAAATGAGTTCCCCTATCACTGACAATTTCTATTGGAAGACCAAATCTTGTGAATACATTCTCATACAAGAATGCAGCTATGGTTCTAGCATCATTATTCTTGGTTGCCTTAGCCTCTACCCACTTGGTCAAATAGTCCATAGCTACAACGATATATTGAGCTTGAGTTCTATAAGCAGATGATTGTATTGGTCGGACAAAATCTATGCCCCATTTTGCAAAAGCTTTAGCCCCCATCATTGGTCTTAAAGGCATGCTATATACCTTGGTTGGCATTTTTGCTCGTTGGCATGCATCACATCTTTGAACATATTCTTTGGCATCTGCAAAAAGTGTTGGCCACCATATGCCTGCCATTAAAATTTCTCTAGCGGTGGTTTCACTAGAAAAGTGACCTCCATCTAATCCACCATGTGCTTGTTCTAGAGTGGGAATACATTCATCTTCATTTGCAATAAGACGCAAATGTTGATCCTTTCCTCTCCGATATAATTGGTTTCCAATGACAGCATAGTCTCTTGCTTCAGTTTCAATAGCTCTTTGGCAGTGAAATGTTCTTCTTGATAAGTAAGAAACTATATAGTTACTCCACTTAGGAACGAGTGAGATTTGAAATAATGTCACATGAGGTATGGGTATTTGTCTCTGACATTGAAGATAGTTTTCACAAATGTGAACATCACTCCTCAGGGTTGGACAAAATACTCGAAGTCTCAAGATCCGTTGCATAGTTTGGGCTTTCGCAAAGTGAAGTCCTACTATGGTCATGTGTGCTTGATGTAGGTATTGGCTTTTCTCCGCAAGATTAATACACAAAAGCAATATTCCACCTTGATTTATTTTGTATAGCCTTCCAGGTAGTAATTGATACATAGCCAATTGCCCAGTTAATCCTGGTGTAATAGGAAAGGGTATTTGAGAACCCACTTGAGCTATGGTCATCAATGAAACCATATTTTCTGACCAACGGGGTATCATTTCCACGGAGAATAGATATGCATCTGGTAGATCATCGTCTATCCCTTTTGGTGGTTCTCCTGAAATAATCCTTGATAAATGATTTGCTCTTTGGTGTGGTGCCCTTTTTTTACAACTACAATGGAATCAAATTCCAAAAGAATGATGAACCATCTCACTATTCTCCTTGTGTTGCATGGCTTGTTGAGGTCCACAAAGAACACAAATTTGTTGGCTAATAGGTAATGTCTATACTTTTTTACGACATAGATTATCCCTAATCCTTCTCTTTTGGTGGTTGTATAGTTTTTCTCCCCCACATTCAATTGTCTACTAGCATAAGAAATGGAAAAATCAAATTTTATGTCTCCTGGTTGGGCTAATATACACCCAATGGAGCATCAACATGTATATGGAATATCTTATTCCAATCTGGTGCTTTCAATATTGGGACTGAAGTGAGAGCTTCTTTAAGCTTCATGAAGGATTCTTCACACTCATCAGTTCATACAAAGAGTGTAATCAAGCCATACATGGGTTTTGCTATTATAGCATACATGTAAATGAATCGTCTATAATATCCACAATGTCCCATGAAATCCTGAACCCCTTTGATTGTTGTCGGTCTAGGTAATTCAACAATGCCGTTTTTAAAGACTATATGTCCAAGAATTTTTCCTTGTCTGCCCGTAAATGTGTATTTTTCAGGATTTAAGCAAATCCTATAAAGTCTACATTTTTCAAATACCTTTTTGAGATGTTCAAAATGATCAGCCCGGATTGATGAATGTATACATAAATCATCCATATATACTTCTAATAAAATATTCTTTGAAGGCATGGCTCATCAATCTTTGAAAGGTTGCGGGAGCATTAGGTAACCCAAAAGGCATAACCCTATAGGCAAAAATACCCCATTCACTTGCAAAGGTAGTTTTATGTTGATCTTTGGGATCAACCAAAAGTTGATTATACCTTGAAAAGCCATCTAAAAAGTTGTAAGCTTCTTTCTTGCAACCCATTCTAAAACATGCTTGGTGATTGGAAGAGGGTAGTTATCTCTAATGGTGGCTGCATTCACTTTTTTAAGATTGGCACACACTCTTAATTTTTCATTTTTCTTGGGTACCACCACAATTGGAGAAACCCAATCTATGTGTTCAATTTCATAAATGAATTTAGCTTCCTTGAGCTTTTCTATCTCTTCTTTGATCTTTTTGCAAATGGTTCATTATAAGTATATGGCCGTTGTCTACTTGGTTTTGCATCATCTCTCATAGGGATGGTATGTTGACAAATTTATGGATCAACACCCTTGAGATCTTTATAAGACCAAGCAAAGATATTTTGGTATTCTCCTACAAAAGCTCTTCTTCTTCTTCAGTCAAGTCGGTCACAATGTAGGGAGGTCTAGGCTCTTCTCTTGGTTCGGCTAGATCTATTTTCTTTGCATTTTCAGGTCCTTCATATGACTCACCTTGTTTTCTTAATTCCCTTACAGGTTGTTCGACTATGATCTTTCAGTCTTGGAAGGTATATTTCTTGTAATGGGATGGAACACTCATTTTATCTTTACTCTCTTCCTCGATTGTTTCCATTTCAATGGTATACACCTCCTTTAGAGTTTTCTTCAACTCTTGATATTTTTTCTTTCGTTCAACTCGTGTCATCGATGATTCATCATCGTGGTGCTTAGGTTTTGATTGAGTTTCCATTCTCATTTTCCTTGATGTTTTTGATGTTGATTTTTTTTGTACAACTAGGTCACTCACCACCTAAGGATCGACTTCCCCAGCAATGGCACCAATGTTAGCGGGTGATGGACGTCTATAGCATAGCTACCTGGCACTAACATAATGGCAATACGCAAGGAAGCGACTCGTGATGGGACACAGAGACTCAATGAGATTGTCAATCTCAAAGAAGCGAACCTAAAGAACTGTTCATGCATATACAATAGCAAATCAATCACTTTGTAGTCAAAAAATCAGCCTATGTTCAGTCTCACCGCTCTAGGTCATCACGCCTTTTTGGCATCTAAACGGATTCCAAATGCAACAAAACTTAAGGAGGGGTGTTACAACACCTAAAGGCACAATCCTACCAAGTTTTGTAGTCATCTGGGAAGTTACAAAAATCACGATCCATCCCAAAAAATGTACAGAAAACTGAAACAAAACTACATGGAAAGGCTCTATTCAAACTTAGAAACACTCTTCCAAGGTCAAAACATCAAAAAATAACCATTTGAGCCCTCAAATCAACACATTTAGCTCACAAACAAAACGTCGCAAGCTACAAAAAATTTGAGAATGATTACACTTAGATTAAATAACAAGAGACAAGGAACACAATGTGCTATTCGAAATGTCAAAAAACTCTCTAAAGATAATGATATTGTCACTTTGAAAACTAGGGGTTTTGACAAAAAGGCTTGGGACCCTTTCCCACAATCATTGGACATTTACAAAGCTTTGGGGGTTTTGTAGTAGAATAAAAGGACTAAAGGACTTTATGATTACATTTCTTGACTCATCACTCTATGATTACAAGGTTTCCTTCGAAACCCAAAAAAAAAGATAGAATATAGGGTTTGTGACGTGTTGCCGTCTTCCTTGGTTACGCTTCTACTGTACAAGAAAGAGATAGGTATGGTGTTGGAGCAATGCCATGAGGAGAGCAAACATCAGGGTAGAGACTAGGTTCTGTTTCCAGCTGTGCTCAGAGAAGGCTTTTGGTGGCCTTATATAGTGAAGGATGTGGATTACTGGTGCAAAACATGCCATGATTGTCAAACTATAGGTGAAAGGTGATTGGTAGAGGAGTCACAAGGTACCATCATCGCACAAAGTGCTTTTGCGAAGTGGGGTTTGGATGCCATAGGTCCACTCCCAAAGTCTACAAGTGGTAAGAAGTATGTGATGGTAGCCATTCACTACCTTACAAGGTGGATCGAGGCCAAAGCTGTGAAAGAAGTGAATGCTAATGTGGTAGCTTAGTTTGTATTTGATAAAATTTGTTGCTATTTAGGGGGGTCCGTGGGTTCTAGTTTTTGATAGGGCTCAGGGATTCAGAAGCAAGCTAATGTGTGCATTAGTATAAAAGCTAAGGATTCAACATTGATTCTCATCACCCTATCCATCCCCAATGCAACGGTCTAGCAAAGAGTGCTAATGGGAAAATCATCAAAATGTTCACAAAGTACGTGTAGTATAAGCAAGAGACGGAGTGGAAAACAAGTCTAGAAAAGTGTCTGTGGGCATATAGGACATCTTACAAGGTGGCTACAAATTTCACTCCGTTTGAGCTAGTCTATGGTAAGCAGGTTGTATTGCCGATGCATGCACAATTATAAGCTTTGAAAGGTATGTGGCGTGTCAATGCCACTCAACATGAGTTTCTACAAGATTGGATAGCCAATCTAGAGGCTTTACAAATGGACAGGGAGGCAGCAACGGACTACTATGCGAAGTAGAAAGAGAAGCGGATTGGCAAGTTCAATCAAAACTTGCCAGACAAGAAGATAGAAGAGGAAGACTTGGTAATGAAGTATGAGAGTTACCTGGAATTCATGTTCTAGAAGAAGTTCAAGAAGAAGTGGACAGGTCTGTACAAAGTGCAGAGGGCCTTTCCCAACGGGACCTATCAATTGGTAAGAGAAAATGTTAAGCTTCTTAGGCACAAGGTGAACGGTGTCTGGCTCAAACTATATTTTGAAAGAAATCTAGTGCCTCAGGTGCATCATATCGTAGCTAAGGGGGGTGGGAAACCGACCTAAAGTATGTAGTGTGCAAGAGGAATGAAGCTTTTGTACATAGCCTGTATGTAGAGTTGTGGTTTTGCAAGTGCTTCGAGTCGTTAGTATGATGTACCAATTTTTAAAGTTCTGTAAATATGCTTTTGGTCGAACATAAATGTTTGACAAGGGGGCTGGGCAATGATGGTATAGACAAAGTTGGTCGAGGCCAAGAATAGTGCTAAGCAGTGCAAGGGGCACCAACGACATCGTTAGTGCACCCCCCTTCAAGAGAGCAAAGAGAGACCAGATCAAACAAGGCGGCTCCCCGCTTCCAAAGATGCCAGATGGGCCAATTAAAATGTAGTTCCCAAAGTTGAAGTTCCCCTACTATAAAAGCTATTTTTTTAATCAATGAGGGGCTTTTTTGTGTTGTTTGAAGCCTACAGAGTGGAGTTTTTTGACAAAGGAATGTGCTTGTCAACCCCCTTTGTATTTTCTCATAAAAATGGCCATTGTGATGGCAATGAAAGCTTTGTATGTGCATTCTGAAGCATAACTATTGCCCAGTTGTGCTATCATTTCCCCTCCCCCCTTCTCTTTCTCCTGCTCTTGTGCTCCCCCGTGGTGCTGGCGGTGTGGATGTGCCCCCCCCCCCCCCCCCCCCCCCCCCCCAAGATCGATGGTGCTTTGAGTGAGAGAGTGAGATTGAGTGGATGTGTGCGTGTGCAAGGGTAAAGACGGAGTGTGGTAGTGAGTGTGCATTGTGTGGTGGTCCTGTGGAGTGTGTAAGCATTGGGAAGTGAGCATGCGGTGGTCTGCTAGTACATATTGTGTTTTTTGAAGGTGTTCTCAAGAGGATAGGGGTGTTGTGGATACAATGAACTATAGAGAAGCCCTTGTTTGTGTGTCGGATGCGTTCCCCCTCTCCACCGTCAACATCAAGTGTCTTTCCATTTCTCTGCTCACTTATTACTTCAAGGATGCTTGTTTGATGAAAAACCCAATCCAGTATATCGAAGTTCTCCGCAAGCACCTTTAATGGAGATATTTAGTGAGTTTAACTGCACATGCAAAAGTGATCTATCCAAGATAATCATTCTGTCATCACACCTTGAATGTGATGAGAAGGAATATATTATTTTTATATTGTAGGCTAAAGTTTCTAGGATGGTCAACCACAATGCTTCTTTCCAGTGCTCTGTTCATTCATATTATTGTGACTCACTCAACCTTAGTCTCCTTCACAAGCTCACACTCATTTAGTTTAATCACAAACTTAAGAACACCATTGCATTCTTGGGGAGAAACTTCTGGTCAAATCACAAAAAAATATTATTGTACTTGTCATAAACCACTTCCTCCGTTGATGGCGATCTATATGTTGATTGAATGTGGGGAAGGCTCCCCAGTGTTTGCAGCACCTCCTCATTGAACTGTTATCTTGTCTTCTGAATGGAGAAAGGGTTTGAAAGCAGTATGTGCTTTAGATGAAACTTCTTACCTTGTTTTTGCATGGACCTGAAAAGGATAGATTTCAATAAGCTGAGTCCCCTTATAGCGTGAGAGAGATGCACATACATTACATACTTAAAATTTACAGAATATTCTTTATTCAAAATATCGATTTCATCCAAAATAGAATGAACATCCTATGGTAGGAAGCTGATACTCTTTCAAAATATTTTCAAGCCATTTGGTGACAATCTTTCCATAGTGCTTGTCGTCCAATAGCTTGGCAACATTGTTTTGATTCAATAGGACGTTGTATGGAGCATGCAAAGTGGGTGTGTTGCACTCGACATCATGCTCGAGGTGAAGCAACGATCTAGGCAAGCAAGTCAAGAGTAAGATACAAGTCAAAGAGCATATAGAATTAGATGAACTTACTTAATGGCATGGACTTTTTTCTTAATTCCCTCAGAGCCAACCTTTAGTTGCTTGATGTCATGTAGTCTTCTTTCTCTTTGTCGTGGACCCATAACGATTTCTTTTTCTCTAAGTTTCTATGTAAGCTTTGTGATGATGTCATTGTTGCCTTTGAGTTATTGAGCATAGTGCTCTACAATTTTGTTCAAGCACAAATTCTCTTTGTATGCAATTTCTCTCTCAAGCTGCAAAATATCATTCCGTGCAGCCAAGTGCTTGGTATAGCCATACAGATCGTTATGACCATCTCCCACATAGTTCACTAATGAAGTTATGTCCTTGAAAGGTGGAGTTGAGTTTGTGATGGGATGCTTAGGATAAATTCTTCCATCAGCCCAACGGTCCACACTTTTCTTGCCTTGTGTCCTAAAATTCTCCTTTGAAGCTTCAAAAATGGTGTGTTTTTTGTTTTTCTTGTTGAGGGGCTCATATTCTTGCGGGATCTCTATATGAAAATGATATACGTCTCTCCAATTCTTGGCAAAACTTCTATGAGGAGACAATGGTAGCATCAAAATGACTAGCAGAATAAGGAGAGGTCAAAATAGGTGACAACGCGAATGGGGGAAAGTCAAAAGGGGTGGAGAAAATACATTGATGTAGGACGGTCAGTGGCAGATCTTAGTTTGGAAAAAAGCAAAAGATTGAGATATTCGGCAAATTCAATTCTGAGCTGCCGTAGGTTATCATTGCATGAACAACTTTTGAGTTTTTTTAATTAAGAGTACCCTACAATATGGGTGGTTTTAGGATATTTGGAAAACAAATATGAAAAATTTAAATAAGGACTTTCTACTATCTCTCTCTATGCTGACATGACATTTCTTACAAGGCCCAAAATTGAGTCCAAACGTTTACTAATGGAGATGTGTCTTCCTGTTCCTACGAAGATCTCAAGGGTATAGATCTCGGCATTTTCCAACATACAACTCCATTGAAGCCAAATGCCAAGCCAAGTAGACAATGTCTCTATACGTATAATGGCACATTTTCCAAGCGCATCAAAGAGGAGATAGAAAATCTGAAAGAGGCCGAGTTTATCTACGAGAATGAGCAGTAAATTGAGAGTATGTATCAACCTCAAAAATCTCAACACAAGCACAATAAGGGACAATTATCTCTTGCCAGTTACAAAGCATGTACTTGAATGAGTAGCAGGAAATCATGCTTACTCATTTTTGGATGGATTCTCTGGCTACAACCAATGAACCATAGCACTTGAAGATCAATATAAGATGACATTTTCCATAGAATTGGGGGTCGCATATAGAGTGATTCCATTTGGTTTGACCAACATTTGTGCCACATTCCAATGGATTATGGAACACGCTTTCAAGGAATACCTCAGGATATTCTTGGAGATTTACATGGATGACGTTTGTGTTTATTCTCTTTGAGCCCAAGCATACATAGCATTTGAGAAAGGTAGTTAAAAAGTGTAGGACTTATAGGATCTTCATTAACCCAAAAAATGTTTATTTATGGTGCGGCAAGGTAGAATCCTAGGGCACATAGTGTCTAAGAATGGCATATCTACGGATCTTGACAAGATTAAAGTTATAGTAGAAATGCCCAAACATAGAAATAGGAATTGTAGTCCTTTATGGGATATTGTGGCTACTATAGGAGGTTCATATATATATATATATGGAATCATTGCACATCCTCTTTACAGACTGATAGTAGTCTATGTAAGGGCCGGCGAGTGTGAGACTTCTTTCAAGAAGATGAAAGAGATCTAATATCAACACCAACTCTAAAAGCGCCAGATTGGGACTAGATTTTTCATGTCCATATTGATGCATCAACATTTGCAATTGGGTGCTTATTGACTCAACCTGGTGAGGGCACTATGGATTTTCCTATATGCTACACTAGTAGACAAGTGTACAATGCCGAGAAGAACTATATGACCGTAGAAAGAGAGGGTTTAGGGATGATATATGTTGTGAAGAAATTCCAACATTATCTATTGGTCAACAAGTTGTATTTTTACCTTCTCTATGTAGTGAACAAGCCTTGCAATACAAGATGAATTGTTTGATGGTTCATTATATTACTTGAGTTTGACTTCATAATAGCAATCAAGAAAGGAAATACCCACTAGAGAGTGGACCACCTCTCACAGTTATACCCATCAATAAAGCACTAGAAGGGGTTGATGATGACATGCCAAATGCCTACCTCTTCAACATTGAGATGGTTCCTAAATAGTCACAAGAGAATGTAGCTCTTTTGAGTTATGGTGGGACATTTGATAAGACAAACCTATCCCACAAGCAGCAAGCCATTGTATGGACAAGGATTTTTTAGATTATTGCAAGACACTTGTATCATCTATGATTCAGATGGAGTGCTATGCTTTTGCATTAGCCCCGAGGAATATGACAGTTTTCTCTTGGAGGCTCACATACAAGGCTTAGAGTTCCATTATAGCAAGGAGAAGACCTATCCGTTATTACAAAGTCTTGGAGTGTATTGTCCACACATGAGAACACATATCCATGAATACGTCAACATATGTGATGCATGCAGAGCCAAACCACTAGTGGAATATGCCACTCTATTCCAAGTAGCCATAGCACCTTAGTGGAGTCAGTACATGGTTGATTACCTCACAACCACAACATTTCCAGAGAATATATATATATCCAAGACTCCTAGAAAGAGATTACACCTTGATAGAGAGGCAACTCTATACGCGAGGTAAATATGACAGCTTAGGTTGTGGGCTACAAAAAATTAATATATGCCTATCTTAGAGCACACACATGGAGGAGTTTTAGGAGGCAATTTCTCAAGCAACAAGGCAACCAAAATTTTCTTCACCGCCGGGATATGGTGGGCAACATTGCTTATGGAGATAAAAATTATGTGAAAAGATGTGATGAGTGTCAATGGACCAAGATACCACTTAAAAGAGATGCGATGTTGCTTAGGCCGATGATGGGCGCACATGAGTTTGCAAAGTAGGGATTGGGCTTCATAGGACCAATCACACCCCTTGCTTATAGAACACATGTCCAAATATATCATTGTTGCCACATATTATTTCACAAAATGGGTAGAGGCTAAGGCTACACAGAAGGTCAACAGACCAAGATACCACTTAAAAGAGATGAAATGTTGTTTAGGTCGATGATGGGCGCACATGTGTTTGCAAAGTAGGGATTGGACTTCATAGGACCAATCACACCCCTTGCTTATAGAACACATGTCCAATATATCATTGTTGCCACAGATTATTTCACAAAATGGGTAGAGGCTAAAGGCTACACAGAAGGTTGATGCTTGAACAACCGCACACTTTTGTATGAGTATATATTTGAGAGGTATGGCTTACCAATTGAGATTGTAAGTGATAGAGTAACTCATTTCATCAATGAAATCATTTAGAATAATTCATGGTTATTCATAGAAAATGTGCTCCCTATCACTCCCAAGCCTATGGGCAAGCCGAGGCCACAAACAAAACACATGCACGTTACAGACCAAGATCGTAGAAGATTCAAGGACGGATTGGGATCAAAAGTTACATTCTACATTGTGGGCATACCAAGTGGAATATAAGATGTCATTGGCAACAATGACACCCTACAACATGGTGTTCGGTCTTAACACAATATTGCCCATAGAGTTTTAATCCCAACCCTGAGGGTCACAAAGCAATTAGACTGGACGGGACATGAATTGTCTTCTCGAATAGATGACCTAGAAAAGCTGGATGAGCTTCACCTTAAAGAAATAGCCACCCTTTATACTAACAAGAGAAGACAGAAGGAATTCTTTGATAAGCATGTGAGATCCAAGGAATTCAAAATTGGTGACTACGCATTGGGTTACACCTTGAAACAACATGCAAAGAAACTCAAGAAGCGAGGGATGGGACCCTCTGTGATTAAAGAACTATTACCAAGCAGTGCCATCAAGCTTGCTACAATAGAGGGAGAGATGCCTAATTGGATTAGTGGATGCAGTATCAAGAAGTATTATATGTCACCAACCTAATACATGATGCAAAAGATCCATCAAGAAAAGCAAAGGACTAAGGAAAAGGCCAGGATCATCCAAGAAGCCCAAGCAAAAGCGCAAGAAAGAATTTCTAAATGGAAGCTTCTACGACAACAACGGCTACAAGGTGGACCACTGAAGGTAACTCAAGTCACAGTGGATGAATTGGAAGAGGGTAGAACATACCCTACTATCCAAGTACAAGCTGGTAATAATCAAGTGTCGGTAATGGAACTTGTAGGATCAGGTGCTCAAGGTAATCTCATCTCTTAGACTCTATACAAGAAACTTTCCCATAACAAGCTCCATCCCCCCAACCAGGAGATCAAGAGCTATACAAGGCATATGAAAAGGGTGGTTGGTCTTGCCATATTTCCAATCCATATTGGAGATCAGGTAACCCACACAAGTTTTATGTGGTCAAAGATAAGGAAACACCACATCACTTGCTACTCAGACAAACATGGAAAAGAACATATAATGCCTAGATCGATTGGCAGAGGGACATAGTACATATTCAGGATGAAGAACATAGGAAAACGGTCTTGTTTGTTAATCAATCATTGACAACAATAGCCACAACCATGATCAACAAATATAAAGGCAAGCCACCAATGGATAAAGTAACTTAAAAGTGGGTACTGAAAACTACAGGTACCTAATCCCCATTCACACACCAAGAAGCTCAACCTCAAACACTTCACCAAGCACTAGCAAGGAAAATCCAGGAAAGCAATCCATCCATGGCCAGAAAACTTCACAAGTTTGGCTACCTAAGATCCAACTTTGCAATCCTCAGGTATGGATAAAAAGGGCAACTACCTCGACCACAAAGCCAAAGGTTTGACAGCCAGAGCACCCCGGGTCACCAAAGCACAAACAAGGCAACATGACCAAAGCCTCAAGTTCCAAACACATGTGAAATGTGGATACCAAAATAGTTGATCCAAGCACAATGAGGCAATGAATACATTTGGGTCTCGAAGAGGCAGCCCAAAGTTGAATGCAAGACTTGCACCACTCCTAAGGCAAAGGAATAGCCCTTAACAATTCGGTCACAGTCCAAGAGCCAACAAAGCACACAAGAATGATATGGATACCGAAGTAGTTGGCACAAGCCCAGGCACATAACAATCAAATATGGATCCCAAAGAATAGCACTGACCAACTCTACCCACACAAACGAAGCCATGTCCTCTAACAACCAAGCAAATTTGGCTTCCCAAGAGGAAAACCACTTTACTAAGTGCTCGAAAGAATGTTTTCAACTTTCCATATGTGTGCAAGTAGTCACACACACACACACATACACACACAAAGAGCATCCCTTGATGCTAGTCATGTTCTAACTAGTACTTGACACAGTTGTGGGAGGCCTTTTTATGTGTGTGTATGTGGTCATGGAGAGAGAGACTATCTAGAAGACCTAATGTTGTTGTATTGAGAGAGAGAGAGAGAGAGAGAGAGAAAGAGATAGAGAGAAATGCCTCATTGTGTGTCACACAAAGAGAGGGGGTCTTAAATCCCAAGCTTGTTTTGGAGAGAGAGAGAGAGAGAGAGAGAGAGAGAGAGAATAATGATCGTCATATTAGGTATGAAAGTTTGCATTTGACAAACAAGGTTTGACTCTGGCTATTTTAATAAGTATAATAACCGACATTTGAAAAATAAGAATTAGATTCCATGATTTGTACTCAAAACTCAAGAACAATAAACGTAGAAAAATTAGGGATTAGTTTTTTATTTGTTTCTTTTGAATACCTTTTTGGGGCACAATTGGATCAAATAATCACGTTTCATGGAGGCATGCTTGCACCCTAATCCACACACTTTACCCACACATTTTTTTGCCCCATTTACTTACGCTAACTCATGCATTTTTGTGTGCATATTTCTTCAATCTAATAATTTTTGCTTGCATGGTGCTACATTCTAACATAACATGTGTGTTGGGTGGGCCATCTCTTATGCCCAACATTTTTTGTGTGAACCTCACCATGGTGGATTGATATTTAGCACCCATGTAGCCTCCCTCTAGTCAACCATGCATACTAGGTGGCAAATTCATGTATATCGTGTGACAATGTGCCCTAGGTGTATGTGACTCCATGTGGAGCATTCTAGCCCATGTGCACTTACCTAGATGAAGTCTTTACGTACATAAAATCCCTAGAAAAGTGAATACGAGTTTCTAAGCCTTCATTAGCTCTCTTTGATGTCATTTATGATGCCAGATGAGAAGCTCTCTCAAGCCCTATATATTGAGATATCTTGTACTCATTATTGATCAATGCAATAAACATTTTCTGTCAAAATATTCCATTTACCTTGTGATTAAGCCTGGTCATTATCATGCTATCACCTTGAATGCTACTCTCACTAGTCCACCTAGTGCTATAGTGTGTAGGTCTATTCATATAGCAGCTTGGTTAGCAAACAATCATGGACCTTCTTTTTCACATGTCAAAGTTGTGCAATGTTTGACAATTTGAAGTAGTAAAGTGGTTGCCCTCTCACTCCATACCTAGGGGATAAAGCGAGATTGCAACCACACCAATGACAAAGGCTAGTCCCCCACAAAAGTCAATCGAGTGCTAGTGTTTTGGCACTATCAACTGAGGCATGACAATGCATCATTTCTAATTTGGTCCTGCACCTTGGACTTGTGAAGGAAAGTTGTTTTTCTTTATTGTGTCCAAAACACGTCTTCTGCTCCTTGCCTTCAAGACTTACTAGCTTATATCAAGACTCTATTGCAATGTGATGTTTACCTTGGTGTATATACCTGTGGTGATTTTCTCTCTTCATCTCTCCCTCCTTTTATGTTCCCATCCTTGGAGCTACCAACTTCTTGAGCTATTGATCTCAGGTATTGGGGTACAAAGCCAATTTTACTTTTTTGTTTCTTTGAAATGACCACTCAGAATCAAGCAGGGATATTTCAAAACAAACAACAACTTTGTGTAAGCTTTGAGTTTTTCCTACTCACTCCTCTTTCAAAATGGGCTCCTTGTTTCTCATCATCATTTGAGATGAACTATCGAGGCTAAGCGGGTGGTCTAACACCTTTGTCACAAAGCTTTTCAGGTAAATACAATGTATCCTAAGCATGATAAAGTGCAAATTACAATTCAATGATTTGATCAAGGGGCTGACAGGTTTCTCAACGAGCAAATCTTGCCAGAAGGGAATCACAAGCCCCCTACCCATCCAACCGCTATAATCCTTCTGACTAATTTGGGCTTGGATTACCACAAAATACATGCATGTCCTAATGATTGTATACTTTTTTGCAATGAGTATGCAAATTTGGAACATTCTTGTATTCTATGTGTGTGTGTGTGTGTGTGTGTGTGTGTGTGTGTGTGTGTGTGTGTGTGTGTGTGTGTCTTCCTCTTTCAAAAACAACAAACGCTAAAAAACACTACCTCTCTCTCTCTCTCTCTCTCTCTCTCTCTCTCTCTCTCTCTTCTACATCAACAAACACTCTTGGAAGTATCAAATACAAAGTAGACTACCAAATAAAAGCTTTTACAATATATCGTTGTACAAGATTTTGATTTTGTGGATCGCAGCACACGTTAGGGCTTTTCAAAGGATTATTTTGACTATAGCGCGCCGTGATCCTGAGAGAAATTCTATATTTCAAATGTCTTATCTCTTGCAACTATTTTTCTCTATTTATATGTCTATCTTTCATACCATTCTAATCTAAACTAGCTGCGAAAAATCTCACCAAAAAGCCTGTTTTTTAATCCTTGCAAAAGTCTTTAGTGGCCCCCTCCTTTGTTGAATTTGTAAAATGCATCCAAGAGTGAGCCCCTCTTTTGTCATATCATAATACAAAGCATCCAAGTTGCCCTTTACACATGCATGGAGGAGGATTATTGGTGAATAAAGCAATATATACATGGTGGGACTAGTGTATGGACTATTCATGGATTTTAGTTCAATGAGCACATGGTGTTAGAATAAACAATATGAAGAAATTATGGATATGGAAAGATATTGGAATCATATGATATGGTCCCTCTTTGTATTATTTTGGGTGAAAGAGGAAAAGGTATGCAAGTAAATGAAAATAATATAATAAACGTGACTAAGGGAGTAGAAATCATTTTTTGTTTTCACGAGGGTGAGGGTCAAAATATGGGAGTGATTTGTATAAAAGAAAAATATGAGGTTAGAGTATGTACACATTGGCAAAAAATATACTTATGGTGTAAGAGGATGAAAGAAGGCATACACAGGTTTAATAAAACACACACCTAAGTATAAATATTTAAATAAAATACCAAAATAATTGTAAAAATCCCTATATTTAGGCCATATATACAATGCAATATTTACACACAAATGGGCCATAATATTTTTTATTTTTTTTATTTTTTTGGCTCAACTAGCCCAGTGACTAGCTAGCTGAGGGTTTTTAAAAAAATATGGGGAAAGTCCCCTAACTCACACACGCCTATGTACAGTGAAAAGGTAAGAATAGCCACAGTGTTTAGGTGATTTTGGCAGGGTGGGATAACTCACTATGGCAATTACGGAGAGCCAAAAAACGGCTATCATTAGCCCTCCCCCAGGATGATGGTATATTCATGTACCATCATAGAGCATCTTTTCCAAAGAGAGTGCTTCAGAGTCCTTGATGAGATATTCATCGTTTGGCCCCTTAGCATTTTGGCTGGAGTTACACTCATGCTTTATGGAACAATACTTACATGAGATAGCTGCCTTTTGACAGAGCTTTGGTAGATCCTTTGGTAGAAGGCGACTCAAATAAGGCTTCAAGCGATACTCGTTTACCTTCGTGGAGTGCTCCTTACCATTCAAGTCCATAAGTTGATAGTAACTTGAATTGAAAGCCTTCTTAACTATGTATGGCCCCTGCCATCTAGTTTCAAATTTGGCATCAAAACGATTATCGAGTCGATTGTCATACCTTAGCACAAGATCTCCTTCATTGATGCCTTTGTCCTTTACTTTCTTGTCAAGCTTTTCTTTCGCCTGTGTAGCTTTTCTCTTGTAGCACTCGTATGTTGCTTCTCTTTTCCACTCAAGCTCAGCTAAGGTAAGAAGTCGATCCATCTATGCTTCTTGATCATCTTGTGTTGCTTTGCCATGAACTCGCATTGTTGGAATGTTGAGCTCAATGGGTTGTAAAGCCTCTTGATCATAGACCAAGTGAAATGTTGTGAGCTCTGTGGCTTCCCTACATGTGGTTCGATACGCCCACAAGGCACCATTCAAGAAGTCATCCCACAACTTTGTCTTGTTTTTCACCATCTTTCTAATGATGCCTGCAATGACACCATTAGCTTTTTCTACCAGACCATTTGATTGGGGATAGTAGGGTGTACTATGACGATGTAGAATGTGAAGCTCTTCACAGACTTCTGTGAGAAAGCCCTTTCTAAACCCTGGACCATTATAAAAAACAATCTCCAAAGGTGTGCCAAATCTACAACAAATGTGAGTGTAGACAAATTTGCTCACTGTCCTCTCGTTTACCTTTGCCACACTTTGTGCTTCCACCCACCTAGTCATATAGTCTACAGCCACTAGAATGTAGAGTTTACCATTTTTTGTCCTAGGCAGAGGACCCATAACATCAATGCCCCACTTTTCAAAGGGTCCATTTTCAAGCACTATTTGCCTCGAGCCATGCACCAACCTTCTATTTCCATTTATCTGACAATTGTGACAGCTTTTACACCAATGTTGGACATCCACATGCAAGCTTGGCCAAACATACCCCGCAAGCAACATCTTCTTCACAGTTAATTCTTGGGAAAAATGACCACCACGTGACTCGTCATGCAAACCTTTTAGAATGGGTGGAATTTCCTCGATAGTTGGTACTCTTCTGCACACTTGATCCTTCCCTCTTTGATAGAGGGATCCTTCTAGGAAGAGATACGCACTTGCCTTCTTCTTCTTTGATAGAGGGATCCTTCCAGGAAGAGATACGCACTTGCCTTCTTCATGAGTCATGAGTCTCCTCTTCTGAGCCTTCGTGAAGTCTTGTGAAAACTCACCCTCCAAAATGTAGCCAATAATGGGAGTCAATGACTCCAATCCCTGGTACCTCGGTTGCTTGACAGTTGCTGCCACCATGATGACCTGCACTTCTTTCTCAACACATGTAACTGCTTGTTGTACAAGTAAATCTGCATCTTCATTTTGTTTCCTAGGGATATGATATAGTTGCACCTCTTCAAACTGATTAAATAACCTACTAATGGCATGAACTTTTGTCCTTAGGCTTTCATTCTTGCATGCCCAAATGCCTAAAATCTGCTTCATAATGAGAAGTGCATCTCCTTTTAACATGAGACATTGTATACCTTGGCCAATGCATATCTTTAAACCATGAAGTAGTGTGTCGTATTCTGCTTCATTGTTGCTAGTTGAACCTGGTAGATTGACGTTCTCTTTCATAACCAACTCTACACTTGGGTTGAGCAATACTAGCCCTCCCCTTGCTTTTCCTGTGGCTCATCGAAAAGCTCCATCAAAGAACAAGGTGAAAGCATTAGGAATACTTTTAGGTGGTGGAAATGGTAGGGTCTTTACTTCAGGCACCTTAATTTCCTTCTCATGCACCTTATAAGTGAGAATCCCTGCCAATTGTGCACGCACACTATCTTCTACCTTGAAAGAGTATTGAAACTCTTGCAACTCCATAATCCACTTTGAGATCCTAGTACTAAGATTCATTTGAGATGACACCCAAGGGAACAAATTTTCTGCAACAGTGAGAATTACAAAAGGTTTTGGTAGCAGGTAGGATCTAAACTTTCTCACCGCAAACATGAGAGAAAGCATCATGAGTTCTGCTTCTGTGTAGCCTCTCTCCAAGGCATTCATGACCCTATTACCAAAGTAGATGGGTCACATCCTGGTACTGTGGGGATCTTGTTGTAGCAACACAACACCAATTGTTTCCCTTCCAACACTAGAGCTAACAAAGAATGTGTACTCCCAACAAGGAGGCATGAGTGTTGGTAGCTCTGAAAAAATGACTTTAATGTTACAAAAGTACTCTTCAAGCTCAACAGACCATGCAAATTCTACTTGTTGTGTCAACTTTTGCAAAGGATGAAGCAACTCCGAAGCTAAGTGAAAGCGTGACATATACTTCACCTTTTGAATGAATGAGATGACCTCTTTGAGATTCTTGGGTGATGGGAGCTCAATAAGAGCCTTTGCCTTTGAAGGATCCACCTCAATGCCTTTATAGAAAACCTTGTGACCAAGCAAGATCACTTCATCCTCACCTATGTGACATTTGTCGGGGTTGAGTTGACCTCCCATGTTGTAGAGATTCTTTAAACCTTCTTCTACCCTTTGTAGATGCAATGATTTTGAGCTATAAATGCAAAAATCATCAATAAAAACCCTAATGGACTTTCCAAAGAATGCTTGAAACACCATATTCATGAAGCGTTGGAAAGTTGCAGGAGCATTTGTCAGGCCAAATGGCATGACTCTAAAAGCATAACAACCCCAAGGAGTGATGAAGGTTGTTTCAATTGGTCCTCCAATGCAATCCCTATTTGAAAGTAGCATGAGTAAACATCACACACAGTGTACTTCTCATGACCAGCTACCTCATTCAGTATCTCATCCTGAAATGGGAGGGGAAAGTGGTCTCTCTTTGTTGCCTCATTTAGTGGATGGTAATCCACACACACCCTCCACTTGCCGTTCTTCTTGGGAGTGACAACAACGGGAGAGACCCACTCTAAATTCTCCACTGGATAAATGAAACCTGCTGCTAGAAGCTTTCTTACCTCCTTGAGTAAAGCTTGCTCCTTGATGACTCCTAGCCTTCGTAGCTTTTGAGCCTTAGGTGTGGCCTCTGGCGTCAACTCAATTTTGTGTTGAACAGCATCTACTCCACGCACATCTGAGCCTTAGGTATGGCCTTTGGCGTCAACTCAATTTTGTGTTGAACAGCATCTACTCCACGCACATCAATGCAGTCTTTAGTAAAAAACCTAGGAAATTTCCTTAACACACCTTTGAGCTCCTCTCTTTCATCCTTTGTAAGTGTTGTAGATAGCATACCTTCTAGCATTCTTTCATCTTCCACTTTTTGGTTCTCTTGGGAACCTACCTCTTCCAAACCTGGGCAAGAGCCCTCATGGTTGTTTGGCTTAAACCTTACCCCCATGACTTCAATGGAAGACTCCTCTTCAGTAATGATGTCGCTACTTTCACCTTCTGAAGTGCTATCGGTCCAGCCTTCCTCCGTCTCACTTTGAGATGATTCTTCATGGAGCTCCTCTTGGCGTTGCTCCTTCATGTCAAAGACAACCTTCTTATGATTGTCATTCCTGCAAATTAGTTTTCCACTCTCCCAATCCTGCAAAGCTCGCATTTTCATTAGCCATGGTCTCCCTAGGATAAATGGGTAACCATTTCCTTTGGTAGACATGACATAGAAATCCACTGCCTTCTTAATGCCAAAGGCCTCCACAGAGACATTTTTACAAATGCCTATGCACCTAGCCTTGCTATTGTTTGCCATTTTGACTTTAATTTCAAGTGTCTCATGGATGTGCATGCCTAGTCTTTGCATGAGTCCTTCTGTCGTGATGCAAATTTGTGCACCCCCATCCACTAGACCTTTCCTAACCAATCTTCCTTTAATGTAACAATCTAGCACAGGTGTAATATCCTCATTCATTTCAGCATGTGCAATTTTTACAATAGGAACACTCTCTTTTATATTTCTCCTAGTGCTAACTACCTTTGTTAAATCCCTCCTAACTTGTGGGCATAATGCAAGAAACTGAGGCCATGAGATATCAGGACCCTTACCTCTCATGTCTTCCAATAGGTTGTATGGAGCCATACCATGTCCAAGAGGGAAGTCTTGGAGATTTATTCGACGTCGAGTCCTCTTAGCTTCCTTGGTCTCCTTTGCCTTCTTGCCTCGTCCATGGTTACTTTGTGACGTGACTCCTTCTTTCTCCTTCCCTTTTCCACGGCCACACTTAATGCCATTTGCTTCCATGCCAACCTCTTTTGAATTTTTCACCTCTACCACATGCACATTTGGGTCTGGCAAAGGTGGAACTCCTTCCACTCCTTGTGGAGGTGGTCTTGCTCCATTTGGCCTTTGTAGAAGCCGTGGTTGCTGACTAGTTCCTTCACCTGCATACATCACTGGGTAATTCAAGTTAGGTCTCCCTGGCTCCCCACGGGGCCAAGGACAATTATACATCCCATGTCCAGACTCACCGCAATTCCAACATTGCAAGACTCTCCTAGGTCGTGAATCTTGCTCTTCAGACTTCTTTGCTTGTCCCTTTGGACCTACAGCTTGTGCAAGGTGAATTGACAGGCTACTTAAAGATTCATTTAACTTCTCAATCACTTCTGCCGTTACCTCAGGAAGCTCCCTAGATGTTGATGCTTGTGACTTACCTTTGGGTCTAAGACCTTCTATTGGAACCTCTCCCCTTAAGCATTTGAGTTTCCTATATTTCTTAGCAGCCCTAGTTTCAGCTGCATCAAAGGTAGCAGGTGCACCCGCCTCAACTTTTACCTTAAGGTCAGGAAAGAGTCCAGCTATGAACCTCTCCTTCTTTAGGAACTCTGCACCATCACCAGGGTTAGCAACATTTCTCACCCATACAGCCCAAAGACGTAGAAAATCTTGCTTGTACAAGTAGTAGTTATCTTAGTCTTTTTGCTTATGAGAAACAATGTCTTGCCATAGTTTTTGAGTGTTTTGGGGATCAAAGAAGTATTTCTTGAAACGATTCAAAACTTCTGTGTAATTTCCCTTAACTTCCTCAGGCAAAGAGTCAAACCAAGTGCTAGCATCTTTCCTAAGGACCACCTCAAACATTTCTACATGTTCTTGATCAGCTACTATTCTCTTGATACGGCAAGACATCTTGAAATTCGCCAAAAATAATGCTGCATCCTCTCCAGGCTCTCCAAAGAAAAGAGGATATCCAGACATTTGGCGTTGGCTCTCCATTGAATTGATTTCAAAGTGACGCACGTTTTTGTTTTTTCAATAATATTTTCTAAATTGCAATCTATTCTACAACAAAATAAAAATATTCACATCAAATGACCTATGATAATCAATAAGAGGTAGGATGACAGGGTTTGGTGACGCGATAATTTCTCCTACTCTTTGGGCACCAAACATGAACACCATACGTTGTTGAAAATGGATTTTTCTACTAATTGCAATGTTTACTCTAATGTGTGGAGTGAAATGGAAGGGGAAAATCTCTATTCCTGGGCCATTATCCATGGTCTATGCATGACCTAATTCTTAAAACAAAACAAAAATATAAACGTCCAAACTAAGGTCGTACCTAATAAGAGGAAAAATAAAAGGATTTACTGAAGCATTTATCTCGGCCAACAACCTACGAGGGCCCAAAATTCTACGAATTACTTGTTGAAATTGTAACTTAGTACTAACAATTATGTGCACCTTTTGCCTTGCAATGGGAATAAAAGGATCATACAAATTCTCGTGATTCATGCAAGCTACTTGATTATGCTAAAGGTTGAGCTTACACAAAACATACACAAGCCGTTCCTCAGTGGGGACACCAATTTGAGGCGGTCCGAGGCGGGCAACAAGAGAGGCGACCTCTAAACACCTCTCAAGGCTCCCGTGCTGCTCAATTGGGGCTGGGGCAACCACAAGCAAGAAATAACAACAACAAATCCACAGCCAAACAAATGAAGGGGCACCACCTAGTTATGGTATGTGAACTAGGACGCAAGAGAGATTTTGGCACAACCAAGAGGATGCGCCACAAAACACACACAAGCAACCTCACACCAAGACTGACATAAAATGGGCCAGAGAGAGCTAGAGCAAAGGGAAGAGAGAGAGGAATGGACCTTATTTGTGACTTGCAAATGGAGATGGTTCGTTATGTTGCTATCGTAGAGCTTGTACAAAACTCACTCAATGCTTAGTGAATGCTAAACATTGTCAACACACACACACACTGTCTTAGGGTGTGGGAGACCTCTCACCACAATATCCTCTTACAATGGACACAAAATTGGCAATGAAAACACACTAAAACACTTTCTAAAACAAGATAAACGATAAAACTCAAAGTACACAAGTCACCTTGAATTCACTAAACCGTATCGTACAAGTGGAAGGACGAAGATTTAAACGTCGAATCATGCCTTTGATGCACCAAACCACAATTTGTTGATGATGGAGGAACATATACAATAGCGGTTTTGAGATTTTGAACTCACGCTCTCTCACTTGCAATGTGTAGCTTGAAAGCTTCTCTCACACCAAGAGTGAAGCGCACAAAGTGGTTGCTACACTTAAGTCTCTCCTCACGCATAGAGTGTTGGGGTGCTATGTGAGATATTGGAGGTTGTTTTACAAGAAGGAGAGGGGCCTATTAATAGGTTGGAGACCCCTCATTAAGATTATTGGAAATCATAATTTACAAGCTAACAAATTAGGATTATGATTTTTTGAATATCAAAACATTGCGGGCCTTCTTTGTCTGCTTGAGTAATGGATGTGGGCTCAAAAAAAGAGCATTATTGATGGTAGATAAGGTGAAAGTAAGTAAGGGAAGAGAGAGAGAGAGAGAGAGAGAGAGAGAGAGAGAGAGTTACTATACACATGTCTTGAGGTGAGGTGTCTTTTATGGTTAGGTCAATGGCTATTTTATATTAGTATGTTAGTGGTTAGTATTAGTAATCACCAGAAGGTTAATGATGTATTTAAAATGGGTAGGATGGGGTGGATGGTTAAAGTAAGATAGTTGAATGAAGTGAGGAAATCCTTGTGATGGTGAAGCTTGAAGAAACTTTTGACTTACTTGTGTAGGTTCTCAAAATGACTATCGATCTTCTTCTCTTCTTTACGCCAACGCCGCCAAGGTTGACTATCGCGATGAAAATAGTAATTTGGTTGATGAGATCTCTTGATGTGCAGAGGTTAAGCATGGTTTACATGCTGAATTTTATATATATAGAGAAGGGTTAAGATGAAATTATACTTTGGAAGTAATAGAGAAAGGCATAGAGATGGTGTATGTACATGTAGAGCTCATATGAGAGCTATGGAAGTAAGAGGGGAGGTTAATGGTGAAGAAGGCGAGAGAAACCATGAAAGGTGCAAGTTTGAGTGAGGGATGGAGAGGAATGAGTGTGTGTGTGTGTGGAAGTGGGAAAGGAGGTGAGAGAAGACTATGGGTTACTTTGTGAGAGAAGTGGACAGACTGGGGTCCACTCAAAAAATCCTATCTCACCGTTGGTAGCTCCAAAAATCATGAAAAAAATTAAATGTGATTACTCAGTTTGTGGGCTACATTTTCTCTTTTGATCATCGCTCCAAATTCGGAGTGGAGATGGGTGCAAAAAATCTCGCCAAAAAGCCTATTTTTAATGTCTGCAAAAGTCTTTAGTGGCCCCCTCCTTTGTTGAATTTGTACAATGCATCCAAGAGTGAGCCCCTCATTTGTCATATCATAATACAAAGCATCCAAGTTGCCCTTTACACATGCATGGAGGAGGATTATTGGTGAATAAAGCAATATATACATGGTGGGACTAGTGTATGGACTATTCATGGATTTTAGCTCAATGAGCACATGCTGTTAGAATAAACAATATGAAGAAATTATGGATATGGAAAGATATTGGAATCATATGATATGGTCCCTCTTTGTATTATTTTGGGTGAAAGAGGAAAAGCTATGCAAGTAAATGAAAATAATATAATAAACGTGATCAAGGGAGTAGAAATCATTTTTTGTTTTCACGAGGGTGAGGGTCAAAATGTGGGAGTGATTTGTATAAAAGAAAAATATGAGGTTAGAGTATATACACATTGGCAAAAAATATATTTATGGTGTAAGAGGATGAAAGAAGGCATACACAGGTTTAATAAAACACACACCTAAGTATAAATATTTAAATAAAATACCAAAATAATTGTAAAAATCCCTATATTTAGGCCATATATACAATGCAATATTTACACAAAAATGGGCCATATATATTTTTTTTATTTTTTTTTGGCTCAATTAGCCCAGTGACTAGCTAGCTGAGGGTTCTTAAGAAAATATGGGGAAAGTCCCCTAACTCATACACGCCTATGTACAGTGAAAAGGTAAGAATAGCCACAGTGTTTAGGTGATTTTGGCAGGGTGGGGTAACTCACTATGGCAATTACGGAGAGCCGAAAAATGGCTATCACTAGAAATAGCCAAAGCATGAAAATTTAATGCATAAGAGGCATATTGACCTGAACGAGTACCATGAGACACAGGTGCATCCAATTTACTGTCACACAAATTTTGTACCAACAATTTTGGCATACCTCTAGCCTACTCATTTTTAGCCCTCTCCTCATCAAGTATATCATGTACATCTCAATCAATATAGGTTGGTCCATGAAATAGTTTAAAACTTGCATAACCTTTACATATGCCTCGTTAGGACTTACATCCAAACTCCCACCATTAAACAAAGATAACAATGTTTCATAAACTTTCTCTGAGCTTACACCTGTCTCGTTGGTACATGATAACAAAGATTCACATCTTTGACAAAAACTACATCTCAACTAAACAACATATGCTTTGACTGTAGATGATACAACCTCAACAATGTAATCAACAAAAATACATTTGACAAGTAATCATCCAATTTTTTGCATTTTTTCTAGGACACTAAAGCATAGACCAAGTAACCAAAGACATGCAAGTGACCAGTAGAAGGCCTCTTTCCATGCAAACCTTCAGATGGAGTAATAGATCGCAAAGCCTTAGTGGGATACCTGTTTAGTACATATGCACCACACACAATAGCCTCGAGCCTAAATGTATGTGGCAAAGCTTGGCTTTTGATTGTACATTATACCATCTCCATAAGTGACCTATTCTTTCTCTCAAAATAACACCATTTTTTAAGGGTATATGACATTGCATATTGGCGTTTATCCCATGACTAGCCTAAACAGAGGGTGCCCATAGTACAATCAAATACATCTTCAGCCATAAGCACAAATTTCCTGAACCACATAAACAATTTGGACTTTGCCTTAAGTAGATATACCCATGCATGCCTTGAGTAATCATAAAAAAAAAAGTTACATAGTACAAGTGCGTTCTAAAGATGAAGAGTGCATTCGACCACAAATGTCATTATGAAAAAATGCACCTTGCGAGTAGCCTGCACAAAGCGAGCCTTTGGAAACTTTAAATGTTGTAGTTTTTCCAAAATACAATCTTCACAGCCATGTTTTGGTGGGGCATCAAGAGGGGGCACCAAAGAAACCATATTAGGTTTCTATAAACATATCAAATTAGCAAAATTTTGATGACTCAAAACGTGCATGCCAATGTTTTGCATCTGAAAGAGCCTTTGAATTTGAAACTGCGCATGATGAATCTACCACCCATTTGATATATGGATTAATCTTATAGAGTCCCATGAAACAAGGTGCCAGATGCCACGATTGTATCAGTGGAATTGAGATCATGAACAATACATCTATCATCCTCAAATTTGACTTCAAGATTAAGTCTCTCAAGTGCATATATAGACAATCGATTCTTCTTGATCCCAAGCACATACAATTCATCAGCAAGTGTGAAAGAGATGCCACTTAGAGTAGTAAGCACAATCTTATCAACTTCTTCGGCTAGATAAGGGGCGTGTTGGCACACATGACAATACTTCCACTAGGAATAGCCTCAAGAGAAGTGAACAAATCCGATGAGATGTAATGTACTTAGTAGCACCACTATCAAAGTACCAAATATGATCCATAGAGTCTCGCATACATTCATCATGAACATACGGTTTAGACTCCCATTGTGTACTAAAATCCTCTTTTGCATCTTGCACAACATTTGCAAAATCTGCCTTGGAAGAAGCATCTAGAATGGTTGCGCTTACCTCTTTCTTATGAGCCTCTTTAGCATTAAGCTTAGGACATTGCATAATGAGACGATCACTTGCCTTACATTAATTTAATTTCAACTTCTTTTTGCCCTTATACCCAAATTTCTTAGACTTATTGTTACTATAAGAAGGTGCACCTGTAGGTTTACTACCCGAAGACTTTGATGAGTAGCCACTAAGTCTTTATCAACAACATGCTATTTTTCCCTATTTTTCTTGGAATGAGCCTCTTGTAATAGCATAGAGAGTAAGACATGAAACTATGTAGCGTCCGACCTGGCTTCAATCACAAGCCTCCAAGTTGAAGCAAAAGTTTGATACAAATTTGGTAATGCATCAAGAACCGTATGAACGAGTGTATTGTCAGGAATTACATCACCAACAAAAGCAATCAATTGCTCCTTGAGAAATACATGCATTTCATCCTCCTCCTTCATAACCTTGGGTTTGAACTATTTACGTAGATATGCATTTTTTGCCTCATTACAACCTACATAAAGATGAACAAGAATATTTCATGCTTCTTTTGCTATCTTGGTTGAGCACATGTGGGAAGTAATAGATGTTGGAATTAGGGCTGCAGGAAGACACACATTGCTTGGAGAAGACGAAGGAAGCTCAAGGTACACAATAGAGAGTGTATTACTTAGTGTGCAATGAAAAGATAGATAGCCCTAGAGTGATGGGTGTATTATACAATGCACGGGGGGGAAAACCTCCTAAAGAGGGAAAAAATGCCCCGGCGGTCCTAGTGTGTTCACACACAACACTACCACATGTATATGAGGGTAACAAATCACCCCTGGAGTGATGCGGTGAACGAGAGCTGGCACATGAGTAATGGGAAGTGTCATGCCCTGAGGACATGATCAGTCCACAAAGGGGAGTAATCCCAAAGCTTTGTGGAAAGCTTTAAGATTCTCACGAGACAATGCCTTTGTGAAAAAATCAGCAAGGTTGTCCTGTGTTGGCACATAAGCCAAACTGATCTCTCTTGCTGAGAGCCTCTCCCTGACATAGTGGTAATGCACCTCAATGTGCTTTGTGCGAGCATGAAAAACTGGGTTCCTCGCAACAATTGCCAATGCGCTCTGATTGTCAGTGTAGATAGTGTTGGCAGTGTCCTGTCCAACACCAAAATCATCCATATATTATTAAATACATTAAACAATGATAATAGCCCCCTCTTGTCTATTACAAAAGTTTCTAAAGCACCAAATATATAGTCATAATGTGTCACCCAAATTCTTGGAATTGAGATCAAGTTTTTGATTTTTCATGTGAAATATATATTGACATTCTTGATTGGCTTAACTGGTAAATGTTTTGTACCAACAACAAAGAATTGAGAAACTCATAGGACATATCCTACAATATGTGTACCCTAATCTTGAATAAAAATATTTCGAATGAATTTTTATAGCAAGGAAACCCTATGTATTTTTTTCTTAAAAGCAGACAATCACCAATTTCAATGTGTTTCCTTTTTAAAAAAATTACATAGGGTTTCCTTTGTAGCCACGCTCCCGTGCTAGTTTTATTATTATTATTTTTAAATTCATAGGGTTTCCTTTGTATACACGCTCTCAAGCTAATTTTCACCTAGAAAGCAAGTACCATCTATTCAGCGTAGTACTCCCACACAATTTGAGGCTTTGAACTCTAAACTTTTCTTGGTTGTATTTCAATTATAGACTCACACAAGCCCAAAGCTGTGAATATCGCCACTTTAGAATGGGAAACAATTTAAAAATGAGGATAGCTATCGCCACGGCCACCTGTCCACTTGATCAAATCAAACACACTAAAATATGATAATAGCGCCCTCTTGTCTACTATAAAAATTATAAAGCACTAAAATGTATAGCCATAATGTGTCACCCAGATAAAAATCTTGCCAATGACTTTTTTTTGCTTTGGTGCGTACACTTTTCCTTGGCATACATACTCACGAGCATGCTTCCTAAGAAAGTGTCCTTTTCATCTAGCAGACAATCGCCAATTTCAATGTGTTTCCGGCTCTTTTGGAAGAGTCCAGTGTAAGCCTAAACGTACAAGATATAAAATATAATTTCTTTGTGTGTTCAAATCAAGAAATTATCGAGACAAAGAGAGGGTGGAAAATAAGGTCGGTTGCTACCTATCATGCACTTAACTACTCTACTGTCGGTTGCTACCTATCATGCACTTAACTACTCTACTAGCATCAAAATCTTCACTACAATTTTAAATAGGTAAGGAAGCATACATATTACAAAGTGATGTAGACCCTCACATGTCACCCTAGAAAAGAGAGTTTTAAAAAAAAGGTAGGAGCACCAATACCTTACGTTGAGAATCAAAGGTCGAGCAATTGTCGCCATGGTAGAGCTTCTTCAGGTGTCGAGATAGTCAAACCAAACATTGCTATATGCCATTGTGACAAGTTTCACACCTTCCCAAATGAAAAACTTATGTATCGCTTCAATATTAGCTAAATTTGCATGTCAAAATGGACGGCACACTTTTTTTTATCGAGCATTTTAGGGCAAATGCTTTTTTGAAATCCGGTGATACGAAAATTTTGAAAATTCCATTTGTTGAAGTGGGATATTATCCACTACGAAACACATATACAATCTAATAGTTCAATATTGCCAAATGGCTACAAGGTTTGTTCTAACACTAGCTTTTACAGTGGAAAAATCATCACTAGTGTCATCGTCGTTGTCATTGTCCTCATTGTTTCCATTGTTAACTCCATGTGCGTGTCTGTCGCACGTGTCAATGGAAGGAACTTGTTGATACACTGTGTGCGAGCCACAAATGGCTCCAAGCACAAAACAAGCCTAAACTAGTAAGCTCAAAGATGGCGATGGTGTGTCACTCACCGCTTTACGCTTGTTGTCGTGGAGGATTCCTCGCCACGAAGAAGAGGGAGGCGCCGCTACGCCGCGCTCAACCGCCTCGCTGCCATCGTGCCGCCGCAATGCTCGATTGCACACACACACTCTCTCTCTCTCTCTCTCTCTCTCTCTCTCTCTCTCTCTCTCTCTCTCTCTCTCTCTCTCTCATGCATACACACACACGCACACAAGGAGATGATGAATAAGAAGATGGAGATGGAGCAAGAGTACTCTTCAATTGCACAAATGAGAGAATGAGTGAATTTTAGGTTTAGTTGACTTTTATATGAGCTTGCCCCATTCACACTTGGGCGCCCATGCTTAGCCAACTAATCCCTTCAACGTTCCAGTTAGAGTGCACCTCTCATTGGCGATCACTCTTACCCTTTTCTTATTGGACCGACAAGCCCGATACCTAACTCTACAAGTAAATAATACAACGTCCGTCGTAGGTGATACGGTGTCCGTGAGCCGTGAGGGTTAACATGCCCCTTTTCCTGATGTAGATTCCGTCCTCTAAAGCTATTGAGTTGAAACTCGTTCATCGAGGTGAAAGAGCATTTGAGATGAAGTCCTTAGCCTCCTTCAGTCACTGCAAAATCAAACAACATTGGCACAGTAATTGCATTCTCATAAACAATTAAAAAGCATATACACTTGTAGGCAGACAATTTGATTGGTAACAGAATTTAAACCATTTATCAACAATAAACATTAAATTGTAATATAGTCAAATGCATAAACAATTGTAAAGGTAAAAAATTAAACAAGTCCGAGGTCACTAATTTAACGATCGACAGGCACTAAAGATCGACTATTAATACCATGGGTAAGCTTCTCAATTTTGCTAGTCAATTAAGTTGTTTAATCGCGAGAGCCAAGTTTCATGTTCGAGGGCTGACTAGAGGCTATACCTAGAAGACCTTGTAGTTAAGCTACGATAAAAGGAATTTCTCATGAAATCATCGCCTAACTGGTTACTTTTTCTTTGACCCCCCAAAGTCTTTTCACATTGTTTCAATTTTGATGTGTGCGCTTATTTTGTATGCCTTGGATTTTTTGCTCTTCAAGGAAAAGCGCCCACATTGGGAACCTCTAGAGCTCTAGTACCATAAGCGATATATGTAAGTGAAGTACCAATTCAAGCTTATGGTACTAGAGATTTCTCTTCCAGCTTAAGATTTTACATTGTGGCACTTTGTTTTTTTTTTTCGTTTTCAGCATTTTAATTTTGTAATTTTGGGGGGTCATGTAACACTGTTACCCTCCCCAGGCTCATCACGCTAGTAAACTCCCTTTATAATACTTAAGTTAAAGGTCAATAGGGACTAAGCCCAGTAGAAAGCCCTAGTACATTTCACACAATGCTGCCTAAATTGGATTAAGAACCTAAGTAACCATTAATTATTAGGAAGGCATTCCCCATGGTATTAAGAGAAGATCTTTAAGGCCTAGCTTGGTCAAACTAGCTTAGTCGGACTACTTGCTTTTTAAACCTAGATAAGTGATTATGACAAAAATTACATTGAATTTAATGTTTGATACTAAACAAATGTGTTGAATATTATGCTACCAATCACAATTAAAGTAGACAAACATGGACGCAAAACTTTGTTGTTGATCCTCCACACTAGTAGCACCCATTGTGGATTGCAGGACATCTAACCAACCCACGTGATAGGTGTGACATGTGTATAGGTTGGTTAGAGTTTCCGTTTGTAGTTCGTACTCCCAGTTCTCATTTAAGAACGCTCCATCTAGGATTGAGGTGCTAGGGGTGTCCTTTGAGCTAGATGCAATGTTGCTTTCTAGGGGTTGGCCCTTAGCGGTTGCTAAGTCAGGAGCATTCGATTGCTCTCTTAGCTTTTAACTCTCTTCGTTGCTCCCCCTTGCGTGAGCTCTCAATTTCCTTTTTCGTCGCTACAAGGATATACCGCTTGACCTCTTGCACTTCGGCAAGGCTTCTACCATCGAGTAATATGACCTCGGAGGGAAATAGCTCTGAAGAGTCAGGAGGTGCAGTGAATGAAGTGTTCACGTGCACATTCTCTAAGGGCATAGGCTCTACGTTGGTCATGAATGGAGATTTACTTCCCCACCCCCCTCATTTACATCATTAGCTCCATGTTCGGAGCGAGTGGCTCTACTAAAGGTTTCCTTCAAGTGGCTAAGCACGCTCGGCCCGGACCATGGGCCCATGGCATGCATGTCTTGGCTTGAGCTATCGGGATTAGGCATTGGGGAACCCTCCATGATGTCGTAGGCAGAGAAAGAGTCACTAGCCGCTATGTTCGGGTCTTGGTTTATACTACCTTGGGTTCTCGTCGAGAGCTCGGAACCTAAGGTAGGTGGATATTGAGAGCTCGCGTCAATCAAAATTCTCTCTAGTTGCTCCATCTCTAGCACACGAACAGAGCGCATATGCATGTGCCTTTGGCACCCTACAAGCGTCGACGAATAACTTCGAAGGTTAACCGCTTACTTTTTTAGGCGTCCGTTTTCACTCGTTTTTTACGTTTTTATGTTTTTTGATGTTTTTTATTGATCGGATTTTTTTATTAAAGTGTGTGATAGCTCAAAACAAGCGTATCACTCAGAGGTTCGTGGTGTGCTTTACAGCACAATGTTCGGTCACCTGAAGCTCCGTTGGTCCTCAAAAAAGCCGATTTTTAGCTACGTGTGACGCTAAAATACGTAATTTTAAAGGACGACTGACTCCTAAGCCTGAGCGTGAACTTGGGCTTGGTTCTGGGAGATATTCCCGATCCCGGTTCTACCTTTCATTTTTTTATTTTTATTTTTTAAATTAAGGATAAGGTTGTTGCGGCCTACGCAAGAGCACACACACACACTCTACCTACCTACTTACAACTAATACACCTACTGTTGCACACTAACACACTCTATTAGCTCTCACAGATCTACTTCCTACTTACTGTACATTACATTACACAGAACTAACAACCTTAATACTGACACCTTACACAGAGAAAAAACACAGTACCTTTGAAAACTCCATTAACAAAAAAAATACACAGTAGTAACACAAAATCCTTCTTCTCAACACACACACCCTCCTTCCTTACCTTTCCTACAACTGAAATTTCACCACAAAAGAAGCACGGAGTGCCATTCAAGCTTAGTGTATGGCATTCCCCGACAACGACGCCAAAAATGTGCGCGACTGTCGCACGTGTCAATGCAAGAAACTTGCCGATACACTGTGTGCGAGCCACAAATGGCTCCAAGTACACAACAAGCCTAAACTAGTAAGCTCAAAGATGGCGATGGTGTGTCACTCACCGCTCTACGCTTGCTGTCGTGGAGGATTCCTCACCGCGAAGAAGAGGGAGACGACGCTGCGCCGCGCTCAACCGCTTCGCCGTCGTTGTGCCACCGCAATGCTCGATCGCACTCTCTCTCTCTCTCTCTCTCTCTCTCTCTCTCTCTCTCTCTCTCTCTCTCTCTCTCTCTCTCTCACGCATACACACACACACACACAAAGGAGATGAAGAAGAAGAAGATGGAGATGGAGCAAGAGCACTCTTCAATTGCACAAATGAGAGAATGAGTGAATTTTAGGTTTAGTTGACTTTTATATGAGCTCGCCCCATTCACACTTGGGCGCCCATGCTTAGCCAACTAATCCCTTGAATGTTCCAGTTAGAGTGCACCTCTCATCGGCGATCACTCTTACCCTTTTCTTGTTGGACCGACAAGCCCGGTACCTGACTCTACAAGTAAATAATACAACGTCTGTCGTAGGTGATAGGGTGCCCGTGAGCCGTGAGGGTTAACACTCCACTAGCTTGTCCTTGTGAAGCAATGTATGTCATCTCCACACTTGTACCCATGCCTCCACATACTTCTCGAAGGCTACACACTCACATGGGGTATGATATCAAAGATCTCCCCATTTAATTACTGCATTGTGGGCAATAACGGTAACTTGCTCGACATCCTCTCTGATTGGATGTGCATTACCACCTAGTATATACATGGAATTAAATAGGGACTTGGTGGCTTCATTAGTTGCACTAAAAGCCTCTGTGTTGTTGAGTCCACTTTGTGTTTCACATAAGTTACCCATTGCATATACAATGTTTAGAATATAATTAGCAATGCACATTGTTGATGGGTCGATATGGGGGAGTGATGGAGCACACTTCTATGCATGAGATGGTGTCACATGAAGATTATGGTTCTATATTTGACTTGTTTGATGAGGTGGAAATCATTTTTAATGGTGTTGGACATAAGGATAAAGAGCATGTATCTATTGAGAATTCTAATATGGTGGATGGTCTTATACCTCTTATGAAGATTTTAGAGATGCAAACAAGTAAGGAAGATGCTATGAGGGATGATATTGGTGTTGATCGTGAGAGGCAAGGCTTTGATGATAGTTGGACTCTAGTTATGCCAAGCAAGAATAATATGGATTGTGTGATGCGTGAGAGATGCCTTGATATTTATGTGATGAAGATAACGGGTACCTTTAAAGAATATCTTGATGCATCATTATCATGTGTCTATGATATTCATGCCAATAGTTTGTGGGAGATAATAGCTTTGACTCGCATTGTTATGGACATCAAAATAGTTGCATGGTCTCCGTCTTCTTATGATGAAGTGTACGGTAGATATGTTGGGTTGTATCATGTTGATCTTCATGAGTTTGAGAATATCTCTTTTGCAAATGAGGGAATGTATTTTTATGTGTATGATAGGGGTAGGATTCAAGTCTCCAATGTGCTAGCCTTTTGGTATTTTGGGTTGAGAAGAGCCTTTGAATGGTTTATTTTGATTGGTTGGATGCTAGATGTAATTTGCATTTGATTTTTTGTTTCTAGCTCTCTTTATGTGCATACTCTCTTGCATGAAGTGTAAGATTTGAAGGTGCTTACAAGAAGTTACAATGTATACATGAAACACTTGAAAGTGTTCCATGATTGTTGGGGGGGCCAATACGTGACGTGCTTTTGTGGAATGGTGTGGGCCACCCCAAAGACTTTGAGAAGTGTTTTTTAATTCTTTTGGGACCCTTTTATATACATAAAGCATGCTTGTACAAAATATGCAAATGCAATGTGTGCTAGCTATCTCTACGGATGTGGGCCAGTTCTGTGGGGTACATAGTTTTGTTGCTTTTGTACATAGAAGTATCAAAACTTCAAAGAGTGAGTAAGTGCTTTAAAAATATGAAGAAAATTTGAGTTTTTATCATCTTGGGGTCGTGAGTGAAGAGGAGTATTCAGACGCGAAGAAGGAAGCCTATATTGTCGTAGCCTACAGTGGTGCATGGGGTTGTGTAGCCGAGATGCCCGTGTATGTGTGCGAGGCCCTAGAGCCTTGATTGGAGAGTGTTTTTCTCATTAAGAAGGCTATGGGTGGTGACCTCTACACTTCCACCTGATGGAATTTGCATGAAGCAGAGTGCTTTTGTATACGTGTGCCTGCTACTCAAGTTTGGTAGTGAAAGCCCTTTGTTATTGTTGTGAATGGGAGGCTATTTCCACATGTTTGACCATAGTTTTTTTCTGATTTTTGGGCTTAACGTCATGAGTTCTTGTATAACTCATGATTGGAATGGTTTTTAATTTCCCAAAATAGCCATTTCTTACAGTTGATTGCATGTAAATGAGACTCAAGATTTTTGTTGTATATGAGATAAAATTCCTCATTAACTTCAATGGGTTGGTGATCAAAACACATGGTTGCTTTTGCCTCACTATTTATTTTTTGGCCAAAAAAAAAGGTACATAAAAGTTGCATTTTTGCCATTCTATAGACCTTTCATCAAAGTTTCTATCGTCATGCTGAATAGAGATACTATATACATGCTTTATTAGTTCCATTTGGGCCTTTGGATTCAAAAGGAGCCATAGAGAATGTCAAAAGAATAATGGATCTCTTACCAAGTCGAAGCTTGGGACAATGATGAAGTGCTAAATGTAACAAACATGAAAAAACTAGGTCTAGCAATATGACCTCTAGAATCCCATAGAAACTACTCAATATGTAGTCAAATTTGAAGTTTATGATTATATATGGTTACTAAATACAAAATACACACAATTGGCCAAAGAAACTAGCAATATTGGGAAAGTTATACTTACTACAATAGAATGTATCGTATTCTTCTGCAATTGAAAAACTAAACCATCATCATATACTATGCTATCTGGGCTATTAGGTGCCTAAAACTCAAGGAAGATTATCTTTATGTTACACATGCCCCTTACAAAATCAAAATTGCATTTGGATATCAAGAAAGCCACAAAAAAAAGTAACAAAAGTGCTAAATTTGGGCAAAAAATAGGATTATGCAATTCTTGTATTTGGTCATAACTTTCTAATTTTACATGTAATTCTCCCTCAAAGCATGAAAACATGTTGAGAACTACTAAGGCTAATCCTCTAGTAATCGAAATCTCACAAACATGAATTTTAGAGTGGTATAGTTGCAAAACGTTGAAAAAAAAGCCAAAAACAAGACCGATTTTTTTGCACAATTTAGGTTTAGAAATTTTTTGCAAGAGTAAGGTTAATGCTGAAGTCAATATTCCAAAAAAATGTCAACTTTTTTTTAAATTCATAAGGCAACTTTGTGGTTATATAATACCTAGAAATTCATTTTCAAACTCTTCAAATAATGCAAGAAAAATGGTCACTTAACAAGACATAAAAGTCTCATGTTATGAGTCTAGTGTTAATGGTCATAAGCAATCATTAACCCAAGATAGAATATATCAGATACTTAGTAGGCGGCTGGACAAATGCATGAGTGACAAATGGCCAACAATGGCCCTAAAACCAAGAGAGAAAGATCATGGATCATTTATGGCGTGTATAAGAATTACCATCCAAAAGGTATGCAACCCTGCATTTCTATCTCAAGTTGTTACATGCCTTATTCTTCTGCAGACAATCCCTTACCTTGATCATCTACAACATACACAGCAAGCTCCATACCCTCACACTCTTCACCATCAACTGCTACACCTTTCCACCCCAAAGCTATCAGGATTTTTGTTTTGAACCACTTTCTTCGTCTTTGCAAGACTACATAGAGGAAGACAAAGTTGGTATCTTTGGGTGCTATATTCTTTCTTTGTGTTTACCTCATGTCCTTAGTTCAGCCAGACTGCTCTTAAGGAAACATGAGAGGTGCATCACAATCATTTTGTGAAATGATTCCACCTATTGTCGTTGGCAACCTATTGAATGAAAGAAGATTTAGGGTTGCTAAGCAGAAATGCATCAATGGATTTTTGCAAAGCTCTACTTTGGACAAAGATGAAGTTCAAGGCACTTTGGACAAAGTTGGAATCAATAGGGCAGGTTACCAAAAGTTGTTCAAGCTCATCAATGGAAACCTGGTGCAATCAAGAGTGAAGGGGTCCTTGCTTCCAAGGCCATTTGTTGCTCAACATGCCAATCTCAAAATTAATTCCAAAGTCATGGAGATACTTGGAGAGCATTTTCACATCAATGACATATATCTTGGTAAGAAGAAAGACCTCAAGTTTAACTGATAAAATTCTATGATATTCAACATACTGAGGTGAATGTGCAAGCCATTTTTGTCATCAAATTAGATGAGAGTGAAATTATGAAGAGTAGAAATCTTGAGAGACTATCAATAACCCTCATGAATAGATATCCTAATACCACAAAGGAAAACAAAACCCTAAAAATTTTAGTGTGTAGTCAGTGAAGAAGATTTGGTGGTTGGGTGCTTTTGAGATTGATAGTGAAGATTTCAATGAGTTGAATTGGGTATTCCACCACACTAGTATCCTTGCAAAAATCAAAGCTCAACTGACTGGGGAGGAGCTAGATGTGGAGGGGTACAAGGTGGAATGGCACATGGGAGGGGATCTAAAGACACTAAAGTGTATACATAATGTGTGAAGGGGTGCCAATGCCAAAAGCCCCTGTATCTACTACATGGGTGCAACAAAGGAGTTGAATACTGCTAGCTAGAACAAAGTCCCTGATAAACACTCTAAACATCCAAACTTTTAAGATGTTTTACATATTCCCCTTTCAAATGTCCACCTCTGCACACTGCATGTACTTTTCTTACTGTGATAAAAGTCATGAGGGAAAGAATGACCTCTTCAACTTTAAGAAAGAGTTGAACAAATTCAAGAAAGCTATGACAAGTGCTTGGATCGGAGCTCATAGCACTTTACACACTACATAGTAATACTTATGAATTTTGATTCTACTAATTTGTTTCAATACTTGCAAAAGTTGCTACAAAAATTATATTTTTTCTTATGTAGCAAAGAAGTATGGAAGCTTGTCAATCTGGTCTACTCAAGGTATGGAGAAGTCAGTCCCACTACTAGGAAAGAACCAATCTTTTCAAACACACTAGACATGGTGGAGGAGCTCAAAAAGCTAATAGCTTGCTTGAAGTATTCCAGTGGTTTTACAGACAAGTCTGGCATAGAACAAGATCACAAGAGACTAAAACATTATTAGATAGTCTTGATATTTCTACATCTATACAAAGGAGTATACAAAAAAGGAAGGATGCATACAGTAGATGATCTGCAAGTGAAAGGTTTTTACAATGGACTTCCACTAGAGAGAGACAAGGAAGCAAGTGGGGGATAATACAATGATTAGCTCTGGCTGTTTGATCAAGCTTTTCATTTTTCCCCTCCATTTCAAGTACTCCTGCTTCTTGTAACCCTACAACTACTTGCCTATGTTGCCAAAAGAGACAAGGCCATAACTGGCCATAGTGCCAAAGTATGCACTTCTTGAGCCCATAAATCTTGGAGCAAGTCCAAAAAATCTAATGGCTTCTTACTTGACAAGAAGTATGATTTTGTCCTCTCCAGTCTTATTGGATGAGAACCTACCACCCTTGACAAAGCCACTAGTGCAAGTATGGGGAGAGTGGGTGATTGGGAAAGCTTCCTAAATAATGTGCTTGTATTTTACCATTTTACCTTAGTATTTTGATCATCTTTAAAAAGGTCCTCTTTCCAAAGGTCAATGAAAAAGCTTGGTTTATTCTCTTTGCACATTCTTGGAACTTCTTTGCCCATGTATTCAATCTTCAATCTTTTTTGAATTTGCTGGAACTCCTCATCTATGGGAAGCCCTTGCTCTTCATAGCTTTGAGCAAACATGCTCTTTAACATGGGACCGATCAATAAACTTTTCAAACTATGTATCAAGAAATTACAATGGGCATGTTGTGTTGTAGTCCACAAAGCCTTTATCATTGTGCACATCTGTCGCACGTGTCAAAGCAAGGGACTTTCCGTACACTGTGTGCGAGCCACAAACGTCTACAAGCACACAACCAAATCAATCTAGCAAGCTCAAGAGAGCAAGCGTGTGTCACTCACCACCCTACGCTCCCTTTGTGGAGGGTTTCTCCCTGCAAAGAAGAGGGAGCTACCGTCGTCCCGCGCTCAGCCAGCTCGCCACCCTCGTGCCGTCATAATGCTCAATCCCTCTCTCTCTCTCTCTCTCTCTCTCTCTCTCTCTCTCTCTCTCTCTCTATGTGTGTGTGATAAAATATAAGATCTAACTTTATCGAATGATTTTCTCATATTAAACTGATCACTTAATATGGGAAGATAAAAGGGGAACAAGAGTTAGGATATACACATGTGCTTCTAGACCTATTTTAACAAGGGACCAAAAGGAGAAATGGTTGCATCTCAATATGGGTCCAAAAGGAGATGGTCTACCAAAGAGCAATGTGCAATAAGTGCTTCTAGATTTACCTCAGCAAGGGACCAAGAGGAGAGATGTATACATCTCAAAAGGGGTCCAAACGGAGGTAGTCTATTTAGCAACGTGCATCTAATGGAGCTTAAAAAACCTTAGGGTTAGCTTCATTAAAGACCTCCAAAAGTTAGTGTTAAAAAGTCCTTTGACCTTCCTCAAGCTAGGGCTAACCTTGAGGTGGGAATCCTACCCAAGCATGAGGTGCTAAGATGCTTAAAGTGGTTGTGGGAACCTTGCTCAAAGCTTGAGGTGATTTTTATGCTTAAATGACTAAGGTTTTTGAAATTTTAGATTCAAAGATAAATTCTCAAGAGGCATGAATGTCCATGTTTGATATATATATGTGCTTCTAGACCTATCTTAATAGGGGACCAAAAGGAGAAATGGTTGCATCTCAATAGGGGTCCAAAAGGAGATGGTCTACCAAAGAGCAATGTGCATAAGTGCTTCTAGATTTACTTCAGCAAGGGACCAAGAGGAGAGATGTTTACATTTCAAAAGGGGTCCAAACGGAGGTAGTCTATTTAGCAATGTGCATCTAATGGAGCCTAAAAAACCCTAGGGTTAGCTTCATTAAAGACCTCCAAAAGTTAGTGTTAAAAAGTCATTTGACCTTACGCAAGCTAGGGCTAACCTTGAAGTGGGAATTCTACCCAAGCATGAGGTGCTAAGATGCTTAAAGTGGTTGTGGGAACCTTGCCCAAAGCTTGAGGTGGTTTTTATGCTTAGATGACTAAGGTTTTTGAAATTTTAAATTCAAAGATAAATTCTCAAGAGGCATGAATGTCCATGCTTGATTGATTAAGACTTGAAGTATTCAATTCAAAACAAATGACTTAAGAACCGTAAAAGACACGTGCTTGCTTGATTGACTAAGTCTTTGAAGTATTCAATTCAACCAAATGACTTAATAAGCATAAAAGACACATTCAAATGATCCTCCACATGTGGCCCTCATGATGTGCTTGAATGTCATTGGTTAGGATTTAAAGGGGTCCAATGAGAATTTAGATACATTAAAATAATTAATTAAGTTCTTTCTCTCAAAGAGGAAAAAGAGCACACATGTCCAAATGAAATAATAAAATAATACGAGAGAGAGAGAGAGGTGTGGACCAAGCATGAGAGGGGGGGTATACTCTCCCCCCCCCACACACACACACACACACACATATTCTCTCATTGTGTGGAGTGCAAAGTGTAAGAGCTCCATCTCCTTCTCCGAGCTTGTTGAGAAGTGGAGAGCCTATACCAACACTCTTGGCTATGGAATGCAAATTCAACCAAGAGCCATGCTTCAATGCTTAAGCTTGCCATCTTCTTCATCTTCATTACTATGCTATTATGCTATGCTAAGCAAGAAGAATGATGATAAGTGAGTAACTATTTCTTTCTCCTATGGAATGTTTCTTCTTCCTCTTCCCTACCGCCATTCCCCACTATCTCTCTCCACCTTCGAAGGTGTTTGAGGCCTTGGAAGTGAGGCTTGGGATAGTTAATGCCTTTTACAAAGTTTATGTTAAGCTCGTGATGCATGAAGATTTCCATCTTCATAGCATCACCAAGGTCACAAGGAACACAAAGATTGTATTGTAACAAAGTCTCTCTTGATGGGAGAATCTATAATACAAACGCCTTTTGGAGGGGGGACCGGCTCCAAGTAAATCTGGTCTTCAACTATTGTCATGTTGTCTAATACTCTCTCTCTTGCAAAATTATTGTTCATGTAAAGTTAATTAAGTATTATTTATGTTGCTATCATCAATTAAGTTCACCCTCTATGTTCTCAAAGTGATCTCACAAAAATGCTCACCTTAAGTGTCTTATTTCTGCTATTCTCAAAGTTCATAGGCCAAACCCATTATGTTGGTATCAGAGCATTTGGTTTCTCTTTTCTTGCTTAAGAAGAGAGGTCCTTAAGTAGCCTATTAATGGTTGATTTTGTTAATTATATTAGGGTAAGTGGGATTGGGATTTATTATCGGTTTTGTTGAGCCCACTATGTGGGATATGGTGCACACCTTGGGAGCTTTGGTCTTAATAATGGGATCTTTTTAGACTTGCCTACGGCTTTTGTTACGATATAAGACGTAGCTAAATAGATAATTGAGTAGATTACTTAATGGAGAGAGATAGATTTATATACACGAGATTATAGAGTAGAGAGAGAGAGAGAGAGAGTACACACGATATACGTGGTTCACCCAATGTGGGCTACGTCCACGGGAAAGCAGCCACTCAATGGCTTTAGTACTTCAAAACAAGAAGTAGTTTACAAAGGGATTATACCCTTAATGGAGCTCCCGCCTTGCTTCACTCTCACCACCTCACACTCACCTTGTTGCATCAACTTCACACTATGAAATGTGTGTAGAAATGGCCTCCTTTTATAGGCCAAAAGGGCTGCCCTCTCTTATGAGAGACAGCCATGTGTAGCCGCCCTTGTGTGAATAAGTCCAAATCGGACCCTCCAATCTGCCCATGTGTGATCGCCCTTGAGAAGACAAGTCCACTTTTGAATTCGGCCATCGGCCATTGACTTCCGACCACCGGCCATCGGCCATTGACTACCGACCACCGGCCAACCGACCGGTTGTTTTCCGACCACTTTCCGGCCGCCGTCCGGCCATAATATTCCGGCGAAAAAGAATATTCCGGTGATCGGCCACCGGCCAACCGACCGGTTGATTTCTGGCCGCCGTCCGGCCATAATATTCCGGCGAAAAAAAGTCTCGGGGGGCTCCACCCCCGAGGCCTCTAAAGTTGCCCCTGATTCTTGTCCGTGAAAATTTTGGTTTCCGGTGAGTGATTTTCCTTCACGCACGATGGCTTCTCCTCATAATGGGGGCCTTAAAAATGTGCCTTTTTACCACAGAAAATTACAAGGGTAAATCAGGCTCCATACTTAACAATCTCCCACTTGGAGACTGATCTCCAAACCAAACCTGTGACTGCTTTCCATTATGGCTTCTTATCCTTGAATGCCGATTGAAGATGAGCAAAAGCTCAACTTCTCCTTGTTGACCACCTTTGTAAACATGTCTGCAGGATTTTCACTTGTATGCACCTTTCCTAGCTTTAGTTGTCCCTCTTCCAAAAGAGTACGTATGAAGTGATATCTCACCTCAATGTGCTTTGTCCTTGAATGAAAGGCTGAGTTCTTGGCAAGATGGATAGCGCTTTGGCTATCACTGTACAAGACACAATTGTCTTGTTTGAATCCAAGCTCTTCTAAGAATCTGTGAAGCCACAGAATTTCTTTGCTTGCCTCTGTCATTGCTACATACTCTGCTTCCGTGGTAGAAAGTGAAACCACTTTCTGCAGCTTTGTAGCCCAGCTTACTGCTGTGCCTCCAACCGTGAACACATAGCCAGTAGTGCTCCTTCGAGTATCTTTGTCACCTGCCATATCTGCATCAGCATATCCTTCTAGAAAAATATCAGCTCGTCCAAAATACAAAGCATTTGTTGTTGTCCCTTTTAGATACCTAAGTATCCACTTCACAGCTTGCCAATGCTCTTTACCTGGATTGTCCATGAACCTACTCACAACTCCCACTGCATGTGCAATGTCTGGCCTTGTCCAGACCATAGCATACATTAGAGAACCTACTGCTGTAGCATATGGAACTTTAGACATATAGGCTATCTCCTCTTGTGTCTTTGGACACATATCCTTCGTTAGTTTAAAATGACCAGCCAAAGGTATAGAAACTGGTTTTGCATTTTGCATTGCAAACCTTTCTAGTGCCTTCTTGATGTAATCTTCTTGAGATAGCTTTATTGTCTTCTTCGTCCTGTCCCTTGATATTTTCATACCAAGTATCCTCTTTGCAACACCTAAATCTTTCATTGAAAAAGATTTGGACAGCTCCTCTTTTAGGTCTTTGATGTACTGCATGTTAGCACTTGCAATCAACATGTCATCAACATACAACATTAGGATGATGAATTTCCCATCTCCCAAATTCTCCGTGTAGACGCAGTGATCCGAGTTGCATCTTGTGAATCCATGATCCAACATCCATCGATCAAACTTCAAGTACCATTGTCTTGATGCTTGCTTTAAACCATACAAGCTCTTCTTTAATCTACAAACCATTTTCTCCTTACCTTTTACTTCATACCCCTTTGGTTGAAGCATGTAGATTTCCTCCTCTAAGTCACCGTGAGGGAATGCCGTATTTACATCCATTTGCTCGAGATTTAGATCATGAGCAGCCACAAGGCTTAAGACAAGCCTAATTGAGTTCATTTTTACAACAGGAGAAAATATTTCATTGAAGTCAATACCTTTCTTTTGAGAAAAACCTTTTACCACAAGCCTAGACTTGTACCTTTTCTTCCCACCTTCTTCTTCCTTTAGCTTGTACACCCATTTGTTTTGAAGTGGCCGCTTGCCTTTAGACAACTCAACCAACTCCCATGTTTGGTTGCGATGTAGTGAGTCCATCTCCACTTGCATGCTCTTCGTCCATTCTTCTTTGGATTCATGTTGCATAGCTTCTTCATATGATTCCGGCTCTCCAGAATCTGAGATCAAGAGATGGTTGAAGGAAGGAGCAAACCTTTCTGGAGGTCTACTTGCTCTTGTAGATCTTCGGGGAATAGGTTGAGGCTCCTCATTTGGTTGACGTTGTTGCACATTGTCACCGTTTGCAGTCCTTGAGTCTTCACCGTCCTCAAGCTCCATGTACTCATCACCTGTTTCTTTTGTTTGTTTTCTTTCCAAGTAATCTTTGTACATATTTTGTTCGTTAAAAATTACATCCCTACTCCTTAAGATTTTACCACCTTCAGGATTCCATAGGCGATACCCAAAGTCTCCTTCTCCATAGCCAATGAAGAAACACTTTTTGGACTTTGCATCTAACTTTGATCTTAGGCTTCTATCTATGTGCATGAAAGCCTCACACCCAAACACTTTGAGAAATGCATAATTCACCGGTTTACCTGACCATGCCTCTTCTGGAACTCCCCCATCCAATGCCGTTGAGGGTGACCGATTGATTAAGTACACAGACGTACTTACAGCTTCCGCCCAAAGCTCAAGCGGTAGGCCTGCATGTAGCCGCATGCTTCGTGCTCGTTCCATGATTGTCCTGTTTATCCTTTCCGAAATCCCATTTTGTTGAGGTGTCCTTGGGGTTGTCCTTTGCCTCCAAATGCCATTGCTAGCACAAAAGCTTTCAAAAGCTTGGCTGCAATATTCGCCTCCATTGTCGGATCTGAGGCATTTAACCTTGGTACCTGTTTCATTCTCCACAAAGGCTTTCCACCTTTGAAATATGAAAAATACATCAGATTTATTCTTCATGACATAAACCCATGTTTTTCTAGTCGCATCGTCTACGAATGTTACATAGTACAATGAGCCACCAAGTGATGGTGTACTTGCAGGACCCCAAACATCAGAATGAACCAACTCAAGTTTTTTATTTTTTCTTTCATTTCCTGATTTTTGAAATTTTACCCTCTTTTGTTTACCATAAACACAATCTTCACAGAACTCTAAGTCCACTTCTTTCAAACCTGGTAGAAGCTTCTTTGTTTGAAGGATTTGCATTCCTTTGGCACTCATATGCCCAAGTCGGTAGTGCCACACCGCACTGTCAACTTCTGTAGTTGCTACACAAGCTGAAGGTTGCGTGCTAACAGTACACAAGTAAAGTGTATCGACTTTTTCACCCTTGGCAACCACCAAAGATCCCTTTGAGATCTTCCACCGTTTGTTTTCGAATGCAATGTTGTGACCTTCATCGTCCAATTGTCCTGTAGAGATCAAATTTTTGCGAAGAGAAGGAACGTGCCTAACATCTTTAAGCTTCCATTCATTTCTGTTAGCAGTTTTGATAGAAACTGTACCTTTGCCGACAATCTCACAAGCTTCATCATCTCCCAAGTATACATACCCAAAATTAACTTTGGTGTAGTCTTGGAAATGTTGCTTGTGTGGTGTCGCATGGAATGAAGCCCCGGAATCTACTATCCAGGAATTAGACACATTGTCTAATGAGAGAATTAGAGCATCTTGCTCTACTTTACCTGCCACATTGGCCTCCGATGTTGGCTTGTTGTCTTGAGACTCTGTCTCCTTCTTCTTCTTGGACCAGCAATCCTTCTTGACGTGGCCCTTCTTGCCGCGGTTCCAACATTTAAGAATTGACTTTGTGCGTGACTTGCTCCACCTTGAGCGATCACGACCCTTTTGGTTTTTGAACCTCTCCTTAGGCCTTCCTCTTGTTTCTACTGACAGTGTAGCACTTGATGATTCTCCTGTGCTTCTCCTTCATATTTCCTCGCTTAGGAGAACACCCACAACATCATCAAACTTAAGATTATTTGTGCCAGAAATAGAATTACTTACAACCATCACAAGGCTGTCCCAACTATCCAGTAGAGATTATAGTATAAGGAGAGCTTGCACTTCATCATCGAAATTGATTTTCACCGATCGAAGTTGACTTATGTTTGTGTTAAAGTCATTTAGGTGTTCTGCAACTGAACCATTCTCTGTCATCTTTAGATTGAACAAGCGCTTCATAAGAAATACCTTATTGGATGCCGATGGTTTCTCGTAGAAGTTGTCAAGTGACTTCATCAAGTCCTCCGTGGTCTTCATCTCCGAAACATTGAAGGCCACCGTTGACGCCAAGCTTAACCGGATTGTTCCCAGTGCCTTTGGATCAAGGACAATCCATGCTTCATCTGCCATTGTTGCGGGCTTCTTCGCAAGACCGTCTAGTGGCAAATAGAGGTCCTTCTGGTAGAGATAGTCTTCAATCTGCATCTTCCAACGTTGGTAGTTTTTTTCGTTGAACTTCTCAATCTTGAGCTTCCCTTCCTCCGTCATAACTCCCACTCAATTCAAGGAATCCTTTCCTTGAGATAATTTAGCTTCGAGCAAACCTTGCTCTGATTACCATTTGTTAGGAAATAAGACGTAGCTAAATAGATAATTGAGTAGATTACTTAATGGAGAGAGACAGATTTATATACACGAGATTATAGAGTATAGAGAGAGAGAGAGAGAGAGAGTACACACGATATACGTGGTTCACCCAATGTGGGCTACGTCCACGGGAAAGCAGCCACTCAATGGCTTTAGTACTTCAAAACAAGAAGTAGTTTACAAAGGGATTATACCCTTAATGGAGCTCCCGCCTTGCTTCACTCTCACCACCTCACACTCATCTTGTTGCATCAACTTCACACTATGAAATGTGTGTAGAAATGGCCTCCTTTTATAGGCCAAAAGGGCTGCCCTCTCTTATGAGAGACAGCCATGTGTAGCCGCCCTTGTGCGAAAAAGTCCAAATCGGACCCTCCAATCCGCCCATGTGTGGCCGCCCTTGAGAAGACAAGTCCCCTTTTGAATTTGGCCACCGGCCATTGACTTCCGACCACCGGCCATCGGCCATTGACTACCAGCCACCGGCCAACCGACCGGTAGTTTTTCGACCACTTTTCGGCCGCCATCCGACCATAATATTCCGGCGAAAAAGAATATTCCGGCCACCGGCCATTGACTTCCGACCACCAACCAACCGACCGGTTGTTTTCCGGCCGCCGGCCGGCCATAATATTCCGGCCAAAAAAAAGTCTCGGGGGCCTCCACCCCCGAGGCCTCTAAAGTTGCCCCTGATTCTTGTCCGTGAAAATTTTGGTTTTCGGTGAGTGATTTTCCTTCACGCACGATGGCTTCTCCTCATAATGGGGGCCTTACAAATGTGCGCTTTTACCACAGAAAATTACAAGGGTAAATCAGGCTCCATACTTAACAGCTTTACCATTATTGAACCATAAAAAGTCCGAAGGAGCTATCCCTCGATAATCCTGCTATGTTAGACCCACCCCACTACTCTCTATAATTAACCAATTCGAGCCGTGGGTGTAGATACTTAAGTTCTTATTTTCAAAGGCTAAGAGGAGTAGCAACTAAGGTTTTGAATTGCCAAAGAATACACTAAGTAAACACATAAGTATAATTAGCATGGCTGAAAATAACCAAGAGAGTAGAATGAACACTGATACTTTGATTTTGCACATGAAGGTGCTAATGATGATGCCTCCATGTTTATCAATTATCTTGTTACTAGGTTTGCATTAAGCTATGGACAACCCTACTTTGCAAGCCAAAGTTACCCAACAACTTTGTACTTATGGGATTTCCCTTCCTCTCCAAGAGGAACGAGAGTTTAGGAGGCCTCTTGCTGAGACTCCCAAAAGAAGACTCTCTCCCATAAGAGAGGAGGAATCCAAAGAACGGGAAAGAACTGAATCCCTAAGATCCTCTAAAGATGTGGCTCCATGAAGACGGTGGTCTAGACTTTGCCAACTCCTCCCAAGAGGAAACAATCAACCCATAGTCCTTCTCCTTGTCACTCTGAAAGAGAAGAGAGGAAACAGAGGAAGAAAAAGGCAAAAAAGAGGTCACCCTCTTCTCCTTCTCCTTCACCTTCTTCCTCTTCTGACAGAAGCAATAGTTATTCTCTTAGAGAATACAAGAGTAGAGGACATCACAAAACTTACCCAGCATGGCAAAGGTCCCAAAAGCTCAAGAAGTTCAAAGAGGGAGGAAAGAGCATCTATTTTCTCACCTATGTGGTGATGGCACCTTTGGTGCCACAGACAAAGTATTGGCCTTCATCCAACCAATTTGATGCGGCCTTTGGAGACGAGAGCTTAACGGAGTCCTCCAAGCTACACCATGTAGCTATACACTTCCAAAAATCTACTCGTCAATGGTGGGCTAGCCTTTGTGGAAATGGCAAGGCCCCAAAGACACGGAAAACTCTTTCCATCATGAAGCAATTCCTTGCAAGCGATGCCAAGGACAAAGTGCTCACCGAATGGCAAAGTTTGAAGCTGCTCTGCAACGAGTCTATCCACAAATATCTAGACAAGTTTTGGAATTTACATCTCAAAGGTACAGTCTTTCAAACGATAGACTTTGCGGAACAAAAGAAACAATTTTGTGTGGTATTACCTAAAGAAATGGCCGAGTATGTCAACTCACAATGGCCTAGTACTATCATCAAAGTCATCCACCACACTATGGTTGCTTCAAGGATCAATTTTCAACAAGGGGTGATAAGAAATTTCAAGCCCATGGAAAACAAGGATCGAACTGAAGCTAAAGGGAAGAGCAATGCTCACAACTCTTCGCAAGGCAACACCAACACCAACAACAACAAGGCCAAGGAGAAAGGAGCTTACAAAGGTAAACATAGGCTCTCCCAAAGAATTAGAGGCTTTTTTTATAAAGACCATAAATGCTTGTGGGGAGCAAGGACATGGTTATCGTTCTTGCCCCAAAAGAAATGTAGCAATGACACTTCTAGAGCTTCCATGGTTGAAGCTCCAAAAGAGGATGCTCATTGCAAAGGATCATCACTCTCCTATGCTTGGAGAAAAGGGAGCATGATGCCTTCATCTTGTTGGGCAAAGAGGGATTCCATAATCTACTCTTCAAGGAGTAGAGATGTATTTCTATTGGTCTACCATGAAAGTAAACGTACAAGCCTATTTTTCAAAATGCATGGTATACCAAAAATTGAAATTTGATCGAGGGAAGCAACTTGGATTGTTTCAATCGACAGGCTTAGCAAGAAAACACACTCTATGCCTGTCAAAAAGACTATTAAGGCACATCAAACGGTAACCCTATTTAGATCTCAAATTTTCAAGTATCATGGATTGCCAACATCCATAGTGTGTCGGACAAAGATCCTAGAATGACCAGTAATTTCTAGAAGGGTCTCTTCGAGAATCTAGGAAGTAGATTAAATTTATCTTTCGGCCTATCATCCACAAACGGATGGCCAAAGTGAAATAACTAACGATTCTTGAATCTACTAAAAGCCTCTGTCATAGAAGTAGATCAACATTCTCAATTAGAGAAGTCCCTACCTCTTATAGAGTATCCGTACAATGCCATTGTACATACTTCTATGGGAAAAGCACCTTTTGAGGTTAAAGAGGGAAAATCCAAAAGTACCCTACACTTAAGGTATATGGGAAGATCTTCGCTGCTGCACATGAATATAGCCAAAACTTACAAGAATCTTTTCCAAAGATTAAAAAGGGTTATATACATCTTACAACAAAGGCAAAAGGGATGCTGCTAATAAGCACAGAAGAGCCTTAGCCTTTAAGAAAAGTGGTTGTGTCTTGCTAAAGTTTCTCGAGGCTCATCTAAGGCATACTACGGGTAAGATTCCTACGGTTCACCAAGAGTATTATGCTAAACTAGCAAAAAGATACTATGGTCCTTTTTAAATTCTTAAGCCAATCAATGAGATGGCTTATCAATAATAGTTTCCCAACCATTGGCTCATTCACAATGTTAACCATGTGAGCCTACTCAAGCCTTACAAAGGAGAGCCACAAAAAGAACCAATAACGGAGGACCCGCTAGGGATCGAATATCAAGAAGAGGTGTTGTAGCCCGAGTCGATTCTTCGACACACGAAGACAAGATACTAAGAAACGGTAAGATTATCCAATGATATCTTGTTAAGTTTAAGAATTATCCTTTTAAAGGTGCTAGATGGATATGGAACCTAGCTTAAGGATAATATGAACCTTGTCAATGCTTACAATGCTACACTAGAGTGAGCAAATGAAAATACATTTTAAATGAACAATGTTTTTGTCTTATGACACTCGTTCTCTTTCTTTTTTTGTGCACAAAATTTAAGAAGTATGCATGCTAAGGATCATGTTTGTAGTGACGACGTTGTTAGGAGTTTTTTGGAAGAAGTGATTGCACATATGTACATACACATACATGGTGCATCGAATAAAGGATTGCCCATTTTCCAGAGCCAGGTGGTTACGTTGGGCCCACATGTGTACATGTAGGACATCGTGTACATAGTACATCGATTTTCACTATCACCAGTACTAGTGTGTTTTTCTATAATAATGAGGAGTTGGTAGAGCGTAAAACTTCTCGAGGAATCTATCAGCGGGCCGATGCCATGAGGTAAGCAGGTGCGTCAGATGGCATCCAGTGGCGTCAGGAGGTCGAATGGGGTCAATACTTGCACGTGGATAAGTGAGGACACAACGGGAATGTTTTCTTGTGATGATTATGCAAAAAGGTCATCATGAGAACTGTATTTGGGGTCCACTTCACGTGATTGCGGGATGCATTATTGAAAAAAGTTGAGTGCCAAGTGTGCGGATGGATGTAGAAGGGTGACAAAAATGCACTACGTGGCCATTTTTTGTCTGTTCGGGGTCCGTTTGAGGTCAATCAAAAGGCCAAAGGTGCCCAAGGAATAAAGTGAAGTGTGGATACTAAAAAACCTGAAAAAAAACCCAGCAAAGTGTGGAGAGAAGAGGAGGAACAGTCGCAACTGAGTTTTTGCTGTTTTTGGAGCCTGTTTTGGCCATAAACTGCTCATCCGAAGTCGGATTTGAGCACTTTGATGTTGTAGACTGTGGTTTTTGGCCGTTTTGGACACAATGGCGTTGTCCATTTTGCCAAATTCCTCACTTTTTATACTATTTTGGGCATGTAAGTTTCTCCTTTGAGCGAAGTCTCTACTCAAATTTGTGAGTGTATCTGACATATTTCATCCATATTGTGTGAGCTACTTGCCCCATTGGTGTTGGTCCAAGCTCAATTGTATCTAAATATCAAAAATCTTCCTCTTTTGAGATGAGTTTTTTGGATGTGTGTGTGTGTGTGTGTGTGTGTGTGTGTGTCTCTATGTTGAGTGGGCAAATGGATAGTCTCTCTCCTCTCACTCCATTGGTGTGTTCCCTGTCTAGGTGGGTTGTGTAAGCCGAGTGGTGCCCCATAGTGTGTGTGTGTGTGTATCATCCCAAGAGTGTGTGCCGGGTGATTATAGAGGCCTTGCGTGTGTTTCCATCCCGCTCACAATGTCTCCCAAACACCAAGTAGAACTTGTCACTCTACTTTGGAAGTATAATATGGACTAAAGAGCAGACATGCTTGCGGCACCTAAGTCTCCCGAGCACCAAATGGAGTAGTTATTTATTCTGGAATGATGTCATAAGGTAAAACGGGATCTTAAACCCGCTAAGAAACATGGACTAATGTCTAGGCTTTATCTTCTCTACCTCATGGTCAAGGACGACTATGATTTTAAGAGAGAGGTAATGTCATAAAATATAATATCTAACTTTACCAAATGATTTTCTCATATTAAACTGATCACTTAATATGGAAAGATAAAAAGGAAACAAGAGTTAGGATATATATATATGTGCTTCTAGACCTATCTCAACAGGGGACCAAAAGGAGAAATGGTTGCATCTCAATAGGAGTCTAAAAGGAGACGGTCTACCAAAAAGCAATGTGCAATAAGTGCTTCTAGATTTACCTCAGCAAGGGACCAAGAGGAGAGATGTTTACATGTCAAAAGGGGTCCAAATGGAGGTAGTCTATCAAAGAGCAACGTGCATCTATTGGAGCTTAAAATACCTTAGGGTTAGCTTCATTAAAGACCTCCAAAAGTTAGTGTTAAAAAGTCGTTTGACCTTATGGAAGCTAGGGCTAACCTTGAGGTGGGAGTCCTACCCAAGCATGAGGTGCTAAGATGCTTAAAGTGGTTGTGGAAACGTTGCCCAAAGCTTGAGGTTATTTTTATGCTTAACGTTTTTGAAATGTTAAATTCAAAGATAATTTCTCAAGAGGCATGAATGTCCATGCTTGATTGACTAAGGCTTGAGGTATTCAATTCAAAACAAATGGATTAACAAGCATAAAAGACACATGCTTGCTTGATTAACTAAGTCCTTGAAGTATTCAATTCAACCAAATGACTTAATAAGCATAAAAGACACATGTTCAAATGATCCTCCACATATGGCCCTCATGATGTGCTTGAATGCTATTGGTTAGGTTTTAAAGGGGTCCAATGAGAATTTAGATACATAAAAATAAATATTTAAGTTCTTTCTCTCAAAGAGGAAAAAGAGGACACATGTCCAAATGAAATAATAAAATAATAAGAGAGAGAGAGAGAGGTGTGGACCAAGCATGAGAGGGGGGGTATTGTTAAATGAGTCAACGTCAGTTAATAGAAGCTGCTAAAGACCAAAGACGTACAGACGCACATCAAGGATGAAAAGAAGCAGTAAAGATTGGAGTTATACATTTTTCACGTTTTCCCAAAATGGTTATGTATTGTAAATTCCCAAATTATTTCAAGCCATAGTAATATTTTAATGTGTTACGGGCTCAATGGGAGTTCCAAGCTGTAAGAATAAGCCAGTTACCGTACGTAGGTAGCAGATTCAGTAAGTGGTGGAGCCCTAAAAGCCTTGGGCGCCCGGACATTGCATATTTTTATCTTAGGTACATAAGGTAGTGTGTAAAAGAAATTAGGGTTCTCAAGCTCATTTATAGAGAGCACTCTTTAGTGAGAGCTCTTGAGGTGTGTGGCTATGGAATCCTTGAGGTTCTCCTTGCTCATGAGATTTGACTAACACTAATCAATGATTCATTATCTTTCACTATGCCTCTCTCATGCTTCTTATGATTGTCTATGATGCTTAGATTAACTAGATCTTAACTAATTAGTGGTTAATCCCTATCTAATCTTGTGTGATTTCCATCTCTTTCTTGTGTGTGCATGTAGGTTTGATTGGAGTGTGGTGCTTAATAGATCTATGTGTGTGTGCTTGCCATTAGTGTGTTGCATGATAGGATTAGTGTTGTGCGTCTTGCAATCTTAGTGTGTGTGATTGGGTTGATTAGAGGTGAAGAGAAGTGGATGTGGAGATTGCCCTTCATTGCGACTTAGCTCCTTAATAGGCGATAAGCTCACCTTGTAGAGTTAACCATTTGTGTTGCCATAATTAGCTCACTAATTGTGTGAGCGTTTCCATGCCCTAGCCGTGTAGATCATCCCTTTGGATTGATAATTTTGTTGGTTATTGGAGCTATTGCAACGATGGAACCCCCAACAAGTATACTCTCCAGCACACGCACACACACACACATTCTCTCATTGTGTGGAGAGCAAAGTGCAAGATCTCCATCTCCTTCTCCAAGCTTGTTGAGAAGTGGAGAGACTACACCAACGCTCTTGGCTATGGAATGCAAATCCAACCAAGAGCCATGCTTCAATGCTTAAGCTTGCCATCTTCATCTTCATTACTATGCTATTATGCTATGCTAAGCAAGAAGAGTGATGATAAGTGAGAAACTATTTCTTTCTCCTATGGAATGTTTCTTCTTCCTCTTCCCTACCCTCATTCCCCGCTAGCTCTCTCTACCTTCGAAGGTGTTTGAGGCCTTGGGACTGAGGCTTGGGATAGTTAATGATTTTTACAAAGTTTATGTTAAACTCGTGATGCATGAAGCTTTCCATCTTCATAGCATCACCAAGGTCACAAGGAACACAAAGATTGTATTGTAACAAAGTCTCTCTTGATGGGAGAATCTATAATACAAACGCCTTTTGGAGGGGGGACCGGCTCCAAGTAAATCCGGTCCAACTATTGTCATGTTCTTTAATACTCTCTCTCTTGCAAAAGTATTGTTCATGCCAAATTAATTAAGTACTATGTTTATGTTGCTACCATCAATTAAATTCACCCTCTATGTTCTCAAAGTGATCTAACAAAAATTCTCACCTTAATTGTCTTAATTCCGCTATTCTCAAAGTTCATAGGCCAAACCCATTACACACACTCTCTCTCTCTCTCTCTCTCTCTCTCTCTCTCTCACGCATACAAACACACACACAAGGAGATGAAGAAGAAGATGGAGATGGAACAAGAGCACTCTTCAATTGCACAAATGAGAGAATAAGTGAGTTTTAGGTGTAAATGACTTTTATATGAGCTCGCCCATTCACATTTGGACACCCATGCTTAGCCAACTAACCCTTGAATGTTGCAGTTAGAATGAGTCTCTCATCGGCGATCACTCTTACCCTTTTTTTATTGGACCAACAAGCCCGGCCCATGGCTACTAGAAGTGGATGCCGGTGGTTGACATGCCCCCCTTCCGTAGATTCCATCCTCGGAAGCTATTGAGTTGAAGCCCGTTCCATCAAGGTGGAAGATCATTTGAGATGAATGTCCTTAGCCTTCTTCAATCACTGCAAAATCAAACAAAATTGGCACAGTAATTGTATTCTTATATACAATTAAAAAGCATATACAGTTGTAGGTAGACAAATTGATTAGTAAAAAAATTTAACAATTTGTCAGTAATAAACATTAAATTGTAATATAATCAAACGCATAAACAGTTGTAAAGGTAAAAAATCAAACAAGTCTGGGGTCGCTAATTTAGCGGTCGAAAGGCACTAGAGATCAACTATTAATATCATGGACAAGCTTCTCAATTTTCTCTGGTCAATAAAGTTGTTTAATCGCAAGAGCCAAGTATTTCATGTCCGAGGGCTAACTAGAGGCTATACCTAGAAGACCTTGTAGTTAAGCTAAGATAAACGGAATTGCTCATGAAATCATCGCCTGACTTATTTCCTTTTATTTGACCTCCCAAAATCTTTTCACATTGATTCAATTTTGATGTGTGTGCTTATTTTGTATTCCTTGGATTTTTTGCTTTTCAAAGATAAGCACCCACACTAGGAACCTCTAGGGCTCTAGTACCATAGGTGATACATGTGAGTGAAGTATCAAATCAAGCCAATATTTCTCTTCCCGCTTAAGATTTTACATTGTGGCACTTTGATTATATATATTTTTGGTTCGTTTTCAGCATTTTAATTTAACTTTGGGGGGTCATATAACATTGTTACCCTCCCCAGGCTCATCCTTTAGAATACTTAAGCTAAAGGTCAATAGGGACTAAGCCCACTAGAAAGCCCTAGTACATTGCACACAATACTGCCTAAATTGAATTAAGAACCTAAGTAACCATTGATTATTAGGATGGCATTAAGAGAAGATATCTAACGCCTAGCGTGGTCAAACTAGTTTAGTCGGAATGCTTGATTTTTAAACCTAGACAAGTGATTATGACAAAATATTACATTGAATTTAATGTTTGATACTAAGCAAATGTGCTGAATATTATGCTACCAATCACAATTAAAGCAGACAAACATGGATGCAAAAAAGATAAGGGGCAATGTCTTAGCAACCGTCACCATTGTTACCTACAGCTCAGGAAATTAGTGTGTCAAAGCATCCAGATGGTACAATCAGGCAAAGAGCACATAAATTACAAAATCTTCTATTTAAAAAACTTCAACAAGAAACCTCGACCATGGAAACCCTTGAGTTAACTACTCAAGACCCAACTCTTGCACCGCATACTGGTTTGAATTGCATTGACCTTCAAAGCATGATAGAGCCAACCACAACTTTGCATAGACACGATTGTTCAACCCATGCACCCGTCATTTCGAAATATTCCATCTAGGAGGGGTGGAAGGAAACTTCGTATGATTAAGGGCAATGTTTGAAGAGGGAGGAAAAATTTGGATGTTAGCGTGTGGTTTTTTGCAAAACTACCTAATAATGCCCTTAAAAATCATCAACACAGGAATTTCAGCTAATAACATCTCCCCAATGAGTGTAAGTAGCATATATACTATCAAAAAGTACATCAAAAATAGTGTTTTTTGCTTATTTTCATCATTTTTTCTTAATATTGGAGCTTAAAAATGGAGAAATCCACCAAAAAGTAATAAAATAGTGTTTTTCAATGGATTTTCTTAATTTTTTATCTTCTAATTTTCTTTTTTAGTGCATCTTATTATTTTCTTTTATATCAATAAATAGGTCAAAATTTAATAATAAATAGCAAATGAGCTTAGATGGAGAAACTGAAGATACGCGATGATCAGAAGAACAAGACGGACAGGCACAAAAAATTTCAATCAAAACGACAAACAAAAGCGGGAAGCCTAAATTAGGCCGACAGGGCCTGTTCTTGCAAATTCTTGCAGAATGAGCTAACAGAGTCCAATTGAGGAAATTTCGAGTCTAACGCAGATTTCACGGCCTATTAGGACTAACAAGGGAATTTGGGAAAAAACAGTTTGGGAAGTCCGAGTATAGATATATTAGGTGGTCCAAAATCACCTCATTTCCACTAGTCACTCTTGGAGAAGAGAGCTCTCTACCTTCTTCGCGCGCGATTTTCGGAGTTCTCAGTCGCCCATTTTCAGCGCCGTCTCACACGAGACATGAGGGGCAAGTTCTAAACTCATCAAAGAACATTTCTATGCAGTCGGGTAGTAGGTCTAAGCCTAGGAAAAAACCCTAGAATCCCAGCTATGTACGGATTCCTACAACACAAAAACGACCATAGCGACCTGTCAGCTCAACCGAATTGGACAAGACTTGACTTGTAGCATGTCCCTAGATAGTAAGATGACCATTTGGCAGGGGTCAAGGGGGTCCCCAAGTAAATAATATAGGTTTTTGCCTCATGCCAGAATTGAATTCTGATTCCACGCGCAGCTTATAGACAAGGTCTATACACAATGTACCTAGATGGTTTCAAGAAAATAGACAATGTCTATACACAATGTACCTAGATCGTTTCAAGAAAATAGTCAAGGTAAGCTCTAAAACAACAGGGAATGACTCAAAGACTACAAGCGCCAATTTTGATATATGGAGTCAAACTGACTCTGAATGGGCCCAAACTGGATGAGCAGCATCAGGACTATGTAGCGGACAAGTCTATGGCTTCAAAAGTGACCAAACAACTCTACACACCAAGTAGTGCAGTGAGAGAGTTCTGACAATGAAGAAAAAAGGGCAAGGAGAGAAGAAATGAAAAGGAAAGCACTGGCCGCCCATAAGGAAGAACCTCAAGAGAAAAATCAAGGTTCAAAAGAGAGAAAGAATCTTATGAAGCGAAGTCGACAAGCTGCAGGAGAGAACCCAAAATCATGGAGTCCAAGGGAAATTAAGGGTCCTAGAACCAAGAACCCTGAGAATAAGATTCAAGAAGATCCAAAGGATCTGCTAGAAAGAATGTATGCAAAAGACGAAGGCCTAAAGATACATGAGGCTTTAGAAGCACAAAGAAAAGCCAGAAAGGAGTCGATTGCTTGACAAACACAACAAGCAAAAGGTGCAAAACCAATTGAACCATAATAAGAACAGGGGGAGATGTCACCAAGACCACCCTCACCCACTACCAAACAAGAAGATCAACCATTTCCTAGTCCAAGCCCTTCACCAACTGACAAATCAGATGAAGGCAAGGTAACAAAAGGAGATAAGAAAAAAGAGGAGGAAGCCAGTCAAGAACAACCCAAGGAAAAAGACAAAGATGAGGCTGAACCTTCTACAAAACCTTGGGTAGAATCAGCTAAACCATCTACAAAACCTCAAGCAGAATCCGCCACTAAACCATCTAAAGAGACGCAAGCCGAATCTAATGGGCCTTCTAAAAGCCTTAGGTAGAATATAAAGAATGGGAAACAACGGATGGAGTTATCATCTTCGTTAATGAATATGCAAGGGAGATGCAGCTGATGAAAAAAAAGATGCGAACAATAGCTCTTAGCCATCGTTGCTAAAGCTCGGGAACTCGAACAAGTGATTGATGCTCTCTAAGGCAAGCTTAAAGAGAGGATGAACATCAAGAATGAAGCAGAGCAACACCAAAGCATCAAGGAAAAGAAACAAAAGGAGATGGAAGAATTAGGGGAGCTTCTGACAAAGCTATTAGATGCATGTAAAAGAAAGGACCAACAACTGATTGAAGTAACAAACTTATGAGCACTACTCAATAAGTACAAAAGCTCCAAGTATAGTTAAATGTAGCAAATGCCTCTTTGCAATACTCAAAGCAGAGAATCAATGACCAAGAAACATTTCTAAAGCAAATCGGGGGAAACCCATCAGTAGCTTCACTCAAAAGGACATATAAAGTTTACAAGACTTTGGAAAAGAACAAAGAATTGGAACTTGAGTTGAAGTTGGAACAGGCACAAAGAAGGGACCTCGCCCTAATGCGGGTACAAAGAGAAGAGCAGTTGCTTAAGGAGATAGAGGACATAAAGAGAGCCAATCAATTGCTGAGAGAAGGGAATGTGGAAGCTCAGGAGGAGATCGGTACATTTGAAAATCCAAATCTAGAGATACCATCAATCTCCTTTGCAAAAATGGAAACACGGCCAACAGAAGGGCAAATGGGAGGTTTTGAATTCCAAGTACCAATCATCGAAGAGGAACAAGTGCCAATGGTCCACCTCTCTAAAGCTCAAGAAGATGCACTTAAAGAGTAGATTGTTCATGAAGTGGATGTTGAATGGAAAGCAGCTATGGATTAGGAGTCGAGCGTTCATCACTCTGTCAATGTAACTCAACTCACTCCCAATCAAATCAATTCTTAGTGGCATCAACAATCACTACCTTATCCTTTGATAAAGGTGGAGCCACTGCAAGTAAAAGAAAGACTTTACAAGGATATGCAAGAAGAGGGGTCAGATGCTCTCCACCCCAAATGGAGGAAGAATTGGCTCAACATAAAATCAAGGTATCTCATTTTGTCTACTAGAGCACCTGCATCGATCTAGAAAGACCCAATATTCACGTACCAAGGGTAAGGACATGGCAAGCACACGAAGCATAAAGAAGAAAAGGCCAACTTGGCTCAACTACCCAAAACTGCCAACTCCAAAGCAAGGATCGGCAACTGAGGAATACATGGTAAAAACCCTAACGGGCACCATGAAATTCTTTCAAGAGCCTCTTTGACCTCTCATGTGCAATGCTATTTAAAATTTGTAGAATGTTGCTCACATCTATCCAAGTCTTTCATGAGCGTGAACAAGCAAAAGTCCCATGGATGTCCTTTTTAGAAGGTAACAAAGGCTTGTTCTATGATTTGAGTGGACAACCTTCAGAATAAGTCTTTTATGGCTTCTATACCAGATGTATGCTCTTGCCATCAAGCAATATGTTGGCATGCAAAGAAGCTTTTTACACAGGATTCTTTACATGGCGTACAAAGATTTTCGGACTAGTTCTCAGCAATCTAGCAGCAAGGTTCGTCGGATATTCTGCCATTGAACTCAAAAATAAAGTTACTATTCAGTTTCTACAAGTCCCTAAGAAAGAATAGTGCATCAAATATCAAAAAGCACTTCAAGCACTTAAAGACCACCTCGACAGTTGTTAGCGGGTTGCCGCGATGGAGGTCTGCAGCATAGCTTTTTGGTACAGTCAATATGCAAGGAAGTGACTCAGGATGGGGCATGGAGACTCAATGAGATTGCCAGTCTCATAGAAGTTAACCTAAAGGACTATTCATACATCTACAAATAGAAAATCAACCACTTCCTAGTCAGAAAATCAGTCTATGTCCAATCTCACCTCTCTAGGTAATCACGCCTTTTTGGCGTCCAAATGTATTCGGAATGCAATGAAACTTAAGGAGAGGTGTAACAATGCCTAAAGACATATTCCTACCAAGTTCTGCAGTCATCTACATAAATCACAATTCATCCCAAAAAATGTATAGAAAACTGAAATAGAACTATACGGAAAGGTTCCCTTTAAGCTTAGAAACACTCTTCCAAGGTCAAAATATTAAAAAAAAACCATTTAAAACATCAAATCAATGTGTTTGTCTCACATACAAGATGTCACAAAGTACAATAGAATTGAGAATGATTACACTTAGATCAAAGAGCAAGAGACAAGGAACACAATGTGCTATTCGGAATTGAATTCGGATTACCAAACAAGGAGAAAGATTGATTACAACTTGTAGCAGCAATGCAGCTCTCAGTCGACGTTCAATAAATCCCAAAGATAATGATAATGTGCCTTCCAGAACTAAGGATTTTGACTTAAAAACTTGGGACCCTTTCCCATGGCCATTTGGCCACTTACAAGGTTTGTAGGCTCGAACAGAATAAGAGGCTATATTACAATTTCAGAATCATAACAACAAAATTACACAGCTTCTTTTGAAAAAATGATTGAATACAACAAAGTTTGGTGTGTATCCGGCTTTTAAGTTACATTCCACTGTATCCACCAAACATTTCTCCCGTCCTATTCATTGCATGTCCTCGTACAATTTGCATTTGATTGTTGCCTTTAGTAGTTGATCAGTCTCTTTTCGAGCGTCCCTCTGAGTCGCCTGCATTGCTTTGCCCTTGCCTCGATCTCCATCTTTGTTGCCAGCTCTCTAAAAGGATTATCGATGAGAGTGCTCTGATATGCAATATGCCGAGCTGGTAAATCTTTGGACGTGGGATTAAAGATGGAGGAGTCGACTTCAATGAATCCTGTCATGAATGCCTCCTCGAAGGTTTGCATGTAGTGTGAGGGCAAAAACATGAATCTCGCATACAATCTCATGATGATGTTTTTGTTGGAAATCTCTATTTCCATATTCCAGCATAGTACTCTTGTGCCTTCCACAAATACCTGCCAAGGATGCTCCGCTGCTTCTATATCATTGAATGTTGTTATGCAGGTGATTAGCATCTTTGCAATTTTTACAAGCATCTGGCATGCAAGATCTGGTATTTCCTTCATTATGTTGATGACTCCTTTGAGCATGTGAAGCATATACTTTTCTAGCGGGAGGAGGTTATTGCATGTCTTCATTATGACTGGGTAGTTTAGAACTACTGGTCTCCTGCTTTGCCATGTATAAAAGCTTTCCCAGGATCGTCGTCTGTTAATGGGACAATATGTGGGGTCGATCCGGAGATGCTGTGGAGCATTTCTATAATATGTTTCATCGGTTGGAGGCTGTTCAAACCATTTCTTTTGCCAAGCTGGTTGATTCTCTATGATCGTTTGTACATGTATGGTAGTGACAGAAACATCCTTGTAATCTCCTTTTTGGTTGGGCTCGAGGGTAGGTAGCATTTTTCTTTTCCACAAGAGAGCCTTCTGCCTCATTAGTGGGAGTGCAATCATTTCATGCCCAAGATTCTTCACCACTTCGTCAGGTGTGATCATGAGAAGAGCAGCTGACTCCAACACCTTGAGCTTGTATTGCAGATACTCTATGTGTGAAGGATCTTTGACTTCTGAGATCCACACGTGAATTTAATCTTTTGCAGTGTCAAAGATTGACAAAATGGCTGGATCTTCAAATTCGTGCATTGTTGTTTTTGTGCTTGTACTTGGCATATCTACATAGTGAGTTTCAAATGTGAATTGTCTCGGTCCTTCTATTTGTGTGATTTCTACAAGCCTTGCTTTATCTGCGTTGCTCTCTGAGCAATCAACTCTTCCTTTGGCTCGTCCAGTTGCTTCTTGAGCTCTTCAATATCTTCATCTTTAGCTTTTTGCAAAGCTCTGTGCATGGCTGTCATGATTTTCTTGTTGTACTGCTCTTAAGCAAGGGCATTCTTGAGATCTGAGAATTCTTTTGTCAGTGAGGTTGGTTTAGCTGACGTGCTTGTTGAACCTTGTATTTCTTGCAAGGTTAAAAGCTGTGTAAGACTCTTGCTGACCACTGCATAAGACTCTTGAAGCTTCCCATTTTGTTCCTTCTCCCTGGATAGCTCTTTTTCTAGTCTCTGTTGCTCAACGTGTAGATTTGTGTTGGATTCATTAAATGCTTGGACTTCTTTGCAGTAATAAGCAACATTTTCCTGTTCCCTCTGTAATTCTAACTGGAGTTGTAGTTGTACTTTCTACAACTACTCAATTTTGTTTTGTGGTTCCAGTTTGTTTTCAACCGCTTTTGTTGTGTCCTTCTTTGTGTTCCAGCTCTAATTCGTGCAGGTTGTAGAGTGCTCTTTGGCATTGAAATTGGAGCTTGATCTAGTCCAAATGTGCATCAATGTCAAAGAACCTAATCATTTGTGCTCCTTCATCTACTACAACCTACGAATGAGGCATTCTTGGTTGTTTTTGACTTATTCGTCCTTTGTCAAAAGTACCAGTCTCATTCGCAGTTTTCTCTTCTGTTATCTGTACTTCCTGAGCAGACGAACTTGTAGTGAATTTTGGTAGTGCCGTCTCTTCTTCTCAACTTTTTTGCTTTGGTGACAACACTTTTTCTATCGTTCATTCAGGAGGATCCATAGTGCATTCTCTTCTTTCTTTCTTAGCCTCTGAAGGTATTTCTTTCTCTTTCGATGATGGAAGGTTTTTTATTTGATTTTCTATGCTGTCTAGATCACCTTCCTCTTCTTGGCCTTCTAATTTGTTATTTTTTTCTTTCTCCTCTTCCTTGGTAGATTCGTCGGATGATTCAAGATCATCGACGTGTGGGCATTTTTCTTCCTCTGTTTCTCTTTGTTCCATTTTGCGTTAAGGTCATTCTGAATCCGTTGCCGCATTTCGCTGCGAGCAATGTTCAGATTTTCCGCTGCCTCTTTTCTTTTACATTGTTTGATTCTCTCCAAAGCTTCACTCTTTCTGTGTTGCAGAGGCATATCTTCCTCGTCCTCTCTTTCATCATCTACCTCTGTTCCAAGACTTCTCTTTTTGTCATGCCTTTGTTGGCAAAGCCTTTCCCTTTGTGCTTGTGCTTCTTCCATCATCCTTCATGCTTGTGTGATGGGAATTGCCTCTGCCGCCCTAGTTGGCCTCTTTTTTAGCCTTGTGTGTCTAATTGCAAATTCACTTTCTTGTCCCTCATTTGAAGACTGATACTCGAAGGGAGTTTCTCTATCCTTTGACTTAGCTTCTTCGCTATTCGGCGCATCTGATTTTGTTTCTTTGCTATCAGTGTCGTGTTTCCTTAAGCTTTGCCTTGTTTGCTTGATCTCTAGTTGTGGCCTCGTAGATGGTCCTGCTACTCGCTTTACTGCTCTTTTAGCTTTTTGGATTAGATCAAGTTGTGCTTCAGCAGGTGGTAGTTCATCAATCATGCCTAATTCCTGGTAAGCAATTCTTGTGAGCATTGGTCCAGCATTCATATATGGCTTTCTCTTTTGTCTTCCTTTGATGTTTGCTTCCACTATATTGTCAAGGAGATAGTTCTCAAAATCACAGCTGACCACTCTTTGTTCTGCCAACCCCACTGCCATCACCACTGCCATGTGCAAAATTGGTTCCGTGTAGCGTGGTGGCTTTTGCACTTTGAAATGTTGTAATATTAGTCGTAGTGGCAGCTCTATCTCATAGTATATTAGGTCTTGATAGGTTAACTTGTGACCTCTTTGCTTTAGAAAGGCCTTGTTATTATCTATTGCCTTGGTTTTATGCAATAGATTGTGTGTTCCTTGATGTAGGTGAAGAGCTTCGTTGATTATCTCTGTAGTGATTTTGACCTTGACAGTAGCTTCGTCTTTGTCAGTGAGAGTGGCTTTCCCATTGTACTGAATGGAGCTAATAAGTTCATGGGCTCTCTTGAAGTTTGTTCCCCATGGAGGTAGTCTTAAAAAACTATCCAATTGTAGACATTGGGCCCCTTCTAGCAAGTCAGACCTTTGGTGTAACGTCCACAGTTCCCTTGGAAAAAGGGTGGCCTTAACTATCACTCCATCCACTGTTTGGAACTTCCCAATGAATATGTTTGCAGGTATTGTTTCTAACACATGTTCCGTGATGTGAGCATTGTCATTTGAGGAGATATCCGTGATCTCGTATGGAGCCACCTCCCACTCCTTTTGTGCTTTTCTATGGGGCATCTTGAGGCCAGTTTCAGGTTGAAAATAGGGTTAAGCAATGACCAAAAACTGTCGAAAAGTTGAAAAAATGCAAACTTTGACCATAAATGAAAAATGACCATAATTTTGTCAAAACTATCCCAAATTTCACCAGTGCATCTAAGATTACTAAAGTAAAAAAGGCACAAGGTCACAATGGAGATCCCATCTTCCCTACGTCAAGGGACTGAAGCCCAAAAGGTGTCGTTAAACATTGCCAAATTGATGGATTTCATGTCTTCAGAAGTTAGAACCACCATCATGTCCAAACTATATAAAGACCCTGAGCTAGTCTCAGCTCTTCGAGCCTTCTTCAATGGAGAACTAAAGCTTGGGCTACCTCAATTTGCACAGATGGATGGACCTGGGGAGATGCCAATAGAGGAGGAACACTTAGATTCACAACCCAACCTAGATGACAAAATGCCAAGTCAGTGCTCTAGAATGTGGTGTTTGATGTGCTCTAGAAGGCGGTCCAGACGGCTTGTCAAATGGAGCCCCGGTGTACAAGTTATTGAAGTTCAAATTTAGAAGTGGTTGCAAATTCCCGACGGGATGGACATGTGCGGCTAGGCCAGAGAAGTGGATGTGAAGTGATAGAGCTGAAGTGCTCAATTTATGGAGCCTGTCGGTTTTTTCAGATCGATGATCGGACTCACGGTGTGCAAGATATGAGCTTTCGAAGTTTGGATGGGGCCAAATCTGGGGGCGGCGGTTTGACCGCATTGGAAAGCGTACCTGTGGTGATTTTTTGGCTCTTACCAGGGTTTTCAGAGATGGTATGCAACATATGAGATATGCAAGAAGAGATGGCATTCCAAGGTTGGAGCGCGGAGAAATGATCGATCAAAATTGGCAGTGGATAGTGGAAGGGCAACTGCAGATGATTTTTTTTCGTTTTGGAGGCCTTGGTTCGAGGGTGGAGGGATCGAAATGTGGAGATGGCAGGTGTAATTGGAGCCTGGAGTGTGGGGTTTTGGTGGGTCTTTACCGGGTGACCATGGGACCCTTGAGCACCGAATGGCAGTTGATCAAGCAGGGCCAAAAAAGTGAAGCTTTTTGTGAAAAGGTGAGGATCTTTTTGAAGCTCAAAGGCCAGAGGTTGTGAGAGGACGCCATGTGGCAACAGGTAATGTCCCACATGCGCAGCAAGGCCTCAAGGGTGCACGCTATATGGGCGGGGCCGTGAGCCTCAAATAGGTACACAAGGGGAAAGAGAGGAGAGCTCCCTCACCCCATGGCGATGGCGGGCTCCTTTGGAGCGCTGCGCTGGCGGCTTTTGGCGCAGTCCCGGTGGCCCAATGGCGCATGGGGGAGAATCGGCGGCATTTTGGCCAGCGTAAGGTAGAGCATGGTGGTGCACGCTGGTGGTTGGGGTTGTAGTACAGTGATGACATGGCGGGGCCATAAGGCCTTGTGCCCACACCCACTAGGACCCTGAGGAGAGAGAAATAGAGAGAGAAGAGACTGGTGGGAGCCGGACAGAGGTGGTCAAAGGTGATCCAAAGGGGCAGTGCAAGGTTTGAGTAGCCCCAAGGGGTAAAAAATGAAGGAAAAAATAAAAAATAATAAAAACTTCCTAGGGGGCAATAGCGACATCGCTAAATGTCGCTAATGCCACCGCCCCTCCCAAGTGCAAAGAGAGCAAGAGAGAGCAGACAAAAGCAAGGCGGTTACCTCCTCCCAAAGATGCCAAATGTGAATGCCAGATGGGCCAATAAGAGGGTAGTTTCCAAAGTTGAAAGCCCACCCCCTATAAAAGTCAAATTTTAATCAAATTAAGGGTTTTTTGGGTGCCGTTTGAAGCCTGCAAAGTGGATCTCTCTGATCAATCTAATCCCTTTGTATTTTTTCCTTGAAAATGGCCATGGTGATGGCAGTGCAAGCCTTTGTACATACCTTTTAAGGCCCCTGACTGTGAGACTAAATAGAAAAATCAAGCAAATCGTGGAACCTTCAAAGAAAAAGACACACTAAAAAAAAGAAAACTATAGCCATGAAAGATTCAATGTAAAAAATAACCAAGATTTGGTGTAGCCTCGCTCCCAATTGCACGGATACAGTGCATGTTTTCCCTATTGTAAACATTGTCTTACTCCTTCAATTCTTCATAGAGTCCATTTCGTGAAAGTTTTAGCACCTCCATAAACAAGCCCACACACCTTTTTTAAGACAAAAAACCCTAATTGGAACCCTCACATGCTCAAAGACAAGGTAAGAACGACGTCGTACTGCACTAGCACACCATAGCAGAAGCCTTTGTATACCTTCTCAAAGGGGCTTCAAGTGATGATTTATGTTTTCAAACATGATCCCCACTTCCTTGTAGTCATGGCACTGTGAGTAACGTGGCAATTTGAGCCAAATTTTACCCCCAAAAAAATGGGCATTTTTAAAACCATTTTATAGCCTTTTTTGGCATTTTTAACACTAGTTTCGTACCGCAACCAGACATACAATGTCCTTTTTGGATCATTTTGTAGAAAATACCAAGTTACATAGTGTGTGGCTTGCCCCATGGGTATACTACATAAGAAAAACACTACAAAGTTGTTTTGAGAATCACCATTTCACTAAAAAAAAGTTATTTGACACTATGTTTACGAAAATGTGTGTGTATTCTACTATGTGGTGCATAAATCTGAATTACATGAATATGTGGTGTTTGCAAGTATATAGAGTGACACATAAAGTACTGTGACAAACAAATTTCATATTACTAAGGAAAAAAATCATTCACCTTGAATGGGCAAGACAAAAACAAAAATCAGGGGACATTGATGTGTCTATTTGAATTGCAAAAACATTTTCATATATCGAAAATGTCTTGGTCTTGCATATTTAAATTTTCTCCATTAAAAGCTTTCCCAAAAAATTCCATTTGATATGGTATAGATCATAGAAATGACCTATGATTTTTTCCAAGTTTTAGGACATTATAACGTCCACAAGACATTTGAATATCTAGGTACCAAACTAGTGTTAAGCCCAAAAATGACCCATTTTGTCCTTAAAATGCCAAAATGAACTAGGAAGGATCCCTAAATTTGTGGACTCAATTTCATGTTGAACCTCATTTTTCCACTCGACATACACTTTGGATATATTTTTTATGACTACACATGAAGCTTGTTATTTTTGCACAAGATCACCCGTATTGAACTTTCTAGGAAAAACGAGCGTGCCATCTTGATGCACTTGACATATGTATATTTCTAAACCAAATTAAGCATGATTTGATTTGATAAAACACACAACAATGCCATGTACAGGACCTCGCCTCTTGCGACTATGGCAACCGCTTTCACACATAAAACACATAAAAGATGAGGTTTAGAATATTTAAATTTCAAATTATAAATGTGCCACAACACGACAACATAATTAGTATCTCCTAATTACATTGGTTAGATCCCTATGCTAAATTTAATACTCTCTCTCTCTCTCTCTCTCTCTCTCTCTCTCTCTCTCTCTAAGCACTAAATTGATATGAATTTTTAGGACTAGATTAGTGTAACTCAATTCTAATCATCCCTATCATTGGATTTGGGCAAGTTTATATGGCCACTATCCTAGCCAATGATTGGGGATAGTTAGATTGAGAATCAAATTGTGTATTAATTCTTTGTTGATTGCATCAGATACTTGTTTCTACAACTCTCAAAGCGGCATAATGTTGGCCAACATTAATAGGCTCACATAGTACTTCCCTTGCAAAATTACCTACCCATTTACACGCATGTGCATAATAAGCCTTTCTCAAGGGCTTTCTATTACACCCATGAATGCTTGAATGGGAGCCCATATGCATGTTTTCTTGGATGATTAAAATATAAGTTTTTAGGGGAAGTTTTCTTTAGCTATTAATTTCCCTTTGTGTGTATGTGTGTGTGTGTGTGTGTGTGTGTGTGTGTGCCCACTCTTGAATGTGTGTGAGTTTGTGTATTTGTGTATGTGTGGCTTTTAGGACAAAATAACCGTCCATGCCCATTGTGGGACCCTACCTTAACTAGAGGCCAAGGCTGCCACATCATCATCACTTTAACGCCATTTTACGCACTTCTCGCAGTGGCTCCACGTGCTCACATCATCGATTTTCAAAGCCTATGCTTGGTCTTCACCCCTAGGTTGGCCCCACTCACCAACAACCGGCTCTTGTTGCCTCATCCACACACTAGATACCCTTGCTCATGATTTGTCACCATGCTCTCATTGTCATAGAATCTAATATCTAACCAACCCAAATGATTTTCTCATATTAAACTAATCATTTAATGTGGGAAAATAAACGAGAACAAGGGTTAGAATATAGACGTGTGTTTATGGATTTGTCTCAACACAGGGCCAAGGTTAAAAGGGGTCAACATGAGAGATGGTATGTTAAAGAGAAACGCTACCTAATGGAGCTTAAAGACCATAGGGTTAGCTTCATTAAAGACCTCCAAAAGTTAGTGTTCAAAAGCCCTTTGATCTTAGGCAAGCTAGGGCTGACCTTGAGGTGGGAATCCTACCCAAGCATGAGGTGCTTGTTGGCTTGCTAAGTGTTGTGGGAACCTTACCCAAAAGCTTGAGGTGTTTTTCACATACTTAAATGAATAAAGTTCTTGAAGTATTCAATCCAAAGATAACTCTCAAAAGGCATGAACGTTTCCATGCTTGATTGATTAAGTTCTTGAAGTATTCAATTCAACCAAATGACTTAATAAGCATGAAAGACACGTGTTCAAATGATCCTCCATATGTGGCCCTTATGATGTGCTTAAATGCTATTGGATAGGTTTTAAAGGGATCCAATGGGAATTTAGATACATAAAAATAGATAATGAAGTTCTTTCTCTCAAAGAGGAAAAAGAGGATACATGTCCAAATGAAATAATAAAATAAGAGAGAGAGAGAGGTGGACCAAGCATGAGAGGGGGTGTAAGGACATAGGTCGTACGGCAACGCCACTGACACAATCGAACAGTGTGTAAGCTAGGGAGAGGCTATAAGATAGCACGGATGGGTGGAGACTAGCACACGCATTACCACTGCCCTTTCACTGGTATCCGAGCTATTTTGGGAAAGGGGAAAAGCGGGTTGCATGTGCATGTGACGCGCTGCTTCTCTCCCACGATCTGCAGACAGCGACGTCTGCGCTATGTAGCAAAAAGAAGGAAGGCACAATTTTATGTGCGCAACGTACGAAGACAGACAAACCGCGGCCGTCCCCCACCTACACCCTCCATAGTGCACGACTGGGGTCCAATGAGAATTTAGATACATAAAAATAAATAATTAAGTTCTTTCTCTCAAAGAGGAAAAAGAGGACACATGTCCAAATGAAATAATAAAATAATACTAGTGAGAGAGAGAGAGAGAGAGAGAGGTGTAGGCCAAGCATTAGAGAGGGTGGAAGGACATGGGTCCTACCGCAAGGCCATTGGCACGATCGGACAGTGTGTAAGCTAGGGGGAGGCTATAAGATAACACAATTGGGTGGAGACTAGCACACGCATTACCACCACCCTTTCACTCATATCTGAGCTATTTTTGGGAAAGGGGAAAAGTGGATTGCATGTGCATGCGACGTGCTGCTTCTCTCCCATGATTTGTAGACAGCAATGTCTCCGCTATGCAGCAAAAAGAAGGCAGGCACAGTTTTATGTGTTGCAGCGTGCAAAGACAGACCGCGGCCGCCCCCCACCTACACCCTCCACAACACACAACTTGGTTCTAATGAGAATTTAGATACATAAAATTAAATAATTAGGTTCTCTTTCTCTCAAAGAGAAAAAAGAGGACACATGTCCAACTGAAATAATAAAATAATAAGAGAGAGAGAGAGGTGTGGACCAAGCATGAGAGAGGGTGTAAGGAAATGGGTCCTACGACAAGGCCACCGACACGATCGGACAATGTATAAGCTAGGGGGAGGCTATAAGATAGCACGGTTGAGTGGAGACTAGCACATGCATTACCACCGCCCTTTCACTGGTATCCGAGCTATTTTTGAGAAAGGGAAAAAGCCGGTTGCATGTGCATGTGACACGCTGCTTCTCTCCCACGATCTGTAGACAGCTAAGTCTCTGTTGTGTAGCAAAAAGAAGGCAGGCACAGTTTTCTATGCGCAGCATGCGAGGACAAACCGCGGTCGCCCCCCACCTACGCCCTCCATAGTGCACGACTGGGATCCAATGAGAATTTAAATATATAAAAATAAATAATTAAGTTCTTTCTCTCAAAGAGGAAAAAGAGGACACATGTCCAAATGAAATAATAAAATAATAAAAGAGAGAGAAAGAGAGAGAGAGAGAGGTGGTGGACCAAGCATGAGAGGGGGTGTAAAGACATGGGTCCTACGGCAAGGCCACCGACATGACCGGACAGTGTATAAGCTAGAGAAAGGCTATAAGATAGCACGGTTGGGTGGAGACCAGTACACGCATTACCATCGCCCTTTCACTGATATCCGAGCTAAAAGGAAAAGCGGGTTGCATATGCATGCAACGCGCTGCTTCTTTTCCATGATCCGCAGACAACAACGTCTCCGCTGTGCAGCAAAAAAAGGCAAGCATAGTCTTATGTGCACAACGTGCGAAGACAGACCATGATTGCCCCCCACATTGGCGACCAAGGTGGGTCACCAACGCAAACTCAACCGGTAACTCTACGGCACCGAGGCTTCGAAGGCTTTCGATGGCATTGGTTGGTGCGCACATAGGAAGGCCCGCTAAACTCTTGCATGAAAGAGGGTTGAACCCACCCCATGAGGGTAAGAGGCCAACACTTTACAATAAAACTATTGAGACTTGTTGTGTATAACTAGGAAATATAGCATACTTGTTTTGAAAAGAAAGTTAGAAGGAAAGGAAAAGCTTCAAACTTCAAGGAAGTAGTTTCACCCTTCCTTTTCACTTCTTGGAGGATAGAAAGTTTTTCTCCAAAATTTCTTTTTTCTTCAAGGAGGTAGCTTCAAAGTGAACAAAAGCCTTCACAAAAACAACGATTTTTTGTGAAGAATCAACAAAGGTGTTCTTACGATGAATGACATGTGAAGCGCTACAATTTTCACAAGGTGAGGTTCGCATGCAACGCAAATCGCGGAGCATAAAAGACACAAAGACTTCAAGCTTCACAAGGTACAAGTTGACAGTTTTTTCTCTCTCTTTATATTAGTGTGTGTTTACCATGGCCAGTGAGGATATCCCACCTACACACACTTTTGATTTTGAGCACGTAGATCAAAATCAGGGCACCACGGGTGTTGACACTAATATACATAACGATGATGATCTAGTAGATAAGGCTGCTTTCAAGACTTTGAAAAATTGCCAAAGCGTGCTTGAACGCAACCTCTCTATACTCAATGCAAATGTTACAAATCTTATGGAGCTACTTGTGAAATTTATGAATTCACAGATGGTTGAAGGAGCCACAAGTGGCACGGTTCAAGGAAACCAAGTTCGCACAAGTCAAGGAGTCCAAGAGACTAGTGCTTCAGAAGATGTAGAAGGTAGCAATGCGTTACTTAAGAATATCACCATTCCTGAGTTTCACGGGGAAGAGCATGATCGTAACAAGGATACGGTCAATATGTTCTTACACAAATGGAGTGATATTCATAGATTGAGACACACCCCGGATATAAAGACGACTGTGGAAACAAGTCTCTCTCTTAAAGGCAAGGCCTATAAGTGGTGGATGACATTTCCAATAGATATTCGCCCTCTGTCTTGGGCTGCGTTTCAAGCTTCTTTCTCCAAAGAGTTTTGGGACTCCAATGAAGAAGATAAGAATTGGCTAGCATGGGATGCATGCCACATGTCTGGCCTCTCTCTCACACAGTACCTTTTGAAGTGTCGAGAAATCATATTAAAACTAGAAGGTCTAGATGAATTCCAAAAGATACGGGGTTTCAATAGGGGTCTTGACAAAGACTATCGTCTTCATGTCAAGACCTAATATCCAAAAAATTTGGAAGAAGCCATCAGTCATGCCCAAAGCTATGATGATGACCAAGAGAGGAAAGGAAATGTTCCCTACTCTAAGAATAATTTTGCAAAGAGCAATGTGGCTAAGAGTCTATGGCAAGGTAGATCTCCCACACGTTCCAAGAGGAATAAGAGACAATCTACCTGTCCATTTCCACAAGAGGCTGAAAAGCCTAAGCAATCATGAGATACTCCATGTGGATCTCTCAACACTGTTGATTTTTAGCGTGCAAAGAAACACAATTTGTGTTTTAGATGTCTTTTGGACCAACATAACAAGAAAGATTGTCCTCTTTTGCAAGGCAAAGAAAAGGCCATGCACATAGTGCAACGCCTCACATTAGATTCATCTCCTAAATATTGTGATGTAGAGGTTCTTCATATGGAAGAAAAGCACAAGTGTTGTGTGCTTGCTTCAATGTGGCAGCCCACCTTTGGCCCCCATGATTTGATTCGCATGCATGGCACTATTAACGGACAACGTGTTCATATTTTAGTGGATGATGGTGCAACTCATAACTTCTTGAACTATAAGCTAGTCAAGAAATTGAAGCTTACACAGACTCCATGCTCTCACAAGTATGTGGTCGAACAGATGTCTGGCAATGATAAAGAAGTATGGGACATGGCAGTTCAAGGGGTTGAGCTTATTGTTCAAGATCATACGATGACCCTTGATTTTTAAGTTATGAACATGGACCGTGCTAATGTAGTTTTAGGATGGGAGTGGCTGCATGGTTTAGGAAACACATTGCACACTAGTTATGAACACAACTCCTTATCCTTTATGGCCAATGGTAAACATATGCTTTTTCTTGGTGAGAAAAATATACCATCTGCACCTTTTATATGTACAGCCGAGCTTTCTATTTTGCACATAGCAGATTTAATAGATGAAGTCTTTTTGTGTTACTGCTTGTCTCCAAGTCTTGTGAATTCTCAAGAGCAAAGTGCAGTGAATTCTAGTAATGGTATGCAAAGTGCAATGAATTCTAATGATAAGCAAAGTGTTGAAAAATCTAACGAGCAAAGTGCTCTCAATCTCAATTCTATAGAGCAACGTGCAACTATTGTAAAACAGACATTACAGGAATTACAAGATTCTCCATTCCATCATAACTCTAGTTTACTTTCTCCTTTTGCACGACAAAAGCTGACTCACTTACTCACAGAGTATAGTGATGTATTCTCAAGTGATTTACACCCTACACGTGATGTGCAGGATGGCATAGATGTCTTGCTAGGAACTAAGCCGATCAGTAAACCACCTTATCGTATGAGTGCTAAAGAAGCCAAGGAGGCTGAGAGTTAGTTGGTTGGCTACCTCGCCCATGGTTTCATTAGACCTAGCACTTCACCTTGGGCATCACCAATTCTATTGGTAAAAAAGAAAGATGGTACTATGTGCATGTACATAGATTATCACGGATTAAACGCCATAACCATCGAGAACAGGTAGCCTCTGCCTCAAGTGGATGAGTTGTTTGATCAACTCCATGGGGCAAGATACTATCCAAAGATAGATCTTCGTTCAGGATACCAGCAAGTGCGTATCCTTTTGCAAGATATCTCCAAAACTGCCTTTAGAACACGATTCGGGCATTTGAATTTTTGGTTATGCCTTTTGGTTTAGCCAATGCTCCAGCTACATTTATGACACTCATGGATAGTGTCACGTCCCTATCTTGAAAAATTTGTTGTGGTTTTCCTTGATGACATTCTCATTTACAATAAGACTGAACATGAACACATAGAACACTTATGATTAGTGTTCGAACAGCTACAAGCTCACGCATTGTAGGCTAAGCAAAGCAAGTGCAATTTCTTTAAAACAGAAATACATTACCTTTGTCATGTGATCTCTTATTCTGGCATCAAAATGGACAGTGACAAGGTCGCTGCCATTCTTCGATGGCCACATCCCAACACGGTTGAGGAGCTTCAAATGTTTTTAGGCATGCCTGGATTTTATTGACCGTATATCCGTGATTATGCCAAAATCATTGTTCCTATGACGGATCAACTTAAAGCAAAAGGTAAGACGTTTTCTTGGGAAAGAAGCCCAAAAACGCAGTTTTGAACAGCTCAAGGTAGCTATAGCCACTGCTCCCATCCTAGCAATCGTTGACCCACTTAAGCCATTTGTGGTAGAGAGTGATGCTAGTGATAAAGTAATCGGTGTGGTACTTCTCCAAGAGGGAAGACCTATAGCCTTTGAAAGTAAAAAATTAGATAGAGCTCAACAGAATTATTCTGTCTATGAGAGAGAGCTCTATGCCATAATTCACGCTTTACGAAAGTGGCGACACTATTTATATGGTGCCGAGTTTGAAGTAGTTTTTGACCATGAGAGTATCAAATGGTTTACTACTCAAACGAACTTGAAGGGCCGTAAAGCTAGATGGCAAAAATCCTTCAAGATTATGATTGTAAGCTACGATATCCCAAGGGGCGATATAATGTAGTAGCGGATGCACTAAGTCAGATGCCACAGATTAATTCACTTGCTTTCACGGAAATAAAGAGTGGATTTTTGGTCATTATGTGCAAGTGTGCACAAGATCAATCATATGCTAAAGTGTGGAGTGCAGTTTTAAAAAGGGATCCCTCACACTCACATGTCTCTATACAGCTAGACCAACATGTCTTTGCACGCGCATATAAAAACTCCAACACACAGAGCTCCACCCCTACTCAGGAAGAGCTTAAGTGATGGAATAATTTTTCCATTGATGATGGATACTTACTCCACAAGGGTAGAGTATGTATACCAAAAGACTTAGACACTAAGCACCAAATCTTATTTGAGTGTCATGATAGTCCAAGTGCTAGTCATCTAGGTATTCGTAAGACGTATGCCTTAGTTTGACAGCAAATTTTTTGGTCAGGCTTACATCATGATGTTCAAGAGTATGTAATAAACTGCCAACAATGCCAAGTTAATAAGGCAAATCATCTCAAGGTAGGTGGCCTTTTACATCCTTTAGAGATCCCACAAGGTAAGTGGGAGAGTATCTCTATGGATTTTGTAGTAGGACTACCTACTATAAATCGTGGCCATGATGCCATATGGGTAATTCTATATCATCTCACAAAGATGGGTCGATTCATTCCCACTAAGACTACGGTTAAGACACCGGAATTAGCACGGCTATTTGTAGAGCATATATATAAACTCTACGGTCTTCCAGCTAGTATCATTAGTGACAAAGATGGAAAGTTCGATAATCACTTCTAGAGAGCTGTGTTTCAAAAGTTGGAAACTAAACTTAACCTAAGTACAGCTGATCATCCAGAAACAGATGGTCAAACCAAAAGAGTTAATCAAGTGCTCGAGGATATGCTATGAGCGTACGTTAGCAAGAAGCAAACCAATTGGGAAGACTACTTACCTATATTGGAATTTGCTTATAATAGTTCAAAGCATGTGACTACAGGGTTTAGTCCATTTATGCTTTTATATGGATTTCTACCTAGATCACCCATTACAGTGGGGTTGGCTAAGGAGAAGATACAACAATCGAAGGATTTTCTCCAAGACCGTTTTGACATGCTTCGAGTTGCTAGACAGAATGTTAAGCAAGCTCAAGATCAATATAAGAAGTACGCATATGAGCATCATCGTCTTGCTACTTTCGAAGAAGGAGACAAGGTTTTCATCAAGGTTCTGGAGCATTCAGAAAGTTTGAAGACGAAAAAAGTTGCTAAACTTTCACCACGCTATTGTGGACCATTTACCATTCTCAAATGTATAGGTCAAGTGGCCTAAAAGTTATCTCTTCCAGAGCACTCACGAGTTCATCCTGTTTTTCATGTTAGCCGTTTACGAAAACAGTTAGGACAGAATGATAACGTCATTGACACAGGTGTGTTAGTTGACCTTATCAAACCGCCAAGCATTCCTCATGAGACCAAAAATGGATTCTCATGAGCTTTGCACCAGACATCATGTCAGACAACAGGTGTTGGTAAAATGGCTAGATAGACTTGCTACTGAAAGTACATGGGAAGATCTTTGATGCTGATGAGTATAGCCGTGACCTACAAGAATCTTTTCAAAATGTTAAGGAGGCTATATCCATCTCTCAACAAAGGCAAAAAGTTGTTGCCGACAAGCACAGAACGGCCTTGACATTCAAAGAAAATGATTGGGTCTTACTTAAGTTTCCCAAGGCTTGATTGAGGTAAACAACGAGCAAAAATCCTACGGGCCATCAAAAGTATTATGCTAAATTAGATACTATGGTCCTTTTCAAATCTTCAAGCCAATCAATGACATGGCTTATCAACTCAAGCTACCCAACCATTGGCTCATACACAATGCTTTTCATGTGAGCCTACTTAAGCCCTACAAAGAAGAGCCACCAATAGAACCAATTATTGAAGACCCTCCAAAAATCGAAGACCAAGAAGAGGTGCTACAACCCGCTATCCTTCGGCATGAAGACAAGGTACTACGGCATGGTAAGATTATCCGACGGTATCTTATTAAGTTCAAAAATCATCCATTTGAAGATGCTAGATTGATGGAAGGAATACAGCTTAAGGATAGTATGAACCTTGTCAATGCTTACAATGTTGCACTAGAGTAAGCAAACGTAAATGCTTTCTTAATGAACAATGTTTTTATCTTATAAGACTAATCCTCTTTTGTGCACAAATTTCAATAGTACGAGTATGATATGGACTAAAGAGTAGACATGCTTGCGGCAGCTACGTCTCCCAAGCACCAAATGGACTATTCATCCATTATGGAATGATGTTGCAGGGTAAAAAGGGATTCTCTACCCGCTAAGAAACGTAGACTGATCAGTAAGACTTTATCTCTTCTACCTCATAGTCGAGGACGACTATGATTTCAAGAGAGAGGTAATGTCATAGAATCTAATATCTGACCAACCCAAATGATTTTCTCATTTTAAATGTGGAGGAATAAACGAGAACAAAGGGCTAAGGTTAAAAGGGGTCCAAATGAGAGATGGTATGTTAAAGAGAAATGCTACCTAATTGAGCTTATAGATCCTAGGGTTAGCTTCATTAAAGACCTCCAAAAGTTAGTGTTCAAATGTCCTTTGACCTTAGGCAAGCTAGGGCTGACCTTGAGGTGGGAATCTTACCCAAGCATGAGGTGCTTGTTGGCTTGCTAAGTGTTAATGGGAACCTTACCCAAAAGCTTGAGGTGTTTCTCACATGCTTAAATGACTAAAGTTCTTAAAGTAATCAACTCAAAGATAACTCTCAAGAGGCATGAACATTTCCATGCTTGATTGACTAAATCATTGAAGTATTCAATTCAACCAAATGTTCTTAATAAGCATAAAAGACACATGTTCAAATGATCCTCTACATGTGGCCCTCATTATGTGTTTGAATGCTATTGGATAGGTTTTAAAGGGGTCCAATGAGAATTTAGATACATAAAAATAAATAATTAAGTTCTTTCTCTCAAAGAGGAAAAAGAGCACACATGTCCAAATGAAATAATAAAATAATACTAGAGAGAGACGGAGAGAGGTAAACCAAGCATTTGAGGGGGGGTATACTCTCCCACACACACATACACATACATTCTCATTTTGTGTGGAGTGCAAAATGCAAGAGCTCCATCTTTCTCCAAGCTTGTTGAGAAGTGGAGAGCCTACACCAACACTCTTGGCTATGGAATGCAAATCCAACCAAGAGCCATGCTTCAATGCTTAAGCTTACCATCTTCTTCATCTTCATTACTATGCTATTATGCTATGCTAAGCAAGAAGAGTGATGATAAGTGAGGAACTATTTCTTTCTCCTATGGATGATTCTTCTTCCTCTTCCCTACCCTCATTCCCCGCTAGCTCTCTCCACCTTCGAAGGTGTTTGAGGCCTTGGGACTGAGGCTTGGGATAGTTAATGCTTTTTGCAAAGTTTATGTTAAGCTCGTGTTGCATGAAGCTTTCCATCTTCATAGCATCACCAAGGTCACAAGGGGCACAAAGATTGTATTGTAACAAGTCTCTCTTGATGGGAGAATCTATAATACAAATGCCTTTTGGAGGGGGGACCGGCTCCAAGTAAATCCGGTCCTCAACTATTGTCATGTTCTCTAATACTCTCTCTCTTGCAAAAGTATTGTGCATGCCAAGTTGATTAAGTACTATGTTTATGTTGCTACCATCAATTAAGTTCACCCTCCATGTTCTCAAAGTAATCTCACAAAAATGCTCACTCTAATTCTCTTAATTCCGTTATTCTCAAAGTTCATAGGCCATTTCCATTACACTCATCATCACCTTGACAGCAACTTGTGTTGTTTTGTTGCCCTGATAAGTTCCCCCAATGGTCACCAATTGCATTGTGTGCTCCATGTCATTGCTACGAGCTGCATGCATTTATTATTGAAAAATCCATTGTGCCACTACCCTTCAACCAGCTTACTGATGTCATCCCCCATCATCAACCAACTCCCTATTCGGTCGACAAGCTGCCTTAGTGAGTCAGTGCCTATCCACAACCTTGCACTTTCCTTGTTGCCACTTGAAGCCTCATCATCGACTCGCCACCTACCACATGCAAGACTTTGTCACTGCGTTGTCAACACCATGTAATGGTTTTTAGTAAGAATACTCCTTTATTTACAGTTTTCTCTTCAAGCCCACGTTCCCGCATACACTCCTTGACCTTGTATTTTCCTGAGCAGGAGTTCTCACGGCCATAATCCCACTTGGCCTCATAGCATGCTCATTCAGCACTAAGACATCGGCTCTATATTGCAAAGTAGAAAGAAGATTTTAAGAAAAGGCATTCAAGATTCAAGCATGTGTTCTCATGGCCATAATCCCACTTGGCCTCATAGCATGCTCATTCGACACTGAGTCCCTGGCTCTATATTGCAAAGTAGTAAGAAGATTTAAAAGAACAAGGCATTCAAGGTTCAAGCAAGAGCATCCGCAACACTACAAGGCATACATTCAAAGGATATCAGAAAACACTTATTTTTTAGAGGTCTTCATGGCTCCAATTTGCTTCGTTTATGATTTTGGATATCGTTGTGATCTATGTAACAACTCGAGTCATCAAAGCTCCTACAAACAAGTGACACCATTTATTCTATGTATGTCATACCTAAATCTTGAGATTGTGAGGGGTTATAGACACTACCAGTATACTTTGGTAAGACCACTCCATGGTTGAAGCACCAATATCATCAAGCATACACCCAAAACGTGCTTCTAAGACGAATATGCACCTAACACGGATCAAACTATGTGCACCACCATCAAAATCCTCTAAATTCCAAAAAGCAATGAAATTAATGCATAGGAGATGAGGCCCCTAACAAAGTTCCCTATAGGAAGTGATGACCCACATCTATAATGTCATAAAATCTAATATCTAACCAACCCAAATGATTTTCTCATATTAAACTGATCATTTAATGTGGGAGAATAAATGGGATCAAGGGTTGGGATATAGACATGTGCTTATAGATCTATCTCAACATGGGGCCAATCGTAAAGGGGCCCATATGAGAGATGGTATGTCAAAGAGCAAGGATAACCAATGGAGCATAAATACCTTAGGGTTAGCTTCATTGAAGACCTCCAATAGTTAGTGTTAAAAGTCCCTTGACCTTAGGTAACCCGGCCCAAGCTTGAAGTGCTTGGCATGCCTGATGATTGAGATGCTTGAGATACTTGAAGTGCTTGAGGATTGAGATGCTTGAGGTGCTTGTCAGGCTTGAGATGCTACGGTTGTACTTAAGGTGAGAACCCAGCCCAATTTTGAGAGGCTTAAGGGCCAAGCTTGTGGTGAGAACTAGGCCCAAGGTTGAGGGGCTTGAGGTGGCACAACACTTAAAGCAAATCCCTACAAGTAGGGGGCGAGCCATGCAAGAAGGGGGGGTGGTTGCTTGACCACTCTCGCTCCCAAAGGGCACCCCTTTCCCAAGAGGCAAGTAGGACACATGTCAAGCCCCTAGCTAGGTTACCCTCACGGTGTGCCTAAAGCCTATTGGTTGGCCACCCAAGGGGTCCAATGATAAATTATTTAATTTACTTAATCTTTTTAGCATTTATCAAGCCCTCTCTCTCAAAGGGGAAAGGGGGACACTTGTCCCAAGGCTACCCTTGTTGCTTGGTATGACTCTTGCTTGTGATTGGCTAGGCTTGGAGGGGTCCAATGAGCTTCAAGCATGAGCTACAAGGGGGGGGTTGACCAAAGCAAGTAGGGGGGCTGCTTGAAGGGTATACTCCCCCCCCCCCCCCCCCCCCCAACACACACACACACACACACACGCTCTGATTGTGTAGTGTGCAAAGTGCAAGAGCTCCCTCTCTTTCTCCAAGCAAGTAGAGAGGTTGAGAGCCTACACCAACACTCTTGGCTATGGAATGCAAATCCAACCAAGAGCCATGCTTCAATGCTTAAGCTGGCCATCTTCTCCATCTTCATTACTATGCTATTATGTATGCTAGCAAGAAGAGTGATGATAAGTGAGGAACTAATTCTTTCTCCTATGAAATGTTTCTTCTTCCTCTTCCCTACCCTCATTCCCTACTAGCTCTCTCCACCTTTAAAGGTGTTTGAGGTCTTGGGATAGTTAATGCTTTCCACAAAGTTTATGTTATGCTTGAGATGCATGAAGTCTTCCATCTTCATTGCATCACCTAGGTCACAAGGAACACAAAGATTGTATTGTAACAAGTCTCTCTTGATGGGAGAAACAATAATACAAATGCCTATTGGAGGGGGGAACGGCTCCACATAAATCCGGTCCTCAATTGTTGTCATGTTCTCTAAACTCTCTCTCTTGCAAAAGTATTGGTCATGCCAAGTTAATTAAATGTTGTGTTTATGTTGCTACCATCAATTAAGTTCACCCGCTATGCTCACAAAGTAATTTCATAAAAGTACTTCTCTAATTTCCGCTACTTTCAAAGTTAATAGGCCAATTCCATTACATCGGTATCAGAGCGTTTGGTTTCTCTTTTGTTGCTTAAGAAGAGAGGTCCTTAAGTCGCCTATAAATGGTTGATTTTATTAATTATATTAGAGTAAGTGGGACTGGGATCTATTATCGGTTTTGTTGAGCGCACTATGTGGGATATGGTGCACACCTCGGGAGCTTTGGACTTAATATTGGAGTCTTTTTAGACTTGCCTACGACTTTACCATTAGTGAGCCATAAGAAGTCTAAAAGGAGCTAGCCCTCAACAACTCTGCAATGTTAGACCCACTCCACTACTCTCTATAATTAACCACTTCGAGCCGTGGTTGTAGATACTTAAGAGCCGATTTTCAAAGGCTAAGAGGAGTGGAAACTAAGGTTTTGAATTGCCAAAGCATACACTAAGTACGTACACAAATTTTGTTAACATAGCTGACAATAACCAAGAGAGTAGAATGAACAATGATGGCTTTGATTTTGCACATGAAGGTGCTAATGATGATGTCCCTATGTTTGTCTGTTATCTCATTACTAGGTTGCAGAAAGCTATGGGAAGCCCTACTTTACAAGCCGAAGTTACCCAAACAACTTCGCGCTTATGGGATTTCCCTTCCTCTCCAAGAGGAGAGAGAGCTTATGAGGCCTCTTGAAGAGACCCCCAAAAGACAACTCTCTCCCATTGAGAGAAGGAATCCAAAGAGCAAGAAAGAAATCAAACCTTAAGTTCCTCTGAAGATGTGGCTCCACGAAGACGGCGGTCTAGACGATCGCCAACTCCTTCCAAGAGGAAAAGATCAACACATAGTCCTTCTCCTAGCCTATTGCAAGAGGGAATAAGCTTTACCTTCTCTACCCCATAGTCGAGGACGATTATGATTTCAAGAGAGAGGTAATGTGATAATAACTAGTATTCAATTCTCCTAAATGATTTTCTCATGTTAAACTGATCATTTAATATGGGAAAGTACCACGGGAGAAAAAGCTAGAATATTGGTTAAGTTGGCACACCGGCCACAGTAGGGATCCAAAGGAGGGAAAATAGGGATCCAAAGGGGGGGGGCATCTGCAAAAGAGCAATGTGCAACAATGGGCTTCAAAGACCCTAAGCTTCAGCCCATTAAGACTTCCAAAATGCTAAGGTTCCAAAATTCAAAGGTTGTGTCCAATGGTCAAGCTTAGTGAAATTGGGTGCTTTGTGAGTGTACAAAGACTCCTACATAGGAGGAGGCGAGCCCTTTAAGTAGGGGATGAGAGAGAAACACACACACACACACAGGCTCCCTTTATCCACAGGGAATAGGGGACACATGTCAGCTCCCTAGCCCAATTGCCCACAAGGTGCACTCAAATCCTATTGGATCGCCATAGAGGTGGACCAATGAGAATAAGGCTAGAGTAATTCTAGTTTAATTCATTTAAAAACACTTGATAAAAGAACCAATAAGAATTAAGCTCTCTAGAAGACTATTGGATAGTCTCGCAAGGGGTCCAATGAGCATTCAATAGCCCAATGGCTTGCCTGCTTCCTATTGCCTAGAAGACACAGGATGCAATGAGAGTTTAGTTGCATTATTTACTTACCTAAAGCTCTCACAAACGGGGAAAGGGGGACACATGTCACAAGGCTATCACTTATGCTTCTCAATTATGATTGGCTATGATTGGCTAAGCTTGGAGAGGTCCAATGGGAAGCCAGCAAGAGGATTTAGCAAGAGGGGTCGACCAAGATGAGAGAGGGGGCTGATTTGTGAAGGCATTATCACACACACACTCACACAATCTCAGGTGTGGAGCAAGAAGACTCTCTCTCTCCTTCTCAAGCTTTAATGGAAAGCTCATTTACTCCAAGCTTGTGAGAAGGGAGGCCTACACCAACAACTCTTGGCTTTGTGATGCAAATCCAACCAAGAGCCAAGCTTCAATGCATGCTCATCTCCTCTACCATGCTAATTACTAAGCCATGCTAAGCTTTTATGAGTGATTATGTGAGGAGATATACTTCTTTCTCGTAAGACTACTCCTTTCTCTCAATCTACTCTCATACCCCGCTAGCTCTCACCATCTTCGAAGGTGTGTGAGGTCTTGGGTCTGAGACCATGAGGGAATTGATGTTGTGTTTTATAAGTGTTTTCTTAGTGCTTGAAACTCCATCTTCATTGCACTAGGTAGTTATTGAAGGAACACAAAGGATTGTATTGTAGAACAAAGTTTTTGTGTTATAAGACTCTCTTTTTCTTTATTGTGCACAAATGTTAAGTAGTATGCATGCTTAGAATCAAGTTTGTGGAGATGACGTCTCCCAAACACCAAGTAGAGCTTGTCACTCTGCTATTATGGAAGATTGATAGGACAAATGTGTAGACATGCTTGCGGCAACTTAGGCTCTCAAGCGCCAAATGGATTAGTCATCCATTCTGGAACGATGTCGTAGCATAAGATAGGGATCCTCTACCGGCTAGAGAAAGGACTAATGAATAGGCTTTATCTTCTCTACCCCATAGTCGAGGACAAGTATGATTTCAAGAGAGAGGTAATGTGATTATAACTAATATATATTTCTCCTAAATGATTTTCTCATGTTAAACTGATCATTTAATATGGGGACGTACCAAGGGAGAAAAAGCTAGTATATTGGTTAAGCTGGCAGACCGGCCAAAGTAGGGATCCAAAGAAGGGAATATAGGGATCCAACAAGGGGGACATCTGCAAAAGAGCAATGTGCAACAATGGGCTTTAAAGACCCTAAGGTTCATGTTAGACAAGGGGAACTAGAACTTAGGAGTCCACCTCCCAACCACCCACTATATAGCATGTCTCCTAGCCCTTTGCCCTAGTTGACTCCCTTTCCACACTGCCTAGCCCGGCCTTGCTCTTGTCTAGTCAGGTCTTGCCGTTGTCCTAACATTACTCCCCCCTTAAAGAAGAGTTTTCATCCTCGAAAACAAAAGTGGGGAACTTCTTCTTAAGAACACTAATGTTTTTCCAAGTGGCACCTTCCTCAGGTCGATCTTTCCACTTGATTAAGGCTTGTTGACGTACATGATGACACATACGTAACTCATGATAGTCGAGAATATATTCAGGTTCATGCGATAAGGTAGGAGGTTCAACGAAATCAACCAAAATCTGTTGGTCAATGACATTGTCGTCCCCATGTAACCGCTTACGTAAACGGCTTACATGAAACACCGGATGAATACGAGAATGTGTAGGTAGCAATAATTTGTAGGCACAATCACCTACTCGCTTGAGTATTTTGAAAGGCCCACAATATTGGGGAGATAATTTCGGTGTTGGCCCAGTCTTGGAGAAAATCCTTAACCTGTTGGAGGTTTTTGGTTGCCAACCCCACCATAACAAGTGACCGAGGTTGAAACCCATACATGAGCATGAAAGGACTAAATCTAGTTGTGACATGCTTAGCACTATTGTAGGAAAACTCGAGAATAGGTAAGTATTCTTCCTTGTCTAACTGTTTTTTGCTGACGTATGCTCTTAACGTATCCTCTAGCACTTGGTTAACTCGTTCAGTCTAACCACTTGTTTCTAGATGATCGGTTGTACTGAGGTTTAGTTGTGTACCCAATCGTTTGAACATAGCCCTCCAAATATGACTGTTAAACTTGGGATCACGATCATTGACAATTTTACTTGGCAAACCATACAACTTGTATAGATTGTCCACAAATAAATTTTCTAGTTCTAGTGTTTTAACCGTTGATTTGGTTGGAATAAACTTACATAGTTTAGTCAACTGGTCTATGACCACCCATACCGAGTCATGACCTCGTACAGTGGTTGGTAAACCCACAATAAAGTCCATAGAGATACTTTCCCATTTTCCATTGGGAATCTCCAAAGGATGTAAGAGTCCTCCTGCTTGTAGGCGCTCTGCTTTGTTAACTTGACATTTTTGGCAATGCAAGACATAAACTTGAACAAAGCCATGTAAACCTGGCCAGTAAAACTATCGTCGTACGAGAGCATAAGTCTTCCTAATACTCGGGTGCCGTGCACTTGGACTATCATGACATTCATAAAGAATTTGGCGCCTAATGTCTGTGTCCGTCGGTACACAAACTCTCCCCTTATGGAGTAGGTACCCATTGTTGATGGTGAAATGCTTCCATCGTTGTAGTTCATCACTCGATAGAGGAGAACTATGTGTGGAGGTTAACGTTACACTACCATCCTTGCAGTGAGAAGGATCCCTCATTTTTACTTGGCTCCACACTTTGGAATATGCTTTATCATGCTCATATTTTCCTTTAAGAGAATCCAAAAATTCACTACGAAGTTCCGTGAACAAGAGAGAATTGACCTCCGGCATACGACTTAGAGCGTCAGCCACCACATTGTATCAACCTTTACGATACCGGAGCTTGGCGTCATATTCCTGAAGAATCTCGGTCCACCGGGCTTTCCGACCCTTCAAATCCGTTTGTTGTGTAAACCATTTGATGCTTTCATGGTCAAGCACAATCTCAAACTGAACACCATACAAATAATGCCACAATGTTTTTAAGGTAGACACTATTGCATAGAGTTCGCGCTCATAAGCAGAGTAGTTATGCTAAGTTGCATCAAGCTTCTTGCTTTCAAAATGCAATTGACCGTCCGTCTTGTAACAGGACTGCTCCAATAGCACGGTCACTAGCATCCGTTTCCAAAACGAATGGTTTCAAAGGATCTACAATAGCTAGTATGGGAGCTGTAGCTAATGCATCCTTGAGCGTATCGAAATTGTGCTATTGAGCGGGTCCCCACTGAAAAGCTTTGCCTTTGCCTTTCAGTTGATCCGTCATGTGAACATCAATATTAGCGTAGTTCTTAACAAACCTTCGGTAAAAACCTGCAAATCCTAAAAAAATCTATAACTCTTCCAGATTTTTAGGAGAAGGCCATTGCCGGATTGTATCCACTTTGGATTGATCCATATATAGCCCATTAGCTGAAATAACATGCCCCAGATAGTGAATTTCTTCTTTCAGAAAATCACACTTAGATTCCTTGGCAAATAATTTATTTGTTCGTAACAATTCGAACACCTGCCTTAGATGCTGTAAGTGTTCTTCTTCAGAAGCACTGTAGAGTAGAATGTCATCGAGAAAAACAATGATAAATTTACCCAAGTATGACTTCAAGACACTATCCATAAGTGTCATGAATGTTGCGAGCGCATTGATTAACTCAAAGGGCATCACCAAGAGCTCGTAGTGTCCAAACCTTGTTTGGAATGCAGTTTTGGGTATATCAGCAAGTCGAATACGGACTTGGTGATAACCTGACCGCAAGTCTAATTTTGTAAAAATGCAAGCATGAGTGAGTTTGTTGAACAACTCATCCACTCGTGGCAATGGGTACTTGTTCTTAACCGTAACCGCATTTAAGCCACGGTAGTTTATGCACATACGCATACTGCCGTCTTTTTTCTTCACTAATAGGATAGAAGAAGCCCATGGTGAAGAATTGGGTTGTATAAACCCTCTGCTAAGGTAGTCAGCAATCTTACGTTCCACCTCAGCAACTTTAGAGTAACTCATACGATAGGGCGGTTTACTAACAGGTTTACTGCCTGCAACCACATCGATGCTATGTTGCATCGATCGTGTCGGTGGTAATCCTGGTAGCAAATCATTAGGAAAAACATCTTGAAATTTCTTTAATAATTTTTATAACTCACTAGCAACGTTTGCTCGTTTGGAAGTAGCCATTGGTGGAAGAGATGAGAGAGAAGCATGCGGCGTTGAGGAATGTTCAACAAATTCAATGTTAGAGAGAAAATGAGACAATGAGTAACACAAGAAAACTTGATCTATTTCATTATTAGAAACGAGTTGCATAAGCTCAGTTGTACATATCAATGGTGAAGAAGGTACATCCTTCTCTCCTAACAACAACACATGTGTGCCATGGGACTCGAACATCAAGCTGTTGTGCTCATAGCTACACTTCAGTGATGGTCCTAGACTATGCAACCATTCCCTACCAAGGACCACGGCTGCCCTCTCCATGTTCATAACCTGAAAATCCAAGGATGTGGAGTAACCTTGTACTTCCAATGGAACAGCTCAGACTTGAGTATCCCAGATTTCGGTATCATGTCCATTCATCATTGCTACCTTGTAGCGGTGGGTACTCGGAGTTTGAGGCAATTTGAGTTTTTTCACCAATCCGTAATTGATGAAATTGTGAGTAGCACCGTCATCTACCAAGATGCGCACCTTGTGCCCTTGCAGAGATCCGTGCATACGTACTGACTCATGTGGCCTGAAGGTCTGTTGCCACATACAAGGTGTGAGACAGCATTCATGCACCACCTCGGTGTGTGTTACTTCCACTCTAGAGAATCGTGAGGAAGACTCAAGAGGCAGCAATTGCACCGTGTGCACTGTTTTGTCCTTGCCATTGTTGGCGTATAAAGCCCAATGTGGTCGCCCAAGTAAGTGGGAGGGCCGCCAGGTATGTACACATATTCTTTTGTAAAAATCTAATAAGAACTCACTATGCTCTACACATTACAGTAGAGCGAGTTCACCATATCGTCGTGCTCTTCTTCTCGCACTCTCTCCCGTGTCACACTTCCACTCGTACTCCTTCAATTGGTATCAGAGCTCAGATCGAGGCTCGGGGTAGCATTTGCAGGTAGCCAGAGTCACCTACTCATATTGGAGTGAGATTCGACAAGCGAAGACACGGCCCCAAATCTTGTGGGTTAGCCTGAAGGGCTAGGTGTTCTCAGAATTTCATTCTGAGGTCATCTCGGCCACCGTTCGGCTTCGACAAAGTTCTACGCAGGCCATTTTTGACTACGTGGTCTCAGCGGGTGCATATCTGACTCTACAAATTTGGGGTTTCGGCCTACGACTGCAGGTGCTGAGGATATCGGCACTCCCAGAGTGTTGATTTGTGGCTGTCTACACATCGAAGGACTGCTCACAGTTCTTGGAGGCATGTCACATACGACACGGGCGCATCTACACATAGACTGTTGGCGACATTCACTAGTTCATCAGGTAGCTTGTGTTTGCTACTTGATATTCCAGATTTCATCCTGACATTTCAGGTACTTCCACATGGGATGTATTGTCAGAGATGATGTATGTCTGTTGAGGGTTTGCTGGCTGTGAGTCACGCAGCAAACAACCGCCGCAGCGGTTACAGCATATAGTGGGAAATTTGTGGATGTATGACTTTGTGGAAATTCTATGTACTGTCAGATTTACTGCAGCCTTTGTTGAGGGTCGAGTGAGGTTTTATTGAGCTAGGGGATTCTTGAATGTTGAGATCCTTTCGATGATACAGGTCTTGGAGCGATCCCTCGAGCACCCTTAGATAGGCAGCTAGGATGTATTGACTGTGAGTTAGAGAGTTGGGATTGTATCTTTGCCTTACTGACGTTGAGGCATTGTCGCAGTCTATGCTTACAGGACAGTGACACGACAGTTAGAGACAGTACAGGTACAGGACAGGTTTACCCACAACTTACAGTGTTAGAGAGACAGTGGTTTTTTGAGCTGTTTTTTGGTCTGTTTTTTAATACACCAGAGCCATTTTACAAAGGAGACTCTGCCAAAATTTATGCAGAATTTGAAGCTTTCTTGGTTCATTTGAAAGGTTGATATTGGTTCAGAGGTCAGTTTACAAGGGAAACTCTGCCGAATTTTTCCCAGGAAAGTAAACTACTGTGAAGCGTAGCTATGGCTGGATCACAGGACACTGCTCTTTACAATATCAAGAAGCTGGATGGAACCAATTTCCCATTGTGGAAGAAGCAGATTTTTCACGTGTTCGTACAAAAGAAGCAGATAAAACCTATAAATCTCAAGGGGATAAAACCAGAAGATATGGACAAAGATGAATGGAGCGAAATGGATGAATTGGCACTTTCTACCATTATGCTAACTTTGGCAAAAAGCGTTTACTTCAATATAGCAGACGAGATGTCGGCTTATCAAGCATGGTTAAAGCTGAGTGATCTTTATGAGAAGCAGAGTGCAGCTTCACAGGTATACTGTCTTAAGAAGCTTGTTGACTTGAAGATGAAAAAGGGACACCTATGTCCAATCATCTGAATGAATTCAACACAATCTACAGTCAATTAGCAGCTCAAGGTGTCAAGTTTGATGAACCTGTTAGAGCTATGTTCCTGTTGATCACATTGCCGGAAAGTTGGGACACTTTTCGCAAAGCTTTGAGTAATTCTGCACCTCCAGATGGTTTGAACATAGCAGGTGTAGAAGGAAGTCTACTTACTGAAGAAACCAATAGAAAGACAATGGACAAAGGCAAAGGAACAGCCTTAGTTGTCAGGAGAAGGACCAAAGAAAAGTACAAAGGTGGAAAGAGGAATCAGTCTCGTAGCAAGTCCCGCAGTGCTAAAGGCAAGAGTGACATAGAATGCTACCATTGTGGCAAGAAGGGTCACATGAAAAGAGACTGCAGAGAATGGAAAGCAGAAAAAGGCAAAGAGAAAGCTAAAGACCATGGTGAGAAGAACAAGTCCTCAGTGAAGATTCAAGAAATAAATGTGACAAACATTGTTGCAGAGGATGACAGTCTAGTGTCAGGAGACATCTACTTCTTGAAGAATACAATGGACTCAGCTCTTCTTACAGCATCTGATGGAAATGCACTGAGTGACTGGATTATAGACTCAGGAGCATCACTTCATGTGTCTCCAAACAAGGAGTGGTTTACCTCTTATGTGACCACTAAAGATCATGTTCGGCTAGGCAATGGGCAGACATGTGAGATCTTAGGTGTTGGAGATGTTCAATTGAAGTTTCAGAATGGCTCTTCTTTCACGATGAAGAATGTGAGACATGTTCCCGCAATTACAAAGAGCTTGATCAGCACAGGTTTACTTGATGATGCTGGCTACGTCACCACTTTTGTACAGAACATGTGGAAGATATCCAAGGGTTCTATGACAGTAGCACATGGAGTAAAGTCTGGAAGACTTTATATGATTTATGTATCAAATGTCTCTAAAAATGTAATCAATGTAACCGAGCAACCGAACGTTTCTTTGGGGCATAGCCAGTTAGGACATATGTCCAAGAAGGGAATGGAAATCTTGTCTCGTTCTGGTTATTTTCCTGGCTTTTCATTTAATGATTTTGAATTCTGTGAACATTGTCTGTATGGTAAGCAAACACAGCATCCACATAAGCATAGAAGCAATAGAAGAGATACACAGTTGGCACTTGTTCATAGTGATTTGTGTGGACCTATGCCTAACCTATCTCTAGGGGGAGCTTCTTACTTTATGACATTTATAGATGATTACTCGAGGAAAGTATGGGTTTACTTTCTCAAGCACAAGGATGAAGAGTTTAGTGTTTTCAAAACGTTTGTGACACTTGTGGAGAATCAGAGTGGCAAGAAGCTTAAATGCTTACACACTGACAATGGTGGAGAGTATGTTTCAAAGGCCTTTTAGGACTTTTGTGAGTCAAAAGGTATAAAACGTGAACTTACTACTCCTTACAATCCTCCTCAAAATGGTGTTGCTGAGAGGATGAATAGGACCATACAAGAGAAGGTCAGAAATATGTTGTCTAATACACAGCTGCGAAATGGGTTTTGGGCTGAAGCTGTATCAACAATTGTTCATCTTGTAAATAGATCTCCTAGCAAGGTTTTGCAGAAGGATTCAGTGCCAGAGATGGTATGGTCAGGCAAAATGCCCTCATACAAGCATCTCAGAGTCTTTGGCTGTGAGGCATATACTCATGTTCCAAAGGAATTTAGGAACAAACTTGAGCCAAAGAGTAGAAAGTGCATCTTTCTAGGCTATGGTAATTCTGGTGAGATGGGGTACAGACTTTGGGATCCCAAATCCAGAAAGGTTATCCGCAGCAATGATGTTCACTTTAATGAAGCCAAATATCATTCTAAACCAGAGAGGGTTGAGGAGATTAGAAGAGTTGTCTTCCAAGAAGATGGACCTGCACGTGCAAGACAAAATGTCAGGGCTCAAGAGGAGCAAGGACAGGATAGATTGGAACTACAGGTTGTGGCTGAGCCTGAGCCACCTATTGTGCGTATATATGGACGTATCACGCGACCTCCTGATAGGTTTGTTCCATCTATGAACTATGTTATGTTGACTGATTGCAATGAGACTTCATGTTACAAGGAAGCAGTGCAAATGAAGGACTCCGGGAATTGGCAATTGGCCATGCAGTCAGAGATGACAGCTATGCATAAAAACCAGACATGGAAGCTAGTTAAATTACCATAGGGCAAAAAGGCTCTACCTTGTAAATGGGTTTACAGGCATAAGATCACCGCTCATGATAGTCAGCCAAAGTACAAAGCAAGGCTTGTTGCCAAGGGCTTTAAGCAAGAACAAGGCATTGACTTTGATGAAGTCTTCTCTCCGGTGGTCAAGATGACTACATTGAGATGCTTTCTTGCATTGGTTGCCATATTAGATTTGGTGTTGCACCAAATGGATGTCAAGACAGCGTTCTTGCATAGTGATTTAGATGTGGAAATTTACATGCAGCAGCCAGAAGGGTTTGTTGAGAAAGGCAAGGAAGATTGGGTATGCCAGTTGTTAAAGAGTCTTTATGGCTTAAAACAATCACCGAGGGCATGGTACCATAAGTTCCACAAGTTTATGCTTTCTCAAGGCTACAAACGTAGTGAGTTCGATCAATGTCTATATACAAAGAAGGCTAAGGATGGCAGTTGGCTGATCCTTATTTTGTATGTGGATGACATGTTGATTGTTGGCAAGCACTTGGAAGAAATTTCAGCTTTGAAGTCAAAGATGGCAAAATCGTTTGACATGAAAGACATGGGTGAGGCAAGTCATATACTTGGTATGCGCATTGAGAGAGACAGATCAAAGAAGTTGATTTGGTTATCTCAAACAGAGTATATTGACAAGGTTTTGCAACGTTTCAATATGGAGAAGGGAAAGGCATTGAGTGTTCCATTGCCACCATATGTGAAACTTAGCAAACAAGATTGTCCTGTGTATGAGGAAGAACGGGCTGAAATGGATAAGATTCCATATGCGTCTGCAGTGGGTAGTTTAATGTATGCAATGATTGCTACTCGCCCAGACATTGCATTTGGAGTGGGAGTAGTAAGTCGATACATGTCAAACCCAGGCAAGAAACATTGGGAGGCAGTGAAAGGAATATTGAGATACCTGAAAGCTACAAAGAGTATGCGTATATGCTATGGGAGTCAGGAGCTAAGTGTAAAGGGTTTTACAGACTCAGATTATGCAGGTGACTTAGACAACCGAAGGTCTACGTCAGGGTATGTCTTTACATTGGCTAGTGGAGCAGTATCATGGCGTTCTAGATTACAAGATTGTGTTACTCAGTCTACTACAGAGGCTGAATATGTTGCAGCATCAAAGGCATGCAAAGAATCAATTTGGCTTAATCGACTAGTAACAGATTTGGGAATCAAAGAAGAGATGCGTGTGTTATATTGTGATAGTCAAAGTGCTACACAATTGGCTCGCAATCCAGTTTATCACTCAAAGACAAAGCATGTGGATGTGAAGTATCATTTCATCAGGGAAATGCTCGAGGATAAGCAACTTCAACTTGTCAAAGTTCACACCACAGAAAATCTTGCTGATCTACTTACAAAAGGACTTCCCTCAGAGAGCTTTGCGCATTTTCGCAAGCAGTTAGGTGTAGGGTAGTACATCACTTCTCTACATCTCTTGTATATTAGCTTGTATAGTAGCTTCTCTCACACTTAAAGTACCACATTGGACTTTAAGTGGGAGGTTGTTGGGGTATAAAGCCCAATGTGGTTGCCCAGGTAAGTGGGCGGGCCGCCAGGTATGTACACATATTCTTTTGTAAAAACCTAATAAGAACTCGCTATGCTCTACACATTACAGTAGAGCAAGTTCACCATATCGTCGTGCTCTTCTTCTCGCACTCTCTCCCGCGTCACACTTCCGCTCGTACTCCTTCAGCCATGAGCAGCAGATTTCCCCTTGGGACAATCCTTTTTGCCATGACCGCTTCCTAAACATTGAAAACATAGTTTCTGTTTCTTAGCTTTATCAAAGTCCTCAGGAGAGAGAGGACCTCTAGACCCCTTGGGTTTTTTAGATACTTCTGAATTGGCTACTATAAATCTCCTTCTATTGTGCCCATACTGTGTGCGTGTATTACCATGTGTATTAGTAGACACGTGAGTATTATGTGTTTTCTTTTCATCTGGATCATCGTGAATATGTGCTTTCACTATGGCTTCCTCAAGTATTTTAGGGTCTTGGGTGTTGACGTGCTTCTTAAGTTCTAGTGTCAGACCACGTATAAATCCCCGTACTTGCTGCAAGTTATCTAAGCCTTCCAACTTGAGGATAACATACCGATAGTGAGATATATATTCAAGTAATGATGGGTATTGGTGCATGGAACACGTGTCCCAAGCCGTACAATTCCGATCTGCCTCATTTGTAGGCAAAAATTCTTTGCGAAACATAGCTTCAAAAGCTGCCCAACTCTGTGGTATGATATTCTTCTCCTTGAGAGACATCCATCATTTGTAGGCCTTGCCTTCCAGAGTTAAGCTCGTTTGCAGTGCTCTGACTGCGTCCGGAGTACGCCGTAAGGCGTAAATTCCATCCCACTTGCTGAGAAAGATATTCACTACATCCTTATTGCGATTGCGGTCTTCTCCCTTAAAAGTCGGTGGTTTGGTGTTTTTCAACAACTCATCCACCTCTTCTGCAATGAGAGCGTGCAAAGTATCAGCAGTTGGACCTTGTCCTTGATTAGAAGGGCCTTGTCCCTTTGTAGCAACGTGCTCATGCACGTGTCAGCAGGACCCTTGGACTGTTGTTGCATTAATTAGATCACTAACGTGGATAATTTAGTGACATTTTCATGTAAAGATTTAAAATTTCCTTCCATGACTGATATGCGTGTCTGAAGTGCACGAAATTCTTGAATGTCAAGCAATTCATAGGTGTCGTCACCTGCCGCAGCATCGCGGGCACTCTCCATGAGAGGATCCAGCCGCGAGCCATCATGGGCAGGATCAAGTATATTTTGCTCGAAATTAAAAGTCATATTGATATCTGAATCCATGGCGACACAGTGCAGTGCAAGGAATAGCAAGAAAAATACCTGATGTACCGCTCTTGTAAATATCGATAAAGAATCCCGTTGATACCGGTAATTAGCCTTGCTAATTTCGTTCGTTCTCCAATTGCCGCTGAGGATGGAATCTTGTTCCGGCTTTCAAGAAAACAATGCAATAGTGTAGGTGTGTTTGCCTTGAGCACCCGTACTGCACTTGGTTGGTGTATGTTGGATACCTTGTCGATGACTTGAATGAAGTTACGAATCAAGAATATGTAGGATACGAAGCAAAAAATAGCAGCTTGCCTTTATTTTTCTCAGCCTTGCCCTTGCTTGGCTCTGGCGGATTTCGTAGCTTCGCCCGAAGCTTCACAAAGAGGGAGGGGGGGTACCCCACTGTGGGTACCGTCCCTTAGTTTGGAAAAAAAATTCGTGGCCACTAACCCCAATTAGGTTGGGCGCCCATCGAGTGTGAAAAAGAACACTGCTCACCGGCTATGGCGACCTATAGACAGCGCGAGGGGGGAGCGTTTGCTCACCCCGCCTCGTATGGTGGTCAAGGGTGCCTGCTACTACACGCACGGGCGATGCCGTCAAGCCCGAGAGGGTGAAATTCGGTGCATGCCGCCTGTCAGCCGCTTCCCCTTGCAAGAGGTGTTGCCCACGCCTTCGTCTTCCTCATCCTCCTCACAGGGGGTGAGCTCCACGGCCTCAGTGACCCCGACATGCAAAAGCATGCAAGGATTGTGTGGCTCCCCTCCTCCATGGCTGTGACTTCCCAAAATTAGAAACCTTGCTCTTGATACCAATGTTAGACAAGGGGAACTAGAACCTAGGAGTCCACCTCCCAACCACCCACTATATAGCATGGCTCCTAGCCCTTTGCCCTAGTTGGACTCCCTTGCCCTTGTCTAGTCCGGCCTTGCCGTTGTCCTAATAGTTCAGCCCATTAAGACTTCCAAAATGCTAAGGTTCCAAAATTCAAAGGTTGTGTCCAATGGTCAAGCTTAGTGAAATTGGATGCTTTGTGAGTGTACAAAAAAGTCTTCAAGACTCCTACATAGGAGGGGGCGAGCCCTTTAAGTAGGGGATGAGAGAGAAACACACACACTCACAGGCTCCCTTTTACACACAGGGAATAGGGACACATGTCAGCTCCCTAGCCCAATTGCCCACAAGGTGCACTCAAATCCTATTGGATGGCCATAGAGGTGGACCAATGAGAATTAGGCTAGAGTAATTCTATTTTAATTCATTTAAAAACACTTGATAAAAGAACCAATAAGAATTAAGCTCTCTAGAAGACTATTGGACAGTCTCGCAAGGGGTCCAATGAGCATTCAATAGCCCAATGACTTGCCTGCTTCCTATTGCCCAGAAGACAAAGGAATCCAATGAGAGTTTAGCTGCATTATTTAATTACCTAAAGCTCTCACAAACGGGGAAAGGGGGACACATGTCACAAGGCTATCACTTATGCTTCTCAATTATGATTGGCTAAGCTTGGCGAGGTCCAATGGGAAGCCAGCAAGAGGGGTCGACCAAGATGAGAGAGGGGGCTGATTTGTGAAGGCATTATCACACACACACACACTCACACAATCTCATGTGTGGAGCAAGAAGACTCTCTCTCTCTCTCCTTCTCAAGCTTTAATGGAAAGCTCATCTACTCCAAGCTTGTGAGAAGGGAGGCCTACACCATCAACTCTTGGCTTTGTGATGCAAATCCAACCAAGAGCCAAGCTTCAATGCATGCTCATCTCTCTACCATGCTAATTACTAAGCTATACTAAGCTTTTATGAGTGATTATGTGAGTGTTGGATGGGAGAGACTCACACACCCATGAAGTGCATGCAAACACTACCTAGATCAACATAATGTCAATCGAGGACGCAGATGACACGATAGGCACACGGAGGAAATCTCTTTAGCTTGTCAGGCTGAGACCATCCTACACATACAGCACTTAGGGAGGCCAACTAAACCACAATCAAGAACCTCACTGCTCTCAACTACACCACCTAGCCACATACACACATACTAAAGGTAACTCGCCTAATCATGCCAGATTCGTACAAAACTTAAGGAACACCATCCCCTCACTAGGATACACCTGTCCCTAAGCTTCTACACTCAAAACCCTCACTCTAAACCCATCTGCGGAAAACGCGTAGGATGACAGAGCCGAATTTTGAAAGTGCCCGAAACTGAAATTTATGAGTACATATGCGTAGCTTATGTCGCCACGATTCTATAGACTACTAGCACGCAGAAAACAGACATCGTTTGATACACTTACGACCACAAATAGCTTGTAGATGTGTCGGCGTGTGCGCTTCGTCTCGCGTGGAATGCTTGGCGTTGTCGCGTAGCTCTCCTCGAGCCTAGTGCAGTCGGATCTCCAATGTGTTGAGCGAGCCGGGCGTAACGAGAGGATGAAGCTCACGCTCACTCTCTTTCTCTCTCACACACAGTAGACGGCAGCGCTAAGTTTTGATTATAATAAAAGTCTTTTTCTTTACAAAATGACCTAGGTACCTTATATACTAAGGCTACCTTAGGTTTAACCAAAAATGGGGTTGAATGGGTCAAATGGCTTTGTATTTACAATCTGGAAGTGCCATTGCACCTCGGCTTCTGAAACTAGAATAACTACTCATTACAAATGACGTTTATAGCCATAATGCGCAGCATTTCATAACTCGCAAAAGATAAGACTTTGGTACGAAACTTGAGTTATGTTGTGTTGTTGACCCGACGGTCAACACACCCCCTTTCCGCGTTCATGTCGTCCCCGACATGACCTGATTGTCGATGGCGATGTGGTATTTGCTGTCGTTTTGGCTTCATCTGTTGCACTTCTTGTAACTTTGTCGAACCACAACAAGAACTATGATCCATTAGAGCGTACATCGATCATCATAACCATTCATCTTTTGAGATCCTCTGATTACTTTTATGTCTGCCCGTCTTCATTGGGGACTTCTTTGTTCCTGTGCAATCATGTTGTTAGTGTTGTCTGCAGCTTTGTTATTGTAGTCCATTCTTCGACTCACCATTGAGGAGAAGTATGCTATGATCTGAAATTGGTGCTCCAATTCATTTGTCAATTGATTTGAGTAGCATTTCCTTATTGTTGATGTAGAAGGAATATGTACAAGAGGATGGTGATAGGTGTCTTTAGATTAGGGTCTAAAACCTGGATGACCAAAGGGAAAAACCCGGTGGGAAAAAAATGCCTTTGGTATACGCTCTTATTGGAGTTGAGCAGTTGAACGTGAAGTACATGTTCATGAAAGGTGAGTGCTTGGGCGAAACACGAAAAGAGTGCCTGATGCAAGTACCAATTATGGGACACTCTATATGCATGTGAGAATTTTGTCACCAAAAGCATGCAATGTGAAAGAAGGAGATGATGGGTGTTTCGAGGAATAAATGTAGCACATGTGACATCAAAAGATGTCTCAATAGCTTCCACCTTTCCAAGAAGGGTTTTCGATGTAGAAGTTTCTCCACTCGTATCTCACTGTGCTCAGTACGTGAGTGTCTTTTGGACCTTCTCCTTCACTTCACCAGACTTAAGTACTTAGACTTCGACTCTTTTGCTCACCTATACCAGCATGAGCGACACAACGTAAATATGCTCAACTCTTCCATCTTGAGCAGTACCTAGAATAGCTAAGACGCTTAGACCACAAAGAATATTACTTGAAGCTTTGGGACTAACACCTCACTCATTTTGTGGTGTAGCTACTCGACTCTGACTTATATGACTTGTCGGTTGCATGATGACACTGCTTTGTGACAAGTTCTTCCACTGTTATAGTGGCTGTTGAGACATACTTCGTGAAGTTTCATCGTTTTTCTGTACCTTCATTTCTTTGTAGTGCTCATGCCTCTCATCAGTATTTTCTTCATGTGGATTATGGATTTTTTTATTTTTTTCTTAATAATAAACAAAGAAAATCTTAGAACAACTCAACAAAAGAAAAATCATTCAAATAGAAATCTAAATGCTATGTACACTATACACATGTCCCTAGGGGCTCATATATGGATTTCGTCCCCATACTCCTCTGTAACATTACTATGAGGGCATATACTCTAAATTTCGTCAAAAAATTATCACAATAAAACGCAAAAATTCAATGCATCTCACAAAACATTGCCCTCTATTAGTCATAATGTTAGGTCCGCATTCAGAATGCCTCCCCCCTTCCTATTTGGAGTCATCCTTTACGACAGGGTATCGCAAAAGGGTATATGTTGTGCTTGGGCAATTAAAAGTTGTGCCTATGCAGGCCTTGTAATGTAGCCCTATTATGCATACACATCAATGCATGGAAAAGATTTATGTTGTGTAAGATGTGGGTATAAGCAATTTGCTTATTGGCATTTGTTGGCGAGGCTTCCTATTCTAAGCAATGTAATGGTCTTTGAAGCTCCTGTATCGTTGCTTGATTGAAGCGACTTGCTCTCTTCTAATTGTACTGTAATCGTAGGAAGAATTGTAAGAATTCAAGCGGCGATGCATTGACAGCAATTTTGTTGTTCTTCTTTGGGACCCATTTCTTTGCAATTATTGGTTGTTTTGTTGTTGACTCTCGTTTAGGAACCCATACTTATCCGTGCTTTGTTTGTGTTTGAAGAGACTTCTTTGGGATCCACCTTTTTGTTGTGTGAGTCGACAGTGGTCTTTGCTTGAGCCCTTGTATGCTTGGTTGGGGACGGGATTTAGGCTTTGAAAGTTGATATTGTGGTTGTTTTGGAATCCAAATGAATTCCTGACTTTTTTGTGCTTGAATCAACTTCTTTGGAGCCCAAACCTGAGTTGTGAAAGCTTGCGACTTTGTGATATTCTTACCCGTTCGTGCACGCTTTCCTTGTTTTTGTTTTGGTGTTGGATCTTGTGATTTGTCATTAGAGATCTTTGTCTTCTTGATCCATATCTGTTTTTGGCCGATCTGGCTTTTTGGTATCCATATTTGTCGAGCTTTTTGGCTTTGACTTGTTGTCCTGTTCTTTTGACCTATCATGGTTGTTGTTGAAGGGGTTGGTGATAGTGATGGCTTGAGTTGATGATAGGGGATGTCGTAAGATTCATCACTATTGCTACTATCCTCATCAAGGTTGACTTCTTGTACTTTCCCTTGATTTTTTGGCTGGTAGTGGAAAGTTACTGTCTGTTTGCTCGTGGGTGGTAGTTTCTTGGAGGACTTTTCTAGCCCATTGATTAGAGCATTGTTAGCTCTTTGCTCTGGTCGTATTCCTCCTAGCTGAGTCTTTGCATCCTTATTAGGAGCCATGTATGAGGATGCTTCTGGTGGCTGTGTCTTCACCAAGGACTTTGGAATACACTTTTGATGCACTTTATTCGTGTAGCGATGACATTGATTCTCGGGTCGTTGATCTTCTTGAAGGTCGAAGTGTTCTACAGAGTCATAGAACTCATCGTCTTCTTCATCTTTTGATTCTCCACATTTCTTTGTTTGCTCCTTATGTCGAGAGCTTGTTGACGTCTGGTTCTCTTCGTTTTCTTGGATTACACTTACTGCAAAATAAGGAACAACGTCATAGCCATTTTCATCACAAAACTTTGTTGTGGGAGCATCCTCCACGGCGCACACGTCCAGAGTAGCCAAGATGTGTTCCCATCCAAAAGACTCTAACTCTTCTTCAGGAAATGGTTCTGGGATATAGTCCCTGTCCTCTATAACCCGCTCTAGGATACATTCCTCACGTTTCAAGCTACCACATTGTGAAGCTCCACACATCCACAGTTCTTTAGGCTTACCTAACCAAGTTGTAAGTTCTGATCCTGCTACTGTGGTGGAATCAAATTCCTCAACCGGTGTTCTCGTCACATCCCTATAGCTATGGTCCCTCAAGTTTATCTTTGTTATGGTTTCCATATGTCTCAGGTATATATGGTCATAACCCCAATCTTGGACCATTTTCAATTGTCGCATGAATGGTCTTCCCAGAATGATGTCATAGTTGTTCTTCTTGCCAAAGTCAACAACAGCAAAAGTGTGTTCATATTCAATGCCACAAGAAGTAACAAGTACTTTTTCTAGCAGTCCTAGGGGCTTTTCTTTGTGTCCGTCTGCAAGCTGCAGGGTCATTCGTGTGGATCTCAAGGCAAGTTTTCCCCACTTTTTCCAAACCCCTTTGGTTGCAATGGCCACACCAGCTCCACTGTCAAGGATTGCCATGGTTTTTACACCATTGAATTCCATAGGAAGGGTGGTGTTTCCATCTTCTCCCTCGTAATACTCGCCTACCTTGTTTAATGGAACTGGCCTAGTATTTAGTTGAGGCATTTCAAGCTCTTTGATGCCTTCCTCGATTTGAGTCATTGGGGTTTTTACACCAAATTTCTCTAGACATTTACCCACATTAGCCCACATGTTTGGTCTTATTCTGAGCAACTCGGCTAACATTATTGTACAGGTGACTGGGGTAGATAGAATATCTACTAGCCCCTTTGAATCGATGGCCTTGTTGGGAGACAGTCTCTGTGATGGGACTGCAACCACATCTGACTTGGTCTCGTACTCTCCCATGTAGGACGGTAGTGTTCTTAGCGAATGGGGTTGACTATCCATAGATTGTACAGATCCTTTTTCGCCCCAATACGATCGCACGTCTAGATTCATTTGAGATCCAGTCTCAAATTCCTCTATTGGTGGTAGAAACACTCATCGTTCATCACTAGTCTTGTATACTCGTCTTCTTAGGTCATCGGCTTCATTGGCCTCTCTGACTTGTTTCCACAATTCGTCAAGACCATCTATCTCTTTACAATCCTCAGGTATAGCTTGGTGAAATCCCTCGAAAGAGTTATCCATGGTATTCAGTACTATCCTTGGTTCTAATGCTGGGTCTTTGAGGTTTGGTATGTGCTCATGACTAGAATCTGGCTCTTTTAGTTCCTGGTTTGGTGGGATTACTTGTGTAGGCATGACACGGATCACATCCTCAGGTTTTGCAACTGGTGGTTCTAGTAAAGCTTGGGCTGTTTGAATCATTTTCTGGCACATTTCAAAATTTTGCTTTTCTAGTTCCGCATAGGGATATGTCATCCACTTGTGTTCTTGGGTTTGGTTGTTTTTGAGCCTTCCATCATAGGCTTTCAAGAGGGCATCTAATGTCTCATTAACCTTCTCCGCCAACACAGATCCTCCTGAACCAGCACTTCTCAGTTTCTCATCCGTGGATGGTTCTTCTAAAGGTTTAACCATCTGTGTAAGAGAAGGTGCCTCCTTTTCCTCGTGTTGTTTTATCTTCTCCTCAGCTTTGGTAAGCTTCTCAGCTAGGGAGTTTTGCTCTCGTTCCCTGCGTGCTTTCATCCTAGTCTTTTTAGCTTTCCAACTATTTCGTTTGCTCTTGGTTTTCTGACTAGGTGCGTCTGTCTTTGGACTCGTGTTACTTTTCGTGTTCTTTGTCTCTAGATTCTCATCTGCTTTCTTTTGAGCTTGTGCTCTCGTAACCACTTGAACTGGTACGACATTTTCATTTTCTGAGCTACTAGGGAGCCGAACAATCCCTAATACATTTGTCGTGATTTTCCTGATTTGGTTTGGTTTTTTCGGGCAATCGGGGATCAAGTGAGTGATGCCATACTCAAGACAATAGGCATTTACTTCAGTGATCTCCATATGAGGACATTGTTTGACCAAGTGGTTGTCATGACTTTTGTGACAATCTGTCTCTGGTTGAGGAGATTCTTTTAGCATTTCCTCTTGGCTATAAGCAAGCTTGACCTAGATAAGCCGTTATTTGCAATGAATCGCAATGTCCTTTCGTCCATTTCATACCTTCTTTCTTTCGACTGAAACCCAAGAGGTGGAGGTTATACCGGCCTCACCACTCCATGTGTTTCTCTCACATTTTGTTGCTCCGAAGGGTAGTACTCACTTTGGTTGCTATACCACATTGAGCTGGTACTGGCGTTGGTTTATTTGATGCTTCCATCATTGGCATGTATCTCATGTCTACCTGCATTCTAGCACCTCGCAGCGGAGGTTGTTGTCCTAAGACAAGCTGTGGCCTTAAAACTCCTACTGGTCCTGGCGCATTCCCCGTAATGTATCTAGGTGGAGTAGGTGCTTCTGGAACAGGTTGTACATACCTCTCCCTAGCATTTTCCATGCTATAATAGCACTCTTCCTCCATACGGTTCGTCCATTTTCTCTCAATTTCACACCACTTCGGCTCTCCCAAATCAGACCTTACAAGAGGAATCAACCTCTCGACCAAGTCGTCGATAAGCTTTTCTTGATCAATAGGTGTCGTTGGCTTGGCAATGGACTCACTTATCTGTGAAACACTGTGCTGAGAGGATGTGTCATCTCCTTGACTCTTTAAGTCCTTTTCTTTGTATACCTCACAGTTATCCACTAGATAAAGAGCTTCTTCGATCAACTCGTTTAGCGTCATCCTCCTTATCATATGCAGATCCTTCTGAAGACCCGTATTTCTCATTCCCTAGATAAAGATTAGCATCAGTCGTGCTTGCGTAGGTAATTCCGCTCTTGGACAGAGCTTAACATATCTCTTGAGCCGTAATGATGCTTTGCGTACTGATTCATTCTCTTTCTGTTTGAAACTATGGATTTGCGAGACCGTGTTGTGAGCAATGCCTTTTGGCGAGAATTCTTCAATAAACTCCTCAAACAGCTCATCTAGGGTCTCAAAATCCCATTTTTCCACCGAGTCGAACCATGTAGCTACATCATCTTCCTGAGTCAATCCAAATCCCGCAAACTGTGTCGCAAAATCTCAAACTTCCTCTCCTCTAATCACTCTTCTAAAAGCCGTTACGTGATCTCTCGGATCTTTATCTCCGGAGTATTTTCTGTTTACCCATTTTTGGACTTGGGATGGTCTAACTGGTCGATTGTCTACAAGGCTAACCATAGACTCTCCCAATCCTTCTATCGTTATCGCTCTTGAAGGGAATCCTGGTGGCTCTCTTCTTGGAACTCCTATCGGAATTCTCGTGTTTGGTGGAAGCATTTGTGGTCCTTCATTGACCAAATATCCACCTCTTTCTAGTACAGTCTATGGATTTGTGCTTTCTACAACTCTGTATTCTCGTCCATACTTGTCGACAACTATAGATCTCCATTGATAGTCGACTCCGTATGTGTAGACATATAAGAGCTTGTAATCCGTTATCTCTTCAAGGTATGGATCTGAGCACCTATAAAGATTGACCTCATTGTCGTCAATGTATCTATAAAGTCCTTCACTCTCATGACCAATCATCCAAACTCTCTCAACAAGATGGGTCTTTATCAATTGCAAGTTTGGAAGATCCATTGTGGGAGGATATTCCTCTATCGTCGGGATCTCCAAGCTTGTGTAAGCTGCGTTTGAATCTAGGGTAGACATGATTTCTGGGTTTAAGAGCTTTTGCTTGGTTCAAGTAGACTTAGTCCATTGTGTTCAAGTGCTTTGGTTAGGGAAAAGTCGAAACTATGTCCAAAACCACAACCGTTTCGTCACAATTGTCGCAAATTGTCACTTTTAGACACCCCTAACTTGCAGATGAATTTTGAGGCCTCAAACGACCTTTTTTTTCAAAGTTGAAGTAAATGGTTGCTCTCAGGCTACGTTTTGATATAAAAACTTTTTCGATCCGATACTGTTTGTGAAAGTTATGGCCAAAACAGTGAAATGCAGTTTAGACTGGTCAAAATGAGTCCAAATTCAAATTTAAAAGAAGATTTGGGATCTCTGTGAGACTGTGAACACTTCTGTATGGTCAAAAGTACAGTTGGACCCTAAAACTGGCCTAGAGACATCCTACGCGTAGTATGTCTATATGCTCAGAATTTAACAAAATTTGGTCTAGAGACTCCCCTTAAGTTTAGCAACACAATGGTATGCTCAGAATTTCATTTGGATTTAAAATTGGCCTTGAGACATCCTATGTGTAGGATGTCTTTTTGCTCAGAATGACTTGAAATTTTCACCCCAGCTTCTCCTTGATGTGTTGATCACAGTGGTGTGCTCATAGGTTGGTTTGGAGTCCTAAATCAAGCTAGAGACATCCTACGCGTAGGATGTCTAACCGCTCAGATTTTGTCCAAACTTGATCCCAAGATTCTCCTAGTTCTCACAACCCAATGGTATGCTCAAAATTGAATTTGGATGCCAATAGGTCAAGATTTGGGCTACATAAGCTTCTAGTGCACTCCAAGAGTAGGATGTCTGACAATTCTTGTCTTTGCTCGGTAAATAGTCCAAACAAGGTCCAAATTCACTTTTGAAAAAAGATATGGAATCCTTGAGACACTTAGAACCTCCCTATATGGCCAAAGTAGAATTTTGACCACTTTATGCCCCTGGATGTCTTTTTGCTCTGTTTCAGCTCAAACTTGCATTGTAGCTTCCCCTTGATGTGCTTAACTCACAGCTATTTTTACTTTTTGATTCTGACACCTATAGGTTGGTCAAATGATCCAGAATCTGCTCCATAAGCCTGATGTCTGTTCTGATGAATTCCTAAGTCAAATCAACTCCAAATTGGACCAAATTTGACTAGGAGGCTTGCCTAAGGCTATACAACACCCTGCTATGTCCACAGTTTGAATTTGGCCTCTAAATCATGCCTTAGACATCCTACGTGTAGGATGTCTAACTGCTCAGAATTGCCCTAAATTTGAACCACAGACTCTCCTTAAGGTGCTGATCACTGTGGTATGCTCAGAATTGTGTTTAGAGTCCAAAATCACACAGAAGACATCCTACGCGTAGGATGTCTTTTTGGCCTATTTGACCCCAGACTTGTCCCACAGCTTCCCCTTGATGTCAATAACCCAGTGGTATGCTTAAATTTTGGTTTGGATTTCAAAAGTCCCAAATTTTAGCTGTTCTCGTCTTTTTCTATCAAAAGTGCTAAAGTCCGCTTTGAACCCAATTTTCTCACCCAAATGAGATGAAATTTATCACATGCACTCAATACAACATTTAGAACATGCCTATGGAATCATCCTATGGTTTGGTCTCAAAATTAGGCCTTGGACACAATTTGGGTAGGATGTCTGGCAATTCTCGTCTTTTGGCTTTGATCTGTCAAAATTTGGTCAAATTTCCACTTTCCAGGTGAAAATAGGGTAAAACCTACCTTCTAAACACACTGGTAACCTCAGATTTTCAAAATTTCCACCAGATCATCACCCTGTAGACATCCTATGCGTAGGACGTCTCCTGCTGATTTTTTTCATACTAAAGTGTCCCTTATGCTTCCTTATGCTCTCAGCAAGTGCAAGTATGCTTCACAATTGCAAAAACATGCAAAAATCACTCAATTTAAGCCTTTTCTGAAATTTTATGTTTTCTGACTTCGCCTTTTGGCTTTTGGTCAACAAAAATAGGAAAAAACACCCAAGTCAATATGTTACTAGGGTAAAACCTACCCTCTGAACCCACTGGTGCAGTCAGAATTTTCAAATTTGGTCTCTAGAGCCCCCTTAAGACATCCTACGCGTAGGATGTCTATGTTTACATAATTGCAGGTTTTCTTCACAGAACCTTTGCAAATGCTCTTTTATATGCACAACATCAGTCAGTCATACAAAAATATCCACAAAAGCTTGTTTAATGCATTTTTACCCTCAAAAGCACACTTTTCCGTGATTTCAAATGCAAACAAGCACTTTAGCAAATAATATGCTAAATAGCTCTAGATCAGAATCGGATCACTTACCTAAAGCTACTCCTACAAATCATATGGGGTTTTGCCTCTATGAGTAGAAAAACGCTTCACTGCCACACACGGACTAGTAAACGCTTTTATCACCTCACAAATCACTCGACCACCAACAACTACTCTAATCCACAGATCCTAACTAAACCTATCTAGTCGGAGACCCTCGGCAAGACACACGCTTCCTGGCTATCCACTTGATCGCGGAAGATCCTCTTCCGGATCCACTTGAGAAAAACGCTTTCTTTAGCCGAAACTAAATCAAGCAACCATCACACGAGTGTTAGTAGGAAACCTACTTAGGTCCTTGTGTCCCCGACAGCGGCGCCAATGTTGGACGGGAGAGACTCACACACCCATGAAGTGCATGCAAACACTACCTAGATCAACATAATGTCAATCGAGGACACAGATGACACGATAGGCACACGGAGGAAATCTCTTTAGCTTGTCAGGCTGAGACCATCCTACACATACAACACTCAGGGAGGCCAACTAAACCACAATCAAGAATCTCATTGCTCTCAACTACACCACCTAGCCACATACACACATACTAAAGGTAACTCGCCTAATCATGCCAGATTCGTACGAAACTTAAGGAACACCATCCCCTCACTAGGATACACCTGTCCCTAAGCTTCTACACTCAAAACCCTCACTCTAAACCCATCTGCGGAAAACGCGTAGGATGACAAAGCCAAATTTTGAATGTGCCCGAAACTGAAATTTATGAGTACCTATGCGTAGCTTATGTCGCCACGATTCTATAGACTACTAGCACGTAGAAAACAGACATCGTTTGATACACTTACGGCCACATATAGCTCGTAGATGCGTCGGCGTGTGCGCTTCGTCTCGCGTGGAATGTTTGGCGTTGTCGCGTAGCTCTCCTCGAGCCTACAACAATGGTGCATTCGGATCTCCAATGTGTTAAGCGAGCCGGGCGTAGCGAGAGGATGAAGCTCATGCTCACTCTCTTTCTCTCTCACACACAGTAGACGGCAACGCTAAGTTTTGATTATGATAAAAGTCTTTTTCTTTACAAAATGACATAGGTACCTTATATATTAAGGCTACCTTAGGTTTAACCAAAAATGGGGTTGAATGGGTCAAATGGCTTTGTATTTACAATCTGGAAGTGCCATTGCACCCCGGCTTCTGAAACTAGAATAACTACTCATTACAAATGACGTTTATAGCCATAATGCGCAGCATTTCATAACTCGCAAAAGATAAGACTTGGTACGAAACTTGAGTTATGTTGTGTTGTTGACCCGGCGGTCAACAGTGAGGAGATATACTTCTTTCTCGTAAGACTACTCCTTCTTCCTCTCAATCTACTCTCATACCCTGCTAGCTCTCACCATCTTCAAAGGTGTGTGAGGTCTTGGGTCCGAGACTGTGAGGGAATTGATGTTGTGTTTTATAAATGTTTGCTTACTGCTTGAAGCTTCCATCTTCATTGCACTAGCTAGTTATTGAAGGAACACAGAGAATTGTACTGTAAGAACAAAGTTTTTGTCTTATAAGACTCTCTTTTTCTTTATTGTGCACAAATGTTAAGTAGTATGCATGCTTAGAATCAAGTTTGTGAAGATGACGTTTCCCTAACACCAAGTAGAGCTTGTCACTCTGCTATTATGGAAGATTGATAGGACTAATGTGCGACATGCTTGCGGCAGCTTAGGCTCTCAAGCGTCAAATGGATTAGTCATCCATTCTGGAACAATGTCGTAGCATAAGATAGGGATCCTCTACCGGCTAGAAAAAGGACTAATGAATAGGCTTTATCTTCTCTACCCCATAGTCGAGGACAACTGTGATTTCAAGAGAGAGGTAATGTGATAATAACTAATATCTAGTTCTCCTAAATGATTTTCTCATGTTAAACTGATCATTTAATACGGGAAGTACCAGGTGAGAAAAAGCTAGAATATTGGTTAAGCTGGCAGATCGGCCACAGTAGGGATCCAAAGGAGAGAAAATAGGGTTCCGAAGGGGGGGCCATCTGCAAAAGAGCAATGTGCAACAATGGGCTTGAAAGACCCTAAGGTTCAGCCCATTAAGACTTCCAAAATGCTAAGGTTCCAAAATTCAAAGGTTGTGTCCAATGGTCAAGCTTAGTGAAATTGGATGCTTTGTGAGTGTACACAAAAGTCTTCAAAACTCCTAGATTGGAGGGGGCGAGCCCTGTAAGTAGGGGATGAGAGAGAAACACACACACACACACACACTCACAGGCTCCCTTTACACAAAGGGAACAGGGGACACATGTCAGCTCCCTAGCCCAATTGCTCACAAGGTGCACTCAAATCCTATTGGATGGCCATAGAGGTGGACCAATAAGAATTAGGCTAGAGTAATTCTAGTTTAATTCATTTAAAAACACTTGAGAAAAGAACCAATAAGAATTAAGCTCTCTAGAAGACTATTGGAGAGTCTCGCAAGGGGTCCGATGAGCATTCAACAGCCCAATGGCTTGCCTGCTTCCTATTGGCTAGAAGAAAAAGGGATCCAATGAGAGTGTAGTTTTAATTACCTAAAGCTCTCACAAAAGGGGAAAGGGGGACACATGTCACAAGTCTATCTCTTATGCTGCTCAATTATGATTGGCTGAGCTTGGAGAGGTCTAATGGGAAGCCAGTAAGAGGATTTAGCAAGAGGGGTCGACCAAGATGAGAGAGGGTGCTGATTTGTGAAGGCATTATCACACACACACTCACACAATCTCATGTGTGGAGCAAGAAGACTCTCTCTCGCCTTCTCAAGCTTTAATGGAAAGCTCATCATCTACTCCAAGCTTGTGAGAAGGGAGCCCTACACCAACAACTCTTGGCTCTGTGATGCAAATCCAACCAAGAGCCAAGCTTCAATGCATGCTCATCTCCTCTACCATGCTAATTACTAAGCTATGCTAATCTTTTATGAGTGATTATGTGAGGAGATATACGTCTTTCTCGTAAGACTACTCCTTCTTCTTCTCTATCTACTCTCATATCCCGCTAGCTCTCACCATCTTCGAAGGTGTGTGAGGTATATGGTCCGAGATCGTGAGGGAATTGATGCTGTGTTTTATACGTGTTTGCTTAGTGCTTGAAGCTTCCATCTTCATTGCACTAGCTAGTTATTGAAGGAACACAAAGAATTGTATTGTAAGGACAAAGGTTTTGTCTTATAAGACTCTCTTTTTCTTTATTGTGCACAAATGTTAAGTAGTATGCATGCTTAGAATCAAGTTTGTGGAGACGACATCTCCCAAACACCAAGTAGAGCTTGTCACTCTGCTATTATGGAAGATTGATAGGACTAATGTGCAGACATGCTTGCGGCAGCTTAGGCTCTCAAGCGCCAAATGGATTAGTCATCCATTTTGGAACGATGTCGTAGCATAAGATAGGGATCCTCTACCGGCTAGAAAAAGGACTAATGAATAGGCTTTATCTTCTCTACCCCATAGTCGAGGACGACTATGATTTCAAGAGAGAGGTAATGTGACTAATATCTAATTCTCCTAAATGACATTCTCATGTTAAACTGATCATTTAATATGGGGAAGTATTAGGGGAGAAAAAGCTAGAATATTGGTTAAGCTGTCAGACCGGCCATAGTAGGGATCCAAAGGGGGGGCCATCTGCAAAAGAGCAATGTGCAACAATGGGCTTAAAAGACCCTAAGGTTCAGCCCATGAAGACTTCCAAAATTCAAAGGTTGTGTCCAATGGTCAAGCTTAGTGAAATTGGATGCTTTGTGAGTGTACACAAAAGTCTTCATGTCAGGACAAGGGTCATGTACCCTAAGAACTAGGATGTCATGGACTACGGCCAAGGGTCGGGCTAGATAGTGTGGACAAGGGATCCGTCTAGGGCAAGGGGCTAGGAGCCCGCCTATATAAAGGGAGGTTGGGAGGAGGATCTTCGGTCTAGTTTCCCTAGTTCTTACACTGGTATCAGAGCTTAGGAGTCTCTCTCCCACTCTCTCTCGCTCTAGGCGTGGTCACTTTTTGCTCCTAAAAATAGGAACTTTAGGTGAGAACCGTGGCCTTTGTAAGGTTTTTTTCATTTTTAGCAAGGCATTGCCTAAATCGGGTAGTATTTCTTGTTTTGGACGAGGTGCTATGGTGCATGAATTTTCGCATGCTTGGGCTTGACAGTAGCGCCCTGGGAAGAAGGGAGGAAATCCAACATCTCGTGGCCGCTACTTGCCTGAGCAAGCCACACACATCATCTCCGTCCTCGTCGTTGAGTCTACGCACTGCCTGTGTTTTGCTTCTTAAAAAAAATGCGTTAATTTCACATTGCAAGGCCAATTGGCAATTGGTTTTGAGCCTTGGCCATAGTTGGTGGCCCTTCCCACAAGCAAGCCAACACAAGGACGAGCCTTCGTGTGCGGGCAAGCTACAAGCCGTCTCGGCTTTTCCCTCGAGCTTCACGGCTTAAAAGTTCAATTCAGTTATTGTTGCAGGAAATTCCAGAACCTGCATATTTTTATGATTGCGACGACTTCAAGTGGCGTTCAAGCAACATAATAGCCGAAGCTTTCAATAATTAAGCTTCTTCACAACGGTGACGCTTCAACCATCTACACTGCACGATTTCAGTCATCTTTTGAACCACGGGCGATTGTGCGGAGTTCGATTTGTACGCCGCTAGTGCAAATTCTTCTTTATTCGACGGTTAGGTGCTACGACGCACAAGGGGAGTTAGCTATACTTGGTAAGTGCTACCAAAATTAGGTTTTTTTTTTAGTACTTCTTTCACTGCACTGTGTAGCCTTGGATTCGGATATCGACATGACATTCGATTTTGAGCAAAGTACTCCTGATCCTGCCAATGACGGCTTGCGGCCGGATCCTCTCAAGGAGAGTACCCGCGATGCTACGCCAGGAGAAGATACTTATGAATTGCTTGATATTCAAGAATTTTGTGCACTTCAGAGACGCATGACAGTCATGGATGAAAATTTTAAGGCTTTAAATGAAAATGTTACTAAACTTTCCACATTAGTCATTCAATCAATGCAACAGCAGACTACGAGTACTGCTGACATCCACATGCATGAGCACATTGGAACACAGGGGCAAGGCCCAATTAATGAAACACTTCATACTCACTGCCAAAGAGGTGGATGACTTGTTAAAAAACTTTAAACACCAGTTCTCAAGGGCAAAGACCGGGACCGCAATAAGGATGCAGTGAACATCTTCCTCAATAAATTGGATGGAATTCGCGCCTTACGGCGTACTTAGAGCTCTGCAAACGAGCTTAACTCTGGAAGGCAAGGCCTACAAATGGTGGATGTCTCTCAAGGAGAAGAACATCATACCACAGAGTTGGGCAGCCTTTGAATCAATGTTTAGCAAGGAATTTTTGCCTACAAACGAGGCCAATCAGAATTGGACCGCTTGGGACACGTGTTCCATGCGCCAATATCCATCACTCCTTGAATATCTCTCACTATCAGGACGTCATCCTCAAGTTGGAATGATTGGATACCTTTCAACAAGTACGAGGGTTCATACGAGGTCTGGCTCCAGAACTTAAGAAGTATGTCAAGTCTCAGGACCCTAAAACACTTGAGGAAGCCATAGTGAAAGCACATATTCATGATGACCTTGATGATAAGAAAACACATAATAGTAACGTGCCTGCTAGTATACATGGTAATACACGCACTCAGTACGGGCACAATAAAAGAAAATTTATAGTTGCTAATTCAGATGCGTCTAAAAAACCCAAGGGGTCCAGGGGTCCTCTCTCTTGAGGATTTTGATAAAGCCATGAAAGAGAAGCTATTTTTCAATGCTTAGGAAGAGGCCATGGCAAAAAGGATTGTCCCAAGGGGAAATTTGCTGCTCAGGGGAAGGAGAAAGCAATGCACACGGTGCAACTACTGCCCTCGAGTCTTCCTCAAAATTCTCCACAGTGGAAGTAACACACATTGAGGTGGTGCATGAATGCTGTTTCACAACTTCCATGTGGCAACAAACCTTTGGACCACACGAGTTAGTACGTATGCACGGATATCTGCAAGGGCACAAGGTGCGCATCTTGGTAGATGACGGTGCTACTCATAATTTCATCAATTATGGATTGGTGAAAAAGCTCAAACTGCCTCAAATTTCGAGTACCCACCGCTACAAGGTAGCAATGATGAATGGACATGATACTGAAATATGGGATACTCAATGCCAAGTTGTTCCATTGGAAGTACAAGGGTACTCTACTTGTTTGGATTTTCAAGTTATGAACATGGAAAGGGCTGATGTGGTTCTTGGTAGGGAGTGGTTGCATAGCCTAGGATCATCACTGAAGCGTAGCTATGAGCACAACATTTTGATGTTTGGTTCCCATGGCACACATGTGTTGTTGTTAAGAGAAAAGGATATACCTTCATCACCATTGATTTGTAGTGCCGAGCTTATGCAGCTCGTTTCTGATAATGAAATAGAACAGGTTTTCTTGTGTTACTCACTGTCTCATTTTCTTTCTAACATTGAGTCTGTTGAACATTCCTCAATGCCGCATGCTTCTCTCTCCTCTATTACACCAATGGCTAATTCTACACAAGCAAACGTTGCTAATCAATTACAAAAATTATTAAAGGAATTTCAAGATGTCTTTCCTAATGATTTTCCATCAGGTTTACCGTCGACACGCTCAGTACAACATGGTATTGACGTGACTGCAGGCTGTAAACCTGTTAGTAAACCACCTTACTGTATGAGTTACTCAGAGGCTGCTGAGGTGGAACGTTAGCTTGCTGACTACCTTAGCAGAGGGTTTATACAACCCAGTTCTTCACCATAGGCTTCACCTATCCTTTTGGTGAAGAAAAAGAACGGCAATTTAAATGCGGTTATAGTTAAGAACAAATACCCATTGCCAAGGGTAGATGAGTTATTTGATAAGCTAACACATGCTCGAATTTTTACGAAAATCGACTTGCGGTCAGCATGATATCACCAAGTCCGTATTCGGCTTGCCGATATACCTAAGACTGCATTCCGAACACGGTTTGGACATTACGAGTTTTTGGTGATGCTCTTTGGGTTAACCAATGCGCCCACGACATTCATGACACTTATGGATAGTGTCTTGAAGCCGTTTTTGGGCAAATTTATCATTGTGTTCCTCGATGACATTCTAGTTTATAGTGCTTCTGAAGAAGAGCACTTACAACATCTCAGGCAGGTGTTTGAGTTGTTACACACAAACAAGTTATATGCCAAGGAATCTAAATGTGATTTTCTCAAGGAGGAAATTCATTATTTAGGGCATGTTATTCAGCTAATGGCCTATACATGGATCAATCCAAAGTGGATACTATCCGGAAATGGCCACCTCCTAAAAATCTGAAAGAATTACAGATCTTTTTAGGCTTTGCAGGTTTTTACCGAAGGTTTGTTAAAAACTATGCTCACATTGTTGGTCCTATGACGGATCAACTCAAAGGCAAAGGTAAAGCTTTTCAGTGGGATTCCACTCAGCAGCACAATTTCGAAACACTCAAAGATGCATTAGCTACAGCTCCTATACTGGCTATTGTAGATCCTTTGAAACCATTCATTTTGGAAACGGATGCCAGTGATCGTGCTATTGGAGCAGTCCTGTTATAAGACGGACGATCAATTGCATTTGAAAGTAAGAAGCTGGATGCAGCTCAACATAATTATTCTACTTACGAATGCGAACTCTATGCAATAGTGTATGCCTTAAAGACATGGTGGCACTATCTGTATGGTGCTCAGTTCGAGATTGTGTTTTACCATGAAAGCATCAAATGGTTTACACAACAAACGGATTTAAAGGGTCGGAAAGCCAGGTGGGCCGAGATCCTTCAGGAATATGACGCCAAGTTAAGGTATGGCAAAGGCCGATACAATGTAGTGGTAGACGCTCTCAAGCAGAATGCCAGAGATCAATTCGCTCTTGTTCACGGAACTTTGTAGTGAATATTTAGACTCTCTCAAGGGCAAATATGAGCAAGATGAAACATATTCCAAAGTGTGGAGCCATGTTCAAAAGAGGGATCCTTCTCACTCCAATGCAGGTAGTGTACAATTAAACCTCCACACCTAGTTCTCCTTTATCAAGTGATGAACTATAGCGATGGAAGCATTTTACCATCGACAATGGGTACCTACTCCACAAGGGGAGAGTTTGTGTACCGACGGACACAGACGGTCGGTGCCAAATTCTTTATGAATGTCATGATAGTCCAAGTGTAGGGCACCCGGGGATTAGAAAAACTTATTCTCTCGTACGACGACAATTTTACTGGCCAGGTCTACATGGCTTTGTTCAAGCTTATGTCTTGCATTGCCAAAAATATCAAGTTAACAAAGCAGAGTGCCTGAAAGCAGGAGGACTCTTACATCCTTTGGAAATTCCCAATGGAAAATGGGAAAGTATCTCCATGGATATCATTGTAGGTTTACCAACCACTATACGAGGTCATGACTCAGTATGGGTGGTCGTAGACAGGTTGACTAAACTATGCAAGTTTATCCCAACCAAATCCACGGTTAAGACACCGAAACTAGCAAAGTTATTTGTGGACAATCTATACAAATTGTATGGGTTTCCAAGTAACATTGTTAGTGATTGTGATCCAAGTTTAACAGCCACTTCTGGAGAGCTGTATTTAAACGATTGGGTACACAACTCAACCTCAGTACAGGTGATCATCCAGAAACGGATGGTCAAACGGAACGGGTTAATCAGGTGCTAGAGGATATGCTAAGAGCATACGTCAGCAAAAAACAGACAGACTGGGAAGAATACTTACCTATTCTCGAGTTTGCCTACAACAGTTCTAAGCATGTCACAACACGTTTTAGTCCTTTCATGCTCATGTACGGTTTTCAACCTAGGTCACCAGTTATGGTGGGGTTGACAACCAAAAAACTCCAATAGGTTAAGGATTTTCTCCAAGACCACATGGATATGCTGAAACTTGCTCGTCAGAATGTCCGGCAAGCACAGGATCGGTATAAGAAATACGCTGATGAGAAACGTCGGCAAGTTACCTTTGAAGAAGGGGAGGAAGTATTTTTATGTGTGCCAGAACATTCAGGCAATCTAAAAACTAGACCGACACCTAAATTATCTCCCCGATATTGTGGCCCTTTCAAAATACTCAAGCGAGTCGGTGATCGTGCCTACAAACTATTACTACCATCACATTCTCGCATTCATCCGGTGTTTCATGTAAGCCGTCTACGAAAGCGGTTACATGGGGACGACAACGTCATTGACCAATAGGTTTTGGTTCATTACATTGAACCTCCTACCTTACCGCATGAATGTGAAGGTGTTATGGATTATCATGAGTTGCATACACGACATCACGTACGACAACAAGCCTTTATCAAGTGGAAAGACCGACCTGAAGAAGGTGCCACTTGGGAAAACATTAGTGCTCTTAAGAAGAAGTTTCCCACTTTTGTTTTCAAGGACGAAAACTCTTCTTTAAGGGGGGATTAATGTCAGGAGAAGGGTCCTGTACCCTAAGAACTAGGATGATCATGGACTACGGCCAAGGGTCAGGTTAGACAGTGTGGACAGGGGATCCGTCTAGGGCAAGGGGCTAGGGGCCTGCCTATATAAAGGGAGGTTGGGAGGAGGATCTTTGGTCTAGTTTCCCTAGTTCTTACACTTCAAGACTCCTACATAGGAGGGGGCGAGCCTTGTAAATAGGGGATGAGAGATAAACACACACACTCACACAGGCTCCCTTTACACAAAGGGAATAGGGGACACATGTCAGTTCCCTAGCCCAATTCCCCACAAGGTGCACTCAAATCCTATTGGATGGCCATAGAGGTGGACCAATAAGAATTAGGCTAGAGTAATTCTAGTTTAATTCATTTAAAAACACTTGAGAAAAGAACCAATAAGAATTAAGCTCTCTAGAAGACTATTGGAGAGTCTCGCAAGGGGTCCGATGAGCATTCAATAGCCCAATGGCTTGCCTGCTTCCTATTGGCCAGAAGACAAAGGGATCCAATGAGAGTGTAGTTTTAATTACCTAAAGCTCTCACAAAAGGGGAAAGGGGGACACATGTCACAAGGCTATCATTTATGCTCCTCAATTATGATTGACTAAGCTTGGAGAGGTCCAATGGGAAGCCAGTAAGAGGATTTAGCAAGAGGGGTTGACCAAGATGAGAGAGGGGGCTGATTTGTGAAGGCATTATCACACACACACTCACACAATCTCATGTGTGGAGCAAGAAGACTCTCTCTCGCCTTCTCAAGCTTTAATGGAAAGCTCATCGTCTACTCCAAGCTTGTGAGAAGGGAGGCCTACACCAACAACTCTTGGCTCTGTGATGCAAATCCAACAAAGAGCCAAGCTTCAATGCATGCTCATCTCCTCTACCATGCTAATTACTAAGCTATGCTAAGCTTTTATGAGTGATTATGTGAGGAGATATACTTCTTTCTCGTAAGATCACTCCTTCTTTTTCTCAATCTACTCTCATACCCTGCTAACTCTCACCATATTCGAAGGTGTGTGAGGTCTTGGGTCCGAGACCGTGAGGGAATTGATGTTGTGTTTTTTAAGTGTTTGCTTAGTGCTTGATGTTACCATATACATGTGGTAGTGATGTGTGTGAACACACTAGGACTGCCGGGGCATTTTTTCCCTCTTTAGGAGTTTTTTTCCCTCGTGCATTGTATATACGCCCATTCATTATAGGGCTATCTATCTTTCCATTGCACACTAAGTAACACACTCTCAGTTGTGTGCCTTGAGCTTTCTTCATCTTCTCTAAGCTGTGTGCTTTTCTCCGCTACCCTAATTCCAATAATTGGTACCAGAGCAGGTTGCGTCCTCCCTGGCTTAGTCTCCAGCAACTCCAGCACATGCCTTCTCACTTTCTCCAATTTTTGTGAGCTTTGGCGAGCATTCGCAGGTCGATTTTTTTTTTGGATGAGCTCGTATAGCTCAGTCTACTCAGATTTTTGATTCGGGCTCATTTTGGCCTTCATTTCCACTACAACTAGGTCTACGCAGGCAATTTTGTCATTTTGTGCAGAATTTTTGTCGGCACCAAATACTTCATAACAGGTCCCATACAGTCTATCGCGGGTTGTGCTATATAGCACGTGCTAGTCTCACTCAGTTTCTCCACATTTCGGGCAATTTTCACATCAGTTTTTCTAGGCATTTTCCATGGCTGACAACAACACAGATGTGTTCAAGATGTTTGCTGCTGAGGACAGATTGGATGGGGACAATTACCTTATGTGGGCCTATATGATGCAACATGTTCTTGTGTCAAAGGGCATCTGGAATATTGTGCAGGGCATTGATGTACGTCCTGGTTCTGAGGATGTAGGCGATGTTGAGGATGCTGCAAGGACTGCTATTGTTAGAGTTGTTTTGCCTACAGGGCAGATAAAGCTCGTTGGGATGTAAAGGATACACAAGCTCATCTGCTGATTGCTTTATATGTGAAGCGCACGATTACTCCTCACATTCGTTTAGCGAAATCTACAAAACAAGCTTGGGATATTATAGCAAGTCTTTATGCAAGACGCGATGAGGCTAAAATTGCTTTGCTGCGTAAAGAGCTAGAATCGAGGATTATGCATGAGGAAGATGATATGAACACTTTCCTTGCTGGTGTCAAGGATATCAATGAGAAACTTATCTCTGCAGGTGAAGTCATTTCAGACAGTTCCCTTGTGCAGACTGTTCTTGATGCCTTGCCAGATTCTTACCAAACTTTTGCTAGTACTTGGAGACTTATGACCCAAGGAAATCTTTAAGTTGTCAAGTTTGATGCATTATGCACATTGCTGTTGCAAGAGTCACTTTCAAGAAAGAATAGGACTAGACAGCGTACAATTGAATAGGCTTTATTGCTTCTCAAAGAAAGGATGGTAACAGTAATGCAGCCACTTCTTATGCTTCTGTTGTGAGTGGCAAAACTTCTATTCCTAATGCTTCTGCTGGCAGCAATTCGTCTGGAAATTCTGGTGATAAAGGCAAAAAGAAGATGCGTTGCCATTATTGTAAAGCTAATGATCACTTGATCAAGCAGTGTCCTAAGTTGAAGGTCAAAGAGGCTAAGAAGAAAGAGGGCGGGTTCATTGCAAATGTTGGTTCCACAACAAATGCAGCCATTGTTGAGTCTTCTAAGAAAGGAGACCATGATGCTGATGTTGATGCAGAATGGGCTTTTAGTGCAGAGTGCACTTACAATCTTCTTGTCCATGATGCATGCATGTCGGTTGCTACAGATTCACATGTATGGTATTTCGACAGTGGTGCTATAAAGCACATTACCTCATATCGTGAATTGTTGACCTCTCTCGAGTCTGTCCCTCATGGGAATATTCAGTCAGTTGTGCCACCGATGCCTCTTATCATGTTCAGGGAGTTGGAAAGATTGTGCTTACTGCTGCAAGTGGCAGTTCTTCACACTTGTTGATGCACTTTATGTACCTGGGATCAAGAAGAATCTTTTGTTTGTATCTACACTTGCTAGACTTAGACTTATAGTCAAATTTGTGGAGGACATATATACGGTTTATGATCTTAGTTTTGGTGATGAAATTGTTGCATCTGGCCTTTTGTGCCATGGGTTGTATAAGCTCACTTTGTATGACAAAGTGTGGATAAAATTTTGCAAATGTAGTTGCAGATTCAAGGGTTGTTTCAGATGCAAAACTGTGGCATGCACGTTTTGGGCATCTGAATTTTGCCAATTTGCTGCGTTTGTAGAAATCTGATATGGTTGCTTCTTTGCCGCCTCTTGAAGCACCTGTCAAACATGTTTGTGAAGGCTGTATTTTGGGTAAGATGCAGCGTTCAAAGTTTCCAAAGGATGGTTCGGTTTGGGTCACATGCAGGTTGCAGCTTGTGCATAGTGATGTTTGTGGGCCCATGCAAACTCCATCCTTGGGCAATTACCTTTACTTCGTGACTTTCATTGATGATTACTCCGGGCATGCATGGGTATTTCCGCTTAAAGCGAAGTCCGAAGTTTTTATATGCTTCAAACAATTTCTGGCTATGGCTGAAAATGTCTCCAAATGTACTATAGACACCCTCCGTTCCGATCGAGGGGGGGAGTATATGTCTCATGAATTTAATGCATTTCTGGCTAGTCGTGGGATAAAACACCAATGTACAGTGCCTTATACGCCTCAACAAAATGGTGTAGTTGAGAGGAAAAACAAGTCACTTATGGAAATGGCACGATGTATGGTCAAAAGTCAAGCTTTGCCGCATTCTTTTTGGCTTGATGCCATCATGTGTGCCACTTATGTACTTAACAGGTGTCCTACGAAAGCTTTGCAGTCTATTACTCCATATGAAGCATGACATGATAGAAAGCCTTCTATTGAGCACATGCGTGTTTTTGGCTTTTTGCATATGCTTTGGTGCCACAAACAGAGCGCAAACAATTGGATGATAAGGTTGTCAAATGTATTTTTGTTGGTTATAGTGTTGAAAGCAAAGGTTACAGGTTGTATCATCCGCAAACAAAGCGTATTCTAGTTTCATGGGATGTAGTGCTTGTGGAAGATTCTGTTCAGCCCTTACCGTCATGTACTAGAGACAGTAATGTAAGCTCACATGACATTTATGACACTTTGTTGCCTCTTTTCAGTGGTGGAAGTTCGAATGTAAATTCCAATGAGGCAAATGTACAGCCTATGGGGGTTTTCAAAAATGTTACAGATCAGCCTATTATTGATGCAGATGTACATGATGTACTTGATGAGGAAAGGGCTGAAAATGAGCAGGCTAGAGGTATGCCAAAAATGGCTGGTGCATACATTGCATGATAGTAAATTGGATGCACCTTTGTCTAGTCGTACTCGTTCAGGATCTCGCCATGCATCTTATGCATCAGATTGTTATGCTTTGGCTAGCTTACATGATGTTGAGGAGCCTCTCTCTTAAGATGAAGCACAGAATTTAGAAAATTGGATGGCTGCCATGCAATCAGAATATGATGCACTTATAGAAAATGACACATGGACTTTATGTTGCCTCCTGGCAAAAAGTCCATTGGTACAAAGTGGGTTTACAAGTTGAAATGCAAGCCAGATGGTGAGGTTGATCGCCATAAGGCTCGACTTGTTGCAAAAGGCTATGCACAACAAAAAGGCATAGATTATGAAGAAACTTTTTCTCCCAGATGTTGTATGACTATTGTACGTTTTCCATGTGCATCCCTTCGTGAGAAAGTTATGTATGAATCTCATGCTCCTCCCTACGCGGGGCATAGAGGCATTCAACCTGTAGAGACATATTTCTATTGGCCTACCATGAAAAGTGGACATACAAGAGTATGTTTCAAAATGTGTAGTATGCCAAAAGACCAAGTATGATAGAGGGAAGCAATTTGGATTACTCCAGCCATTACCCATCCCAAATTCACCATGGAAGAGTATATCCATGCATTTGATCTTTGGATTACCCAAGTCTATCCATGGGAATACAGGAATATAGACAATAATCTACAGGTTTAGCAAGCAAACACACTTTATTCCTGTCAAAAAGACTATGAAGGCACACCAAATGGAAACTCTCTTCATATTACAAATTTTCAAACACCATGGATTACCAACATCCATCGTGTTAGATAGAGATCCTAGAATGACCATTAATTTTTGGAAAGGTCTCTTTGAAAATCTAGGAACAAGATTGAATTTCTCTTCGGCCTATCACCCACAAACGGATGGCCAAAGTGAGATAGCCAATCTACTAAAGACCTATGTTACATAAATAGATCAACGCTCACAATGGGAAAAGTACTTACCTCTTGTAGAGTATGCCTACAATAAATACCGTACATTCTTCTATGGAAAAATCACCTTTTGAGATCATTGAGGGAAGACCTAAAAGTCCCTTGTTACTCTAAGTACATGGGAAGATCTTCGTTGCCGATGAGTATAGCCATGACCTACAAGAATCTTTTCAAAAGATTAAGGAGGCTACATCCATATCTCAACAAAGGCAAAAAGCTGATGCTAACAAGCACAGAAGGGCCTTAACGTTCAAAGAAAATGATTGGGTCTTAATTAAGTTTCCTAAGGCTCGATTAAGGCAAACGACGGGCAAAAATGCTACGGGCCATCAAAAGTATTATGCTAAGCTAGCAAAAAGATACTATGGTCCTTTCCAAATTTTGAAGCCTATCAATGAGACGGCTTACCAACTCGAGTTGCCCAACCATTGGCTCATACACAATGCTTTTCATGTGAGCCTACTTAAGCCCTACAAAGGAGAGCCACCAAGTGAACCAATTATTGAAGACATTCCCAAAGTCGGAGACCAAGAAGAGGTGCTACAACCCGAAGCTATCCTTCCGCATGAAGACAAGGTACTACGACATGGTAAGATTATCCGATGGTATCTTATTAAATTAAAAAATTATCCTTTTGAAGATGCTAGGTGGATGCAAGGAATACAACTTAAGGATAGTATGAACCGTACCAATGCTTACAATGCTACATTAGAGTAAGAAAATGTACAAATTTCTTTTAAATGACCAATGTTTTTGTCTTATAAGACTAGATCTCTTTATATTGTGCACAAATTTAAATACTTTGCATGCTTAGAATCATTCTTGTGATGACAACGTCTCTCAAACACCAAGTAGAATTTGTCACTCTACTTGGGAGAATGAAATGGACTAAAGAGCAGACATGCTTGCGGCAGCTATGTCTCCCAAGCACCAAATGGATTAGTCATCCATCTTGGAAAGATGATGTAGGGTAAAAAGGGATCCTCTACCCGCTAAGTAAGATTGACTAATGAGTAAGGCTTTATCTCTTCTACCTCATAGTCGAGGACGACTATGATTTCAAGAGAGAGGTAATGCCATAAAATCTAATATCTAACCAACCCAAATGATTTTCTCATATTAAACTGATCATTTAATGTGGGAGAATAAATGGGAACAAGGGTTAGGATAGGGTTAGGATATAGACATGTGCTTATAGATCAACCTCAACACGGGGCCAATGGTAAAGGGGCCCAAATGAGAGATGGTATGTCAAAGAGCAAGGCTAACCAATGGAGCATAAAGACCTTAGGGTTAGCTTCATTGAAGACCTCCAATAGTTAGTGTTAAAAGTCCTTTGACCTTAGGCAAGCTAGGGTTGTGCTTGAGGTGGGAACCCGGCCCAAGCTTGAGGTGCTTGTCATGCTTGAGATGTTAGGGCTATACTTAAGGTGAGAACCCAGCTCAAGATTGAGGGGCTTAAGGGCCAAGCTTGCGATGAGAACTAGGCCCAAGGTTGAGGGGCTTGAGGTGGCACAAAAGTCAAAGCAAATCCCTACAAGGAGGGGGCGAGCCATGCAAGAAGGGGGGTTGGTTGCTTGACCACTCTCTCCCCCAAAAGGGCACCCCTTGCCCAAGAGGCAAGTAGGACACGTGTCAAGCCCCTAGCTAGGCTACCCTCATGGTGTGCCTAAAGCCTATTGGTTGGCCACCCAAGGGGTCCAATGATAAATTAGTTAATTTAATTAATTGTTTTAGCATTTATCAAGCCCTCTCTCTCAAAGGGGAAAGGGGGACACTTGTCCCAAGGCTACCCTTGTTGCTTGGTATGACTCTTGCTTGTCATTGGCTAGGCTTGGAGGGGTCCAATGAGCTTCAAGCATGAGCTACAAGGGGGGGTCGACCAAAGCAAGTAGGGGGCCTACTTGAAGGGTATACTCTCCCACACACACACACACACACACACACACACACTCATTGTGTGGTGTGCAAAGTGCAAGAGATCCCTCTCCTTTTCCAAGCAAGTAGAGAGGTTGAGAGCGTACACCAACACTCTTGGCTAGGGAATGCAAATCCAACCAAGAGCCATGCTTCAATGCTTAAGCTTGCCATCTTCTCCATCTTCATTACTATGCTATTATGCATGCTAGCAAGAAGAGTGATGATAGGTGAGGAACTAATTTTTTCTCCTCTTCCTCTTCCCTACCCTCATTCCCTGCTAGCTCTCTCCACCTTCGAAGGTGTTTGAGGTCTTGGGATAGTTATGCTTATGATGCATAAAGTCTTCCATCTTCATTGCATCACCTAGGTCACAAGGAACACAAAGATGTATTGTAACAAGTCTCTCTTGATGGGAGAAACTATAATACAAATGCCTATTGGAGGGGGGACCGGCTCCACATAAATCGGGTCCTCAACTGTTGTCATGTTCTCTAAACTCTCTCTCTTGCAAAAGTATTGTGCATGCCAAGTTAACTAAATACCGTGTTTATGTTGCTACCATCAATTACGCTCACCCGCTATGCTCACAAAGTAATTTTATAAAAGCACTTCTCTAATTTCCGCTACTTTCAAAGTTAATAGGCCAATTCCATTACATGTAAAGTGTTGAGAGTGTCCAAAGCCATATAGTTTGGAGGTAAGACCTACACTATTTTCCTTCCATTCGTTTCGATCTTTATGAGCCCTATGTAGTTACCCAATGCAACCCATATTAGACTCCATGATCAAAATCCATGCTTCATCATCATGTAAGCTTCAGCTTACGGGGGTATCTGTTGGGGTAAGCCTTAGAGTATAGTGACACTGAGAACAAACCCTTAATCCCAACATGCACCATTTATGCATATAGTCACACTTTTTCCACGGAATGCATATGCCTTACACATGCTACTCATTCCTTAAACACATGCTACTTGTGACAGCTCATATGGCCCCTGCCATTACCATTTGTGATGCATACCCATCCAATCATTGATTCCAATATCCCACCTCGAGCCTAAATAAGGCCACTTATCTGAAGCTTGTACACTCTATCATTCTAATCAATCAAGGGAATACATTTCGTTGCATTGAGTACAATATCTCTAATCTACTCACTCCTAATTGTTATGAAGCTCTCATTAGGATGAATGCCTCATTGGTCTGTCCACCATATGCAATACATAAAATGACCAAGAGACATCAATATTGAATCGACAACCATAGCCATAACTATAACCACAATCAAACTGATAATCATAACCATAGTTGATATCTCAATTGTAATCATAACCATAACCATAGCTAAAACAAAACCATAACCATAACAAAGAGCCAACATGCTAACCATAAACAAAACCATATGCAAATTCATTGAAAATCATGCCAATAGCCATAGGTACGAATAGTTTTCTCAGAATTTTCTATCAAAGCTGATCATTTTCTCTAAAGCTTGTGCCACTAATTTACTATTGATTGCAAATTTACCCAAGTACTCTTTTTGCGTGTGATTCCACATCATTTTGAACTCAAAATTACAAGGATATAATTTTTTAGGGATACTGTGATTAACATATTCATAGTTCTTGAAAGCATTTCTTGAGAAGACTTTTCTTTTGGACATAAACATTTTATTGAAAATGGTAAAAGGACACATATGTGTCCTATTTTGGTAACAAGCTATTGTTAAGGACTGTGGCAACAGATTGAAAACAACATTTTTGGCCTTTTTATGGTGGTAATTTAAACTCGGTTTTGTACACACATGCATATCTACGTTAGGCATCTCTTTGGCATTATTGGCTTCAAATCTCTAAAGCTCCTCAGATTTTGAGGAGAGTTTTAACCAAATGATCAATGATCAATGGTTTGCTTCTAACATCAGGCTCGAAGGAGGTGGGTAATCAAGAACATGGTCCTCTAGGTGAAACAAACTGTAAAGCGGGCTTGTCTTCCATTTTTCTTTTAGCCTATTGAATTTAGGAAAAGCGTGTCTTAGGTCATAATCGTGTCACTTTCAAAAGGGAAAATTTTGGTTGAGAGATAGAGTAAAAGAAAAAATCCCATCTAGATTTTGAGAAAGTTTGTGTTAAACCAGTACAAAAATAGCTGGAATTTTCAAATTTTATTTTGGAGAATTGGTAAATGGGAAGTATGCATGGTTTGCCCCCGTCCGGAATACTCCTTTCAAAACCCTTGGTCTCGTAGAATGAGAATTGAGACTCCCCTTTAACACTAGCCTAGGGCAAGTGGATCATCAAGAGCAAAGGTTTAAGAAGGTGGAAGCAGAAAGCTTATGGAGGTGCTGGTTGTGGGTGCTCGCAAACGCAGGAGGTGCTACTCGTGCCGCTACCTTCTTCATTTAGGTTGTGCTCATACCGCGCTCTGCTGAGATGCTGGAGCTGCACAGGTACAAACATGTAGACTGGAAGCCTTCCCCAGTTGTGGCCCTGGCTGCAAGTATTGATGGAACTGCAATAGCTGCCGGTCGTGGCAATGGGTCCATTGAAATTTGGAGTGTTTCGCCAGGATCAGTTGGATGGCATTGTGTGGTGGTTAGCTCAACTTAACCCATGGCTTTGCTTTTCTTTTGCTTTTTGTTTTCCAGTTTCGTGTTGTTGGGCCGAAGTACGATCAAGTAATTGGATTGCGTCAGCTCTGAGTTGGGAATGGTTTGAGGGAGTCCTCTGGGTAGATATGTTTCCATTACATCCTATCGATGGATATAAGGGTCCATTTTGAGATCCTGCAAATCTTATGTTGAGCACGCATTGCCAACAGTTGGCATGATTTATTTGATGGATTGGTCACAGAGCCCCATCTTGCATTTCATATCAAACAAATAGACCACGCAATTCTTGTCTCAGCATTGCTGATTATGCTGGCTCTGAGTCTTTCAAGTCGGTTAAATTCATGTAACCCATCACCTTTGCTGCAACACAATAAATTCCTTAAGGAAGCTTCTTAGAAGCGGTGGCAGAGCTTGATCGGAAATGGAGGCTGCACTTCAAAGTCCGGTTGGCCCATTTATGCCCTTACAGTCAACGCCCTTACAGTCAACAGGCCATGCGACAGAAAATTATTGTTCTAAAAATTTAAAGTGGAAGGCTTGGGGTTTGAATGCCTCATAGTGTAGATGGGGAAGCAGGTATTGGAAGGCTTTATGAGTGGTCAGTAGATCATGTTGCGCAGGTCTGCAATGGATTTGGCATTACTTACTGTGAATAAATGCAATGTATTGGGCTGTTGATGTGAACATAGTCTGCATGTATTGTCTTTTTGATTGTTAGTCTGGCTGCAGACAATTCCAGGAAAGAAGGGTGCATCTCTGTCATGTCTCTTGTGGTGTCCCTCGAGAGGCACAAGAAGGGGTCGCCTGTTTTCTGCAGGTCTTGATGGGTTCATCACAGAATGGGATTTGTCGACACTGCAGACAAAGGTATTGAAGTGACGATCTTAAGCATGTGATCTTGTTTGTTATCTAATGCAAGATGAAAACGCTGCTATCTGATGGAAGTGGTAGCTGTGTTTTATTTTGAACTGTGGCACGTGCCTTCTTTAACCGAGCCCCATTTAAACTATTTTTTCTTTACGGTATGTAGGAAGTTCTAAAGTCCTATGGAGGATCGGTCTGGCAAATGGCTCTTGAACCTTCTCCTACATTTACTGGGCCTGAAGGTGTGTCTGGATCACATAGCCCTGAACAGAGTAGCTCTCTCAGTACAGATAGTAATAGCGATAGTGATGACGGCGAAAATGTTAGTGGCAGCAACGATGAGCAGGGAGAACTGAAGGTCGCTGTTGGTTGTGATGACGGCTGTGTGCGGCTATTCACAGCTAATGACGGGGAAAGCTTTGTTTTCAAGAAATCTTTTCCACGAGTTCAAGGTAGTCAATGCCGTTCATATGAGACTTCCCTCTCTACTAGCAACTTCTACACATCTCTGTGTGTAATTCATCAGATTTGCAAGTCTGATATGACAGGTCGAATATTGAGCGTAGCTTGGAGCCGCGATGCTGGGCGAATCGTTTCAGGTGGATCTGATGGGTAGGGATTTAATATTTGAGTCTTGAGCCAACTTAGGTCCTAATGTTGTGTTGTGTCAATATGGCAGCCTGCTTTAACGTTCCAGAAAGCTTACAAAGGTTGTAACATATTTACAGGTGCATAAGATGCTGGGATGTAAGACAGTTGCGAGAGCTTTATAGAATAACTGCAGGGCAAGGAGGTGCCAGCAATGGGGCAAGTCTCTGCATATGGTCCATCCTAACTCTTTGGTAATTTGAAGGAGGTTCTTGAAACTTTCAAGTCATTATTATTTTTTAACAGTGCTTGAAGGAGTTTTGTCAGAAAGGGGTATAGGCTGTTAGGCTGCAGGCTTAGGCGTATAACTATTATGAGTCATCAAGATTATCTCGTTGTCCATTATTGCTAGATTGATTTAGAAACCCCTCGTTTTACCTGTGTAGAAACTTTTTGTATTTAAACCTACAAGGGGCTTCTTAAGCTATGTTTTTGCTGCACTTAAATTTTAAAGGGAGTTTAAAGTTTCAGTACTCAGTCCTTTACATTGAGAGGGGTAGGACTGTTGATTCAATCTTGGAATGTCTCAGCATACCCATATTTTTTGTGTTTGCAGGGATGGGACTATCGTGAGTGGAGACAGTTCTGGAAGTACTCAATTTTGGGATGGAAAACAGGGGACACTCTTGCAAGCACATAGGGGGCATACAGCAGATGTTCTTGCTTTAGCTGCGGCTCCTAGCCATCGGTCTGTGTTTGCGGCAGGAGCTGATGGGCTGGTGAGAGATTGGACTTGCTCAAATGGCCCTACATTCCTCTGTGAAGCTTGTAGGATGGTCGTCAGCCTGAACTACTTTGTAATAGCTATCATTGTTGCTTGCAGGTTGTGCAATACCAACTTGTCTCTGAAAGCAGAGTATTAGCTGATGCCACTAGGGAAGGTGATCTAGATGTTGGAATTGGGCTTGGTGCAAGGTGGGTTTTTGTGGGTAGTAAACGGACTCACACACACGATGTGAACGCTTTGGTAGTGGCTTCCCCTCCAGTCTCAGGTGGATGTCGAACACTTTTGTTTTCATGCTGATCTTGGTTTACAACTCTCTGAGGATTTATTCTGATTTAGCAGAGCATTCAGTTGATCTGGACAACAAGTCAAAGCTGGTGAAGGAAAGGAAGAAGCTGAAGAGATCTTGGGTTGAGCAAGACCAGGCAAAATCAGGTCAATCAGGAGTAATCTCCATGCTCGTGTCTGGTGGGAATGATGCAAAGCTTTTCACGTATCCAGCTAATGCTTTTCTTGCTTTTCATCCTCACGACGTTTGCTTTGCGCCCCAACGTACACCCATAACACTTGCTTTGGGTTCAAAGTCTCAAAGCGGACTTATAATGATGGCACAACATGAACATCAAGTGGAGCTTTGGAAAATCACCATAAATAGTGTCAGCAGGCAGCCATCTTCCCCCCCATCTGTTGCTACACAGAATGCTTTAAGCCCTCCTCTTTCCAAGAGGAAATTGCATGAATCCACAGGACAAGAGAGTAGGAAGAGGATGGCAAATGGACATGTGAAGAAGGACAAGGCAGGAATGGGGAGGCTATCAAATGGACCAAGTAATGAGTCTCCTGTTCCCAATCCTTTGAGTCACACAGGCAAGGTGAAGGGTTCTCCGCCAGAGTTGCTTGCAAGGATCAAGTGCAAGTCAGTAGAAAACATAACCTGCAGTGCCATATCTGATACAGGCCAATTTGTGGCAATTTCTGATCAAATGCAGCCTAGACTCTATGAGTTGGAACAGCGGTGTACAGCAGGTACAAATGGAGCTGGAACATGGATTATAAAGAAAAGAAGGCTTCCACAAGATATCCCACCTGCTCACAGCATGGTTTTTTGTGGATCCAGTCGTCTTCTGCTAGCTACCCGGGGCAATGCTGTTTGGGTAAGCTTGTGGTGCTTGGAATGCTTACAATTAAGATGTAAAATTCGTCTAAACACCCTTCTCTTACTATTTTTAAGAGTAGTTTTTGAGGGTGATGCTTTGTTTCAGGTTGTAGATATTGTGAATGCTACCACCCTGCACCAGTTTGTGGTGGAAAGGGATAGTCTGCAGCAACATGTGGATCGGCTCTCTCCCTTGACAAGCATGTGCGCTAGCGCAGACCAACAGTGGTTAGCCACAGCAGACAGCAGAGGGAATGTTTCTGTATTCAATCTTGAAACATTTAGGTAAGTCTGCACGCCAGTAATGCTTATTAAGTATCTGTTCAAGCTGGATGTAATGGCATACTATCAGAGACATGGGCCTTTAGTTTTGGGATAATTTGGTGTTTTTGGCTGGTTAACATTAAAGGTCTGTGCTGTGATGGACATGTGAGGTTATTGTAGAATGGCACAGGGACTGTCAATTGTAGGTGATGAAATCCGTGCTTGCTAAATGCTGACAATGGGTTCAAGGTCTCTACTATTATCCATATTCAGGGGCAGCTCGCCCCAAGTCTTAAGTCTTCTCCCCACTCTTTATTATTCTCCCTCCCTCTTTTGCTTAAAATCACAGTAGGCAGTTTGGATGGTCCAACCAGGAGCATCTTGCTCCAGCCTCCAAGTATCTTCCCTCTCTCTTCATTCTGTAAGTGTAGTGTGAATTGCTGCTTCTCGGGGCAGCTGTTGCCACCTTCACTGAGTACTGGTCCCTCTTCACTGTTGCCCTTGGAGATAAATTGGTGCTGCTGTTTGAGGTGTGCACGTTGCTGGGGACCCTGACCATTGTTGATGGCCAGGGGTTTTTTTACTCTTAATAGGGGAAGTTTTTTCCTTGCCCTTTTTCAGTTCTTTAGTTGCCCTTGTGGCTGGTTTGTATTAGTTTTTACGGTTCTTTTTCTACGAGCCAGCTTTGTATAGCTGTGTATACTTGCCCCCCTTGGATGGGCACCATTTGGGCGTCCGGAGGGCTCCTCCAAGCAGCGGAGGAAGGCCGCCATGCTTTCTTGAGTTGATTGGCATGCACCATTACGCTCCTTACAGTGTCTCAGGGCCGGATTACTTGGCAGTATTTTCCACTTCCGTGGTTAGTATTCTATGTCTGCTACACCACCTTGAGCTTGGAGTCCTTGTACATATGTTTTGATTTGTACGGCTCCTTGAGGATAGGCCCAAGCATTCTCAAGACCCACAGTTGTTAGTAATACAGACTTATCACACACACAGCAGAGAGAGAGAGAGAGAGAGAGAGAGAGAGAGAGAGAGAGAGAGAGAGAGAGAGAGAGAGAGAGAGAGAGACCTTGGACATAGTTGATTGATTTTCCACTATGACGAATGGTTCCCCACCTATAGTAACCATTGTACTTCCGACTACAATGGCTGCTTAAGGGGGAAAAAATTGCAAGTGCTCTACTTAGCCTTCTTCACCGAATGTCTTCCATCTTGGTTGGAGATCTTTACCCGGCATCGCATGCTCCTATTTGAGCATTGGCCGCTCTATGCAGTGTAGAGGAAACCGCTTGGAGAGGCTCCTCGGTCTTGCTTCAGCCAGGCTTGTAGCGAACCCTACAAGCACAAGGCCTTCGAGTTGTGGTGGTGGTTGGTATTTGTGGAGGAGTGGAAGTTTCTCGCCCTGGTGGAACTATGGTAAAAATTGCTAGGCAAGTCTACTTTGTTTGTTTGCTTTTTGTTTTGCTTCCTTTCAGCTTGCAAATTCCTATTCCTCTGTATATGTGCATGTGTGAGCTGGGTTTGTGTAGAGTTGGTTTTGCATGCTTTGTTTTCTTCATACTTTATCAACCAACTTTGGGGTGAGTGTGTGCATGGGGTATGTAGTGTGTTCTTGTGGGTGTAAAGTTGTGAGTGAAGTTCGTTTTTATAGTATCTTTCTTTCATTTGGTTTCCTTAGTTTTTTATTTGCTGTTATCTTACCTTGTGTTCTTGCCTTCTTTGATTCCTTGTGTTCTTCATATTGGTTTCGTTTATTGGCTTGCCGCTCTGCTTTTGACTTGCTCTACTAGTTTCTACATGAAGTTTCCAAAACTGTTGTTCCCCGAGGCTCCGTCACTGTCTTCCTAGAGTTCCCTCCCAGCTCTGGTCTGCAGGAGCTACTTTCAACAAGTGGAGGTACTACCCTCGTTAATAGCTCCCTGTCAACTTGAGTGCAGGCCTATGGTATGCATCCTGTGACATCCTCTTGCAATTTCTTGGTGATGTCGGTTGTCTCTTCTCCCTCGTCTTCATCATTGACTATTGTCTTCCTTCTCGCTATCCATTGCCTATTGCTGTCAGGTTCTACGAGTTGGCGGGCAATGCGTGACGTTCATACTCTTGCCATTACATATTTTCCTTGTCTTTTCATGGCTGGAGGCTTCTGATAGTTCCGTTTTTTGATTCGCATTAGAATCTTGGTGGAAGTGCTTATTGTTCAGAGGTTGATGTCATCCTCTCTCCACTTAGCTTGCTAAGGTCCCTTTTACTCTCGCTAGGAAATGTTTTACTTGGCTTTCAATTCTTATAGTTACCATGTGGCTAGTTATTTTTGGGTTTTACACTTTCCAGAGTATTGCCTTCATGCTTGCTTTGTAATCAATGATGGACTTGCCCTTAGAATCGACACCGTTTAGGGGCCGTGAGTGACTTTTCAAGTAATAGAAATCAATCTCCCACACACACACACACACACACACACACACACACACACAGAGAGAGAAATGAAATGAAATGTTATATTAACGTCTTCAAAAGGCCAAAATGACCTATGAGACCAATCAATTACAAAATAGAGAGAGAGAGAGAGAGAGAGAGAGAGAGAGAGAGAGAGAGAGAGAGAGAGAGAGAGAGAGAGAGAGAGAGAGAGAGAGAGAGAGAGAGAGAGTGTGTTAGTTTTTGCTTGTGTTTCTTATGTTTGATTTGAGTTTATGTATGTGTGCTTGGATGTGAGTTTTGTTTGCATTGTTTTTTGTTTGCCGTTTCTTTTTTCTCTTGGGATGACTTTGATATCCTCTCTATGGAGGCAACTTGATGGGTTTGGGTGGATGAGAGCCTCTACTCATAATTTTGGACCTGTGGATTCCTCACATTGATACTCTCCTTTTGAGTCATCCTCGCCTTGTTGGTTTTCTACGTTGACCTTGTTGGACCCTCTTTTTGTGGTGCTTTTAGAGGCTACCTGGGGGTTGACCCGAGGTCTCCTCGCGTCTTCTGTTGCATTTATCGGTGGTGCTTTCTTCCTTGGTTGGTGATTGCTTTTGTCACAAACGGGAGCGCATAACAATATAAAATATACTTGGATAAAGAGAACTTGCCTCTGATTACTGAAGCCAGAGAATATAGAGAGAAATAGAGAGAGGGAAAGAGAGACAGAGAGCGAGAATCTTGACACAATATTGGGTCCAGAAGATGGGTTGGTCTCCCCCTTTAAAGTATCTTTATTACTGGGGAGAAGTCTATACAAGCACTTGAACCGAACGTACTACCTCGTTTGTTCTAGAATCAGACTTGATGGTTCTCGAAAGCCTCGGCTTCCTATTCCTAGGGCAAAACCCTATTCCAAGGACCTCCGTTCCTTATTTTGAATCCTCGATAATCAAGGTTCTTGCCTCTCGATCTCACCTTCCAGACTCGGGGCACGGCATTCCTGCAACTCTTCTCCGACTAAGCTCCCAGAGTTCTTTTCTTGTAGAACAACTCTGCTTTCTTGGACGCAAAGTCCTACCTTGCAAGGTGGAAAGGTACGGAGTGTACGGTACGTAATCAGTACGTAAGGTACGTACTTCTGTACGGATTGGCCTTTAAGGTACGTGACTAGTACGTAACATTTGTAACAACAAAAAGAATAGTGACTTTAGCCTTTTTCAGCCTATACATACTAGGAACTACATAGAGTCTAGACATAGATACTATTTCAAACATCCATTAGATACAGCTTCAATGTCCATTAGATACTGCTTCAAATGTTATCCGTACTTAACTCTTAGAATACATCACTTAGTCAAATTTCAATAGCACTAAACATGAGTCACGATTGCGAAAAGTTAAAACTTAAAACTTCAACATACCATGATACTGGAATCAAAATACATAAAACATCAAGAGTCAAGATTGAGGGTTGATTATCAATCCTCATACAAAAATGGATACATCATACTATAGTGACCAGTCTAGACTACCATAAAAAAGATAGAAAAATGGGAATACACTATATAATACAATAAACTTTTAGTCCATTGCCCAATGGCAAGATGTCCCTTTAAAAAAATAAAATAAAAAAAGTGAAAGGAAAAAAAACCGAACAGTACCTATCCGTACGTACGGAACCGTACCGTACAGTTGTACCGTACTATACGGATCCGTACGTACGTACGGATGCAACCTTGCTACCTTGGGAATCCTCAAGAGTCTACCACTCTCAGATCCGTGAATCTACCACTCTCAGATCCCAACTCGAGAGTCTACCACTCTCAGATCCGTGAATCTACTCCCAAACTTAGGGTGCGAAATCCTTCGGTTGATCTGGCTCTAGTTCCTCAGAGCGCTTTTTCTCCTACAGAGGCTCATGGCTTCCTTTGCTCGAGTAGCTCTGCTCCTACTGCCTCGCGAAGAGCAAGTACACCTGCAAGCAAATAATTAGAGATCACAACATGAAAACAATACCTTTGAAGTTTCGACGCTAAAACACAACTTGATTCTCGAAAAGCGATTCCCCGGAAGAGTTCTCGTTGCAGAGAATCCTCTCTTCCAATTATAGACACAGAAGAGGTGTGCTTTCAAGTTCCTCCTCATAAATCAGCCCCGTCTATGATGTTCATGGGCTGAAAACAGAGAAAAACAGCAACTTGTTGCAATGGAAACTCTCTCCGTAAGCACTTCTTTGGAATGGAACTTGTCTACTGGCTTTTGGCGACATTTGGTACACTTGGGGCAACCCTGGGCATCACTGGCAACGTCTTCTTCGTGGCTGAAATTCTGCAGCAGCCTCCTTTGTCCACTAGCGTTGGCCTTTCTGTGTTTCTGTGAGAGAGAGGGTGGCCACCAACATGAATAGGGAGGCAACCTGACAAAAATAGGGCCAAGGGAGAGAGCGCCTAGAGTAGAGAGAGATTGCTTTTGTTTCTGCCAGAGAGTGGGGGCGCCTTGATTTGTAGCTTTATTTTTGCAGATTCTGCCCACTTCCCAAGTGGGCGGCCGACCAATCTTGGCCGACCAATCTTAAAAAAAAAAGTCTGAACCTGTCCAATAACTCAATAAAAACTTATAAGCTGAAATCTATGCTTGCACAATCACAACCCAGGCGTCCCTGGATGCAACTCCATGCATAGATGCAATGCAGACATAGACTTCCTTGCGTGAAAGCATCTGCTTTTCCAGAAAGCAATCCGCTTTCTTAGAAAGCATCTGTTTCTCCTCAAAGTTTCCTCTAAACCCATCTTCATTCAAGTGCTTGCTCATCCTTGTGCACAATTCTAACACAGTTCGGAATTTCCTCCTGACTATGGAATATTCCCTTTTCGATGCCTCCGTCACCCACCTTGTGATGCATCACGAATACCCATCATCTAGTGCCTTCCTATTGAACTTATGGTACAATATGCTTCGCGATGTTGTATGTCACCTAGCCTATGACGCATTAGAGATGTCCGCTCTCGGATGGTCGAATACTTCTTCCGGACGCTCCCTGTCACCCATCCAATGTGATGCATTAGAAGCACCTGTTCTTGGTGGTCCATATTCTTGTTCACAGTGCTCTCGTCATTACTCTGAATGACGCACTATAAATATTTGTACTCGGATGTCTCTAGTGAGAAAAACTCTCACATAAAATTCCAATAATTCATTTAGATATTATTTTTCCTAGTCCCAAGTGAGAAAACCCTCACTCATAAATCCAATAATTTATCTAGAAGTACCTAATCTAGCAACATCCCTCACACTTATAAAGAGTCTACCTCAACTGTAGAGGTGCAATTGAATTGCCCGAGGAAATCGAAAAAGTTCCAAATCTTGCTCAATGGTGAGCTGAGTTGGTCTTTTCTCGAAAGAGAACTTGAAAATTCAATTAAATAAAAATTCAATAATTCAATAATTAACCTTACCGGTTTGAAAGTAGATAGGGTAGTGACCTCCATTAGGAGAAATTTATGTCCTTCCTCTAGTGCCTCGAGGATATCTTTTCACCAACCATCAATCTTACAAGTTACGCAGGCAACTCGTCATTCTCGTCTTTTCAACAGATCTGAAGTTTTCTTATTTGAGAATATGTTAACTTAATTCTGTCTTCTCAATCTCGAGAAGAATAATCTCTCTAGAAATCAATCTAGGTATCTATCCTTATGCGTAATCTTGCGTTGTTAGTCTTGAGGATTTCAAACCTCTTGGTTCCTCCCGCATAGGGCATGTTCAAATCATAGAGCATGCATCTCGTGTGAGCATTGCTTCCTTCGGCAAATAGAGTCTACCATCTCATTAGAGAGAGAGAGAGAGAGAGAGAGAGAGAGAGAGAGAGAAGATCCACATAGTACTGGGTCCAAAAGTTGGGTTGGTTTCCTTTGTAAAAGTATCTTTATTATTGGGGAGACGTCTATACAAGCACTTGAATCGAACGTATTATCACGTTCGTTTTAGAATAAGACTTGATGGTTCTCACAAGCCTCGGCTTCCTATTCTTAGGGCAAAAGCCCCTTCCATGGAACCTCCGTTCCTTATTCTGAATCCTCTATAATCAAGGTTCTCGCCTCTCGATCTCACCTTCCAGACTCAGGGCATGTCATCCTTGCAACTCTTCTCTGACTCTGTTCCCAGCGTCCTATTCCTGCAGAACAACTCTACTTTCTTGGATGTGAAGTCCTTGGGAATCTTCAACTTTCGGATCCCAACTCGAGAGTCTACCACACTCAGATCTGTGAATCTACTCCAAAATTCGGGGTGCAAAACCCTTCGGTTGATCTGGCTCTAGCTCCTCAGAGCGCTTTCTCTCCTATAGGGACTTGTGACTGCGTCTGCTCCTACTCCCTCGCGAAGAGGAAGTACACCTGCAAGCAATCAAATAATCCTCAAAGTTTCCTCTGAAATTTTCATTCAAGTGCTTGCTCATCCTTATGCACAATTCTAACACAATTCAAAATTTCCTCCCGACTATGGAATATTCCCTTTTCGATGCCTCCGTCACCCACCTTGTGACGCATTAGGAATACCAATTCTTTCCTACCTAACTTACGGTACAATCTCCTTCGCGATGCTCTGTCACCCATTCTATGACGCATCAGAGATGTTCGCTCTGGGATGGTCGAATACTTCTTCCTGATGCTCCTTGTCACCCATCCAATGTGATGCATCAGAAGTACCCGTTCTTGTTGCCTTACAAATATACCCGTTCATTATGCTTCCGCCTTACCTTGAATGATGCACTAGAAATATTTGTACTCAGATGTCTCTAGTGAGAAAAACCTCACTTAAAATTCCAATAATTCATTTAGAATAATTTTGCCTAGTGTCTTAAGCAAGAAAACCCTCACTTTAAATCCAATAATTCATTTACAACTATTTTTCTGTCAGATAAAGCTAATTTAGCAACAGCTTTACTGGCTTTGGTGCCGACTCCATTGGCCGCCTCTTTTTGTGGTGCTTTTGTGGTTGCCCCCATTGAGTCTTGACTTAGCACTTCCCTGATGTTTACCTTCTTCTCCTGTATGGGCACCTTCTTGTTTTGTTGTTTGGTTTTCTTGGTTTTTGGTGTTTGCATGCAATTCCCTTACTGCAAACCTTGCAAGTAATAGGCCCTACATCGATTCACGATTGTTGGTCTTCATTGAGGTGCAGAAGTTTCTCAACTTGGCGAGTATTTGATATAGGTTGATGCGCGTGTTTGCTTTTGCCTTCTTGTTTACTTGCTTTGTTTTGGTTTTTCAGCTTGTATTCCTTGCTTTGGTTTATTGCATGTGTGAATATGTGTGTGGCGAGTGTGTGTAGTGTTTGGTTTTTGCATGCTTTGTTTTCCTCACGCTCTGAAATCTGATTTTTGGGTGGGGGAGTGTCTGTGCGTGCGCATATTGGTGGGCGTGTGGGTGTGGGCAATGCTTTTAATGCATGTTTTTGTTTGATTGCACTATTGGTTCTTTATTTTCTGTTTTCCTCGGTGTGTTCCTTTTCTTTGATTTTTTGTATTTGTATTGGTTGAGTTTGTTGTTGTTGGCTTTCTGCTCTGCTCTCTACTCGCTCTACCATGTTTTTATATCAGGTCCCGTACGGTCCCCCCCCCCCCCCCCCCCCCCCCCACAAACACACACACACACACACCAAAAAAAAAACACCCCCACATCAATCTTCCCTCCCTCCTCCATTTGCCTGCTGTTGGTGTCTGTGCAACTTGCACTGTGTTCCTGATTTTGTCTTCTTTCCTTTTATCGCAGGTCTTGCTGATTGAACGCTTGTTATATCTGCCTGTGCTTATTTCCTTTGTGTGCTTGCTTGTGTTTGCATGTCCTGCATGTGTCTGTGTGTTGTTTGTTGCTGCATGTGTGCGTGTATGTTTGCATGATCGCTTGCTTGTGCATGTTTTTGCTGTTTCTTTCGTTGACACTGATGGGCGGCTGGGCATTGGTGGTAGCCATAGGGCAGTTTGGGGGTGGGAGGTCTCAGCCTCGTATTCAGCTTGTCTGTGCAGGTTGAAGAGCGTCACAGCCTTGTTGATTGCTACCGGGAAGGCTGCTGTCTCTCCTCTGGAGTTTGGTGCAGAGTCTTTTTGTAGCGGTGATGTTCCTTTGGCCTTCTCACCAGAGTTTGGGTGGCCTGCTTTTATTTCAGCTCTCTACTACCTTCTTCCCTTACTTCCCTGCTCCCAGCTTTTGAGTAGTATCGGCCGTCTTTGTTAACTCTGTTTCACTGGCAGTTTTTCCCCTAAAGTTTGTGGTTGTTGAATAGCTCAGGGGTTTTTTTACTATCAGATCCGTTATATTATGTGTGCCTATGGGCTAATGTAATTGGATCATGTAATACAAAGGGGTACCAAGCCCCCTCTTTTTTTATTTAAATTTTATTAGAGAGAGAGAGAGAGAGAGAGAGAGAGAGAGAGAGAGAGAGAGAGAGAGAGAGAGAGATTCATTATCATCCTCGGAGGTCAGACATGACCCATGGGACCGAAAAAATGGGCATACAAAAGCACTCCTCTAACAAAGAGGGTGTCAAATTTACAACGGCCAAGGCAAGTGTTGCAAGAAAGAAAAGCGAGGGGGAGGAAAAGTTGTTAGGGGTGTTTACAGAAAAAATGCAACACATGTTGCTTATGTGATAAAGGTGACTATGGGAAAAAAGAAGGGGGGGGGGAGTATCCAAGAGAATACTATGGGGCTTTTTGTGCCCGAAACTCCTCAATGATGGCTCTACCACCGCGGTAGATGGCCCATTTACCTGCAGCCCGTGCTTCTCTTACTTTTTGCAACTCTTGTTTCTTCATCTTGAGTTGCATGGGCGTAAGAGCTTCACTAATCCAGATGGTTGTACCCTTTAGAAGGTGAGTTTGTTTTAGGAGTGCCGTGCGGTCCTCTTTGGTTTTGAAGACAAGGCTCCCTTGGTTGGTGCGGTGGTCACGGTGTATGCACTCGATGGTCGAGGTATCGAACTTGACGGGTTGGATGGACTCGTTGAGCTTGACTAGTGTCTCAGGAAAGTTGTCACCCTCTTCCCACCAAGTGGAAGGCAAGCCACCAATGCGAACGGTCAATGCAAGACCTTTGTGACGGCGGCGCTCTTGCAAGCACTCCTCCACTTTGAAGGAGACAGTGGCAGCATTCTCTTGGATTTGAGTGGCTAATGAGGCCACATTTTGGGTAAATGTGTGCTCTACCTCCTTGGCCTTGGCTAAAATGAGATCTGTGTCTGCTTGTTTATGAGATTCGAGAGATTGGAGTCGGGCTTCGAGGGCGGTGAGGCGCATTTTGAGCTCGGCATTCTCTACCTTCAACTCCTTCAGTTCGGCTTGGATGCGGTCCAACGGATCCACCCGAGGGGGGAGCACAAAGGAAGGAATACGTCTTGGTGTCGGGGGTGCTTCTTTGCGTTCTGCCATGGAACGTATAAATGCAGATTTGTTGTACGTCGATTATCCTTTCACTGCGCGGGAAACCTTCCTTGTGGTAAAAACTTGACTGGCGGGATCTTGCCGACTACAGAGCAAGGGATCTGCCGACTGCAGAGCGGTGTAGCAAGGTCGCAGGGTAGCGGGGTCGACGGGGTCTCAGAACAGAGCAGAGTGGGGTACACAGAGGGTCGCAGAGCATAGCGGGTTGCAGGGCTGCGAGGTTGCTTTGGCGAGGTGGGTGGGCGGAGCTATCGAGCAGCCATGGGAAGCCAGGTGCCGCCTTCGCACCCAGCAGCTGCTGCAGGCAGGGTTTGGGTTCGACGAGAGAGAAGAGCTGCTGCAGAGTTAGGGTTCGACGAGAGAGAGAGAGAGAGAGAGAGAGAGAGAGAGAGAGAGAGAGAGAGAGAGAGAGTTCTGAGCTTTTATTTTAGATTGCACTGGAATGTTCCACCATTAGATGGCAATTATGTGACGGCTACATGCTTTCATCCAAGGAATAGCGACATTTTATTGGTAACAACAAACTCCAATATTTTGTACATGCTCCATGTGAGCATGCGAAAACTAGGAGAGTGGTCGAAAGATAATAGCCATAAGCTTCCAAGATCCTTCTTGGAATTTCCTGGCGGAGTACAAGGGCTTTCTGTATGTCCTTCGGAAAAGGGGACGATGGCAGTGGCATACAGCTCAAAGTAAGAACTTTTTTGAAACAAGCCAACGTTAAAGCTTTTTATGTGTGATTTTTGTTTTGATTAGACAGCTGTATTGTGCAGGGCAATGTGCTTGATTGACTTTCAAAAGCCTGTTCCAGAAGATAAGTCGAGTGCAGTGCCAGATTTGAAGAAGGGCCATCTTTCTAATGGGAGGGATTCTGTTTCCAGCAAAAGGGCAGTGTTGCAAAATGGAGGGAATCACCCATCAGATAAAAATTTTGTTTTGGTGCCCTTTAAAGATCCAGTTTTGTTTGCTGGATATGTCAGTGATAACTCTTTTTTGGTGCTTGAAAAGCCATGGCTAGAAGCAGTTGGTCAGTTGCCGCCGCCAGTTTATAGACACTTGTATGGGACATGATGAATGTAATCTGAGACACGCTTTCATTTGTTGGGATGGGAGGGTTGGAGGTTTGAAACCTTGTCGTGTGCAATGCTCACAGCCAACGCACTACAACAGAATTGCTCTACTGAACTGCCTAAAATCAGCAGTTGCAGGTGGCATGAAGAGGAATCCCTAAACCTGTTGTCAACAGCGTTCTCTCATGGTGTTTGGTGCTTCGCTAACGAGTCCTTTGCAAATAAAGGATTGGCTCGGACATCACCTATGTATATCTTGAACAGCTAGGGCTCGTCGCTTTCTCTATGCCAATAGCTCCTCTCGATGTAGAAAGGCTGGGTGCATGAACCCTGTATTTGAAGTGCTTCCTTTATTAACTTCTGGAATTTCAGATGGAGCTTATTTATGTACAAGCTAAGTGGGTATAGCTCAAGTTGAGTTGTGTAAAGAAAGAAATTTTGCGGTGTTAGTGCTATTGCATTGTGATTTGGGAGGAGTAATTGAAGGTGTGTTTTCTCCTTTTTGTAATGCTGGTTGGACTCTGGCTGTTTTGTTGTAATCAAAATGATTTAAGATCGTAGAGTGTTTCAAGAAATTGGTACAACGTTCTGGCACCGGGGTTACTTTTGGTTTGGTGCCTCTTACGTAGGCAGGTTGTTATTCTGTGTACTTGTGTAAAACTTCAATTGGTCACGGTGCAACGGCGTGGTACCACTTTTTCCACATGATAGTGATGTAGGAGGCCATGTGATATGTAAAGAATTGATGCTTCTTATGGCTGCATGATTGTTGGAAATTTGCGCGTGCGAGGGTTGCAGAGACAATATTAACTCAGGTTTTCTATCTTGCAAACATAACGAACTTCAAATGAATTTGAATGTGCAGTAAAGACCTCACAGGACAATGGATTGTAAATTATAGATTTTTAAATTTCTAGTGATCATCACACCGTTTAAAATGTTACTTTTTCAAAGATTTTTGTTTGCACTACTGTACGGTACGAATGCCCCTTATTTACCTAGGCAGCCACTATAGCCTCGTTATGTATTCAAATGAGCATTGGGGGAGGGCTTCCTAGAGGAGTGGGCTTGGCACACCATTGTGCCAATCCACAAGTCGGGACACCTTGGATCCAAGGAACTGTAGGACTATGGCCATATGTGGTAATATTTGAGGCTAAGCTCAGTTCATATGGAGAAAATGAGGGCCTACGAGCTCCCGGCCAGGCAGGATTCAGGTGGATCTTCTCCATCACTGACCACATCTTTGTTTTGCATTGCCTCATTGATGGGGCAAAGGTGCGGAAGAAGAAACTCTATTGTCGCTTTGGGGATTTTCGCAAAGTGTTTGATACAGTCCCACGAGAGGCTCTTTGGGTGGCTTCAAAATTTTGGGATACCATCAAAGACGATATATGCCATCGATGCTCTCAACAAGAAAGTGATTGGGAGAGTTCGTTGTCCAGGTGGCCTGTCAGAGTCTACTGGTAGCACCATTGGTGTTAAACAAGGATGCTCCCTCTTCCCGAACCTCTTTGGATTCTACATCGACGAGATCTTTGATTACATCTTACGAGCGGGAGTAGTAGCAGCTAACCTACACCCACCATCAAATCTTTTTCTCTTGCTTGCATAGAATGGCCGTCTTCGATGCCAACATTTTTACCCTCAGGAGCCTGCGAACAGCTTGCATGGAGCACCATCGGATCTGTCCTCATTGGACCAGCGGTAACTCTCCTTGTCTCAAAGGCGATGTGTTTGAGCACACCTTCCTCCCTCAACTCAAATTTGGCATCAACCTTTCCCCGATTGTCAAAGGGCTGGCCTCCTTATCCTTTGCAGGATCTCATGCTACCATCACCGGCATCGAAGAAACTGTTCTGGTCGGTGTTTTTGCTTCGAAGTTCAGCTCTTCATCATTTTCTTGTGAATTGTATATAGCTATCATTGACTTTTGTCATATCAATTAGTCTGCATCAGACGCTCTTGTATCATCTGGTTCCTCCAAAGTTCATGAGTAGGTAGCTAAGAAAGAATTTGGTTCTCAGACAAGACTTCTGTTTTTGTGCTTCTTAGCAAGGCCACTAATATTATCTTTGAACCTCTACCTCTACAAAAGAAGTAAAGCTTTCTGTGCACCCCCTCTCTCTCTCTCTCTCTCTCTCTCTCTCTCTCTCTCTCTCACGCACACACACACACACACACACACACACACACACACACACACAGCCTTCATTCACTAGTTCGTAAGGTTGCCATGTTGGCACGGTAGATGATCATACCCTAGTTCACCCTTGCTAATTCACCCACCCCTAGCACCCCTAGTTCATTGGACGATTCGGCGGCTGAGATTAAAGCTGCTTTGCCCCTCCAAATCTGGGCCCTAGATCCCCTTTGATCCATACCCCTATGTCATATAGTGATGAGGGTGGCAAACAACTCAAAGTAAGAACTTTTTTGATTACGCACTCTTAACTTGTCAGCTAATCTCACTTACACCCTAAGAGAGTTTCTATTGGTTTCACGAAGGCAATAGCACTTAAAATTTAAGCGGATGATCTCTATTGTGCAGGGCTATGTGCTTGATTGACTTCCAAAAGTGTGTTCTGGAAGATAATTCTAGTGCAGTGCAAGATTTGAAGGAAAAGCCAATCTACCAGTTCTAGCATGGTGGATACACACGACTTCCATATGTCATAAGTTGGCAAGGGTGAGGCTCACTAAAGGCAAGAAGACCCTCTGTGACCTCAACACAAAAACTTGGAATGCTCTCATACCATATGAAGTGGAGATGTTGATAGATCGAAGGGAGCAATTGGAGTAGGAAGCCATTTTCAGACTTATGTAGAAATAAAGGGTTGCTTCCAATGCTTCTCCAAGTCAAGCTCAATCAGGAGTTCTTCAAATGCCACCCCAAGATGTACCGAAGGGCACGTTGACGAAGGCTCCGGTTAAACGAACCAAAGCATAAACCCTGATATTAGAGCAACAATGTCTGGAATTTTGGAAACATGCCAAAATTTAAGAGGGGGAGTAGGACATTGATAGTGAGAATTGGCTTTATGGATGCGCCAGTATACTGTAGACTTACCAATAGCCATAGTAATTACCGATCCAGAATTGTACATTCCAATAGTTCGTCACAACCCAATACAGGAACCTATAAATAGGACCCACTACTTTCATTTTGGGATCTATATATTAGTCTGTCGGTCAGTCTCTTGTCAACTAGCCTTGAGCAGAGCTCTGTTGTACTCATAAGCCTTTGGGAGTTGTCATGTTATTAGTGGGCGCACGACCACACATGATGGAGCAAGTGTATTGTGGCTAGTGGGAACCCCCTCCTGAGGAGATAAGCCATTTGCTAAGTCTTGATAGCTAAAGGATTTTGGCCCATGCAGAATGGTGACGAGCCCACAAGCCAAGAAGGCGGCGACAAGTTTAGCTCTGGTGTGTGTGTGTGTGTGTGTGTGTGTGTGTGTGTGTGTGTGTGTGTGTAGCTTGAGAGCAGAGCTCGATCAAGCATGCCATAGCGCCATAAATACTAGTTTCAGACTTGTGTCGCGTCCCTACTCTCGCTGCCCCATGTGCACCCTTGCCTCTTTTCTCCATTGCACCTGTGCTGCTGCGATTCAGTACTAGTATACAGCCCCAATGACAAACTTGGTGCATAGCACATGGTCAATAGCTAATTAGGGCCACAACATCCTCTCATACTCTTTTGTAGCCCACACCGTGCTCTAGCTTGCACAATCAGTGCTCACTGTAGCCTGCACACAACATATCGAAAGGCTATTAAAATTAAGGAGAGCTTCTCATGCCGCACAAGGAATGAAGTGGGCAATCAAAGCAACACTAATAATATGTCCCCACTTTTGATATTGTGAGCAGCCACCCAAGCAATGGCTTCTGATCGAAAATAACTGAGCAACTGTGGGAGAGTTGAGCTAACTGAGCATCTTGTAGTTGAGCAATACCTCATGTTTGAGGGTGGCTATTTGTAGCATGAACTAGATCATTAGGACCAAAAACGGCTAGAAAAAGGCTGTTTGTCAATCTAAGGATTAAGGAACAGTCCAATAGTCATTTGACACGTATACAAAAGTATGGCACTCTTGTATCCTCTATCTTAGGTTTTGATGGTCCTATTTTGACGGAGAGCGGTTAAATGTTTTGATCACATGGCCGAAACTGCTATATTTAGGTGCTTTCGGTGAGTAAGCTCATTAAATTTGCAGTGAGTAAGCCTTGTTTTTAGAGCTTTCGAATAGAGATTTCGTATCTTTTGACAACGATTTTTGAAATCTCTGTTCAAAGGCTCTAAAAACAAAGCCATTAATGACAAGTCACCTACTTTTTTCAAACATATACCTTTTTCACTTTCCCTCTATTTTGTGAGAGGTTTAGGTCTTTCCGTCATTGTATTTTCTTTTTTCTTCTCTAATCTCTGAGTTTCCATGGCGTCTTTTACACGTCGCCCTTCACATAACATAACTTCTTGCGTTTTTAATAACGTTGATGGGGGCTTTTCACAAGACAAGCTCCCATACCCCTCTTCTCTCGTCCCCACCCCATGAAAACCCCCTCTTAGGGAGGGAGTGATAAAAGACATTGGAAAAAGTAAGAAAAAAATAAAGTATGATTATGTAAATATATGAGAAAGGTAAAATAGGCCACCTCATGCTTGCGGGATAGCCCATCCCCACCTTGCCTCTTTTTTCTTCACTGTTGCCCCGCCGTGTGTCCCTTTTCCTTTCCTCCACTCAAAAGGTCAACCCCCTCTCTCTTCCCCTTGTCCTTTCTCCTTTCTCTCTCCCCTCAAGCTACCCCACCTCTCACCAATAATGCATTCTAATTCACCAATAATGCACCCTAACTCACATGCAACTTACCCTATCTTCCAAAATAGTATACCCCACCCCCCCTTTCTCTCTCCTATCATATCCCATGACCAAAATACCCCCCCTCTCTCTAAAGGGCGCTATGTCTCTTGTCTTGTAGCTAAATAACCTCCCCCACACTCACACACTCAGTTTCACTGAAAAAGGTGCCCACAGACCCATCCCCACCCGGTGGTTACCTGATTTCTCTTGTGTTCACACACATCTGCACACAGATTCACCTCTGAACACACTCCCCTCTCTCCCCTCGTGTAATTACTTTATTCTCCATGTCACCTCTCACTTTTTTTCATAAACCCATCTCTCTCTCTTAGTCTCTCTCTCATGAGACTGCTATTCTGGCACATATACACACAGCCAGACAAGTGGGGCCCACAGTCACATGGCCTATGTAGATAATGATTTCTTCATTTCTAAATTCTAGAATTTCTTCCCTCTCCTCCCCTATATAAAGAGGGGTCACCATCACACTAAACACACACAACATCACCAAAGAACACACTATGCACTGTGTGTGCCTAGTGCATACACACACACCCACACCATCACCATCACCGCAATCACCATGCTTGTCTTGAGCATGACTTCTACACCCTTGGCTATGGAAGATGAAGGGCAACTAAATGAAGGATGATGGCCATAATCCTCGTGCGAGTCTTCGCCATCAACTCCCACCTATCCGCCATGTGCTCTACCACTCTCTCCCTTCTCATTGCCCTACCCTATGCTCCCCATTTCATCGCCTAATTCTCTAAATAAAGCTTGAGGTTTTGTGCGTATGTTTTCTTGCAATGTTTTGCCCATGTGAGGTGTGCGGAATCGCCACCTAGTCTTGTGTTTTGGAGTGAGCTTGTGTATGTGTGAAGGGTGTGCGGATTCGCCATCCTTTTGTGATGCCTAAGTACTAAGCCGCTATACCCCCTCCCTCACTCTCTCTCTCTCTCTCTCTCTCTCTCTCTTTCACTTGATCTCATTCCCTTTCCTTTTCATCATTACTCCCAAGCATCCATCTCTCTTGGATGAAAACTTTGTTATGGTGGTGTGTTGTTTGCATCTTAGCCGCTGAAGCTAGGTGGTGCCCCCTGTTTGCTTTACCATGACAGGTTCGAAGCGCGCCATTCGGTCCCCGGTGTTTTAGAGGCCGTCGGGGTTCGGGGTTCGCTTTGCTCCCGTCATTTGGTGCCCCCACGGAGGATCTTTTCATGAAACCCTTCAGTTTACAAGATTGAAACCCTTAAACTATTGTGAATGGATGAATGGCTAGCAGGATTTGCTAATTGGACGACAGAAGAAGAAGAGCTCCAAGCACAACTAGACGAACTCCGCATCTCCATCGAAGCTCGAGTGCCAGGCGTAACGGTAATCGATTTGCAGTGGGAGAGTCAACCAACACGCCAAACCCAGTGGATATACATAGGCCAAGTGCCAAGAAGAAGAAGGAGAAGGTCGAAACCATGTCCGCAACCTACAACCAACCCACAACAAAAAAATGGAAGGAGCTCTACACAATAGAGAATCAACACTATTCTACTTTGAGAATCGGGTAACTCAAGTCACCGAGGTAATTATCACAGTCAGTTTTCAAGTCGCACCTGATGCTGCAGCACAGATAACGGAAGCATTGGCTCACACTCTCACTAGAGAAACTAGGGATCTACTGAGTTTGTTTCAGGAAAGAACACCACCCTCTCCCACAAGCTTGGACAGTGACTAAGCACCTCTAAGCTTCACATGAATCAGTACAACCTACCTCAAGACAGATCACACATACCAACACGTGTACGCTCAATCAAGGTGATACTGGATTTGAAGGCTCACTACCAGCATGTCATTGACACCATGCCGGGTGGGGAGCGGTTTTTGGAGGTTCTGGCATCAGATCAACCATTTGTCTTACCTTTGGTACAAGGCAATGTACCGTTTGAAGAGTTAATCTATGTCCTAGTATAAGAGGGTGTACATGCCTCCTTGTAAAGAAGAAAAAAACTTTTGCAAGTTAAGTAGTGTGTCTTTCTAACTCTCTCTCAGTAATCATGGCAAGTGTAGCATTTCCAACATTTAAAGGAAAGAAGGGGGAGGATTTGGTAACAGACTTTCTAGATGACTTTGAAGTAGCATGTGTAGTGAGCAACAAAGATACGGATGAATCCCGGGTTAGAATCTTTAAGCATCTCATGAAGCTAGAAGCTAGATCATGGTACAATGCACTTCCACAAGCAACCAAGGATGACTGGGAACCCTTAAAAACCGCTTTTAAGAGGCGCTTTGGGGGAGGTACCACTTTAGAAAAGTTGTGGGACAAGTTGAGAGACTTGAAGCAGGAGGGTCTTTTAGAATATGCCACCTATGAGTCCAAATTTGTGGATTTGTGGGAACGGTGGGTTGAGTCACTGGCTAGGGGAGAAGCTGCACCCGATTTCCTAAAAAAATATCGGTTCACGCATGGCTTATGGCCGCTTCTCAAGGAGAAGATGAAAGGTAGATTCCCGGCTACGTACGAGTTAGGCGTTGAGATTGCTCGCCTTAAAGACAAGAAGCTGCGAATGAAAGCCAAAGAAACCGAGTCAATAGAATCAAGAACATCGGTCGACCAGCAACTACGACAACCACCATTCCACCACCACCACCGGCTCTTGGGGTAAGAGATGACCAACAAGATATGTTGGCGCATATTACTGACCAACTGCAGAATTTGTCTGTCCACTTAATACAACAAGGGAGGAGTCAAGAAAGAGATCAAGACCCTGGAAGAGCACGACGACAAAACAAGGAGTATCATTGCTACAGCTGCGGAGAAGACGGTCACGGTATGTACTACTGTCCCAAACCACGACAAAACTATAATAGAGGAGGTAGGAGGAACCAATTGTCACCCCCTATAGAAAGAACACCCCCACCCCGAGCACCACCCCCACCAACACAAATTCTACGTCCACCCCAGACACCACTACAAGCATCCATCCCACCTCTTCCACCAGCCCCACCACCTGATTGCCCTGTAAACATCATAAGGCTAGAAGAGAAAGGAAAAGCCATAGTAGTGGATCCACCCAGAGCAAAGGAGAGGGACAAGGGTAAGGAGAAGGTAACCTTTTTAGAACCACTTGAAGCCATGACTGTGAAAAGAGTTAGGAGGGAGAAAGCTACACAATCAGATGATGAGAGAAGCATGAGAGGAGAAACTAGCAAGAGGCCATCCAGGCCACGACGAAAATTGGGCATCACCGACTTCCAGCTAGGGGAAAGTTCTAAGCCCTATGATCTAACATTGGATGTGGCAGAGCAAGGACCGAAGATTACATGGCCACAGCTGCTACATCTTGCACCAAAAGTAAGGCGACAATGGTCTAAAATGGTAAGTACAAAACGCTCCAAAACAAAGGTAGCCGGAGCAATTTCGGGATGCAACATGGATGACATCCTTCCAATTATCGACGTAAACATAAAAGGAAAGAGGGTTGGAAACACTTACATTGATGGAGGTTCACAAATCTGTGTAATGAGCGAAGCTATGATGCTTCGATTAGGGCTCGAGGTTGACAGGCCTTCTCCATGCAAGGCAAAGATGGCAAACAACGCAAAAGTAAAGTGTGTGGGTGTGGTAAGTGCCGTGAAAATCAAAGCTTTCAACACTGAGGTAGAGGTAGATGTTTTTGGAATGCCTACTAAGGGGGAGGGCTATCCACTAATTTTGGGAAGGCCATGGTTGATGGCCATGAAGGCAAAACAGGACTGGGGTACTGGCCTTCTACGCATGACCGGTAAGAAAGAGGAGACAATCTACTACGACATGAGGATTGGCAAGCAGAAGCAAATGAATCTGGAAACATCGGCAGATGAAACCACTAGCGAATCTTCCAGTTCTGAGGAGGAGACCACATCCACCGACGAAAGTGACAGTTCCATTGATGTGATGGGTATCATTATGAAGGATCCACAAAGGGTAAGCACAACTGATGATCCATCACCAAAAGGGAAACCCAATGAAGAGGAGAGAAAATCACCTGGCCTAGGAGGAAGTAGGTTGAAGGGTATGTTGTCTACGGAATTAACACCTGAGGAGAAAGATAGTTTTTTGCAAATGTTGATGGGATTTCCTAAGCTGTTCATTGACAACTATGAAAGAATCACAGGCATTACAGTGGTGGAACATCATATTAAGCTGAAGGACGGGGTAAAACCAGTTGTGCAAAAGCTACGACGATTGGGGGTCATACAAGAAATGGCACTCTTGGCCGAGGTAAGGAAACTGCTGGAGGCGGGATTCATCTATCCTGTAGAAAACTCAGAATGGGTGTCACCCGTAGTGGTGACGCCTAAAAAGAATGGTAAGTGGAGGGTCTGTGTTGACTACAAACCACTAAATGCAGCTACAAAGAGAGACCACTTTCCTCTCCCTTTCTTGGATGAAATTCTGAATGAAGTAGAGGGTTTTGAATGCTATACCGTCTGTGATGGTTATTCTGGATACTTTCAAATACGCATAGCCTTGGAAGATCAGCTAAAAACCACTTTTATCACGCCATGGGGTTGTTTTGCATACAGGGTTATGCCATTTGGTCTCACAAATGCACCTGCCACATTCCAAAGATATGTCACATATGTTTTTCAACCGTTCTTTGGAACATCCATAAGAGTGTTCATTGATGATTTTTGTATATATAGCTCCCGTATTTCACATTTAGAAAAGGTAACTGAAGGTTTGGCCAGGTTGCAGAGCCTAGGTGGGCAATTAAATGTGGATAAATGCCACATTGGGGAGAGTAAAGTCATTCTACTAGGCCATGAAATTTCAGCAAAAGGTATCAACGCCGACCCAAGTAAGGTGTCCGCACTCATAGCCCTACCTTCACCAACGACCGCACGTCAACTGGTCTCTTTTCTACAGAAGGTGAGGTACTTAAGTAGATTCATACATCTACTATCACAACTTGTTCTACCACTGCAACAACTCACTCAAAGATCAACTTTCACTTGGGATGAGGAAAGTGAACATCACTACAACAAGGTAAAGGAGGTCTTAGCCACTACGCCAACTATCTCACCACCTAAGTGGGATGAAAAATTCTATGTCACCTCAAGTGTTGGTGATGACTCATTGGGGGCTGTGCTACTCCAAAAGGATACGACGACATCTTTCATGAGGCCAATCTACTTCTCTAGTCGAATGATGACAGCAGGAGAGAAAGGTTTCACCCATGTGGAACACTTAGTCCTAGCTCTTAGATTTTCAACTACAAAGTTTAGGTCATATTTGCTGCCTAAGCAATTTGTGATTCTAACCACGGATGAAATATTTCCCTATGTTGTACAACACATGGATGTGTCTGCTAGAATTACTAAACGGCTAGTTCGTCTGCAAGAGTTTGACTACACGGTACAGGTAGAAAGCACGACAAGGGCAAGTTTGGGGGGACTCATGACCTACCAAGTCTTTGAAAGGAAGGAGAAGCAATCTAAGGAAGGAGAAGTCCGATTACCTCCAGTACCACCGATGGTAGAAGGAGCATACTCTCTCTACTTTGATGGAGCCTACAAGCAAGCGTCCGACAAAGCAGCTGCAGGCATAGTGGTCTTTGACGACAAAGGGACAAAGGTATTTTCGTTGGGCCAATTGTTAGATTCACATTCTAACAATGAAGCTGAGTATGCAGCACTAACCCAGGGTCTACAATGGTGCGTCTCGCAAGGTGTACAACGTCTTAATGTATTTGGGGATGCTCTACTTCTGGTAAGGCAAGTAAATGGAGCATGGAAATGCAAGAATCCTAGTTTAAGGACTCACTTAAGTGGTGTAAAAACCTTGTTGGGTAAGTTTGAAGAAGTTCAAATACACCATATCCCAAGGGCTCAAAACCAAGAAGCAGATGCCCTAGCAAGTGAAAGACTACAGGAAGTGGTGGTTGGAGCAATAAAACTAAAGCTCCCTCTATTTCAAGGCAGTGATGCCTTGCCTGACATCATGCATTTTTTGGAAACAGGGGAATGCCCATCAGATTTAACAAAGGGACAGAAGCAATGGCTGACGCAGAAGGCCACAAGGTATCGACTCATCAATGATGGTTTGTACTGTAAGGGTAAGGACCAAATACTCAGGAAGGTCCCTCTCTCTCACGAAATCATGGGAGTAATTGCTAGCTGTCACGACGGGGTTTGTGGTGGTCACTTTGCCCTAGATATAACAAGTAGGAAAATCTTGCAGGCAGGCTTCATATGGCCTAGCCTCAACCGTGATGTACACCATTGGTGCAAAACGTGTAAGTTGTGTCAAAAGGCCGGCACTAGGTCACTTATGCCTGAACCATAGACACCTATTCTCTCATATGGCCCATTTGAAAAATGGGGTATCGATGCCATTGGGCCATTACCTAGGGCCAACTCAGGAAAATTCTACATTATCATGGGGGTCGACTACATGACTAGATGGGCAGAGGCTACAACCACCACTAGAATCACAGCGGTAGAGGTAGCTAAATTTATCCACGAGCACATATGCTGTAGGTTTGGCACACCTTTAGAGATCATCTCTGATAGAGGGCCAGGTTTCAGAGCAGACTTGGTAGGAGAATTAATGCAGAAACTGGGTATTACAAGGAGGCACTCTTCACCATATTACCCTCAATGTAATGGCCTAGTTGAAAAGGTAAATGGAATGGTTTTTAAAATTATTACCAAGCAGGTAAACAATCATCTTGGAGACTGGGATAAGTATCTACTACCAGCTTTATGGGCCTACAGAACTTCATTTCGTACATCCTTGGGATTCACACCGTATCATCTAGTATTTGGTAAGGAAGCAATCTTGCCCATTGAAGTGCAACTACAAAGTCTCAGAGTAATGGCAAGCCAGCTTCAACAACCCAACATGCATTTGAGAGATCACATCATCAACTTGGAAAGACTGCAGCTGGACAGAGAAGAAGCAATAAATTATTATGCAGCACAAGCAGAGCATAGACGGCTTAGCTTTAACGAGCATCTCCGGAAAAAAGAATTGAAGAAAGGAATGTTGGTGCTCCGCTACGAAATTCGCTTTGACACGCGCAAGCATAAGAAACTCCTGCTCCGATGGGAAGGCCCTTTCATCATCAGGAAAAAGTATGCCAATGGAAGCTACCAGCTTATGGAGGTTGATGGAAAACTTCATAAAACCAGGGTAAATGGTTGGCGACTTAAACCTTATTTTCTTTGATTTGACCAGGCTCCACCTATTGACATTCCAGATGAGGACACACCATCAGCCGCCACCTCCGACGATAATGATCAAACAGATGAGCTAGAGACATGAATGCCTCTAGCCAAAAGGGGAGGGCTAATGATGGGGGCTTTTCACAAGCCAAGCTCCCATACCCCTCTTCTCTCGTTCCCACCCCATGAAAACCCCCTCTTAGAGAGGGAGTGATAAAAGACATTGGAAAAAGTAAGAAAAAAATAAAGTATGATTATGTAAATATATGAGAAAGGTAAAATAGGCCACCTCATGCTTGCGGGATAGCCCATCCCCACCTTGCCTCCTTTTTCTTCACTGTTGCCCCGCCGTGTGTCCCTTTTCCTCTCCTCCACTCAAAAGGTCAACCCCCTCTCTCTTCCCCTTGTCCTTTCTCTTTTCTCTCTCCCCTCAAGCTACCCCACCTCTCACCAATAATGCATTCTAACTCACCAATAATGCACCCTAACTCACATGCAACTTACCCTATCTTCCAAAATAGTATACCCCACCCCCCCTTTCTTTCTCCTATCATATCCCATGACCCAAATATCCCCCTCTCTCTCTAAAGGGCGCCATGTCTCTTGTCTTGTAGCTAAATAACCTCCCCCACACTCACACACACTCAGTTTCACTGAAAAAGGTGCCCACAGACCCATCCCCACCCGGTGGTTACCTGATTTCTCTTGTGTTCACACACATCTGCACACAGATTCACCTCTGAACACACTCCCCTCTCTCCCCTCGTGTAATTACTTTATTCTCCATGTCACCTCTCACTTTTTTTCATCAACCCATCTCTCTCTCTTAGTCTCTCTCTCATGAGACTGCTATTCTGGCACATATACACACAGCCAGACAAGTGGGGCCCACAGTCACATGGCCTATGTAGATAATGATTTCTTCATTTCTAAATTCTAGAATTTCTTCCCTCTCCTCCCCTATATAAAGAGGGGTCACCATCACACTAAACACACACAACATCACCAAAGAACACACTATGCACTGTGTGTGCCTAGTGCATACACACACACCCACACCATCACCATCACCGCAATCACCATGCTTGTCTTGAGCATGACTTCTACACCCTTGGCTATGGAAGATGAAGGGCAACTAAATGAAGGATGATGGCCATAATCCTTGTGCGAGTCTTCGCCATCAACTCCCACCTATCCGCCATGTGCTCTACCACTCTCTCCCTTCTCATTTCCCTACCCTATGCTCCCCATTCATCGCCTAATTCTCGAAATAAAGCTTGAGGTTTTGTGAGTATGTTTTCTTGCAATGTTTTGCCCATGTGAGGTGTGCGGAATCGCCACCTAGACTTGTGTTTTGGAGTGAGCTTGTGTATGTGTGAAGGGTGTGCGGATTCGCCATCCTTTTGTGATGCCTAAGTACTAAGCCGCTATACCCCCTCCCTCACTCTCTCTCTCTCTCTCTCTCTCTCTCACTTGATCTCATTCCCTTTCCTTTTCATCATTACTCCCAAGCATCCATCTCTCTTGGATGAAAACTTTGTTATGGTGGTGTGTTGTTTGCGTCCTAGCCACTGAAGCTAGGTGGTGCCCCTTGTTTGCTTTACCATGACAGGCTCGAGGCGCGCCATTCGGTCCCCGGTGTTTTAGAGGCCTTCGAGGTTCGGGGTTCGCTTTGCTCCCGTCAACGTTAGAGAAGATGGTCTTTGGAAACCCATGTCTTTTCGTGTGAATGACTGGGTAACAATGCTTCCTTCATACGAAGGGTACACAGAGTGAAGAGAACCAAACGAGATAAAGTACAAAACCATTGGAAAGGTCGTGTTCTTGCTTTCAAAGTGACCGACAATGGCTGGCTAGCTAAGGTTCAACATGTGTACATGGCCAAGGATATGGTGTTAGACTTGGATGAACATCCCACACTGCATTCTTACTATAAGTAATAAAAAATATTATCATTTGATACAATGAATTGATCATTCTCCCATTGTTCTTTCTCATTTTTTGATTCCATTTCAGATATCTTTCCTTCAATGACTGTGGAGTGGCAACCTGTGGAGAGCCTAAGTGGGACATTCAAAGCAATGCATAAAGGGATTGCAGATGTTATGTATGTTGAAAAGTCACCTTCTTTTCACAAAACAATGAGTTTGTTTGTCTATTTTGCAGAATACAAGGTTCCATCATGAGAGGGTGCATATGGAGAACTACATCAGTTATCCGTTCCCACCATAAGTTCACTTGATTGGGAAGCCCCTGATGCTTGTACTATATTAAGATTCAAATCCAAGATCGAAGAAGACATCCTTAAAGCTATGTCTCCGGGTAGGATATCAAGAAGGATTAAAGTTCAATGGTTCTTGCCTATATATGTCTTTGTGGCATGTTTCAAAACAAGGGACTTGTAGAGGACAAAGACGATGCCGCTTAATAGAAGAATTTTTATGACTGATAATGTACTTGGAGACGGATGGAATACCAAAGAAACTTTCCATATTGACGATAATATTAGCTGTAGAGTAAGCCCAAATTCTATGTCTATCTCATATCAACTATGTCGCCAGTCATTAGTTCTGGGCTATAACTATAGGAGATGGAGAAGCAATTTAGGTAGTTGGGTTTCTCTTGACTCTGAGGAAAGTTGTCCAGAGTTTGAACTAAAGGTCATAGTCCATTCACATACTGAGCATAGAAGCCTTACAGTAACAACAAAGTGGAGACTAAAGAATGTTAGAGAATCTCTCGAGTTTCTTGTTTGATGAAACATCTCCTGAGTATATATTCAAAGTGGATGGAATTTTTGTAAGCACAACGATGGAGAATTCAACCTCTTCCATCACATGTCTTCCCCCAAAAAGAGTTGTATTTGAGCCACTTGCAAGGACTTGAAAAAACCAGTTCAATGTTGTAATTTTGCAAATATACATGTCTTTTCTACCTTGTTGTGATCATTATTTATGTTGTTTTAAATTTATATGACACCATGATACACAGTTAAGAGTCGAATAGTTGTATTAAATTTTGAAGTACAAAATTATGAACCACCAAAGGGTGTATATTCATATGGACAAAATGAAAAAGAGTGTACATAACTTTTGTGGAGTAATCAATCATGAAACTCCACTTTTCTTTTTGCACGAGAGGATTCTGCATCCTCAGAGACCCTTTTTATTTTGTGTTTAGGAGGGGGTGAAGTTGGTTCAGTAGGGGGTGGTGGTGACTTAGGCTCCTCAGGGCTTGGTAGTGGGTTCTATGGGGGTTGGTGCTTTGGTCGCCTGAGGAGTGGTTGGCTTGGGTGCTTTGGCAACCTTCTTTGGCAACATGAATGGTAGTTTGAAAGGTGACCCACTTGCCTCCCCCTTACTGTTCTTAGCTGAACGACGCTTTTGAACCTTGACTTTCAATGATGAATGGAATGGATTGCCCTTTGCATCTGCTTTTATTTTTGTAGGGATCTTCTTCTTGGTGGGGCTCTTCCTCTTGGCAAGTTCTTCTTTGCATTGCTCTTCTTTGTAGAGCTCTTCTTTGCAGGAATCTTATTTGTATGGCTTCTCTTTGAAGGGCTCTTCTTTGCAGGGCTCTTATTTGTATGGCTCCTCTTTGAAGGGCTCTTCTTTGCGTGGCTCTTCTTCTTGTGATTCATTTTCTTTGCATCCAAACCCTTGGTGGCTCTACCTTTCTTTGGTGGCAAAGGAGACTCTGGTTCATTATAGTTGGTGCCATAGGAGATTCTGGATCATTTGGGTTCATTGATCTTTCCAAAACCATAGAAACAACCTTCTCTCTCACCCACGTGACTCAACACTCTAGATATTCATGCAACTACAACAAATAGAAAAAGAAAATAAAGAACATGAGTACATACACAAGTTAAGAAGTCAAAACAAATCAATGGCACATGAGATGTATACTTATAGTGAGTGTAGTCATCCTGCACCTTGACTCAAGATATCTCCATGCATTGGCAAGCACCCTCCATCCAAAAAGATGTTGAGTGTATTTGTAAAGACACTTTTTGATTGTAGTACCTGAAAGCTTCTATATTGTAATCCTTATTTGTGGTACTCAGGTGACCAACGATAAGTTGACAACACTGCAAGAAGACATCAATCAAAAAGATACTAATAGAAAACAAGGGGCCATCAAGCATAGATCATACTTCAGACTATAGTTTACTTCTCCCATGGATACTTGACAATGAATTCATAAATATAACATCTTTCTCCAAAAGATTGAAGACAATAAGACTTCAATACCCTCTATAGGAAAATAGCAATTAGCTAGGAATACCACAAAATATAAAAAAATGTTATTAGGAGTTAAGACGTACCCTTAACATAGGGGTATATTATGTAATTGCAAGTCAGCATGTCAAACTCTTCAAAAAAACTTGAAAGGCTTCTTCGCTTGTTGAATAGGCACTGTGTCACTAGAGGATCAAGTATGTATACTTGCATAGCTATAGCCTCTGGAAGATCCCCCATAAGACACCTGAAGTAAAAAAAAAAAACATCCCCCAATGAGGTCCTTGTATAGGCGCATATGCACTAATAATTAGCAAAGGGGCAACACATACCTGAGACAGATAAAGAGCATAGTATCACCAACCTCAATGTTGGGGTTTACAAGCATACTTGTGTCTTGAGGGAATATGTCACAGTACACCTCATCATCCCCATACATGGAGACATCCACAACCATTTGGCCTGTAACTTTTTCATAAAGGAGAGAGTTGGATGCTCTTAAAATTTTTGCTTGCTCTGTAAGGATATCATCTTCTGACATCATGTCTTGCTCCCTCTCAAACTCCTTGCCTGCTTTGATATCCTTGGCCTTTCTTGTGTCATACTGATGTGTAACATCTTCAATGACAACCCCTGACTTCTTCTATTGCCTAGAAGGGGGAATATTTAAAATTTGATAGGCCCTAAGATCCTCACTAGGAATTGGCTCAAGAGCCTTATCAAACTTGTACCTCAGCCTTGACACAAGCAAAAAATCTTTGCTCATCAATGTGACCCTGTGAGAAAATGCAATTGCAATGTAGCTATCATTCATAAAGTCTATTAAGAAATCCTCAATAGCCTCCTGAAGGAACATCAAGGCTTGAGATTGCCACCTTATTGAAACAAAAGTTTTGCTTTTGATCATGCTCACCAATCTATCTGATATCTCTTTGACAACTCTCATGAAGGGTAGCCTAGGAATAAGAAGACAACTTATCTCCCTTAGACATTTGATTTGATAATTCATTCTCTTCCTAGCGGTAGGCCTCTGACGAGGTTGTGTAAGTGGATTCTCCTCCTCTTTCTTCCCAAACTCTGGCTTGAACGATTCCTATTGGTTGTTATCATGTTTCTTTGAATCCTTTGGAACTCGGTAAAATTTTCTTGCAGTTTGCTTTGTCCTTGCCATCTGATAGTAAAAATGAGTAAGCCAGAAAAAATGCCCAAACAACGCGATAGGAGGTGCTTGTAACTTTTCAAAACATGCGGTATCGCGTCGTGCAGGAAGATGGGACGAAAGTGTCACACGCTTTGACATTGCCTGAACAACGCGATAGGAGGTGTTTGCTAGATTTCAAAATATGCACTATCGTGTCGTGCGGATAGATGGGAAGAAAGTGGTTACACTATTGCTTGAACAATGCGATAGGACTTGCTTTCAATTTTTCAAACCATGCCTTATCGTGTCGTGGGGTAAATCATCACACCTTGGAGATAGATGTTCACGACAATGCAGTGTCGCGTCGTGAAGGAAGTGCACATGCTCAAACAAAGCGATAGAATGAACTTGCACTGCTTAAGACCACACCTTATCGCACTGTGGAAGATCTTAGATAACTTACAAATATAATGGGACGAGGCAATTGTGAAAAGGATCTGCTGAATGACACGATGGGTGGGGGATGCGGTAACGACAAAATGACACGATTGGATGGTTTGAGAGAGGTGAGAAATGAGCACGTGACATCAATGTTTTCTACTTATGACTGTCCGTACAGTGACCGCTAAAACTATGTCACGTGGCACATTTGCATGCATGACACATCTTGCAAACGATCATTTTTGAGTCGCCTATATTAAGCTTGACCTTTGCCATTTTCTCTCCCTTCCCACACCCTACGACAATCCCTTACGACGTGATTACACATACTCTCATGAATTCTAGCCCCTTTTTAGTGCTGTATCACTTGGTCCGTCCTTTTTAGTGTTTATCACTTGTTTGGTCTGCACGACGCGAGTAGGCCGTGTTGAAAGACTTAGGTCATAGGACGATTGCACCGTTAAGGCTTCAGCTTAGAGCTCCTAGGAGTATCCTTCTTACCTATTAGTTTATCAACACCTCCAACCCCTTTAGAGCACTCTCATCCCCTCACCTTTCGCATATTTTAACTCCATTCCTCCCTATCCTATACATCCTCCAACATATCCCCCTAGGGGCTCTCCACATTGATCCAACCTGCTCTCCTTCCTATCTCATCCATAACTCCTGCACGACGCGATAAGCAAGAGTGTGTCTCATGCTAGTATCACGTCGTTCGGGTTAGAATTGTTCACTGATGGTCTCTCAAGTAACCTCCTGCACGGCGTGATAAGATATAGTTGAGAGTCTGCCTAAGGCTTGTTTCACGTTGTTCGGTTTTGAAGGATTCACCGACGTGGTCTCTCAAGTTTGGTACCATCTTTTTAACCAAAAGATGAGTGTTACTGCTGAAGGTCGTGAAGAGATTTTAGAGGAGAGCCCAAGGTGAAAAGAGCTTGGTTGTTGTCATGGATGGTGGTGACATGAAAGTGTACTCAAAGGCATATGAAATATTCAATCCTTTGTTTGATCTTGCAGTTATGCTATACAAATTGAAAGACATTTTGTCAGAGGAAGTCAAAGAGTTTGAAGAGGCAGTTGAGGGTAAGTGTTTGGTGTTGGATGGCAAGACTTATTCTCATCTAACTGAATTTACTACCAACTCAATTGAGAAAGGCAAAGTAACACGGAGGTTAGAAAGATTTTCCAAGAAGACTTCTTTTGTTTGCCCACCGACCATTTCTTGTCCTGTCCATTCAAAACCTTGCAACCTTGTTCCAAAAGAAGTTGCCTTTATTTTCTTTTTGTCTCTTAAAGTTGATATGCAAGGCAAAGGTGATGAAGTGAAAGATACAGACAAAGAGGGAACAAATACAAAATCCTCTTCATCGTGGAAGAAGTCTATAAACACATGTAATGGCATGAAGTTAGAGACACGTAGCTACCTGTTGGCAATGTTTGGTCGTAAGAACTTCTAAATCGAGCTTGAGTCTGAAACACTCAGAAGTTTCAGAAGATGGAATTGGCCACTCTTGACTATTATGTGGGGGAAGTGGGAGATGATTTAGGGTGCCGAAGCCATGGGTAGAGCGGGGAGTGTTGTAGAAGAAGTCATAGAAGAAGACTCCCCTTTTTGTGTTCACTCTTCTAGTGCTAGTTTTGTACATAAGCTCTCCCATTGATGCATGAAAAGCCTCAAAGATACCCATTATGCACTCCACTGGCTGCCAATCTTCATTGTCGGAGGAAAAAATATCTACAAACGAAAACAGTAAGATAACGATCTCAGAATAAAATTCACAAAAGAGACTGCTATCAAGTGTAGTAAATGCACAATTAGGTCTATTAGCAGGAAACCCCAATGGCGCCTCTCACAACCGCATCTCAGAGTGCATACATGGGTGCTCAATGAGAACTTCCTTTACCGACTTCCCCATCTAAGATAGGCAAAAGTCTTTCACACGTCCTTTGTAGCTATTGATGAATTCGTTACCCGTCCGCTTTCTTCTTCTTATCTGCAGAAGAACTCAGCCTGCCAATGGTTATTGTAGTGGATGGCCATCGACCATGGTCTAGGTCAAAGCTGTTGAATATTTCCATTGACTTGATAGATGTAGATGGTCGACGAGGTCATCTGCTCTACATTGCTGTTTTCTCTATGGGTTGTGTGATGGAACACAGAGAAGACAAGGAAAAGAAAAGAGAATGTCGAGAAGAAAGTTTCACCTTCAAAATATGTAAAATTCCTCTAGAAAATTTCACCTGCATTCAATGTGATTTACATCACATTCAACCTACCTCTATCCAGGCAGAAGGATGATTAGCACAAATCGTGGTGTATCTTTTATTCAAATATTTTTAAAGCAATGAAAACATCATTTTAAAAAATGCAAAATTTTGAGATAGAAATGAAATAAATCGGAGCTACCGTTATAGTAGGCCAAATTCTATTGGTTGGATGGCATTCCCAATCTATCCCTTATTACCCAGAGTCGTACCCTATGTGTTCTAGGTAATCCAACTTTAAAATATATGGAGATACTCTTCCATTTCCATAAAGGAATGTCTAATGGATGGAGTAGTCCTCCCATATTAAGCCTTTCAACCTTATTAATCTGTTACCACATTTAACTACATATTCTAGGAAATCCTTATACATTTAAAACAAATAAAATTGTCTCTAAACAAGAATACAAGTTTTGTTTACACAATAGGATGTCTTGCACTTGGACTATGATGACACTCATAGATTATTTGGCGCCTAATATCTTTATCTTTTGCGACACATACTCTACCTTTGTAGAGTAAATAGCCATCATCTATGACAAAATTTTTCCACTTGAATCCCTTTAACGCACCCTTCAATGCTTCATTCTCATTGGAAACCTCTTGTTTTGGATACCTTTTTGAATATTTCCATATCTTGGAATACGCAAGATCAACTTCACATTTTTCTCTTAATGATTCACGTAGGTCACTATTGAATCAATTAAAACTCAATTCATTTAACATAGGCATCCTACTAAGGGAATCTACTATTACATTATAGTTCCCTTTATGATACCTAAGCTCATAATCAAACTCTTGTAAGACGTCTAGTCTTACGACCTTTCAATTATGTTTGATTTCAAAACCATTTAATGCTTTCCTAATCAAACACTATGATAACCTTAGAACCATATAAATGGTGCTTCCATTTCTTCAATGCATGGACAATAGCATACGACTCCCTCTCATTATATATTGGAGTAACTTTGCTATGCATGGTCTAACCTTTTACTTTCAAAAGCTATGGGTTGACCCTCTTGAGTTAGAACCGCACCCATAGCAAAATTACTAGCATTTTTCTCAACCACAAATGGTTTATTGGGATCTACTGTGTATAAAATTTAAGTGGTAGCTATTGCTACCTTTAATTTTTGCATAAATTTCTTTGATTTTTCCCATTCAAAGGTTCCTTCCTTTGAGTTGGTCAATCATGGGAATTGCTATCTTGGCATAATTTTCAATGAATCTACAATAAAATCGAGAAGAAGATATACAACTCTTCTAGGTTCTTAGATTGAGGTCATTGCAAAATAGTCGAACCTTTTTTGGATATATTTTGATACCATGTTTAGAAATGATATGAGATTTTACTCTTTTGCAAAGAATTCACATTTGGATTCCTTTGCATAAAGAGAATTTTCTTTGAGCAATTGTAACACTTTTCTTAGATGTTCTAAATGCTCCTCTAGAGTATGACTATAGATGAGGATATCATCAATGAAGACTTCTACAAATTTGCCTAGATAGGACCTTAGAACACTATACATCAGCTTCATAAAGGTAGTTGGTCCGTTGGTAAGCCCAAAAGGCATTACCAAAAACTCATAATGCTTATATCTAGTCCTAAAGGCTGTTTTTGCAACATTCTCATCCCTTATTCTGATTTGATGATAGCCAGATCGTAAGTCGATCTTTGTAAAATATTGTGCTCCCTCTAATTGCTATATCGACAAAAAAGATCTTCCATTCTAGGCATAGGGAACCTATTCTTGATTGTGAGATTGTTTAGTGCTCTATAATCGATACAAAATCGCATAGAGCCATCTTTTTCCTTCACCAATAAGATTGGCAAAGCCCATGGAGAATTGATGGTTTTAATAAATCCTTTATCTCTGCATAGTCTTTTCTTCTTCTAGTTGCTGTGCTTGACCTAGTCTATAAGGTGGTTTACAGATAGGCTTTGTATTTTTAACTAAACCAATAGCATGTAGGTGTAGAAAGACCACAACCAGTGTTGGGTCAACAACCACCCCTACCAGGATTATGACCAGTCGGCATAAGATACACACCAACCATAACCGAATCAGAAGAGAAGGCTTTGGTGCCTATGCATGCATATTATGAAGATCCCAATGGATATGCGGAAAATTCTGCCTATTATCCACCGGAAGAACCCTCAACAACAGAACCATGGAGCATGATGGGAGGTGCAGGACCACCAACAGCTGCACAGGCAGCAGGAGAAGGAAGATATAGCTTAGATGAACGAACATTGTTGTTCATAGCCAACGGAGGCATGGGTGGACAGAGACATGCATACCAACAAAGAGGAGCTCAAGGAGCACCTCAACAACCCAAGGGACTCTGCTACAAGTCTGGTGGAGAACATTGGCTAAGAGACTGTCCTCATGATGAAATCATTAGAGTCAACGCATATTGCACCGAGTGTGGAGTTACTCATTTGATTCTTGATTGCCCTAAGAACCCAAGCAAAGGAGCAAAAACCACCTTGAACATGCTGGAAGCCGTGCCTTCCAGTGGAGCTCAGAAAACGAGACAATCATACCTATTCAGGCACTGACACGAGTCCAACCTCAAAGAATGACGAACGAACCCATAATTGAAGAGCCAAAAACCGATGCCCTAAGTTCAAAAACGAAAAATGAAAGAAGCACTTGGAAAGCTAGAAAGGCGCGGATGAAAGCCAGGAAAGAATGAGAGCAAACGGCTCTATCCGTGGAGTTAAAACACACAAAGGATAGATTAGAGAAGTTAGAGGATCTAGCTAGCCTAAGCTCACACACTGCGGTGTCGTGCTGTGACACGTACATAGTGGGAACGCATGCTACAAGAGTTATCTTGTAATTTTTTAGATACACAATTATCTTTCCTATAATGTACATATGCATATTTAAGTATAATAATAATCCTTCTATCTCATCCTATTATTTTTCTCAAGGGTAACCTATTCTTACTTTACCATCAGAAAATACTATGGGAAAAGCATCAATAGCTCCGCCTCTTTAACTTGGGGCAAAAAGCATTGATTCTTTATTTCTACTATCTCATTATCATCTCACACCCTAGCTAGATCCTATATCTAGGGTAAACTCCAATATATATATATTCTATGTATTTTTTATACTTTTCTTATATTTCTTTTTAAATAGCTACTAGGAGGGAATGAATCCTAGTGGGACACTAGGTGGCATGATTTCAAAGATACACTTATTTTAATGCATTATTGCAAGCATGATTACAAAACTTTGTCAAGGAGCAATGTCATGCTTTCATATGGCATGAGGTGTCCTTTGGAATTAAATGAAAGTCTAGGCTAAGGGGACCACGGGAAGACTTTTGCTGCCAAAAATGGACCCTATTTTGATGAATTTTTTACACAAGGTTCCAATCCGAATTGGAAAATGATTTTAAAATGAAAATCGTAGCTAATGAGCTGAAGTTTTTGCCCATATTTTTACTTTTTTATTTGGAGCCACGGTTGAGGAGATATGATCAAAATAATGGACCCCAATCTGCCCACATCATGCAGGGACATCTCATTTCCAACTTTTCCAATTCCTATTCACACTGGCTCCTCTCTTCTTGTGTAAACCCTTGGGGGTTCCCTTCACCTATAAAAGGGGACCTCTTCTTCCTTGAAAGGAAACTCAAGCATTCCAGCCATTGATGAGAGGAATTCTTGAGGGAGTGAGTAGTAATGCCTAATTGTACTTAGCCATTAACATAAGCCCAAGCCTACACTTTCTCCTAGAGGAAGACTAGCCATTCTTGTATGCTATCCTTGGAAGATCAACTCTAATCAAAGAAGGTCTTGCACTAGGCGTATCAATCAAAGTGGAGTTCTCCCCTCTTCTTCTCTCTCCATCAATAACGGTGCCAAAGGGTTTGTCAAGTAAGATGTGTTCTACATTGATGTTTTCTTGATTTCTTGTTGTTTTCTTTTTCATCTCTAATCCAATATATATATATATATATATATCTAATATTATCTCCTTAACCAAATCTATCTCTCTCACTCTTAGTAATTCATCCTCTCTACAAATTTTAGGTTCTCTTTGCTACAGGTACATCTCTCCCCGCAGTATTCTTATTGCCTACGGGCAAGAATAGGGCTTGGGAGGGAAACTTCTCATCTCTTCACTTCTCTCATATCTACATTTCTCACATACTATCTTAGATGAATAACCCACATGATGATAATTTCTATCGCTTTCACTCTGTACAATCTATTAGAATTAACGTATGGATTAGCCGTAAAATACACTTTCAACAACGTATAGTGTTTCTCTTTGGCCTAGAAAGGCTCAATGAAATACTTCTATCACCGGATCCCATCATACTCCCTCTCATAGACTATAATTTTTCTTTTGATGTAAGCGTAGTTATCTTGCTATGAACCAAGAGGATTTGTACACACAATTAATCCCAATCACTAGACAAAATATATATACTACGGTAAGCACAAAGCTACAATTTCAAAGAACAATTCGTAGCGTATTTGGTCAACCAAGATTGAATTCCATTAACTCATCTATTAACCTTTTCATACTACCCATGATACGATATGACCATAGCCTTGATGTTTTCATCTTTGTGTTGTTTTGACATTCTCTTTTGTGTTCTTTCTTTGTGTGTGTGAGTGCAAGAGAGAAAGAGTGGGTCTTCTTTGATTGCACTTCTTTCCAAACCCTAGTCTTAATGGCATCTATGGTTTAATTCCTTCATATAGTTTTTGTTGAGTTCTCTCACAAACTCTCACATCCATAAGCCCGGTGCTTTCCCGGCAAGACCGCTAATTTCTTGACAGCGGCAACCATAGCACCCAAGGAAGTAGCAGAACCCAAAAGTGCAGGATCAGGAGGATCAGCACTGGAAGACAAGGTAAATGAGCAGTTAGATGCACTTCTAAAAGCTTACGAAGCCAAACTAAAAAAGAACCAAACCCAAGAGCAAAGATAGATGACTTATCCATGTGCTGAAATAGAAAAACAGAGGTTGGAAATGTGTAGAAAGATGATTGAAACAGCTCAATCTTTGATAGAAAACCCGCTTGGTAAACCTCCAAATTGGCATGAAGTACCAGCTCCAACCCCTATCAAACCAGCTTTAGAGGAACAAGTAGAAATGAAGGAAAGAATCACGAATGCCTATGATTCTAGGGGAGAGCCTATCACAGTGCCAAATACAACAGATGAGGCAAGTGATGGTTCCAGCCTAAAACATTGACAGAAATGGGTAAGGATTGTAAGAGTCTAGATGATCTGTGGAAGCAAATCCGTGAGGCCAACGAAGCTAACAGGGTGAGTTACCACATGAACAACAGGGAAAAAGAGAAGGATGAGATCTTACCTCCTATTGAAGAATTTGAGGCAAGATCACAAGTGAACTTTGATATACATTCACAAGGGGGAGACCAGGGATCAATTAGTTTGGGGCACAGCCAACCAGACTCGCTGAAAACTCTACCCTCTTACCTAGGAGAGTATGAAGCCAAGTCTGAAGTTAGAGCAATCCCATCTCAAAGACTTTCTTCTAACAAAGTGATGGATTCACAAGGGTTGATTGAGTTATTGTCCACTCCAGTGGCATGCACAATCACATTAGCCGAACTCCTAAGGTTACGACCAAACATGTGGACCACAGTAGGCAAATGCTTAGAAAAATTTGGAGTAAAAGACCCCACCTCGAAGCTTTAGGAAGGGATCAGAGAATTGGATAGGCCTCAACTAAACACTAGGCCAGTACCTTTAAACAAGGTTGGAGAATATTGTGAGGGAGAAGATGGAAACACCACGCTACCAGTAGAATTCCAAGGAGTAGTTTCCAAGGCTATTCTTGATAGTGGAGCAGGAGTTGCTATCGCCACCAAGAAAATCTAGAAAAAATGAGAAAAATTAGCTTTGAGAGCTACCATAATGAAATTGCAATTGGCAGATGGGTTCATGGAGAAGCCTCTAGGACTCTTAGAAAAAGTGATTGTCACCTCGTGCGGAATCGAGCATGAGCATACATTTGCAATAGTCCATTTTGACCAAAAAAACAATTACGAGATCACCTTGGGAAGACCATTCATGAGACAATTAAAGATGGTCCAAGATTGGGGTTACGACCACACATACCTCAGACATGGCGAGAAAACAACCAAAATACACCTGAAAGACCATAGTTACAAGGATGTGAACCAGACACCAGTGGAAGAGTTTGATTCAGCTACAGTCGCAGGATCGGAACTCCCAGCATGATTAGGGCAACAAAAAGAGCTATGGATGTGCGGAGCTTCACATTGTGTAAGCTTAAAAAGAGAGGAATGCGTCTTAGTAAGAGCGATTGAGGACAAGGAGTATATTTCGGAACCTTTTCCTGAAGATGCTTTGGAACCTCTGGAATGGGAACACATACTAGCAACATTGAATGTTTGTACCATTATAGATAGTCCAACAACAAAATTTTGAGATAAAGAAGGCTATGATGTGCTACCCTATTACATGGTAAACCTTATACCAAGAGGAGATGAGATGGTAGAACCACCGGAACAAGAAGAGTTTTATAAATCCTCTGAGCATCTAGAAGTAAATAACGATGCAGATAATGAGTGTTCAGACTACTCAAGTGAGCGTGGGGAGAAAACAGAGAATATCAAGTTTTATGATTTTGCTAATCAACACCCTAGACGCCAGGAACGTTATAGGAGAAAACGAGCAGGAAACAAAGCGAGAGAGAACCTGATGCCCAAGATAAAGGATAAAAATCACTATCTAATGCTTGTCAAAGGAGAGGATTGTGTAAAAGATCAAATATCAGGAAGATTCTCAAAAGTTCAAAGGGAAGGAAAGCAAAAGGAAATAAAACAAGTATGGAAAGCTAAAACAGAAACAAAATCACAAAAATCTCAAAAATAAAAAACAAAAACAATGAAAGACCAAGAGTGGACCAAACTGGAGCGTAAACAGAAATACCAAGAACTGAAATGGTCTTTATGAGAGGAATGGATTACTGAGGAAGATAGTCATGGAAAAGGAGAGTCAGAAAAAGGAAACATGAATGTACCATCACACTATCGAAGATTCACCATCCAGGATAGAAAAATCATAATGACACCACCAGTCAGGGAAAGAACAAACCAGGAATCTTATGATGGGCCGAAAAATGCAAAAAGGATAGACCTCGTGGAACCAGGTGAGAAGCCTCAACCGGTCTATATCGCAACCGATTTAGAGCCTGAAGAAGAAGAACGGCTAACACAACTTCTGAAGAAGTATAAAGATGTGTTTGCATGGTCCTACAAAGACCTCAAAGGAGTTGATCCATCGATATGCCAACATACAATTCCTTTGACATCGGATGCAAAACCTAGCAAACAACGTCCTTATACATATAATGACACATTTGCTAAACGAATCAAAGAGGAGATTGACAAGCTGATGGATGTTGAATTCATCTATGAAATCAAACATACAGATTGGGTGTCACCCATTGTGGTAGTCCCCTAAAAGAACGGAAAACTGCGAGTGTGTGTAAACCTCAAAAAGGTAAATGCAACTACCATAAGGGACAATTATCCCTTGCCAATCACAGAACATGTACTTGAGAGGGTGGCCGAGAAACGGGCTTATTCCTTTCTAGATGGGTTTTCGGGATACAACCAACTGGCAATTGCAATAGAGGATCAACACAAGACAGTGTTTGCCACAGAATGGGGAATATATGCGTATCGAGTTATGCCTTTTGGCTTAACTAATTCCCTAGCTATCTTTCAAAGGTTAATGACGCATGCATTCAAAGAATACCTGAGAACATTTTTAGAAATATACATGGATGATCTTTGTGTACACTCTCTTCTACGAGAGGAACATATTGACCATTTGCAAAAGGTATTTGAAAAATGCAGAACATATCGAATCTGTCTTAACCCAAAAAAGTGTATTTTCATGGTTAGGCAAGGCCGCATCTTACGACACATTCTCTCAAGAAATGGCATAACCACTGACCTAGATAAAATCAAAGTCATAGAAGACCTGCCCAGGCCTACTAATGCGAAACAAGTGCAATCATTCATGGGACACTGCGGGTATTATCGAAGATTCATATATATGTATGCAGTCATCGCACAACCTCTGTATCGTTTGTTAGTCAATTTTGACTGGATCGAGGAGTGTGAAACTTCATTCCAAAACCTAAAGGAAAACCTTGTATCAGCACCTGTACTTAAAGCACCGGATTGGGAAAAGATGTTCCATGTTCACATTGATGCATCTGCAAATGCAATCGGGAGTATGCTCGCTCAACCTGGAGATGGAACAATGGATTTTCCAATTTGATATGCAAGCTGACAGTTAAACAGTGCGGAAAAGAACTACACAACCACCGAAGGAGAGGGATTAGGAATGATTTATGCTGTAAAGAAATTTCGGCATTATTTGCTCGCAAACAAATTTGTGTTCTTCACAGATCATCAAGATCTTTTGTATTTGGTGAATAAACCATGCAGTACAGGGAGAATTGTACGTTGATTTATTATATTGCTAGAGTTTGATTTCACAGTGGTGGTCAAAAAGGGTAAAACTCATCTATGGGATGATCATCGTTCAAGGATACACAACGGGGAAGCTCTTGAAGGAATAGATGATGACATACCAGATGCTTATCTTTTCAATATTGAAATGATACCCAAATGGTCTCAGGAAATTGTTAACATTATTTCCTTTGGTGGTAGGTTTTATAACACGAAAGACAGATCCAAACAACAATCAATTCGACAAACAAAAAACTTCCAGTTGATTGCAGGACGGCTGTATCATCTAGGATCGGACCAAATTCTACGATTATGTATAAATCCGGAGGAATTCGAGGTTATCTTGAAGAAGCACATGTCCAGGATTGTGCATTTCATTGTTCAATAGTGGAAACACACCAGAGACTGAAACACTTAGGGGTTTATTCCTATGTACGCGAACACACATGCTTATGTTACCAATTGTACTATATGTAGTGCCAAACGACCAGTGGATCACACGGCATTGTTTTAGGTAAACATTGCACCTGCATGGAGTCAATCTATCATTGATTTCTTAACCACAAGGACATTTCCTGAAAACATAACAAGAGCACGGAAAAGGGCTATAGAGCTGCAGGCTCGTGACTTTCAGTTAATTGGGAACTAACTCTATAAGCAAGGAAAGGACAATCAACTTAGAATCTGTGCAAGTGAAAGTGAATACCTGCTGATTCTAAAACACACACATGAAGGCATAAGTGGAGGCCATTTTTCAAGCGATAAGATGGCAAAAATTGTCTTAACCGCAGGAATATGGTGGCCTACATTGCATATGGATGCTGAAGAGTTTGTAAAGCGTTGTGACGCTTGTCAGCGCACCAAGGTGATGATAAAGAGAGATGAGATGCCACTACGGCAAATGATGGGAGCAAGCGCATTTGCAAAATGGGGCAATGATTTTATGGTGTCTATTTCACCCCCTGCATATCGCACCCATACCCAATATATCATTGTGGCTACGGACTATCTCAGGAAATGGGCGGAAGCCAAGGCAACACAAAAAGAAGATGCACGAACCACTGCACAATTTTTGTATGAAAATGTCTTTGTACGATACGGTTTACCAATAGAAACTGTCAGTGATCGAGAAACACATTTTCTTAAGGAATTAATTGAATACCTGCTCAAGGAATTCATGGTCATACATAGAAAATCTGCTCCATATCATCCACACGAAAATGGACAAGCTGAGGCCACAAATAAAACACTATGCACGGTTCTCATCAAAATTGTATCAGAGTCAAGAACAGATTGGGATCAGTAGCTACACTCAACAATATGGGCATACAAGGTAGCTTACAAAACATCGATAGGAACGACACCGTACAACATGGTGTCTGGCCTAAATGCTATATTACCCATAGAGTTTTTAATCCCAACTCTACGAGTAGTGAAATGCTTAGAATGGACAGGGCATGAGCTCTCTTCAAGAATAGATGATCTTGAAAAGCTAGATGAACTCCGCCTGAGAGCTGTAGCTTCGATCTATGCTAAAAAGAGAAGACAAAAAGAGTTTTTTGACAAGCATGTGCGCACGAAACAGTTCAAAACAGGTGATTATGTACTTGTTTATACCTTGAAGCAAAATGCCAAGAAACTTAAAAAGCGAGGGATGGAACCCTTTGTGATTATCACAAAGCGGAACTGTCAAGCTTGCTACATTAGCAGGTGAAGAAATGCCAAATTGGATTAGTGGGTGTCAATTGAAGAAATATCATTTACCACTAACACAGGATATGCTTCAACAAATCCATCAAGAAAAACAACGAATGAAGGAGAAACAGAGGATACGAGAAGAATCTCAAGCAGAAGCAAAAGAACGCATTGCAAAAATAAGGCTTCTAAGACGACACAACAATGTGGAGCACCATTGCGAATCAATGCCATTCGACTAACGAAGTTTGATGAAGACACAATGGAGCCAATAATTGCAGTCAAAGTGGGTAGCAATCAAGTTGAGTCGATGGCATTGCTTGATTCTGGAGCTCAAGCAAATTTGATCTCTTACAGATTATACAAACAGCTCAAGTCCACATGTCAACTTCATCCTACTCCACAAGTGCTGGAAAGTAGTACATCACATTTGTTGAAAACATTAGGATGGACTATATTGCATGTACAAGTGCATCAATATATTTACCCACACAAATTCTATGTGGTCAAGGATGAATGCACACAACACCCCATGTTGTTGGGACAACCTTGGCAAAAAGAATACAATGTGCAGATAGATTGGAATACGAATGCAATCCAAATTTAGCATGCACAAGAACAACAGGTGGTAACCTTTGCTCAGCAACCCCGGAAGAATCAACTTCCAGCAATTCAATCACTGGATAAAAAGCCGAAAGGAAGAGTGCCACTAAAGGACAACATGATACCCAAGGCTAACAAACAGGAAACTGCCAACCATGCTCACTACATAGATACGAAGTCACCGACCGCAGTGCAAAGATCTAGGTTACCAAAACAAGAGAAACAAGTATGGATGCGGAAGGATAGAAATGACATGGCAGACAAAAAACAAGACAACGGAGGAAGTCAACATAACCCGATAGTTCAACCAAACACCAAGGGCATAAAACAGATATGGATACCAAAGAAAATGCTCAGCAACAACTCAAATAAAACTTGCATCTGGATCCCGAAACCGAAGCAAAAGGAACTCCCTTCAGTACAATCAACATCGGAAACCAGACAACTGCATATGAAACCGGCAAACCAATTTATGTTGATGCCCATCAACAACAAAACAATGGCAACCAATGCAGTAGCAATAAACCCTAAACCGGCAAAGACAAGCTACCAATGGAAAGCAAAAGAGATAAGGTCTATGGCCATTCCGGCCAAGCCAATTCTCTCCAAGGAGACAACTACGGCCATATCAACAGTAGCAACAAAGCAAGCGACTTTTGCAAGAAAGACCATCAAACAAAGAGTAGTAGAGTTACAACTTTTACTTGCAAAGAAAACAGGAAACCTCGACGGCGAATGCCACTAAGCATCTTGCTTATACCCTTCTCTTGCACAACATTAATTTTTCCATGCATTGACTGAGTATGCATAAAATAGGGCCACATTACACAGCCAAGCATTAGCATAATTTTTTCAACCCATGCACGACACATACTCTGAGGCGATACCTTGTCGTCCAGGAGGACTCCGGCTAGGAGGGGGGGAGGCATTCTGAAATGCGGACCCAACGGCAGAAAGAGCAAAAAAGGGCATGTTTTTCGACTATTTTTAAGGGTTGTTTGATTGCAAATTTTTTTGGACTAACCCAAGTACATATGCCCTTATTCAGCATGAATCTACACGTATATGGGGCCAAACGCCAAATCAAGCCCCTAGGTGTGTGTATATAAGTAGAAATAGCCACTTTTCGGGTAAAATATTGGTAAAACGGAGAAATCCGGCCATAAAAATTGCATGTGAGTGTATATAATATTTTGCGGTGTTTTTGATTTATTATGATTTTTGGGGATTTTCGGAGTTTGATTTGTTATTTTCCTTTTAATTTTGCTAATTTTCAGCAGAAAAACTTCAAAAATACAAAAAGCAGGTGAAAAACGATCGTAATGAAAAACAAAAAATATGGGGATGATCAGTGACTATAGGACAACCTATGGTACAGTGAGGGTGCAATGATGAGACTAGAGCAGAAAGCGTGATTTGGCCAGATTTGATCGAAATGTCAAATCTCTTGCAAACTGGGCAAATGGAGTCCAAATCAAGAAATTTTTGAGCTTAAACCGCATCTCACAAGAAGTTGGGAGCACATGTCAAATTTCGGGAAAAGTGGTTCGGGACCCCCATTATAAGAAATTTTCACTTCATTTTTAGCTCATTTCCACTATTGACCTTTGAGAGAGAGCTCCTGCCACCTAGAGCGAACGGAACTTCCAACAACTTCTACGATACGCACGACTACGCGACGGGCTTCAGACATGAGAGGTAGGCTCACCACCTTGAGCTTTTCGCGCATGTTTGTCGTTTTGTCGCGAAAACTAGCATAGGGTTCACACAGAAAGTGGGCAGTAGAGACCTATAAGTAGAAGTGGCCACCTAACGGCTAACCCAAAAGCAACGAGGCTTCATTGGCAGCTTACGCTAGCATAGGAGACCAGTCTTGGATGTCCAAAGGCAATATAAAACCATCGGGAAAAACCCTAATTCCTAGAATCCCGCAAGAGGCCACCAAATGGAAAATCGACGGAGAGGCGCCCAAAAGCTACCAAAATTCATGGGTAGGAGCATCTTGACATGCTCGACAAGTCTATGTAGCCCACATGACCAAAAGGTGACCCGAAGCGACACTAAACTTCAGAAACGGCATCAGACACACAAAGCGTCAAATAGCTCTCGCGGCCAAACCGCATGTCCGTTTGCCACCAAACTTCACGAGTGGCTTTCCTAGACCATCAACAACCAATTCCTATGGTGGTAGACCACCACAAGTCATCAAAGACATGTAAACGAAACCGCGGGTTCTTCTAGAGCGACAAATTACCAAATGGAGCTCCGGTGAAGCCAAAGTCGACAAAAACCATACGGCAAGGATCCCCAAGGGATCGGGAAGCTATGGAGACCAACATCAAGAAATTTCATCGCCGAAAAGCACTGCAAAAGTCAGAAAATGGCTCTGAGGCTCTGAAATCCACACAGGGAGTTACTTTCTATCCAGTTGACTTTTTTGTTGAAATTAGGCTTAAAAGGGACTCAGGGTGACTAAGGGCAGGCACCAGTAGCAGTTCCCATAAAAAAATCATCAGGAGACATCCTACGCGTAGGATGTCTCAAGACCATTTCTAGGCCCAAAACCCAACATTTCTCATCACACACATTTTTTGAATAGCCTTTACATGCTAGCCACCAAGTTTCATCACATTTGGACCAAAATTGACCTCATATGCATGAAAAAATGCAAAGTCAGGGCATAGAGGCAATAATGGGCCATAGACCTACCAAAGCTTGTCCAAATCACATGAAACTTGCACAATACATTCATGAGCACATTGCCAACAAATCTGTGTGGTCACTTGCAAAAATTGATGAAGTAGACATCCTACGCGTAGGATGTCTATTTGACATTTTGGCCTATAGAGGGTGTTTTTCCATTCCAGATCTAATCACATCACCTTCAAGAGCTCATATACCAAGTTTGAAGCCATTCTAATCATTTTTGACCCCCAACACCTTCAAATACACTTTTTGAGCCCAAAAACACTACACAAGGTCTTACCAACATCAATTCTTGTCCAAATCAAAATCCAAGAGCATGGCCATGTTCCATATACCAAGGACTACCCACAGAACAAATCTCAAGCCATTTTGATGAAATAGACATCCTACGCGTAGGATGGCTAAACTATCCGAAGCTGCCAGGCTTGAAGGTAGGCGAGAGAATAAGTGTTCAATACATGGTGAAAACCCTAACGGGCGCCATTAAATTGTTCACTGGCTCGCCTTACCTTTTTTGCATTATGATGAGAAAGATTTTTAAAACACTTTTGGCAGTCTTCGAGACGTTCAAACCGGGCCAGGCGACAGACAATAACTTCTTCTTTCAAGATACTTACAGATGTGCATATGGTCTGTCTGGTTAGCCTTCCAAGGAGGTGATACATGCATTGTATCAAAGGATCATGTTTTTGCCATCCTATCACCTCTAGGCCTTTGAAGAAGCTTTCTACACCAGCTTCTTCACCATCAACACCGACATATTCGGCCCAACACTACTGGCTCAACATGCAAGATACGAGTCGCGCTGCTCAAGATGCGAGAAACCATAAGATGAAGAACAACTCGACAACCATGTCGGGGACGACATGAGCAAGGAGGGGGGGAGTGTTAGAAGCTGGAAACACCCTACAGAAAATGACGGCTCGGCAGATTATTATTTTTTGTAATTATTCATTTATTGAGAAAAACCCGACATTTCACCTTGTAAATTTTGGGGCTTACAGAAGTTTCCAGATTGTATCCCAGTTTTGACATTTAGATTGAGTAGATGGTTAATTTGGAACATTAGGGTTTGAGAATTGTAAAGTATTTACACCACTTTTTGACCTTAATGAAAAACCTTTTGTCATTTAAAAAAAAGTTTTGAAGTCTGTGAGTGAGCGTACTGTGTACGAGAGAGAGTGAGAGCTTCATCTTAATGCTATGCGCGTACCGGTGATCAGAATCGAGTGCGGAGAAGTGCAACGTGTTGCCCCCGACGAGAGCTACACGCCAATACCTACATTGCATGCGTACGGTCCGGTATTGTCAGCTCCATCTACGAGCTTCATCTGATGATTGGATGAGCATACGTTGTCCGATTATGCATTGCAGCATATCCACGCGTTCGCATTGAGTAGAGCTATACATTAAGCACTTTAGATTTTGGAAACGAAGACCTACACATTTCGGCCAGACATCCTACGTGATTTTGCACCGGGTGTTTTGGGTTGGGATTTTGGTTCATAGACCTTAGGGAGAGCGACCTATTGGTGTTAGTAGGGTCTCCTTCAAGTTCTGTAGTGTTTCGAGATTGTTTGATGGGTGTTCGGCTCTAGAAAGCGTTGTAGGAAGTTTCCTCTTATGCACTCTTGAAGGCTGTGACTTCGACATTGCGTAGAGACCTCTGTGGGAATTAGTTAGGAGTCGGTCGAATGTAGGTTGACACCCTATGCTTGCTTCCACGCATTGATGGAGCAAAAGATGTCGTGCGCACACTCACACACCCAGACAACTCAACACAATACAAGGAATTTACTTGAATTCCTCACCTCACTCACTACCACTCAAAAGCTCCCTAAAAACTCTACCCACAAGCTCAATTCAAACTCCAAACGCCTCGACCTACAAGCCCTTGCCTGCCCGCAGACACTACAAGGTGAGTCGAGGTGATCAACACTTGAAATCATGCTTGATGGTGACCAAAATATACAAGAAAAACCATCAAAAAACCAAAAACTCCAGCCACAAAAGGCCACTCTCAAACCATTGCAAAAGCTTCACCAAACTCCACTATGTTGGACTCTTTGGAGTAGCGCCAACCCTAATGGCACCGATAGAGGGTCACATAGTCTTGCAGAAAGCCGCACCTTCTTCCCTCAATTCCTTGCACACACACATCCATGGAAACCTCAAAACTTCCATAGACTCTCCCAAGTGCAAAATTGAAGAGAGAAAGCTCTCATTCACTCCTCCATACACTCGAAAACAGGACACGAACGCGACTGGACTACACTAGACCACGTGTAAGAACCCTGCTTCCTCCCACACACAGAGGGGTGAAAGTGTTGATATTGCTCTTCAAAATTCCTCCCTCATCTGGAACACTCATTCCACCGTGAGTGATGTGGCTATTTGAAGCCATTTCACACCTTTTTTGACCATGTTTTGACCTTTTTTGGCCCAATTTTGGCCAGTTTTGACCCCTGGCGGGCGTTTTTCACAGGAAAAACGTGAGCCAAAAGAACTTCTAGGGCGACGCCGTATCACCGCAGATCAGGCGCCACAAACAGACAGTTACCGCATGTGTCAAACTTCTCGAGCGTGATGAGAGTACCCACACTTGTCACTTGCATTATTTACATTCTAGAAAGCTCAAACACATTATCTAGAGCCAAAATAAGCCACCTAGAACCATATCCAAGGCCCCGATACCCTATCCAGGCATGTATGTATGCTCGACTACCGACACACAAGCATGAATATTTACAATGTGCACATGTTGCCCCATTTTTAAAACTTGAAACCACTTTGTATATCTCCCAAAATGCATGTATTTACATATTTTTGTACATATGACCATGCATATACGCACTACTTTGTACATACCGAAAGTGGTTTATCATCATTGCCCAATCCCAAGTAGAGCATTTATGCTCAACACTTGCATCAAACAGTGACAAAAAAACTACAAAAGTGACCCCAAAATTCCTCCAGGATCATAGGGAAACTCGTCAAGCTTCATAGCACCACCTATGTGCCCAAGACTTCCACTCACACCAAATAAGAAAGCTTTTATCTTCTTGCATGAATTCCATCCTCCACCTGGATCCCAGGAATAATCTGAATCTTCTCCAAGGTTGGCACATGCCATGTTGTACCATACTTTGTTCCAATCAGCAGAACCCACAAATACCTCAAAATGCAACTCATAACTAGAGCCCATTTGATTGACAACCATAAATCCCACATTATCTTCTTGATGCATTGATTGCTCTTCACTCCCCACGCCCAAGAGACCATCACTCCAAGCATTAACAACTCCATCCCAAAATTGAAAACACGCTTCAAAAAAACTATCACCAACATCTTCTTCTTCCAGATAAGACATTTTCCACTTGAAAAGACAAAGACATGCATACAAGGCCACATAAGACATCATTACCCAGTCTTCATCATGCCAACTAGCCCCAAGACTCGCCAATTGCCAATCAAGATCTTCACAGATGAAGGGATAGGGCTCAAACATACATTGAAGCATGTGAAATGCATCCATAAGATCACTATGCAAGCAAAAGGTCACTTTAACCTCCTTGTCATCCACATCCTCAAGAAGTTTATACTTAAGAATCGCATGGCACATATCATCACGGACATCCCTTGGAGATGGCACTAGCATCAAATTCTTGCATACATAGAACTCATCCCTATCACCTTCATGACCCAATACCTCTGCATCACAACCACTAGAGGGTTGCTCAACCCCTAACTTTGGTAAAGCACATGGATCCAAGGTCACATCGACCATCATAGCATCATCCTCCCCTGCATCATCTTCACTTGTCGATGGAGAAAGTATTTTTCCATAGCCCACCATCTCATCATCAAAGGAAGCATCCATATCATGTTGCTGCAAAGCTCCTTCCCAAAAGATACGTTGCTCTTTGTGCAAGGCTACCATATCCTTCAATGGATCTAGTGACTCTATGTCATCATCGCATACATCATCGCACCAACTCTCACAAGCATCAGATGTGCCACCATCATAGGTTACCTCATCCTCGTCAATTTCACTCTCATCATCTTCACTTTCCACACTAGTGCTCAAACTTTTGCATTCATCTACTATGTCCTTGCCATTTTGCACCATGGGCATGTGTATGGTCTCTAAAATTGCTTCACATACTTCATTTGCATTGACTTTGTGCATATGGGCATCCACACCTATATCCAAGCTATTATCCTTGCTAGCATGACCACCTGCAATCATGACTTTATGCACATAAAGGTCATCCACACTATCAATTGCGAGTATAGAAAAAGGGCACTTCATGCCTCTAGCAACACACAACTTTCTCTCCTTTCTTAGCGCTAACTTCAATGCTTCATGCATGGAACTGGGCTCTTTCTCTTGCAATTTCATCTTAAGGAATGGCCGCAATAGACTCGTGAATACCTGTATTCTTTGGCTATTTGTAAATGCAGAATAGAATTCCTCTTTAGACATGGCTTCCACATGCAAAAGAGCATCTTTACACACTCTCCAAGCATCATCAAATCTTGACCAAAAATCTGCAACAGACTCGTGCTCTTGCATAAACAAACTAGTGAGCTGTTTCCATACATCTTGGTGAGGGATCACCTTCTTAAACCGCTTCAAAAAGCATCTCTTAAGCATGTCCCAATTTTCCTTCTCATCTTGTGATAAGCCCTCGTACCATTCTCTTGCATTACCTATGACCACTAGATTGATACCTGCAAGCTTTTGCGTCTCACTTGGAACTCCACAACATAAACATGTCAAATCAAACTCATATGATGCAAGCCAATCGTCTGCATCCTCAAAACCTGTGAAAATTGATGGTTGGAATGGAACCACCATCATGAAACTCCCCTCAACATCCAAAATGTGCATACATCACTGCTCAAAATCCAAATTCTGGGTACACAACCGGCAATTTTTGCTCCCCAGTAGGATCGCCAAAGGATGATGGAGCAAAAGATGTCGTGCGCACACTCACACACCCAGACAACTCAACACAACACAAGGAATTTACTTGAATTCCTCACCTCACTCACTACCACTCAAAAGATCCCTAAAAACTCTACCCACAAGCTCAATTCAAACTCCAAACGCCTCGACCTACAAGCCCTTGCCTGCCCGCAGACACTAGAAGGTGAGTCGAGGTGATCAACACTTGAAATCACGCTTGATGGTGACCAAAATATACAAGAAAAACCATCAAAAAACCAAAAACTCCAGCCACAAAAGGCCACTCTCAAACCATTGCAAAAGCTTCACCAAACTCCACTCTGTTGGACTCTTTGGAGTAGAGTCAACCCTAATGGCACCGATAGAGGGTCACATAGTCTTGCAGAAAGCCGCACCTTCTTCCCTCAATTCCTTGCACACACACATCCATGGAAACCTCAGAACTTCCATAGACTCTCCCAAGTGCAAAATTGAAGAGAGAAAGCTCTCATTCACTCCTCCATACACTCGAAAACAGGACACGAACGCGACTGGACTACACTAGACCACTTGTAGGAACCCTGCTTCCTCCCACACAAAGAGGGGTGAAAGTGTTGATATTTCTCTTCAAAATTCCTCCCTCATCTGGAACACTCATGCCACCGTGAGTGATGTGGCTATTTGAATCCATTTCACACCTTTTTTGACCATGTTTTGACCTTTTTTGGCCCAATTTTGGTCAGTTTTGACCCTTGGCGGGCATTTTTCGCAGGAAAAACCCCCAAACGCACTCCAAAAATCACCAAATTTTCCACACTTGATCCTCAATACCCAAAGCACATTTCCACATCCACACATTCCATTTTTGACCACTTCTAGGGCTATGCCGTATCACCGCAGATCAGGCGCCGCAAATAGACAGTTATCACATGTGTCAAACTTCTCGAGCGTGATGAGAGTACGCACACTTGTCACCTGAATTATTTACATTCTAGAAAGCTCAAACACATTATCTAGAGCCAAAATAAGCCACCTAGAACCATATCCAAGGCCCCGATACCCTATCCAGGCATGTACATATGCTTGACTGCCGACACAGAAGCATGAATATTTACAATGTGCACACGTTGCCCCATTTTTAAAACTTGAAACCACTTTGTAAAGCTCCCAAAATGCATGTATTTACTTATTTTTGTACATATGAACATGCATATACGCACTACTTTGTACATACCAAAAGTGGTTTATCAGCGCCTGCGGGTCGAGCTTCATCCTTAGTTGACAAATCTTGTTAGGTGAGTTCTCGCTCTGCTGACGTCCGCCGGCGTATCTATCCAACAAGAATAATGAAAGAAACCACAAGTAAAACTGAATCTGAGAGCACTTCTATCGCTATGCTAGTTCCATGAACTACCACAAAGCCATTATCTCCTATCGAATAAGAATCTCAGGAAAATATGCAAGAGAAGCTACTCAAGAGCTTCCCACTATAAAGACAAAAGTGTGAGAAACTATTAAATTTGAAGAGAAGGCAGTAGAGAAAGTTCCTAAAAATCTAGAAGTTGATAGAGCATATATAACTTGTGAACAGAGTGCAAAAGATATAAAGATGCAACAAAACAAAGATGTCAGAGAGCTGCCAAAGAAAGAGACCCAAAAAGAAGAAGAAAAGGTGGAGAGTAAAGAGGCTAGCACCTCTTAACCAGATGCAATGAATGACGTTTGATAGCGGGAAAAAGAGCAGGTCAATCGGGTGGCCTCTGTACTCGTGCACACTCCACAAACCACGCCTCATGCAAACAAGCAAAGAACAAAACAAAGGGGGCACCACCCTAAATTAAGAGGTTTAGGGACCTCACACATAGTGCACATAGGCAAGTGAGACTTCTGGCATTATGATGGCATCAAAACATATGGCAAAACACATAGAAACGAAGCTTAGGGACCTTATGTAGCATATATATACAGAAGACATCAGCTTAACAATACAACGGCATCTGATCATACATAACAAGGATATAGAGAAGCAAGCCAAGGATGGCATAATCCCTTGTCAAAAACAATCAACCCAGCAAGTAGGTATGATCCTACTAGCAACACATCAATACCTTAGAGAATGATGGAGAGGATGGTGGCCATGGAGCATGAGAGAAGACTCCTTATTTAGGTTTTAGGGCTAGTAATGTAGCATACTAGAGGGAGAGAGGGTAGAGCTCCATCCATAGCTCCTCGTTGTGAGCAATGTCGTCATAGCTTCGTTGCTTGGTGAAGTGGGTGAAGTGTTGTTTTTGAGTGAGAGAAGGCCTCCTTATATAGGTTTCTGAGAGGGTTTAGGATTAGGGATAAACATGCTTAAATCCGCTGATTGGGGTTACTTTTTGCTTAGGGTTGTCAACAGATTGAGGTCACCTGATATGTCACCATCAAGATATTCTCTAGAGTGATGTGAGAGGGGAGGGTAAATGCTGATTTTTCTGATTGTGACACATGGGGATAAGGCCTTGACCAACATTTAAGAGCAGGTAAGGTGGCTGTTGAAACTGGAGGTTCTGCACATGTCAGGGGGGGACCTGCGGGGGGGAGGTGGCAGCTGGGTCCTCCTGAATATCAAATTCTCAAAAAATCCTCAACCATGGCTTCTTTTGACATGTGTTCTTTGAAAAAATCAGCATGTCTCTTTTCAACTCAAAAGTCTTTATCCCTGTTGACTCACCTTTACCATAAGATTTTCCCCTTTTCTCCTCCTGTAACTGCATTGTTGATGCCCAATCACTGGTTCTAGTAACAGTGAACTGTTACCTACCAAATACTTATGGTGCAGTAAAAAATATTTACCATGGGTAAAAAAAGTTACTGTAGGTAAAAAGTGATTTGTATTTACCATGCAGGTGAAAAATATTTACTGTAGGTAAAAAATATTTACTGTGGTAAAAAATATTTACTGTCGGTGAAGAAGTGAAAACGGAGTATGCTGTGCTGTGAGTCCACACGAACATCCTCGTGTAAATTTCACTAGAAATTCACACCTAGAATGGGCTATTCTGTAAGATATAGGTTGTAGGCATGCATAAGAGCTCGTTCCCACGTATCTTCTGTCCATGGCACTTTTTACTCTTTGGTGCTTGTGAAGTAGATTTTTCTTCTCTTTTGAGATCCCTTGGACTAGAGTATCCTCATCTCCCCAACAACTGACTGTGCCTTTATTGCATCTTCAGTAGGGGTCCTAAAAACCATGCATCATATAGCCCTCCCCCTTACGCTAGAGGTATTTGATGCCTCTAGCTGTAGGTTGTGCTACAATAGGGTTCTCTTGAATACTTACCCACCTGGTACCAATTGAATTTGCCATGTTACTGCTTTCTTGGATGATGCACCTTGTTTAGTCCTTTCTGATGAATAATTGTATCCATCCATGACTAACAACTGGTCTCCTAGACCCTTGAAATCCATACCCCATCCATTGTCAATATCCGCTTTCACTGGTAGCATTCTCTTTTTTTTTTTTTTTTTTTTTTTTGAAACGACTATGTACATGATTGTTACCTTAGTTGGAGCTCGAATATGATGAGCTCTCCTCTGAACCATCCTTAGCATTGATTTCACCAGCATATGGCTGTGAAAGACGACATTGGTAGGCCTTCAATCGCCAACCATTTACCGGGGTCTGATGTACCTTACCATCTAGGTCACCTAGTTGGTAACTACCATTTGAGAACCTCTGTATCACTACAAAAGGGCCTTCCCACTTAAGCAAGAACTTACCATCCTTCCTGCGATCAAAGCGATTGTCGTATCTGAGCACTAAAGAACCTTCCTTGATACCTTTCTTGACAAGGTTGTGATTGAACTTCTTTCGTTTCTTCTCTGCCTGGGCTGCATAGTACTTCACTGCTGACTCTCGATGTAGCCCTAACCTCTCCAAATCGATGATTCTTCCTTCCACCTGCTTCTCTTGACTATCCTCTTGATGTGCTTTTAGAACTCGGAGGCTCGCTAGCTCCACTTCTATAGGCAATAGTGCCTCTTGCCCGTAAACCAAGTGAAAAGTTGTATACCCCAAGGATGTTTTAAAGAATGTTCTTTAGGCCCAAAGTGTTGCATCTAGGTGTTTGTCCCATGCCTTAGGATGTAAATGCACTTGCTTAGTGATGATTTTACATATAAGACCATTTACCTTTTCCACAAGACCATTGCACTGAGGGTAGTATGGTGTAGAGTGCCTGCGCTTGATTTTTAACTTGCTCATCAATTGCCCGACTAAATCAGCTCGAAATCCCGGTCCCCTATCTTAGAGAATCTCCAAAGGTGTGCCAAAACGGCAACAAAGGCATTCAAAAATGAAATCACTCACGTCCTTGGCTGTGATGCGCTTTGTGGGACGAGCTTTTGCCCATCTGGTCATGTACTCCACCCCCATAATGATGTATTCCTTCCCTGATTGAGTGCAAGGTAGTGGCCCTATTGCATCTATCCCCCATTTTTCAAATGGCCCATAGGTTTTGATTGGATGCTGATTTTCATGGGTAAGACGCCTTGGTCCAGCTTTTTGGCAAACCTCACATGTGCGGCACCAATGTTGTACATCTCGATGGAGGCTTGGCCACGTGAACCCTACTTGTAAAATCTTTCTGCTAGTAATCTCTTGTGCAAAGTGGCCACCACACACACCTTCATGACAACTAAACAAAATATCCTTTATCTCTTGGGATGCAGGAACTCTCCTTAAGACAACATCTTTCCCTCTACAATACAAGTCCTCATTCACTAAGCTATAGCTGGTAGCCTTTTTTGCCAACCACCTACGTTCACTTTTACTCATACCAGAGGGTGCTTCACAATGCTCAAGAAAGTAAAGTAAATCATGCAGCTCCTCCTTTCCCTGGTATAAAGGACTTTTCACAAGGATAGCACCTACTATGAGAGTTTGTAGTTCTTCACCTGCTAAGGCATCTGCTTCTCGATTTTGATCTCTAGGTACAAAGTGCACTCGAACTTCTTTAAAACCCTTCAACAAGGCCTTTGCTTCCCTCATCTTAACAGACAATTTGTCATTTTTACAGGCCCATACACCAACCATTTGCTTAACAATCAACATGGAGTCACCAAAAACATTTAGCTTTGTGATGCCCTGAGAAAGACAACATTGCAACCCTAAAACAAGGGCATGGTACTCTGCCTCATTGTTAGAATGAACCTCTTTTAGATGAAACCCTTTTACAAAGATCTTCTCCTTCTCTGGACCTAATATTACTATGCCTGCTGATGCCTTGTCTTTGGTCCTCTTGTAAGCCCCATCACAATACAGACTGTGTGCTCCCAGTAGAACTTCAGGCTCCGGGATAGGCGGTTTACTAGGTGCCTCTTTCTTGGCCTTCTCATAACACCTTTGTGTGAGGACATCTGCCAAACAAGCACGGGTGGAATCCTCTACTTGTAGTGTGTAGTCAAACTCTTGAAGCTGCACCACCCACTTTGCTATTCTTTGAGACAATTCCATGTGTTGTCGGGCATATGGAAAAACCTCCTCAGTTGTGATCACCACAAATTGTCTCGGAAGTAAGTAAGCCCGAAACTTCTCCACTGCAAACTTAAGAGCTAGCACCAATTGCTCAGTTGCGCTGAAACCCTTTTCAGCAGCTGTCATCACTCTACTAGAGAAGTAGACTGGTCTCATGAGAGATGTCTTTGGGTCTTTTTGCATCAAGACAACTCCTAGAGCTTCTGGACCTACACTAGGATTTACATAGAATAATTCACCCCATGTGGGTTGTAGGACGACAGGCAATGAGCTCAAAATGGTTTTAACTTCTTGAAAGCACCTTTCACCCTCCTCACTCCATGTCAATGTAGTGTGTTTAGTGAGCTGCTGCAAAGGATAGATTGCCTGAGAAAGGAGATGTATGAATCGTCCCATGTAGCGAACCTTTTGAATGAAGGAGACCAGTTGCTTCACGTTTGAAGGAGTAGGTAAAGCTAACAATGTCTTTACCTTTTCAGGGTCAGCCTCAATACCATCTTGAGACACAACATGGCCTAGTAGAGTGACCTTGCTCTCACCTATGTGGCACTTGTCTTTATTCAATTGCCCACCCCATTGGGCCAGATGGGTGAAACCTTCATCAACCTTGGACAGATGTACTTCCCTAGAGCTGTAAATGCAAAAATCATCAATGAAGACTCGTATGGACTTACCAAAGTAAGGTTGAAACACCAAGTTCATAAACCTCTGGAAAGTAGCTGGGGCATTAGTTAAACCAAAAGGCATAACTCTATAAGCAAAACACCCCCAAGGTGTTATGAAGGTAGTCTTTCTTTGGTCTTCATCTGCAATTTTGATTTGGAAGTAGCCTGAGTACCCATCACACACTGTGTACCTTTCATGACCAGCCACTTCATTTAGTATTTCATCTTGAAAAGGCAAAGGAAAATGGTCCCTTTTTGTGGCTGCGTTTAGAGGCTTGTAATCCACACATACCCTCCACTTCCCATTTTTCTTTGGTGCTACCACAACTGGAGACACCCACTCAGAATCTTCCACTGGGTAGATAAATCCTGCCTTGAGTAATCTTTTTACTTCTTTTAAGAGTGCATCTTGTTGCACTAGCCCTAATCTCCTTAGCCTTTGCACCACTGGTTTGGCACCTTCCTTTAATTGGATATGGTGTTGGGTTACCGTCACTCCTTTAATGTGCTCGTAATCAGTTATAAAGAGGCTAGCATGCTTCTTTAGTACCTGCAAATAGGGTTCTCTCTCTTCTTCTAGTAGGTCCTTAGCTAGCATCTCCTCTAAGCCTGTGGCTTCTTCCTTGTTTAGAGAGTCTTGACCACCTTCTCCTTCTGGGTTTCGCAGTATTATACCCATGACTTCCAAAGAGCTAGCATCCTCCTCAGATGACTCATCCTCAGATGAAGAGCAGCTGCTTGTGCTCCATTCATCCATAAAAGTCTCCATCTCTAGGTCTTGTTGTCTACCCTGCTTCATGTCATACACAATTTTTTGTTGCTTGCCACCTACCTTATGATTTGGTCGCAACTCAAGGGAACCTGTCTCCCAATCTTGCCTAGCTTTCATAGCCATAAGCCAAGGTCTTCCAAGGATTAGTGGATAGCCCTCCCCCTTAGTTGGGATCACATAAGCATCAATTGAGATTGCAACACCAAAAACTGAAACCTTCACTCCATTAACCTTTCCCACACAAGCCACCCTTACATTATTTGCCATCTTAGCTTGTAAGGAAGTTTGCTCGTTTACTTCCAAACCCAACCTGTGCATTAATTTCTCTGTCATAACACATATCTCGGCTCCACCATCCACGTACACATTGGAGACTCGCTGACTCTTAATCTCTGCATCAATGACTGGCACGATATCCTTCATGCCTCTTGCACTAATAGACCCAACTGACTTTGCCTTAGCCCTCCTGGTGCTGAACATCTTAGACCAGGTTCTACGCATCTTTGGGGAAAGGTGGAGGAGTTGCTGCCATGAAATCTTTGGTCCTTGCTTACTCACATCTGCTACCAGGTCGTAAGGTATGGATCCTACCCCAAGTGGAAAGTCTTCTACTCCTATGTGTCTCCTTGACCTACACTTCCTTTTCTTGTCTCCTATCACTTGGGAGGAACCCTCATTCCCTTTATCTGGCTCTGAAGCTTCCATTTCATCAGTTCTTTGTCTCCTAACTCTCTTTATTGGCATGGCAACAGCTTCCTCCATTTTTTCTTTCCCTTTATCCTTACCATTGTCAAGACTTATGACAGAGACAGCCTTGTCCTCCCCTCCCGATGGTAGTGGAGGGATCTCTGCTGGTGCTTGTGGTGGTGGAGGAGGGGGTCTCAATATTTGGATTGGTGGAGCCACGTGTGCATTTTGTCCATTTAGTGGCCTAGCTCGAGGAGGAGTGACTTGCTGGCGAGGAGGCCGTCTTTGATTACCATTTCCTTGATAGCGTCGTGGATGGGGGCAATAATACATGCCGTGACCTACCTCTCCACAATTGTAGCAAATGTACTCACATGCTTGCCTTTGTCCTTCTTGTCTATTTCGTTCATTTCCTGGCTGGGGAGCCCTTACACCTTGAACCAGATTGATGGACAGGCTCTCTAGTTGATTGGTGATTTGTTGAAGTAATTCTTGTTGAGAGGACTCTTGGTCTGTTGCTCCTGTCCCTGCTACTACCCTTGCCGTAGGTTGAGCTAGCGGTGGAGGCTCCATTCCCCCTTGTAGTTGAGCTTGGAATTTTAACTTCCTATCCTTCTCCCTTGCATAAGTCATAGCTTTATCAAAGGTATCTGGGAATTTACCTTTTACCTTTTCTCGAAGGATGGGGTAAAGCCCTGCCAGGAAACAGTCCTTCTTTAGGCATTCTGGCGCCCTTTCTCCTTCACCTAGTGATGCACACCATTTCTCCCACAGGTTGGAAAACTTTCCTTCATAGCTTCTATAGTCATTGGGTGATGTTTGGCGTAGCTCTAAGAGTTGTCTCCATATCTCCTCTGGAGGCTCATGGCGGCGAAATTCTTCGATGAAGGCCATCTTTAAGGACTCCCAGTCTCTTCTTTCTTCAGGTGCCAAAGTTTGATACCATAATTTTGCACCTTCCCTCAAGACCAAAGGAAAGGCCCTTAACTTAGTAGCTTCGTCATCCCTTCCCGATACCAGAAAGGCCATTTCCAAATTATCCAAAAAGTCTGGAGCAACCTCCCCAGGCTTACCATAAAAATTAGGGAAGGCCATAAGTGAGAGAGTAAACAATTACACAAACAGCTCCAATTTATTTTAAAATAGAGTATGGTAATTACAATTTGGAGCTTTAGCACAACTTAGCTCAAAATAGGATGAAGATCGACACATCAAAGGAATGGTAATAGTCTAGTAAGGGTAGAATGACAGGATGAGGAGAGCGCAAGATTTCCCCAAGTCTCTCGGCTCCAAACAACAGGGCTATTCTTTGCTAATAAAAGATTTTTCTATCAATACAAATATTCACACGGATATGACGCACAAAATGGAAAGGAAACATGCGGGGATCATCATTCTCATTATTGGCATCCATACTTACACACAAGAGCCTAGCTTAGTTGCACCACCTTGGGACCAATGAGCCTGATCATCCACAGAAGGTCAGCACCTCGGATCACTTCGACTCTTCCTGATGTATCTGTGAAGACGTAAGGCGTGATGGCAACACTTTGTACAATGCTGAGCCTTTTAGCAAGCAACAATTGGATGCTATTACCATAATCAGCATGACGAATGAAAATGACACCATTAATGTGCAGCACATCATCAACTAAGATAGTTTCCTTAGATTGAGATAACTTCTTGAAAATTAGCAGCAAAGGTAGGGCAGGGAGGCTTTTCACCCGGTCTCCAAAGCACTTTGGACAATATCCAAAGTGATCTTCACGCGGACAAGAGGTTGGCTTGGGATTGGTGGTGTCTGGATTCACAAAGTGCACTGGGAGCACTCGCAGACGGGCGGCAATCTTGTAGGCAAGCCTTCGCCTCTTTGCTTCAGGAGGATTTAGGGGTGAGAGTCGTGATTGCAAGTTGGAGGTTGAAGTTGGTTGCTCACTAGCCTTTTTCTTGCCTGTAGTGGTCATGTAATCCCTTATTAATGAGATTAAGCCAAATATTACCTTACGCTTGAGCACGCGCTGCGGCCTTGGGCCACTTAGGTGTAGAGGTGATCTTCCTCCTCTTAGTCGGCTCCTCAGGAAAGAGAGGTCTGGTGATGCTTTCTCTTCCCTTAATGTGTGTCACAGTACCTTCGTGTATGTTGATGTAGAATATTTCAAGCTCGTTTGCGTTGGAGGTTTCTGGAGCACTCATAGGTTGAGAGGAGAGGTATATCAAGCTCTTCTTCTTACTCTCCTTCATTGGCGACGATCACGAACAAGGCATGTAGAAGAACTTACTTCTTGAATTTCAATGACACTGCAACCTGGTAACAAGACCTTGATGAAAGCTTTTAAGGCCTCTAAAGCCTCCTCCTCTTCTGTTCTCCAATTTGCAAACTCCTCACGCCATTCGTCCATGTTGTAGATTGCACATCTTCCTTGCTTGTGGACTGAAGGTCTGTGTAGCCCTCCTCAGTAGGGGCACCAAAATGATAGCGGGAAAAAGAGCAGTGCAATCGGGTGGCCTCTGTACTCGTGCACACTCCACAAACCACGCCTCATGCAAACAAGCAAAGAACAAAACAAAGGGGGCACCACCCTAAATTAAGAGGTTTAGGGACCCCACACATAGTGTACATAGGCAAGTGAGACTTCTGGCATTATGATGGCATCAAAACATATGGCAAAACACATAGAATCGAAGCTTAGGGACCTTATGTAGAATATATATACACAAGACATCAGCTTAACAATACAATGGCATCTGATCATACATAACAAGGATATAGAGAAGCAAGCCAAGGATGGCATAATCCCTTGTCAAAAACAATCAACCCAGCAAGTAGGTATGATCCTACTAGCAACACATCAATACCTTAGAGAATGATGGCGAGGATGGTGGCCATGGAGCATGAGAGAAGACTCCTTATTTAGGTTTTAGGGCTAGTAATGTAGCATACTAGAGGGAGAGAGAGTAGAGCTCCATCCATAGCTCCTCGTTGTGAGCAATGTCGTCATAGCTTCGTTGCTTGGTGAAGTGGGTGAAGTGTTGTTTTTGAGTGAGAGAAGACCTCCTTATATAGGTTTCTGAGAGGGTTTAGGATTAGGGATAAACATGCTTAAATCCACTGATTGGGGTTACTTTTTGCTTAGGGTTGTCAACAGATTGAGGTCACCTGATATGTCACCATCAAGATATTCTCTAGAGTGATGTGAGAGGGGAGGGTAAATGCTGATTTTTCTGATTGTGACACATGGGGATAAGGCCTTGACCAACATTTAAGAGCAGGTAAGGTGGCTGTTGAAACTGGAGGTTTTGCACATGTCAGGGGGGGACCTGCGGGGGGGAGGTGGCAGCTGGGTCCTCCTGAATATCAAATTCTCAAAAAATCCTCAACCATGGCTTCTTTTGACATGTGTTCTTTGAAAAAATCAGCATGTCTCTTTTCAACTCAAAAGTCTTTATCCCTGTTGACTCACCTTTACCATAAGATTTTCCCCTTTTCTCCTCCTGTAACTGCATTGTTGATGCCCAATCACTGGTTCTAGTAACAGTGAACTGTTACCTACCAAATACTTATGGTGCAGTAAAAAATATTTACCATGGGTAAAAAAAGTTACTGTAGGTAAAAAGTGATTTGTATTTACCATGTAGGTAAAAAAATATTTAATGTAGGTAAAAAATATTTACTGTCGGTGAAAAAGTGAAAACGGAGTATGCTGTGCTGTGAGTCCACACGAACATCCTCGTGTAAATTTCACTAGAAATTCACACCTAGAATGGGCTATTCTGTAAGATATAGGTTGTAGGCATGCATAAGAGCTCGTTCCCACGTATCTTCTGTCCATGGAACTTTTTACTCTTTGGTGCTTGTGAAGTAGATTTTTCTTCTCTTTCGAGATCCCTTGGACTAGAGTATCCTCATCTCCCCAACAACTGACTGTGCCTTTATTGCATCTTCAGAAGGGGTCCTAAAAACCATCCATCAACGTTGAAGAGTACTCTCAGTTTGCCCACCATATTATTGAGAAGATGAAGAATGAAGTTTATGCATGCAAAAGTAGAATCAAGAAAGTGGAAAGCTTGAACTAGCAACTGACCAAAATATTAGAGGTGGCTAATGCTTTCTTGGAAGGTTTTAGTGCTCTCCAATGCATGAGAAATCACAAGCATAAATCAAGAAATTACAAGAGGCAAACACCAAGAAAATGGCTGAGCTCATTGATACCATTAGGAAGAGAATGGGTCTAGGAGGGCCTCTTTATTGGCAGTTTAAGGAAGTCAAACCCTTAGTATTAAGGAAGCAATCAAAGGACAACTTTTGAATTCAACCAGGTAAAATGGCTATACACAGATGGCTATATAGGTGCAGCTAGATGTTGCCAACATCCAAGTCACTCAAGCCAAAGCAAGAATCATGGACTAGAAAGAGCTTTTGGAAAAACTAAGAACAAATCCACCTATAGTGCTTGCCCTTAAAGGCTTAGACCTAGCCAAGGCTATGGAGAAAAGAAACAAAGACCTAGAGACAAAGCTAAAGCTCAAGCAGATGAAAAGAAGAGAGTTATCTCTCAGCTTTATGAATAAGGAAGAGGATTACCAAAAGCAGATTGCCAAGCTTCAAAAAGACCTACAAGCGGCTCAAGAGTAGCTAAAGGAAAAATAGATTGTCACAAAAGAAGACACCTCTTAGCCTATGACAAAAGATATACATTAGGAAGAGGATGGTGTTACCATATACATGTGGTAGTGATGTGTGTGAACACACTAGGACCGCAGGGGCATTTTTTCCCCCTTTAGGAGGTTTTACCCCCCGTGCATAGTATATACGCCCATCACTCTAGGCCTATACGCCCATCACTGTAGGGCTATCCATCTTTCCATTGCACACTAAGTAACACACTCTCTATTGTGTGCCTTGAGCTTCCTTAGTCTTCTCCAAGTTATGTGCATTTCTCTGCAACCCTAATTCCAACAATTGGTATTAGAGCAGGTTACGTCCTCTCGGGCTTAGTCGCCAGCTGCTCCATCACACGCCTGCTCACTTTCTCCGATTACAATGAGGTTTGGTGAGGGTTCGCAAGTCGACAAATATTTTGGTTGAGCTCGTAGAGCTCAATCTGCTCATTTTGGCCTCCGCTACAGGCAGGTCCGCACAGGCAATTTTGTCATTTTGTGCAAAATTTTTGTGAGTGCCATTTTCCGCATAACAGGTGCCTTATAGTCTTCTACGGTTTGTGCTATATAGCACGTGTTGTTCTCGCTCGATTTCTCCTATTTTTGGGCAGTTTTCACATCAGGTGCAGCATTTACCATGGCTGACAACAACACAGATGTCTTCAAGATGTTTGCTGCTGAGGACAGGTTGAATGGGGACACTTACCCTATGTGGGCTTATATAATGCAACATGTTCTTGTGTCAAAGGGTGTCTGGAATATTGTGCAGGGCATTGATGTACGTCCTGGTTCTAAGGATGAAGGCGATGTTGAGGATGTTGCAGGTCTTGTTGCAAGGATTGCTGCTATTAGAGTTGTTTTGCCTACGGTGGCATAACAAGCTCGTTGGGATGTAAAGGATGCACAGGCTCATGCATTGATTGCGTTGTGTGTGAAGCGCACCATTGTTCCTCACATTCGTACATCAAAATCTACAAAACAGGTTTGGGATATATTGGCTCGTCTTTATGCAAGTCGCAATGAGGCTAAAATTGCTTTGCTGCATAAAGAGCTGGAGTCAAAGATTATGCATGAGGAAGATGATATGGACACTTTCCTTGCTGGTGTCAAGGATATCAATGAGCAACTTATTTCTGCAGGTGAAGTCATTTCAGACAGTTCCCTTGTGCAGACTGTTCTTAATGCCTCACCAGATTCATACCAGACTTTTGCTAGTACTTGGAGACTGATGACCCAAGGAAATTCTGAAGTTGTCAAGCTTGATGCATTATGCACATTTCTATTGCAAGAGTCACTTTCTAGAAAAAACAGGACTAGGCAGCGTGCAATTAAACAGGCTTTTATTGCTTCTCAAAGAAAGGGTGGTAACTGCAACGTAGACACTTCTTATGGTTCTGCTGCAAGTGGCAAAACTTCTGTTCCTAATGCTTCTGCTGGCAGCAATTCGTCCGGAAATTTTGGTGATAAGAACAAAAAGAAGATGCGTTGCCATTATTGTAAAGCTAATGATCATTTGATCAAGCAGTGTCCTAAGTTGAAGGCCAAAGAGGCTAAGAAGAAAGAGGGTGGTTCCACTGCAAATACTGGTTCCACTACAAATGCAACCATTGTTGAGTTCATGCTGATGTTGATACAGAATGGGCTTTTAGCGCAGAGTGCACTTACAATCCTGCTGTCCACGATGCATGCTTGTCAGTTGTTGCAGATTCACATGTGTGGTATTTTGATAGTGGTGCTACAAAGCACATTACCTCACATCGTGAATTGTTCACCTCTCTTGAGTCTGTCCCTTATGCGAATTCTGTCACTTGTGCCAACAATGCCTCTTATCCGGTTCAGGGAGTTGGAAAGATTGTGCTTACTGCTGCAAATGGCAGTTTTTTCACACTTGTTGATGCACTTTATGTACCTGGGATCAAGAAGAATCTTTTGTCTGTATCTGCACTTGCTAGACTTGGACTTGTAGTCAAATTTGTGGATGATAGATGTAAAGTTCATGATCTCAGTTTTGGTGATGAAATTGTTGCATCTGGTCTTTTGTGCCATGGGCTATATAAGCTCACTTTGTATGACAAGTGTGGACAAAATTTTGCATGCTGTTGTAGATTCAAGTGTGGACAAAATTTTGCAAATGTAGTTGCGGATTCAAGGGCTATTTCAGATGCAAAACTTTGGCATGCACGTTTTGGTCATCTAAATTTTGCCAGTTTGCTGCGTTTGCAGAAATATGATATGGTTGCTTCTTTGCCGCCTCTTGAAGCACCTGTCAAACATGTTTGTAAAGGCTGTATTTTGGGTAAGATGCAGTGTTCTTAGTTTTCAAAGGATGGTTCAGTTCAGGCCACAAGCAGGTTGCAGCTTGTGCATAGTAATGTTTGTGGGCCCATGCAAACTCCGTCCTTGGGCAATTACCTTTACTTCATGACTTTCATTGATGATTACTCCAGGCATGCATAGGTGTTTCCACTTAAAGCGAAGTACGAAGTTTTTATGTGCTTCAAACAATTTCTGGCTATGGCTGAAAATGTCTCGAAATGTACTATGGGCACCCTCCATTCCAATCGAGGGGGGGAGTATATGTCTCATTAATTCAATGCATTTTTAGCTAGTCGTGGGATAAAACACCAATGTTCAGTGCCCTATACACCGTGTTGCAGAGAAGAAAATCAGGTCACTTACGAAAATGGCACGATGTATGGTCAAAAGTCAAGCTTTGTCGCATTCCTTTTGGCTTGAGGCCATCATGTGTGCCACTTATCTACTAAATAGGTATCCTACAGAAGCTTTACAATCTATTACTCCATATGAAGCATGGCATGATAGAAAGCCTTCTATTGAGCACATGCGTGTTTTTGGTTGTTTGGCATATGCTTTGGTGCCACAAACACAACACAGAAAATTCGATGATAAGGCTGTCAAATGTATCTTTGTTGGTTATAGTGTTGAAAGCAAAGGTTACAGGTTATATCATCCGCAAACAAAGTGTATTCTGGTTTCATGGGATGTAGTGTTTGTGGAAGATTCTGTTCAGCCCTTGCTGTCATGTACTAGAGACGGTAATGTAAGCTCAAAGGACATTTATGACACTTTGTTGCCTCTTTTCAGTGGTGGAAATACGAATGTAAGTTCCAATGAGGCAAATGTACAGCCTATGGGGGTTTCGAAAAATGTTACAGATCAGCCTATTACTGATATAGATGTACATGATGTACTTGATGAGGAAACGACTGAAAATGAGCAGGCTAGAGGTATGCCAAAATGACTGGTGCACACTTTGCGTGACAGTAAATTGGATGCACCTTTGTCTAGTCGTACTCGTTCAGGCTCTCGCCATGCATCTTATGCATCAGATTGTTATGCTTTGGCTATGTCTAGCTTACATGATGTTGAGGAACCTCTGTCTTTTGATGAAGCACAAAATTCAAAAAATTGGATGGCTGCCATGCAATTAGAATATGATGCACTTATAGAAAATGACACCTGGACTTTATGTGATTTGCCTCCTGGCAAAAATGCCATTGGTATGAAGTGGGTTTACAAGTTGAAATGCAAAGCCGGATGGTGAGATCGATCGCCATAAGGCTCGACTTGTTGCAAAGGGTTATGCATAGCAAAAAGGCATAGATTATGAAGAGACCTTTGCTCCCACTTGTCATATGACTACTATGCATTTTCTATGTGCATTGGCAGCTCATTTTGGTTGGGATGTACATCAATCAGACATTGTTACTGCTTTCTTGAATGGTGACATATTTGAGGAAGTTTATGTAACGTAGCCTCGTAGTTTTGTCAAGAAAGGACAAGAGGACAAAGTGTGCAAATGTAACAAGACTTTGTATGGGTTGAAGCAATCTCCTTCTGCTTGGTATGAGATAGCTGACACTCATTTGGTCAAACAAGGCTTTCGTAACAGTCCAACAGAAAGCACATTGTATGTAAAGCGTGAGGGTGATGTACTTCTCATTGTGGTTCTTTATGTAGATGATTTGCTGATCACTCGACCAAATGAGAGATATATTGCAGAATTTAAGTCTGATTTGAATGCTACTTTCAAGATGAAAGATTTGGGGTTGTTGCATCATTATTTGGGCATACAATTTAATCAGTGTGATGGTGGAATTGCCTTGTGTCAGAAAAGTTACATAGATGTTGGCGATCCTGCTGATGTCACTCTTTACCAAATTGTTGTTGGCTGCCTCATTTATGTATGCAACATAAGGCCAGATATTCAGTTTGCAGTCTCACAGGTCAGCAAATTTATGCATAGCCCAAGGTCTAAGCATTGGCAGGCTGTCAAGAGGATCTTTTGATACCTTAGTGGCACTTTACATCTTGGCTTGTTTTATCCCAAGGGGGGATCATTGCCGCCAGATTTACATGCTTTTTCGGACTCAGATTGGGTTGGTTGTTTTGACAGTGAGTGTCCACAAGTGGTTTTTGTTTCATGCTTGGCAGTTCGTGTATATCATGGTTGAGCAAGAAGCAACCTACTTTGGCCACTTCAAGTTGTGAGGCTGAGTACAGGGAAGTCTTCACAACTACAGTTGAGTGTGTATGGCTCAGACGCCTTATGGCATATTTGGGTGTCTGACAGGACACTGCCAACACTATCTACACTGACAGTCAGAGCGCATTGGCAGTGGCGAGGAACCCAGTTTTTCATGCTCGCACAAAGCACATTGAGGTGCATTACCACTATGTCGGGGAGAGGCTCTCAGCAGGAGAGATCAGCTTGGCTTATGTGCCAACCCAGGACAACCTTGCATATCTTTTCACAAAGGCTTTGCTCGTGAGAAGCTTGAAGCTTTCCGCAAAGCTTTGGGCTTACTCCCCTTTGTGGATTGATCATGTCCTCAGGGCATGGCACTTCCCTTTACTCATGTGCGAGCTCTCACTCACCGCATCACTCCGGGGGGGGATTTGTTACCATATACATGTGGTAGTGATGTGTGAGAACACACTAGGACCGCCAGGGCATTTTTTCCCTCTTTAGGAGGTTTTTCCCCCTGTGCATAGTATATACACCCATCACTCTAGGGCTATCCATCTTTACGTTGCACACTAAGTAACACACTCTCTATTGTGTGCCTTGAGCCTCCTTCGTCTTCTCCAAGATGTTTTCGTTTCTCTGCAACCCTAATTCAAACAGATGGGTCTAGGAGGGCCTCTTTAAATGCCATGAGATTATGGAGGTGATTAACATTTTGGAAAATAGATGCATGCCATGTGTGCAAGAATGGTGGCTGTGTAAGAGAGGTGTAAGAGTGGTCAAGGGATGCACTTCCCCCCCAAAAAGGAGATGCACAACTTTATGATTTGTGGCCTTCTATAACTCCTACGTACGATCTCCAATTTGAGCGGAGATTATAGATCTGGAATCCACATGCGGAGCTCTTTTCATAGATATGTTACATGATATACTTTTTTTCGATAGTTTTTCAATTTCTTTTTTTTTTTTTGGGGGGGGCGGGGGGAGGAGAAATTTGAATTCAAATAAACTAGGCGTTTTGCTTGTTTGAATTCAAAGCTTTCCTTTGATTTTTTCTTAATACTAAAGGTTTGACTCCCTTAAACTGCCAAATAAAGAGGCCCTCCTAGACTCCATTCTCTTCCTAATGGAATCTTTTCAATTCTTGCAATGCATAGAGGAAACAAAAGGCACCTCTACCCTCCCTAAGACAAGGGATCTATGTGGGAAAGACATAAGACCCATTCATAATTGAGACATAATTAATCTAATGATTCATTAATGAAAATAAATTGCAATGGCTCTTGAGTGAGATATCTATGTGAAGAGATGGTCCAATAGATGACTACATATTGAAGACATTGATAGATGGCATTGACATCTTCAAGAGAATACCAGACTTGGCATCCATAATGTTCATCAAGATAGCCAAGATGATTCTCACTTGCATGCAGACTTTTCATCACAAGTAGAGCAAAAGATTTCACCATGGATACCTTCTAAGGGCTATGGCACCTACGACTTTTCAGATGAGCCACCAGATGAACTCCTGTATGGGATTTATGCAAGGATAATTTTTTTACCTTCATATTATATGCAGACATTTGAAGAAGCTTTCTACACTATTTTGTTTACATACAGAACAAAAATCTTTGTCCCAATCATTGAAAATCTTCATGCAAAATTTGTTGGATACTCATCTATTGATCTCAAGGCACTAGTAGACCCTTAGTTCCTCATAGAAGGTGACAAATACTATCAATCCCTTGAAGCCCTCAAAAAATAGTACACAATACGCAAGCCAAAGCACTACCTTGCAATGTGACGTTGTGTCTCGGATGACCCAAAGTAGGAGGGGGGATGTTAGTAGCATGCTAAGAAAGCGGCCCATTTTTTATTTCTATATGTAACTTCACTCATTTTTTGTATAAAAAACCCATCATGTCCAAATCTATAATTTTAATTATTTTTACAAAAATGTAAAGTTGATAGTCGAGCTTGTAAGCTTCCATCTTGTAATTACTTGTATGTTATCTCTAGTCCCTTCCTACCCAGATATGTTCCTGTTTCATACTTCTAAAACCTTGGCTAAGGTATAAAAGCCAAATTTTGTAAAAATTCCTTATGAAGTTTTTGGTGGATAATAAGGATACATTCTGTGTCTCTGAGCATTGTGTATTCTCCTCTTTGTTCTCAGCTAGTAGGTCCTTTGTGGATTGTTTGTTTTAAGTGTCATCTATCCATGTATTTGTAGGTGAAAGCTCTACGTGATATTATAAGTTTTGCATGATGATTCTATGATTTTTTTGTAGCTAATCCTCTTCTTAAGCTGTTCATACCCCAAGTTTTAAGCATAGGAGAGGTATTAGGGTGGCATTACTAAGCTATTGAGTGCATCTCGAGCCAAAATGAATCCGGTCAAAATAGCCTTGTAGATAATATTTTTTTTTTTAAAAGAAAGTGATTGAAACGTGGATTTGAGACCATAGGCATGTGTGTTTAAGCTCTGTCTATCCGATCTATAAGTTTGGTAACACTTGGACTTTGTTTGCTTGGTGAATCATTGAGGTTTTCTTTTGGATGTTACGATTAGTTTTTGCTTCATGATGAGTGAAGCATTGATTAGAAAAGGATTGAGTGTGTTTTCTAAGAGCTTGACAACCTCTTGTAGCCTCCATGTACTAGTCAAGTTGACTCAGTCCCACGATGTGACATTTATGTACATGGTTCTTTCTTTCCCTACAATAAGATAGAGTGAGGCTTCGCAATCCTAGAACTTAGAGCTTCCCATACTGGGAGTGCTCTTAGAATGGAAATTCAAGAAAGGATAAAGCATGCAAATAAGCCAAAGGAGAAAGAGTTTCCATTCCTTTCTTGGACATATGTCCCAATCGGCTATGCCACAAAGAAACATTTAGCAACTCGGCTACCAAACGAGAACTTACTTTTTTAGACACATAAAGAGGCCACTTGTTGGAATTAGGGTTGCAGAGAAACGCACACAGCTTGGAAGACGAAGGAAGCTCAAGGCACACAAAAGAGAGTGTGTTACTTAGTATGCAATGGAAGTAGCTAGCCCTAGAGTGATGGGCGTATATACAATGCTCAAGGGAAAAACCCTCCTAAAGAGGGAAAAAATGCCCCAGCAGTCCTAGTGCATTCACACACATCACTACCACATGTATATGGTAACAAATTCCCCCTGGAGTGATGCGGTGAACGAGAGCTGGCACATGAGAGGGAAGTGCCATGCCCTGAGGACATGATCAGTCCACAAAGTGGAGTAAGCCCAAAGCTTTGCGGAAAGCTTCAAGCTTCTCACGAGACAATGCCTTTGTGAAAAGATATGCAAGGTTGTCCTGTGTTGGCACATAAGCCAAGTTGATCTCTCCTGCTAAGAGCCTATCCCTGACATAGTGGTGATGCACCTCAATGTGCTTTGTACGAGCATGAAATACTGGGTTCCTCGCAATTGCCAATGCGCTCTAACTGTTAGTGTAGATAGTGTTGGCAGTGTCCTGTCCAACACCTAAATCAGCCATAAGGCGTCTAAGCTGTGAGAAGACTTCCCTGTACTCAGCCTCACAACTGGAAGTGGCCACAGTAGGTTGCTTCTTGCTCAACCATGATATACATGAACTGCCAAGCATGAAACGAAAACCACTTGTGGACACTCGCGTGTCAAAACAACCAGCCTAATCTGAGTCCAAAAAAGCATGTAAGTCTGGCGGCCATGATCCCCCCTTGGGATAAAACAAGCCAAGATGTAAAGTGCCAGTAAGGTAGCAGAAAATCCTCTTGACAGCCTGCCAATGCTTAGACCCTGGGCTATGCATAAATCTGCTGACCTGTGAGACTGCAAACTGAATATGTGGCCTCGTGTTGCATACATAAATGAGGCAACCAACAGCAGTTTGGTAAAGAGTGACATCAGCAGGATCTCCAGCATCATGTAGACTCAACTTCAAATGTGTTTACATGGGAGTGGCAATAGGTTTGCAATCCTCAAGTCCAAACTTACATAGCAATGTCTCGATGTAACTTTTCTGACACAAGGCAATACCACCATCACACTGCTTAAACTGTATACCCAAGTAATGATGCAACAGCCCCAAATCTGTCATATTGAAAGTAGCATCAAATCAGCCTTAAATCAGCAGTATGTCTCTCATTTGGTCCAGTGATCAACAACTCATCGACATAAGAACCACAATGAGAAGTACATGACCCTCACGCTTTACATACAATGTGCTTTCTGTTGGACTGTTACAAAAGCCTCGTTTAACCAAATGAGTGTCAACTTTCTCATACCAAGCACGAGGAGATTGCTTCAATCCATACAAAGCCTTCTTACATCTGCACACTTTGTCCTCTTGTCCTTTTATGACAAAACCGCGAGGCTGTGTTACATAAACTTCCTCAAATATGTCACCATTCAAGAAAGCAGTAACAATGTCTGATTGATGTACATCCCAACCAAAATGAGCTGCCAATGTACATAGAAAACGCACAGTAGTCATACGACAAGTGGGAGCAGAAGTCTCTTCATAATCTATGCCTTTTTGTTGTGCATAACCCTTTGCAACAAGTCGAGTCTTATAGCGATCGATCTCACCATCCGGCTTGTGTTTCAATTTGTAAACCCACTTCATACCAATGGCCTTCTTGCCAGGAGGGAAATCGCATAAAGTCCATGTGTCATTTTCTATAAGTGCATCATATTCTGATTGCATGGTAGCCATCCAATTTTCTGAATTCTATGCTTCATCAAAAGGCAGAGGCTCCTCAACATCATGTAAGCTAGACACAGCCAAAGCATAAATATCTGATGCAAAAGATGCATGGCGAGAGCTTGAACGAGTACAACTAGAGAAAGGTGTATCCAATTTACTATCACGCAAAGTGTGCACCAGCCATTTTGGCTTACCTCTAGCCTGCTCATTTTCAATTGTTTCCTCATCAAGTACATCATGTACATATGCATCAGTAATAGGCTGATATATAACATTTTCAGAAACCCCCATAGGCTGTACATTTGCCTCATTGGAAATTACATTCGTATTTCCACCACTGAAAAGAGGCAACAAGTGTCATAAATTTCCTATGAGCTTACATTACTGTCTCTAGTACTAATGACAGCAAGGGCTGAACAGAATCTTCCACAAACACTACATCCCATGAAACCAGAATACACTTTTTTTGTGGATGATATAACCTGTAACCTTTGCTTTCAGCACTATAACCAACAAAAATACATTTGACAGCCTTATCATCCAATTTTATGCGCTATGTTTGTGGCATCAAAGCATATGCCAAACAGCCAAAAACACTCATGTGCTCAATAGAAGGCTTTCTATCATGCCATGCTTCATATGGAGTAATAGACTGCAAAGCTTTTGTAGGACACCTGTTAAGTACATAGTGTCACACATGATGGCCTCAAGCCAAAAAGCATGTGGCAAAGCTTGACTTTTGACCATACATCGTGCCATTTCCGTCAGTGACCTGTTTTTCCTCTCAGCAACACCATTTTGCTGAGGTGTATAAGACACTGTACATTGGTGTTTTATCCCACGACTAGCCAGAAATGCATTAAATTAATGAGACATATACTCCCCCCCTTGATTGGAACGGAGGGTGTCCATAGTACATTTCGAGACATTTTCATCCATAGCCAGAAATTGTTTGAAGCACATAAAAATTTCAGACTTCGCTTTAAACGGAAATACCCATGTATGCCTAGAGTTATCATCAATGAAAGTCACGAAGTAAAGGTAATTGCCCAAGGACAGAGTTTGCATGGGCCCACAAACATCACTATGCAGAAGCTGCAACCTGCATGTGGCCCGAACTGAACCATCCTTTGGAAACTTAGAATGTTGCATCTTACCCAAAATACAGCCTTCACAAACATGTTTGATAGGTGCTTCAAGAGTCGGCAAAGAAGCAACCATATCAAATTTCTGCAAACGCAACAAACTGGCAAAATTCAGATGACCAAAATGTGCATGCCAAAGTTTTGCATCTAAAATAGTCCTTGAATCTACAATAGCATGCAAAATTTTGTCCACACTTGTCATACAAAGTGAGCTTATATAGCCCATGGCACAAAAGACTAGATGCAACAATTTCATCACAAAAATTGAGATCATGAACTGTACATCTATCATCCACAAATTTGACTACAAGTCCCAGTTTAGCAAGTGCGGATACAGACAAGATATTCTTCTTGATCCCATGTACATAAAGTGCATCAACAAGTGTGAAGGAAATTCCATTTGCAGCATAAGCACAATATTTCCAACTCCTTGAACCGGATAAGAGGCATTGTTGGCACAAGTGACTGAATTCCCATGAGGGATAGACTCGAGAGAGATAGCTGAAGTTTAAAGTTGGAGTGTGTTGCAGATTCTTGCCGGACAGGGTAGCTGGGGACAGGTGGCCCATGCAGGCATCAAGCTTGACAACTTCAGAATTTCCTTGGGTCATCAGTCTCCAAGTACCAGCAAAAGTCTGGTAGGAATCTAGTAAGGCATCAAGAACAGTCTGCACAAGGGAACTGTCTGAAATGACTTCACCGGCAGAAATAAGTTGCTCATTGATATCCTTGACACCATCAAGAAAAGTGTCCATATCATCTTCCTCATGCATAATCTTTGACTCCAGCTCTTTACGCAACAAAGTAATTTTAGCCTCATTGCTGCTTGCATAAAGACTTGCTAGAATATCCCAAGCCTGTTTTGCCAGCAATCAACATGTCATCAGACACATACAAAATAAGGATCAGCCAACTACCATCCTTAGCCTTCTTTGTATATAAACAGTGATCGAACTCACTACGTTTGTAGCCTTCAGAAAGCATAAACTTGTGGAATTTATGGTACCATGCCCTCGGTGATTGTTTTAAGCCATAAAGACTCTTTAACAACTGGCATACCAAATCTTCCTTGCCTTTCTCAACAAACCCTTCTGGCTGCTGCATGTAAATTTCCACATCTAAATCACCATGCAAGAACGCTGTCTTGACATCCATTTGGTGCAACACCAAATCTAATATGGCAACCAATGCAAGAAAGCATCTCAATGTAGTCATCTTGACCATCGGAGAGAAGAATTCATCAAAGTCAATGCCTTGTTCTTGCTTAAATCCCTTGGCACCAAGCCTTGCTTTGTACGTTGGCGGACTATCATGAGCGGTGATCTTATACCTGTAAACCCATTTACAAGGTAGAGCCTTATTGCCCTGTGGTAATTTACCTAGCTTCCATGTCTGGTTTTTATGCAGAGCTGTCATCTCTGAGTGCATGGCCAATTGCCAATTCCCAAAGTCCTTCATTTGCACTGCTTCCTTGTAACATGAAGGCTCATTGCAATCAGTCAACATGACATAGTTCATAGATGGAACAAACCTATCAGGAGGTCACGTGATACGTCCAGATCTATGCACAATAGGTGGCTCGGGCTCAGCCACAACCTGTGGTTCCACTCTATCCTGTCCTTGCTCCTCTTGAGCCCTGACATTTTGTCTTGCACGTGCAGGTCCATCTTCTTGGAAGACAACTCTTCTAATCTCCTCAACCCTCTCTGGTTTAGAATGATATTTGGCTTCATTAAAGTGAACATCATTGCTGTGGATAACCTTTCTGGATTCGGGATCCCAAAGTCTGTACCCCATTTCGCCAGAATTACCATAGCCTAGAAAGATGCACTTTCTACTCTTTGTCTCAAGTTTGTTCCTAAATTCCTTTGGAACATGAGTATATGCCTCACAGCCAAAGACTCTGAGATGCTTGTATGAGGGCATTTTGCCTGACCATACCATCTCTGACACTGAATCCTTCTGCAAAACCTTGCTAGGAGATCTATTTATAAGATGAACAGTTGTTGATACAGCTTCAGCCCAAAACCCATTTGGCAGTTGTGCATTAGACAACATACTTCTGACCTTCTCTTGTATGGTCCTATTCATCCTCTCAGCAACACCATTTTGAGGAGGATTGTAAGGAGCAGTAAGTTCACGTTTTATACCTTTTGACTCACAAAAGTCCTGAAAGGCCTTTGAAACATACTCTCCACCATTTTCAGTGCGTAAGCATTTAAGCTTCTTGCCACTCTGATTCTCCACAAGTGTCACAAACGTTTTGAAAACACTAAACTCTTCATCCTTGTGCTTGAGAAAGTAAACCCATACTTTCCTCGAGTAATCATCTATAAATGTCATAAAGTAAGAAGCTCCCCCTAGAGATAGGTTAGGCATAGGTCCACACAAATCACTATGAACAAGTGCCAACTGTGTATCTCTTCTACTGCTTCTATGCTTATGTGGCTGCTGTGTTTGCTTACCATACAGACAATGTTCACAGAATTCAAAATCATTAAATGAAAAGCCAGGCAAATAACCAAAACGAGACAAGATTTCCATTCCCTTCTTGGACATATGTCCTAACCGGCTATGCCACAAAGAAACTTTCGGCTGCTCGGTTACATTGATTACATTTTTAGAGACATTTGATACATAAATCATGTAAAGTCCTCTAGACTTTACTCCATGTGCTACTGTCATAGAACCCTTGGATATCTTCCACATGTTCTGTCCAAAAGTGGTGACGTAGCCAGCATCATCAAGTAAACCTGTGCTGATCAAGCTCTTTGTAATAGCGGGAACATGTCTCACATTTTTCAGTGTGAAAGAAGAGCCATTCTGAAACTTCAATTGAACATCTCCAACACCTAAGATCTCACATGTCTGCCCATTGCCTAGCAGAACATGATCTTTAGTGGTCATATAAGAGGTAAACCACTCCTTGTTTGGAGACACATGAAGTGATGCTGTTGAGTCTATAATCCAGTCACTCATTGCATTTCCATTAGATGCTGTAAGAAGAGCTGAGTCCATTGTATTCTTCAAGAAGTAGATGTCTCCTGACACTAGACTGTCATCCTCTGCAATAGTGTTTGTCACATTTATTTCTTGAATCTTCACTGAGGACTTGTTCTTCTCACCATGGTCTTCAGCTTTCTCTTTGCCTTTTTCTGCTTTCCATTCTCTGCAGTCTCTTTTCATGTGACCCTTCTTGCCACAATGGTAGCATTCTATGTCACTCTTGCCTTTAGCATTGCAGGACTTGCTATGAGACTGATTCCTCTTTCCACCTTTTTACTTTTCTTTGGTCCTTCCCCTGACAACTAAGGTTGTTCCTTTGCCTTTGTCCATTGTCTTTCTGTTGGTTTCTTCAGTGAGCAGACTGCCTTCTACACCTGCTATGGTCAAACCATCTGGAGGTGTAGAATTACTCAAAGCTGTGCAAAAAGTGTCCCAACTTTCCGGCAATGTGATCAACAGGAACATAGCTCTAACAGGTTCATCAAACTTGACACCTTGAGCTGACAACTGACTGTAGATGGTGTTGAATTCATTCAGATGATTGGACATAGGTGTCCCTTCTTTCATCTTCAAGTCAACAAGCTTCTTAAGCCAGTATACCTGTGAAGCTGCACTCTGCTTCTCATAAAGAGTACTCAACTTTGTCCATGCTTCATAAGCCGACATCTCGTCTGCTACATTGAAGTTAACGCTTTCTGCCAAAGTCAGCATAATGGTAGAAAGTGCCAATTCATCCATTTCGCTCCATTCATCTTCGTCCATATCTTCTGGTTTTATCCCCTTGAGATTTATAGGTTTTATCTGCTTCTTTTGTACCAACACATGCCAAATCTGCTTCTTCCACAATGGGAAATTGGTTCCATCCAGCTTCTTGATATTGTAAAGAGCAGTGTCCTGTGATCCAGCCATAGCTACACTTCACAGTAGTTTACTTTCCTGGGAAAAATTCAGCAGAGTTTCCCCTGTAAACTGACCTCTGAACCAATAGCAACCTGTCAAATGAACCAAGAAAGCTTCAGATTCTGCATAAATTTCGGCAGAGTCTCCTTTGTAAAATGGCTCTGGTGTACTCAAAAAACAGACCAAAAATAGCTCAAAAAACCACTGTCTCTCTAACAGTGTAAGCCGTGGGTAAGCCTATCCTCCACCTATACTGTCTCTCACTGTCCTGTCACTATCGTGTAAGCATAGACTGCGACAATGCCTCAACGGCAGTAAAGCAAAGATGCAATCCCAACTGTCTGACTCACAGTCAATACATCCTAGCTGCCTGTCTAAGGGTGCTCGAGGGATCTCTCCAAGACCTGTATCACTGAAAGGATCTCAACATTCGAGAGTCCCCCAGCTCAATAAAACCTCACTCAACCCTCAACAAAGGCTGCAGTAAATCTGACAGTACATAGACTTCCCACAAAGTCATACATCCACAAATTTCCCACTATATGCTGTAACCGTTGCGGCGGTTGTTTGCTGTGTGACTCACAGCCCAGCAAACCCTCAACAGACATACATCATCTCTGACAATACATCCCATGTAAAAGTACCTGCAATGTCAGGATGAAATCTGGAATATGAAGCAGCAAACACAAGCTACCTGATGAACTAGTGGATGTCGCCTACAGTCTGTGTGTAGATGCGCCTGTGTCGTATGTGACACGCCTCCAAGAACTGTGAGCCGTTCTTCGATGTGTAGACAGCCACAAAGCAGCACTCTGGGAGTGCCGATATCCTCAGCACCTGCAGTCGTAAGTCGAAACCCCAAATTTGCAGAGTCGGATCTGCACCCGCCAAGACCACGTAGTCGAAAATGGCCTGCGCAGAACTTTGTCAAAGCCGAACGGTGGCTGAGATGACCTCAGAATGAATTCTGAGAACACCATGCCCTTCGGGCTCTCCCACAGGATTTGGGGCGGTGTCTTCGCCTGTCGAATCTCACTTCAATATGAGCAGGTGACTCTGGCTACGACTCTGGCTACCTGCAAATGCAGCCCCGAGCCTCGATCTGAGCTCTGATACCAGTTGAAAGAGTACCAGCGGAAGTGCGACGCGAGAGAGAGTGCGAGAAGAAGAGCACGAAGATATGGTGAACTCGCTCTATTGTAATGTGTAGGGCATAGTGAGTTCTTATTAGGTTTTTACAAAAGAATATGTGTACATACCTAGCGGCCCGCCCACTTACATGGGCGACCACATTGGGCTTTATACCCCAACAAGCTGAGCGGGAACAACACATGCTATATAGCACAAACCATAGAAGACTATGAGGCACCTGTTATGCAAAAAACGGCACTGACAGAAATTCTGTACAAAATGACGAAATAGCCTGTGCAATACTGCCTGTAGTGGAAACGGAGGCCAAAATGAGCCCAAATAAAAATATGAGCAGACTATGCTCTACGAGCTTACCCAAAAAAAAATTCGACCTGTGAACGCTTGCCAAAGCTCACTGAGATCGGAGAAAGTGAGCAGGCATGTGCTGGAGCAGTTGGCGACTAAGCCCGAGAGGACGCAACTTGCTCTGTTATCAATCGTTGGAATTAGGGTTACAGAGAAACGCACACAGCTTGGAGAAGACAAAGGAAGCTCAAGGAACACAAAAGAGAGTGTGTTACTTAGTATGCAATGGAAAGATAGATAGCCCTAGAGTGATGGGCGAATATACAATGCTCGGGGGGAAAAACCTCTTAAAGAGGGGAAAAATGCCCCGGCGGTCCTAGTGTGTTCACACACATCACTACCACATGTATATGGTAACACCACCTTTAGAACCACTAGCAAGAAACAAGCTGCCTTTGGATATCTCGGGATAGTCACTTATTAAAAGCTCCCTATATCACGTGTGTTCAAGAGATAATTAATTATACCCCAATATACATAATAGAATTACAGTGTGGGTCTATTGAAAAAACCCCACCACCTCTAATGTATACATAAAAGTATACATTTTGAACTTTCAGTATTCCTCTACAGTTAACTCATGTGATATCCTACACATTCTAAAAAGTGACCGCCATGAGTTGGATATATGCCAAGATTGCTGATAGAAAGTGACTTTACAACCCAACTCATCAAGTCTAATCAAATTGCAAGTCAAACATGGCATGTGACAAACATTGTGAATGACAAATCTGACACCATTCAACAAAACCATAGTAATGTCACCCATGCCAACTATGTCACAAGCATAACAATCACCCAATGTGAAAAGATCAATAGTCTTTTCATAGCAAGTAAACTACTAATTATGTGGGGTCACATGAAGAGATGCACTTGATCCACAATTCACGTATGTGACACTTCAACACTGACAAGCAATTTGGTCGCCAACAAACTCTGTAAACATAGAGTTGTCTCTCGTGCATTATAGAACACATCCGTAGACTCATCTAGCAAATTAATGTTCTGTGTATCATCATAATCAGTGACCAAATTGATCTCTTTGATCTTCACTTAACTTTTGCTTATTTCATCTTTTTCTTCATTGTCACTACTTTTGCTTTTGCCTTTCTCATGTTTCCATGCATGATAGTCTTTCTTCATATGGTTGTACGGGTGCTATCATTTCATGCGAGCTGCTAAAACTGAGTGAGGGTAAGAATTCAAGTAGGTCTCAAGGATTTATAGTGATTATAAGCATTGTATGGGTAAGATATCTCAAAATGATCATGTGATAAAAAGGCTAGCTAACCTTGCTAATAGGATACTAAGTGAGGTAGCCATTTCAACTCATCAACTCATCAACTACTTGAGGTTTTACCATGTTATTAGATTGGTTGGAAAGAAAATTACTACTTGGCATGGGGCTTCTAGTATACAAATGATGAATTGTAAAAAGTTTGAAAAACTAGGTTTTCACAAATTTGGCAAATGGTCTTCTCTTAGCCCTAGGAGTACTCTTAGGCCATGTTTCAAACGTTGATGAATAAACATAAGAGGGAAGTGTCATTGAAGCTTTTTGAGGAGGATAGCCCAGATAATTTATTCTTTGGATATATATGTGTGTGTGTGTGTGTGTGTGTGTGTGTGTGTGTGTGTGTGTGTGTTCTAGAACCATATAGAATCTGACCGTTATTAGCTTCCCTTTAAAGACGTAAACATGACAATTTTTGTGAATTTTTAATCCTAACAATCCTATTAACTATTGCCATGCATATCAAAGGTATTGGATTAGAAATAATGGGAGGGACAATATGTATATTAGGTAGTGACATGCACGTGCATTTTTTTAAGTGCTTAAAAAGCTACTTTATTTAGGATACTTTTTGGTGAGTAAACACAAAAACATGATATATGTGATCTAGCTACATCTTGAGCATTGCATACCCAATGTACTTTCCTAAATGCATTGAAAAAATGACATCTTTACCAAACTACTCAAAAATTGATCCACACAGAAGGAGAATTTATCTTGGATTTACATGAAATGCTGCGTGCTTTTGCTTCAAAGTAGTTGCTTGTACTTAATGCTTACATGATAGAGACATTCCACTTGATAATAGTGATTTAAATTGATCTTATGGCTTGTGAGTGCTTAAAAATATCTCAAAGTTTCTCATTAGATTGACAATTATCTCAATTTCTTAAATTTGGCTTTTATCTAACAAGGTTGGCCTCCTATAGTTTTGTAACATTGTATCTTTCAATTACAAGTATAAGTGCTTATTATAATGTATACAGATCAACATTCACAAACCACTAACCCTTGGGATTGGTTCTACAACGTTAAAACTTGGATTCTCTTCGCTGTGTGTGTGTGTGTGTGTGTGTGTGTGTGTGTGTGTGTGTGTGTGTGTGTGTGTGTGTGTGTGTGTGTGTGTGTGAGAGAGAGAGAGAGAGAGAGAGAGAGAGAGAGAGAGAGGTCCCTTGACTAGCAGGTCATGAGTTGGAGACTCTTGATAGGTCTTTGAGGTTATAGGGGTTGATTTGATGACATTAAGCCTCGCTTTGAATGCTCAAAATGTGAGACCTTGAAACACAAATCCACATGAAAACTTGCACCCTTCCAAAGGTCCTCCCTCCAAGTTTTTTTATTTTTAGATTTACTACTCACCAAAAGCTGACATTGAAAAGTGGGAAAGGGGAACACACCTAGCACACAATCAAAATGCCTCTCTATAGCCCAAGGTTTCCACATCACCCCAATCCACTAGAAAACACAATCACAACACCACAATTCTACAAGCAAACCACCATTTGCACACAACTCAACGTACACACTAGCTGCAACACCACAAATAAACCCACTCACGTCCCAACTCAATTCACAACCTTCCACACACACAATACCTCTCTCTTTCTCTCTTTGCACAACATGGCCTTTGGGGGGAGGGGGTCAACCTACCAAGACACGCCTGAAAACACGCGTACACAAGAATAAAAGAGAAGGGGAAAGGGGGAATTGACACAAAAAATACAGCAATGATGGTTCCACTGTGCTCAAAACGATGTTACCATATACAGATGTGTGTGAACACACTAGGACCGTCGGGGCATTTCGACCTCCATTTCCACTACATCCAGGTCTATACTTGCAATTTTGTCATTTTGTGTAGAATGTCTGTCAGTGCCAATTACTGCGTAACAATAGGTCCCATACACTCTACTATGGGTTGTGCTATATAGCACATGCTAGTCTCACTGAGTTTCTCCTCATTTTGGGCAATTTTCACATTAGGTGTAGGCATTTTCCATGGCTGACAACAACACAGATGTGTTCAAGGTGTTTACTGTTGAGGACGGATTAGATGGGGACAATTACCCTATGTGGGATTACATGATGCAACATGTACTTGTATCAAAATGAGTTTGGAACATTGTGCAGGGCATTGATGTACGTCCTCGTACTGTGGATGCAGGCAATGTTGAGGATGTTCTAGGTATTGCTGCCAATGTTGTTGCTATTAGAGCTGTTTTGCCTACGGCTAAGCAGGCTTGTTGGGATGTAAGAGACGTGCAGGCTCATGCATTGATTGCATTTTCTGTGAAGCACACTATCACTCCTCATATTCGTTCAGCAAAATCTGCAAAATAGGCTTGGGATATTCTAGCAGGTCTTTATGCAAGCCGCAATGAGGCTAAAATTGCTTTGGTGCGTAAAGAGATAGAATCAAAGATTATGCATGAGAAAGATGAAATGGACACTTTCCTTGTTGGTGTCAAGGATGTTAATGAGCAACTAATTTCTGCAAGAGAAGTCATTTTCAACAATTCACTTGTGCAGACTGTTCTTGATGCTTTGCCAGATTCTTACCACACATTTGCTAGTACTTGGAGACTTATGACCCAAGGAAATCCCGAAGTTGTCAAGTTTGATGCATTACGCACATTACTGTTGCAATTCAGAAAAAACAAGACTAGCCAAGGTGTTGTTGAACAGGCTTTTATTGCAGGTCAAAGAAAAGGTGGAAACAATAATGTAACCAATTCTTATGGTTCTGCTACGAGTGGCAAAACTTCTGTTCCTAATGCTTCTGCTGGCAACACTTCGTTTGGCAATTCTAGTGATAAGGGCAAAAAGAAGATGTGTTGCCATTATTGTAAAGCTAATGATCACTTGATCAAGTAGTGTCCAAAATTGAAGGCAAAGAAGAAAGAGGTTGGATCCACTACTGGGTCCAATTAAAGTGTAGCGATTGTCGAGTCTTCTATCAAAGAAGATTGTGATGCTGATGTTGATGCAGAATGGGCATTTAGTGCAGAGTGCACTTATGATCCTATTGTCCATGATGCATGTATGTCAGTTGTTGTAGATTCACATGTGTGGTATTTTGACAATGGTGCTACAAAGCACATTACCTCACATCGTGATTTGTTTACCTCTATTGAGTTTGTCCCTCATGGGAATTGAAGGGGATCGGGGAGCACCACAGACGGAGAGTGAGAGAGAGAAGGAGACACACGACACACAGATATGGGTGGGGAAACTCAAAGAGTGAGCAGCCCCCTATACACTTATGCTATGTATAAGGTATACAAGTCAGTGGGCGCTCAGACTCTGGGCGGCCGGGCAAGGCACAGACGCCTATACCCCAACAACCTCCCACTTAAAGGCGACTGTGCCTTTAAGCAAGGGAACCTAGTCTAAAGACTACAAAAGGTGAGAGAAAACCGCTCTCAATCGATGCCCATTGGCTGGCTGTGATCGTGTGTATCCGGCTGTCCTACTCCCGTGTAAGTCCGTACACCACCAGACGTACCACACACGTACTGCAAGTATGTACGCAATACCTGCATATCTCCCTCGTGCACTATGCCATCATCAGTCAACAAACGACTGGCAACCCCAACTGCAAATGCTCCCACTGCAGCTGCGATATCCGGTCTCAAGATCAACATCTCATACATGAGACCACCGAATGCCGATGCAATGCTAGAGGGCCTTGCTAGCTCTACGGAGCATGCATCAACATATATATCCTTGGCAATAGGCATCTTTGAACTACAAGGCGTGTCAGCCACATGCATCTCCTGACTGTCCACAAAAGACGCATCAACCTGTCGTGCAGCCTCAGAGCAAACCAGCTGCTCTAGGTGTCTGCTGGAAGACATATCCTGCACAACTATATCCCCATGCTCACTGTCGAGCATAGAAAGGAATGATTGCATAATCGCTGACGTCTCAGCCTCCTCTGCAACCATCCACTGCAAACATGACCGCTCAATCTGTTGTGACTCACTAGAGCTCTCATGCTCTAACTCTGTATGCATAGACTCTTGCACAACGTCCTCCTGTCGTGACTCACTAGAGCAAGACCTCTCTACCTGTCTATCCTGCATATAAGTATCTCGCACAACTGACTCTCTACTTTGCTCAATCACTAGCAAAGCATGCATGTCTGACTCTGTCACCTCTCTGTGTGACTGCTCAAGTCGTGCCCCAACTGTGTGCACAACGAGCTCACTACTCTACACTCCATGCAAAGTACCCTGCAACCCATGAGCAAAAGAGACTCGCCTGCTCTCTCACTCTCTACCTGGCTGCATGATCACAGAGACAACACCGTCTCTCTCGTGATCCACATGCAATGGGTAACCTGTACCACTCCTGGCACCTCTCGCAATCACTAGCGAACCCAAATGCATCACAAAATCTTACTCTCGTAGCGAAATCTGACATCCACTATCCCGTAACTATCTAACTGAGATCAAATCCCGTCTCAGATCTGGCACATAACGCACATGACGCAGGGTAAATCTCATACCACTGGGCAAGGACAAACATACGTCTCCTGCACCCTCAATGTCATACACAACACCATCAGCCATGTGCACACAACCAAGTCTCCCACTAGAAAACGTGCTAAACGACTCACGATGCGACGTGACATGAAAAGTAGCATCTGAATCTAGTAACCAATGTGCAATCCGATATGCAATCCGTAGACATAAGATCGTCTGAAGACAAGCTAGATGTAAATGTGACATCGCCGTCACAAGCATACTCAGTAACCACCGTACTGATCTCACTAGCATCTGTCATGCCCAAATCTGCATCACGCATCTGTCGCCTCCGTTGTCTTAAACGCCTGAAACAACGACGCCTAATGTGCCCTCTATGTCCACAATGCCAACATGTCAAGTCTTTATGCCGTCGAGACTTGCGTGTGGGATCAATCTCTCCCATGGACATAGAAGTCGGACTAGACTCCCCTGTAGACATGGATGTCGCGTACATAGCATGTAAACTCTGCCATAAAGCATGAGTTGTAGTCTCCCTCGAGACCTGCCAGTAAACAGACTCAACCAGATGCAAACAAATCGTAGACATGGCTAACTCATCAAGATCCTGCCAATCATCATCACGCATAGACTTGGGCTTCGCCGATAAACCACACAAGGGTTTATCCTGCCCCAAATCTGCCAATGCAACAAGCATATGTTCCTTTCAAGCAACAAAATCTACACCATCAAACCGTGTCAGACCATAACGCTGGAAGTCAAATGAAAAATCACCCATAATGCTCGCAAAAGAGCAACCAACAATGAGTAGCAAATTTCAACCAAATCAGCCCTAAACTGGCTCGAATCGCATCAACATAAGTCTGCAAATATGGCTGTAAAATATGGCTGCAAATCAGCCCCAAAACAGCCCCAAAATTCAGCTCTTAAATAGCTGCATAAACAAGTCACAAACGTGTCCCAGATCAGCCTACAACTGAGCCATACATGGACACCTGCAAAGAGGAAACAATGGCTGAAAATTCAACGCCCAAATAAGCCCTCAAACCTGCCTGTAAACTTGTAAACCTGTAGCTAAAACCTGCTGAAAAACCTCAAGCCATTAGTGCTCGAATCTGGCTACCTAGCTCGTAGCCACACAAGCATACATCACAATATTCACTCCTGTGAGTGTGCCAAGATAACTGTACGCCTGTCAAACCCGTGAGCTAATCACCAAGCCCACACTGTGCGGTATCGATGCATACACACGCACAAATCTCCCACCTACAGAGAACACCGCACGCAAATGCTGAGCGCAGCCCGCAATCTCTACCTAGATCGCATAAATGATACGCATAAAACTCCTAGGAAAATTTCGTTAGAGTTTCGTCAGTAAAACGGCCACAAAACCAGTAACCAAACTGACTGCACGCTCAAAACCATGAGCAACCAAAGCTCATTAAACCGCACTTCAAATGCATGCACCAATCTCCACACTTTGCATACATCATTGCAAACACCTGCAAATCTAGTACACAAATATCTGTTCTACCTGTGACTACCAGAAAACATGCTCAAGGCATACATTGCCGAGCTCAAAATGCAATCACATTAGTCTCCCTAAGCATCAAACCACATAAGGCATACATCGTATCCTCCCACCTGTGAGGAAACTTGCAGCAAATATCACTCTCACATCTAAGAGCAAACCATGTGTGGAATCCTCGACACACAATAAACAACTGCTGCTGCTGCTGCAGAAAATTCAACGTTCAGAATTTTAAAATTCTGATATAACGAGCGCGTCCGGAGCGTGCCAAAACCCCAAGGTAGACTCTTGGATCACATGTATCCGAGTCCGGGTGTGAAAGCTATGCCAAAAACCTCCGTATCGACCCAAAAACGCAGCATAAACTGCCAAAAGAGGGCTGAAAAATGCAGCTCCTCAACCGTAGCTCGAATGAAGTTTTTGATGGCTCGAATGGCTTCGAAAAGGGGGTAAACCGCCAAGACTCTTGGTGGAAGCGCTCTCGGAAAGCTGAATTTGCCGATGCCGAAGTCGAAACCCTGTTTGCACTCTTGAAAGTGCGCGCGCGGACGCGATTTCGGAAATGAAACTGCCTCTCCGCTGTCGTCGTGACTGTGCACACACGCGCTCCCTCCGCACCTACGCTCTGATACCAATTGAAGGGGATCGGGGAGCACCACAGACGGAGAGTGAGAGAGAGAAGGAGACACACGACACACAGATATGGGTGGGGAGACTCAAAGAGTGAGCAGCCCCCTATACACTTATGCTATGTATAAGGTATACAAGTCAGTGGGCGCCCAAACTCTGGGCGGCCGGGCAAGGCACAGACGCCTATACCCCAACAAGAATACGGTGACTTGTGCCAAGAATGTCTCTTACCATGTTCAAGGACTTGGAAAGAGTGTGCTTACTGCTACAAATGGCAGTTCTTTCACACTTTTTGATGCATTGTATGTACCTGGGATAAAAAAGAATCTTTTGTCTGCATCTCCACTTGCTAGACTTGGTCTTGTAGTCAAATTTGTAGACGACAAATGTATAGTTCATGATCTCTTGGTGATGAAATTGTTGCATCTGGCCTTTTGTGTCGTGGGATGTATAAGCTCACTTTGTATGACAAGTGTGGACAAAATTTTGCTAATGCAGCTGCAGATTCAAGGGCTGTTTCAGATGCAAAATTGTGGCATGCACGTTTTGGGCATTTGAATTTTGCCAGTTTGCCGCGTTTGCTGAAATCTGATACGTTGCTTCTTTGCCGCTTCTTGAAGCACCTGTCAAACATGTTTGTGAAGGCTATATTTTGGGTAAAATGTAGCATGCTAGGTTTCTAAAGAATGGGTCAGTTCGTGCTACATGCAGATTGCAACTTGTGCATAGTGTTTGTGAGACTATGCAAACTCCGTCCTTGGGAAATTACTTGTACTTCGTGACTTTCATTGATGACTACTCTAGGCATGCATGGGTATATCCGTTGAAAGCTAAGTCTGAAGTGTTTATGTGCTTCTAGCAATTTCATGCTATGGATGAAAATGTCTCAAAATATACTATGGGCACCCTCTATTTCGATTGAGGGGGGGGGGAGTATATGTCTCATGAATTTAATGCATTTTTGGCTGGTCGTGGCATAAGACACCAGTGTATAGTGCCGTATACACCTCAACAAAATGGTGTTTCTGAGAGGAAAAACAGGTCTCTTATAGAAATGGCACGATGTATGGTCAAGAGTTAAGCTTTACCACATTCGTTTCGGCTTGAGGCTATCATGTGTGCCACTTATGTACTCAACAGGTGTCCTATGAAAGCGTGGCAGTCTATGACTCCATATGAAGCATGGCATGATAGAAAGCCATGTATTGAGCATATGCGTGTTTTTGGTTGTTTGGATTATGGTAAGGTTACATGTTGAACCATCTGCAAACAAAGCATATTTTGGTCTCACGTGATGTTGTGTTTGTGGAAGATTCTGTTCAGCCTTTGTTGTAATGTACTAGATATAGTAATGTAAGCTCACAGGACATTTATGACAGTTTATTGCCTCTTTTTAGTGGTGGAATTTTGAATGTAAATTCAAATGAGGCAAATGTACAGCCTATGGGGGTTTCTGAAAATGTTACAGATCAGCCTATTATTGATGCAGATGTACATGATGTACTTGATGAGGAAAGGGTTGAAAATGATCAGGCTAGAGGTATGCCAAAATGGAAATGTACAGCCTATGGGGGTTTCTGAAAATGTTACAGATCATCCTATTACTGATGCAGATGTACATGATGTACTTGATGAGGAAAGGGCTGAAAATTATGAGGCTCGAGGTATGCCAAAATGAAAATGTACAGCATCTGGGGGTTTCTGAAAATGTTACAGATCAGCCTATTACTGTTGCAGATGTACATGATGTACTTAATGAGGAAAGGGCTGAAAATGAGCAGGCTAGAGGTATGCCAAAATGGTTGGTGCACACTTTGCATGACAATAAATTGGATGCACCTTTGTCTAGTCGTACTCGTTCAGGTTCTCACCATGCCTCTTATGCATCAGATTGTTATGCTTTGGCTGTGTCTAGCCTATGTGATATAGAGGAACCCCTATCTTTTGATGAAGCACAAAATTCAAAAAATTGGATGGCTGCCATGCAATCAGAATATGATGCACTTATAGAAAATGACACATGGACATTATGTGATTTGCCTCTTGGCAAAAAGGCCATTGGTACAAAGTGGGTTTACAAGTTGAAATGCAAGCAGGATGGTGAGGTTGATCGCCATAAGGCTCAACTTGTTGCAAAGTGCTATGTGCAACAAAAAGGCATTGATTATGAAGAAACTTTTGCTCCCACTTGTCATATGACTACTGTACATTTTCTATGTGAATTGGTAGCTCATTTTGGTTGGGATGTACATCAATCAGACATTGTTACTGCTTTCTTGAATGGTGACATTTTTGACCAAGTCTATGTAATGCAGCCTCACGGTTTTGTCAAGAAAGGACAAGAGGACAAAGTGTGCAGATGTAAGAAGGCTTTGTATGGGTTGAAGCAATATCCTCGTGCTTGGTATGAGAAAGTTGACAGTCATTTGTCAAACAAGGCTTTTGTAACAGTCCAATAGAAAGCACATTGTACGTCAAGCGTGTGGGCAATGTACTTCTCATTGTTGTTCTTTATGTGGATGTTTTGCTGATCACTGGTCCCAATGAGGCACATATTGTTGAATTTAAGGCTGATTTGAATGCTACTTTCAAGATGAAATATTTGGGTGCTATTGTATCATTACTTGGGCGTACAGTTTAAGTAGTGTGATGGTGGTATTGCCTTGTGTCAGAACAGTTACATAGAGACATTTCTATGTGAATTTGGACTTGAGGATTGCAAACCTATTGCCACTCCCATGGAAACAGGTTTGAAGTTGAGTCTTCATGATGTTGGTGATCTTGTTGATGTCACTCTTTACCAACTGTTGTTGGCTACCTCATTTATGTATGCAGCATGAGGCGGGATATTCAGTTTGCAGTCTCACAGGTTTATGCATAGCCCAAGGTCTAAGCATTGGCAGGCAGTCAAGAGGATTTTTCGCTACTTGAGTGGCACTTTGCATCTTGGCTTCTTTTATCCCAAGGGGGGATCATTGCCACCAGCTTTACATGCTTTTTTGGACCCAGATTGGGCTGGTTGTTATTACACGTGAGTGTCATAACAACCAAGTGGTTTTTGTGACACGTGAGTGTCCACAAGTGGTTTTTGTGACACGTGAGTGTCCACAAGTGGTTTTTGTTTCATGCTTGGCAGTTCATGTATTTCATGGTTGAGAAAGAAGCAATCTACTGTGGCCACTTCCAGTTGTGAGGCTAAGTACAGGGCAGTCTTCATAGCTACGGTTGAGTGTGTATGGCTCAGATGCCTGATTTGGGTGTTGGACAAGACATTGCCAACATCATCTACACTGACGGTCAAAGCGCATTGGTAGTTGCGAGGAACCCAATTTTTCATGCTCACACAAAGCACATTGAGGTGCATTACCACTGTGTCAGGGAGAGGCTCTCAGCAAGAGACATCAACTTGGCTTATGTGCCAACACAGGACAACCTTGCAGATCTTTTTACAAAGGCATTGTCTCATGAGAAGTTTGAAGCTTTTCGCAAAGCTTTGGGCTTGCTTCCCTTTGTGGGCTGATCTTGCCCTCAGGGCATGGCACTTCCCTTTACTCTTCCTGCTAGCCCTCGTTCATCGCATCACTCCTCGGGGGATTTTTTACCATATTCATGTGGTAGTGATGTGTGTGAACACACTCAGACCATCGGGGCATTTTTTTCGTCTTTAGGAGGTTTTTTCCCCCGTGCATTGTATATACGCCCATCACTCTAGGGCTATCTATCTTTCCATTGCTCTCTCTCTCTCTCTCTCTCTCTCTCTCTCTCTCTCTCTCTCTCTCTCTCTCTCTCTCTCTCTCTCTCTCTCTCTCTCTCTCTCTCTCTCTCTCTCTCTCTCTCACACACACACACACACACACACACACAGAGTCCTGCATGGGAAACCCATCTTGGCCCCACCATGGTTGTCATGACAGCGTGAAAATGGCCAAAGGACACCACCCCTTCATATGAAAAATTGGGTCTTTATGGCCACGTGTGAACTACCTCCACAATTGCCACATCATCACCAAGTTTGCACCCTCGACGATTGTCAATTTGCCACCGAACACCAGCATGCGCCAAACACCGCCACTGACTGCCGCAAAAGCACTAGGGGAGTTGCCCACGGGTAAAGACCATAACCACATTCCCCTTTGATGTCCTCAAGTGGTGGGCCAATGCAGGCTTTATAACCCATGTTGTAGGGCCCAAACACCGCATGTGGGATATCCAATGATGCCACGTGGCAGCCATATAGTCCCTGGCCCTCCAAGCCCCTCAAAAACCTTCATAAAAAAGCTCATAAAATCTTTTTATTTCCCTACTTTGACCTTCTGCCATCTGATGCTCAAGGCTCCAATGACCAAACTACCAAGCCTCCTCAAAGCCTGCATATCAAACTTCAACTTCACCCGTGTGCTCCACACTTTGATTATCTGATGACCTCAAATCAAGTGCCCCAAAATGAGAAAGAATTGCCAGATTCCCTGCGACCACCCCCAACTACCAACTTCAAAATGCTATAGCTTTGCATTTGTAGCTCCGATTGAGGAGCCGTCTAGATCGACTCCTAGAGCACTTCAAACACTTCATTCTAGAGCCTCAACCCAACACTTGGAGCACCTGGACCCGTGATCCCATCTAGTCCATTTTGGAGCCCTTTTGGCCTAAGAAACCACATCAAACATAAATTTCTGCTGCCACTTGCCTTCCCATGCCCTTTTTACCTACTTTAGCCCTTCATCCCACACCTATCACCATCCATAACACTGCACAACACACCTCCCATTATCAACCAACTTTGGTTGTACCATCATTGCCCACCCCCTGTTGAAAATTCATGTTCAACATGGACTTGCTTATTGAATGTGAAAACTGCAACACTCTGCTAACACTCAAGAAAACAGACAAAAAGCATAGCCATAGGTATAAGATATATACAAGGCTTCATCTCGCCTACACTCTGTCCTTCTTAGGTAGGTTGCCCAACCCCTCTGCATCACTTGCCATTATCCACCTAGATTGAAGACATAACCTGGACCGTAGCCATCCATCTGCAGCAACTCTAAGTAGAATTGCACCCATCCTGCTTCAAATAGAGCACTACTATGCTCATCACCCTTCTCAATCTACATATCAATGCACATACCTGACCCCCCTTACAACCATGTAAAGTGGAGATCTCCTCCATGAACTCTTGTAACTAGCGGATAGCCCACTTCATAATTGTAGCCCCACAAGCATATCCATCAACAGTGAAGCACATACCTCTTCCTTGACCTTTGCCACGGCCATAGCCCGCTCTTCCTCTTCATGCACCACCAAACATGCATACTCATTGACCATGGTCTCTCTTATCAGCACCAGCTCCCCCTTGCATCCCATACCTATAGTAGCTTCAACCACTTCCTCTTCCAAGAAAATAGAGCCATATGGCTCCACTGACTCCTCTTGCAAGCCACCTTCTTCAACCTGTCCTTCTTCCATAACCACAGAAGATCTCTCTTTCTTGGTGAAGCTTCATACCTGTTGCAACACCATAGCACATTCCACAGCTACTCTGACAAGCATCATCATTAGCATGGTGTTGCATAGCTCCTTTAACTACATTCCCTCTTCCACAAGCTTAGGTATTCTTACCTGCTCTTCATTTATATTTCCAACCAGCATCTCTTCATGCCTATAACAAGATCGTTGTACCCTTACCAACTCAAGCTCTTCGGGGTCCATCTACTCACCAAAGGATGTGATCTCATCCTCCAAGCTTTCCTCTTTGCTTGTGTCCCAAAATCCCGAACTCATACTCTCATCATCATCACCATAGGTGGACTCCATATGTGAATCCTTGCATCCACTAGTTGCTCCACAAATGCCTTGACCACTATCTTGGCTCTGCCTAATTTCTTCATCCAGCTCCAGGCCTTTGGCACCTATAGCTTGGCCACAATTTGCTACCTCCTTGCGCAAACACTCCATAAGAACATGCTTTACCTCTTTAGGCTACACTTGAACTTTGGCATCGACTACCTCCTCTGCATACAGGTTTCATTCGACAAAAGTCTTATCCTCATTGATAAGCTCATTTACCACTCACATAAGCATCTCACAAAGAGAACTTTGAAGGATCATGATTCACCATTGGCCTTACCACAACAGGCTCTGCACTTTGCGCACTTGGAACCCCCCTTGGTCATTTCATCGAACAACTGTTGCTGCAACATGCACATAATATGCAGGCTTATGTTGGAATTAGGGTTGCAAGAAAACACACACAGTTTGGAGAAGACAAAGGAAGATCAAGGCACACAACAGAGAGTGTTTTACTTAGTGTGCAATGGAAGCATGAGCTACCAAGCATGAAACAAAACCACTTGTGGACACTCATGTGTCAGAACAACCAGCCCAATCTGAGTCCAAAAAAGCATGCAAATATGGCAACAATGATTCTCCCTTGGGATAAAACAAGCCAAGATGTAAAGTGCCACTCAAGTAGCAAAAAATCCTCTTGACAACCTGCCAATGCTTAGACCCTGGCTATGCATAAATCTGTTGACCTGTGAGACTGCAAACTGAATATCCACCCTCGTGTTGCATACATAAATGAGGCATCCAATGGCATTCTGGTAAAGAGTGATATCTACAAGATCACCAGCATTATGAAGACTCAATTTTAAACCTATTTCCATGGGAGTGGCAATAGGTTTGCAATCCTCAAGTCCAAACTTACATAGCTATTTCTCTATGTAACTTTTCTGACACATGGCAATACCACAATCACACTGCTTAAATTGTATACCCAAGTAATGATGTAACAACCCCAAATCTTTCATCTTGAAAGTAGCATTCAAATCAGCCTTTAATTCAGCAATATGTCTCTCATTTGGTCTAGTGATATCTACTTAAAGAACTACAATGAGAAGTACATCACTCTCATGCTTTACAATACAATATGCTTTTTGTTGGACTATTACAAAAGCCTGGTTTGACCAAATGAGTGTCAGCCTTCTCATACCAAGCACGAGGAGATTTCTTGAACCCATACAAGGCTTTGTTACATTTGCAGACTTTTTCCACTTGTCCTTTCTGAATAAAATCGTCAGGAGGCTGCGTTACATAAACTTCCTCAAATACGTCACCATCCAAGAAAGCAGTAACAATGTATGATTGATGTACACCCCAACCAAAATGAGCTACCAATGCACATAGAAAACCTAAAGTAGTCATAGGACAAGTGGGAGCAAAAGTCTCTTCATAATCTATGCGTTTTTGTTGTGCATAACCCTTTGCAACAAGTGGCGATCAATCTCACCATCCGGCTTGCATTTCAACTTGTAAACCCACTTTGTACTAATGTCCTCTTTGCAAGGACACAAATCACATAAAGTCCATGTGTTATTTCCTAAGAGTGAATCATATTCTGATTGCGTGGCAGCCATCCAATTTTTTGAATTTCGTGCTTCATCAAAAGACAGAGGTTCCTCGACATCATGTAAGCTAGACATGTTGGAATTAGGGTTGCAAGAAAACACACACAGTTTGGAGAAGACAAAGGAATCTCAAGGCACACAATAGAGAGTGTATTACTTAGTGTGCAATGGAAAGATAAGTTAGCTCTAGAGTGATGGGCGTATATATATTGCACGGGGGAAAAACCTCCTAGAGAGGGAAAAAATGCCCCGGCGGTCCTAATCCCCCCTAGAGTGATGCAGTGAACGAGACATGGCACATAGAGTAAAGGGAAGTGCCATGCCAAGAGCACATGACCAGTCTACAAAGGAGAGTAAGCCCAAAGCTTTGAGGAAAGCTTCAAACTTCTCAGGAGTAAATACCTTTGTGAAAAGATTTGCAAGGTTGTCCTATGTTGGCACATAAGCCAAGCTGATCTATCCTGATGAGAGCCTCTCCCTAACATAGTGGTAATGCACCTCAATGTGCTTTATGCGAGCATGAAAAACTAGGTTCCTCGCAACTGCCAATGCACTTTGACTTTCAGTGTAGATAGTGTTGGCAGTGTCTTATCGAACACCCAAATCAGCCATAAGGTGTCTGAGCCATACACACTCAATCGTAGCTGTGAAGACTGCCATGTACTCGGCCTCACAATTGGAAGTGGCCACAGTAGGGTTCTTCTTGCTCGACAATGATATACATGAACTGCCAAGCATGAAACAAAAACCACTTGTTGACACTCGTGTTTCAAAACAACCAACACAATCTGAGTCTGAAAAATCATGTAAGTCTAGTGGAAATGATCCCCCCTTGGGATAAAACAAGCCAAGATGTAAAGTGCCACTCAAGTAGCAAAAAATCCTCTTGACAGTCTGCCAATGCTTAGACCCTGTTTTATGCATAAATCTATTGACTTATGAGACTGCAAACTAAATATCCATCCTCGTGTTGCATACATAAATGAGGCATCCAACAACAGTTTGGTAAAGAGTGACATCTTTAGGATCACCAGCATCATGAAGACTCAATTTCAAACATGTTTCCATGGGAGCGGCAATAGGTTCACAATCCTCAAGTCCAAACTTGCATAGCAATGTCTTTATGTAGCTATTTTGACACAAGGCAATACCACCATCGCACTGCTTAAACTTATACCCAAGTAATGATGCAACAGCCCCAAATCTTTCATCTTGAAAGTACCATTCAAATAAGCCTTAAATTCAACAATATGTCTCTCATTTGGTCGAGTGATCAGCAAATCATCCACATAAAGAACCACAATGACAAGTAGATCACCCTCACGCTTTACATACAATGTGCTTTCTATTGGATTGTACAAAAGCCTTGTTTGACCAAATGAGTGTCAGCCTTCTCATACCAAGCACGAGGAGCCCATACAAGACTTTGTTAAGTTTGCACAATTCTTTTCTCTTGTCCTTTCTTGACAAAACCGTGAGGTTGCGTTACATTTACTTTCTCAAATATGTCACCATTCAAGAAAGCTGTAACAATGTTAGATTGATGTACATCCCAAACAAAATGAGATACCAATCCACAAAGAAAACGTACAGTAGTCATACGACAAGTGGGAGCAAAAGTCTCTTCATAATCTATGCCTTTCTGTTGTGCATAACCCTTTGCAACAAGTCAAACATTATAACGATCAATCTCACCATCTGGCTTGCATTTCAACTTGTAAACCCACTTTGTACCAATGGCCTTTTTTCTAGGACGAAAATCACATAAAGTCCAAGTGTCATTTTCTATAAGTGCATCATATTCTGATTGCATGGCAACCATCCAATTTTCTACATTCTGTGCTTTATTTAAAGACAGGGGTTCCTCAACATCAAGTAAGCTAGACACAGCCAAAGCATAACAATGTAATGCATAAGATGCATGGCGAGAGCCAAAGCATAACAATGTAATGCATAAGATGCATGGCGACTAGACAAAGATGCATCCAATTTACTATCACGCAATGTATGCACTAGCCATTTTGGCATACCTCTAGCTTGCTCATTTTGAGCCCTTTCCTCATCAAGTACATCATGTACATCTGCATCAATAATAGGCTGATATGTAACATTTTCAAAAACCCCGATAGGCTGCACATTTGCCTCATCGAAATTTACATTCAAACTTCTACCACTGAAAAGAGGCAACAAAGTGTCAAAAATGTCCTATGAGCTTACATTATTGTCTCTATTACATGACAACAAGGGTTGAACAGAATCTTCCACAAACATAACATCTTGTGAAACTAGAATACGCTTTGTTTGTGGATGATACAACCTATAGCCTTTGCTTTCAACACTATATGGCAACAGAAATACATTTGATAGCCTTATCATCCAATTTTTTACGATGTGTTTGTGGCACCAAAGCATATGCCAAACAGCCAAAAACACGCATGTGCTCAATAGAAGGATTTCTATCATGCCATGCTTCATATGGAGTCATAGACTGCAAAGCTTTTGTAGGATTCTTGGCTATGGAATGCAAATCTAAGCAAGAGACAAGCTCCAAGCATGATCATCATCTTCTCCATCTTCATTACTATGCTAAGCTATGCTCTAAGAATGATGATATGTGAGAAGAATACTTCTTTCTCATTCGCTACATCTTCTTCCTCTTCATTTTCCTTACTCCCTGCTAGCTCTCTCCATCTTTGAAGGTGTTGTAGGTCTTGGGATTGAGACCGGGGATGAGTTCTTGTCTATTGCAAGTAAGTTAATTGTTGTTTTGAGCATAATATTGGTGATGGCATCAAAAAGGTCTTAAGGAACACAAAGATTCCATTGTATCAAGTCTCTCTTTATGGGAGAACATATAATACAAAAGCCTTTTGGAGGGGGGAACCAGCTCCAAGTAAATCCAGTCTCCACTGTTGTCAATTTCTCTCTTTCTATCTCTTTACAAGTATCGTTCATGGCAAGCTAGCTCAATGTAATGTTTGCGTTTCTATCTTCAATCAAGATCTCTCTCTCTCTCTCTCTCTCTCTCTCTCTCTCTCTCTCTCTCTCTCTCTCTCTCTCTCTCTCTCTCTCTCTCTCTCTCTCTCTCTCTCTCTCTCTCTCTCTCTCTCTCTCTCTCTTTCTCTCTTTCTCTTCCTTCAGTAGGAATTCTCTTAATGAAATGCTTACTACTATCACTTTAATTCCACTAGAATCAATGTTATTAGACTAATTCAATTACAAGTCATTTACTGCCTAGCCCTCCAAGCCCCTCAAAAACCTTGATAAAAAAGCTCATTAAATCTTTTTTTTCTCCCCAGTTTATCCTTCTTCCATCTAATGTTCAAGGCTCCAATGACCAAGCCGTCAAAGCCTCCTCAAAACCTGTATATTGGACTTTAATTTCACTCATGTTCTCTACACTTTGACTATCCAATGACCTCGAAATGAGTGTCTCAAAATGGGAAAGAACTGCCACATTACCTCGACCATCGCTAACTGCCAACTTCAAACTACCATATCTTTGCACTCGTAGCTCCATTTGAGGAGCCGTCTGGACTGGCTTCTAGAGAAATTTGAACACTATATTCCAAATCCTCAACCAAGCACTGGAACACATGGACCCGTGATCCCATCTAGCCCATTTTGGAGCCCTTTTGGCCCAAGAAACGACATCAAACATACATTTCCGTTGTCACTTGCCTGTCGAGGCCCTTTGTACATTATTTAGCCCTTTATCCTACACCTCTCAACATCCATAGCACTATACATCACACTTCCCATCATCAACCAACTTTGGTTGTACCAACGTAGGTTGCTAGCTCTGTGGATTTTAACCAAGGTTGCAACCAACGAGTATCACAGAACTCTATTGTTAACGATTTGATCAACATGAGGAGTGATTCTTTTGTGTGAACATGGGTAGGTGCATACACATAGCAAAACCCCCCTCATTTCTACCGTAGTTGGTTCAGTGATATGATGATGTGTAATTTACAACTCTACTCTACGTTCATTTTTCATCATCTTGCGCTTTGGACCTAGCAATGCTAATTAGTTAGCAACGCTAGTATGGATGCTGACCTCAAGATGGACTTTGTCTTGAATTTTTTTTAATCTCACAGGCCCTTCCCAACTTGCATTTCCAAACACAGCTGGATAGGCTTGGTGAAGACCAATTAAAAATCATCTCACTCACCCTTTCCAACCTGCATTTCCAAATGCAAGTTGGAAGGGCTTGGTGATGAAAAAAAATGTATCTTTCTCATGTACAGGGCCCTATGCTTCTTCTCTATTTCTAGCATGGCCAAAAAAAATTGTCTTAGCTTGCTGCAAGGATGACTCTACCTTTGACTCTAGTTCTTCCTGCTCTCTCTATGCATGAAGCTACACATTGAACTGCTTATAATTCTTCTAATCTAGCTAAACAAGCTTGCTCTTGTAATAAAAGCTCCAATGCGAAGCAAATAAATATATTGGTAAAGTCACCACATCCAATAATAACTCTAATAGACTTGAAACAAAGAGCTTAAGACACAATCTTATACTTGCTCCTATGTAGAAGCTTCATGAAGAAAAGTTCCAACAAGACGCCTTATCTGCTCTATAGCGCCAAGTGGCTTGGTCTACACGCAATCACAACATCCTATGATTGGGTAGAACATGGGAGATTCTTCACATTTGGTCTTGCTTTATTCGAGAGCTACTCATGACATTGCTACAATAACATTCGTTATGTTTTCCATCACCAGTCCCTTCCAGCTTGCATTTTGAAACGTGCGTTGGGAAGGGCCCATGGAAACCAAACTTTGATAACCTTCATTTCAATTTTTATTGGCACAAAGAGGGCCAACCATGGAAGTGTTAGTTGGGCACAAAAAGATTGAGGGACTAAGAGGAGAGTCTCTCAGGGATAGGTGCTCATGCAATAGCATGGATGGATAAGGTAGCATTGATGATCTCATGACAATGATGGGGCAAAGGAGTTTAATTTCTTAGGGCATTGTTGCGATCAAGAAGAGGAAAAATGACACGTTTTGTTTGCGATTAGCAAGCTCAGTAAAGGTGCATCATGAGAAAAATATGGTAAGTGCAAATGCAGATAAGAATATGGGGAATGTGCTACTGGTGGTAGGGATAGGGGCTCAAAAATCGTTAAGAGATCTTTCTACAAGCCAATGCTATTTGTTATCTTTTGCATGGAGTCCTTCTAGATGTTATCTTGTAGCTCTTTAATGCACCTTTCACCAACAACTTCTTTTGAAAGTAAGGGTTTTTGTGCTCCATAGTTTATCTTCTATATGGACATAGGTATCGTCACTCTCTTTACTAAGTTTACCAATTCCTCTTCTGCGTGGATAATACAACCGCTAGCTTTACTACCTCATGGTGGAAAAAATATGTGTTGATATATCTAGCTAGTACATACTTAGGACTTACTTTGCTACAAATTAATCTTGGTTTTTTTTCAAGCTATAGTTGTTGTTGTAGGAGTAGCTCCCATCTTTGTTAAATTATTTGTGCAAGAAAGGTTGGAGATAGGTAGATTTTTCATGATATTTTACCCCTAAATTTATAGCATAAGTAGTTTTTCCTTTTCTAGCAAGATTTAAGTGTTGACTTTCACAAAGGATATTAGCAATAGCACATGCAAAACCTTAATGTTCACTGTATTCACTGCACAAAGTAGAATGTCTATTACATCATCTTAGTCAACAAGCCATACAATTGTTTGGGTTATTCCCAACAATCTAAGACGTTTTCAAGGAGTCTAAAGAACAATTGCAAAGCACATCTGACATATTTTTTCTTTAGTTGTATCTCCATCAAGGGTCATACAAATGAGCTTCAATACAAAGTAATGATGCAAACATAGGTAGCTTATACTTTTTTTTAAAAAAAACTTATAGTAGGCTCAGCAACATTGTTCATAACTAAAAGAAAACCTCTACTTTGTTTTCACACTCTTGGATCCGCTGTATTTCTAGTGTCTTCAACATTTTGTTAATTTACTTTTCTCAATTTGAATATCACAAATTGTCTTTATGATTGATAGCTATAATTGATCATTGTGAGGATCTGATAAAACAATTTTAAAATTTAATTCAATGATTCAATTACTACAATAAAAAAATTCAACTTGTATCACATTGATTTGTATGAACTTTTATTACTTCCTAGAAATCTTATCAAGGTTTTGACACGAGTCTTTCTTTTCTATGTCACTTCCCTCAAATTTAATCATTTCCCTTATTTTCACAATCTTCTTTGGGGCATGCTAAATTTTTTTGTTTATAAAATAATTTGAAGTGATTAACACCAAATATTCCTCATTGTTTATAGAGGCAGTATTGAGCACCACACCATCCTAACATTGAATGAATTATAATTGTGCTTTTAATATCTTTCCTTGTTTAAGATGAGCATAATAGTATACTAAGTGCTTCTGAACAAGTGGAATCTAGGAATAAGTTGGAGGCACTATTGTGCACCACCATACTAACATGGAACCAAATAGAGTTGTGCTTTGTAGTGATATCTAGTATAGTTTAAGATGAGCATAATAGTACATTATGTACTTCAAAACAAGTGAAATTTTCTTTGGCTGGATGTGTTTATATCATCTACTAGAGTGTGTAAGCACCAAGTTGCACTCAAGGCTAGTAGTGAGAAGGGGGGGAAAAGTGTTTAGAGATAAATATTTAGTCACATCAAGCACATCACCATATATTCTGATTTTAAAAGGTTAGTAGCTATCTCAAAATGAATGCATTTTTGTAATTATCTCCTCACTTAACTTGAGTGAAACATGTCCCTAAATTTAACATACTATGTACATGTAGACATTGTGTACACTGTAAAGAAAAGACCGTGTATAAGTGAAAAAAATTCCCCACAAGCTCAATGCATAGGGAGGAAAAAAAATACAGAAAACCTTCAATCTTGGTTAGTATATCCATCCCACTATTTGCTCAATTTTGTCCTTCGCTCGCTTTTCACTGCTCATTCAGTGATATCACCCTAGATATACTTCTACTAGAATGACACTGAATTCCTTTTTTTAGTGCAAGACTTTGATCTATCATGAGATGTATCTGTCTGACCATCCTTGCAAGATTCATGTTGCTAGTAATGATCTTTCCTTTGCTTGATTTATTTATGCACATAGTGAGGTTCACCATGATGCTAGCTACACATATTCTTACGATGCACTTCTTTTGAACGAAGAGAACTAGTGATATCATTATACACTAGTGTACCCTTTGGTGTCAAATTACTAAAATCGATATAAAATGTATCCCACAATGGTGGCAATGAGAAAATCAAGTGAATTTCTTGCATCTCATCATTTATCTTCAGATGATGAACACAAATTGGGCAAACTAAGAGTCAAACTCATTGATATGGCTAGCAGCACTAGTTGACTCTTTCATATGAAGATTATATAGCTTTTTCATAAAGAGCATCTTGTTGCTAGCATATTTTTCGCATAGGTGTTGCATAACTTCAACCATACTTAATGCACCATAGCACACTCCAAAATAGTGAAATAAAATGACTCGACAAGGTGCAAACTAATCGTAGGTCTACAAAATGCATCTAACTATTCCCATTGAAACCATGTCCTGTTCATCTCCTCAGTCCCTCCGGGAGGTTCACTATGTGTAAAACTACCATATCACGTGCGTTCAAGTTATGTTTGTAGAACCCATTATCAGTGAATTTTTTTAGGAATATAATGTATCCTTTTCTTTTAAAATCTGTAAGTTGTGAAAAAATGATATCCTTTTGTTTTTTTTTTTAGTAAGTTTCAAGAACTTTTAAATACCCTTTTGTTAAACTCAGGTGATAGGTTACATTTTTCTTAGGTGACCTCCCTGAGCTCAGTCCTCATAGCATATGGGAAGTTTCTTCTTCTTTTCCACTATGACATCTTGAATGTGCTCTTTCCAAAGTGCAAAGTTTGTCCATCAAACATTTGGATGTCATAAATATCCTTGTCCTTAGAATATGCCATAAGAGAAAGTTTTCTAGCACAAAATTATGAAAATTTTTACCAAATTCCTGTTTGAATTTGAAAGTAAATCTCAACCAAAAGATTTTAAAAGTGCGATTTGCATAGACCAAAAATGCATAGAAATGATCTCTGAGCAATAGGCATAAACTAGATAGTAGCTATCTATGCACATTGTCAAACTAACAAATGTACATACTCCTCTCTATACATGGCCTATGACAAGGATATGATGTGGAAATCTGTAGAAACTTAATCCACCTTACACACGGTAACATGGACCCTAGTGTTTGACTTTAAAAAACCTCATGCATGACCCTCACAAAAGTCTAAGCAATGACTTGATTATAGTCAAGTTTTAATAATGATTACCTTCTAGATCGAGTCTCAAAAATGGTTGGGGCCGATAGCTAAGATGGCTCCACAAATTCATACAAAGGCAATATCCACAACAAGCATACATATTATAATCTTTGCAATAAGCAGGATATGCACTAAAACAAGCACCAATCAGAGTGCAAGCAATTACTACAACTCGCATTGAAAATGCAAGTCGAGAGTAGACGAAAGTTGGTCAGCACCTACTACATGCTCTCAATGAAGAATTGACCATAGTGTCAAATATAGATGTCAAATGCATATGGCATATCATAGATAGATCTCATGAAAAATGCTTTCTAGAACCTGTACCTATATCCAACTATTTGTAGTGGGCAAATAGCCCCTGTACTTGTAACCTACTTTCAAAAAGTTGCAGTGGGCAAGTAGCACCTCTACCTATAACAAGTTGTGTTGTAGTCAACAACCACACCACTCTCACATAGAGCATGTATAACCCACAAAACCATACATTGAGCCAATACTTAAAACATGTGTGTTGTGCCTTGATCTATGTGCACAAAACCTGTGTCGGTGTGTGAGGATACTGATGCCGTGTATGTTGTTGCAAAAAAAATTGTTCAAGATTAAATCAAATATAAACCACCATTATGTTTGAAACATTCCAAAACCCTCAAAACGACTCCTAGTTTGAGTTAATCTTAGTCTATATGAGGGAGTTATGGTCAAAAAATGCATTTTTTGAGCAAAAAATGCACCTAGGAAAACCTATTTTTGCAATCTACCACAGTGTGGGTTGAATAACCATAGCAAAATAGTCCCAAATCTCAAAAGAATTAGCTCTTAAATGAGCTAAAGATAAGCTGAAGATCTTAGGTCCACATCCCATACATGGTTGAAAATTTCATGCTCTAAATCCTGCTATCAACACACCCCAATGCACTCCAATGTGTGTGCAATCAAAGGATAACACTAAATTACATCCTCTCCTCTATAATCACTCCAAAAGGGTTGCAAATCAGCTTTGAACAGTGCACAAATCACTCTCAATGATGAAGCTCTCTTGCCAGCGACCAATCGGCTTTGTTACCAAAATGAAGAGAAGTGAAAGGACGGAGTCAAAGGACAATATTGTGAATGATGGTTAAAACAAAAAAAATACATTGCAAGACATTGTTACATAATCAATCTAACTTTGATGCATAAAATAAATACATTCTATTTATTTCTAGTTATGTGGAAATGTTACATAATATTATGGCCTCTTGCCCTTATCTGAAGGACCCTCTTCCTTGTGCCTTGGTCTCTTTAAATGACGCTTTTCATCATCAGCATCCGTTGCAAGCACGTTGAGGTCGAGCAATTGGGTCTCCTTAGTTTCCTCAACCTACAAGGCCTCTTCTATAAGTTGAATGATTGGCTTCTTTTGTTTCAACAGATCATGTTTTCCATATTGTGGCAACTGGCGTGGGTCTATGATTCCACAAGCTAGACCATACGTAGCATGTGTCAAAAAGTAGCGACTGCAGCCATACATGCCAGGCCCTACACCAAAAATTGAGATCGTTGCTTGCTTGTCTAGCAGCATCACCTTGACTACATTCCATCTGATGGCCACGCCTCCTAGATATCTTGAGAGTGTTTTCAATACAAAAAGGGGAAATTCAGCCTTGTCTTCAGAGAAGCTGGAATGGAAGCTGAGGAAATTTGGAGCGTTCAAATTCTCCAAGTACTGACCAAGAGGGGAATTCTTTCCCAAGTCTCCTTTACCTCGTCCACGGGGACGAGGAATGAACTTATCATCATAGACTACGAGCTACAAGTGTTGGTATATACACATGAAACTCTCATACAGGGACGCAAAAAAATATTTATACAGGAGGATACCTTCTGATTTTTGTCTTCTTCGAGTAATGCAGCATTCCATAAGTCAAGTGTACTCTCATTTGCAGAGGATGAGAATGGCGTCAATGTCATTGATGGAGCACTTCTCCCATCTCTGTGATTCCAAGCCTTTCCCATACCGCCTTGAACTTTGACTCCGTTGGAAGCGTCATGGCACATGTGGCTGCATACTTGTATATCATTGCTAGTGCCTCTGTTGGTTCGATAAACTCACCCGTTGTTACATGAGCATCCATGACAAAATACTTGTCATTGGCAAGGTCGATCATACTGCCAACCTCTCGTAGATTTTGAGCGACTATAGAAAGGCAGTAGTCCTCTCTGAAGTCAAACAGTTCCATAAAGTCATTGAGCATTACATAATGATAATCACCGATGGGGACAGTAGGGAGCACATTTGTTGGCAAAGTTCCCTCTGGCAGCTTAACACCTTCTGAAACACACAAAGCACCACTAGGTGGTTGCACCAACTCGTCACCAACGACTGAACGATGACTTCTCTCGGCCTCATCTGCTGTGTCGTGGTGATTGTCCAGATTAACATTCAAAAAGAATATGAACCCAGCATAGTATTGTGCAACTCAACACTTTTGATTGTGTACGGGATATCTGATGTCGTTCCTACAAGATTGCAATGGCAACTTGAGGCTGCTTCTATAGAAAATATCTTTCTTTAAACGATCAGAACTGATATCCTTCATATGAACATATCAACAACCACCAAACTCAAATGTGCCGTTGATCGTCTGTTGATCATATGTCTGATAAACACTACAAGGAAATGTGACGCAGAAGCCAAAAACTCTTGCAATGAGAAGGCAGGATTGAAAATAGGCTTGAATTTTTACTCCCGCTTCTGAAGCCCAATTCTATAGAGAAAATGGTAGTAGGTACAGCTTGTCTTTGGGTGCCTCGTTAGAGCAAGGCAGTTCCTCCTCTATCTCGATATGAAAGGGATCCATTTATGGAGAGAGGTAAGAAAACTTGGATTGTTGGTTAGGGTGAAGGTAGAAAGGCACTGGCTAACAGTAAAGAGTACGAAGGGGGGATTGACTTGCCTCCTATATATAGACTCCTCAAAAACTCAATCGAGTCATCTCAGCACCCTTATGATTGCATTAGAAATGGTGCAATGAATGCGGCACAAAGAACGAGACAAGCTCCACCATCCCTATGACACGTGTCCTTCATGCGGCGAGTATCGTAGCTATATAAAGCACCTTGATTGCACACTCCAAAACTCGCTCACATCTAAACAACATAGGAGGTATGGAGGACAAGAAGAGAGAAAAGGTGAAGCTTTTCCAAAAGATGATGGCGAAAATGAAGGAGGTAGAGAAGACCATAGCTGAGGCAAAAGCTCTTCAAAAGGAGCCGAAGAAGAAAATCTTGAAGACAAAGGTTGAGGAAAACAGCACTGTAAAGACTGAGGACAAGAAACCACCAATGATAAAAGAGAAAAAAGAATAATTGAAATGGACAAAAAGATTGTGCTTCCTTGAAGTTGTAATGGAGTCCTTGAAGATCATGCAAATGTATTCATATATTGTTCCTTTGTCTCTGCCTCTTTGTTTCTTTTTTTGGTTAACGATTATGAAGGAAGAGATTTTCTCAAAATGTATCACACCACAATGCAAGTGACACAACCGTTGAATTGCTTGCATTGTGCATCGATAGAAAAATGTCCCGACACAATGTGACAGGGGGCTCTCTCCACGATATAAGTGGTCCGTATCGCGTTGTGATGCGACATCCACTGATGTCGCGCCACAACACGATAGGAAGGCATGTCCACGATATGGGTGGTTTTTATCATGTTGTGAAGCGACATCCAAACGTCCCACCACAACGCGATAGGGAGGCATGTCCATGATATAGGTGGTCTCTATCGCGTTGTGATGCGACATCCAAATGTCGCGCCATAGGGCGATAGAGAGGCATGTCCATGATATGGGTGGTCTCTATCGCGTTGTGATGCGACATCCAAATTGCGCCACAGTGCGATAGAGAGGCATGGTTAGTCCCTATCGCGCTATAGCGAGCCTTTAAGAGTGTCACGCCACAACGTGATATGGAGGTCTGGCTGCGTTACACTCCCCCTACTTGTGTTGTGACGCAAAATTTTTCTTTATTGCAACACAACGCAAGGAGGGGGTTTGGCACATCTCATATTGCATTGTGTCGCAACAACCACATTGTCGACCTCGTGGCCTAGTCAACATGCAGTATGCTACGTGGCATTCATGCGGTGATGCACTCTTTTCAATGATGATGAGCGACTCAATTAATTGTGGCCGCCCCATTGCTGTTTGACGATTTTTCTCACCTCTCAAAATTAGATTTTCCAACATAACCTTCTCATTGCTCAATCTTCTTCTTATTCTTCCCCACAACGCTTTCCACGGTAAACACTTGTTTCCATGGCTTGCACGAAGTAGACTGCAAGAAAGGTTTACCTGCAAGACAACCAACCTTCATCCTCAGGAGTTGCAGGCAAAACCCTACCTAATCTTCCGGCAACAATGCGTAGTTGGAGGTATGAGCAGAACCAAAGTGTTTTGCTTGAGTTGCACAAACTTGAGAGGCATGTTTCTCTTGCTATTCCTAAGTTACCCTTTCAAAGAGTAGTTCGCCAAATTTGTGAGAGCGCAAATTTGGATTTTCAGTGGGCCAGAAGTGCAATGGGTTGCCTCCACGAGGCAGCCGATGAATTTTTGATCGAGCTGTTCCAAGACAGCTACGTCTTCACAGCTCATGCTCACAGAGTGACAGTGATGCCCCGAGATATCAATTCTCTGAGGCTGTTATGATTTAGGTACGAGAAGACACTTGCATCGGTCCATTTATCTAATAGGAGAATGGACAACATTTTGGCAATCCCTCCAATAACCAAAGTGAAGGTGACAGATGTGAGCACCACACAGCACACATACAGCATACGTTTGAATGTGGAGCGTACCCAAGAGGCACTTGTGGAAGAGCCTCTGGAGGACTCAAATGAAAGGGAGATTTTATTAGCAATTGACCAAGCTAACAATGACACTCTACATTTCCTTGGCCTAGCTTTCGACGTAGCACTTTTGTATGGGGTCAAATTTTGTACTTTCGTTTCGGCCCTCACCAGATAGGTGTTTTTTGAAATAGTGGGAGGGAGCTTACGGACCAAATTATCAACTTCGGTCTCTGGTATGTTAAATTATTTTTACTGAGGTATTTATTTGATTTTGGCTTATTAGAGATCCTCATCAATTAATTTTCTCAATTCGTAGCATGCTGGTTTCGAACCGATGGAATCTACAATCCGAGGTAGCCATTTTGGACGCACAGTTGTCAGTTGTGCTTACCTCGGAGGACACTTCCCTGATTGAAGTCGTTGATTGGTTTCAACGAGTGAACATGGACACGGAGAAAGTTTTACGTTTAGCTTACAACAAAAAGTGAGTATTTTTAATACCGCTAGTCTTCAATATTTTGTATACTACAAATAGCAAACTAATTTCTTTTTTTGTGCAATCAGTTCACATTGGAGCCTTGTAGGCTTAAACATCAAGCGCATGAGTTGCTACCTTGCAAACTCTATGCATGGTTTTCATGGGAATGTCCGAAGGTACGTAGTTACTTGTTTCTTGATTCTGCAATTTTGATGCAACGTGTGGTCACCATATGCTATGTATTACAGATGTGTTTAGAAGCTTGTTGCTGCATGGGAAGCATTGACCCAAGACAGTGTTTGGGAAGATATGTTGATTTTGAGTTGCAAGGTTTCAAAGCAAGACGACGCGCATTCTTGTGGATGGAGAGTTCTTGCAAATGCGGAGCTTCTTCTAGAATACATTTATGCTGAGGAGCGTAGAAGTGTAAGTGCAATGTTTCGCTTTTGTAATCCTTGCACACATGATTTATTTCAGTTACATATAAAAGCTATGGAATTCATTTACAAGCAAGGAACCTGGCAGATTATTCGAACTTTGCATGTGGAGGCATTTAGGACGACGATCATCCAGAATATGATCAATCTTGTGGAGACTCGTCCTGAAGGAGTCGTCGATTCATTTATTGTGCCACCACCACGACCACAACCTCGGCCTCCACCTTGGAGGTACGAAGCAGCACCTCCACTAACGACAGACCAAGCGCCCGGACCTACCTCCTCTCGTGTTTCTGGACACTCGACCTCTAGTCTTTTTGTAATACTCGATTTTACTGAGGAAGACGAGGCCACTGCACAATCTTTTCCTCAACCCCAAGCCCATGACCCAACCCCCATACCGTCTCATGAGCCTTTGCATCCTAATCATGATAATCAAGCCAGGGGGAGCTCCCTTCAATTGTAAATGAGAGCTACTAAGATTTAATTGAACATTGTTATAGTGTACATTATTAAACGCAATGTAAAGACAACTTGAGTCGATTTTGAAAAGATAATTGTTCTCAGAATTTATTTGCAAGAAACTCCGTAACAATGCATTTTTACATGAATGTAGATTGCAAGCTTGCTGTCAACAACTTTCTATAATATTTGCAGTACAGAGCAATGTGATATATTCTGTGAGCTACTTTCTTCAATCAAGAGTTGCATTGCACTAGAAACAGTCGGTCATCCTTTATCTCTGCACACAATGTCTTCTTCTCCTTTCTCTGAGGCACCTGCACAACAGTTAATTGAGCAGTTAGATTAGACCTATATTTTGTGATAACAACTAGCAGGGAAATAATTAACCAAGCATTAATGTTTACATACAAAAACATACTACCTTTTGCATGTTGCACTGGAAAAGAAATTTTGGAGGCAAGCTGAGGTCAACCTCATTCTCCAAATCCTCACGCACTTGTCATAGTGTCACATTGCATCGAATGCTAAGAACAGTTAGCAGATCAAGTCCACACCATACCTCAAGCATTCTCAAAGGATTGTTAAGGTCATCGATTAAATCCTGGTCCAAAGCTACCAAATGACCATTCACTCGGTGCCACCTTATGTAGTGGAAGGAAGCTATGAAATTTTGAGACGATATCATGCACTTACACACAATAGTATTCTTATTTACCTTGCATAAGACACCATCAGAATCATGGATATCCCAAGATTCATCTAGAAAATCGAGCATTTCTCTGTCTTGCAGAGTAGCATAGTTCGTGTCTTTCTAATGTCTTCGTCATGGAAAAAGTCAATGAACACATGCATGGGCATGAAGATTGAAACACGTATCGACCAACTAGCAATATTTGGTCTTAATCACTTTTGTATTTCCTGATGGAGCTTTAGTCTGAAACACTCAGAGGTTTCAGATGAAGGGACTGGCCACTCTGGATTGTCCCTTCGAAGGAACCGAGAGATATTCTAGAGTGCCAAAGCCAAGCGCATAAGTCAGAGCATTATAAAAGTGGTCGAAGAAAAAAAAAACCCTTTCAGCCAACACTCTTCGTGCGCTGGTGTTATAGAGTAGCTCTCCCACAGCTGCATGGAATGCATCAAAAATGCCAATAATGCAATCCACCGGCTGCCGGTCTTCTTTGTCAGAAGGATAAATATTTGCAACTGGTAGGTTAAACACACAATACACGAGTGACCATTGTGGATGTAAGAAAAACTTACAATTAAGTAAACTTACAATTTTGGTTGGTTTGTTGGAAATCCTGTCAGCGTTGTTCGTAGACGCAACTCTGAGTGCATTTATGCGTATTCAATGAGAACCACTTTGACTGTTTTGCCCATTTGTGACAAGCGAAAGTTTTTCACCTAACTTTATAACTGTTCACAAACTCGTTGCTCCTGCACTTTCTCTTCCTCATCTACAAGAGAACCCAGCTTCCAACTGTAATGGTGGTGGAAAGCCATCGACCGTTGTCCAAATCGACGTTATTGAAAATTTTGACAGACTTAATACTTGCGGATGGTCATCGAGGTCTTATGTTCTCCATTAGTAATTCATCTATGTATGGCAAGATGCACAGCACATATGTGAGAGGGGGCGTCTTTCTGAGTGCAAACACAATACAGTCGAATGCGAGCAGAATAGTTAGCTGAGCGCAAATGAATGAGAATGAGCGGGAAAAAAAATGTGCACAACTACATTGAGTGTGAGTTATGGTACATCGGTCCTATATTCGGTCCTAACAAGAAAGATTCGAGCAAATCACAACGTATATTATAGTTAAGGTTTTTTATGCAACTAAAAACTGTTTTTTGAAAATGCCAAAATTTGAGACAAAAACAAAGAAAATCCAAGCTACCGTTACGGTAGCCCACCATCCATTGGTCGCGTTGCATTCTCTCTCTAGCGCTAAAAGGACCAAATTTGAGTCCAAACTTTTCCTAATGATAGATCACTAAAGATAAAGTTTTTACAGTTTACATCGTCTCATTGAACATGATCAAAACAGTAAGTTGAAGTTGCAATAGATCATGGACAAGAATAAGTTGAGATGATTTTCATGTACATCAAGCTTAACTATCTTTTGACAAGAGGCACTTTGCCATCTCTCTACAATGTTCTTCAACATTGGGTAGGATGGATGTAAGCACAGAGGCAGCTATGGTGGGGATGGGAAGGGAGGGAGCTTTTGGAGGGAGGCTTTCCTAGATTTTTGCTCAACAGAACAATTTAAGAAAAATACTTCTTTCTCGTAAGAATACTTCTTCTTCCTCTCGATCTACTCTCATACCATGCTAGCTCTCACCATCTTCGAAGGTGTGTGAGGTCTTGGTTCTCAGACCGAGAGGGAATTGATGTTTGTGTTTTCAAGTGTAAGCTTAGTGCTTGAAGCTTCCATCTTCATTGCACCAATAAGTTATTAAAGGAACACAAAGTATTGTATTGTAAAATGTCTCCTTTGATGGGGAAACCTGTAATACAAAGCTTTTTGGAGGGGGGACCGCCGGCTCCATGTAAATCCGGTCCTCAACTGTTGTCAATAGCTTAATTTCTTTCTCTTTTTGAAGTATTGTTCATGCCTATCTAACTAGGTGTTATGCTTTTGTTGCTCTCACCATCCAAGCACTCTTGCTATGCTCATTAGGAATCTATTCTTAATGAAATGCTCACTATGTCTATGTTATCTTCCGCTATACACAAGGTACTAGACCATTAAATGTTACATCGGTATCAGAGCACAAGGTTTCTCTTTTCTTGCTCAAGAAGAGAGGTCCTCAAGCTAACTATAAATGGTTAATATTATTAATTGCAATTGATTAAGTAGAGTAGGGATTTTTCAGCCTTGCAATGCGCCTGCTTCGTGCAAATAACGGGGCATCACCGTCCAGAGCTATGGTCTTAATAGTGGAGTCCTATGGGGCTTGCCTACGGCTTAACCACTATTGAGCTATTAGAAGCTTGACAGGAGCCGGTATTGTTTTGGTGGTGAGAGACCCTCTCTTCTATACCTTGCAATTAATGATATTCGAGCCACGGGTACAAGAGCTTGAGTGCTTTTCTAAAGGGGTTAAGAGGAGTAGCAACTAGGGCTTGAAGTGCCAAAGTACAATTAAAACTTTAACACCTAAAATTTGTTAGAATGGCTGACAATAGTAAAGAGTATGAAATTAATGTTGCTAGCTTTGATTTTGCTAATGAACAGGCTACTAATGAGGCCCTTATGCTTGTCAATGACCTTGTTACTAGGCTTCAACAAGCCATGGGCAATTCATCCCTCCAAGGTGAAGTGCAACAACAGCTACGTGCTCATGGGATTCTTCAAACTCCCCACCAAGAAGAGAGAGTACCTAGGAAGCCTCCTTGTGAGACATCCAAAAGAGGCCTCTCTTCGATAAGGGAAGAATAAGAGGACCCGTACGAAGGGCTCAAAAATCTACTACTTGATGACGCATCTCCTTCCCAAAGGAGAACTCAAGTATTAATGGTAGAGCCCCCACCAAACGAACGAGAAAGAAGTGAGTCTCCTGCCACCTCGGTGAAGATGGCTCCACGAAGACGGCGGGCAAAACACTCTCCAACACCCCCTAAACGGAGAAGACCATCGCACACTTCTCTACACCATAATTCAAAGAGGGACAAGAGAAAACAAGAGAAGAAAAAGGCGAGAAAGAGGTCACCCTCTTCTCCATCTTCTTCATCCTCTTCCTCTTTTGAAGAAAGTGATGGTGCAGACAAGGAGGAACAAGGGAACAAAAAGGTGACAAAGAGGTCACCCTCTTCTCCATCCTCCTCAAACTCTTCCTCTTCTAAAGAAAGTGATGGTGCAGCTCTTGAACCACCTAAAAGAAGAAGCCATAGGAAATCCTATGTTGCGTGGAAGAGGTCATCCAAGCTCAAAAAGTTCAAAAAGGAGGAAAGAACATCTCGTTCCTTACCTACGATGGCACCTTTGGTGCTACGGACAAAGTCTTGGCCTTCAGCCAGCAATTCCTTTAAAAACATTGGAGATGAGGGCTTCACGAAGTCCTCTAAGCTACACCATGTAGCTATGCATTTTCAAAAGTCCGCCAGGCAATGGTGGTCTAGACTATGAGAAAATTGTGAAGCTCCATGAACATGGAAAGCTTTAAGACCTTCCATCATGAAGCAGCTTTTGGCTACCGATGCCAAAGACAAAGTACTCACCGAATGGCGAAGCTTGAAGCTCTCTCCCTACAAATCTATTCACAAATATGTAGACAAGTTTTGAGACTTACATCTCAAAGCCACTGTCTTCAAAAAGATGGATTTTGGAGAGCAAAAACAACAATTTTGTGCAGTTTTAATTGAAGATATGGCAGAGTATGTCAACTCCCAAAGGCCACGCACTATATATGCGGTCATACACCATACCATGGTGGCTTCACGAATCAATTTTCAACAATGGGCTAAGAGAAATCTTTAAGCCCAGGGAGAACAAGGACCGTAATAACGAGCCTAAGGGAAAGGACCATTTCCAAAGGTCTCCCAAAGGCAACGCCAACAACAACAAAGCTAAGGAGAAGGGAGTTTATAAAGGCAAAAATAAACTCTCTCCTGAAGAGCTAGAGCGTTATCATAAAGATAACCGATGTTTCAAAGTGCGGGGAGCAAGGGCATGCTTATCGTGCTTGTCCCCACAAGAATGCAGAAAATGAGCCTCCAAAAGCTACCTTGGTCAAAATCCAAGAAGAGGATGCTCACCACAAAGGATCTCCTCTATGCCATGCTTGGGGAAAGGTAAGAGAACATGATGCTTTTATTCTCTTTGACCCTGGTTCTACTCACAATTTCATATCCACAGAGTTGGCCACCAAGCTAGGCATCCAAGCCTATGAGATGGGAGATGTCCTAACTTCCGATGGTGCTTTCAAGGGGCAAGAAGCCTCAATCACTCCCTTAATTGGGAAATTGAGGCTCTATGTCCAAAGCTATGTGGACAAGGAGGATTTCTTTATCTCTCCTCTCAAGCACGAGGATGTAATCCTAGGGGCACCATGGTTTGATCGCATGGTTGCCAATGTTAAATTCCCTAAAAGGCAAATCTACTTTAGGTTCATGAAAAAAGATATGTACATAGATGCTAAGGAGTTGGGTAACACCATACCCATTGTACATACGTAAGCTTTCAATAAGTCAATAAAGAGCTCTATTTCCGTGTACATGATTTTTATTAAAGATTCTCAAAATGAACCTAATGCTTTAGCAAAAGAAAAATATAAACAATCACAAGGAGTTAGAGTTATCCAATTTTCTCAAGGGAATTCAAGATGTTTTTATTGACGACATCCCTTGTGAACTACCTCCTAAATGAGGCAATGATGACCATGCAATTGAACTTCTTCCAGGAAGTTCACCTCCTAATAAACCTCCTTATAGAGTTTCTCAAGCTCAACAAGTGGAGATTATGCGGCAAGTGCATGAGCTAGTTGAGAAGGGCACAGTTAGGCCTAGCTCATCTCCATTTTGTTCACCGATTTTATGAGTGCAAAAGAAAGACGACACATATCGTATGTGTGTCGACTATAGAGCACTAAATAGGATCACTATAAAAAATAGGTTTCGCATTCAACGGGTAGAAGACCTATTTGATAAGCTACAAGGGTCAACCTACTTCAGTAGGATTGACCTAAAAAGTGGCTACCATCAAATAAGGATAGTCGATCAAGACATTGTAAAGACCGCATTTTGCACAACGTTGGTCTTTACATATCATGCCTTTTGGCTTGACCAATGCACCAGCCACATTTAACCGCTTGATGGAGAAGCTATTCACGCCTCACCGAACCTTTACTGGAGTGTTCTTTGATGATATAATCATCTACTCTAATTCACTAGAATAACACAAGCAACATCTCCAGGTAATATTTCAAGTCTTACGAGAGAATAAACTTTATATTAATCGAAAGAAAAGTGAAAGAGATTCAGTATTAGGTCACATTATCTTTGAAGATGGCATCCAAATGGATCCATTAAAGCTAGAGATAATAAAAGGATGGCCTAATCCAAGGAATCTACATGAACTAAGAAGCTTTATAGTATGTGTGCATACTATAGACGCTTCATAGAAAAACTCGTACAAATCGTGGGACCATTACATGACCTAACAAAGGAAAATGTTAGGTATACATGGTCTACCAAAGAGAACAATGCTTTTGAAAAGCTTAAAGAAAAGCTTATCTCTCAACATGTGCTTACATTGCCGGATCTCTCAAAGCCATTTGAGGTCCAATGTGACGCTTGTGGTGATTGCCTTGGAGCTGTTTTGCTCTAAGAAGGGCACGCCATAACCTATAAAAGTCGAAGGCTTGACCCTGTTGAGCAAGCTCTAGGCATATATGAAAAGAAACTCCTCGTAGTTCTACATGCCTTAGACTCATGGAAGCACTATTTATTGAGGATTCCTTTCATTCTGCAAACGGATCACCAAAGCCTTTAGTACTTCATGACGCAGACCAAGCTCTTCGACAAACAAATGAGGTGGCAAATTGCCTTTCGCAATTTCATTTTCATATTGCTCACATTGCTAGAAAGCATAATCAAGTAGCCGATGCACTCTCAAGACGACCGAGAGTGAATGTGGTTTCCATAGCAACTCACAAGGATCTATCTTCCATGATAGATGAGTACGCTATTGATCCCGATTTTAGAGATGTGATTTCAGCCCTTGCACTAGGGAAGAAAGAAGAATCATTTACCTTACAAGACGGATATCTTCTCCTCCTTATGCGGGGCATAGAGGGATTCAGTCTACCCTAAAAGGGATAGAAACATATTTCTATTGGCCTGCCATGAAAGCAAACATACAAGAGTATGTTTCAAAATGTGTGGTCTGCCAAAAGACAAAGTTTGATAGAGGGAAGCAACGTGGATTACTTCAACCTTTTCCAATCCCTAATTCACCATGGGAGAGCATATCCATGGATTTTATCTTTGGATTGCCCAAGTCTATCCATGGAAATATAGGAATATGGATGATAGTAGACAGGTTTAGCAAACAAGCACATTTCATACCTGTCAAAAAGACTATCAAATCCCATCAAATGGCAACCCTCTTTATATCACAAATATTTAAGTACCATGGCTTGCCAATGTCCATTGTGTCGGATAGAGATCATAGAATGACCAGTAATTTTTGGAAGGGTCTCTTTGAGAATTTAGGGACAAGGCTAAACTTCTCTTCGGCCTATCACCTGCAAACGGATGGCAATGTCATAATAGCTAATATCTAATTCTCCTAAATTATTTTCTCATGTTAAACTGATCATTTAATATGGGGAAGTACTAGGGGAGAAAAAGCTAGAATATTGGTAAGGCTGGCAGACCGGTCTCAGTAGGGATCGAAGGAGGGAAAATAGGGATCCAAAGAGGGACCATTTGAAAAAGAGCAATGTGCATGAATGGTGCTTCAAAGACCTTAGGGTTTAGCCCATTAAGACTTCTAAAAAGCTTAGGTTCCAAAATTAAATGAAATGCTCAATGGTCAAGCCTTAGGGAAATTTGGATGCTTGTGGGAAGACTCAAAAGTCTTCCCACATCCCTATCAACGAGGGGGTGAGCCATTTTTGTAGGAGATGAGAGAGAAACACACACACACACACACACACACACACACACACACACACACACACACACACATACTCTTCCAAGCTCCCTTTACACAAAGGGCATAGTGGACACATGTTGGGTTCCTAGCCCAGTTGCACCCAAGGTGCATTCAAATCTTATTGGATGGCCATAGAGGTGGACCAATGAGAATTAGGCTAGAGTAAATTTAGTTTAATTCATTTAAAAAAACTTGATAAAAGAACCAATAAAAATTAAGCTCTCTAGAAGACTATTGGACGGTCTACCAAGGGGTCCGATGAGCATTCAGAAGCCCAATGGCTTCCTGTTTCCTATTGGCCAGAAGTCTAAGAGGTCCAATGAGAGTTTAATTGAATTATTTAAATACCTAAAGCTCTCACAAATGGTGAAAGGGGGACACATGTCACAAGGCTAGCAATTATGCTTCTAATTTCCTATTGGCTAAAAGCTTGGCATGAGCCAATGAGGGGCCAGCAAGAGGAAATAGCAAGAGGGGTCGACCAAGAGAGAAAGGGGGCTGATTTTTGCAAGGCATTATCACACACACACATACACACACACACTCACACACAAGCTCATGTGTGAAGTAAAGAAGACTATCTCCTTCTCAAGCTTTAATGGAAAGCTCATCATCTACTCCAAGCTTGTGAGAAGGGAGGCCTACACCAACAACTCTTGGCTTTGTGATGCAAATCCAACCAAGAGCCAAGCTCCAATGCATGCTCATCTCCTCTACCTTGCTAATTACTAGCTATGCTAAGCTATTAAGAGTGATTATGTGAGGAGAAATACTTCTTTCTCGTAAGAATACTTCTTCTTCCTCTTGATCTACTCTCATACCCCGCTAGCTCTCACCAGCTTCAAAGGTGTGTGAGGTATTGGTTCTGAGACCGTGAGGGAATTGATGTTTGTATTTTCAAGTGTAAGCTTGGTGCTTGAAGCTTCCATCTTCATTGCACCAACAAGTTATTGAAGGAACACAAAGTATTGTATTGTAAAATGTCTCCTTTGATGGGGGAAACCTATAATACAAAGCCTTTTGAAGGGGGGACTGTTAGCTCCATGTAAATCCGATCGTGAACTGTTGTCAATAGCTTAATTTCTCTCTCTTTTTGAATTATTGTTCGTGCCTATCTAACTAGGTGTTATGCTTTTGTTGCTCTCTCCATCCAAGCACTCTTTAGGAATCTATTCTTAATGAAATGCTCACTATTTCTATGTTATTTTCCGTTATACACAAGGTACTAGACTATTAAATGTCACATGAAGTGTTGGAAGGATGTGTATAAGGATTGAGCATGGCTCTCCAAAATTCAAACTATTCAATAATTTTAGCTTTGTCAAGGGTGTGCAGAACAGGTCCTCAACAGAATTGAGAGTATGCAGGAGTTCTCACAAGGCTTTTCAAGGACAACCCCTTTTCTCTCTTCAAGGTCTGCACAACATTTATGAAAGTAAAGGAAATTGTGGGAAAATGTATTGCCAATTAGTTGCAAAGATTAACAAAAGGTGGGGTGTCTCCTGGGATGGCAAGCAGTGGAGTTACAAATTTCAGTGCATCTGGGCATTTCCCCCTCCCAATTAAACATAGCTGTCTGTTATGGCTCATCATTCATCAAGGTCTATGGATTATTTCAAAGGCTAAAGCAATTGAGTGTCTAATGGCATGTGTAGAAGATGTGATGTATATAAGGAAAGATTGGCCCATTTATTCATCAACTGTAAATTTAACACTTTTTGCAAAAGAGAATTGCAAATTGCATGCTCTGTTGTTGCAAGTTCAAAGTTAACTTGGAAGTCTATCCTCATTGGTGAGTGTAGCTTCACAAACATTCCTAGGTGGACATGTATGAGAGGAGCCATTCTATGGCAGATCTGGATTGAGAGGAATAATGCTTTTTTTGGAGTCAAGTTTTCACACTCCCCTCTCCTTTGTTTGGTAGTTTTCGAGCCACTTTGAGAGTTGTTAATACCTCTCATTTGGTTGACTTTGACCTGAGGTGTCTTTTAGCTTGCTATGAGCCCAGGAGACTCAAAGCTTTTCTAAACTATCTCTCCTTGTAATGTATATGTTTGCTTCTCTAAGCACCTTCTGGCCAGGGTGACCCCTACCCTTCTGTACCTCTCCTTTTTTTGGCCTTCAGAAGGCCATAGGAGAGTGGGTGTAGAATTGGTGCACTTTCTGGATCGTTGATTAAGAATCACGGATTGGCGACACATGTCAGGTGAGCTTGTTTTATAATGTATATGGGTCTTTGTATCATTGTAACTTGGCCCATTCTTTTAATACTCAATTGAATTCCTTGTTTTATAAAGGTTTTTTTTTTAAATAATGTAAATGGGTCTTTCCATCATTGTAATTTGGTCCCTTTATTTAATGCTCACTTGATTTTTTTTCTTTTCAAATCTTTATTTAGTTTATAAGTTTTATAAATGTTATGTTTTCCTTTTATAATGTAAGTGTCTCTTTTCATCATTGAAATTTGGTCTCGTTATTTAATGCTCACTTGATTCTTTTTTTAATCTTTGTTTTATTTATAAATGGGTCTCTTCATGAAGGATCTAATGACTTTCTTGTCAACTTTTTGATTTAAAACATACTCTTTGTAAATTTTCTTTTCATTTACAGATAATTTCTAACAAAAAAATTATAAACTGTCCTTAAATGAAAGAAATTTTTCACCACTAAGATTTTTTTTTTCAACTTTTGGTTTTGATATGCAAATCACCTTATTACTACAGTGCATGTATTATTATTAGGGATTAGCTTTAGAATTTTTTCACAACTAAGATTTTTTTTTTCAACTTTTTGTTTTGATATGTAAATGTCACCTTGTTACTTTAGTGTATGTATTATTATTAAGGATTAGGTTTATACCTTTTTAATATTCATTTCCATCCTAAAGATATTATGGATTTCTTTCATTTGATAGCATGCATCATTTTATTGTGTAATTTGTTTTATTGATATATTTATACAAGAATTAGATCAATTCCTAAACTCTTACTAAGAATTTGTTTTATATGCTTTATGTTTTCATGAGGTCAATCTATACTATAATAAAAGAGGGAGGGATCCCCCCCCTCCCCACACGTGTCAGCGTCTCCTGAGCTCGACGCCCTCGCGGCAGTGAGCTATGAGCATCCAACACTACTGCTCCAATGTGCCAAAGATGCACTCTAATGGAAATGGCCTATGAACTTTGAGAATAGAGGAATTAAGAGAATTAGAGTGAGCATTTTTGTGAGATTACTTTGAGAACATAGAGGGTCAACTTAATTGATGGTAGAAACATAAACATAGTACTTAATTAACTTGGCATGAACAATACTTTTACAAGAGAGAGAGAGAGAGAGAGAGAGAGAGAGAGAGAGAGAGAGAGAGTATTAGAGAACGTGACAATAGTTGAGGACCAGATTTACTTGGAGCCGGTCCCCCCTCCAAAAGGCATTTGTATTATAGCTTCTCCCATCAAGAGAAACTTGTTACAATACAATCTTTGTGTTCCTTGTGACCTTGGTGATCCTATGAAGATGGAAAGCTTCATGCATCACGAGCTTAACATAAACTTTGCAAAAAGCATTAACTATCCCAAGCCTCGTTCCCAAAGCCTCAAACACCTTCGAAGGTGGAGAGAGCTAGCAAGGAATGAGGGTAGGGAAGAGGAAGAAGAATCATCCATAGGAGAAAGAAATAGTTCCTCACTTATCATCACTCTTCTTGCTTATCATAGCATAATAGCATAGTAATGAAGATGAAGAAGATGGCAAGCTTAAGCATTGAAGCATGGCTCTTGATTGGAATTGCATTCCATAGCCAAGAGTGGTGGTGTAGGCTCTCCACTTCTCAACAAGCTTGGAGAAGGAGATGGAACTCTTGCACTTTGCACTCCACACAATGAGAGAATGTGCGTGTGTATGGGAGATTATACCACCCTTCTCATGCTTGGTCTACCTCTCTCTCTCTCTCTCATATTATTTTATTATTTCATTTGGACATCTGTCCTCTTTTTTCTCTTTGAGAGAAAGAACTTAATTATTTTATTTTTATGTATCTAAATTTTCATTGGACCCCTTTAAAACCTATCCAATAGCATTCAAACACATCATAAAGGCCGCATGTGGAGGATCATTTGAACATGTGCCTTTTATGTTTATTAAGTCATTTGGTTGAATTGAATACTTCAAGGACTTAGTCAATCAAGCATGGAAACGTTGATGCCTCTTGAGAGTTATCTTTGAATTGAATACTTCAAGAACTTTAGTCATTTAAGCATGTGAGAAACACCTCAAGCTTTTGGGTAAGGTTCCCACTAACACTTAGCAAGCCAACAAGCACATCATGCTTGGGTAGAATTCCCACCTCAAGGCCAGTCCTAGCTTGCCTAAGGTCAAATGACTTTTCAACACTAACTTTTGGAGGTCTTTAATGAAGCTAACCCTACGGTCTTTAAGCTCTATTAGGTAGCATTGCTCTTTAACATACCATCTCTCATTTGGACCCCTTATAACCTTGGCCTCGTGTTGAGACAGATCCATAAGCACATGTTTATAATCTAACCCTTGTTCTCGTTTATTCTCCCACATTAAATGATCAGTTTAATATGAGAAAATCATTTAGGTTGGTTAAAATTAAATTTTATGACATTACCTTTCTCTTGAAATCATAGTCGTCCTCGACTATGAGGTAGAAGAGATAAAGTCTTAGTCATTAGTCTACGTTTCTTAGCGGGTAGAGGATCCCTTTTCACTCTGTGACATCATTCTAGAATGGATGACTAGTCCATTTGGTGCTTGGGAGACGTAGCTGCCGCAAGCATGCCTGCTCTTTAGTCCATATCATACTCCCAAAGTAGAGTGACAAATTCTACTTGGTGTTTGAGTGACGTCGTCATCACAAACATGATTCTAAGCATGCGAACTATTTAAATTTGTGCACAAAAGAGGATTAGTCTTATAAGACAAAAACATGTTCATTTAGAATGCATTTACATCTGCTTACTCTAGTGCAGTATTGTAAGCACTGACAAAGTTCATACTATCCTTAAGCTGTATTCCTTGTATCCATCTAGCATCTTCAAATGGATAATTTTTAACTTAATAAGATACTGTCGGATAACCTTACCATGCCGTAGTACCTTGTCTTCATGCCGAAGGATAGCTTCGGGTTGTAGCACCTCTTCTTGGTTTTCAATTTCTAGAGGATCTTCAATAATTGGTTTTATTGGTGGTTCTCCTTTGTAGGGCTTAAGTAGGCTTACATAAAAAGCATTGTGTATGAGCCAATGGTTGGGCAACTTGAGTTGATAAGCCATGTCATTGATTGGCTTCAAAATTTGAAAAGGACCATAGTATCTTTTTGCTAATTTAGCATAATACTTTTGATGGCCCGTAGGATGTTTGCCCATTGTTTTAAATAATACCCAATCATTTTCTTTGAATGTTAAGGCCCTTCTGTGCTTGTCAGCAGTAGCTTTTTGCCTTTGTTGAAAGATGGATATAGCCTCCTTAATATTTTGAAAAGATTCTTGTAGGTCACAGCTATACTCATCAGCAGAAGCGAAGATCTTCTTATGTACTTTAAGTAGCAAGGGACTTTTAGGTCTTCCTTCTATGATCTCAAAAGGTGCTTTTCCTGTAGGAGTATGGACAATATTATTGTACGCATACTCTACAAAGGGTAAGTATTTGTCCCATTGTGATCGTTGATCTACTTCTATAACATAAGTCTTTAGTCGATTGAGTATCGTAAGATTGGCTATCTCACTTTGGCCATCCGTTTGTGGGTGGTAGGCCGAAGAGAAACTCAATCTTGTATCTAGATTTTCAAAGAGACCTTTCCAAAAATTAATGGTCATTCTAGGATCTCTATCTGAGACGATGGATGTTGGTAATCCATGGTGTTTGACAATCTAAGATATGAAGATGGTTGCCATTTGGTGTGCCTTAATAGTATTTTTGACAGGAATAAAGTGCTTGCTTGCTAAACCTGTCAACTATTGTCCATATTCCCGTATTCCCATGGATAGACTTTGGGTAATCCATGGATATACTCTCCCATGGTGAATTAGGGATTGGCAATGGCTGGAGTAATCCAGGTTTCTTCCCTCTATAATACTTAGTCTTTTGGCACCACACATTTTGAAACATACTCTTGTATGTCCACTTTCATGGTAGACCAATAGAAGTATGTCTCTACTCGTTCTTCTTTGTTAAGTCATGTAATGGTCCTACTATTTGAGAAAATTTTGCTATGAAGCGTCTATAGTATGCACACATACCAATAAAGCTTCTTAGCTCATGTAGATTCCTTGGATTAGGCCATGTTTTTATAATCTCTAACTTTGATGGATCCATACGGATACCATATTGAGAGATAATATGACCTAAGTATTGAATCTCTTGAAGGAAAAATTCGCTTTTCTTTTGGTTGAGAAAAAGCTTATTCTTCCTCAATGCTTGAAAAATCACTTGGAGATGTTGCTTGTGTTCCTCCAAGGACTTGTAGAAGATGATGAAATTATCAAAGAACACTCCAATGAACTTGCGATAGGGTCCAAAAAATTTCTCCATCAAAGGATTGAATGTGGCTGGTGCATTGGTCAAGCCAAAAGGCATGACTAGATATTCATCAAGACCAAACGTGGTACGAAACGCGGTCTTTAGGATATCTTCATCTATATCCTTATTTGATGGTAGCCACTTTTAAGGTCAATCCTACTGAAGTAGGTAGAGCCTTGTAGCTTATCAAATAGATCTTCTTTCCGAGGCACAAGAAATCTGTTTTTGATAGTGATATGGTTTAGTGCTCGATAGTCCACACACAAACAGTATGTACCATCTTTCTTTTGCAATAAAAGGACTGGAGATCAACAAAAGGGAGAGGAGCTAGCCCTACCATCCCTTTGTCTACCAATTCTTGTACTTGCTTCATGATCTCCTCTTGTTGAGCTTGGGAAACTTGATAAGGAGGCTTGTTAGGCGATGAGCTTCCTGGTAGGAGCTCATCATCCCCTCGTTTTGGAGGTAAGTCCATAGGGATATCATCGATGAAAACATCTTGGAATCCATTTAGAAAAGTAGACAATTCTAACTCTTCTTGATTCCTACCATTTTCATTTGATAAACCATTAGCGTCATTAGTGGATTCTTTGATAAAAATCATGTATGCAGAAATGGAGCTTATCATTGACTTATAAAAAGCTTGTGAATTTACAAGTGGTATTGTACGACCAGACTCATTAACATCTAAATACATGTTCTTTCCCTCGTAGGTGAAGTAGATTCTCCTTTCAGGGAACTTCATGTTGGTAGCCATGCGATCAAACCATGGCGCTCCTCGGATAGCATCCTCATGTTGGAGAGGAGAGATGAAAAAGTCTTCTTTGTCAACATAGCTTTGGACATGAATCCTCAACTTCCCAATCAAGGGAGTAATGGAGGCTTGTTGTCCCTTGAAAGTTGTGTCAGCCGTTACAATATCTCCCATCTCGAAAGCTTGAATGCCCAACTTAGTGGCCAACTCCATTGATATGAACTTGTGAGTAGAGCCAAGGTCAAACAAGATGAAGGCATCATGCTCCCTTACCTTTCCCCAAGCATAGGAGACAAATGATCCTTTGCAATGAGCATCCTCTTTTGAAGTTTCGATGGTGGAAGCCCTATGAGTCTCATTGCGAGTATTTTTCTTGGAGCAAGAACAATAGCCATGTATGTAACATTTAATGGCCTAGTAACTTGTGTGTAGCGGAAAGGGGCGGAAAATAGCATGAACATAGTGAGCTTTTCATTAGAATAGATTCCTAATGAGAATAACAAGAGTGCTTGGATGGAGAGAGCAACAAAAAGCATAACACCTAGTTAGATAGCATCAACAATACTTCAAAAGAGAGAGAAATTAAGCTATTGACAATAGTTGAGGACCGGATTTACATGGAGCCAGTCCCACTTCCAAAAGGCTTTGTATTATGGTTTCTCTCATCAAGAGAGACATTTTACAATCCAATTCTTTGTGTTCCTTCAATACTAGCTAGTGCAATGAAGATGGAAGCTTCAAGCACTAAGCAAAACATTTATAAAACACAACATCAATTCCCTCACGGTCTTAGACCCAATACCTCACACACCTTCGAACATGGTGAGAGCTAGCGGGGTATGAGAGTAGATTGAGAGGAAGAAGGAGTAGTCTTACGAGAAAGATGTACATCTCCTCACATAATCACTCGTATTAGCATAGCATAGCTTAGTAATTAGCATGGCAGAGGTGATGAGCATGCATTGAAGCTTGGCTCTTGGTTGGATTTGCATCACAAAGCCAAGAGTTGTTGGTGTAGGCCTCCCTTCTCACAAGCTTGGAGTAGGTGATAAGCTTTCCATTAAAGCTTGAGAAGGAGAGAGAGAGTCTTCTTGCTTCACATATAGACTAGTGCGAGTGTGTATGCAATAATGCCTTTGAAAATTCAGCCCCCTCTCTCTCTTGGTCGACCCCTCTTGCTATTTGCTCTTGCTAGCACCTCATTGGACCTCTCTAGGCTTAGCCAATAGGATTTAAGGAGCATAAGTGATAGCCTTCTGACATGTGTCCCCCTTTCCCCTTTTGTAAAAGCTTTAGGTCATTAATTAATGCAACTAAACTCTCATTGGACCCCTTTGTCTCGTGGCCAATAGGAATCAGGCAAGCCATTGGGCTGCTGGATGCTCATTGGACCCCTTGGGAGACTATCCAATAGTCTTCTAGAGAGCTTAATTCTTATTGGTTCTTTTATTAAGTGTTTTAAATTAATTAAACTAGATTTACTCTAGACTAATTCTCAGTGGTCCACCTCCATGGTCATCCAATAGGATTTGAGTACACCTTGTGGGCATATGGCCTAGGGAGCTGACATGTGTCCCTCATTCCCTTTGTGTAAAGGAGGTTTGTGAGAGAGTGTGTGTGTGTGTTTCTCTCTCATCCCCTACTTGCAAGGCTCGCCCCCTCCTTTGTAGGAGTTGTGAAGACTTTTGGTACACACACAAAGCATCCAGTATTCCTAAGCTTTTGACCTTTGGACACAACCTTTGAATTTGGAACCTTAGCATTTTGGAAGTCTTTATGGGCTGAAGTTTAGTGCCATTAAAGCCCATTGTTGAACATTGCTCTTTTGCATATGCCCCCCCCCCCCTTTGGATCTCTATTTTCCCTCCTCTGGATCCCTACTACGGCGGTCGGTCTGTCAACTTAACCAATATTCTAGCTTTTTCTCCCCTAGAACTTCCCCATATTAAATGATCAGTTTAACATGAATAAATCATTTAGGAGAATTGGATATTAATTATTATTACCTCTCTCTTGAAATAATAGTCGTCCTCGACTATGGGGTAGAGAAGATAAAGCCTATTCATTAGTCCTTTTTCTAGCGGGTAGAGGATCCCTATGTTACCCTATGACATCGTTCCATAATGGATGACTAATCCATTTGGAGCTTGAGAGCCTAAGATGTAGCAAGCATGTCTACACATTAGTCCTATCAATCTTCCATAGTAGAGTGACAAGCTCTACTTGGTGTTTGGGAGACGTCGTCTCCGCAAACTTGATCTAAGCATGCATACTACTTCATTTTTGTGCACAATAAAGAAAAAGAGAGTCTTATAAGAGAAAAACTTTGTTCATTTTAAACATTTGTACTTTTGCTTACTCTAGGGAAGCATTGTAAGCATTGACAAGGTTTAGGTTATCCTTTAGTTGTATGCCTTGTATCCATCTAGCATCTTCAAAAGGATAATTCTTAAACTTAACAAGATATCATTGGATAGTCTTACCGCCTCTTAGTACCTTGTCTTCATGTCGGAGAATGGACTCGGGCTGCAAAACCTCTTCTTGGTCCTCGATCTCCGGTGGGTCTTCAATAGTTGGTTCTTGAGGTGGCTCTCCTTTGTAAGGCTTTAGTAGGCTCACATAAAAAGCATTGTGTATGAGCCAATGGTTGGGCAACTTGAGTTGATAGGCCATCTCATTGATTGGCCTAAGAATCTGGAAGGGACCATAGTACCTTTTTGCAAACTTAGCATAGTACTTTTGGTGTCCCGTAGGATTCTTGCCCGTCGTGTGCATTAATCGAGCCTTGGGAAATTTGAGTAAGAACCAATCATTTTCTTTAAAGGCTTGGGCTCTTCTGTGCTTGTCAGCAGCAACCTTTTGCCTTTGCTGTGAGATAGAGATAGCATCCTTAATCTTTTGGAAAGATTCTTGTAGGTCTTGGCTATACTCATCTGCAGCGAAGATCTTCCCGTGTACCTTAAGTAGCAGGAACTATTTGAACTTCCCTCAATTAGCTCAAAAGGTGCTTTTCCCGTGGAAGTATGTACAGTGTTATTGTAGGCATACTCCACTAAGGGTAAGTACTTCTCCCATTGGAATCTTTGTTCTACTTCCGTTACATAGGCTTTTAGTAGATCAAGAATTGTTAGGTTAGCTATTTCACTTTGGCCATCCGTTTGCGGGTGATAGGCCGAAGAGCCTTGTTCCTAAATTCTCAAAGAGACCCTTCCAGAAATTACTAGTCATTCTAGGATCTCTATCCGACACTATGGGCATTGGCAAGCCATGGTACTTGAAGATTTATGAAATGAAGAGGTTTGCCATTTGATGGGCTTTGATAGTCTTTTTGATTGGTATAAAATGAGCTTGTTTATTGAACCTGTCTACTATTGTTCATATTCCCGTATTCCCATGGATAGATTTAGGCAATGCAAAGATAAAATCCATGGATATGCTCTCCCATGGTGAATTAGGGATTGGCAAAGATTGAAGCATTCCAGGTTGTTTCCCTTTATCAAAACTTCGTCTTTTGGCATACCACACATTTAGAAACATACTCTTGTATGTTTGCCTTCATGGTAAGCCAATAGAAATATGTTTCAATCCCCTTCATGGTAGACTGAATCCCTCTATGCCCCGCATAAGGAGGAGCATGAGATTCATACATTACTTTCTCACGTAGTGAGTTAGAAACACAAAGTCTATTGCCATAGAGAAGATAACCATCTTGTAAGGTAAACGGTTCCTCTTTCTTCACTAATGCAAAGGCTGAAATCACATCTCTAAAATTGGGATCAATAACATACTTTATTAGGCGGTGAACTTCCTGGAAGAAATTCAATTGCATGGTCATTATTGCCTCGTTTAGAAGGTAGTTCACAAGGGATGTCGTCAATAAAGACATCTTGAAACCCCTTGAGAAAATTGGATAACTCTAATTCCTTGTAATTGTTTATATTTTCTTTTGCTAAAGCATTAGGACAAAAATCATGTAAACGGAAATAGAGCTCTTTATTGACTTATTGAAAGCTTGCGTATGTACAATGGGTATGGTGTTACCCATTTCCTTAGCATCATGTACATATCTTTTTCCCTAAACCTAATTTTCCTTTTAGGCAATTTAACATTGGAAGCCATGCGATCAAACCATGGTGCCCCTAGGATTACATCCTCATGGTTGAGAGGAGAGATAAAGAAGTCCTCTATGTCCACATAGCTTTGGACATGGAGCCTCAATTTCTCGATCAAGGGAGTGACTGAAGCTTCTTGCCCCTTGAAAGCACCGTCTGCGGGTAGGACATCTCCCATCTCGTAAGCTTGTATGCCTAGCTTGGTGGCCAACTCTGTGGATATGAAATTGTGAGTAGAACCAGGGTCAGAGAGAATAAAAGCATCATGTTCTCTTACCTTTCCCCAAGCATGGCATAGAGGAGATCCTTTGTGGTGAGCTTCCTCTTCTTCAATTTCAACCAAGGTAGCTATAGGAGGCTCATGGCAGGTGTTCTTTGGGGACAAGCGCAATATGCATGCCCTTGCTCGCCGCACTTGAAACATCGGTTATCCTTGAGATAACGCTCAAGCTCTTCAGGAGAGAGTTTGTTTTTGCCTTTGTAAACTCCCTTATCCTTAGCTTTGGTTGAATTGCCCTTAGGAGACTTTTGGACATGGTCATTCCCCTTAGGCTCATTGGAACCCTTGTTTTCCGTGGGCTTAGAATTTCTCTTAGCCTCTAGTTGGAAATTGATTTAAGAAGCCACCACCATAGTATGGTGTATAACCGCCGATATCGTGCGTGGCCTTTGGGAGTTGACATACTCCACCATTTCTTCAGTTAAGCCCGCACAAAATTGCTGCTTTTGCTCTCCAAAATCCATCTTTGGAAGACAGTGGCTTTGAGATGTAAATCCCAAAACTTGTCTACATATTTGTGAATGGATTCGTAGGGAGAGAGCTTCAAGATTCTCCATTCGGTGAGTACTTTGTCTTTGGCATCAGTGACCAAAAACTGCTTCATGATGGAAGCTCTTAAAGCTTTCCATGTTCGTGGAGCTTCACCGTTGGCCCATAGGCTAGACCAGCATTGCCTGGCGGACTTTTGAAAGTGCATAGCTACATGGTGTAGCTTAGAGGACTTCGTGAAGCCCTCATCTCCAAATGCCACATCGAATTGTTGGATCAAGGCTAAGACCTTTTCGGTAGCACCAAAGGTGCCATCGTAGGTAAGGATAGAGATGCTCTTGCCTCCCTCTTTGAACTTCTTGAGCTTGGACGACCTCTTCCACGTGGCATAGGATTTCCTATGGACTCTTCTTTTTTATGGTTCAAAAGTCACCATCGCTTTCTTCAGAGGATGAAGAATTTGAGGAAGATGGAGAAGAGGGTGACCTCTTTCTCGCCTTTTTCTTGCCTTGATCTTCTTTGTCTGCACCATCACTTTCATAAGAGGAAGAGGATGAAGAAGATGGAGAAGAGGGTGTCCTCTTTCTCGCCTTTTTCTTCTCTTGCTTTTTGTCATCCCTCTTTGAATTATGGTGTGAAGAAGTGTGCGATGGTCTTCTCCGTTTTGGAGGTGATGGAGAGCGTTTAGCCCGCCGTCTTCGTGAGGCCATCTCCGCCGAGGTGGCAGGAGACTCACTTATTTCTCGTGCCTTCGGTGGGGGCTCTATAATTCTCCTTTGGGAAGGAGATGCATCATCAAGAAGCAAATTTTTGAGCCCTTCGTATGGATCCTCTTCTTCTTCCCGAAACGGAGAGAGGCCTCTTTTGGGAGTCTCACAAGGAGGCTTCCTAGGTACTCTCTCGTCATGGTGGAGAACTTGGAGAATCCCATGAGCACGAAGCTGCCGTTGCACTTCACTTTGGAGGGATGGATTGCCCATGGCTTGTTGAAGCCTAGAAACAAGGTAGCTAACAAGCATAGGGACATCATTAGTAGCCTGCTCATTAGCAAAATCGAAGTTATCAACATTAATTTCACTCTCTTTACTATTGTCAACCTTTCTAACAACTTTTAGGTGTACTTTGGCACTTCAAGCCCTAGTTGCTACCCCTCTTTACCCCTTTAGAAAAAGCACTCAAGCTTTTGTACCCGTGGCTCGAATACCATTAATTGCAAGGAATAGAAGAGAGGGTTGTTCAACACCAAAATAGCATCGGCTCCTGTCAAGCTTCTAATGGCTCAATAGTGGTTAAGCTGTAGGCAAGCCCCGTAGGACTCCTCTATTAAGACCATAGCTCTCGACGGTGATGCCCCGTTATCTGCACGAAGGCAGGCGCACTGCAAGGCTGAAAATTCCCTATTCTACTTACTCATTCGCAATTAATAATAACAACCATTTGTAGCTAGCTTGAGGACCTCCCTTCTTGAGCAAGGAAAGAGAAACCTTGTGCTCTGATACCAATGTAACATTTAATGACCTAGTAACTTGTGCGTAGCGAAAAATAGCATGAACATAGTGAGGATTCATTATAATAGATTCCTAATGAGAATAACAGCCGGTCCCCCCTCCAAAAGGCTTTGTATTATGGTTTCTCCCAATCAAGAGAGACATTTTATAATACAATTCTTTGTGTTCCTTCAATACTAGCTAGTGCAATGAAGATGGAAGCTTCAAGCACTAAGCAAAACACTTATAAAACACAACATCAATTCCCTCACAGTCTCAGACCCAAGATCTCACACACCTTCAAAGATGGTGAGAACTAGCGGGGTATGAGAGGAAGAAGGAGTAGTCTTACGAGAAAGATGTACATCTCCTCACATAATCACTCGTATTAGCATAGCATAGCTTAGTAATTAGCATGGTAGAGGTGATGAACATGCATTGAATCTTGGCTCTTGGTTGGATTTGCATCACAAAGCCAAGAGTTGTTGGTGTAGGCCTCCCTTCTCACAAGCTTGGAGTAGGTGATAAGCTTTCCCATTTGCATCATTTTTGTCTTTGTTTTCCATGGGTTTGACATTCTGTCTAGCCCCTTGTTGGAAATTGATGCGAGAAGCAACCATGGTGTGGTGGATTACTTTAATGATAGAAACAGGCCGTTGGGAGTTGACATACTCGGCCATTTTTTCAGGTAATCCCGCGTAAAATTGTTGCTTTTGCTCGGCAAAGTCTATATTTTGGAAGACAGTAGACTTGAGATGTAAATCCCAAAACTTGTCCACATATTTGTAAATAGACTCATGTGAGAGAAGCTTCAAACTACGCCATTCGGTAAGTACTTTGTCCTTTGTATCGCTTGCAAGGAATTGCTTCATGATGGAAAATCGTAGAGTTTTCCATGTCTTTGGGACTTCAACATTGCCACGAAGGCTAGCCCATCATTGACGAGCCGATTTCTGGAAGTGCATAGCTACATGGCGTAGCTTGGAGGACTCCGTGAAGCCCTCGTCTCCAAAGGCTGCATCAAATTGTTAGATGAAGGCCAATACTTTGTCGGTGACACCAAAGGTGCCATCATAGGTGACAAAAGAGATACTCTTTCCTCCCTCTTTGAACTTCTTGAGCTTTTGCGATCTTCGCCATGTAGGGTATGATTTGCGATGTCCTCCCCTTTTGTATTCTCTAGGAGAATAGCCATAGATTTCATCGGGAGAGGAGGAAGGTGAAGAAGAAGGAGAAGAGGGTGACCTCTTTCTTGACCTTTTCTTCCTTTGTGTCCTCTCTTCCCTTTCGGAGTGACGAGGTGAAGGACTGTGTGTTGACCGTTTCCTCATGGGAGGAGTTGGTGATCGTCTAGACCGCCGTTTTCGTGGAGCTACATCTTCAGAGGAGCTTAGGGATTCATTACCTTCTTGTTCTTTGGATTCCTCCTCTCGTATGGGAGAGAGTCTTCTTTTGGGGGTCTCATCAAGAGGCCTCTAAGCTCTCTTTCCTCTTGGAGAGAAAGGGAAATCCCATAAGCACGAAGTTGTTGAGTAACTTCGGCTTGCAAAGTAGGGTTGCCCATAGCTTGATGCAACCTAGTAACAAGATAATTGATAAACATGGGGGCATCATCATTAGCACCTTCATGTGCAAAATCAAAGTTATCAATGTTCATTCTACTCTCTTGGTTATTGTCAGCCATGCTAATTATACTTATGTGTTTACTTAGTGTATTCTTTAGCAACTCAAAACCTTAGTTGCTACTCTTCTTAGTCTTTGAAAATAAGCACTTAAGTATCTACACCCACGGCTCGAATTGGCTAATTATAGAGAGTAGTGGGGTGGTTCTAACATAGCAGAATTGCCAAGAGATAGCTCCTTTCGGACTTCTTATGGCTCAATAATGGTAAAGCCGTAGGCAAGTCTAAAAAGACCCCATTATTAAGACCAAAGCTCTCGAGGTGTGCACCATATCCCACATAGTGGGCTCAAAAAAACCGATAATAGATCTCAGTCCCACTTACCCTAATATAATTAACAAAATCAATGATTAATAGGCTACTTAAGGACCTCTCTTCTTAAGCAAGAAAAGAGAAACCAAATGCTCTAATACCAATGTAATGGAAATGGCCTATGAACTTTGAGAATAACGAAATTAAGAGAATTAGAGTGAGCATTTTTGTGAGATTACTTTGAGAACATAGAGCGTGAACTTAATTGATGGTAGCAACATGAACATATTACTTAATTAACTTGGCATGAATAATACTTTTACAAGAGAGATAGAGTATTAGAGAACATGACAATAGTTGAGGACCATATTTACTTGGAGCCGGTCCCCCCTCTAAAAGGCGTTTGTATTATAGATTCTCCCATCAAGAGAGACTTGTTACAATACAATCTTTGTGTTCCTTGTGACCTTGGTGATGCTAAGAAGATGGAAAGCTTCATGCATCACGAGCTTAACATAAACTTTGCAAAAGTATTAACTATCCCAAGCCTCGGTCCTAAAGCCTCAAACACCTTCGAAGGTGGAGAGAGCTAGCGGGGAATGAGGGTAGGGAAGAGGAAGAAGAACCATCCATAGGAGAAAGAAACAGTTCCTCACTTATCATCACTCTTCTTGCTTAGCATAGCATAATAGCATAGTAATGAAGATGAAGAAGATGGCAAGTTTAAGCATTGAAGCATGGCTCTTGGTTGGATTTGCATTCCATAGCCAAGAGTGTTGGTGTAGGCTCTCCACTTCTTAACAAGCTTGGAGAAGGAGATGGAGCTCTTGTACTTTGCACTCCACACAATGAGGGAATGTGTGTGTGTGTGTGGGAGAGTATACCCCCCTCTCAAGCTTGGTCCACCCCCCCCCCCCCCCCCCTCTCTCTCTCTCTCTCGCTCGTATTATTTTATTATTTCATTTGGTCATGTGTCTTCTTTTTCCTCTTTGAAAGAAAGAACTTAATTATTTTATTTTTATGTATCTAAATTTTCATTGGACCCCTTTAAAACCTATCCAATAGCATTCAAACACATCATGAGAGCCACATGTGGAGGATCATTTGAACATGTGCCTTTTATGCTTATTAAGTCATTTGGTTGAATTGAATACTTCAAGGACTTAGTCAATCAAGCATGGAAAAGTTGATGACTCTTGAGAGTTATCTTTGAATTGAATACTTCAAGAACTTTAGTCATTTAAGCATGTGAGAAACACCTCAAGCTTTTGGGTAAGGTTCCCTCTAACACTTAGCAAGCCAACAAACACCTCATGCTTGGGTAGGATTCCCACCTCAAGGTCAGTCCTAGCTTGCCTAAGGTCAAATGACTTTTCAACACTAACTTTTGGAGGTCTTTAATGAAGCTAACCCTACGGTCTTTAAGCTCCATTAGGTAGCATTGCTCTTTAACATACCATCTCTCATTTTGACCCCTTTTAACCTTGGCCCCGTGTTGAGACATATCCATAAGCACATGTCTATATTCTAACCCTTGTTCTCGTTTATTCTCCCACATTAAATGATCAGTTTAATATGAGAAAATAATTTAGGTTGGTTAGATATTAGATTTTATGACATGCACTGCGAGGATACGAGTCGGCTCTTTGCACGCTACCTGTCCCTGCGCGTCTTTGTCCCTGTCCGTCTCTTGAAATACCCGTCCGCTACCTGTCCTTTGTTTTGAAATGGAGTTTCTCCTTTTCCCCATGCTTTCAAGTGGCAGTTTTGAAGTCGAAAACAACTTGATATTAAAGACACTCACTGAATAGGGCCTCTACCAGGGGCTTCCAGCTCCAAGGTCTCTCTCTCTCTCTCTCTCTCTCTCTCTCTCTCTCTGCGAAAAAATTTAATTGTGAAAAATTGTATTTTGGGGTAGGATGAGGTTCCCATACCGGAAGCTCGAAAAAGTTATTTTTTGTACTAGAACTATATATACATCAAGCTTAACACTGCGTTGGTCGACATGTATGCCAAATATGGTGCACTTCATAAAGCACAAGAAGTGCTTGATGAGCTTCTTGTGCAGGATATATTAACATCTTGAAGAGGTCAATGTCACCTATGAGACCAAACCGTTACAAACTGGTAAATCTGGACCATGTCTGGGCCAAAAAAAAGAGATGTTAAAATGAATCTAGGGTTGCTACTTACTAGAACTATGTGGGGTGTGTGTCATCACTGATACAATGGGTGTCCTGTATAATGTAAACAAGAGAGAGAATATAAAAACCCAAAGATTGGTGAATTTGATACTATGTCTAGAACTGTGCTGGGTATGTGTGATCACTAATATAATGGGTGCCCAATGCAATGAGAGAGAGAGAGAGAGAGAGAGAGAGAGAGAGAGAGAATTAAAAATATAACGATAAAAAAATTTATTTGAAAAATAGTGAGAGAAAGAAATAAAAATGGTATATTAACATCTTCAAGAGGTTGGAGTCACCTATGAGACCAAACCGGCAGCAAATTGGTAAATCTGATACCATATTTGGGTTTTAAAAAAACAAGAGATGCTAAAATGAATCTAAGGTTTCTACCAACAAAAACTATGTGGGGTGTGTGTCATCACTGATACAATGGGTGTCCTGTATAATATGAGAGAGAGAGAGAGAGAGAGAGAGAGAGAGAGAGAGAGAGAGAAACAAAGAGAGGCCAAACCGTTACAACTTGGTGAATCTGATACTATGTTTAGAACTGTGTGGGGTATGTGTGATTATTGATACAATGGGTGTCCAATGCAATATGAGAGAGAGAGAGAGAGAGAGTACACAAAAGCACATCAACAAAAAAGGTTTAATGTAGCAAAAGGGCAACAAAAAAAAATCGCATGTAATGTTTACAAGCATAAGTGAAAAATAAAAAGGAAAACTGCACACATTAAGCTTCTCTCTCTCTCTCTCTCTCTCTCTCTCTCTCTCTCTCGCCGACCATAGAGTGGAATAAACCGGCATTTGAACATATGTAAACAAGTATCAGTAGGTTAATGGTGATAGTGTCCATTGTCTCTGTGTGTGTGTGTGTGTGTGTGTGTGTGTGTGTGTGTGTGTGTGTGTGATGGAGGGATGCACATATATTGGTGGTAAGAGCGAAGGGGGTTGGGGTGGGGGATGTGTGATCACTAATACAATGGGTGCCCATTGCAATATAAGAGAGATAGAGAATTAAAAATAGAAAGATACAAAAATTTATTTGAAAATTAGTGAGAGAAAGAAATAAAATGGTTTATTAACATCTTCAAGAAGTCGAAGTCACCTATGAGACCAAACCGGCAGCAAATTGGTAAATCTGATACCATGTCTGGGTATAAAAAAAAAGAGATGCTCAAATGAATCTAGGGTTTCTACTAACAAAAACTATGTGGGGTGTGTGTCATCACTGATACAATGGGTGTTAAGAGCTAAGGGTTTGAGGGTAAGAGGGCCATGCCGTCGTTGAAGGCGACGCCGTTTTACTAGTTAAATATAACACTCATACATAAGGGTATAAGAAAAAGCGAAGATTTTTGCTGCAATTCTTTTACCATTGAATTGAATTGTTGGATGTTCTCCATGTGGCATTTGAATGTTTTTGGATTTTAATGTGTACATATGGGAGTGCCCTCCCACTCTCTCACTTAGTTGGAGTTGAGGTAACTCTCTCTCCTCTAGGCAGCTGTAAATATTTACCTTGTTCTATTCAATTTTACGTGTTTCTCCAAAAAAAATAAAATCTTCCTTTAACTTCCGACCTTTCTCTGCCACGTGTCATAAAGGACCATTTCCTTCAACTCATTAAAACAAGCTGTTTGTTTCTTCTCTTTTGCAATTTCTGCTTGTGTTAAGACTGTGCAAGGGACGCCGCCTCACCGGCCTCGAACTCGTCGACGCGTCTGCGGGAGATCTGAGGAAACAGGATTTGCTTCAGAGATCTCGTGTAGCTGAATGCGCCATGGCTGGACAGATCCGTGATGCCATGACTGCTCCCACTTTGCTCTGCGCTCTCATTCTCGCGTGTGCCTCCCTCACTGCTGTTGTTGCCGAAGACGTGGTCGCTCTTAATGCCGAAACTTTCGAGCATGAAGTTGGAAAGGAGAGGCATGCCCTGGTCGAGTTTTATGCACCCTGGTGCCGCCTCTCTCTCTCTCTCTCACACACACACACACACACACACACACACACACACACACACACACACACACACAATCTCTATCTCTCTCTTAATGCACACTACCGCATTTTCAACTAGAGAGAGAAAGACAAGGTTGATCTGTCTCAACTAGCCAGTTCAGTAATACTTTTCGCTTGGTGTAAAAGCATGATGAAGAATGAGAATTGACTTTGGTGACCAGGCTGAGACCTTAAATCATTAAATCTCCATAGAGAGTTTTGAATGAAGTTCTGAACAGATAATTAATTGTAAATCATTCTATTCTTAGCTTTGGATTTTGTTTTTTGCAGTTAAATACTTGCATTTATGAGTGCATAATGATGCAAATTACTGTTTTAAAATATAGGTGTGGGCATTGTAAAAAGTTGGCACCGGAATATGAGAAATTAGGTTCTTCGTTCAAAAAGTCGAAGTCAGTGTTGATAGCAAAGGTGCGCCACAGTCTCTCATCTGAAGCTCCTTTTATCATTTTCTGCAGTTGCAGCTAATTGTTTCCTTTTAGGTTGATTGTGATGAACATAAAAGCGTTTGCTCAAATTATGGAGTTTCTGGCTTTCCTACCATTAAGTGGTTCCCTAAAGGCTCCTTGGAGCCAAAAGAGTAAGCACCTCTTTAGCCTTTTCACTAAGAAATAAGAGAAGGTGATATTGGGTTTAAAGTTAGCATGTATGTTCTTGTGCATAGGCATAATTAAAGTGTGTTCAATGAGCTATCTATATGAATAATTTATAGAATTAATTATATATTATGGGATGTTATCCATGCGAGCTTCAATAGCCTTTATTGGGTACTTGTAGTGACTAGAAGGAAAGTATACAATAAGTAAAGGCTAAATTATGAGGTAGTGGATTTTATTGAAGCTGTTATGGTTTCTTAGTCTCACCTTTGTCATGTGTTTGTTTTTCGCATTAAGATATTTGGTAAAGAGTTTGCTTCTGGAAAATGCTTAATTTCATGCACTGAACAGATTTATTGTTGCTTTTCTTTTGACAGCTACTCTGGGGGTCGTACAGTAGAGTCCCTTGTCGATTTTGTGAATCAGGAAGCAGGTAGGCAGTCAGTTTTCATTCGCTTTTCTTTTGAAAAGAGTTACATTTTTCTCCTAGATATTGAGTTCATCTTAGGTTCAAGGGCTACAAGAATGTGTAGCAATCAAGGTATATGAAGTTACTGCCAACCTAGAGGAGATTCTTCTCCCAGTATCATAAATGTTTCATACTTTTTGAAAAGGGGAAATTTATTGATGTGCACTAAATCAGTGAATGAGTATGTGTTGCTTGTAGTTGTGTATCTTTCTGTGACACAAGGTGTCTTGAGGGTGCCTTGGCACATAGGATTTTGACCATAGTTCATTTCCATCTTGTTGATAGATTCGTCACGGCAGATTGCAGATTCGGTGGTTGCCTGGTATGAAGAGCAGTTGTGCTTTGAGTAAGGTGTTTTTTTTTTGTCCAAGGACTGAGGAGGTGTGACATTGTCACCAGGAGGTGTAATTTTCTTGTTGCCTTTCGTAAATAAGTACTAGATATTTTTATTTCTACTTGTTTTCCTCGGAACCCTTGAAAAGGTGCAAGTGGACATTGCATGGCCAGTGAGAAACGACTGTGGCCAAATAGATTTCTCACATCGTGAGTCTGGGTTAGTCAGTCTGGGACTGGTCGGGCTAGTTAGTACTGAATTCTGATGAGTATGGAAGCCTGTGTACGCCAAATGAAGTTTGGGCCACTCGGAAAGTCACTTATAACCTTATAAGTCAGTGGGAACTAGGGAATTAACTCAAAGGGACAAATTGGACACTTGGCAGGAGGAGAGCAGCATGCAGAACAACTCAGCAAGAGGAGGCGCCCATTTGAGGCTGGGGCTGAATTTCGCTCATACAAGTGATAAGTGACCTACAGTGTGTGTGTCACCAGCGTGTGACTACTATCTATCCTTTTTGTTGAGTCCTTTCTTATTATTTATTTACTTTCACTTTTTGGAAACACCCTCGGAAAATCTAATTGCCCTGCATTGCATAGCTAGTGTGGAACTGTCCAGAGGGAGTCCAGGCTTGAGGGCAAGAGAGCACTAAGGTTGGACAAGGACCATGGTTAGCCTAAGTGGGGTCATTGACTAGCCAAAGTGGAATCCTTTGCTACAGAGGCTACATTTCAATTCTGGGTTTGGCTGTAGTGTACAAAGGGGGTCAGATGACCTAGAAAGATACAATGGCAGCATCTCCTAAAATTTAGGGAACTGCTATTTTGAGACCTGAAAATGTGTTCGCGTCATTACCTCCGGAATGACAAGGGGAACATTTTATTACTCTGCAGTGAAGTCAACCGGGCAACCGGTCGGGAGATTTTTAGGCGGCAACCCCGAAACGGGAAATAGCTTGTAAATGCGCCAAGTGGCACATTTCTGTGCACTTTCCTCATGCAACAAGAAGTGGCGCTGAATTTATAGCTGGGAGGCTCATTCTGCAGGCTAAGATGGAGTGCTTCCTTTCCCCCTTATGTACAGTGCGGTGCTAGGAGTGATGCCCTGCACGCTACACATTGCCCTCTCTCTCCTTTATGGCAGTATGTTATGCCCCTCTAGTGGGCTTTTCAATTGACCAATGTACAGTTGTGTGGGTTCATGCGCGATTGTCGAGGCAAGAGCCTCTTGCACAGGTACTGGATTAGCTAGCGGCTAATCCCCCGCAGGTACAGGTGAATTCGGAGAGGTTTCACGCCAGAAATCTCGTCCGATTCAAAGGGCAAGTAGCCCTACAGGTGCGGGAGCTCGAGGACTTGCTACGGATGCGACCGGCACGCGAAACGGAGCCCGAAACAGTAAATTACAGCTTGCTGTGTATTTTTGCAGGTTTAGGGTTTTGGCCCTAAACAATCCCTAATACCCCCAGGAGGTTTGGGGATGCGAGGGGACCGCTGTACAGGTGATCTGGCGCATTTTTGGGGCTGAAAACAGAGAATTCAGCGTGCTGCAGATTCTCGCCAGGTTTTGCAAAGTGCCCGTATGCGTCGGGAAAGTCATTCAATGCGTGGGAATACTGGCTGTGAAGGGTCCTAGTATAGTTATGCTGTCGAAATCGGGCCGGAACAGTTGAAATTCAGCCAAGCTTGTAGGGAACCACAGCGTTTATTCCCTCTTTTAAACAATAAAGAAATATCGAAAGGGGCGCCTAAGTTAGGGGCCAATCTGGTGTCGGTCTACTCATATAGGTGCAATCTAGCAGCCTGTATTCCTTTTCCCTTTGTTGTGTCCTGAAAGTACAGGTAAAGTGGGCGACAAATTAAATGGGTGAAAGCAAATAAGGTTTAAGTCTAAAGTCTACTGCCCTTTTTGAAAGTACAGGCCGGTTTCATGGTTCCATCCTCGGGATTATATCACTTTTTCCCATAGAAGTGAGCCTTGGTCAGGTTGGGCTTGAAGACACAGGGGATCATAGACCAGACACAGGGAATTGCAATTATGGCTGACAGACCAGATGATGTGACTGAAGAGGTTCCTCTTCACAGGGTCAACAGACACATGAAGTGGGTGAGTCTTCAAGACGACCACAGACGGATGATGATATATTCAGGACCCAGTTGGCTACTGCAGTGGGTATGTTCACACAAGTAATGCAGAACCCGAGGTTTTTAGCCTTTTTGCAACCTCCTCTTCCGTCTCAGCAAGTTGGGTCACTGGATCATATTCAAAAGCCTGTTAAGGCTCGAGCACAGGTGATTCATACTGCAAAGTTAATGGAAACACCTGTACACTTGACGGAGAACATGCAGTCTCCACAACCTGTGCCTAAGGTGCAAGAACAGGTGGCTGAGATGCCAGTCTTTCAAGCTGTGCCAGTTCAGCCAGCCACTTTTCAACAGCCTATAGCTTGTTCTAATGGGCAGGGAAGCAACCTATAGGCTATGCAACAAGTCTTCCCACCACCTTCAGTACACCCTGGCTATTTTGGAGGTGGATCGGTATTCCAGAGCATGGCTGGTCATGCACCTGGAAATCAGTTTTACACGCCAGGAACAGTGTTCGGGGGTGCTCAAACAATGATGCCTAACCCCATGTATGGTGTCACGGGCATGCTACCAGGGTTTCAAAGCACTCGGGGCCAATTTGGGATGCCACATACAAATTTTGGTATGGCTGGAATTACAAATCAGCAGCCAAATATGGCATTTCCAGGTCAACTTAACTACGGTCAGGGAACACAAATGAACCCTAACAGTGTTCCCATGTTTCAGTCACTTCCATATGACAATTTAACACCGCTGGAGAGGCCAACTCCGTGCAAAGAAGGTGGCAAAGGTGTGACATTCACGACCTTTACAGGGTTTGATGATAGGAAGAAGGCTCTCTCATTCCTCCAGCAGTTTGACAAGGCCTATGTGGGGGGAAACTTTACAGAGGCTTCAAAGGTCCTCAAGGCAGCCACTTTCTTGACAGGGAATGCGGGACAATGTTGGACAACTTTATTGTTGCAAGGGCAAGCTCCGTCCACATGGATTTACTTCAAGCAGATTTTTGCAGCAGCATGGTTATCTGATGACTTTGAAGCAGATGTCATGACAGAATGGCACCAGCTTAATGCTGCCACTTGCAAGAATCTCGATGACTACAATCAGAAGTTTTGGAAAGCTCTACTTCCAGTAACTTCCGATAGGTTTGTGCCATTGACAGAACAGATTGAAAAATACTGTTGTGGCCTATTCAAAGGATTGAGAAAGTACTGCACGAAGACCAAAGTCACTACTTTGAGGCAGCTCATCGAGGTAGCAAACACTACACTGGCAATGGTTTGCTCAAGGGAGAAGATTGTGAATTCAATACTGGTGTCAAGAAAGGATCAGCCAAGAAAAATTCAGCGAAGAAGCACGTTCCCAATGAGGTTCCTAAAGGGACTCAGGAGCCAGCCAACGCAGGGAAAGGCAAAGCTACGGTTGAATCAGAAAAGGGACCAGCAAAGAAATGGAAAAGATGTTTTCCTCGCAAGTCGGAAGAGCAAAAGAAGGTCATGAGGTCAGAAAACAAATGCTTCATCTGCGAGCAGCCTGGCCACATTGCTTACAATTGTCCCACAAAGAAAAGGCCAGCTGATTGTGAAGACAAGGAGGACAAGAAAGGAAAGAAGCCCATGGCTGGTCTAGTTCCAGATATGGTGGGCGACAAGCCAAATTCAGATGCAAGTGAGCTTTGCAGAGCATGGGGAAAGGTCAGGGATCAAACAATGCTTATCTTCTTTGATCCAGGTGCCAAAGCCAACTTCATTTCCCCAGAATTGGCTTCAAAGTTGGGAATCAGACCTGAAGAGATAGGGTATACAGCAGAGGCAGGTTTGGCATGTCCTGGCCATACAGAGGCTGTGACACCCATCATTGGAAAGTTGCGCCTACATATCCAGTCCTATGTAGATGCTGAAGAATTTTACATCATGCCACTGGACGGATGTGATGTGTTCTGAGGTATTCCTTGGTTGTTTCGTGTACAGGGAATCATGGATGCGTACAACAAAAAGATCACTGTACAGAGCAGGGGAAAGACTCACATTCTGGATGTAAAGCTTAAAGGGGAGTCTATTCCCATTGTATCAGCTTCTGCTATTACTTCTGTAATGAAAAAGCATCTTTCTGCGTACTTGGTTTTTGCACGTGAAATGTCAGATTGTGATGAATCAAATTTATCTGTGCTAGATAAAGTGTCACAAAACGAGAGCGTACACGAGCACTTGAAAATCTGTCGCTCTTGCGCGGGAAAAGCGACTTCCGTGCTTCGTAGTCTTGTGATCTCTTGCGGCAGAGTTGTCTCTTGCTGATGCTGGTACCTCCCGTGAGTGAGGGCATGTGGTGCTTTTATAGCTCCTTGGCCACGGCACAAATAACTGCTCGCGTAGAGATCGCGGCCGTTTTTTTTTTTTTTTGCGCTATTCTACCCGAAATAGGGAGAGAGAATTCGCTGGTTGGTTTTGTTGCTTTATCTTCTAAGTGGCTGCCCACTTATTAAGTGGGCGGCCGGCATATTTTAAAATTGGTCTGAACCTGCCCAAAAACTCAATAAAACCTTATAAGTTAAAACCAATGCATTTAACAACACTTCCCAGGCGTCCCTGGATGCAACCACATGCACGAATGCAATGCAAACATAGATTCCTCGCGGGAAAGCGTCTGCCTTCCCGCGATTGTTCTTGCTTTTCGTAAAAAGCTTCATTGAACCCATCTTTATTCTTGTGCTTGCGTTCTTACGCGTATTTTCTTACTCAGTTCGGATTTCCTCCTTAGCCTACGGGATGCCCCCTTACTGATGCACCCGTCACCCATCATGTGACGCATCAGGGGCACTCGTAACCCGGCCCTTTCCACCGAACTTACGGAAACTCCTTCGCGATGTTTACCGTCACCCATCAAATGACACATCAGAGTTGTCCGTTCCTGATGGCAGTTCCTATAGCTACAATCTTTTAACAGTTCTTAGTGCACAATAAAATATCCTAAAAAAGAAATTAATCATTAAAAATAAGAAAATAGTCCAATTAGCAACATCCCTCTGGCTTCTAAACAGTTGACCTCAACCGTAGTGCTTGGACATATACCCCTAGTATCTCGGGATAAGCTGCTAATTCCTCCTGCGTCATCCACTGAGCATCTAGATTCGAGTAGTTCTTAAACTTAACCAAATACTTCCGTGTTATCTTTCCGGATTTGAGAGGCCGCTCTTGATGACTTACTATCTGCTCCGGTTGGAGTATTTCTTCTGTTATCTCAACCTCGGGAGGTTCCTCAGCACTAGGCTGGCTTGGAGGCGGTCCCACATACGGCCGGAGTAAACTGACATGGAAAGCATTATGGATCTTCCAATTAAGTGATAGCTCTAATCGGAAGGTGACATCATTCACTCGCTCAGTGATCTTAAACGGCCCATAGTAATGGGTAGAAAGTTTTACCACCTTCCCCTTATGAGACGCTTGTTTCTTAAGTCTTGCCTTCTCAAACTTGAGTAAGACTAACTGTTCGACTGTTAAGTCTAGATTCCTTCTGTGCTTGTCTGCAGCTTTCTTATGCTTTTCCTAACTTGCCCGTAGGCGGTGTCCAAATCCCGGACAAACTCATCTGCTGCAAAGATCTTATCCTTAGTTAAAAGGATGGGTGGAAGCAAAGGCTTACCATAGAGAATCTCAAAAGGTGCTTTCCCCGTCGATGAGTGTATGGTATTGTTATACGCATACTCGACAAGAGGCAAATATTTCTCCTAGTGAGATTGCTGGTTTGACACATAAGCTTTTAACATGTCCAATACTGTGGAATGGGCTATCTCACTTTGCCCGTCCGTTTGAGGATGGTAGGCAGATGAAAAATTCAGCTTTGTATCAAGATTATCCATCAAGGCACGCCAAAAATTTCCTGTCATGCGAGGATCTCGATCGCTCACAATAGACTTAGGCATTCCATGATGCTTAAAGATCTATGCTAGAAAGACCCTAGCCATATGATCTGCTTTGATTGTTTTCTTGACTGGTATAAAGTGTGCTTGCTTGCTAAACCGGTCCACAATGGTCCAGATCGCGTCATTTCCAGTCTGAGTTCTAGGGAGGTCCATGATGAAGTCCATGGCAATACTTTCCCAAGGTTCATTAGGCACAGGAAATGGTTGTAGCAACCCAGGCGTCTTATGCCGATCATACTTCACTTTTTGGCAAACCAAGCATTTCCTGACATACTTATCAATGTCTGCTTTAAGGCTAGGCCAAAAGAAATATCTTTCCATTGCTAAGGTCGTAGGGAGAATACCTCGATGACCCGCATAAGGCGAAGCGTGTGCTTCATCCATGATCTTCTTTCTTAATGGTTCCACCACACATATGGCCTGATGGTGGTAGAGATAACCGTCCCGAATGGAATAGGGAAACTCATTCTCTCCACGATGTAGCTTTTCCCAAATGGTGGAGAAGTCTGGATCATTCGGATACAAATCCGGTAGTGCTTCTAATTCTTGGTGATACACCGAAGTGATAGCGTTCACCCTTGGCCGCCTAGACAATGCGTTTGCGACCACATTCTTACTCCCAGCCGTGTGAAGGATCTGGAAGTGAAACATAGACAAAAAGTTTGCCCACCTCATCTGCTTCTCAGATAGTTTCCGTTGCGTAAGAAAATACCGCAAACTCTGGTGATCAGTCTTGATCACAAAATCTGCTCCTAGAAGATAGTGCTTCTAGTTGGATAAGGCGTGAATCACAGCCGAGAGTTCCTTTTCGTAGATTGATGCATGCAACTCTGCATCCTTAAGCTGTCTGCTTTCATAAGCCACTGCATGGCCTTCTTGGTTTAACACTGCTCCGATGCAATCGCCTGAAGCATCGCAGTGAACCTCAAATGGTTTCCTTAAGTCAGGCACTATCAAAATAGGTCCATGGCTTAGCAAGTACTTGAGCCGATCAAAAGCTCCTTGTTGTCTCGATCCCCTTCTGAAAGGAATCTTTTTCTTTGTCAAATCATGAAGTGGTCCTGCTACATGGGCAAATCCTCGGACAAACCTTCGATAATACGAACATAATCCCAGGAAACTACGCACATCATGTACCGTAGTGGGAATAGGCCAATCTTCTACCACTCGGATCTTGGCTGGATCCATACTCACTTGATTGTGAGAGACTATATGGCCGAGATAGTGTATCTCTGAGAGAAAGAACTCGCTCTTCTTTGCATTCACATGCAACTCATGCTTTCGCAATTCTTGAAACACTAAGTCCAAGTGCTTCCGATGTTCCTCTTTTGATTTAGAGAAGATGAGTATGTCGTCAAAGAATACTCCCGTAAAAGCTCGATACGGGCTGAAAATGCGGTCCATCATGCGATTGAACGTTGCAAGAGCATTGGTCAAGCCAAAAGGCATTACCAAAAATTCATATAGTCCAAAGGTTGTGCGGAAAGCAGTCTTATGGACATCCTCAGGGGCGATCCGTATCTGATGATACCCACTCTTTAAGTCTATGCGACTAAAGACACTTGCACCCTGCAACTTATCAAGTATATCATCAATCCGGGGAATCGGAAAGCGATTCTTGATCGTGATCTTGTTTAAAGACCGATAGTCTATGCACATTCGAAACGTGCCATCTTTCTTCTGCACCAATAGAACTTGAGAGGAGTAGGGTGAAGCACTGGGCCGTACTAACCCTTTCTCTAGAAGCTCGTTGACTTGCTTCAGAATTTCCTCTTGCTGAGCAAGACTTACCCGATAAGGGGGTTGATTGGGAGGCAAGCTATCCGGTATGAGATCTATGCGGTGATCTTCCGGGCGTACCGGAGGGAGTTCATCAGGAAATGTTTCTGTGAAACAATCTTTGTACTTTTCAATAAATTGAAGACGCTTAATTTCCAGACTAGAGAGAGAGTCCCTACTAGTTTTATCCTTTGCAAAAATCAAGTAAGCAGAAACACACTTCTTCATTTCTTTCTTAATGGAGATATGGCTTACAATTGGGAACTGCCAATCTCTTGCATCAGCTTGAATCTTTATTTTCTTACCCCCATGATCAAAAGTGAGGGTCTTTTCCACATAATCGGGAATAGGTGTCATGTGAAAGTGCCATGGCATACCCAAGATGATATCACATCCCTCGATGGGTGCCATCAAAAATGATTCGCGGTCCTTGTACTCACCAATCCGAAGATTGAGCTGTCCTTGCACGGGAGTTGCATTGGTTGTCAACCCCTCGAATGCCGATCCGGATGTAACCGGTGTGCCAAGCTGAGACGGTGTGAGGCACAAACGTTCCGCAGTATCCAGGGAGATGAAGTTATCCGTGGATCCTGGATCATAAAGAAGCAGTACTCGCTGGTTGTTCAAAGACCCCCAGCCCTTCAGAAGTTGACGCTTTCCTTTCTCCGTTTCTGTGTTTCCTTGAACATCTCGAATTGAGTTCGAGCTTGGCGGTGCGGGTTCCTTCCTTGCTTTTTCTTGCCTCGCAGAAGCTTGTTCTTGCCGTTGTTGCTTTAGAGGGCAATCCGGTTTCATATGTCCTTTCTCGCCACAGTAGAAGCATCTTCCTTCCTCTATGTAAGTTTGAAGTTGAGTAGGAGAAAGATACTTAGTTCGCTTGCCATTGCCCTGTGACTTCTTAGAATGATCATCGTCCCTAGATGGAGGACGTTTTCTTCCTTGGCTCCCTTGGTGATCGTAGACCCCTCTTTGTCTTGCACGGTAAGTGCTATGCTCCATTTTTCTGGGCGTCCCAGTTGAGTGCAAATCCTTAGCAATGATTGCTGACTCCATCATCCTCTGAAGAGTGTCATGCGGATACACTTTCATACTCTTTCAAAGCTGCGGTTGGAGACCCGCTTCGAACTTTCTTTTCTTTTCCTCGTTGGCAATCTTCATGAAGGGAGTGACCTTCAGAAGAACCGATCAATACTTGTCCACATAGGTCGTTACTTTTTCATGTTCCTTCTGGGCAAGCCAGTCTCATTCCTTCCGTATGTCCTGCTTGAAGTCAGGTGAAAGAAATTGTTCATAAAATTCAGATTTGAAGCTCTCCCAAGTTCTGGCCTGAGAACCTTTCAGAATCTTGGCTAGCCACCAATTACTTGCCGTTTCCTTGAGGTGCATCGCCACATGGCGTAATTTGGATCTTTCTGTGAAGTGCCCATTGGTAAAGGCGACTTCAAACTGTCTGATGAAGGACAGTGCTTTGGAGATGTCTCTCCGTCCGTTGTAGGTTTCAAACTTGATGTCCTTGTCGCCCGATTTGAAGACTCTCATGCGATGTTGAGACTTGCGACCATGCTTCTTGAATCGAGGCTTATCTTTAGGTTGATGAAGAGTAGTAGTACTAGCGCTTCCTTCTTCTGACGAGATGATCGAGAAGTAGAAGTATAATCAGGAGAGTAAGATGGAGATGAGATAGAGATGTCCTTGCTCTCGTCTAGCAAAGAGAGCGCTTTTTCCTGGCCTTTCCTTGGAGTAGGCCGTTCATTCCGATCCGAAGATCCTTTGTGCACCTCGGCACGTTCTTCTCTTGCCTCCTATGGTCTCACGCCAACAGTGTTGTCTGGATGCTTGGCTGCATCAGTTTCATTCATTTTCTTCATTCCGTCCAAAAGCTTTTGGACGTCTGGCAACAGTAAAATTTGTTGCAACTCCGCAAGCTGAGCTTGCACTTGTTGAAGCTCCTCTTCAACGCTTCTCCCTTGGCTCGACATGGTTCTTCCCGTTCTTCTCGGAATCGTTCTTCTTTGTAGAGAAAGAGAGGAGTCCGAGCTTTGATACCACTGTCACAAAACGGGAGCGTACACGAGCACTTGAAAATCTGTCGCTCTTGCGCGGGAAAAGCGACTTCCGTGCTTCGTAGTCTCGTGATCTCTTGCGGCAGAGTCGTCTCTTGCTGATGCTGGTACCTCCCGTGAGTGAGGGCATGTGGTGCTTTTATAGCTCCTTGGCCACGGCACAAATAACTGCTCGCGTAGAGATCGCGGCCGTTTTTTTTTTTTTTTTGCGCTATTCTACCCGAAATAGGGAGAGAGAATTCGCTGGTTGGTTTTGTTGCTTTATCTTCTAAGTGGCTGCCCACTTATTAAGTGGGCGGCCGGCATATTTTAAAATTGGTCTGAACCTGCCCAAAAACTCAATAAAACCTTATAAGTTAAAACCAATGCATGTAACAACACTTCCCAGGCGTCCCTGGATGCAACCACATGCACGAATGCAATGCAAACATAGATTCCTCGCGGGAAAGCGTCTGCCTTCCCGCGATTGTTCCTGCTTTTCGTAAAAAGCTTCATTGAACCCATCTTTATTCTTGTGCTTGCTTTCTTACGCGTATTTTCTTACTCAGTTCGGATTTCCTCCTTAGCCTACGGGATGCCCCCTTACTGATGCACCCGTCACCCATCATGTGACGCATCGGGGCCCTCGTAACTCGGCCCTTTCCACCGAACTTACGAAAACTCCTTCGCGATGTTTACCGTCACCCATCAAATGACACATCAGAGTTGTCCGTTCCTGATGGCAGTTCCTGTAGCTACAATCTTTTAACAGTTCTTAGTGCACATAATAAAATATCCTAAAAAAAGAAATTAATCATTAAAAATAAGAAAATAGGCCAATTAGCAACATAAAGAAAGGTCAATGTTTTTACCACAGTATAGTGACTGTTTTTCCGATTCATTACCGTCTCAATTACCGCCAGAGAGACCAGAGGACCATGCGATAGATTTGGTGCCAGGCAGTAGCCCACCAAATAAGCCTTCGTACAGGGTTAGTGCGGCTCAGCAGAAAGAGATAATGAGCCAAGTACAGGAGCTGTTAGAAAAGGGGTTGATTCAGCCCAGTTCATCTCCATTCTCTTCTCCAGTGTTGTTGGTGTAGAAAAAGGATGGCTCATGGCGTATGTGCATCGACTACCGTGCACTGAGCAAGAATACCATCAAGAATAGGTTCCCTATACCTAGAATTGATGATATTTTGGACAAATTAGAAGGAGCAGCTATGTTTAGTAGGATAGATCTAAAGAGTGGGTACCATCAGATCCGCATTAGATCAGAGGATGTGCACAAGACTGCTTTTAGAACAACGTTTGGCCTTTACGAATTTTTAGTGATGCCCTTTGGTCTCACAAATGCTCCTGCTACGTTCAATAGGATGATGGACAAAATTTTCCGTCCACACTAGCAGTTTGTTGGTACATTCTTTGATGACATGATAGTCTACTCAAAGAATGAAGAGGAGCATAGGCATCACTTGGCCATTGTGTTCAAAGAGCTACGCAGTCATAGGTTGCTCATCAATGCAAAGAAAAGTGAATTTTTTCTGGAAGAGATTCATTTTCTGGGACACATTGTCTCAAAGGATGGTGTTAGAATGGATCCTGCAAAAGTTGAAGCGAGCAAGTCATGGCCAGATTTGAAGACGGTGCACGATGTCCGAAGTTTCTTTGGGCTATGCTCCTATTACAGAAGGTTTATCCGAAATTTCGCTGAGATTGCTTCACCTTTACATGCTCTTCAAAAGAAGGCAGTCACCTTTAGATAGACACAAAAAGAGATTTCAACTTCTAATCTCTTAAAGGAAAAGATGACTTCAAATCCAGTCATTGTGTTGCCAGAGCTTAGGAAGTCATTTGTGGTCCAGTGTGACGCCTGTGGTAGTAGCATTGGTACAATGCTAATGCAAGATGGCAGGGTAGTAGCCTATCAGAGTAGAATCTTGCAAGGGCCAGAAAAGACTATGCAAGTCTATGAAAAAGAACTGTAGGCCGTGATTCATGCGCTCTTAAGTTGGAAACCCAATATTAGGTGCAGACTTTGTTGTCCAAACGGACCATCAGACCTTGCGATACTTCTTGACACAGGCAAAGTTATCTGAGAAGCATATGCGATGGGCAAATATCTTGTCCATGTTCCACTTTCAGATTGTGCATGTGAAATGCAAGAAGAACGTTGTGGCTGATGCCTTGTCAAGGAAGCCATAAATTTCAGCTGTGTCAATTCCTTATCATCATGAACTTGATGATATGAGGGAACAATATGCAAATGATGAAGATTTTGCAAGGGTCTTCGAGAAGCTAATGGATGGACAACGTCATGAACACTATCTTCTCAAAGATGGGTTCATGATGATGCATGGCAGATTGTGTGTCACAAAGCCATTGCGACGCAAAGTTATGGAAGAGAGTCATGTCCCACCGTATGTAGGGCATCGTGGTATCGATGCTACAGTTAAAGCGGTTGAGACATTCTTCTACTGGCCTACATTGAGAAGAGATGTGGATGCCTTTGTGCGAGAATGCCTAATTTGCCAGAAGGTCAAGTTTGACAGGCAAAAGGCACCAGGGTTATTGCAACCACTACCTATTCCAGATAAACCATGGGAAAGTATTGCTATGGATTTTATCTTTGATCTTCCGAGAACGTAGACAGGAAACGATGGTATTTGGACCATCATTTGTAGATTCAACAAGCAGTCTCATTTTATTCCCGTCAGGAAGAAGATAAAGCCAGATCAGATGGCACGCTTGTTAATGAGCAATATTTTCAAGTATCATGGCATGCCACAGTCGATTGTTAGCGACCATGATCCACGCATGACAAGTTTATTCTGGAGAGGCTTGTTTGAGAATATGGGCACCACGCTCAAATTCTCTTCGTCATTTCATCCTCAAACAGATGGGCAGTCAGAGGAGGCAAATTCTACTATCCTAGATCTGATGAAGTGCTATGTGTCAAAGCATAAAGGAAAGTGGGAGCAGTATTTGCCATTGGTGGAGTATGCATACAATAATACAGTGGATTCATCAACTGGCAAGGCACCTTTTGAGATAGTTGAAGGTGGCAAGAAAGTTCCTCCCATACTGTATGAAGCAGATAAGTATGTTTAGGACATGGATGAAATGTACAAGAAGGTCAAAGTGGCCTTAGAAAAGACCCAGGCAAAGCAAAAGAAAGCAGCTGATCGTCACCGTCGTGAAGTGGTATTTTCACTTGGTGATTGGGTGCTTCTACGCTTTGAAAAGGCAAGGTTAAAGAAGATGAAGGGCAAGGAAAGACTGTTTCCAAAGCTCAGCATGCGTTAGTATGGGCCTTTTCAAGTGTGCGACATAATCAGTGATGTTGCATATAGGCTGAAATTGCCTGACAGTTGGAAGATTCACAATGCGTTTCATGTGAGTCTTCTCAGACCCTATGTGGGTGATGTGCCAGAACTTCTTGGTCCCGGAACAGATTTTGGCACATAAAGAAAGAAAAGTGAAAGGCAAGGCTGCTAGGTGTTACTTGGTATAGTTCAGAAACTATCCACCAATGGATGCTAAGTGGATGGAAGAAGGTGAACTTGCAGAGTCACCAACTGTGTTATCACTTTACCTTGAAGCCTTCGATTTGCAACCTACCTTGACCCCTTGAGTTTCAAAGCTACATGGATTGTCAGTGTGACAATGGCTTCTGAAAGAAATGATGTACATGGTATTTAAAGTGAGCTCAAATCAAGTACATGTTACATGAATGTTAGAGTTGTACAGATTGTCAGTTTGGCAATTTCTCTTATAGAATGTCCAAAAGTTTGGTTAGTGCTATAGAAGTGAGTATTTCTTGTCAGTTTGTCAAGGATGCAGTAATTGCTTCTATTATAGGGTACATGTGTAACTGCATTCTTAAACTGTCGGTTTGGGTATCCTCGAAAGTGTTACTGGGCCCAACGTGTACTATAAGACAATGGCAAAATGTGTGCCTACCATTTTGTCATTGGAAAGTTAGTGACTCAAAGTAATGGCAGAGTGCGAAGCTACCACTATGTCATTGGGACAGGGTTCACACGCAGGCAATACATGTGTCGACGAGGTGTTGAATACACCAGGGTTGACAATGAGCATGTATGTGTCGTACATATGTCGACAGGTGTTGAATACATCAGTGTTGACTGTGAGCATGTACGACATAGATGCAAACGAGGACGTTTGAGATTTCAAGAGGGGGGTATGTCACCAGCGTGTGACTACTATCTATCCTTTTTGGAAACACCCCTCGGGAAATCTAACTGCCCTGCATTGCATAGCTAGTGTGGAACTGTCCAGAGGGAGTCCAGGCCTGAGGGCAAGAGAGCACTAAGGTTGGACAAGGACCATGGTTAGCCAAAGTGGGGTCATTGACTAGCCAAAGTGGAATCCTTTGCTACAGAGGCTACATTTCAATTCTGGGTTTGGCTGCAGTGTACAAAGGGGGTCAGATGACCTAGAAAGATACAATGGCAACATCTCCTAAAATTTAGGGAATTGCTATTTTGGGACCTGAAAATGTGTTCGCGTCATTACCTCCGGAATGACAAGGGGAACATTTTATTGCTTTGCAGTGAAGTCAACCGGGCAACCGGTCGGGAGATTTTTAGGCGGCAACCCCGAAACGGGAAATAGCTTGTAATGCGCCAAGTGGCACATTTCTGTGCACTTTCCTCATGCAACAAGAAGTGGCGCTGAATTTATAGCTGGGAGGCTCATTCTGCAAGTTCCTGTCACAGGTTAAGAGCTATGGAGTGCTTCCTTTCCCTCTTATGTACAGTGCGGTGCTAGGAGTGATGCCCTGCATGCTACGCACTGCCCTCTCTCTCTCTCCTCTATGGCAGTATGTTATGCCCCTCTAGTGGGCTTTTCAATTGACCAATGTACAGTTGTGTGGGTTCATGCGCGATTGCCGAGGCAAGAGCCTCTTGCACAGGTACTGGATTAGCTAGCGGCTAATCCCCCGTAGGTACAGGTGAATTCGGAGAGGTTTCACGCCAGAAATCTCGTCCGATTCAAAGGGCAAGTAGCCCTACAAGTGCGGGAGCTCGAGGACTTGCTACGGATGCGACCGGCACGCGAAACGGAGCCCGAAACAGTAAATTACAGCCTGCTGTGTATTTTTGCAGGTTTAGCGTTTTGGCCCTAAACAGTCCCTAATACCCCCAGGAGGTTCGGGGATGCGAGGGGACCGCTGTACAGGTGATCTGGCGCATTTTCGGGGCTGAAAACAGAGAATTCAGCGTGCTGCAGATTCTCGCCAGGTTTTGCAAAGTGCCCGTATGCGTCGGGAAAGTCATTCAATGCGTGGGAATACTGGCTGTGAAGGGTCCTAGTACAGTTATGTTGCCGAAATCGGGCCGGAATAGTTGAAATTCAGCCAAGCTTGTGCGGGGCAGCTTGTAAGGAACCACAACGTTTATTCCCTCTTTTAAACAATAAAGAAATACCGAAAGGGCCGCCTAAGTTAGGGGCCAATCTTGTGTCGGTCTACTCATACAGGTGCAATCTAGCAGCCTGTATCCCTTTCCCCTTTGTTGTGTCTTGAAAGTACAGGTAAAGTGGGCGACAAATTAAATGGGTGAAAGCAAATAAGGTTTAAGTCTAAAGTCTACTGCCCTTTTTGAAAGTAGAGGCCGGTTTCAGTGTGTGTGAGTAGTGGGTGCAGGTCTACAACTTTAATGGAAAGCTTGTCTTCTCCTCTGTCTCATGTAGCGCGATGACTTGCTCTCGTGCATCTCTCTCTCTCTTTTGGCACATATGGTAATGCCCCACTAGTTGGGCTACTCAGATGAATATGTATAGTTTTGGGGGTTTATGCGCGTTTGCCAAGCCAAGAGCCTTTTGAATTAGCTAATCCCCCATAGGTATGCACAGTTCCATCGCGAAAGATTGCGAGTTTGGAGAGTTTTCTCGCATGAAAACTCGTCCAATTCACAGGGGAACTGTCCCATTGCGTGCGGGAGCCCTTGGGACACGCGTAGGCGTGTTCGCTCTGATAAAAACAATCCGAAACAGGGAATTACAGCCTGCTGTGTTTTTTTGCAGGTTTAGGGTTTCATACATAAACTGCAAGGGAACACCAGGGGAGCCTCGTGAGAGCCTTGAGATGTGTGTGTAGGCTTTTGGGCACCCAGCAGTGAAAAATAGAGAATTACAGTCCGCTGAATTTCTGTGACAGCTCACTAGAAAGCTTCCAGATAGCGAGGGAATCCGCCCTAGACAGGTTCTTTTGACCTACAGGGGTTTTTGCGTCGTTATGTTGCCAAAATCAGGTCGGGAACTTGCGTTTTCAGCCCTCGCTAGGTTTGGACAGCTTTGTGAAGGCTTGTTCTAAGTGGTCGGATCGTCTTCCTTAAATTGAATAAAGAAATACCGAAAGGGGTGCCAATTTTTGGGGCCTACAAGGTGTCGGTCTTGTGTACGCAGTGACATTTTAGGCGCTGGATGCAACTGTGCTGTCTTTTCCTTCTCAGTGCTCTGTGTAAAATTAACAGGTAAGTGAAATAGTACCGCCCTATACGTTGTACAGGCCGGTTATATGGTTCCATCGACGGAATAGTCACTTTTTCTTCAAAAAGTTCAGCCTGGGTTGTTGTGGGTGAAAGCAACACAGAGCTTGTCATCATGGCAGAGAAGAGAGACCAAGTACCTGAAGAGGGATCTTCCTCACATGGCATAGAGAAAGTTCCCTCAACTCTTCAAGAAGAGGACAGGTTGTTTAGAACTCAACTGCATTGCTGCATGGACATGTTTCGGCAGTTGGCTAACAACCCAAGGATGCAGGAGTTCTTACAGGCTCTGACACAGGGTTTTTAGCCTCCTACACAGGGCATGACTGAGCCATTGCAAGGAAAGGAGATTATTAATGGACAGAGGACTCATGATGCTCGAGGGAAAGCCCATGTGGTTGAGCAACTAGCGGTGTCCAATGATCCAAAGCAACTTGCTTTAGCTGAACAGGAACCGTTTGTGAATGGTCAAGGGAGTAATGAACAGGCTATGCGTCAGACCCTTCCATTACCTAATACTTATCTTGGTTATTTTGGAGGTGGTTCAGTGTTTCAAGCTATGGCTGGACCTTCCACAGGTTACATGCCAGGAAATGTGCTCGGGACAATGCAAACAGGCATGGGTAACCCTATGTACGCGAACATGGGTGTCCAACTAGGTTTTCAGAGTGCCTATGGCCAGTTTCGGGTGCCTGGAACACAATTTGGTATGGCTGGTTTTTCGCAGCCATACGTACAAAAATACGACAGGTAAAACAGTTGATGCAAGTGTTGGAATGAACAATCATGGAGCACCACTGTTACAGGCACATGTTTATGACAACGTGGCTCCTTTGAGTCAGCCTAAGGATTACAAGGAAGGTGGGCAGGGAGTGAAGTTTGAAACTTTCAGAGGAACTGAGGATCAATTGAAGGCTTTGACCTTCATACAGCAGTTCGATGCAGCTTATGCTGGAGGAAACTTCATGGAATCTTCAAAGATACGCAAGGCTGCCACTTTCTTGAAAGGGAATGCGCTTCAATGGTGGACCGCATTGTTGAACCAGGGTCAAGCCCCAACTACGTGGATCCAATTCAAACAGCCTTTTGCGCCTGCATGGTTGACAAACACTTTTGAAGTGGATGTGATGACAGAATGGCACGAGTTGAATGCTAAATAGTGTGCGAATTTGGAAGAGTACAATAAATAGTTTTGGGCCGCACTGTTGCCAGTCACCTCTTACAGGTTTGTGCCATTGTCAGAACAGATTGAGAAGTACTGTTGCGGATTACCCAAGAAAATCAGGGCCAAGACTATTGTCATGAATATGGTTCAGCTGATTGAGAATGCAAGAGTGGCTAGCAATCTATCGAAGGGAGATTCCGATGGATTTAATAGCCACAAGAAAGGGTCCCAGGGCAAACAGTTTTTAGCCAAGGACAATGTTGCAGGAAAGTCTTTTGAGCCTCCCACATAGAAGCCCTCCACTGAAGAAGCTAATACGTCCAAGAAGCAGTCTAAATCTTCTTCGGGACGAGGACAAGGACAAAAAAGGCATTTTTTCTGGCAAAACCTTTGAAGAAAGGAAAGCTCTTAGGGAGGCCAAGAAATGCTACATTTGTGAACAGGAAGGACATTTTGCAAATGAATGCCCACCGAAGAAATCACAGGATAAGGATGACATGTCTGACCATAAAGAGAAGAAGCCAAAGCGGAGTGCAGGACTTTTTCCAGATTTGGTTGGAGACCAGCCAAACACAGATGCCACGGAGCTGTGCAGAGCTTGGGGCAAAATTAGAGACCAGATAGTGCTGGTTTTCTTTGATCCAGGAGCCCGTGCAAATTTCATATCACTAGAATTGGCATCAAAGTTGGGCATTCGTGCAGAGGAGATGGGTATGACAGGGGAAGTAGATTTGGCATGCCCAGGTCATTCAAAGCTTGTTACTCCCATTTTGGGGAAGCTTCGTCTGCACGTTCAGAGCTATGTGGATACGGAAGAATTTCATATTATGCCACTTGAGGGCTGTGATGTGTTACTTGGTATCCCATGGTGTTACAGGTTGCATGCTATGGTGGATACTTACAACAAAAAGATTACCCTTGTACATAGAGGAAAGACTCACGTCCTTGATGTAAAGCTTAAAGGCGAGTCTGTTCCAGTTGTTTCTGCTTCTGCTATTTCATCTGTAATAAAGAATCATCTTTCTGCGTACTTGATCTTTGCAAAAGAAGTACCTGAAGTTGTATCTAATTTGTCTACCTTAGATAAAGGCATGTCAACTTTTTTGAGTGGTTTCAGTGATTGTTTTCCGGACTCTTTGCCAGAGGAGTTACCTCCTGAGAGACTTGAGGATCATACCATAGATCTTGTGTCAGGTTCTAGTCCACCGAATAGACCACCATACAGGGTTAGTGCAGCCCAGCAGAAAGAGATTATGAGTTAGGTCAACGAGCTTTTAGAGAAGGGGTTGATTCAGTGCAGTTCATCCCCTTTTTGTTCGCCTGTACTCCTAGTGCAGAAGAAGGATGGTTCATGGCGCATGTGCATTGACTATCGCGCCTTGAATAAAAATACCATCAAGAACAGGTTCCCCATACCGACATTCTTGATCGGCTTGAGGGAGCGTCATTGTTTACAAGGATAGACCTCGAGAGTAGCTACCATCAGATACGCATTAGGCCAGAAGATGTCCATAAGATTGCGTTCAGGACAACATTTGGTCTCTATGAGTTTCTTGTCATGCCATTTGGTCTCACAAATGCTCCTGCCACATTTAATAGAATGATGGACATAATTTTTGGACCACATAGAAACTTCGTGGGTACCTTCTTTGATAACATGATTGTCTACTTGAAGTCTGAAGAGGAGCATAGGGATCACTTGATTGCAGTTTTCAATGAGTTACGTAAGAATAGGCTACTCATTAATGCGAATTGCAAGAGATTCACTTCCTTGGGCACATTGTTCCAAAGGATGGGGTACGCATGGATCCCGCTAAAGTGGAAGCAATTAGGTCATGGCCAGACTTGGAGTCTGTACATGACATTCGAAGCTTTCTAGGCTTATGTTCCTACTACAGGAGGTTCATCCGAAATTTTGCTCAGATTGCTTCTCCACTCCATGCACTGCAAGGACAAGGAGTTACTTTCAAGTGGACAGCCAAGGAAATTTTAACCTTCAAACACTTAAAGAGAAGTTGACTTCAGATCTGGTAATCATTTTACCAAATCTTTCGAAACCTTTTGTGGTTCAGTGTGATGCGTGTGGCCATAGGCTGGGCGTAGTTCTAATGCAGAATGGCCGAGTAGTCGCATATGAGAGCAGATTCTTTTGAAGACTGAAAGGAATTGCAAGTCTATGAGAAAGAATTGTTGGCAGTAATTCATGTTCTCACTAGTTGGAAACACTATCTGCTGGGGGCTGATTTTGTTGTCCAAACGGATCATCAAACCTTGCGATATTTCGTCACACAGACGAAGTTGTCTGAGAAGCACATGCGATGGGCAAACATCTTGTCAATGTTCCATTTTTAGATTGTGCATGTGCAAGGGAAAAAGAACGTGGTGGCTGATGCGTTGTCACGAAAGCCCCAAATTTCAGCAGTGTCAATTCCGTACCATTTTGAGCTAGACGAAATGAAGACACAACATGCTGGAGATTCAGATTTTGTAAGGATCTATGACCAGCTTGTTGATGGGCAACATCATGAGCACTCTATGCTTAAGAATGACTTTCTCATGATGCATGGAAAGTTATGCATTACTAAACAGTTACGGCCAAAGATTTTGATGAAAAGTCATGCTCCACCTTATGCGGGGCATCGTGGAATTGATGCGACAGTGAAAGGGGTTGAGACATTCTTCTACTGGCCAGCTTTGCGTCAAGATGTTGACACATTTGTAAGATCATGCTTAGTTTGCCAAAAAGTCAAATTTGACAGGCAAAAGCAACCGGGATTGTTGCAGCCATTGCCGATCCCTGATAGGCCATGAGAAAGCATAGCAATGGACTTTATCTTTGATCTTCCAAGAACACAAACAGGCAATGATGGGATTTGGACTATCATTTGTAGGTTCAGTAAGCAAGCCCATTTCATTCCTGTGAGGAAGAAGATAAAGCCAGAACACATGGTCAAGATATTCATGAGCAATATCTTTAAATATCACGGGATGCCTCAGTCAATTGTCAGTGACAGGGATCCACGTATGACGAGTCTTTTCTGGAAGGCATTGTTTGAGAATATGGGCACTACGCTAAAGTTCTCCTCTTCGTTTCATCCGCAAACTGATGGACAGTCAGAAGAGACAAATTCTACTGTCTTGGATCTGCTCAAATGTTATGTGTCAGTGCAGAAGGCAACTTGGGAATACCATCTACCATTGGTTGAATATGCTTACAATAACACTGTTCATACGTCAACAGGTAAGGTACCATTTGAGATAGTGGAAGGAGAAAAGAAAGTCCCGTCCATTTTGCAAACTAAGGACAAGATATTTCAGGCGGACAAGTATGTGCAAGGTATGGATGAAACATACAGGAAGATAAAGATTGCTCTTGAGAAGACTCAAGCTAAGCAAAAGAAAGTTGCTGATCGTCACCGTCGTGAACTTGTATTTTCACTTGGTGATTGGGTGCTTTTGCGCCTTGAAAAGGCCAAGTTAAAGAAAAGGAAAGGCAAGGAACACTTGTTTCCTAAGCTCAGTATGCGATATTATGGCCCTTTTCAGATTTCGAAAAAGATCAGCGATGTAGCTTACAGGTTGAAGCTACCAAAAGGCTGGAAAATACATAATGCTTTCATGTCAGCCTTCTAAAGACCCTTTGTTGGTGATGTGCCAGAGAATATGCTTGGTGAGGAACAACCCCAAGTGGAAGAATTGGATGAGATCCTTGTTCCTGAAGAGATATTGGCACATAAAGAAAGAAAGGTTGCAAGACGCTATTTGGTAAAGTTCAAGAACTTTCCATCGTTGGATGCCATATGGATGGAAGAGTCTGAATTGGTTGATTCACCTCAGCTATTGCAATTGTATCTTGAAGCCTTTCAGATGGAACCCACAATGACTTGATGTAGCCTTTTTGGAGCAAGGCAAGAGCATGGTTCATGATGCTCAACAGAGTACAATATCTACTCTTTCCATACAAAATTTACCTAGAGAGGTTTGTGCTCGCGTACACTAGAAGACTTCTATGCTTGATATATGAGTCGTAGCCAGGTTGGTGGGATTGTTTAATCTAACGCTGCATTTCCGGAAGCATGTATATCTTGGATTCCCATCATAGAATATTTGTGATATCAGGAGATATTCGCATGTATTATTGGCATGCAAGTGAGGTCGCTTGCAGTATTTCAAGGGTGGGGTGTATCACCAGGAGGTGTAATTTTCCTGTTGCCTTTCGTAAATAAGTACTAGATGTTTTTATTTATTTTTATTTCTACTTGTTTTCCTCGGAACCCTTGAAAAGGTGCAAGTGGACATTGCATGGCCAGTGTGAAACGGCTGTGGCCGAATAGGTTTCTCACATCGGGAGTCTGGGTCAGTCAGTCTGGGATTGGTCGGGCCAATTAGCGTTGAATTCTGATGAGTATGGAAGCCTGTGCGCGCCAAATGAAGCTGGGCCACTCGGAAAGTCACTTATAACTTTATAAGTCAGTGGGAACTAGGGAATTAACTCAAAGGGGCAAACTGGACACTTGGCAGGAGGAGAGCAGCCTGCAGGACACCTTAGCAAGAGGAGGCGCCCGTTTGAGGTTGGGGCTGAATTTTGCTCATACAAGTGATAAGTGACCTAGAGAGTGTGTGTGTGTGTGAGTAGTGGGTGCAGGTCTACAACTTTAATAGAAAGCTTGCCTTCTCCTCTGTCTCATGTAGCGCGATGACTTGCTCTCGTACATCTCTTTCTCTCTTTTGGCACATATGGTAATGCCCCACTAGTTGGGCTACTCAGATGAATATGTTCAGTTCTGGGGGTTTATGCGCGTTTGCCAAGGCAAGAGCCTTTTGAATAGGAACCGGATTAACTAATTGCTAATCCCCCACAAGTATGCACAGTTCTATCGCGAAAGGTTACGAGTTTGGAGAGTTTTCTCGTGTGAAAACTCGTCCAATTCACAGGGGAACTGTCCCATTGCGTGCGGAAGCCCTTGGGACATGCATAGGCGTGTTCGCTCCGCTAAAAACGATCCGAAACAGGGCATTACAGCCTGCTGTGTTTTTCAGCAGGTTTAGGGTTTCGTACTTAAACTGCAAGGGAACACCAGGGGAGCCTCGTGAGAGCCTTCGGATACGTGTACAGGCTTTTGGGAACCCGGCAATGAAAAACAGAGAATTACAGCCCGCTGAATTTCTGTGACAGCTCACTAGAAAAGCTTCCAGATAGCGAGGGAATATGCCCTAGACAGGTTCTTTTGACCTGGGGCTTTTGTGCCGTTATGTTGCCAAAATCAGGTCGGAAACCTATGTTTTCAACCCTGCTAGGTTTGGACAGCTTTGTGAAGGCTTGTACTAAGTGGTCGGATCTTCTTCCTTAAATTGAATAAAGAAATACTGAAAGGGGCGCCAGTCTTTGGGGCCTACAGGGTGTCGGTCTCGTGTGCGCAACGACATTCTAGTCGCTGGACGCAACTGTGCTGTCTTTTCCTTCTCAATGCTCTGTGTAAAATTAACAGGTAATTGAAATAGTACCGCCCTATACGATGTACATTCCGGTTATAGACATAGCTACATCATTAGTGTTCCTATAATCTCCTTGCATTTCAAGATGTGGGTTTTATGAGTTTTGGTAGCAAATAATCCATCGAGAAGCTTATGTAGTTAGTCTTACCATAACCACTCTCCTTTCGCTTTTCTTGATAATTATACATTTTCCTCCAAAGTATAACTACCGCCCTCCCCCCAAACAAGCACCCCCACCCCCGGGCGCAAAAAAGAAACCACTATTTTGGCAATCGATATGCCTGTGCAATGTGCACTATGTTTTCAGCCCTTCATTCCTCTCACATCGGGTGCGCAAATCAGCCCCAAATCTCCCCCTTGGTGACCATCAACAATCCCACATCGAGAAGAATCCGAAGGTGCATCAAATCAGCCCTGCAGCTGCTTGATCTTGAAGAGTTACTGCAGCGACATTCGCATTCGAGTGAGTAGAGTCTGCACTTGAGGTATTGCATGTGTCGACATTCCATTTACGCAATCAAAGTAAATACCACATTGGCAACGATGTGGGGGGCCTTAGAGAGGGTTGCTCGGGTGTCATTGTCCTCATCCTCTCTCTCTCTCTCTACATCTCTATCTCTTTTCTCTCATTCCCTCTTCGGGGGGAAAAAGGATCCATCTCTCATGCTAAGTTGGCAATCATTAACACAAGGAAAGAAGTAAAGATTTGTGGAAGTGTAAAACTTCAACATTTCAATTCTGTTGCACCTCACATACCCTTACTTGCACAATTGCTTAAGCATATAGGCATATGAACAGTCATTTATTAACAAGTGACTTTGACATGACATCTATAAAAGTAGGTAGCGAAAATGGCAAAAAAACCTATAAAAGAGTCACTTGACCTTTAATTTTTATCATATCAGAACCCAATACCCGCAAGGACATCTAGCGCCCCCACAACACCTCAACACCTACCGTTTCCATCGCCATCATTAGCGTTTTGCATCAGTTCAACCCAGCGTTTTGCAGTTCTACAACATCAGTTCAGCCTAGCGTTTTTGGCACTTTTTGCATGAAGCATCATGATGAGGTATTCAGCATCAGCATTCAGCATTTAGCCTATGTATCAGCATTGTGCAAGTAATCTAAAGCAAGTACTTGCTATGGCAACAAAGCAAGGGGACCCTTGAGGGTGGTTCGGACCCGACATGTGGTGTCATCTCTGTTTTCTCTCTCTGCCTCTCTCTTTCATTGTGTTTTACTTAGTTCTCTCAAGTGAAGTGAAGTAACCTTGTGTTTGTGGGATGTACTAGATCCAAGCGAAAATCCATTAAACCCTTCCGCTACACCTCACAGAACATTTAACAAGTTCATTTTAGGAATTTTGGTTTAGAGTAGCTACTAGTAAATTTACACAGCAGAGGGGAGCCCAAAAGCCTGCTTGGTGACAATTTTCTTTTGTTATTATTCAGCTCTCTTTGTTGTTTTTACTTTCAGTATATTTTACTTTGACTTGGCATGTGACAACCTTTATCATGGTTGAGTTTGACCATCATCTCCAGAATTCTGGTTGTGGTAGAATTCAGTTGGCTGGTCTAAGAAAGTAAGTTCTAAAGAGAAACCGACTTCATACAAACTTGCACCTGCTGTCCGAGCTACACATTGTAAAAGCGATTGCATGTTGAATCTTATTTTATTCTATAGCTTGGATGAGGAATCAAGAATTTCCTCATATATTATTTTACATGTTTGAATTCTAGAATTTAAGTCTGGAGTCTTTGTCTTGTCCTAGATGTGGACGACTTGAAAGTTTGAAGTTGAGTGTTGATGAAGTAAGCTTCTCCTCGTGTAGTTTTCTATCTGTTTTCTTTAAGCCATTTTACGGTAGCTGTTTTTCTTGGTTTTAATTTTTGTAATTAGATAAAATAGATAGCAGAAATTATAACTGCTTCGCTTATAGTTAGTGAGTCCAGGCTTTTTGGACCTCATGAATCTTGTTGGGTCCCTCACTACTCAATATGGCTTATGGGTTATTTACAATTTGGATTAAAGATTTCTGAAAGTATGGATAGAATGTGTAGCTTGAATTAGAGATATCCTAGAGTATGAACTGCGTGAAACTTATTTGCATAAGTGTTCGAATTTACCATTGAAATGGGCTGTCTTTGTTTGAAAACTTCAGAATGTTAATTTCGAGGGCTTGTGCAGGCACACATGTGAAAGTGAGTGCACCCGTTTCTGATGTGGTGGTGCTAACCCCTGAAAACTTTGACTCGGTTGTTTTGGATGATGGAAAGGATGTTCTTGTTGAGTTTTATGCACCTTGGTACGAATAAGTTACTCTCCTTGTTGTCAAGTAATACAAGTTCAGTCTCCCCCTTTCACTATTGTGAATGCTAATTAATTGAGTGTTTGATGCAGGTGTGGTCACTGCAAGAGTCTGGCTCCAGTAAGTTAATGCTTATCACTGGTTATTGAAGTTAAGGTTGACAAAAGTCAAGAATTTTTTAGGCAATTTAAAAAAAGTAAAGATTCTTAAGGCACTCTTGACTCTTGTTAATGGACATATATTATACCTATTTCCATATATTACTGCTGGACATTGATGGCATTTGTGTGGGGATGTGGTGGTATGTAGTCAATATTATGCATGATAGAGCTGATCTATGTTTAACCTTGTTCTTTTCCTGATTCATCCACTTGTTTGTCAAAGAGAGAGGCATTACCAGGCACAAAAATTGTATGTAATGAATTTTCACCTGAGTTGTGACCAGTACAGATTGTTTTAATTCCTTGAACCTTCAGTGACTATCCTTTATATAGAGTTGTATGTTATACCATGTCTTGTGCTACGCATCATTGAGTCTGCCCTTCATCTCAGGAGCCATAAGAGAAACTCAGTATGTATAGATGTTCATCTTGTTAGTCGGTACTAAACATGATGTCTAAGCATGACTACATTGTATTGAATTGGCACTAATCATGATGTCTAAGGATGACTACCATGAATCTACAAATTGCAGTTTTCTTTGGAGTTGAGTCTGTGCTTTTCCACAATTCATCGTCACGTATATAATGTTTGCTTTATTGCATTTGGCGAGCAGATTTATGATCAAGTTGCCACAGCATTTAAGGGTGAGAAAGACGTAGTGGTTGCTAAAGTGGATGCTGATGGTCACAAAAGCCTCGGGGAAAAGTGAGTGTGACGTCTCTTGCGTTATAATGCTGCAATTGTTCCGTGAGAATGAACTAGTGTTGGGTTTTAAAAATTCAGAACCTTCTTTTGGCATTTTGATTACTTCAGGTAGGTAATGTGAATTTCTGTACTCACTGCAGGTACGGAGTCAGTGGCTACCCTACCCTTAAGTTCTTCCCCAAAGATAACAAAGCTGGTGAAGATTATGATGGGGGTAGAGACTTAGATGATTTTGTTGCTTTTATCAATGAGAAGGCTGGTACTAGTCGTGACAGCAAAGGGTTACTCACGCCAGAGGTCGGTTTCGAATGTGATGCTTGTAAAAAAGTGACATTTAAATCAGTATGTGCTTCTGAACTAATTATATACATGTTTGCTGGTATGTACAGGCAGGCAAAGTGCATTCTTTGACAACCTTAGTCGAAGAATTCTTAGCTGCTGAAGCTGAAGCTCAACAGAAGGTTGCTGCAAAAATAGAGGAAGAAGCACAGAAATTGAAGGGTGCAGCAGCCAGGTTTGCTGTCTTTCGTCTTGCTTAGCTTTTCTTTCGTATGCCTCTTGATTTACAAGCTTTTAATTGAAGGTGTTTCTACAGCAGTTGATGTGCATCAGATTTTCCTAGCTCTCCTCTTAAACAATCTTGCACTATTTGTACTGATGGATGAAATGCGCCTGCATTCCTTATCTTTTCACTCAAAATTGGATGGCTTTGTGTCACTCTCCGTGCATTTGTTGCACTCATGGCGCGTGCACGGAGAGTAACAGAATATGAGAGAGAGAGAGAGAGAGAGAGAGAGAGAGAGAGAGAGAGAGAGAGAGAGAGAGATTTTATTATCGTCCTCGGAGGTCAAATATGACCTATGGGACCAAAGTTACATGTGATGTAGTATGTGATGGCTGATGAGTGACTCTCGATGCTCCAAAATTGTAGTGATGAGAGTCGCAATGGAGAGCCCACACTTTGGCTGGGAGAGGAAAGTGTGTAGGTCTAAGTTATGGCTGAAAATGTGAGAGAAGCAAGTTCGGATGTGATCAAAAGCTGAGCACTCTAGTAGTGTGTGGTACTCAGACTCTCGAACTTGCAGTGAGCATAATGTGCACAATCGATTTGACTCTTCTCCATTGCCCCAACGCCCTATCTCGCATCGAAGGAAATGGGAGCTAAGCCGAATTGCTGCGATAGTGCGTATCGCGGACAAGGGAATAGGCTCAAGCATGTAAGTGTGAGTACGGTTTCCTCTCTCAGCGAAGAACATGGTTTTGTAGTTGGGGGCAATATAGGTGGTGTAATTTATGAAGCGTGACCCACCGGATTTCTCCCAAGCCGTAAAACATTGGCGTTGTAGAAAAGCTTCATTCACTTGAGAGTCAATTGAAGAATCATGTAGCAAGTGTAATGCATCCCATCTCCCAAACCACTTCTTTATGTCTTGCATCCATCCCGTGCTCAAGATCTTGCTTTTATGCGTCTTTTGAACTTTTTTGCTTGCTTCCCATGCAATTGTAGGAAGTCGATGTGAGGGGTTTTGATGCATCTTTATCATGTACTCCAACTCAAGAAGTAGGAGCATATATGGTGTTTGTGTCTTAACTTGAAGAAAGTTTGTAAGAAAACGCTTTTGGACATTCTCAAACTCTTTCCAAGTAGACTTTGAGATGCTCCCGCCCCACACTTCAACTCCATAAAGAAGAACCGGTGTCACCAATGCATCAAAAAGATACTTCTTGAGAACCCAACACTTGATGTTTCCCGCATTACACATGTTCTCAAATGCATAATATGCTCTCTTTCCCACTTCCAAACGACGCATAGCACATTCATGCCACTTGTGATTGGATGGAACCTCAAGGCCAAGGTACTTAAAGCTCTCAATAACTTCAAGTGTCTCGTTGTTGTACACAATGCATGGCTTCTCCTTATGGTTGGTTTTCACAAGCATAACCTTTGTTTTGGATTCATTTACAATCAACCCACTATGCAAGCAAAAGTTCTCAAGGACAATCATAAGCTTTTGTGCATCTTCTAAAGTGTGTGCTAGAAGCACTGCATCATCCGCATATAACAAAAGCATGATTACAGCATTGCAAATAGTGACCTCTTCAATGCCTTCTTCTTGCATAAAGTCAAGTACCATTTGTTCCAATTGATCGATGCATAGACCAAAGAGTGTTGGTGACAATGGACATCCTTGTTTAACCCCAATAGTGCTTACAAAAATTTCTGAAATTTCTCTTCCCATGCGCAATTGACAAATCACCTTCTCATAGATTCGAGAAACCGCAAGCATAAACTCACTTGGTACTTGGAGTTCTTCCATCCTTCTCCACAAATTGTTACGTGGAATCATATCAAAGGCTTTCTTAAAAGTTCACAAAACAACAATACAATCGCTTGCCTTTCAACCGACTTTCCTCCATGAGAACACGAAGAGTGACAAGATGATCAATGGTGCTATGGCATCGACGAAAACCCGCTTGTCCCTTTGCACGCTTGTCATTCTTTTCAGCCCAATCACTCAATTTCATCTCCATTATACACCCAAACAACTTTGCCATAAGAGACCCAATCATTATAGTCCGGTAGTTGCTTACATTCTTTACATCCCCTCCTTTATGCAAAGGCTTAACCCAATTAGTACTCCAATCATAAGGCATACTATGTTGAAGTGCAAGGTTGAACATATCACACATCCACTCATGGGTAAAATCTCCCGTCCATTTGATCATCTCCGGCTTGATACCTTGAAGATCTCCCGCTTTGCGAGTGGCCAACTTTTCAAGCCCACCGCATACATCCTCAATAGTAAAAAAAGACGGCATACATGGGAGTGAACCATAAAATGGCATTTTTTCAGTATTTGCTTGCTCATATAATTGCCTACAATGTGTGTACATATCCACTAGACTCAAGTTACCAAAATTCTCAACCCGCTTGCCTCTCAAGTTTCTCCAAAATCTTCCACATGCATGTGCCTTTTCTTGGACTTGAAATTCTTGTTCCTTTACTTCCCATCTTCTTCTCTTCTTTTGAATCAATGCCTTGTATGTATGCAAATGACTTTGATAGTTGTCTTTGTCCATAGTTGCATCAAGCTTTATCAAGGACTTTCGAGCATCTTGATATTCTTTATCAAACCACCTTTTGCGTGATCTATCTTTGTTGATACCATGGAGATGCTTTATGGCAAAGCATTCTTCCGCACAAGAACAAATAGCTTTCTTGAAAGCTTCCCATTTAGTTTCCAATGGTGCATCACATTGAAGCTTTGTCATCCATAATTTTTGCTCAACCATTTCAATGTACATTGGTGTCCGTTTGAAATCCATACATAGTGATAACTTCTCTTTCTTTTGGCTGAGATTATTATGCTTAGTTGCTTCTCCACATGAAAGGTCAATACATAAGGTGCGATGGTCGGATTCCGGGGTCCATTGACCAAACATAAAACTCTTTATGCGATACATGATGGCTTCAGAGAGTAGCATATAGTCAATCACACTATCCCCATTATGTCTCCTACATGTAAATCCATTGGTTCCACTCCACAAAGATACACCATTGGCAATGAGCATACCCGTGCTATTACACATGTGTAAAAGTAACTTTCCATAGTGATCCGGCTCTTTCTCATCCATTGAAGTACGATCATACAAGTGAACTTTCTCCAACTCCCTTGAAATGTATGGCATATCAAATTGTTGAGTATCATGTTGCAATGTTTTTGTGCGAGCATTCATATCCCCAAATACAATAACATCACCTTCACCTTTGAAATAAGCAATGTCCTCTTCCAAATCAGAAAATGGTTGATCTCTATCCATGCAAGCATAAAAAGGAGAATCATGATGAGGAATGTAGCAACCGGCTACAAAAATGGGTGCTCTTTTTGGTGTCATAATTTTCAGCCATACATAATGTTTGTATTTGTCATCTTTCACAATTGATACAAAATCTTCCAATCCTTTCTTAACCATACATGCTAACCCTCCTTGTCCTCTTCGGTGCTTGAGATTCTTTGACCACATCAATGAATGTACATTGTAATCCTCCAAGCCGTTAATCCTTTGTGTATCATGCTCCCAAGTTTCAACAAGAAGTACAACATCGGCTTTGCTTGTTAGTTCATCAATGCCAACCCCCGCATTCCATGGGTATCCATTACAATTCCAAAAGCATATTTTCAATTGTAACTTGGTCTCATAGGTCACACATCCCTATTTGCTTGAGAGACTTGCCTCCTCCTTGGGCATATTTTCTTCATGAGAGATCTCCTTGTTTTTATTATTCTTTTCCTCATATGCCTTGCGACGCATATTTTGTTGCTTAATAGTGCGATCTTCACATACAAAACATTTTGTATTCCTCAAATAGATCCAACTATTATCAAGGATAATCTTTCGCTTGGTCTCATCCGGCATGGTGTATACAATTGGCCGTTCTCCCGAGCGAGGAGCTCCTTGCTTCCCCACTCTATGTGCTCCATAGACCATAACTCCGGACATGCCAAAGTGGGTTTTGAAGAAATCTTCAATAACAATGGCAAGAGAAGGAGGTGTCTCTAACTTCTGTTTGGGAATTCCACGAATAACAATGTTCTTGAAACGTCGCTTCCGTTCCTTCAACTCCTCCACATCCACATTCTCAACATTCTTTGTTTGAACCATAGCTTGCATGAGTGAGGAATTAGAGACCACATTGCTACCACATACATGAGCCCGAGACTTGTTTGTGCATACATTTTTCATGTCGCATACATCCCGGCTCATAGTGTCAAATTTCTCCTCTTTCAATACATGGTTATGCTCGACTTTGCTCATCCGCTCCTTCAAAGCATTCAAGTCCACAAGAGAGCGTTTACATTCCTTGACTTCCTCTTTAAGTTGCATCAAACGTGTTGTTTGCATCTCAAGTGTTCTCTTGAGATTCTCATTCTCAACCACAAGTACCCTTAGTGTGCCATTCTCCATTGCAAGTGCTCGTAAGTCTTCGCCTTGTTTGTTTACGGTCTCTTGCAATGATACCAAGTACGCCATGATCATGGTTTCCGATGTCGTTGGTTGGGTGGTTGTGGACCTTGTTGAAGAAGAAGAACCCTTGCGAGTGCCGGAAGACATTGTATGTAAAATAGGAGATCAGAATCAATTTTGTTGAACCTGTTCACTTCGGAAATGCTGCTACAGAAACGCCTTCCATAACTCTGAAAATTTCTGTCTTTACATCAATACGTAGAGGACTTCGTGCTCTTCGATTGAGGCTATAGATCACCCAAATCGGAGTTCGGATGAAGAAGTTATGATCAAAAGAGTGGACTGCTGTCTATTAGGTCAAAAAACGACTGCGTTTTTAGAGAGAGAGAGAGAGAGAGAGAGAGAGAGAGAGAGAGAGAGAGAGAGAGAGAGAGAGATGAAATGAAATGAAATGTTATATTAACGTCTTCAGAAGGCGAGAGAGAGAGAGAGAGAGAGAGAGAGAGAGAGAGAGAGAGAGAGAGAGAGAGAGAGAGAGAGAGAGAGAGAGAGATGAAATGAAATGAAATGTTATATTAACGTCTCCAGAAGGAGAGAGAGAGAGAGAGAGAGAGAGAGAGAGAGAGAGAGAGAGAGAGAGAGAGAGAGAGAGAGAGAGAGAGAGAGAGAGAGAGAGAGAGAGAAAGAAAGAAAGAAAGATTTTTAACGTCTATGTCAGGCCGAAATCGGCCTATGAGACAAATCAAATGTACATGGCGTGTATGTCATCCGTCTATCGGAAAGACAAATGAAACAAAACTGATACAAAACTGAACTGAATGTAGGTAGTGGAGTATCTGAGGAGGGATGGAGCTCTATCTCTAGGGGTATATGCATGTCTATATCCTCAAGGCAGTACAATCATGAGAATGCATCAAGCTATCTAGCTCCATCTTGTACTAATGGGGGGATGTAAGATGTGGTACATGGGCGGGTCTGGTGCCAAGGCTACCCGGATGAAAGCTGTCGGGTCGGCCCTCATCTGAGCCACTCGCTCCTCAGTGGCACGGCGCTCCCGGGCTCGGATCTCCTCGATCTGTCGGTGGTGGGAGCTCGCGTCCCTGTAGCCTGTGACTCGTGGTCGTCGTCTAGCTCGGCTCACCTCCGCCTGTGGGAGTGTCACTCCCCTCTGAGTGTCTGGTGAGGGAGGGGCGGCAATCCTCTGAAAGAAGTCTGTGAGCTGCAACTGTCTCCCCTCTGTCTGTGTAGCTGTGTGTGGCTGTAGTAGTGTGTCTCGATGGCTCTGTATCTCTAGTAAGAAACGTCCGAGCTGTCTCTGATCTCGAAAGTCCATGATCTCTCGGAGAGTGGGCTGTCCTCTGAATCTGGCCTCATACCTGCCTCTGATCTCAGTGTATGCTCTGCATCTACATACAAAGTGCTCCTCACTCTCCACCTCCTCTGTGCAGGCTCTGCAGACTCGCTCCTCCCTGGGAACACCAGTATGTCTCCCGATCTCAATCTCTAACCTGTGTGAAGCCACTCTCAGCTGACCAATCGCCACCCGTGAGCTATGTGGCATATATGTGTCCATGTAGCGTAGTCTCTGTATGAACCCCCCAGACAATATGGTGAGAAACTGGTCTCTGTAATCTGACATCCTCGTCCCCAAGCCAGGTGACTCCCAGACTCTCCTAGTGTATAGCTGCCACAGATCCTGTCTCAGTACCAAGTTCCTCTCACTGCGAGAGAGGTGAACATATGGTGAGTGGGGGTCGTACTGGAATGGTGGTAGGCTCTCCATGTCAAGACCGTGTCCCTCAAACCATGCTCTGACCTGTGAGTACCATGCTCTCTCATGCCCACTCTCTGATAGCTGTATAGCTGTCTCAAATGCTCTACGAGTAAGTCTGTCAGGAGGTAGCTCTCTCATCCTCTGGATGAAGCAAACTGTTTGGAATAGTGCCTCTACAACCATAGGTGGTGTGGCGAGCTCGACTCTAATAATGTCATGTGGCACTGTCTTCTTGTTGCGGAGCAAGCGTGAGATCATACATACCTGTGGCCTCTCAAGCTGTGTCCACTGGTCAGTTGTCAATCCTGGTGCCCATACTGCCGCCGAGTACATCAAGGCCGGGGTGACTAAGGTGTCGAAAAGCCACCCCTTCGTGCGGGGCTCCTGAAAGTGTGCCCGGTGGCATCTCCGCTCTAGCATGGCCAGAGCTGCATATCCTCGGGTGAGCCTGTTAGCAGCAGCCTGCCTCATAGTGAAGGGTCCTGGTAGGTTGGTGAATGTGATGCCAAGGTAGACATAGGAGGTGACTACATCAACCTGTCCTCCTGCTGCTGTGAAGGTGGCAGCGCTCCTCACTGCACTGGATGTGTGAAATGAAATGAAATGTTATATTAACGTCTTCAGAAGGCCAGAATGACCTATGAGACCAGACCAGAAAGTTACAATGTGGTGGATCTGATACAAAGTCAGAGTAACAAAAATGACAAAATAAAATGTCAGAATAAAATGCTATGGAATCTGAAACAGCTATGTGTGATCTAAGCAGATAGGTGGGATAGCTAAATCACAGATCACAAAAGATCCAGCTAGGTGGGATAGCTAAATCACAGATCACAAAAGATCCAGCATCGGTCGCTGGCGGATCTCATCAATCTCCTCCATGGTTTGACCGGGCGTTGTGCATGCTAGGCCAAAGTGATCCGAATCCTCTGATGCAACCTCCGTCGATGCTGTGTGGTCCTCCGTAGTCGTGGGCGTCCAGATCTTCCTAGCTCAGTCGCTCGGTCGATCAGTGTGCCTCCAGTGTGAGGCGGCGAGCTCTCCTGTGGTAGCAGCTCCTCCGGGTGTCCAGTATCTGCTCTAAAGAAGTCTGTGATCCGTCTCTGAGATTGGTTGATCTCTCCTCTCATCAGGCTTTCTCAATGTCTGTGCAGCTCGAGCAAAAACAAACCCAAGCATCTCTGATCCTCGTACCGCATGACTCTGGAGAATGGTCCGAAGCCCTCTCTGAACAAGCAGTGGAAGCGGCCGCGTATCTCGTAGTAGACGGGGCAGCGGCATGTGTAGTGCAACTCTGTCTCAGGCTCCAGGTCACATAGGAGACATGTCCTGGCCTCTGTTGGTACTCTGCTGTATCTCCCAGTCTCGATCCGCAGCTGGTGTGAAGATGTGCGTATCTGGCCAATAGCACATCGTATCCCATGAGACAAGTGGGTGTCCATGTATCTAGGTCTCGTCACAAAACCGTCCTCCGTAAGCTGGAGAAGATGCTCTCTGTAGAAAGCCATCTTCGTGCCCAGCTCCTGTGCTGGCTATATCCATGTCCTCCTGATGTCTAGCTGAGTCAGGTCCTGGCGGATGAGCATGGTAATCTCGGACTGTGTGAGAGTCAGAGAGGGTGCATCCAGTGAGTACTGGAAGGGTGGCAATCTGTCTATGCTGAACCCATGCACTTGTAACCATGATGTCATCTCCCCATACCAGCATGCTGTATCTCCCTGCATGACTAACTGTCGAGAGGACTCAAGTGCAGGGCGGGCATATCTGTTTCTGGGAAGTTCCCAGATGCGGTGTATGAAGGAGATGGATCTGGTGAGCGCCTCAACCACTAGTGGGGGGGCAGCTAGCTCTGCTCGTATAATGGCACGTGGTACTGAAGCCTTGGCTCTAATGAGCCGTGAGATCATAGAGACTAGTGGCTTCTCCATGTCCCCCCATCCATCAGTGCGACCTGTCCTCCCATGATGGTCCAATGAAGGTCCCCAAATCTCAGCTCCATAGAGCAATGCAGAAGCCACCAGGGTGTCAAAGAGCTAGAGCTTCGTCCGAGGCTCCTGAAACTGAACATGTGAACACATCCTCTCCAATCTACCCAATGCTGCATGGGCTCTGGTTAATCTAGTCTCTGCTGCTCTTCTCAATGAAAATGCTGGTCCACTAAAAACCACTCCAAGGTAGGTGTAAGCATCTGTATACTCCACCGTCTCCTGGTTGTACGTGAATGCGGGTGCTGACCTCCTAATCCACTGCGGGGTCGTATTAAATACCATGATCTTGGTTTTACCAAGGTTGACAGACAAACCACTCTCATGGGCAAAGCTATGCAAATCATCCAAGTGACGTTGCATCCCCTCTGGAGAGTTGGAGATTGACACAATATCATCAGCATATAACAATAGTGGGATCCATGTTCCTGCCAGTTGTGCACCTTTATCACCATCACTCTCAATGTAGTCAGAAACCTCATCCACATACATACCAAACAGAGTAGGAGAGAGCGGGCAATCCTGCTTCACCCCAATAGTGAAGTGAACCGCTGTAGATAGGCCCTCTGAGGTGCGTACATGCCCCACTACTGACCTGTGCAGTGCCATGACTCCCCAAATGAGCTCTGTGGGTACTCCCATCTCTTGTAATCTGCGCATCAATCTAGCTCTGGGTACGGTGTCAAATGCTGTGCGGAAGTTCACAAAGCTGCAATAGATCCGTCTCCCATGTGATCTGCCCTCCTCAATGATGGCTCTGAGTGTCAAGATATGGTCAAGAGTAGAAAAACCTCTCTTGAATCTTGCCTGCCCGGTTGCGCGTATCCCTTTCCTCTCTGCCCATCTACTCAGCTGCTGCTGCTCAAGAATGGATGCGTACAACCGTGCCAATGTGTGTCCGATCATGATAGTGCGATAATTCTCAGGCTCCATAGGGTCTCCTGACTTGAAGATAGGTACAATAATAGGTAGGCTCCAAGTATTAGGCAAGCCCTCACACATGGCACGGTTAAACATAACTGCTAGGAGCTTTGCTAGTAGATCTCTGGCATGCATGAAGTGCTCAACCACTAAACTGTCATGATCATATGCTCTTCCAGTCCTCATCCTGTCAATGGCCTTCCTCACCATCTCAGCGGTGAAAAAAGCACATGTGTGGGGGCATGGATCGGGGGGGTCGGGAAGGGGCGGCTGCCCAGGAACTGTGTATAGAGATGACGCGTACTGGCCCCAAGCCTCTGTGGAGGTAATGGTAGAAGGGGGGGGGGGGGTGTTCATGAAAGAGCCGCCATGCCTCACGTGAGTCCTGACTCAAGAATTGGTATAGATCCTGCTCTAGGCGAGCCAAAAATGCCCTCTTCTTCCGCCGCACTAGTCGTCGGAAGTCAATCTGTGACTGTCTGTGAGTGATGTCCCCAAAAGCACCTCCCTCTGAAGTCTAGCTCTGGTCTCTCGGTATTCCTCGTCATACCAACTGTTCTGGGGCACGCTCTCAAAATGACGTCTTTGCTCAGGCTGTGTGTGTGGGTATGCCTCTGCTGCTGCATCATGTAACGTCTGCGTCAGTATAGTAGTAAGCTCCTCCAAAGGTCGCCCTGGCTCTTCTGTACACAAGGATCTGTAGATCCCATCTATGTATACAGAGTCCGTCTCTTGCGTGAAGGTGTAGCGAGTAGGAGCTGCCACTTGTGGCCTGTGTGCTACACTAAACTCGAAATATATGGTCATCGACACAAGAGCATGGTCCATAATAGGTCCGGGTCCAACTGTGAGGTCCTGGATACTAGAGATGAGACTCGGCTGTGCCATGACATAATCCACTGTGCTAGCTCCATGTCTGTGTGGAAAGCATGTAAAACCCCTTGCAACGGGAAATCTCTGTAGGCCATTCAAGATGACCAATCCATGTGCAGTCCCCATGTCTATCAAGTGTCGTTCATACTCGGTATGCTCCCCATCATGTGATAATCTGGATAGGCCTGTCTCTGCAACATCCAGCTCTCTCAGCATCTCTTCTGAAGTATCATAAAAAATTGTCTGATGATGAGCAGTCCTAGCATTGAAATCCCCTAGAATGATGATGTCACCATCTCTAGAGAACTCCCAGATGTTATCATCCAAAATAGAAAAGGGGGACTGTCCTCTGGGTGGTGCATATACTGACGTACTCGGGGGAAAGTAGCAAATAGCAATGTAAAGGCATCTGCCTGTCTCTGCTCTCAATCTCACCCACATGTACCTAGCTTGCTCATCCTTGCGAGCTATGTGTATCAATGGATGCAACTCCTCCCTGAATAACACTGCCACTCCACCTGAGCCCCGCCCTCTGTGCTCTGATCGTGTCTCTTGTCTACATGCGGTCTCCCATCTGTACCCACTAATGTGAGGCATAGACTGCCCAGGGGCTTGATGTGTCTCAGAGTAGAAGATGATATCTCTCCCACTAAAACTTTCCTCAAAAGCACCCACATCTAGACGCATAGATCCATTACAATTCCAAGTAGCAACTTTGAGTGTGGTCCCATAGGTCTCACACCGTCATGTGGAGCGTGGCTCCAATATCACCACTCTTCCATCTCGGTAAAAAGCAATCTTACCTTTTTCCCTTGCCGCTCTAATCTCTGGCATTACCTCTTGCATATGAGCTATCTGTGAGAGGGTAAGGTCATCCTCGAGGAAGATGCCCGTTTTCTTAATAGTTGGTCTCTTCTTCAAAAAGTAGTCCTTCTTCGCTTCCATGGAGGGAAACGAAGGATGAGTGCTCTTTGTTTCGAGGTTTCCCCCTTGCTCCCATTTTTCTTGTGCCCACTCTCCAAGCTCTTGAGTGCATCGGCTCATGAATCCCCATCAAAGCCATGAGTTCTTTTACCTCTTCGTCCACATTATCTTTGTCTTTAAGACCGCAAATCCTCACATGTAGAGAGCGCACACGCCTTCTTTGCTCCTCTTCAAGTGTCAAGTTAATGATGGTGGGTGTGGACGTGGTTGTTTCCTTGCTTTTCCCTTTCTTGGCAACCTCAATCCACTTCTCGGCCTCATCTGCCTTTTGCCGGGTCTTTGTAATAACGTCCACCCAAGAGGTCGTCATTTCTTTGTGTTGCTCTTCCCCCTCTTTGATGGCTCGCAATTGCTCTTTGATCGTGTTTAGCTCTTCTATTACTGAAGGTTGCAATTCTCCCTCTTCTAGTGTATTTCGTGATCGTGCCTCTGCGAGCTCCCTCCTGAGTGATGCAATCTCTTCGTCTTGGGCCATCAACCGATCTCCCAGTGTAGCTATCTTGCTTTCTTGGGCCAACACTCGTTCGTCGAGCATTTTTATTGTGCGTAGTAAGTTGCGGTTGATCTTGTTAATTGTTTCGGTCATTTCTTCTTTGACTGCATCCTCTAAAGGGTCAAGCTTGTCATTTTGTTTCCGCATGCTTGGACGCCGCAAAAAACGAGAGGGAAATTTGCGATGGTAGTAGGAGACGGCCCTACATGCCCTGCACTATGCATACATGTTCTCCCCACTTTAAGCATACATGGCATACATTTTTGTCTTTCCTGCAATTTTTTACAAATTTTCTACAAATTCCCGCTTTCTGCCATTGCCGATTCTGCAATTTCTGTAAGCTCTGTAAATTCTTGAGATTTTGAAAACTCTGTAAATTTCTGTATTTGCGTGCCGTCACTGTTTTCCTGCAGGGCTTAGAGGGCTGTTTGGAAAAAAGTTGCGTGGCGTGGGAACCTGCACTTGCCCCGGGGGGGGGGGGGGGGGGGGGGGCGACGTTGGAAATTGCTAGGCTTTGGGACGGGCGTGGAAAATGCAGGTTATGCGCAGGGTAAAACGCGAGCGCGATTCAGGTCAAGGCAGCGAGCAGCGCGGGATGCAGGGCAGGGCGAGCAGGGCAGAGGGGTGTGTGTGTGTGTGTGTGCAGTGTGCGCAGGACAGGGGGGGTGAGAGAGAGAGAGAGAGAGAGAGAGAGAGAGCTGTTTAGCCGGAGCTCCAATGGTGAGCTCCTCCAGTTTTTTTCTTTAGACTACTCAAAGAATGAATACACTGTGTGCGTATATGTGATGGGTATGTGTGTATGTCCACACTGAGCAACCGACCACTTAATTTTTAGCCCCAATGCTTTGTGGGTGGTTGGCTTCAATGCAATGCATATGATGACCATTGAATGTTTTTGTAATGAACCCAAAAACAACTATTATATTATATATTCTCTAATGTCTCTGGATTTCCTACAATATCATCATAGCTTTCTAAAGTACTTAATTGTCATCAGCTATGGAAAGTTATATGTTAAGGCCGCTCAAAAAGCTTTGGAGAAAGGAGAAACCTACGCCAAAAAGGAGGTCGAACGACTGGAGCGTCTACTTTCAGGGGTAAGACCAACTCACAACAATCTGATAACACACACACACACACACACACACACACACACACACACATGCGCATCTTTCTAAAAATGAACATTTTTCTTCTCATATAATTTTGCAGCATGTCAGCCCTTTGAAAGCAGATGAGTTGACGTTGAAGAAAAATATACTCTCTCTGTTTGTATCTGCTAAGGATGCGTAATTGACTTGCCATGTGCGCAATTGACATTTTATTTCTATGAGGGGGGGGAAATTCTGTTTTGGAGGCTGCAATTGCAGATTACATTGGGGACGGTGGTATCTTATGAGAGGACTTTAGGGGAACTTCCACGAACTGCGAGCTTCTTTCTTTCCAATCGAAAAGTTGGGAGGATAAAGAGATTTTCAATGTGAATTGTAGCATTATTCCTAATCTGAGGGTGAGTTTTGTAATTCTCTCATTTTTCACAATGATAGACTTTATACCGTGTAATGACTGGTATTAAGGACGTGCCTTGAGCCATAAATTTGTTTACCATTCTCACTGGTTGCAAAGCTGACGGTTGCCAATGTTTGCCGTCATGTTTTAAAATGTTGAAATTTGGAGTGATGGCAGTTTGGAACAAACGTCACATGAATTGTCCATCTTAATTACAGTAAGCTAGATGTGACTGCATCTAATTTAGAGCATGTTCCATTATTATTATGGTTGATGATGACATGGCCTGTGCCTAGAGAGCCAAGTTGAATGGTCAAGTAGGCGTCTACAAGGACATGCCATTCATTCCTATTTTTTGAAGGTTTATACGAGTTCTAACTAGAGAATAATGCTTTTGAGAGTTATACCCATCAAATAGGATGAATAAAATGGTTGTTCCTATCAGCAAGCTTGAAGAACCTTCAAGATAAGGAAACCTTTTGATGGAGATACAGTGATCAAATCACTAAGCAAGAAGGATGTTTGCTTCTTATCAAAATACCTTGAAGGCATAGTTATGCGCCTCTATGGTCTTTAGTTGATGGATTGTGGAAATCACGGAGGACATCTATGCACCATGTACATAGCTTATGTTACTTTTTGTGTGGTTTGTGAGCATGGTTGTCCTTTCAAGGCCTCATTCAAACAATCGAAACTTATGATGTGGACCTATTAATTCTTTGATGTAACCTAGATAGGGGACTTTGTATGGTCTGATTCTTATAATCAATATCTGATGTGTTCTTGTAATAGCATTAAGCATGGGTTCTTAATGTGTTAAAAGTAGTAAGTCACATATTATGAGCTGAAGATTGGAGAGCTCATTATAAGCCCTGTGGTTGTAAGGGCTAAAGAAACTGAGCAAGACTAAATGCAGGTTCATGCAACTTTGATATAGGCAGATTGTAGGAAGTTTTGCGAATTGATATTCAAAATGGTGGCTAGACCAATGTAAGACCACTACTACCACCTTATAGCTAGCCCTCTTAAAAGTCATATTAAACCATTCATGCTCTATCTGTAATTATCGTCCACGATGAGCTTGGACCATGTATGCCTCGCAAACTAGAGACGAAACAAAGTGTCAACGACAAACCGAGTAAGCTGAATTGTATGACATTGTCATACGAATTCATCGTCATACCAATTCAATATTCATGCCTGTCACCTCGTTCTTGATCTCCATGGCTATGTACTAAGATGGTTCGTGCATTTAAATATGCGGCACAGCATAACTCCATTCTTATAATATCTCTGCCACTTTTTTAGTATGTACATTACAAATCTTTCGAGTGCTTCCAATGTATTCTTTATGATCGAAAATATATTAATTGCTGTTTTCAATCAAGGGTATGCTATTTTGGGTAAGCTCTTAGGCACGTCATTGTTGGGTTATAGATTAATATGCCAAAACTTTAGGGAGAGGAGTATCAACAATAAAGTGAATGATATAGTCATACCTTTTAGGAGGATGAGTTACACCCTTGACTGAGAGACCTTTTGTAAAGCGTTCAATTAGTTCATGCACTTGGGGTTTTTCCAAGTGAATAACACATTCTTGAAAGCAAGCACTTTCCTCATCATTAGTTCATTGTTCTCAAATGTACAGTATACCTAAATTGTTATTTACGATCTTGATATATGTTTTGTTTTAGAAAACATATCAAATGAGTTAAATTATATATCAGCACTTAAAAACAATTGATAATCCCAATGTCAAAACTAAGGGTTTTGTAGAGAGCCAATACTACTTTTGACACCATTTCCAATTCCCTCCCATTTACACAAGGTAAAGATTAGCATAGCTCAAGATGCTACAAATCTTATGTCAATGGCCAGGTTGCTCTTGGTTAGACCATTGGTTGCTCTAGCGATGGGGTGTTGTACTTAAGCCTTGGTCTCACTTGGCATTGACCTGAAGAAGCATGGCATGACTGAGAGTGGCAGGGCGTTTGTCTCATGAGTTGGAGAGGAAGCTCTAGTCTTTGACACATCTCCCAAGTAACAAGGCCTCAAACTTGTCTCCTTACTTTTGGGTGAATGGTAATATGCCAACATTAAAGCATGTTATTGCCCTTTCTCTTTTTTCAAGAAATATAAATGCTACTTAAAACTAGTATTATGACAATGGCAACCAAGCATCGACTAGTTCCCTATTGTGGCACCTGACCACCATATAATTAGATAACGAGCTAATCCCTTGCAGCTATTACTCGTTATTTTGTAGCGTGCAATGGGGACTAGTGGATTGTTTTTCGACATTAAGAGCTTGTCCCTCTCTCTCTTTCTCTATCATCTTTTGTTTTGTTTTGTTTTAGGAGTCGGGCATGGGTACCCTTTGTTGTCTATGCAAAACAAAGCAGACGAAGATTTAGACAAATTCAAACGAAAGAGAAAGAGATGACAAAGACTTCAATTGCATCCATACTTCTAGGACAAATACCTGGACTGTGTGAAGACTCATCTCCCCAAGAGGCCAGGCTTATCTAATCTCTTAGAGCAAAGACCTTGAGAGACCCACATTGCTGAAAGTTATGGGCGTGACAACGACCAAGTACCTTAGGTGAGACATTCAGTATCTGCGGGACTTGCCTTAAGCCTTCCCTATGGAGTTTCCTCTGCTACATAGTTTATTGCTTACCGCCCTTAAAAGCCGACGGTTTTCCCAAAGGAAATGCCATACTGCGTCGGCTCACATCTCTCACGTGTGTGCGAATAAGCTTTCTGGTGGTGCACGGCCGGCGACGATTGACACCCCATCCCATAACATTGATCCTGACATGGCATGTCCCCGCACCCTTCCCCGGTGTTTGTGAAGCAAAAGGGTCTGTGTGCGTGTGCCCAAGGCGCCTGCGCCCACGCATGGCTCTCATTATTCACCAATTACAACAAATTAAAGATACCATAACTTGCAGGCAGTGGGCCACCCACATATGAGGATCATGATTCAAAGGCATCGACAGAAAAGATGCCGATTGTACCAACCTTCACAGAAATAGCGGCATTCTGCCAACATATGAAGAGACCGATTTTAACAACATTCAAAGCCATAATGCCATGCTTTCAACGTACCACTTTCATGACTTTCAAGATCATAATGCCATGTCGTTGACATAAGAAGGTCATGCATCAACAAGGTCTCAAGAAATACAAATAATGTATTGTACAAAGTCTCTCTTTATGGGAGAACTTATAATACAAAAGCCTTTTGGAGGGGGGATTGGCTCCAAGTAAGTCCGATCCTCAATTGTTGTCAATTTCTCTAATTGTCTCTTGCTTTTGCAAGTATTTTTCATGCCAAGCTAGGTAGGTATAATGTTTATTTTGCTACCTTCAATCAAGTAATCTCCTTATGTTCATTAAGAATCCTCTCAAGGAAATGCTCACTACTGCTACTTTAATTCCACTACAATCAATGTTATTAGCCATATTCCATTATATTATGGACCTATTTCTACAAAATCCTAAGAGACCCTTAAATAATCTAGCTTCTTGCTTATCTTTTAGGTTTGGACCAATTTTTTTATGGTCTCCACTTCCTTAGGATCTACACAGATTTTCTCAGCAAAGATAATGTGTCCTTTAGATATTCAATCTCCTTTCAAAAGAATAAACTCTTTTTTAGATTTACACAAAAATCGTTATCATGTAGTAGTGCACACATTGTGTTCAAATTCTCTTTATGCTCTTCCTCAGGGTGGTAAAAACTAGAATTTCATCAAACAAAACAGTGACAAAATGAGGATAAGATTCATTCAAAAACCGTGAAAAAGTGGTAGGAGCATTTGCGAGACCAAAAGGAAACACAATAAACTCATAATGTGTGTGGAAATTAATTATTAAAATGTCATTAAGATCCATTCATATCTGGTGATAATCATATTTCGAGATCAATTTTACGATGCACGCCTTAACTTTTCAAGCAAATCATCAGCACAAGAAATTGAATAACAAGCTTCATGCACCAATATTATCCCCCTAATTATCTTGCAAATAGTATGAACTTGTTCCCAATTGCCGCCTCAATCCCAAGACCTCAAACACCTTCAAAGAGAGGGAAGGGAAGAGGAAGAAGATGTAGCATACAAGAAAGAAGTATTTTCCTCACCATAGATTACTCTTAGAGCTTAGCTTAGCATAGTAATATAGATGGTAGAGAAGATGAGCATGCCATTGAAGCTTGACTCTTGGTTGGATTTGCATTCCATAGCCAAGAGGTGTTGGTGTAGGCTCTCTACTTCTCAAGCTTGGAGAAGGAGATGGAGTTCTTGCTCAACACATGAGAGGATGTGTGTGTGTGTGTGCAAAAAAGGAGAGCTTGGTTGACCCCTCTCTCTCCTTACTCTAGCTTGCACTCCATTGGTCCATGCCACATGGCCTGACTAATCAAAGGCTTTGGTTATAACTAGCAATAGAGGCAGCATTTGGACAAGTGTCATTCTTTCCTCCTTTGAGAGAGAGAGCTTAATTAATTATTTAAATGCATCTAAAGTCTCATTGGACCTCCCTAAAGGCATTCAAAATGATTCATGCACACTATGAGGGAAAGATGGCTAGGGGCTTGACATGTGTCCTTTATGCCTCTTGAGTCTTGGTCTTGCCTTGAGTGAGTGTGTGTGTTCTCTCTCTTTACCTACCTTTCGGGCTTGCCCCCTCTTATGTACGGATCATGTTTGAATTGAACACCTCAAGCAACTTGGTCATCAAGCACCTTATTCATTAAACACCTCAAGCACCTTAGTCAGCTCAAGCACTTCAAGCATCTTAGTCAGATCAAGCACTTTAGTCAGCTCAAACACCTCAAGAACAAGCCTAGCTTGCCTAAGGTCTAAAGTACCTAAAGGTCCTATGTCTAAGGACTTTTAGCACTAATCTCAAGCACCTCAAGCACATGCCTAGCTTGCTTAAGGTCTAAAGTACCTAAAGGTCCTAGGTCTAAGGACTTTTAGCACTAACGTTTGGAGGTCTTTAATGAAGCTAACCCTAAGGTCTTTTCAGCTCCATTAACTGCTCATTGCTCTTTGGTAGACCATCTCCTTTTTGGACCCTCAATGAGATGTAGCCTTCTCTCCCTTTGGTCCTGTGTTGAGATTGGACTAAAAGCACATATCTATATTCTAACTCTTGTTCCTATTCATTTTTCCACATTTAATGATTAGTTCAATATGAGAAAATCATTTGCACAGCTAGATATTAGAATTGTTTTCTTGATAGTGATCTTGTTTAGTGCCCTATAATGAGCACACACGTGCTATGTGTCATCTTTCTTTTGGACTAGAAGGATTGGTGAACAGAAAGGAAAGGAGCTAGGCTTCACCATCCCCTTTTCAACCGATTCATGTACTCGCCTCTCATGATCTCCTTTTTTTGAGCTCGTGAAACTCAATAGGGAGGCTTATTGGGCGGTGAGCTCCCAAGTAGAAGCTCTATTTTATGGTCATCATTCCCTCATTTTGGAGGTAACTCTCTAGGGATGTCATCGATAAAAACATCTTGGAATCTATTTAGAAAATTAGACAACTCTAATTCCTCTGAATTCCGACCACTTTGATTTGTTAAAACATTAGGATCATTCTGGACTCTAACAAAAATCATGTACGCGAAAATTTAGCTTTTCATTGACTTATCAAAGTTGACGTATTTATAAGTGGTATAGTAAGACCCGACTCATTAGCATATATGTACATATCCCCCCCCCCCCCCCCCCCCCCCCCCCCCCCCCTAATTGAATTAAATTCTCCTTTCATGGAACTTTATGTTGGCAGCCATGCGGTTGAACCATGGTGCCCCTAAGATAACATCTTCATGTTGGAGAGGGAAGATGAAAAAGTCCTCTTTGTCGACGTAGATTTGGACACGAAGCCTCAATTTCCCAATCAAAGGAGAAACAAAGGCGTGTTGTCCCTTGAAAGCCCCATCGGCCACAGTGTCTCCCATCTCAAAAGCTTGTATGCGTCGCTTAGTGGCAAACTTCGTTGATATGAAGTTGTGAGTAGAGTTAGGGTCAAAAAGGATAAAGGCATCATTTTTTCTTACCTTTCCCAAAGCATAGGCAACGATTGATCCTTTGCAATGATTATCCTCTTTTGGAGCTTCAACCGTAGAAGCCCTAGGTGGCTCATTGCCTGCATTTCTTTTGGGGCAGGTGCGATGGCCGTGTCCCTACTCCCCGCACTTGAAACATTTGTTGTCTTTGTGAAAATGCACTAACTCTTCAAGAGAGAGTTTATTCTTACCTTTGTAGACTCCTTTATCCTTGGTTTTTTGTTGTTCTTGCTAGAGTTGCCTTGGGAAGAGTTTTAAGCATTGTTCTTCCCTATAGGCTCATTTCAATCTCTAGTTTCCATGGGCTTAGAATTCCTCCTAGCCCCTTGTTGGAAATTAATTCATGAAGTAACCATAGTATGGTGGATGACTTCAATTATGGTCCTAGGCCTTTGAGAGTTGACATACTCAGCCATGTCTTTAGGTATCCCAACACAAAACTGTTGTTTTTACTCTCCAAAGTCTATCTTTTTGTAGACCGTAGATTTGAGATGTAAATCCCAAAACTTGTCCACATACTTGTGGATAGACTCATTGAGAGATAACTTCAAGCTTCACTATTTGGTAAGAACTTTGTCTTTGGCATCGCTTGCAAGAAACTACTTCATTATGGAAACTCTTAGAGTTTTCCATGTCTTTGGAGCTTCACCATCACCTCATAGACTAGCCCACCAGTGTCTGGCAGACTTTGGAAATACATAGCTACATAGCGTATCTTAGAGGACTCTATGAAGACCTCATTGCCAAAGGCCACATCGAATTGCTGGATAAAGGCCAAGACTTTTTTCGTGGCGCCAAAAGTGCCATCATAGGTGAGAAAATAGATGCTCTTTCCTCCCTCTTTGAACTTCTTGAGCATGTAGGACCTTTTTCAAGCATCATAGGACAAAGGCCAAGACTTTGTCCATGGCATCAAAAGTGCCATCATAGGTGAGAAAAGAGATACTCTTTCCTCCTTGTTTGAACTTCTTGAGCTTGTAGGACCTTTTACAAGCAGCATGGGATGTTCGATTTCCTCTCCTCTTGTACTCTTTAGGAGATAAGCTGCTACTTTCATTGGAAGAGGAGGAAGATGATGAAGATGGAGAAGAGGGTGACCTCTTTCTCTCCCTTTTCTTCTTTTGATTCTTCTCTTCCTTCTCGAAATTGCGAGGGTAAGGACTATATGATGACCTTTTCCTCTTGTACTCTTTAGGAGATAAGCTGCTACTTTCATTGGAAGAGGAGGAAGATGATGAAGATGGAGAAGAGGGTGACCTCTTTCTCTCCCTTTTCTTCTTTTGATTCTTCTCTTCCTTCTCGAAATTGCGAGGGTAAGGACTATATGATGACCTTTTCCTCTTGGGAGGAATTGGAGATTGTCGGAACCCTCGTCTTTGCGGAGCCATATCTTCAAAAGGGTTTGGAGATTCACTTCTTTATCGTCCATATGATTCCTCCTCTTCTCTCACCAGAGAGAGTCTTCTTTTTGGAGTTTCAACAAGAGGCCTCCTAACATATCTCTCTTCTTGGGGAGTTTGGACAAGACTCTCTCACCGAAGAGAGTCTTCTTTTGGGAGTCTCAACAAGAGGCCTCCTAAGATCTCTCTCTTCTTGGGGAGTTTAGAGAATCCCATGGGTACGAAATTGTTGGGCAACTTCGGCTTGTAAAGCGGGGTTGCCCATGGATTGTTTCAACCTAGTCACAAGATAATTCACAAACATGGGGGCATCATTAGTAGCACCTTCATGTGAAAAATCAAAGTCGTCAATATTCATTCTACTCTCTTTATTATTGCCAGCCATGCTAACTAAATTTATATATATGCTACTTTGTTCTTTGGCAACCTCAAAACTTTAGTTCCTACTCCTCTTAACTTTTGAAAATTAGCACTTAAGCAGTCACACCCATGGTTTAGAGACTGTTAATTGCAAAGAGTAGTGGAGAGGGTCTAAGAGTGCTCAATTGATTATGGTACCTGTTGAGCTTGCCAATATCTCAATAATGGTTAAGCCAAAGGCAAGCCCCAAAAGACTTCATTATTAAGTCTATAGTTCCCAACGGTGTACCTCGAACTTAGTTCATTCCAATCGGGATAATAAATCCCTATCCCACTTACCCTCTTGCAATGAACAACTCCAACCTTTCATGGACACCTTATGGACCTCTCTGCTTACGCAAGAAAAGAGAAACCAATAGCCCTGATACCAATGTAAAGGAATATGGCTAATAACATTGATTGTAGCATAATTAAAGTAACAATAGTGAGCATTTCCTTAAGAGAATTCAATGAACATAAGGAGAGTATTTGATTGAAGGTAGCAAAATAAACATTAAATCTAGTTATCTTGGCATGAACAATACTTGCAAAAGAGCGAGAGAATTAGAGAAATTGACAACAATTGAGGACCGGATTTACTTGGAGTCGGTCCCCCCTCCAAAAGGATTTTGTATTATAGGTTCTCCCATAAAGAGAGACTTGGTACAATACATTCTTTGTGCTCCTTGAGACCTTGTTGATGCTATGAATATGGTAAGCTTCATGCATCAATATTATCCCCCTAATTATCTTGCAAATAACATAAACTTGTCCCCAGACCTCAATCCCAAGACCTCAAACACCTTCAAAGGTGGAGAGAGCTAGCAGGGAGTGAGGGAAGGGAAGAGGAAGAAGATGTAGCATACGAGAAAGAAGTATTTTCCTCAACATAGATTACTCTTAGAGCTTAGATTAGCATAGTAATATAGATGATATAGAAGATGAGCATGCCATTGAAGCTTGAATCTTGGTTGGATTTGCATTCCATAGCCAAGAGGTGTTGGTGTAGGCTCTTTTCTCAAGCTTGGAGAAGGAGATGGAGTTCTTGCTCAACACATGAGAGAATGTGTCCCTCTCTCCTTACCCTAGCTTGCAACCCATTGGTCCATACCAGGGCCTAGCCAATCAAAGGCTTTGGTTATAACTAGCAATAGAGGTAGCATTTGGACAAGTGTCCTTCTTTCCCCTTTGAGAGAGAGAGCTTAATTATTTATTTAAATGCATCTAAATTCTCATTGAACCTCCATAAAGGCCATCCAATAGGATTTAGGCACACTATAAGGGAAACATGGCTAGGGGATTGAGATGTGTCCTTTATGCCTCTTGAGTCTTGGGCTTGCCTTGAGTGAGTATGTGTGTGTGTTCTCTCATCCCCTACGTTTAGGGCTTGCTCCCTCTTATGTAGGAATCATGTTTGACTTGAACACCTCAAGCACCTTGGTCATAAAGCACCTCAAGAACCTTATTCATTAAGCACCTCAAGCATCTTAGTCAACACAAGCACCTGAAGCACCTTAGTCAACTCAAGCACTTTAGTCAGCTCAAGCACCTCAAGCACATGCCTAGCTTGCCTAAGGTCTAAAGTACCTAAAGTTCCTAGGTCTAAGGACTTTTAGCACTAACCTTTGGAGGTATTTGATGAAGCTAACCCTATGGTATTTTAAGCTCCATTAACTGCTCATTGCTCTTTGGTAGACCATCTCCTTTTTGGACCCTCAATGAGATGTAGCCTTCTCTTCCTTTTATTCCGTGCTGAGATAGGACTAAAAGCACATATCTATATTCTAACTCTTGTTCCCATTCATTTTCCTACATTAAATGACCAGTTCAATATGAGATAGGACTAAAAACACATATCTATATTCTAACTCTTGTTCCCATTCATTTTCCCACATTAAATGATCAGTTCAATATGAGAAAATCATTTGGGAAAGGTAGATATTAGATTTTATGACACATAATGTCTCTAGGATTGCACTCCTTCTTTATAAGAGAACATCCTACTTCATAAGAGAACTACCTTTTGCTAGGGAAAAAGGCAAAACTGAAGCCTTTGAGACATTGAAATACTTGCTCAAACATGCTTTTGCTTGACAACTTTCTAACTTCTCTGAATTCTTCTCTAGAGTTGGGTTTGATGCTAGTGGATCATGGATAGGAGTACTAATGCAAAAAGACCAACATTTTTGAGTAGAAAAGTGAAACCATGTAAGGATAACTATAGCACATACGACAAAGAACTTTTGGATATAGTACTTGGCTTAGATATTTGGAAGCACTACTTTATGGGATTAAAGGGCTCATCAAGGTTGATTAGCAAGTGATCCGCTAATTGTTGTCTCAATCCACTATATCAGATGGCCATATTAAATGAGCAAGTTTCATCCACAACTTTCACTTATTATAAAAAACCAACCTGGGAATGCTAATGTGATAGCTGATGCTTTGAATTTTAGGCTTGCTGATGAGCAGCCTCCTGACCTTAGATCATATACATTTGATAACAAAAGATGTCTATCTAAATCATATTTCAGTTGCTCAACTTCAATCTCTTGATGCTATGATTGAGTTTTATGGTGGTAATATGAATTTCTCACATGCATGGCATAATATTTATGAAAATATTATTTACCTTTTGGTGATCTAAAAGTGGTTTCCTATTCTGTAAGTAAAATCTATGCATGACTAATTCATTTAGGGAACTTGCAATTAGTTAAATGCATGCTCCTACATAGATGAGATATAGAGATATTCAATCAACAATTTCTATGACATTATGTGTTTTGTCTCTAAATGCCTCACTTGTCAAAGCGTTAAGCGTCATCATGGTAAGACTCATGGTATTTTTATGCCTCTCCCTATTCCTAGTGGTCCTTGGGAACATATTTCTAGGCACTTTAATCATTGGCTTACCCACGACTTTATCTCAAAATGATATGATTTGGACCATAGTTTACCAATTTAGCAAAGAAGCATACTTTGTACCTTGCTTGAAGATTCTATCCACCCCTCAAGCAACCAAACTCTTTATTATAAATGTATTTCCCTATCATGGCTTTTCTAAAGTCATAGTCTCCAACCAAGCCACTTTTTTGCAATCACTTTTGGGTTGCTCTAGAAAAGTACTTAGGATCTACATGGGAACTTCAAGTGAGCCTTTCACCCTAAGAATAATGATCAGGCTAAGACAAGCAATAGATAAGGGTTGAAAAAATAAGACTCAAGAATATAGAGAAGTATCCTAAGGTCAAGTTAGCGCCTAGATGGACCATTTTAGAAAAAAGATAAATGAAACAAATTCAAATTGTGTTGAAATTAGGGTTGCAAGAATGCACACCGAGAGCGGATTTTTTGAGATGGGGCTCAACTCAAGGCTCCCACCAGACAACCACTCCGTAAGACCCTACACACGCATATTTCTTAGGGGCACCACCCTCTTTTATGGAGAAAGAAGGAAACCAAAACAAACCATACACACACACACACACACACACACACACACACACACACACACACACACACACACACACACCTTTCTTATATGCTTCAACACAAAATGCCCTTCAACCATTCAACACACACTCCTTAAGCAATCCCTTTGAACACTGCACAAACTCACATGCAAAGATTGACCTTCACCATATTAGTGCTCATATACTTCTAAGAAAAGCAAGCACAAAACCTCAAAACTCAAAACACCATAATGCACAAATACTTGACAACTCCTTTCCTTTCCCAAAAGAAGAGACTACTTACACACATAAGGCGGCATGCATAGAGAGCTCTTCTCCATCTATGCAGCCCCAAGACTTACTTACACACAACATAAGGAGAGAAGCCAAGCAAATAGACACCATGGTGCACAAAAAACTTTCTCAACAAACAAGCAACCCAATGAGCACAAAATATGAGAAGCTGTCAAGATAGGCTTACCAATTTTACATGCGTTTAGAGCAAAAGTGTGACGACGACACCCCAATTGCAACAATGTGTTGATCAAACCATGAGATAGATCATTGAACTTGATATCCTTGCTCTCATATAGAATCTACAATCCTTATTTAGGGATGAGTATGATAAGAGAAATGTTTGCAAGAGAATGGTAGCAATAGCATATTGATGCTCTCTCTATGGTGCCGCTTATGATAGCGAGCTTAGGAAATGGATAGGGAGACGAGGAGAGAGAGATTAGGGCTTCCCTAACCTTAGAGGAGCTTATTTGCAGCAATGGAGTAGGTGTGTGTGTTTTTGTGCTTGCCAAAGGGCCTTTTTATAGCTGTACAAGACCTTGGGTTAGGTTAAACTTGACTAGGGTAGGTAATTAACCATAGTTAGGCTCCCTTTTGACCATTCCTTCAATTATGCAAATAAGGGAATTTTTTTTTTCATTAAAAATAGCCTTTTAGGTCGTGGAGGCTCTATAAGGGTTGATAATGTATGTGGGCCCCACCATGATGTCCCTCCAGTGGCTCCTGCAGAGTGTCCCCATCCTGTTTGTTGTGTCTCTGGAAGCATCTTGAGTCGACCCCTCCACATGCAAGTGGTTTTTAACTCCCCATTGGTATTTTAGAATGTTGGAGAAGTCAAGAAAACTTTTCACCTTTGTGGTTTACCTGATTGTAACTTTGACCTGCAGTAACAGTGTCCGCAGCACCTTGTTTTCACCATAACTTTCAGCCTGTAACTCAGAATTGGGTGCTGTAAAAGGCAAAGTTGACCTTCTCAAAGTGTTTAAGCTGATTTTGGAGTGTTCCTCAAGTATACCCACGAGCTAAGGCGTTCAAGATGCATCCAAAACACCTTTTGAACCAAGTCTCCTTGTAGGGGGCCCTTTAGCATGCATCCAAGGTGTAGCATGCTTTTTTCAAAAGGGAATCCACCTTAAACAAATGAGGTAGGCTCCAATAAAGTTTGATTTATTGGGGATATACATTATATTTAAGATTTGTTGACCAACACAAGTAAATGATCCAAGACTTGGGTCACATAGTGGTGGGGAAGGGAAGGCCTACAAGGTTAACCCTACCCTTGAGAGAAGATGGGTAAGATAAGTGCCCATAAATTATTTATTTACAAATTATGGGATGTAGATAGCTATTTAAATTAGTAAAGGTAATTAGTTAAAAGAATATACAGTAAAAAAACTAGGAGAGTAGAATTAAGTTTACTATTTACATTTAGCATGAAGAGAGAAATATGATGTAAATGCATAAAGATCTAAAAAGGGTAAGGTGTTTGTATGGAAAAAGGATATTACGGAAAGAGAGAATGAACACTAGGTTAAAACTTTGATAAAAAATATATACATTTGAGTAGAAATGTAGTGCAAATGCAAGGTTACCATTTAACGCTACTCAACACATAACTTGGAGAAGAAGAAGTAGGTCAAGGAACACAATAGAGAGTGTATTACTTAATGTGCAAGTAAGCTTGCCCTAGAATGATGGGCATATTTACAATGCATTGGGGAAAAAACCTCCTAGTGAGGAAAAAAGTGCCTGAGTGGTCCTAAGTGTGTTCACGCACATCACTACCAAATACATGGTAACAAATCTTCCATGAGAGTGATGCGATGAAAGATAGATAGCATAGATGTATAGGGAAGTTTCATGCCCTATGTACATGATCAATTCACAAAGGGAAGCAAGCCCAAGGTTTTGTGGAAAGCTTTGAACTTCTCATGAAGCAATGCCTTTGTGAACAAATCTAAAAGGTTGTCATGTATTAGCACATAAGCCAATTTGATCTCTCTTGCCGAGATTCTCTCCCTAACATGGTGATAATGCATCTCAATGTGCTTTCTACAAGCATGAAAATGTGGGTTCTTTGCAACTACAAATATGCACTGGCTGTCAATGTAAATGAGAGTGGAAGATCCTCACCAGTAATGGATTTAATGTTTACGTAATCATGTAAAATTGCTTGTGGTTACTAAGTGTTATTATCATATTAACATAATGATAGTTAACATGATCACAATGAAGCCAGTTAAGGGCGAGTTGGTAGCCCACAAAAAGCTTGCTGGGCTTTTTGTTATTCCTAGTAGGTCAACTAGGAAATAGAACAATATCAGCGGGCCCATTGGGAATCACAAAAAGCTCGATGGGCCTGCAACTTAATAAATGGGCGGACCCGCTCGGGGTAGCATTTTTTGAGCCTTGGAGAGAGAGAGAGAGAGAGAGAGAGAGAGAGAGAGAGAGAGAGAGAGAGAGAGAGAGAGAGAGAGAGAGAGAGAGAGAGAGAGAGAGAGAGAGAGAGAGAGAGAGAACAACATCTGTAGGTACGTCAAGAGGAGAGCGAGAGTGAGTGGGAATGAGCAGGTCGTGTGGGAGCGTGCTCTGCGTTGTAGTGCAGGACAGTAGCAGAGTACCTTACTACACGACTTGCGTGTTTGTGTTGTGTGTGCATTGTGTGGTAGCGTACCTTGTGTCATACTGCACAACAATAATAAGGTACTTCATCACACAATATGGGTATGTGTGTTAGCTATTCTATGGAACAATGCTTACCACATGGACATGATGTCATTGTGGTAAGTATTGGCTCATTGTATGGGTACTACGTTGACAACGTGATGATATTAATATCATTATGGTGAGTCAAATTCCCTTCCCCGTGCAAAAGAAACATATGGACATCGGTCGCTAACACGACCATATGATGTTTATATTTAAACTGTTTTTACTCTTTAGATTCGAGCGGCACTTTCTCGGTAATGTGGCTAATGTGTATCATTTATTAGAAGCATGTGTTTTTGCATAAATGCGGTGTTCAAGTTGTTGAGCCGGCTTTATGAGTGATGTATAAATTGTGTATGCATGTATATATAGTGTTTGTTTGAGTATTAGGTATACAAAATACTTGGTTGGTAAGGTGGCTGTAAAGAGTATTTTGTATACAATTTTTTGATAAATGTTAATGTTGAGTGTTCTTGTCAAGGTATATTATATCAAATCATAACACATTTATAGAAAATAAAAGAAAATTTTAATTATGTAACAACTATTTGTTGAATTCTTTGTCAACCATCTTTGCTATATTAATACTAGTTTGGTACCAAAAAGAAAATTTTAGTTCTATCTTTTCACAAATTTAAATAAAATGGTACATGCAATCTAAAAAACATATCAAGAAATACTTTTGCCAACTTATAAAACATTATCCACATAATCTTAAAAATTGAAACATGTCACTTTTGTACAATCTCAATAGTAACTACACTTATGAAAAGCACCTTCGCAAAATAGTAGTTGATGTCTCACTACAATTTGTACTTTAGTCTAAGAATAGAACAAGGAAGGTGCATGCAATATTTCATTATAACTACTTATATTATTTTTTGTCATTCTCTCAATCAACATCCACATGAAACATTTAATTCATCTAAATTTGCAATGTCTTATGTTGCATATATACAACATCTACAACTCTATTACATAAGGTGATACTATTTGATAGCAAGCCATATTTATTGATTTATGCCATATCTCACAAACTACGCAGGTTGTATTTTTATGTATCAAAGATTGGTTTTAATCCACTTCTAAATTTCTCCATTCATCTCACCTATTTGTATACAAATACTCATATGGACACAATTATGAAATTCATATTCAAACTTTCATTAATTTTCATGGTAATGTTTTTTTTTTCAAGAAATTATACACTATTTTTTTCAAAAACATAGTTTAAATTACAAGATGCTTGTAAGTTTGAAACCTTGAAAATTGCTTAGTTAATGGGTGTTGACAGTAGAAGCATTACAAAACTTAAGTTTTGTCTTGATACCTACGCAAAATCTTCTTTTGATGAGAAGCTATATTCAATTTTGTTAAAACTGCACTAAATTTTTTATGATTTTTCTATCTTAAAACTTCATAATAATAATAATTTGGTATTAGTTCAGGCAAAATATCATTTTGGTTGTGTTCTTCAGCTCATAACTGAGATATGATACAAATATCTTCTATTGTAACCTTGTTTTTGAGTGTAAACGCACAAAATGTGAAATCATGTCTTATGATCTAACACAATTTTTTGAAGTGTTTAGGGTTTTTAACCCGTATTGTCCAAATAACTAAGTCATTGAGTCCATTTATTCATTTTTGTTAGTGTCATGGTTTATGTAACTAGTGTGGATCAATGTCTTATAATTTGAGATGATTCTTTGAAGTGTTATATGTCTTTAACCTGAAATTTTGATAGTCTAACATGTATGAGACCGTCAATGTGCTATGAATTTGTATTTAAATTGTTTTTTATTGCCCATTACAAAAATGACACTTGAATAAAGGAAATGCGGGCTATTCGAAAGGAGTCATACATGAAATTTCCTTGTGTGTAGATGTCCAAATCTAGCAAATGAATAAGAGTGAGATGGTTATTAAAGATTTCACTAGCACTATTTGGGAGAACATAGAGCACACGCTGCCTGGAGAATGCCAATACAAGTTACTAGTGACAACATGGATCAGAGAATTTGACCCGCACTATAAAATCAGAACAGTGCTTGACAGTATGAAGGTGTGTTGCAGATACTTGAAAGACGACCTCCCCCCCCACTTGCAATCTGGCCAAAGTAGAGCAATGGGACAAAAAGTGAGAGGAGCAGAAGGCGAAGATGAAGCAGAAAAAAGTCCAAGATCAATCCACTTTGCCAAAGAGGATCAAGATGGCACAAGATGTGCAGGGGGCCATCGATGGTTGAACAGATGCTAGCAGCACTGACACATTCATGCGCACATCATTTAATGCCAAGTGTATATATTTAATTGGAATTCCTCCACGAAGCCTTGGTAGAAGGTGCCAGGATTGGAGCAAGCTCATTTGGTGTCTGCAAATTATATACTATTAAAAGCATATCCTTTCACTTACATAGGAAAATGCTACAAGGGAGGGACAAAAGCAAAGTTTGATAGCTTCCAAACAGAGAAGTACAAGTAAAAATTGCACACCTCTATTGTTAGATGCATCGATTTACTACAAAGGCCCCCTGGATCACACTCTTTTCATACTATAATGGGGGCTCATTGGGAGGCCTGATGTGCCGAGTGCCCTTCTTGCAAGGCGTGTTTTGGAGTTGCATGCATCGGCTTCAGTACGACTAAAAGAATTTGCTGCCTATAAGTAAAAAACTATTAGAGATAGAGACCGCACGTCTCACAGCAGTGACTGAACAAATGACAACCATTTTACACGCTCTAATTGATGGCATTGCGCCCGCTCACTCTAGTGGCATAATGTATTGCAATTTGCATCTCTATAGTGTAATGTTAGATTTTGCCCATGCAAATAAACCTCGCATCGGGAGTATTGATTGGGGTATGATGCTTAAAAATTCCGGCTAAGCGGGTGTCCAATAATTTTGTACATAATGTGGCTCAATCTTGGTTTGCAATTTTGGAAGGAAGCAGGAGAACATGAGCAATCAAAGTAGCCATGGATTACTCTAGAGATTTATGATCCACAGTGTTCAGATGCATACACTAAGGCTAGCGATATATATAATCATGCTTTTTGTATGAGATGTTGATAGACTTTCAGTGCAAGTAGAATCCTTCTTTGTGATCTCTTCTCTCAAACGCTTTGCAACTGCACATGCGTGAGGATTTTTACATTTTCAATAACTTTTTTAAAGCTACCCAAAAAATTGTCCCTAATACGTATAATACATGGAGCGCTTTCTGATTTTGTTTTGAAGCATATTTTTCATTGCCACTTCACATATTAGCCACGTATGTTGTGAGCAAACTCCCACTCTTTTCCTGAAATTTTCTTTCCTTTCCTGACTACGTATCACTTGTGTCAACATTTTGGTCCATTGCTTATATTAATAGGCTAAAGCATAAGAACTACATATAAAATAATTCCTTATTTTTAAAAATATATTAAAACTAAAAACTTCATTAAAAAAGCGATTAAATTTACATATTGTGTGATTGCAATGCACTCTTTATTTGACATTATGTATAAAATAAAACTATGAATTTTTCAATGCAACTACACACTTGAGAATTACTTTCATACATTGGCAATTTGCAGATGATATGACCCATTTAAAAATATCATATTGTCTATATGTAGTGGTTTATGGTTTTTTTATTTACTCACTTATTTTCACATGCAACATAAAATATCAACTTAGACATTGGAATGATGGTAATCATTTGCAAAACACAAATGTTGGGAGACATTGTAGCAATGGCCTAATCGCAACCCACACAAAATTATCAATCCATGGATCGGCAACCCGGCTAGCGCTTGGATGCACGAGCGTCATAGGATGCATCAAAATAGAGGATTCAAGGGATCCTTCTATCCATCATAGAGAGAAGCCATGGAAGGAGCTTCCTCTAATCAACCACACAATCCTACTTACTAATCACTTTGCACACAATCATGTGATTGAAATTAACCTCTCAAATCAATCACCCTAATCAAAACTCCTAATCAAACAACTACACAAGCATGCAATTAACATACCTACTTCCCATTGGTGTGGCCATTGCGGTCCAACCCCTCAATGCAACTACGTATGCACATATGCTAACCACACACCTTGTAGAGATAGAGAAAGAGAGGGAAGGCATAGCCCTCACACATCATGGCCAATGGTGTGGATAAAAGAGATTAACTAAAAAAGGGATTAGAGATCTAACATCACACTAATACAATCCCACTTTACATAATCAAAACAAAGAAGACTAATAAGAAAGAAAGTGCAATTATTTATTAGAAATCAAGAGCTACATGGGTATGGAAAGTCCATGAGTCTCATGACCATTCACTCTACAAAGAAGAGAGCTCACCCAAGAATGACTTCTCAATTAGCATAGGGCTCTTTTATCATTTTGGGCTTCAAGCCCTTCAACTATGGGATAAAGTTGAACCCTTAGCCTAGACTTATACAATTCGGAACTTCTAAATGAGCCCAATGCTAAGCTTATACAATGTGAATAGAAAATATTATGCATATCCATAGCACATCCCTATCTTGCTGCATAATCGATGTAGCATGTGTTAGCCACTGTTAACATTCCTCCCTCCTAATTTGGTGCAAGTCCTCGTGTGCCGCTAAAGCAAAGCACAATGACATGGTAGAAATTACGTCCATGGAGGAATGTTGAGGAATGGTGGGTTGCGATTAGGCCATTGCTACAATGCCTCCCAACAACAGACAAAAGTAATAATATATACGATTTCAACTTTATACACCAACAATCTTTCACAGTAGTACACATTGCACTCTCTATCTAACATTATGAATAAAACAAAATCATAAAATCTTCAATACAATCACACAATTGAGGACTACTTTTATCCAATCAAGGATTGTAGCCCCCTTATATATTCCATTGAATATATAAAAGCTATTTTCACCCAATTAAAGATTGCATCTCTCATATTGTGTAGTGACAAACAATATACATCAATTAAAACCTATGATGGTGTAAAATGCAAGACTTCAAGGATCTTTATATACCCACTAGACATCCAACCCTTGACTAATGACTCATTTTTTTAATATGTTCATCTTATAAGACCTAAGTCAACCTCTTTATGGACCAGTGGCTTTGTTGCAAAATGAGAATGACTCTTAACAGATTTGATGTGTTTGGCATTGTACCTTTGCCTTTGGTCAAGGATTTTAATTTTTAAAGAAGTGATTACCATATTAAGAATCATGTTCAGCCTAGAAATAAGACCTATGACTCTGTAACCTTAGGTCAACTCACAAGGAGAAATAATTGTAACCGATGCTAGAATACACTTCGCAGGGATTTGCCTAGTTAAAATGCTAAAGATGGTAGAGTTTTTACTTTATACAAATTGGCCGGTCGAGAAATTAATAAAGCCCGACGGGCTTACTGGCCCAAGTGGTTTTTGTAGGTTACCAAGAGGGTTACATTAATTTAACATAGTCATGTGTTTTTCATGTGTGATCACTCAATGTTATCAACATGATCACATGTTTGTGATCATGTTAATGAAATTCCTGCTCTCCACCAACACCCAAATCAGCCATAAGGTGTGTGAGCCACACATACTCAATCGTAGCTATGAAATCTCCATTGTGCTTGACCTCACAACTAGACTTGGTCACAATAAGTTGCTTCTTGATCAACTAGGATATGCATGAACTACTGAGCATGAAATAAGAATCACTTGTGGACATGTGTCATAATGACCAGCCCAATCTAAGTCCAAAAATGCATGCAAATTGAGACACGTGTGTCCTAATAACCATCCCAATTTGAGTCCAAAGAGGCATGAAAATTTGGTAGTAATGATGCCCCCCAATAAAACAACCCAAGTCATAAAGTGTCACTCAAGTAGCATAAGATCCTCTTAACAGACTGCCAATTCTTAGACCCTATGCTAAGCATAAATCTACTCACATTGGAGACTTTAAACTAAATATCTAGCCTCATAATGCATACATAAATAAAAAAATCAACAACACTCAGATAGAGGATAACATCTGCAAGATCTTCAACATCATGAAGAATTAATTTTAAATATGTCTCCAACAGGTTTACAATCCTCAAGGCCAAATCTAACTAGCAATGTCTCAATGTACTTTCTTGACAGAAAGCAATACCTTCATCACACTGCTTAAACTAAATACCGAAGAAATGATGCAAAATCCCTAAATCTCATGTCTCAAATGTGGCATTCAAATCAGCCATTAATGGAACAATATGGTCTCATTTGGTCCAGTGAGAAATAAATCATCCACATACACAACAATAATAAGATATATATATGTTATCCACACATTTGACATACAAAATGCTCTTAATTGGATTGTTTTAAAAGCCACATGCAATCAAATCATTATGCATTTTCTCATACAAGGAACAAGGAGATTGCTTCAAATCATCCAAAGTCATAATACATCTCCACACTTTTTTCTTGCTCTTTCTTGACCAAACCGCGAGGATGTGTTACATACACTTCTTCATGTAAATCACCATTCAAGAAATTAGGTTTATTGTCCAATTGATGTACATCCCATGCAAAATAAGCTAGCAATGCACAAAGGAAATGAATACTAGTCACTCGGGGAGGTCACCTAAAAAACTATAACCTATCACGTGAGTTCAATAGAAGAGTATTTAAAGTTTCTAAAACTTAAAATATATATACAGAAGGGTACTATATTTTCAAGCATAAAAGTAAATTCTAGATTTTAAAAGAAAAGGGAACATTATATTCCTAAAAAGATTTTCAGATAAGGGGTTTTACAAAAATGTCTTGAATGTACGTGATTGGTAGTTTTACACAATAAAAAGATTTGCAGATAAGGGGTTTTAAACAAAGTGTCTTGAACGCACGCGATATGGTAGTTTTACACATAGTGAACTCCTCAAGACTAGTCATATGACAAGTAAAGCAAAAGTCTCTTCATAATCAATGCCCTTTTGCAACAAACCTTGCTTTGTAGCGATCAATGCTACCATCTCTCTTACGTTTCAGCTTGTAAACCCACTTTGTACCAATGGACTTCTTAGCAATAGGCAAGTCACATAAACACCAAGTATTTTTCTTCACAAGTGCATCATATTCACTTTGCATAACAACCATCCAATTTTCTAAATTTTTTGCTTCTTCAAAAGAAAGGGGTTCCTCTTTATCGCACATACTAGAAACAACCAAAGCGTAAAAATGTGATGCATAAGAATCATGTATAGAACTCGAGCGAGTATGGCTATAAAAAAATTTCTTCAATCTACTATCACACAAAGTTTGCACAAGCCATTTCAACATATTTCTAGCTTCCTCATTCTTAGCCTTTTTCTCATCAAGTATAACCTCTACATCTACATTAGTAGTTAGTGGGCTGATCTATGACATCATTAGAACCATCCATAAGTTGTAAATTTTTCCCATTGAAACTTACATTCAAATATCCACTAGTGAAAAGAGGCAACATAGTATCATTAATGTCCCATGAGCTTACATTTATCTATGGTACATGACAGATGACAACAAGGACTCAATATAATCTTCCACAAATACTTTATCTATAGAAACCAAGATACTTTTTATTTGCGTATGATACAACCTGTAACCCTTACTCTCAACATTGTAACCAACAAAAATGCATTTGATAGCCTCATCATCCAATTTTCTGTGCTACATTTTGGCACTTAAGCATAAGCTAATTAGCCAAAAGCGTGCATTTGACCAATAAAAGGCTTCTTGCCAGTCCATGCCTCATAAGGAGTACTAGACCACAAAGCTTCAGTGGGACACATGTTAAGTGCATAAGCAGCACACATGATAGCCTCAAGCCAAAATGCATGTGGTAAATCTTGACTCTTGACCATACATTATTTTATCTCCATAAGTAACACGTTCTTCCTCTCAAAAACACCTTTTTGTTGAGGAGTATAGAGCATTGTATATTGGTAATTTGTTCCATGGCTAGCCAAAAATGCATTAAATCCTTTAGATATATATTCACCCCTTGATCTTAATAGAGGGTTCCCACAAGACACCTAGATACATTTTCAGCCGTGGATAGAAATTGTTTGAAGCACATAAACACTCTTGTTTCAATAGATATTACTATGCATGGTTGGAATGATCATCAATGAATTCATGAAGTACATGTAATTACTCAAAGATGGAGTTTGCATCGGACCACAACATTAGTGAGAATAAGTTGTTGCCAAACCATCCTTTGGAAACTTAGAAGAGTTCTACCATACCAGAGCAATATTTTTTGAGCAAACACAAATCCGGGAAAACAATCTAGGGTCGACATGCATGTATGTATGAGTTACACATGAACTAAACCATGAAACAAGGAAATGATGTCAATTATAAATTACCTAACCTTAAATTATTCATTGGCATTATGTATTGTCCATAACTCACATTACACTGTTAGTTCATCACCAAAAGGAGAAGTTTTAAAAAAATTCAAACAAAGTTTCCTTTATATAAGGGAGAAAGTTTCAAATTTCTAGCATGGTCCATTTGACTCCTCACATGAGGATTTCTAAACATTGACTTGGAAAATTAATTCAGGAATGTCATATCGATGGGTCAATGGGTCCAGATATATGCATGTATGAATTGAACCTTAGAACAAGAAAATGACGTTAACAAGCTATGCAACCACAAATCATTATCAACATGAGACTTTTTCCATCCCACACATTACATTGTCAATTTATTTCTACAAAGAGATTTAAAAAAAATAAATGGACAAAGTTTTCTTTGTATAGAGAAGAAAATTTCAAAATTTTAACATGGTTCATTAGACACCTCACATGAGGATTTCTAAACATTGACTTGCAAAATCAATTTAGGAATGACATATTGATGTGTTAATGGGTTGAGATATATGCATGTATGAATTGAAACTCAGAACAAGAAAATGATGTCAACAAGCTACACAACCATAAATCATTAGCATTATGAAACTTTGTCCATCCCACACATTACATTGTCAATTCATTGCTACAAAGAGAAGAAAATTTCAAAATTTTAACATGGTTCATTAGACACCTCACATGAGGATTTTTGAATATTGACTTGCAAAATAAAACGAAGAATGTCATATAAATGTGTCAACATGTATGCTACATCATAAAAAATTGCTACAAATTCTTTAGACTTTACAAAGAGTCGCATTCATCATCAATGAAAACATTGCATTTTTGATGCGTCTCACAAATATGAGAGTCGTATTGTAGGTCCACCACCATCCTTTGAGCTGTCGCCTCTGTGTAGATTGTCAATACACTTCCACAAACAAGAAAAAGTGAAGGAAATCAATACACATAAAAACAAAATTCCAGCAAAAAAACTCCCAAAAAACAATAGATGGAAGCCACATCATGATACATGCCAAACAACAGTACACAACATCAAGACAGAAAACATAAAAGCAATGTGAACATCATAGTAGGAGTGGGGCCTCACTAGTTATCAAAGGGGTTGACACACGAGGGGTTGTCACCCCCATCATCAACATCTAAAGAGGTAGATGCCTCCTCTCAGCTTTGATTTTTAGGAGGATGAAGAAAGGGTAGCACATAATCTGTGATTAGTGGCTCATCAATGTCAAGCGGAGCACATGCCTGTCCAGATGATAAGCATATAGCCAATACGGGAGTTGTACCACACCCTAGCTCCAAAAAATACCTCCATGTTGACAAAGGAACTCTATAAAAGCTGCAACAAAATCCTGGCTCCACTGCAATCCACCGTGCCAAGGCTCCCCCGTTCCTAATCTAGCCTGAGAAAGCTCTAGAAGATGATGCGTCATGAATGAATTAGAAGGCTAGATACCCAAATGAGAGAACATAGCAGTGCTCTCTCTCACATAGCATGATGGCTGGATCCCTATTCTATGAACCATAAGTAGCATAGAGCAATGGCACTGCAATCCAATTTACACAACTATAACATCCAGAAAAGAGCCATGATAAAATCGTTGATAATACAAAAACAAGCAATACATGAACTCTACAGGCTAAACTTTAAACATACCCATATGAACTATGATGGAGCACCATAATACGACAATGCACCACCATCTCTTAATCCCAACAAAACCTCTCCACCCATCCCATAACCTCTCCTATTCACAATCTCTATAATAAGAGAAAAATACTTACTATAATAACTAATAGCTATGCAAGCAACGAAAAAATTAGAAAAAAAACCTTCCATAGATGCCATAATGAGCAACCATCCAACATCTGCAAGTGATGAAAATGCCAAATGGATGCTAGACCGCACATGTTCCTTGGTCCAAATATCCCAACAAGGTAGAGAAGTAGACCCCAAATGTAACCACAAAAGGGAAGATCCAAAAAGATAAATTCTGCAACTCATGACACTGGCCTCCCCCCACAGCTATATGACACACCACTAGAGCACACTTGAGACATGTGGTCATGCATCGGACTCCACCATGCATTGCAAATGCCCTCTCTAAAGCATGCAACAATAGAAATATAGTCCCCAACAATAGCAATGCATCCCGTGTCAACATGAAGGATTGGGTAGCACAATGGAATCCCCAAAACAGAGACAAACTGGATGCTTTTCCTAGCTACATTTGTACCCGGAGAGTCTCGGACCATACACACACAACATGAGAATATTTTCTTTGGCTTGTTTCTCAAGGCATCCTTTGTTTTGGCCTCTAAAGATATCTTGAGTGGAAAGAGGAATGGACTAGCCTCATACTTTATCTCATCAAAGTAGAACCCCATAGTGCAATCATGTGGCAATGGTACCCCCCGGTCATGTCACATCCAAAAAATCTAAAGCAATCCGTGTTGCTCTCTCACGAGCAAGTATCCTTCCCTACTGTAGCTAGCTACAAGCACAAGCAATATCATAGAATAAAACTAACATAATCCCAAGGTAAATATACAATCATGTTGAATAGCAAAAGCCTCGACACTCACTGTTGAAAAACATGATCCATTTTCTTAAAACCAAACGCTACCCTTGGGATCTTGTCAGACACAAGTAGTGAGACCCACTGGATCTTACTCAGCACAGGGCATCATGAAGTGCAATCAAGTTGAGCTTCTCTAAAGTTGCCCAACTATCATGTCCCCATTTCATTGCAACCAATCAACCCCAAGATTGAGATCCACAATATTCAAGAGCTACAAAATAAATAAGCAACATAATATCAATGACTACAAAAATAACATTTACTGCATGTTTATGTAGTGTGGTGTACCTTTCCAACACGTTCTTGGTATTTATGCTATCTCTCGATGAATGCTCTCCTCCTCTTTCTTCATATCTTCTTCAAACAATCCTTGCTTAGCTATAGAGTGTCGTTTGATAGAAGCATTTGTTTTCGCGTAAATGTGGCATTTAGGTCGTTAACTTGGCTTTATGAACGCCATATAATTTGTATATGCATGTATATATAATGTTTGTTTAAGTATTAAGTATATGAAATACTTGGTCGATAACATGGTGGTGAATAGTATTTCATATACAAATTTTTGTAATGTATGTAATGGTTATTCTTGAATGTTCTTGTCAAAACATATCATATCTAATCATAACCCATTTTATAAAAGAAAATTCAAAAGAAAATTTTAATCATGTAACAACTATCTATTGAATTCTTTATCAACCATCGTTGCTTTATTAAAATGATGCAAATCTAAAAAACTTATCTAGAAATGCATGTTGTGTTTTTATTTATCAAAGATTAGTTTTATTCCACCTTTGAACTTTTCCATCCATCTCATCTATTTGTTTACAAATAGCTTATATCGACACAACTAGAAAATTTATATACACACTTTTGTTAATTTTTCATAGCAAATTTATTCTCAAGAAATCACAGACTCTAAATATTATTAAATGAGCTTAAATTATGAGATGTTTGTAAGTTTAAAACCTTGAAAATCACTTTATTAATGGATGCTGGCAATAGATTCATTACAAACCTTAAGTTTTGTCTTGACACCATTACAAACTCGTTTTTGGATGTGAGAAGCTATATTCAATTTATGAATCCTTTATTAAAATTGCACCAAATTTATATGATTTTTATACCTTCATAATACTAATTTGATTAAGGATTAAAAATATCAATTTGATTGTGTTCTTCACCTCATAAATGAAAAATATGATACACATGTCTTCTTTTGTAACCTTGTTTTTTGAAGTGTTAACGTGCAAAATGTGAACTCATGTCTTATGGTGTATCACAATTTTTGAAGCATTTAGGGTTTTTAACCCGTATTGTCTACTGTTTCCTTAAGTGTTTAGGGTTTTTAGCCCATATTGTTTGATCAAACATTGCTTTTTGAAGCGAGAATGGTTCTCAACCCATATTAATCCAAACTAACACTGTTCTTTGAAGTGTTTTTTATGGTCATGGTTTGTGGGAACTAGTGTGAGACCATCGGTGCACTATGCAATTGTATTTAAATTGTTGTTTTTTATTGTCCAATGCACATATGATGCGAAGGAAATTTATCATGCTTGCTATTCAAAAGGACATGTTGACAATATTCTTATGCGCAAATAACCGTATTCAACAAATAAATTATAGTGATATCTTCATTAAAGATTTCATGAACATTTTTTGGGAGAACACAAAGTGAAAATTGTGTGGTGAAGGCCAGTAAGAGTTGCTGGTGTCATCAAGGATCAAAGAATTCAAACTCAACCACAAGATTAGAACGATGCTTGGCAATATGAAGGTATGCTGCAGAGATTTGAAAGAATACCTCCCTCACACTTACGATATGGCCAAAGTAGAGTTGTGGGATAACAATGGGAGGAAAAAAAGATAAAGATGAAGTGGGTAAAAGTCTAAGACCAATCCACTTTACCTAATCAAATCCAAATGGTGCAAGCTACACAAGGGTCCATGGATGGCCGATCAGATCGGCACCGGCACAGTCATGCGCACATCGTTGAATGCCAAGTACGCACATCTAACAGGTATCCCTCACAAAGCTCTGATAGAAGGTGTGAGGATTGGAGAATACTCATTTGGTGTCTGATTCTTATATATTTTTAAATGAATATCCTTCTTTCCATAGAATATCACTTACATAGGAAAATGCTACAAGGGAGGGACATAAGCGAAGTTTGATAGCTTTTAGACAGATCAGGGCATGCAAACACTACACCCCTCTTATTTTAGATGCATCAACTTTACTACAGAGGCCCCCTAGATCAAACACTTTCCACTCTACAATGGGGACTCATTGGGAGACATGATGTGCCGTGTGCCGTTCTCGCAAGGCCCTTTTAGGCATTACATGCATAGGCTTCGGCACGGCTGGAAGAATTTTCCATCTACAAATCAATAGCTATCAAAGATAGAGATTGCATGCCTCATAATAGTGATTGAGTAGATGCCAACCATTTTACATGCTTTGATTGATGGCATCATGGCTGCTCACTCTGCTGACATAGTGCATTTCAATTTGCATCCTTACAATGTAATGCTAGATTTTACTTGCACAAATAAAACCAAATTGGTATTATTTATTGGGATATGATACTTAAAGCCCGAGCCAAGTGCGTATCCAATAATATTGTACACAATCTTTGTTTGCATTTTACTTGCACAAATAAACCCAAATTGGTATTATTTATTGGGGTATGATACTTAAAGCCCGAGCCAAGTGCGTATCCAATAATATTGTACACAATCTTTGTTTGCAATTTTGGAGGCAAAGGAAGCAGGGAAACATGAACTCGCAAAGTGGCCATGGATTGCTCTAGAAATATATGATCCATAATGCTCAGTGGACACTTGGAAGAAATTAAGAGAGTGCAAATCCAGAAGAAATACCTCTGACATTTTGCTATTCTTTAAAGAGCATTTAAAGAGAGACCCTAATCCTATTAGCAGCCGCTCATTGAACTTACGCTATCTTTTTATCCATCTTGAACATTTTATAAATTGCTATTGATTATTGTCAATATTTTGTTGTTCACATGAGTTGAAGTATATTTGGATCAATTGTCTATAGTCAATTGTGATATTGTTGTTCACATCTCTTGAAGTATACTTGGATCAATTGTCTGACTAGCATATCCCCTACAAGTCCATTATTGCCTTGATTGTTAACACTATTATGATATCTTTGATATAGCATAGTCTTCTCATGCTTTATAATCACTTTGAGCTTAAGAGTTGTAGAGTAGTAAATCAAGAGAAAAAATGTTTGCCCAAGATATTTAATATTTGTCTATTTGGTAATTGTAGTTTTGAGATACCATGACTGAGGAAGAGTTGGCATGTGATACACAAACGGTGCCAACAGATCAACCGCAGTTGACTGTTAATGCGTCTCAACACATGAAATCTCTAGCATACGACATGCTGCACAACAAGTGACACGTACAACTCATTGACTATCGAAATGGGCAAATCCATCAATAAAGAAGTGACAAAGGATATGATTAAAACAACATGGCCATGTGAAGATGCGGAGATAAAGAAAGGTCAGTGGAAAGTTTTGAAGTGCCTGCACCAAGAAATCAAGGAAAATGCCAAGAGAACGTACTTAGAGGTTTTGGCCATCCATTACACAATGCAGATTGTGTGTTGTATTTTACAAAAAGCTTATATGTATAATTTGTCCAGTAACGTCCCAGTAGACTTCTCCTTGAAGGAGACAATTGTGGCCACCTATGATATAAGAGAGAGTTGTGTGACATCCACATGGAAAGAGTTGGCACTGATAGTTGAAGGTGCTGATCTAAATTTGAAAAAGGAAAAAGATATTTCGCGACACAATTAGTAGAGAAGGATGCAAAAATAACATGATTGCTTGAAGTAACCCAAACACCTCAAGCGTCACAGGCTAGAATGGAAAAAAGTATTCATCACCTAAGCCAAGATGTTCAAAATTTGACACAACGAGTGAATCCCCCACTTGTTCAAGGGACACATATCAGTCACCTTGTTTTGCATCTAAAGTTAGTCCTTGTATCACAATCAGTTGTATCTTCATCTTCTCAATGCCAAGTATGCTACAAGAATTTTGATGGATGGAGTGGATACTACACATTGGCATGTGACCATTATTATCACCTAGTGTGCTTAATTTGATTAATGCAAAACACAATGTGGAATTTGTTCTCAAGAGATTCTAAAAGGGGTATATTATATGTTCGGAACAAAACATGAGTATAAATTCAAGCAAGCTCGCCAAGACACCCCTAGTGCAACTAGAAATCTATTCAATACTAATGAAACACACTCAAAGCACAACACTTGATAACAACAGACATTGTAATTTTGCTTCCACGAAGAATTGTATACAATCAAAACATGTTGAATATAAGCTCCAGTTGTATTTTTTATTTGCAATCTTTGCTCAAGTTATATTGAATCTGTGTAGTCATCGTTGACTGCCTTTGTATTTGACATCAGGTCTAAATTCCAATACTCTGTATCAAGCATCTAAGCCACACTATGGAGTGGACTATGAGCACTCTTCCACCTTGCATGAAAGTACTTCGAAAAAAAATCTTTGTTGTTTTTCAGAGAATGGTATTCGACACTCCTTCTCTACTACTTTTAACTCGTGAGGATTTTCCAAACTTTGTTGGATTGTCCACCAAGTCATCCACACTTTGCTCATATTTGTTGCCTTCTGATCAAGGTTGATAATTGCGAACATAATGGGCATCATACCGTGATATGCATCCATTATACTTCTCTACCAAGAAGCCTTGTTTATGGATCCACGTAGACAAGTAGTTTTCTTTTTCACTCTTTTAGATTGATCAAGCTGCCATTTGTCAAAAATTGTGTAGTTGAAAGTGTCAATCATAGTGCACGTATTGCATAAGAGTGACTCCAATGGGTAACAGTGCGTGCAAAATCGAGTATCTATAGGCAATTTCAACATAGCTAATATGCACATCCTATACAAATCAAGCACTCTTTGTTGTTTCAAGATGAGCTTCACAACTTGCTATGCTATGTCAGTTATTTGGCAACCATGTAGTTTCTTCACTAGTATACCAATCTTTTAGAACCAAGTTCAAACTGTGCATATTGCAACCATTGGCGTAAATGTATGAAAATCACCTTTTTATTATGTTACTAGCATTTTTACAATTCTTTGCATTGTCCAATACTACTTAAACAACATGTTTGACACCAATTTCTTGATTAATGACATTAATCAATACCTCACCAATATATTTGCCATCAACATCTTTTATGAATGTCTCTCCCCTTTGGACAAACCAACATAACATTGATCAGTGGTCTTCTTTGAACATTGGACCAACAACCACTGAAAATTGTGCATCCTAAAAGTGATATATTCCCAAGAATTTCAAAAACATGCTCTTTTACTTCGATGTAACATTTGTCCAAGAGATCATTTCATATCGTGTGATACGAAGGGGCTGAAAATCTTGGATCGAACTCATCGATTTTCTTCCATGCATGTTTCCAATGATGGCTTTCAACCATGACTAATGCCCATCCAGTGGAAAAAATTCCTTTTGCAAGTGAATTTTGTGCTTCTTCTAGCATCTACATTCAAAAGATTTGATCTGATGGTCTTTGATGCATTTGCCCAAGCCCACTCTCATTGTGGCGCTTAAAAGAAACACTGCTTGGCATTTCATCTTCTTTCACATGTTGTTGTGTAGTGTTGGTTGGCATCAACACATGATTATCATGATTGGTACTTAACTTGATGCTCTTGACATGCATCCACAACATATTTCTCTACCCACTCTCTCTCGCCACCTCTCCTCTCAAACACTTTGCAATTGGAGGCGCCTAGGATGATCGCATTTTTTACAATTCTTTGTAAGGCTACCCAAAAAATGGTCCCTAATCCTTGGAGCCCCACCCGATTTTGTAGTGTAGAAAATTTTACATTGTCACTCCATATATCGACTGCATATGTTGTGAGCAAACCTTCATTCTTTGCCGGAGGCTTTTTTTTCTTTCTTGACCGTGTATCATGTGTGACGGTAGTTTTCTCCATTGCTTGAATTTAATGTCAAAGACATAAGAACTAGATATTCATTTCTAAAAAAATTCTTTACTTTTTATTTTAATATATATTAAAACTGAAAATCTTCTATAAGAAAGCAATCAAATTTACACATTGTGTGATTTGCGATGCACTCTTGTCAATCCATATATCGACCACATATGCTGTGAGCAAATTTACACATTGCAATGCACTCTCTATCTATCATTATGCATACAACAAAGCAATGAATTTTTCAATGCAATTACAATCAAGAGGATTAGTTTTACACCCTTTGTGATTTGCAGACAATAAGACACATCTAAAAACTTCACATTGTTCATATATATATATATATATATATATATATAGAGGTTTATTGTTTTTTAATTTGGTCAATTATTCTCACATGCAACAAAGAATAATCAACATATACATTGGAATGATGATAACTATTTTCAAAACACAAACAAAAGCAATAATATCTATGATTTCAATCTCATGCACCAACAATCTTTCACAATATACAATGCACTCTCTATTTAAACCAGGGCATAAAACAAGACTATGAAATCTTCAATACTATCACACTATTGAGGACCACTTTTACCCAATCAAGGATTGTAGTCCCGTTATGTATTTGATTTGATATGATTAGGCTATTTTCACCCAATTAAGGATTATAGCTCTCATATTGTGTAGTGACAAACAATGTACATCAAGTAAAACCTATGATGGTGTGAACTGCAAGACTTTAAGGATCTTTATATACCCAATACTCTAGTATGGGATATCCAACCCTTGGATATCAATTCATTATTTAAATATGCTCATCTTCTAAGACCAACTTCAACCCCTTTATGGACCAGTGGCTTCGTCGCGATGAGCATGACTCTTCAACGATTCAATTTGTTTGGCATTGTACCTTTGCCTTCGGTCAAGGATTCAATTTTTCAGAAGTGGTTACCGTATTAAGAATCATGTTCGGCTAAAAAAAGGACCTGTGACTCTATAACCTTAGGTCAACTCACAAGGAGAAATAATTTTACCCATTGCTAGGATACACTCCCCAAGGATTTGCCTAGTCAAACTGCCAGAGATAATAGAGTTTTTACTATATACAAGTGGGCCCGTTGGGAAAATAAAAAAGCTCGATGGGCTCATCGACTTTAATGGTTTTTGCAAGTTACCATGAGAGTCACATTAATACTCAACCTAATCACGTCTTATTCATGTGTAATCACTCACGTTATTAATGTAATCACGTGGTCATGATCACATCAGTGGAATCCCTTAGTACAAATGACTTATTGAAGTGTGTTCATTTGGTGTACAAATGAATTACTTAAGTGTGGATATACCACATGAGGAAACTCTAGTCATTTATTTTATGCAGATTCATTGCTTGAGATAGCACTATACATGTATAGATCAAATGAATTAGTTAAGTGGATGTGTCATCAAAGGAGGAACTGGTAATTTGTTAAGTGCATACATGCCACATTGATGCAGTACAATGCATGTACAAATCACGAACGAGATAGTACAGGTGACTTAAGTAAGCACAAAATCCATGAGGCAACACTAGTCATTTACTTTGTGCATATTCACCACCTGTGGAAAACACAAGTGTACTTGTGTCACCTGAGGTAGTAATCAAATTTTTCAAGTGCAAAAATGGAGCATGAAATAGCACTAGTTATATGAGCGTAGATTCGCCACCACTAGAGACAACATCGTTATTGGTTTTGGCATTGTACTTCCATTAAAGGCTGCAAAGCCTATCGTATGCTCTTGCAAGATTAATCCTTTTATTTGTGCAAACAACTCATGAATAATGGTATTTCAATGCAATCTTGAATCCACTAAGACATATGTTGTCACTTTATTATCACTTAGTGAAATTCTAATGAAAGCATTTGGCGTTTTCTCCTCATCCTCATAGAATATGCATTTCTTTGGACTTGGGTATATTAAGGCATGATGTCCCCATGAGAAGCAAGTGGAGGAAAGGAAAAGTGAGGGACACGTGGAGAAGATGGTGGATATCCTAGAAAACCACCATAAGGAAAAGCATAATGGGACAAGGGTGGCTGGTAGAACGAGGCTACCAATGGTCCCCCAAACTGAGATGAAGCCGAAGTAGGTTGTGGAGACTCTGTGAAGGACTCTTTGTACCTTGGGAAACAAAGTGATTATCTATCAATGCCTATTCTTGGACCACCACCACAACAACACTAATATTACTCATAATGACAGTGACAGTAGTTGTTAAAGAAACTCACTACAAAATCGCTATGCAATGTGTGAGCAAAGAGGGACACACTACTGGATGAAGCTCTTGAACATATGCAAGATCATTGGCCTATCTAAGCTACATATATAAAGTTTTTACCACTTTTTTGAGATCTTGCACTTGTTTGTTTAGAAGACCCTTCACCTTACTTGACAATTTAGACCCACTGGACTAGACTCGACTTGACTAGGCTAGACTCAAGGCTAGATCAATCCAGCTAGACCAGTAGACTAGAACATGGCAAGAGAGTTTGGCCCAATCGATTAGACCAACAAAACAAACTAGGGTGAGAGACTAGGCCAAACTAGTTAGACGAGTAGACTAGACCTATTGGACAAAGTTGAAGACTAGCTAGACAAAGGCGAAGGTGTACTAGACCAGGCGAGAGACTAACTAATTAGCTCCTCGATAAGGTACACTTAACAGAGTGAGACTTTAGTCGAGGTCCCACATGGCATGCCAAAAATGAGAGCACATGTAGTTGAAAAAGTGTGTCGTGCTCTCTACATGGGTGCTCCTCAATGCATTGAAACCTCATTCCACCAGAGTGTAAACACTATGGAGCACAAAAAATTCAAAGACACAACAATAGACTCCAAACTCAATGAAACTCAATTAACCCATGGAACCAATACAGCCTTTTGGATATCAGCACACTCAACTCTAAGCCCAAGCCTCATTATTACAATGGGGGTGTTGAGGCACCAACTATGCAGGGAGAGTGTAGATATGCTCTTTATGGTTGTACATATGCTCAATTTTTTTAAATCATGGTATCTACAACTAGAGTCTTTAGCTATGTGTTTAGGACTAGACTCGACTTGACTAGGCTAGACTCAGCTTGACTAGGCTAGATCAATCTAGCTAGACCAGTAGACTAGAACAGGGCAAGAGAGTTTGGCCCAATCAATTAGACAAACAAAACAAACTAGGGCGAGAGACTAGGCCAAACTAGCTAGACAAGTAGACTAGACCGATTGGACAAAGTTGAAGACTAGCTAGACAAAGGCGAAGGTGTACTAGACCAGGCGAGAGACTAACTAATTAGCTCCTCAATAAGGTACACTTAGCAGAGTGAGACTTTAGTTGAGGTCCCACATGGCATGCCAAAAATGAGAGCACTTGTAGTTGAAAAAGTGTGCCGTGCTCTCTACATGGGTGCTCCTCAGTGCATTGAAACCTCATTCCACCAGAGTGTAAACACTATGGAGCACAAAAAATTCAAAGACACAACAATAGACTCCAAACTCGATGAAACTCAATTAACCCATGGAACCAATACAGCCTTTTGGATATCAGCACACTCAACTCTAAGCCCAAGACTCATTATTACAATGGGGGTGTTGAGGCACCAACTATGTAGGGAGAGTGTAGATATGTGATGCTAGACTAAACACATAGCTAAAGACTCTATTCGTAGATACCATGATTCAAAAAAATTGAGCATATGTACAACCATAAAGAGCATCCAATGGATAACTCAAATATGTCTAATAGTCTAGTTGTGCCTATCTCCGAACTATGGTGGGGATGAAGTAGCTATGGTGTCCTCTAGACCACCACTCCCTGTGTCTACCATGTCACTACCCAAGCAAGAGTCAACCAAATATGAAACTTCCTGTCTAGTACAAGTGACATTGTAGTAGGCTACACTCCATAAGCTGTACTTTTGCCTCATTGACACTTATATTCGAGTTACCATCATTAAATAGAGGCAAAAAGGTGTCAAAATGTTATGTAAGCTTACATTACTCTCTTTAGTACGATAACAAAGTCTAAATAGTATCTTTCACACATACAATATCTCGTGAAACCAAGATATGTTTTGTTTATGGATGGTATAATATATAACCTTTTCTTTCAAGAGTATAACTAACAAAAATTCATTTGACAACCTCTTCATTCAAATTTTTGTGTTGCTTTTGTGGCAACAAAGTATAAGCTAAACAACCAAAATCGCGCATGTGATCAATAGATGACTTCTTATCATACCATGCTTCATAATGAGTCTTAGAGTACACTGCAAGGCTTTAGTAGAACACATATCAAGTACATAGGTAGCACACATGGTAGCCTCAAGCCAAAACAATTGTGATAAAGGTTGACTCTTGACCGCACATCGTGCCATCCTTGTAAGCAACTTGTTTTCCCTCCTAGAAACCTTGTGTTTTAAGTAGATATAGTCAGAGCCCCAATCCTGTACCGAGCATGTACCATTTTGAGCTACCACATAAGCGGTCTGCCCAATATGATATCGAAGTTGCTGCTCTTGTCAAAATTCATTATGGAAAAGGTGTGTTCATACGCAATGCCACAAGAGGATACAATGATTTATTCTAATATTCCAATTGATTTCTCCATGTATCCATCTGCTAATTGCAGTTTTATTCGAGTTTTTCTTACAGTAGGCTTTCCCCATTTTACCCACATTGCCTTGGTTGCTATGGCAATTCAAGCCCCGCTATCCAATATAGCCATGGTCTTGACCCCTTCATATTCCACAGGCAAGGTTGTATTTCCCTCTTCCCCCTCACAGTAGTCTCCAACTTGTTTATAGGTAGAGGTTTTGCCTTAGGCTATTTTGGTGTTTGGGAGTTTGATTCTTTTGATGAGCTCAGTTGTCAAGGGACTTTCAGCCCTAGTTTCTCTATCTTTTCTCCCACCTCTTCCCAAAGATGTGGTCTAATTTGCAATAACTCAGATAGAGTTAATGTACATGGTATGGGAGATGACATCAACTCATGAAGAGTCTTAGTATCCATCATTTTAGGATCAGATTTCCATTAGGATGGTACGTTTTTGTTTTTTGATATTGTTTCATGGTCACCAATGAATGAAGGCAAGGTTTTTAGAGTCCCAAGTTTGATGTCCTCTAATACCTCTGTCCCTACATCACCATATATTGATTGAATATCTCTGGGGTAGAACTCATGGTCTAAGTTTATCTCAGGGATAGGTGCTGATTTAAGAGTTGCACTTCCGTCTCTTTTGTTTCTGATGTCTTCCTATAGATCTTGTGGCCACTGCTCTTCCACTATTGGAATTGGCATCACTGCTTGTGAACTCATTCCATCTGCGGTGGTGGCTACTTCCCTCATGTCTAATGGTGTCTTGACTTCTCGACCTTCCTTACCTTTGTTTTCAATATCCTGGTTTGTTATCTCTTGGATCTTCTTGTGGATTAGGACTTTCGTCTTTGGAGCGTCTAGAACTTGTAGTTCCATAACGGCTTGGGCTGCCTGGATAAGCTCTTTGCACATTAGTAACCTCTCTTTTTCATACCTTGGATGGGGAAATGTAAACGATCTATGCTCTTGGGTTTGATTGGATTGTAAGTTAGCTTTGAAATCCTTCAAAATATAGCATCTAGAGACCCTATATGCTTGTCCACCAACATCGACCCTCCCAAAGGTATTTCAGATGGTTTTTTCGCATTTGCTTTTACGTTATGGTTTTTCTCCAAATTCAATTGCTCTTCCGTTTGCTGTAGTTTGGTTTCTAAGGCTGATTTATCTTTCATTCTTTTGGCTTTTATCTTGTCCCTTTTTGCCTTCCAAGATTTTTTGGGGTTTCTAACAGACAAGCTTTCTATTTCAATTTGATAGGAGGAAGCATTTTTGTCTCCCATGGGCTTATTTCTTTTTGCTTCATGAGCTTGTGCTCAGGTCACTGCTTTCATCGAGATGGTTGGTTTCGTTTTTAATCCACTTGAGCTAGATATGATTTCGATTTTGTTTAAGGGGAATTTCCCTTTGTTATTTGGCATTGGAAAACCAAGTGGTTAACTGCGCATCCTTCACAATATCCAAAGATCTTGATGCGCTCTCCCTTGTGTGAACAACTTCTTGCCCAATGATCACCTCCACACTCATAGCAAGGTCCTATTGGTGGTGGACGAGCTTGAGGAGCTCCCATAGGTGGTCCCATTCTAGGAGGATATCCCCTCGGTTTGTAGTTTTGGTTTGCTATGAACATGAGCATATTTTCATTAACGAGGTAATGGCTTTTTATGGGTTGTGTTATGTAAGACGGTTCAGCCATTTCTTTAGAATCTATCTAGGAGGTTTGCTCTCCTTTGTATAAACAATGATATCTATCCCTCTCTCATAGATGTTGTCGAACTCTTCAGTAACTGGCCATCGGCATCATTCTTTGATCTACTGGTGCCTCTATTGGTTGTGAAATTCTCACCACAGCCTTGTTTTCTTGTGGTAAGGGAGGTTGTTGTCCCAACACTGGTTGATATTTTTATCCCCCTTGGGCTGCATTATTTAGCCCTATTGGATATCTTGGAGGTGGTGGCAATTGTTGTGCTCCCTGAGGCCCATAATGTCTTTGCCTAACATAGTTTCTAATATAGAAACACTCGTGGGTCTTATAATTTGTCCATTCTTTCTCAAGAGCACACCACCTCAATATACATGGTATATTTGCTCTTGGTCTTGGTTGCATGTTGCACTAGCGAGTAGGATGATCTCCTCCACAAGTGTCACATTTCTATGGGGCCGGTTGTTATAAGTCCGGGTTTGGTCTGTTACCTTGGTTCATCCTTCTAATCACTTCCTCGATCATTTGATCAATGTTTGGCACAATTGGGCTTTGGCCCCCCAGTTTAAATGTGGATTCACTAGCGGTTGAAGAGGCGCTACTTGTCCCTTGTTCAGTGTCCTTAGATACCTCCCTATATGCCTTGCAATTGTCTACTAGGTACAATGCTTCCTTAGTGACTTGCTCAAAGGTAACACGTGCCTTCAAGTGCAGATCCTTTTTTAGGGTGTCATTCCACAATCCTTCTATGAAAACAACAGAGAACAGATAGTCTCTCATCTTGAGGTAGTTCTCGGGTAGGACCTGTTTTGATATACTTCCTTCACCCTTCCCTTCTCCTTTTGCCTAAATGCATGGATTTGGGAGACAATATTATGCTTGATTCCTCTCTTTGAAAACTCGTCAACAAATTCTCGTAGAAGTTGTTCTATATTCGGCTATGTAATGGTTGGAACTAGGTCAAAGCGGCTCCTTCCAAAGGTAGTCTAGACCCTTCATGATGAGTATGAAAATACATCACTTGCTCCACCCTCAACACTTGTTTAAAGATCGAAACATGTGCATATGGATCCTCGGACCCACTATACTTCTTTGGTACACACTTGGCTACTTGAGATGGTCACATACGTCTTGTCTTGGCCACCATCCTAGCCATTCTCGGTACTCCTGATAGAGTCTCTTTTACTTTGTATTCTATTCTTGGTGCTATAGACAGTGTCCTCTTTGTTGCTCATTCATCTAATCATACCATTTAGTCTCGTGTAAACATATCAGGCACTTCATTGCTCATGTGCGTATTTAGTGAAACTCTAGATCCCAAAGATCTCATGGGATCTGCATTAAAAATCGTTGGTGATCGATTGGATTTTCCATTCTTGTTTTTATTGGACTCATATATCCAGTTTCTTGTCTAGTTTGAGACATCTGGGGTCTAACTTGCCCAGGATTTACATAATATTGATGGAGTGGTCCATCAAAATATGTGTAATGTTCTAACTCCTTGCGATCTATAGGAGAGTGTTTGCGGCCATACTCATCCATCATGACCACCTAAATGTTCCTCCCCTCGGTGTATGTAAATAGATACAGCCTCTTGTGGTCCATCAGCTCCTCTATGCGAGGTTTATCACATCTATAATAGAGTATTTGTTCTTTATCATTGTGAATATACAACCCCACATAAGAGTTGTCTGTATTGACCCATTCTGTCTCATTTATGCACCTCAATATAACATTTTGCTTGTCCAGATTGGGTGGGTCATCTAGTGATTCCTCATCCACCTTGTCCTTGGTGCCAGTCAATCCCCATTTTTCCACAATGAAGGGGTTGTGCACAACTAGATACATCATTCCTTCCTGGTCAAAGTATCTGTCCCCATCATAATCTACATCTACAAGGTCTCTAAACTTGCTTGGTTTACTCTCCAACTTAACATAGTGGCGCTCCATACCATCCTTATAGATTTTCACTTTTAATTCGTTCTCAAATTGGAATTTTGTGGGACGGGTGTCTAACCTCACTCCTATCTTATTTGCAGACATAACGAGAACCATGAATAAATTGTCAATCCATGGGATGAAGCTGACTCGACTAGTGCATAGAGGCTACAAGAGGTTGTCAATCTCTTGGAAAACAGCAAACAACTCGCATCTAACTCAATCTACACTCAAATTTTTGAAATCACCAAAAGCCAATCGCTCAATGACAAACAAATCACATCCGTTACAGCATCAAATGACATCCAAACGTTACGAAACTTCTAGGAACTGTTTATAAGACCTGAACATACATGCTTATGGTCTCAAATCCCACTTTAGTTCAAGTGCAAAAATCACAAAAATCGTGATTATTAACAGCAGTGGATTTTTGACCTAGTCGTTTTTGACCCAGAATGCATTTAAATGCTTAGCAATGATGCCCCAATACCCCGCCTATACTTAGTTTTTTGATTTTGAAGTGTAAATTTCTACTTATGATGAAATTAGGCTGCGGGTCGATAATGCCAAAAGCTACGAAATACTGTGAAATGCTTACACCAATGCATAGAGCTCTTACCTGCGGTTGCAACGCAACAGACACGACTGCAATGTGACAATTGAGGAGGGAGTAGGAAGCGCGAGAAGGAGAGAAGTGAGCATTGTTAGCTCACGCTCTCTTTCATTATCCAAAACTTATCAAAATCTTACAAAAATTGGCTTTTATACCCTTAGCCAAGGCTTTTGGTGGTCAAAACTAATAATCTGGGAGCTCTAACTAAACACAGGTTGATACAATCTCAAAGCTTGTAGCCGCGGCTCATCAATTACACTATTTATTTGGAAAATAGGTGTCACAATATTCCCAATTCATCAAAATAATAAATGTTTTTACAATGAGAGCTCCAAAAAAGGGTATTCGAGTTAGCTTGTTGCTAACATTTCCCCCCTCCTCGCCTGTGTCGTCCCTTGACACAGCTTTATGTGCTGAAGTAATCTTCGGATTGACGGCTAGCGAGGTGGTATTTAATTGCATGGAGTGCCTTCTCATATCTGACCTTTATTTCTTTGTCTAGAACTTGCAAGAACTGCATGGTAACCCTATTTTCGAGCTCAATGACTGAGTAGCCAACAAATCTGGAGGTTAGGTTGCTGATCACTGGCCCAAAAATCTTTGTTCGCCAAGTGAAGAACCCTATATAGAACGCTTCCTCGAATGCCAACATATTGTTAGATGGAAAGAACATGCATCGGGCGTAGAAGCCATAAAGGACTTCTGCAGAAGTTTGGCCGCTTAGTTCATAGCAAAGACCCTTATTGCCCTCGAGGAATGACATCCACGGTGCTCCTGCTTGCTCTGGCTCGTGAAAAGCTTCAATGCATGTGAGCAGCATTTGGCAAATTTTGTAGAGCATGGCACATGAGAGATCAGGGAGACTTTTGAAGAATGTCATGGCACCTGTTAGGGTTTTCACCATGTATTCCTCTATCGGTGTTCCCTTTTTTGGTGATGGCAACCTTGGATAATTCAGCCATGTAGGCCGCTTCTTGGTCATTGCTTCATGTGCTTGCCACGTCCTTACCCTTGGTACAAGACAAAAGGTCGGGTCTTTCTGAAGTGTTGTAGGTGATCTTTTGAACAGAATCAAATATCTGGGATTCTTGGTCAGCCAACTCTTTCTCCACCTGGGGTGGAATTCCTCAGTGCCTTCTACCTGCATATCTTTGTATAATCTTTCTTTGACTTGTAAAAGTTCTAGCTTGATCAAAGGATATGGCAATGATTGTTGATGCCATTGTGCATTGATTTGGTTGGGAGTGAGTTGAATAACGTTGACTGAATGGAGAACTCTCAACTCCCAATCCATCGCTGCTTTCCATTGTTCATCTGTTTCTTGAGCGAACCGCTCCTTAAGTGCATCTTCTTTAGCTTTAGACAGCTGGACCATTGGCACTTGCTTAGCATCTATTAGTGGTATCTGGAAATCTTTCTCTCCTCCTAGCCCTTCTGTTGGCTGTGTCTCCATCTCAACGAAAGAAGCTGATGGAATTTCAATACCTGGTTGCTTTGAGGTACCAGCTTCCTCTTGCATCTCGGGCTGTCCCTCTCGCAGTAGCTGAGAGCATCTATAACCATCTCCATCTCTCTAGCCTTAGCACTGCACAACTAAGTGCTGCTGTTCACATTTTTTCAGTCATCTCCTGCATCTGTTTGGCATATTCATTAACTTGCAGGATGACTTCGTCATTTGTCTGCCACTCTTTAGGCTCTATAGGCTGCCGAGATGTTTTAGCAGTCTCTGTGTGTGGCTCCTTCGGTGGGGCTACGATGGCTTGTGGTTGTGGCGGGGGTTCTACCTCTTCTTGAGTCTGTGTGATTGCCTCGGCTGCTTTGTCTTCATGAGGCTTCGTGGATGCCTCGACCGTTTCCTGTTGGATGGTTGTAGAAGGTGTGGTTTTTGTTTTTGTTGCCTTGGGTTGCTCAAAATTTGCTGCCTTCTGTGGTGCAGGCTCCTTCTCTTTGGCTTGGTTGCCCTCAGTGGGTCTAACTGTTGGTGAAGGTGATGGGCTTGGCATAGGTTGGTCTTCCTGTTCCGTATATGGTGATGATGGTCTAGGAGACAACTCACCCTGTTTGTGTTGGGCTTTACTTTGTTGGGCCACTTCAGCTTGTGTCTGCTGCTCCGCCGCATCTTCATTTGCTTTACTTTCAGCTTCTTGAGCTTCTTTTAGCTTTAGGGCTTTTGCTTCCTCGTACATGCGTTCAAGAGAATCCTTGGGATCTTCTGGTTCTTTCCTGGCAAGATTCTTGGTTCGGGGTCCTCTTATATCTCTTGGAACCCAACTTGTCGGGTCCTCACCTGCAGCTCGGCGGCTTCTTTCATAGGTTTTTTTCCCTTTCAAACCTCACCTTCTTCTGCTGAGGTTCCTCTTGGTGTACAGCCACTAATTTTTTCTTCATCTCTTCTCTTTTGTCTCTCTTCTCTTCATTGTCTGAACTTTTGTTGTCGTTTGCTTCATGAGAGCTTTCTACCGACTCTTCATCAGATTTGTAAACTCTCTTTGTCGAGCGCGTGGTTCTTGGAGATGGCTGTGCCAACATGATCCATGTGTTTAACCTAGGGCAGGCGAAAAATTATCTGCCATGCCAATAGCATGGTATGCTATTCTTGTTAATACCTCAGGTGCACCCAGATACATGATCTTACCCTCTTTCTTTGTACCCTTCAACGTTGATAGCACATACTGCACGTTGGTGCACCTAGAATTCGTCAACCTATGGAAGTGCAAGAAGCCCAAGCATGACAATTTGCAAGCAAATAACGGGGGCATTGAACAGGTATTTGATGCAGCCAGGAGATAGGTATACCCAGATGGAGCACTCTCTAGTCGAAAGTGCAAGTGTTTCTTGCTATCACAGGTGACAGGATCAAATGCTTATATCACAAGGTTGGAGACGAGGCAAGGGATGCTGGATGCAAATGCCATAGAGTTTATGATATGGGATTTGGAGCTAGGTGTTTGTCGGAGGCTCTTCTTGCCAAGATGTGTATGCCAAATGTGGAGTTTGGTAGGCCATTCATGGAGTTTTAGCTCTACTCAGTGCAAGGTTGTCGACGCTTGTAAGGATGGTGCTCTTTCCGGTGTGGTTTGCGACATTGGCTATGGCTTATTTGTGCCACCATCTAGCTGTCCACACTATGATGACTTCTATAAAGTGTTTTATGAGGCAATGGAGGCTCGCAGTTGAAGGCATTTTTAGAAGGGAATTGAGGGGTGCCAAACGAACAGTCTCTCGTGGGACAAGGGACCAAGCAAGGGTTTTTTTTGAACCAAAACTATAAATAGCTTATAGTTTTTTTTATTATAAAAAGGGTCGTTTTTGGCTCTGCATGTATGAAAGGAGGTGGAGTGCCATCTGTCTGGCAGGCCGTGAGCACAGGGGGAGTGGCGGGATGCAACTTGGTGGCCATGCAAAAGCAAAGAGGAGTCGGGTCAGTTTTGGCAGAGGGAGAGGACCAATAGCGAGGTCGCTATTGGTCAAAGAGGAGGAGGGCCGTCAGTTGTTGCAGGGGGGCTAGCTGAACTTGTCTGTGAGCAAGTCGGAGCCACCAAAGCTTGAGAAGTCGATTGGGCAGCCCAAGGTTTGGGCCTTGGCGAGCAGAGGAGCTCGATCACGAGCTGCATGGAAGGTCACCAAGGGACTGGCCAGGAACGGGGCAGAGGAGAGAAAATCATATGCAGGAGGTTGTGAGCAAGGAAAATAAGGTGAAGAGATCAACATGTAGGCAGATAAATAAGCCTTGCAAAGAGTGGCTGTCTGGAGTTGCATAAGTGAAGGCTACCTGAGAGTAGAAGGTGGTGGTAGGCGATCGTCAAGAAGCCAAAGAGAAGGCCACCAATCGCAAGGGTGATTCTTGGAGGGTTTAAAACTCATTGCATAGCAAGCAGTGAAAAGGGATGATAGCTTTCTGTAAGGAGAAGCAACCAGGTGCAGTTGAAGGAGGAGCCGAGAGGAGGAGGGTGACTCAGTACTGCAGGATATTGGAAGGCGAGCTCCCTTATGGCAGGAGGTTGAGAGATGCCCTCAAGTAGTGATCATTGACAATAGGAGGTCAAGGGGAGTTGTGGATTGATTGGTAGCCAGTGAGAAGGAGAGCGAGGAGGGTGACTCAGTGCTGCAGGATATTGGAAGGAGAGCTCCCTTACGGTAGGAGGTTGAGAGATGCCCTCAAGTCGTGATCATTGACAATAGGAGGTCAAGGGGAGTTGTGGATTGATTGGTAGCCAGTGAGAAGGAGAGCTAATAAGGCAGGAGAAGGCGAGCCCTCTCCCTACAAGAGGCCAAAAGGTGCATATGGTAGGAGTGCTGGTTTGAGAATAAGGGAGTCCACTAGGAACTGTAGGGTGGTGGATTTGGAGAGGTTTGTAGCCCGCTAAGAGAAGCTAATGAGAAAAGGGGTTGTAGAGGAGGGTTATTGCCGAAAGATACATGTAGTTGGTCACCAAAGCAAGGAAAGCAGGAAAGGGAGCCTTCCCGATATCGTGAAGGAACCGAAGTGCCCTCTCAAGCTCATTGGTGTTCTCAACGCATGCGAGGGATGATGCTAATAGGGAGAATATAAGGGGTATGAGCCTCCCGAGAACGGCCACGGGAGGGGACCCCCCACCTACACACGGTAGCCTCACTCCACGCACTCGCGCACCGTGGGGACTCCACGCAAGGTTCCCCGGGGCACGCTATGACCCGCCGGCGGTGCGGCGGAGCCTGAGGCTACGTGGGGCTAGGGACCCGGAACGCAAGACCCGTGAAGACCTGCGAAACGCAAACGGCCGTCGACCCATGGAACGCAACCACGCCCGAGCCAGTCCCGTCCGAGCCGGGCCCTCCTGAGCCGGTGCCGTCCGCGCCAGGACCCCTTGAAGCAACACCTCGCCCCTCCGCCCGCGCGGGTGTCGATCCCCGCCGGGCCCTTGAAGACAGAAGTCCCCTCCGCCCGCGCGGGTATAAATCCCCGCCGGGCCCTTGAAGGTCCCCTCCCCGACGCGCCCAGATTCTGGTGCGTCACACTTGGTATCAGAGCAAAGGAAAACGGTCCCTCCCCGATGCGCCCAGATTTTGGGGCGTCACAATTGGTATCAGAGCTCCAGAAAGCAACCACACGCCCTCCGCCCCGTGACGCGTTCCCTGAACACCGGGCCGTCACCCGTGACCCGTGCTGGCCCCGATCCGAGCCGGGCACCTCCATGAGAAAAAGGAAAGATGCGAGCCAGATAGGGCTCTTCGTGACGCTTCCAAACAACGGGCCGTCACCCGTGACCCGCGCCGGCCCCGATCCGGAGCCGGGCACCTCCAAACACAAAAAGCAAAGATGTGAGCCAAATAGGGCTCTCCACATGAAGAAAAGGCAGATGCGAGCCAGACAGGGCTCTTTATAACAAAAACAGAGAATCTCCAAAAACGCGACGAACCAAGCCAACGGTGTTCGTCGCGCCCCGGCCACGTTTTGTGGCCCATGCTGAGCTGAAGATCCAAATGACGTCCAAACAGGGACCAACTCGCAAGTGCTGCATTGCGACGGAACGCTACTTCAGATCCGGCTTTCAAGAAGCCTCCGCGAGGGCCAACGCAGCAGGTGGCTCTGCGCACACTGGGTTACCTATTCGGGGAACGCTCAAGTACAGGGAATTCTACTTGGGTGTTCAAAGCATACTTTTTCAGCCTTCTGCCAAAACCCCAAAAAAAAATACACACACTCACTTTATTCTCAAAAGTACAAAAACAAAGCATGCCTACTTACTTGCATTTGGGAACAGTTTTGATCACTTTGCACTTATATGCACCCCTTTGTCCTCACAGCCTCATGCATAGCCAAGCACTCTTTTCCCACGTTCGACGCGGTCGTCGAACTCTCTTCAAACGGGGGTGTATATAAGGGGTATGAGCCTCCCGAGAACGGCCACGGGAGGGGACCCCCCACCTAGACACGCTAGCCTCACTCCACGCACTCGCGCACCGTGGGGACTCCACGCAAGGTTCCCCGGGGCACGCTATGACCCGCCGGCGGTGCGGCGGAGCCTGAGGCTACGTGGGGCTAGGGACCCGGAACGCAAGACCCGCGAAGACCCGCGAAACGCAAACGGCCGTCGACCCATGGAACGCAACCACGCCCGAGCCGGTCCCGTCCGAGCCGGGCCCCCGTGAAGGCAACTTGACCCGAGCCGGTCCCGTCCGAGCCGGGCCCTCCTGAGCCGGTGCCGTCCGCGCCAGGACCCCTTGAAGCAACACCTCGCCCCTCCGCCCGTGCGGGTGTCGATCCCCGCCGGGCCCTTGAAGACAGAAGTTCCCTCCGCCCGCGCGGGTATAAATCCCCGCCGGGCCCTTGAAGGTCCCCTCCCCGACGCGCCCAGATTCTGGGGCGTCACAGAGAATGTGGAAATCTATGACATGCCAAGGCGAGTTGGGCCAACACCAATGGGGCAAATAGCTCACACAATATAGGTAAAATAAGCCAGATACAATCACAAACTCGAGCAGAAACTTCGCTCATAGGAGAAACTTACACAGAAAAACAGCAGGAAAAGAGTGAGCAATTTGGCAAAATGGACAGTGCCATCGCGTTCGGAACAGCCCAAAACCCCAGTCTACAATGTCAAAGTGCTCAAATCCGACCTCGGATGAGCAGTTTACGACCAAAACAGGCTCCAAAAACACCAAAAACACACCTGTGGCTGTTCCTCCTCTCTTCTCCACGTTTTTTCTGGTCTTCTCTCTGTTTTTTCAGTTCTCACACTTAGCTTTATTACTGGGGCACCCTTGGCCTTTTAGATGACCTCAAACGGACCCCGAACAGGCCAAAAATTGACCTCGCAGTGCATAGTTGTCACCTTTTTTGCATCATTCGCACACCTAGCACTCAACTTTTTTCCAATAATGCATCTCGCCACCACGTGAAGTGGCCCCAAAAAGTGGTCTTAATGATGACCTTTTTGCATAACTCTCACCAGAAAACACCCACGTTGTGTCCGTACTCATCCGCGTGCAAATATTGACCTCGTTCGCCCTCCTGATGCCACTAGATGCCATCTAACGCACCTGCTTACCTCATGTCGTCGGCCCGTGGATAGCTTCCTCGAGAAGTTTTACGCGCTATAAACTCCTCATTATTGTAGAAAAAACATACTGCTACTGGTGATAGTGAAAATCGATGCACTATGTACACCCTGTCCTACCTGTACACATGTGGGCCCCACATAACCACCTGACTAAGAAAAATGGGCAATCCTTTATTTGATGCACCATGCATGTGTATGTACATATGCGCAATCCCTTACTCCAAAAAACTCCTGACATAATTTGCCCATCCCCTAGCCTGCTAGATCATTCATGATCAGCAGCAGCAAAGAGAGATATGAGACTCGCCGCATCACATGTCTCCTCATCCCTCACCAACACTCCTTGATCCACAAACAGCTCATCTTGCTCCACCATCATCAATCTAGCATGATACAATTTAAGACGCAACCCATTTACCCTTGACTTATGTAGAACACCATCCAGGTTAGCCAGCTGATATGTGCCATTTGGAAAACACTCCACTACCTTGAAAGGGCCTTCCCACTTAATTTGAAACTTCTTTTGGAAGGTGTTGTCCAGCTTACTGTTGTAGCGCAAAACCAAGTCATGTTTCTTGATACCCTTACTTTTGACCTGTTCATTTATCTTTGCCAAAGCCTTATCCTGCATCTGCCCATAATGCTCCAATGCGCTCATCCTATCCAACTGGACCTCTTGTAACTGCAAGAGCCTCTCTTGGAATGCATCACTAGGCGGCCCAAGCAACTTCTCTAACATCTTGACCGCAGGCAACTCTACGTCCACAGGCAATAGTGCTTCCTTTCCATACACCAAATGAAATGGAGTAAACCCAGTACCTGTCTTCACCGAAGTACGGTAAGCCCATAATGCACTAGGCAATTCCAAATCCCAATTCTTTCCTTGGTGCTCTGTCACTTTAGAAAGAATTTGTACCAACTCACCATTGAATCTTTCATTTAAGCCATTACACTGCGGATAATAAGGAGTGGTATGCTGGTGCCTAATCTTCATCTTTGTGCATAAGAAGTCTAGTAGTTTAGCTCTAAATCCTGGCCCCTTATCTAAAAGTAGCTCTAATGGCACCCCAAACTTGCAACATATTTCATCATACACAAATTTTGCCACATCCTTTGCAGTGATCTGTTTTACTGCTATAGCCTCTGCCCATCTAGAGAGATAGTTATAGCTTCTGCCCCTGCTTGTGATAGGTAACGGGCCTATTGCATCAATCCCCCACTTTTCAAACACATCAAACGCCATAATGGTTTTTCGTAGCTCTGGCTTCAACACTCTCTTCCCAAATGCTTGACACCTATTGCAAGACCTACACCAATGGTGAACATCCTTGTGCAAACTAGGCCATACATACCCCTCTTGCAAAATCTTATGCAAGGTGATCTTTAGAGCAAAATGGCCACCACATGCGCCTTCATGATTCTCTTCCAACACTCTGTAAAGCTCCTCCCGCCAAGGTACACTTCTCAACACGAGATCAGCCCCTTTCATGTATAAGACATCACCAATCAATTTGTACCTGTATGCTCTACGCACAAAGCCATACTTCTTAGACTTCTGAATCTCCTTTGGAATGATTCCTGTTAGCAAAAACTCCTCTTCTTGAGCCAAACTTTCCCGGCCATGATAAAGAGGTAAATTGGTCCTCAATACAAATAGCTCCCCAATCATGACTTGAGCTGCTTCATGTGCCTCTCCATTTAGAGCACGTTCAATGTGTCTGATGCTCCATGCTTCAAACTTTTTTAACAGGCCTTTAATTCTAAAGCACATTTCCTTCAATGAGGTGTTCTTGCTCTTCCACACACCCAGCACTTGCTTCACCACTAGCAAGGCATCACCTTTTATGCTCAACCTTCGAATCCCATGCTTCAAACAAATGTGTAATCCGGCTTCCAATGTAGCATATTCAGCCTCATTGTTACTATGCGCATCCAATTTGAACCCTCTCTTGCATACTAGCTTCCCCTCTGGATCATAAAGTGCTATACCCCCTGAAGCTGCATCGTGGCTCTTTCTGTATGAACCATCAAAGAACAACACATGTGCACTGCTGATCTGTGGCACTTCTTCAACTACCTTTCTCACCACCTCTTCCTTAACAATAATGGGATTCTCCTTGTAGGTCAACAAATCAGCTAGGGTAGCCCTTGTACTATCTTCCACTAGAAAAGAGAACTCAAACTCTTGCAGCTCAATTACCCATTTCTTCACCACATTTGACATGTTAGTACCATTAATTAACTGTGGCAAAAAGGCATAACTCGTCAAGAAAACAAAAGGCCGTGGTAGCAAGTAATGACGAAATCGTCGACAAGCAAATATTACACTGGCCATCACTAGCTCTACTTCCGAGAACTTTCTCTCCGCTACCAACTTCACTCGGCTTGCACAATACACTGGCCTCATATAATGGCTGCCCTTCCCCTTTTGCAATAGCATGGCTCCAATGGCATCATCCCCTACTGATGGATTTACATAAAAAACTTTCTCCCAATCAGGAGCCTGCATGGCTGACAAACCCCCTAACACCTCTTTCACCTCTTGAAACACTTCTTCACACTTGTCATCCCATTGCAATGGATCATGCTTTGCCACTTGTTGTAATGGATACAAAATCTGAGAAGACAATGGAATAAACCTTGCCATGTACTTCACTTTGTGTATAAAGGTTGCCAATTGCTTCGTACTCGTAGGTGATGGAAGAAGAATAATAGACTCAACCTTGTCTGGATCAGCCTCAATGCCATTTTCTGACACCATGTGGCCCAATAACTTCACCCTTGGCTCTGCTAGATGACATTTCTTTGGATTTAGTTGTCCTCCACATTCATCATATCGAGCCAATACCATCTGCAGCTTCTCATGGTGATCAGCCCTACTGCTATAGACACAGAAGTCATCCATAAAAGCTTTAACACAACTACCAATGAATGGTTCCAACACCCAATTTGCTCTCTCTTGATAGAAGGAAGGTCCATTTGACAACCCAAATGGCAAAACTGTGTAGCAATAGCAGCCCCATGGCGTAATAAAAGTTGTCTTTGTGCGGTCTTTAAGAGCAATCTTCAATTGAAAATAGCCTGAAAAACCATCACACACACTGTACCTCTCATAACCTGCCACTGAATCCAAGATCTGATCGATGAATGGAAGAGGATATGAGTTCTTCTTAGTGGCTGCGTTTAAGGGTTTAAAATCCACACAAATTCTCCACTTCCCATCCTTCTTTGGACTGACTACAAATGGACTCACCCATTCTGTGGTCTCCACTGGAACTATGAACCCTGCCCTCAATAACTTGTCCACCTCTACCCGCAAGGCTTCCATTTGCTCTTGACCCATCCTTCTTAGCCTTTGCCGCACTGGCTTAGCACCTTCTTTCAGCTCTATATGCATCTCTTTGCCCTTGAACCCTCTGATCTCTTCATATGAAGTAATAAAAAAATCAGGAAAACTAGCCAGCATGTGCAAATATATATCCTTCTCCATAGCTGAGAGGTCTCCACTGATCATTTGTGTCATCAATTCTTGCTTCTTTGACAACTCAACCTTGGTTTGCATCAGCCCTTCAATCACTTCATAAGGCCCTTCACTTTCATCTTCAACCTCATTTGCAAATGCAACTAAACCAATCTCCTGGATTTCTTTGTCCATCAAAAGAAATGCAACATCAGCATCCTCATCACTGCTGGGTAGTGCTATCACTGTCCTCATCTGTCACCGTGGAAGAGTCTTCATCACTAGACTCATCCTCATCTTCATAAAGCTCCTCTAATCGTTTCCTTGTGTCCATATTATAAAGCTTCTTGGCACCTGTCTTTCCATAGAGGCTAATCGTACCATGTCGCCAATCTTGAACGGCTCCCACTGCACGTAACCATGGTCTGCCCAGTATAATAGGATATGCTCCCAACCCTGCTGGCATCACATGAAAATCAACCACTGCCTTTGCATCATATGCCTCCACTTCTAAGCTCTTTACAACACCCAAGCATTTTACTTTTTGATGGTTTGCCAATATGATCCGAAAACCTGACACCCCATCCACTGTGAGACCCATCTTCTCAACGCATGAGTGTGTTATGACGCATATTTGGGCTCCGCCATCCACATAACCTTGTCCCAAATTTTTCCTTTTATGCCACACATCTACTATTGGACAAATGTCTGGTAGCTCGTCCATTGCCAACACCTTCACTGAACCTCTCTCTGGATCTTTCTCCATTGGGTTAACCATCCTCTTCCACTGTCGCTTTAGCTTAGGCACCATCTCTATAAGTTGCCCAAAAGTAACATCTGCCTTCCTGCTCGTCAGATCCTCCTTCAAGTCATAGCTTAATTGCCCATCCCCTAGTGGAAAATCTGAAACATGAAACTTTCGACGAGCTCTCCTTTTCCTCTTGGCCTTGACATCCTCGCCTTCATGGCTCTTTCCTTTCTTTTTACTAGGACCTGGGGCACTTCTTCCTTCCTTATCCTCTGTGGTCCTCTTCCCAATAGGAATCACTAATGTATCCTCTAGCTTTGATGCCTTCTCCAAAGTGACTACACTTAGCACTTTTGTCTTTCCCTTTTCCTCTTGGGTCAGTCCACTGGTTCCTTCATCTCTCTTAATTTCGATGCCATAATCATTTGACCTAGTTAGCACCTGTCTTGGCAATGGATACATGTCTCCCCCCATCCTTGGTGGCTTATCACATTGCGGGCTGATGTGACCCAACTCTCCACAATTATAACATGTGGGCGTCTGCCTCCAAAACCTACCATTGCTTTGTCCAACACCATTCCTAGGCCTTTCTTCACCTCCTGGCTGATTTGCAAACCTCCCTCGACCTCGATTATTTCCCACTTGACCTAGCATGTTTAGGCTGAGATTCTTCATCAAATCTACCATTTGCCTCATGTCTTGCCTTAGCCCATCATCTTGCACTGCTGTAGTGACCACTGCTGGCATAACCTGAGTAGTAACAGGAACCACTGGTTCGTGATGAACACCTGACATGCGACCTTGTAAAGACTCTATAGGCTGAAATTCAGACCTCATGGGCAAAGACTCCACCCCTAACTGGCTCATTTTCCTCAACTTCCACTCTTTGTTCCTTGATACCTCTAGTGCATCTTCATATGTCTTAGGCTTCTTTAGCTCCACTCTCCAACGTATATTCTCGCAAAGACCAGCCAAGAACCTGTCCTTCTTCATCATGTCAGGCGGGGGTACCTGTGGTGCTAAGACCTTGCACATTCGCTCCCATGCCAATGAAAACTTACGTATGTACACATCTACTGGCTCACCTTCCTTTTGCACCAAAGCCTGTACTTCTTGCCACACTTTGTCAGGATCTTCTATCTTCACAAACTCCACTTCCAACCCATGCCTTAGATTGTCCCAATTCAATCTTATAGGTGGATCTGCTGCACGCAACTCCTCTTCAAATGCCTTGGACCAAACTCGTGCATCACTCTTCAAACAAATTTGGAGAAGGCGTAACATTTGCGTAGGGTCATGAATCTGGTTGCTAATGCAGGCAACCTCCATCTTTTCCAAAAATTCTTCCACATCTTCATCACTTCTTCCATGAAACTCCGGATAAGAGAAAGCCATGGCTACCCAAGTTACAATGCTTTGAGAACCCCTTTAAACACACGTACAAGAACCCAAAACTTTTGACTACCCAATCCCCAGAAACTTCAATGGAGCTCAACTTTAGATAAGGACAAACACATGCACATCAAATGAGTTTTCATAGTTGATCATCGGAATTACAACAAGCAAAGGACATTCCAAGATCTCTCGTAACCTTCTTGGCCCAAACATAAAGACTATGCGCTGTTGGAAAAAGATCTTCCTGGACACATGAACATTAATCTGAATCCTTTGAGTTAAATGAAAAGGAGTGAAATGAGGGCCATTTTGATCATCCATTAAAGCCAACCATGAAGCTCCCAAGGAAGCACACCTGTCTTATCCTCTGATTTTGCCAAAATTTCAGCAGCATAACAGCATAAAATGGCTCAAAAGACCAAAAGACCAGCCATCATAACTTGGAAAAATTTTGACAGAGTTTCCCCAGAAGTAGAGCAATGAGAACCCAAAATATAGACTGTATCTGTATGCATAAACTGCCAACAATAGAATCCGAGCATCAAATAGGAATCACTAATACATAGCCTATGGCGAGGTCACAAAAAGGGTGCTCCAGCTACCTGTATCACCGAAAGGATCTCCACATTTGAGAATCCCCCAGCTCAATAAAAACCTCACACTATCGACCCTCACACGAAGGCTAATGCAAATCGCGTATAGTCAAGTCTCAGAAATGACTATCTTCCAGACCAAGTCTCAGAAATGGCTGGGACTGCCAAATATACCCAAGTATGGCTCCACCAATGCGTACAATGGCAGTTTCCACAAGTAACGTACAATCCAACAGACAATGCGCTCAAATAGGCGCCAAGTGATGCATTCCCACAACAACTGCAAGTGACATCACTGCTAGTATATCAATGTACTCCAGCTACCTGTACCTGTGTGAATCACATGTACCTGTACCTGTCCCTGTAACCTGTAACTAGTAACCTGTAATCCGCAACCTGTAACCTGTAATCTCGAAGAAGATCCTCCGTGGGGGCGCCAAAAGAATGTGAGCGGGATGAAAACACACACAGCGCCTCTATAACGACCCGACACACACTCTTGGGAAGATACACACACACACTAGGGGGCACCACTCGGCTTACACGACACACCTGGCCGAGACAGGAAACACACCTATGGAGTGAGAATGATGACCTTTCTGCATAACTCTCACCAGAAAACACCCACGTTGTGTCCGTACTCATCCGCGTGCAAATATTGACCTCGTTCGCCCTCCTGACGCCACTAAATGCCATCTAACGCACCTGCTTACCTCATGTCATCGGCCCGTGGATAGCTTCCTCGAGAATTTTTATGCGCTATAAACTCCTCATTATTGTAGAAAAAACATACTGGTACTGGTGATAGTGAAAATCGATGCACTATGTACACCCTGTCCTACCTGTACACATGTAGGCCCCACATAACCACCTGGCTAAGAAAAATGGGCAATCCTTTATTTGATGCACCATGCATGTGTATGTACATATGCGCAATCCCTTGCTCCAAAAAACTCCTGACAGCGGTTATGGTTGAGTGTGTGTAGCCGTGATTGCTCGTAGGTGAGTCTGTGGTGTGAAGGTTGGCAGATAGTGTGCGTTTGTGTGAGTTTCTGTGTGGTTAGAGGTGCAGAATTTATCCTGGGCTATAGAGAGGCAGCTTACATGTGTGCTAGGTTTGTTCCCACTTCCCCCTTTCCAACATGATCAATGGGTTGCCTGGTTGTCGACTTCAGCACTTGGGTGAATGTAGTCGCAACTGCATGGTTTGGTGTTGTGTACCTTGGCGGTCTCTTTGCTAAATAGTGGAAGTGTTGATGATATAACCGTGTTGGTTCTTCCATTGGATTTTGAATGAGGTCAGCAAAGGTTGCCGCAACAGTCTCCTTGGTGAAGGTGCTTGCTGTCTTTCTATCTCGAGCGCTCATTGTCATTCTCTCTGTCGGCAACTTCAAAGCCTCAGCCACAATCTCTGTTGTGATGACTACTTCGACTTTCTGCCCTTGCTGGTCTGTAATTTGGGCTGATCCATCTTCCTTAATTGTAGACAAGAGCTCACAGGCTTTCTAGAAGTCTACACCACATGGTTCTTGGTCATAGAATTCTCTAAGGTGGAGCCTTCTGTTGGCCTCTTTTGTGTCAGGCTTTGCCGCGACATCACATATTTCTTTTGGTAGTAATTGCAACTCTACCTGGTGTCCTTCTTCACTTTTAAACCTGCCTGTGAAAACCGTTGTATTGTTTTCGTCAAGCTGTTCTCTGGAGAAGTACGTTGCTTTGGCCGTCTTTACTGAAGTGGGGTCCAGTTGGTAGGGTTGCAACTCTTGCAGCTTCTCTTTTTGAGAGACCCTCTTCTTGGCCTTCTCCGCAGCTTGCATTGCTCATGTTAAGTGAATATCTAGTGCCAAAGAAAATTTTCGTAATTTTCACTCTGAAATGTCCTTCAGTCTGAATTGGTGACAAATTGAGTTCAATATGCTTCAAATCAATTTTGGAACATGCATAGATGCATAAAAACTTGTAAAGATCAAAATCATCAAGTCCAAGCAAAATTTTGCAACAAAATTAAATAATCGCAATTATTTACAACAGATGATTTTTCCAACTTTTTACAATTTTGGCATCATAGGCTTGAAATATATATCAATTACATACTCTGAGTAAAGTGTGGGCTCATTTGATTGCACAGGATGAAAATGGTGCTAGATTTAGGCTTTCCGTCTCTGTAACAATAGATATAAAGGGATTTTGAGATTTTGAGCTCCAAATTTGTTCAAACTTGGTGAGTGGGCTTGGGACATCATGTGCTTTGGTCCCATGAAGTCAAAGTTGCAATTTTCCCCCATCTTGGCAAAAAAGTAAATAATCGTGATTATTAACTTTTTCATCAAAATGAACATTTTTTGGTGCAACTTTGTTGTAGGCATGATTTAGACTCTATGTATGAGATTTGAGGTAATTTGGATCAAAAAATGTGACAAATAACTCAAAATTTTATTTGGAAGGACTTCTTTGCGTTTTTTTGCAATTTTCTAGTTATCATTGATCAATTTGGCTCATACTTGAAATGTGGCATGTAATAAGTGTGTACAAATGATAGGTGATGTGAAGGTACCATTTTCAAGCCAAAAATTTACAAAAGTAAATAATCGCGAGTATTTACAACAGTTAACTTTTTTTGCTAAACTTGACAAATTTTGACCTAAACATATTCAATACACCTAAAACAAGTCCTAAATTGAATTTGGTAAAGTTTTGTCTTGTCGGCGTCACTTCATGCTTTGTCGACTCTAAATTCACCGACTTTTGTGACTACATGGCCTGTAGAGTTGGTTAGTTAGTTTTGAAGCTATGGACTTGTCCGTTACATAGTCCGGAAGCTACTCATCCAATTCTGGCCCATTTGGAGTCAATTGACTTCGTATGTCAAATTTGACGCTTTGTAGCCTTCGAGCTGCTTTCTCCTTTTCGAGAGCTTGCCTCAATTGATCTTCTGAAACCAACCATATACATTATGTATAGACCCAGTCTACAAGCTGTCTATGGAGTCAGAATCCAATTCAGGCATCTGACAAAAACCTGGCTTTTCTACTTGGGACCCTCTCGACCCTGCAGAATGGTCAACTACTAATATAGAGGTGTTCTATTACGTAGGGACATGCTACAATGCAAGTTTTGTCCGATTTGGTTGAGCTGACAGGCCGCTATGGTCAATTTTTGTTCGTAGGACTTTTTGCACTGCCCGGATTCTAGGGTTTTTTCCTGGGGTTTAGACTAGCTACCGGCCATACATAATGGATCATTGATAAGTATAGAACTTACCCTTAATGTCTCGTGTGAGACGATGCTGTAAACGGGTGACTGTGGACTCCGAAAATCGCGCGCGAAGAAGGTAGAAAGCTCTCTTTCCAAGGGCAACAAGTGAAAATGAGGTGATTTTAGGCTACCCTGGATATCTATACGTGGACTTCTCAAACCATTTTCCCCCAATTCCCCTGTTAGTCCTACTAGGCCTATATTAGACTCAAAAATTTCCCTAATCAAATTCCTGTAGCTCATTCTGCAAGAATTCTATTATTAATTTTTGACATGTTTCTTTAAAAAAATCAAAGAAAATAACAAAATGTGCTAAAAAAGCAAAGTGGAAATCCAATAATTAAGAAAATCCATTGAAAAACACAGCTTTATTGTTTTTTATCAGATTTCTTCATTTTTTAGTTTCAATATCAAGAAAAATGATGAAAAATTAACAAAAAAAGACCATTTTTTGATGATTTTCTCATAGTATATACATTATTTACACTCATCGAGGAGATGTTATCAAGTTAATTTCCCCTGTGGATGATTTGTAAGGGTATTATTATGTAATTTTGCAAAAAATCACACGTTAATATCAAACTTTTTCCTCCCTCTTCAAACATTGCCCTTAATTACTTAGTTCTCTTCCACCCCTCCTAGATGGCGTACTCCGGGACGACTGTGTGCATGGGTTGAAACAATCGTGTCTATGCATAGCCTTGGTTGGCTCTACCATGCTTTGAAGATCAATGCAGTTCAAACCATTAGAGTTGGGGTCTTGAGTAATTAACTCAAGGGTTTCTGATGTCGAGGTTTTCTTTTGCTGTCTTCCAAATAGCAACTCTTGTAGCTTGTGTGATCTTTGCTTAATTGTACCCTCAGGATGCTTTGACACACTGATTTCTTGAGTTGTTGGTACAAGGATTGATGGTTGTCGAGCTTTTACCCGCCACTGTATCTTGGTTTGCTTTGGTTAGACAGTTGTAAAAGAGTCTTTTGAGACTTAACTCTCCATTGCTTGATTGGTTTTACGGTTCGCGAAGAAGATAAGTGCTCCTTTTTCTTCCAAATCCACTTTGTGTTAGGTTCCCTATTTGAAGATGCTCCTCTTTGTGTTTTGAACCTTGGAATCGTCTTCAGTATTGTAGATGGTGTTTTGGGCACCCGAGTTTGAATCGACTTTTCCTTAAGCTGTGCCTTTGGTACCCAAATTTACCTGACTCCTTGCATGCTACTTGTAGCATTTGCTTTTCTATAGGATGGAGAAGATTGATTGCTTCGTGGTTTGCTCTACTGGTAACCTCCTTTCCATTCCTCCCTGCTTGGTGCAATTGGAACAAAGAGTTGTCCGCCTTTAGGTGATAATTTGAGCTGATTGGTATCCCAATCTTGTACTGCCTTGTAGTTTTGCATCCATGAGATTCCAAGAATCATTGTTTTATTCATGTGTTTATCTGATAAGCATACAAATTGATGAGGTCATGAACATCCATGTACTATCACATTTAATTGACTACTCCCAATGTTGGTGTTGGGTTCTTGTTGCATCCTTTAATAGTCGCTATTCCTGTTGTCAAAGACTGACTTGTTTCTTTCTTGTATGTGGAATAACTGACTGCATTTTCTCGAGCTCTTGTATCAATCAATGCATTCGTGATATGATTGTTCAACCGTACTTTGATGTGAAGGTCCATCCATTCATCATCTGTTGGACACACACACTGCATCTTTCGGCAATTTCCATTGTCGGTCATCTAGTTTCAGAGTGTTAATGGGAACAGGCATTTGTTGATTTTTGAGTGCAACTTTCCTTTTGAGTACCCGAGCCGAGCTTCTCCTTGGGATTCATCAATAACCTGCTGTCGTTTTATATTTCTTTGCTTAACTGCATGCATCCTTTCTAACAATTCATTGGTTCAAATTGTACTTCTTTAAACGACATCCACTAATCCAATTAGTCATTGTTTCACCATCTAGGGTGGACAACTTAACAGCTCCACTTGGAGATACATCTTCAATGATAAACGGTCCGTTTCTCTTTTTTCTTAAACTTGGGAATGTGTTGCTTAAGTGAATAGACTAAAACTAAGTCCCCTTTTTTGAAGATTTTTGTTATTAGGTGGGAATCAAAAAATTGTTTTTGTTTTTGATTTTGTGCATAGATGTGAGCTACAACAGTTAGCCTTTGCTCATCAAGCTTTTCTAAATCTTCAAGTCTCTCTGACAATTCATGTCCAGTCCACTCGAGATCCTTATCTACCCTTAGTGTTGGTAATAGAAATTCTACTGGCAGTATGGCATTAAGACCATAAACAAGCTTAAGGTTAAAGGGTGTAGCATTTAAAGCTGTTTTAAATGAAACTTTATAAGCCCATAGAGAAGCATGAAGATTCATTTTCCAATTTGTCCTTCCTGAACTAACCACTTTAGTCAATACCGAGCTAAGAATTTTATTCGTATGCTCAGCTTGTCCATTTGCTTGTGGGTGATAGGGAGCTGATTTGTTATGGATGACCGTAAACTCATTAAACAGATACTCAATTACCTCATTGAGAAAATGAGTTCCCCTATCACTAATAATTCCTATTGGCAGTCCATATCTTCTGAACACAGACTCATATAAGAATGCGGCTGGGTTCTGGCGTCATTCTTTTGAGTTGCTTTAGCCTCGCTCGGCCCACTTGGTCAAATAGTCCGTAGCTACAATGAGATAATGAGCTTGGGTTCTATAAGCAGGTGGTTTTATTGGCCCAACAAAGTCTATATCCCATTTTGCAAAAGCTCTAGCCCCCATCATTGGTCTTAAGGGCATGCTATCTACACGGGTTGGCATTTTTGCTCGTTGACATGAATCGCAACGTTGAACATATTCTTTGGGATCTGCAAAAAGTGTTGGCCACCATATGCCTGCCATTAAGATTGCCCTTGTGGTGGTCTCACTAGCAAAGTGACCTCCAGCTAATCCAGTATGTGCTTGTTCTATAATGGGAATATATTCGTCTTCATTTGCACAAAGACGCAAGTGTTGATACTTACCTCTCCGATAAAGAGCATAGTCTCTTGCTTCAGTTTCAATTTCTCTTTGACGGCATTTACTCATATCCGTAGGAAATGTTCGGCTTGATAAGTAAGTAACTAGATAGTTACTCCACTTAGGAACAAGTGACATTTGAAACAATGTTACATAAGGTATGGGTGCTTGTTTTTTACCTTTCCACGAAGAACAGACATGCATCTTGTAGATCATCGTTTACTCCCTTGGGTGGTTCTCTTGAAACAATCCTTGAGAAATGATCTGCTCTTTGATGAGTGGTGTCCTTTTTCACAACTATAGTGAAATCAAATTCCAGAAGAATGATGAACCATCTAACTATTCTTCCTGTGTTGCATGGCTTGTTGACCAAGTGCAATCAGGCTTGGTGGTCCACAAAGAACACAAATTTGTTTGCTAATAGGTAATGTCTTTACTTTTTGATGGCATATATCATTCCTAATCCTTTCCTTTCAGTGGTTGTATAGTTTTTCTCTGCTATAATCAACTGTCGGCTAGCATAAGAAATAGGAAAATCAATTTTCCCGTCTCCTGGTTGAGCTAGTATACACCCAATCGCAAAATTGGAAGCATCTACATGTATGTGGAATATCTTATTCCAATTTGGTGCTTTCATGAAGTGAGAGCTTGCTTAAGCTTCATGAACGATTCTTCACACTCATCAGTCCATTCAAAGTGTGTAATCACACTATACATGGGTTTTGCAATTATAGCGTACATGTATATGAACCATCTGTAATATCCACAATGTCCCATGAAAGATTGAACTCCTTTGACTGTTGTCGATCTAGGCAAATCAACAATAACATGAATTTTATCAAGATCAGTAGCTATACCATTTTTTGACAGTATATGTCCAAGATGTGCAGTTTTCATTTTTCCTTGTCTACCCATAGATGTGCAGTTTTCAGGATTTAAGAAAATCCTATAAAGTCTACATTTTTCGAACACCTTTTTGAGGTGTTCAAAATGATCAGCCCGGATTGATGAATATACACATAGATAATCCATATATACTTCCAAGAAATTATAAAGATATTCTTTAAAAGCATGTCTCATCAATCTTTGAAAGGTGGCAGGAGCATTAGTTAATACAAAAGGCATAACTCGATAGGCAAAAATACCCCGTTTAGTTGCAAAGGAAGTTTTAAGATGATCCTTGGGGTCAACCAAAAGTTGATTGTATCAGAAAAATCCATTTAGAAAGTTGTAAGCCTCTTTTCTTGCAACTCGTTCTAAAACATGCTTAGTGATTGGAAGAGGAAAGTTGTCTCTAATGGTAGTTGCATTCACTTTCTTGAGATTGACACACACCCATAATTTTCCATTTTTCGTGGGTACTAACACAATTGGAGGAACCCAATGGGTGTGTTCAATTTCATAAATGAATTTGAATTCCTTTAGCTTTTCAATCTCTTCTTTGATCTTTCTGGAAAATGTTTCATTATGTGTGTATGACCTCATGGGTATGGTATGTTGACAAGTTTTTGGAGCAACCCCTTTGAGATCTTTATAAGACCATGCAAAGATATCTCGGTATTCTTTCACTAAGCTTAACAAAAGCTCTTCTTCTTCTTTCGTTAGGTCATTTGCAATGTAGACAGGTCTAGGCTCTTCCCCTGGTTTGGCTAGATCTACCTTTTTTGCGTTTTTAGGTCCTTCGTAAGATTCGCCCTGTTTTTGTAGTTCCCTGGCAGGTTGTTCGACTATGATCTTTTGGTCTTGGAGAGTATATTTCTTGTAATGGGATGGAACACTCATTATATCTTTACCATCCTCCCCAATGGTTTCCATTTCCGTTGTATATATCTCCTTTAGAGCTTTTTTCAACTCTTGATATTTCTTTCTTCATTCAACTCGTGTCATGGTTGAACTTTTGTCTTGGTTTTTAGGTTTTGCTTGAGTTTCCTTTCTTGTTTTTCTCAAAGTTTTTGATATTTCCTGCTCTTCGTTTAAAGGATATCTACCAATGATTTTGTTCTTGACACAATCATGTGCATCTATTTGCATCAAAAACTGTGTTTTACTGGAGATTGATGGCATAGGTTTAGCTTTCAAGTTTGTCGTGTCTCTTTTTTTCTAGACCATTTCTGTCTTCTTCGGGTGTGAGTATGAAGCGAGCCACACGAAGTGAGCAGGGAGTAGAGTGGAAATCACTTTTTACGACAATAATAAAATAGGTGAGCAATTAGCATACAAGATTTGGTGTTGTAGAGGGTGTTATAGTGCAATACATCATCCACACAATGTAAAGAGACAAATTGACAAGGACATGAATAATTGGTTAAACCAAAGGTAAAAGCACCCAAAGTATAGCAAACCCTTAAAAAAAACAAACCCTGAACTTTCTCCGTTTGTTTCCCTGCAGTTTGTATGCAAAACAAAGAGATGATTCTGTACTTTGTTGGCAAAGGTCGGGTTGCAGTTTCGTATCCTTGTGGAAGTGGGGTTGCACAAATTTATAATCCAATTGCAAATATTCTTGCTAATCCAAATTTACAAATATTCTTGCTGATCCAAATATTGTTGCTAGTGTGAGATAACGGGTGTTGGGTAGGCAGCAAAACGGCTCAAAGTTTCAAAGAAGGCAACAAAGAAAGATCCTATGAAGTAATTTGTCTTGCAGTTAAAACATCAAAAGGCTGTCATTTGGCGCAAAGAACAAGTGCAAGAAATCAAACGGCCGAATGCATCCTATGGAGGAGAAACAACTAGAATTCGTACAACAATCAGTCGTAGTGTGAGGTTCCACAATTGAGACAGGTGAGGTTGACTAGATAATCGACAAACATGTAGGAGTCGGCTGAAGTTTAACAGCTAGTGTTTTGTTTGTGATGTTTTGTCAAGTAGTATTTTATTCTTTTCAAGTCTTAGTGAAGGGGTGAGGAAAGGACAAGTCCAACCAATTCCTTCTGCTTCCTGGATGAGGATAGGAAGCTAACGTTCCCTAGCCACCATCGTCAGATGAAGGGCTAGGTTCTGCATTGACAAGAATATGCATGTATGCAGGCATCATCGAGCCTCTAATTGTGACCCATTTTCATAAAAAAGGAGTTACAGCTTGATGCTTCAAATAGCCACACCAGGGTTCAGTAGGAAACTAATTGAATTAACCTTGAGCAACCTGATGCACAACACTACAATTTTGAAAAAATTTCTCAACGTGATGCACAAAGTAGACTCAATCCAACATTGAAATCTGCACATAGACTTATATGAACAGAAAATTTCAACAAAACACCAATGCAAAACATACAGCATGTCAGCTATAGTTCAATACTCTGATAAGGAAGGACTTTAGAACAAATCCGGTGCATATAGCCTTATGTGTACACAACAATTTCAACCATATACCAATGAAAAACATTTCCAACATGTCAACTACAATTCAATACTCCGATAAGGAAGAAGGGGTCTAGAATAGATCCGGTCGTCTCCTTCAAACATCAAAACATGGCGACCCATGAAGGCAGCAGCCAACGTCCCAAACGTTATCGTGCCTGCAAAAAGGTCGAGCACTGTGTCTTCAATGCAACTAAACAAGGATATTATATACTTTGCCAGCTTCTCGCCACGTTGAGTTCCACCTCGCCAAGGCTTTCCCTTGCGTACTGAAATATCCTCAAGGGGAACCCTGCATGATAGAGCAGCCATAAAATTACACATTGTTACCTTCATGCACATTCTTTCAAGATTAAAAGTCCTATGCATAGATTCAAAGCATCAATTAGGTTCCTACACATCATATATTATGTCCTTTGCTAGTTGAAAACCCTCCCGCAGGTCCATCTTTGCTAGCTGGTCCTCATGTACATCAAGAGTTGTGATTGGGGTGGATGATCTCACAAAGACCGATAGCATTAAACAAGACACCCAAAAGCACAACGACTCCAAATCATAAGTAGATATATCACTCAATACTTGGCCACAAAAAACAACCCAAACCAAATGGAGGGAGAATCACATACATGACAATGTGCCCGATTTTGGTTCCAATTGGTGGAGTGCAGTGGACAATCTGTCGTCGGAACATTGCAAACCCTAATCTTGTGGCTACGCGCTCAATAGACACTCCTTCCTTCAGTGGATACAAGCAAACTAGATATCCCAAGGCAAAAAGGTAGAGGTCTGCCAGCTTGAAAGAGCTCTCAAGTGTCATTGGGCCAAGCCTGTTCCACCCAGAAACCTTCTTCTGGGAAAATCCTTCCACCGCTACATTAGAAGGAAAGTCAGCAATTATTAGATCAACACATTTGTCTACTTGCTTCCCTTTAATCCTCCCTACAATGCAGACTATAGTGAGTGCCTCAGATACACTAGAGGTCACCTCCTCGCTCTCAACTGGGTTAGTCATTGCCTTCCACAAGTCCTCCTCCTGAACCTGAAAGAAAAACACAGTGCCTGCATGCAACTCTTCTTTTAGGCGCCGGCATGTATTTGATAGTGCCAAAGACATTTCTATCTTTTAGCCTTACCTGCTGGTTTCAATTCAGGTGGAACATAAGTGCCCTTGCTTCTGGATGCTCCTAAGGTGGTTGTCCTTTCCCTTTCAGACTGCTATTGTGCTGCCAAGTATTTATTAACTATTTCTTTGCCAAGGTTTACTAGCATTGGAGGCCTCTTGCCACTACTCTTAGATACTGCTGACCCAGTGGAGGCAAAGTGAGATATTGAGTCCCCCCCTCGCTCTTGATGTTCTGTTGTCCCCATCTGCAATTGTGTCTTGTGGAAGTCATACAACTCTAACTCCTCCTCTAGTGCCCATTGACCAAGCAAGTCCAGCCACCAAGGGCAGTGCCTTGTGTCCACCTCACTCAGAGTCTACATTAAAGGTGTACTTGTCATGGGCCATGACAACATTATTTGCAAGAGGAGATCATTGAATCATCAAAGAGCTATACTTACCCGACCAAGTTTCACATCTTGGTACATGTAAACCGGCTGGTCCACCTGTTTCCAAACGTACTCCATGGTAGGTATTTTTGCTATATGTTTCTCAGCATGCTCTTTTTGGAGCCATCTACAAGAGATCAAATAGATGAAATGAGCCTCTACACCAATATAGTAAATTGAAGAAACAAGAAAAGAAAGGAGTTGCACAAGTAAAGCACCTGTGTTGCAGCTGTCTTCAGGCCGGGTTGAAGATCAGGCTCATTAGAAAACTTTATTCCCCCCTCATTAGTCTTGAAAGCATTTCAAAAGAACCTCATTCTGCATAGCTGTACGTATGAGTTCCAATGATACTCAGGAGGTGGAGGCACATGATCGACTTCCCTTATCTCTTGTATGAGTATACAACCATGGTTTGCCAATTGCAACCAAAAGCAATACTGATGCAGCCAATCACGGACCTTAGCTTTGTCATTTGGCAGTCCCTCCAAAGTTCTCTGGTTTGCATTGTGGTTGTCCAGCATGCGCACAATCTGAGCTTTATCAGCATCGCTAATCATTGATGATCCTATCATGTTTAGTTTCTCCTCAATGGCAATGTGGGTGGATGGCTCATGCCAAGGCAGTGACAGCACAACATTCCAATACTGCTCTCCATTGCTTGGGTCTGCAATCCTTGCATACTTTGATGTCTTACCTCGATAAAGTGTCTCCACGTTCCTTATAATCTTGTCACGGCTAACTTTGTCATCAATAAGAAGCCCCTTTGACTGCTTTTAAATTTTTTGTTCCATGTCATCCTTGAAGATTAGCCAAGTCATGATTTGAATGGGCAATGAAAACCAGCTCTTCTTATCCCGACCACCTTGAATCCTCATCTTTGATTCCACCCATGCTTTGTCCTCTTCTTCCAGGTAGGACAAAAGTGTGCTCTTGTTAGACTCACCTAGCTTGCTAAGCTGGAAGAGTCTATCCCCAAATGTGGTTGGCACAAAGGCAAACTCGTTTATCCTATGCCAGACAAACACCAAAGAAAAATAAATTTATTAATGGCAATTCACTCACAGTAAATAAAAATAATGATAAAAGACCAATGGAGCTTACTTGTTTAAGCGTGATAGGGAGACAAGTAATCCTCCAACATCTTGCTTCCTAAACTCTAGAAAATTGCATAAAACACTACAACGCTTGCTTGTTCCAAAGGATTGTGCTGAGGACAAATCAGCTATGTAGGAAATTCAATCAGCTATGTAGGAAATTCAAAATGGCTAAATATGATCTTACCCTCAGCTATGCAAGCCATCCATGCTCGATGTCTGTTGTTTCCATCCAAGATATGCAACATTCTGCCTGTAAGGTAGGGACCCCACTCCTTGCTCTGAAGAAATTCCTCCTCGTACCTCTGTTTCAATTCATTCCACCCATCATCCCAGCTCTCATGCATTGCATCTATTAACAAAGTCTGTTCTCCCTCTAAATCATAGATACTGACGGTGAAGGCCCCTTTACTGGGAATATAGCCATCCATTTTCTTGAAGCTCCTTGACACAGTCCTCTCTGTAAGTGGACTAATCTTCCTAATTGCCTTGGTTGGAAGCATTCTGCATAGTGGGACCATAGGGGGTGGCTGGACGTGCTTCATTTTGATCCTCTCCAAAAATGCATGTGGCGTTGAAGTGTCCAAATTTTTTTCCATAGATCTCTATCTTTTTCTTTCTTGTGGTAGCTGGGTCTAAAGTAGTGGTCTGGGTGGAGACACTCTCAGACTGACCATCGTCATCCACTTGGTCAGGCCTAGCTACACGACAACTACTAATTCTTGGGCTTCTTTGGCAAATTCATCCTGATCCCCTAAGCCGTCTTCAGTTCCAACAACAGGTTGGTCTAGGATCCCAACACCCACAGCTTGGTCTGGGTTAGGAATCTCTTCCATGACAACATCAATATTTCGGCATGCTTCTCTGGAAACTTCACCTTTGTGGTCATGACTGCTTCCTTGGAGGGATGTGGTAGCTTGATCTAGTGTATTGAGCAAATCACCCCTTCTTGTGGAGGTCCTTGAGCTACCTGCTCTGCTAGAAGCCTGTAAAATTTTCCTCTTTTTAACCATTGGAAGTTCGGATTCAACAACTAAGCAACATTTAGCTTTCATGCAAACTGATCTTGTCACCCATGACATCTAGTTAGTATAACACGACAATACCAAAGCTAACCAAAGCTAAACACATAGTGCTTGTCAAGTCATTCAAGACCATTGGCTCACACACAAGTGATTGTCACAAAGTCATTCCCCCCCACACACAAGTGCCTGTCACAAAGTCGAGGCTGACCCGTCATCACGAAAAAGGCGGCTCCGCTGTAAACATAGTTAAAGCAAGGTGGCTTTTAGAGAACTGCGTCTTTACTATAGTTAGAACAGGGCGGCTCCACTATAAATATAGTTAAAACAGGGCGGCTTTTTGAGATAGGGTGGAATTTAGAGAACTGGTCCATTGTAGCCGGCCCATTCAAATTCCTACAGCTGGCAATAGATGCATCGGTACAAGCAAAAGAAAACTACGACCAAAAAACACAGATCATCAAACACTCAAGCACCCAAGCTCATTTTCATCGGCATCAAACCTCCAAGTCATCAAGGCATCAAGACAATAGAAGAAGGTCACAGGTAAAACCTAATTGTTTTTTGTGCATTAGGAGCTCAGAATGTCTTTGATTGTTCAAAATGCGCTCAGCGCACTTGAACAATCAAAGATTATTCACTAATTGCTTCACTAACTTACAACTCAAAAATTTAAAAAACTCAAAAAACTCAGAACTTCAGAAACTGACAAATCCTCCACTATGAAGGCCGACTCAGAACCTCAAAGCATCAAGCACTTTCAAAAAATGATTAGTGATTGAAGGCCGAGTTTGATTGAAGACCGACATGCACTTTCAAAAACCGAGCATGCTGAGTTTGCTGAGTTTTAAGGTAAAAAAAATTGAGCATGAGTTTCTTTGCTTGTTCAAGTGCGCTCAGCGCACTTGAACAAGCAAAGAAACTCATGATGGCTGAGTTGAATCTGTAAGTGACTCACTTTGCTGCGTGGTGAAAAAGCCTTGAGGGGGCTGCGTGGCATGAGCAATGCCTTCTTCATCTCCACCCATTTGCTGGTTGCTGAGTCCAATCTCCACCTGTTTGCTGGTTGCCCCCAATCTCCACCGAATTTTAGCTTGTTCGCTTGTTCGCTATTGACCGTTCAACGATTTTAGCCAAGCCACCTGTTCGCTTGTTCGCTTGTTCGCTGTTCGATGATTTTAGATGATTTTAGCTGTTGGCTATTCGCCGTTCGTCAATTTTAGGCCTAGCCACTTGTCGCTTGTTCTTGCTACATCAGCGCACAATATTAACGTGGAATGGTCTCGACCTGTATTCTTTCATTTGATGGAATTTTGAATAGTTATGCTTTTGAATAGTTGGCCTTAGGCAATGCCCACATTTTTATCTCCTTTACTTCAAATAATTAATGGTGTCCATCCTTAAGCACTGAATTGCATCCACTACATCTATCCAGGAACATGTATCTTGTCCCTGACACAACCCTATCAGAGTGCCAATTGACAGCCTTATTGTTAGACTTTTGATAGTAGCAAAAAATACCAAAAGCTTATTTCACCAAATTTCAGAGGCATGTAGTGTATTGTAAGAGGAATGTAGTGAATTTTGTGTATTTTTTGGAGCATTGGCCTGCTCACTAGTTTTTCTAAAATTAAGCTTTTCATTTTTATGCAAAAAATTAAATATTTGATTATAGGTGCACAACCAAAATCTTCTTGGGAGACCTCAATGGTGCTGCATTTGAAGTCCCTTTTCTCGATGGGGTAGCAATTGTTTCTACCCTCATCTATGCATCAAAATATGGTCTCTCGAGCAAGCTCCGGTGAAACTGGAACGGTTCAGTTTTGCAGGTATTGGTAGAGTGTGATGGGGTTCTGCAACCAGTGTCTGTTTTGCAAAGGAGACTGGGGCTTGATGATGACAACTACTTTCTTCTCAGCTGTGATTTGTCACAATATTATATTGCAAGCTTGCATTCTACCAAAGTAGAGTCCGAGCTTGGTGCCTCCAATCTTTCCCTAATGTGATTTGGTACACACTTGTCAATCCATGATTTATTGGGTTTCTTGTTGACCTATTTCTTCTGCTTGGTGCAATATTTTCACACTCCTTCAAGCAAACTTTTTAACAATCTGACCCCTGGTAGTGCAGAGAAAATTGAAGTGGAGGATGATGATTTGTCATCTAATATATCATCCTTTGAGATTGTCAGACGGTTGACTCCAAATGACATTCTCCATAGAGTTATAGCAAAGTGCACGTTGTTGGGGAGGGTGTGTGAGCTACCTGCAAAAATCTCAAATAACGCAATCTTTGAATTGGTGGATGGATGTCAAATGGAGGGCATGCAGCAGAAGTACGATGGTAACCTCTAGACCAAACCTCAAACTCAGACAAGGGCCCTCAATGACTTGAATCTTCGCAAAATCATGTGTGGGGGCTCACTGAAATGTGGGAATGAGTGTTGTCCATTCTTTGCAAGGACAGGGTCAGCCAACAAGCTTCATTGGTGTGGTCAGCTTCTTAAGCCTCCCATAGTTGGTAGCTATGCTTGTGGGAGCTTTGGTAATATAGAGTGTTTCTTTTGCACGCATACCCCTCTTTGCATTGGGACATGTCCTGCCACTGCTTACTACTTTATGCCCAAAGGCACATCACATTCTCGACTTTTTATCCACTATGGGAACACTCTCATGATGTTTGCAAAGGAATGTGCAGGAGTTCACTAAGGAATGCTCATAAGCTTGTGTCTCAGGTTGTTAGCATGGATCATAGTGCGGGGCCAAGGAGAGTACAAATGATAATTGGAAAGGAAATGGTACTTCGTGCTTTCACAGATCAGGGACCATCTAAGCTTATGTCTGAGTAGGAGTTGAGAGAGATGTCAAGAGACATGGACGCATTGGTGAACCTTAAGAAGTAGGTGAGAAGTAGGTTCAACTAATTGTACTACTCTTAACAACTTGACATTGATTTGTGCTAATCCATCATGGTTCTACTTGACAGGTTGAAACAAATGGTAGTGCAAAGTAGACAAGCAAATAGACCTGCAGGTGATGGGTTTGAGGCAATTCTTGAGTTGAAGAGAAAATGTCATTTTGAATTCTTTCATGGTTCTCGATTCCCACTACAATAAAATTTAGGGGACGAGATGCTTTCTATTCAAAATGTCCACAACCGGTGAAGGATCAGGGGTTAGCATAGTGAAAAGGATAAACACTGCTGGTACCGATGATCTTAGGGAATCTTGGGTCTATTTTGATCACGTGCACAGAATTGAGGGTGGCTGGCATACCATGGGGGTGCATGTCTATGATCACTTGTAAGTATTGATTTGACCTAGCTCAGTGATGTAAATTTTGTGGCTAATTTCGATTTCACCCTTGTTTCTGTAGTGTTACAGAGCTACTTACAATTGCCACTTGTGAGTTTAGAGATGAGGATGAGGTGGTGCAGATTATGTTCTGGGAGAACTTAGTAAGGGTGGTGATAGAGCATGGTGGTAGAAAACCGCAATTTGTAGCGTTCATGGCTGATGAAGCAGGTGCAAATTGGTGTGCAGTGAGAGCTGTGTTCAATGATGGAAAGGAGATGGTCGATCGAGAGAGATCTTGCCTTTTCCATTGGAAGGAAAGCCTCAGAATTCATACAGATCGATATATTGCATCACCCTTTAGGGACACCCATCTAGACATGTGTGAGAGCTGGAGAACTTGAGCATTTTAGGCGAATAAGGGCATGGTGGACAACAGGGAAGACATTGGATAGCTCAATTCAGAAGCTTGAGAGTTGGCTTAGTTGGTGGAATCACAGGGCTAGTCGTTGGGGCAACTTTGTGCTTGTGAACAATGAGCCCATAGCCAATGCACTGGTGCCAAGGACTAATCTTTCAGAATCTAAGCATGGTTCATGGCTCGCTGGAGAGGGGTATAAACATAAAATTAGTCTGTACGATGCATGCATCACCGACCTTGTCAATGGGTACTTTCAGTGTGCAAGGAGCTTGCTTTCTTTGAGGGGAAATTTATTGGAATGGGGCCCACTCTAGAGGTGTTGGTCGATAGAGCAATATCACGACATGCCAAAACACCATCACCGACTAAAACTACAAAGGTAGTGGATGATGCAATTTCTGAGACTCCAATGTTTTTGCAACGAATCAACTTTAAAGGTGAAAAGAAGACCCTTCGGGTCAAGAGGTCACTGGATAAAGAGGACAGCATAGATGAAGCAAGGTGCAGCCATTGTCCGGAGTACAACTATGTCACAGTAGACAGACAAGAAGCTATCGTTCATGGAAAGGGCAAAGTAGGAGACAATGCTCAAAGCCTATTGCATGATCTTGAGGCATGTGAGGTGGAAGTGCATCCCACCATGTGGGCATTGAGGAGAGTGCCAATGGCGAGTAGGATCAAGTGTGGCAACTGGGCATCTGGAAAGAAATGTGATGCACTTGTTCGCGGGGGTGAGATAGCACCGTACTTATGGAGTGACTGCCAGATGGTACAATGGAAGAAGGAGAAGTTTTGCTACTTTTGCAACACAGATGTTAGACATTGCTAAAACATTAGTAACGTTGTGCTACATGCTCCTAGTAGTCTTCCCACAATTTGGCCGATTGAAAAAGGGACACACATGAAGATAGAAGAGCCAAAGAAGTTAGTAGTTGGAGGATTTGACTTTGGTTTTCCATTGACACAAATTCAGGTAGTCATTGATGCTACAACCCCACTGACAAGACCCAAATGTAGAGGAGAGGCAGCGCCTTCCTTACAGACTAGGTGTGTCAAAGCTTGCATATACACAAGTAACTTATGCATTGACTCGAAGAATGCAAGTGGAAGATATTGTGGTGAAGAAGATTGGCATTGAAGAGGTGTTCAAAGTTCAAACTGAAGGTGTGGAACTCAGCGGATTCAGATCAAGAGCTGATTGATGTTGTGGTTCGGAAGAATCCATCGTGCTCGTGCAAGGAATTTCAAGAATGTGTTTTTTTGAAGAAAAGGTATCTTGCATGTTCACACTTATACTATGTGTTCCTGATAACTCTTGGTCAAGATGTGCATGTTAGCATGCATATTCACCAAAGCAAAATAGCTCCCAATATTGTGCATGATATGCTCACACAGGCCAAACAAACCTAAGCAGGTTCAAGGCTCACAGGTTTTTGTGACGATTTTTTATGTCCATCTCGCAAGGGTTTAAAACTAAGAATATCTTAGTTCTTCAATGTGTCTATTATTTATGTCCATCTTGCAAGGGTTTAAAATTAAGAATATCTTTGTTCTTCAATGTGTTGACCCAAAGCAATATTTTTATGAAAAAAATATAATTTCATCTAATTTTAATTCATTTTGACATCTACATAGCAACATTTTTGTGAAAAAGATATGATTTCATCTAATTTTATTTTATTTCAACTCTGAAGTTCTCTCTCTCTCTCTCTCTCTCTCTCTCTCTCTCTCTCTGACTCTCTCTCTTTGAAAGAACCTTAAGGGCCTTGCTCACTGGCTTTGTTGCAAACTTGCAAAATTGATCATTTGCTCTTTTTTTGTGAAAAAATATAATTTCATATAATTTCATTTCATTTTGACATCTACAGAGCAACATTTTTGTGAAAAAGGTATAATTTCATCTAGTTTTATTTCATTTCAACTTTAAAGTTCTCTGTGTGTGTGTGTGTGTGTGTGTGTGTGTGTGTGTGTGTGTGTGTGTGAGAGAGAGAGAGAGAGAGAGAGAGAAAGAACCTTAAGGTCTTTGCTCGATGGCTTTGTTGCAAACTTGCAAAATTGATCATTTGCTTGCCTAGTTGTGCTCGCTTCACGGCCCTCCCCTCTTCTTGGTTTTTGGTTAGGAAAGTCAAAAACTTTTTCTCCCCTCCTTTCATGAGTAGTTTAGCTCTCACATGTTCTTTTTTCGATCCCGAATCATCTGAGGTTTCTGAATGTTCTTCTAACTCATCTGTTGCATTATAGTAGAGGTCTGAAAAGACTTGTTGCGCTTTCATCAAGTCCTTATTTTTTTCTTCAATGTGAAGGGTTGAAATCATTTGTATGGAAATTATATCATAGCCATCCTCATTGCAAAATTGAGTAGGCATAGATGTATTTACATCCATTTTTGCTAAAATTTGAATCCACTCAAATGGCTCAAACAAATGCTCTGGAAAGGGTTCATATACATGGGCTTCGTCTGTGCAATCCCTTTCTAAGATACATTCTTTTCGTTTTAAGCTCCTGTTTTTTGAGGCTCCGCACATCCAAATAGGTGTGTCTTTGTTCAACCAAGATGGAAGCTTAGTTTCAGCTGAAGAAACTGAATCAAATTCTTGTATGGGCGTTTTCATGACATCTCTATAAGTGTGATCTTTCAGATTAACCCTTGTTATCGATCCCACTTGCTTCATGTACAAAAAATTGTTTCCCCAATCCTGGATAAGTTGTACTTGTGGCATAAAAGGTCTTCCCAAGATGATTTTGTAATTGAGGTTCTTTTCAAAGTCTACTATGGGTAAAGTGTGTTGATATTCAATCTCACAGGAATTAACTATCACTTTTTCAAGCAATCCTAAGGGTCTTTTGATGTGTCCATCAGCCAATTGCAATTTCATCCGAGTTTGTCTAATGGCTGGTTGTCCCTAAGATTCCCATACTACTTTTGTGACTATGGCTATGCCTGCCCCACTATCCAGTATTGCCATGGTTCCTATGTCATTATATCTCACTGGAAGGGTTATGTTTTCTTCTTCACCTTCGTAGTATTCTCCGACTTTGTTCAATGGAACAGATTGAGTCTCTTTGTTATCCGATTCGTGTTCCAAATTTTCCACATTTTTTGCAATTAGCCCTGTTATCCTCACCTCACCTACTTCCAGGGTCTGTTCCGCTCTCTTATTTGAGTGGTTTTACACACTATGGATTCATCTTTGTTATCTCCCAAGTAAGAGGGTATTGTTTTCAAAGTCAACGGTTTAGACATTCCTGAAGCTTCAGAGCCGCAATCCCCATACAAGGATTGTATATCCATGTCCATATCAGGAGGTAGGTTGTCTAACCAAACTTTCTCTATAGGAGCTAACTTCAAACTTAGGTTCCCATCATTAATCTCTCTAACTTTTTTCCATAAGTATCCTAGCGAGTCTTCTTCTACAAATGGAATTTCGTCTAAGGCATCTTCGTTGTCCGACACTATAAGTTCTGGCTCTTTTGTTTTACAGTGGGGTTCTACCACCACTTCAGATTTTTCTTTACTAGTTCCTACCAAGCTCCTCAGGTTTTGCCATACTTTCAAGCTTGGGTTTTTGTTTTTCTAGCATCTCTTGAGTGATTCTTACCAAATTTTGATAAGCTTAAAGCTTAGCTGCTTCCATGTCTGGAGAAGGATAGTTTTTCCATTTGTTTTCCATGTTTTGTCCTGCTTTAAATCCCGCTTGGTAAGCTTCCAAAGCTGCATTAATAAGCTCAAAAATTTTTTCAACCAAAATTGATCCTCTAGATTTCACGGTGGTTTTCTTGATTTCACTTCCAGTTTCTTTCACCTTTTCTTGGAATAGTTTCTTTGCTTTCTCCTCAATTTCAGCCCTTTGTTTCTGTTTTCTCATCTCATACCTTTTGTTTCTGCTTCTTTTGGTCTTTTGAGAGAAAATTTTTGTATTCCTGGAATCATCAGAGGAGTTATGTTTCTTTTTCTTAGCCTGGGCTCTGGTGATTACCTTGATTGGAACACTCGGTTCACTCTCAGATGAGTTACTAGGTATCACTTGGACTACGTTCACTACTATTTTACCCTTGTTCAAAGGATTTTTTGGACAATCTTCAGGGAAGTTCCTCCCTTTTTGCAACATTGTATGCAATAAGCTTCAAATGGCTTAAGGTTCTTGTCAGGCTCTGGAAATTTCTTTTTTCAATGATCATCTGCATCATAGTTATGACAATTTCCAGTTCTTGGTTTAATCATGGGTCTTACCATAGGAGGTCTAACACCTTGATTAGCTACATAGTACATTGGTGCAAGCTCTGGTGTAGTATAAGTCACATGTTCTTCCATTGGTGGTGGATGTGAATTATACCAATCTCCTTCTACCATTACTGTAGATGGACTAGGCTCAACATAGGGTGTAACATGCACTAGTGCTTGTTCATCTATGACTCCCTCTGCATGCATGTACTTTACAGGTACTGCATTTGTTCAGGATATGGAGGTTGTTGACCCAACACAGGTTGAGGTCTTTCGATACCCATCGGTGGTCTTTGAGTTGGGGCCATATTAGGCTGATATTCGTACATGGGTTGTCCCTGTGGTGGTCTCATAGGCACGTATTGAACATTCCCATCATACTTTGGTCGCTAATAGCACTCATTTGTCTCATGGTTGGTCCATTTTCCCTTGATTGCACACCATTTTTGCGGCCTAATTGGTTGTCCCTGTTGAGGAATCCCTTGCCCTGGTCCCCTCATAGGTGCTTTTTGCATGTTAATCATCATGTCATTCATCCTTTCGAGCATGTCTTCTATGGATGAAAGTGGTGCTGCAGCAGCCGTTCCCACTTGTGCTGGTTTGGTAAGTCAATAGCATCTAACACACACTCTTCTAGGGTCACACGCTCCTTGCTATACAGTATAGCATGAAGTTCTTTGTTTAGCAGTTCCTCTAAAAACAATGATACTAGTCTTTCTTCTGCAGGTATCTCTAGCTCTGGGCATCTTGCAATATATTGCTTCATTCTAGTTGCATAATCCCTAACCAACTTACCTTGTTTCTGTTCAAAGCTGTAGATTTGAGCTACTGTATTGTGTTTGATCCCCGTTTTGGAACATGCAACTACAAATCCTAAAACTAATGTGTTTAAGTCGAGGATTGACCTTGGTGGATGTTTTGGAACCATGTCAATGCTTTTCCTTCTAATGTCATTCCAAACCCCTCGAATTGAGTATGGAAATCAAATATAAGTTCTGCTCTTAGCACTTGCTTAAAGCTTGCTAAGTGGTCATATCGATCCTCAGATCCATTGTATTTTCTGACCCATTTTTGAAAATCAGCTGGTCTGACACTTCTATTTGGTTCAACTCCTGGTCTCGTGACAGTTGGTTCTGTTCCGAGTCCTTCAAAGTAGTCTGTTGGTAATAGTGACTCATGTAGCTCTGGACTGGTTTTAGTGTCACCCGGTTTTCTTTATGATGAGGTGGTTTCTGGTTTCTTAACATTACTCTCAAAAGATCTCTCACGATGTTCATCTCTTGGAATAGTTTCTGGTCCTTGGCCCAATATCCAATCTACTGAACCCTTATCTTTGATTTTGCAAATATAAATGATCTTCATGGACGTTAGTTGTCTTGATTTGGCATGAGAAGTCCATAGAAGATCTTTGACATTTCTATCCTCCCAACAATAGACTCCGATCCTAGGATTATCCGTACTAAGATGTTTCAAAGGCTTCAAATCAACTTGATCATATCCCTCGGATTCTAAAGTTGGTGGTCCTTCTTTTGCTGCCATATCTGGAATTATTGTATTTACTTCTAACCCCCATTTGTCTATCACGTCAGGGTTTTCAACTTGTAAATACTAAGTTCCATTTCTATCCATGTACAATTTTCCTTGCTTGTTTGCCCTGATTTCCTCTTCAAACTCAATATCGTGATCAGCAATGCGAATAGCATACTCTTCATTAGGATCCAGGTAAACCTAAGCTCCATGGTGATTAGTCTTATAAAAAGAGAGTATATGCTTATAACGCACTGTCGTTCCGGTTTCTGAATGAGTCAAATAGGAAGACATTTCAGATGTTGAATCTGAAAAAGCGTCTGAGACTTCTTCCAAGATAGTGTGCAAGTGCTCACCTTGATTCACACTCTCTTCGGTGGATACTCTACTAGCGGTCTCTCCAAATATGCCTTGATTTGCTAGTATACGACCATATCTAAGGTTCATATAGACTGGTGAAGCCCTGGATAGAGTACTTACCGTTTGATTGACTTGTTGTCAATTTCTTCCATTTGACTTAATTGCAACTTCTGTCAAGCGTTCAATTCCTTGTCTGCAACCTGATTCTTGTATCAATTTTAATCAAGTTAGCTATTCTTTCACAAAGACTATACAATTCTTGCTAACTATTGTGATTGGTCTATGTGTATCTCTTCAAATCGAGCTAGGTGAGTAAGTAGTTGAGACTTTCAGATTCCCCTTTAGCAAAAAGCGAAAGGACTAATCTTCAACCTGAAAACTGAGTGAACATGTACTAGTTTGAATCCAATTGAACCCAAAATTGCCCAGTGGCCTTGTATTATGTTGGTCTAACATTGTACAAGTTCAAAAGTCAAAACTGGTGTCTCTGTGTAGCAGTAGTAAATTATCGTGATTATTTACTTTTCTCAGCTTTTTACACTTTTTGGCTTGATTTGCCAAGTATACAACTTGTTCAGGTCTCTGGATAAGTTTCACTAAGTTTGGACAAAATTTGTTCAAGTTATCTACTGTTTCGTGTCCACAGACTCGATTTTCAAGAATTTGGCTTAAGTCTCACTTTTATGGTCCAAATTTCACCAAAATTGATTTGTGTGATCTAGTTGATATGCTTGACCTTTTGGTATACTCAAATGTGCAAGATTATCACTTTTTGTTGCAGATGTAAATAATCGCGATTATTTACTCCAGCTATTTTTTGCAAGTTTTTGTCACAATCTTGACACAGATCTGTTAAGTATCTCAACTTAAGCTCCCTAGCTAAGTTTCATCAAGTTTGGACAATTTTTGTTCAAATGGTCTCATCATTTTTATATCTGTAGACTGGCTTTGTAAATTTGGCCACAAATTTCAATCCAATGATCCAAATTTGATTTGTGGGCTTATTTTAACATGCTAAAGCTAGTGGTATGCTGACTTAGTAAAAAAAGTTGAAAAATGGGACAGATGTAAATGATCGCGATTATTTACTTCTGGTAATTTTTTACATCTTTTTGGTCAACTGAGCATATACACATGTTTATCACATCAATATAAGCTTATGAATCAAGTTTCATTGAGTTTGAACAATTTTTTTTCCAATTTACACTCAAGGTCTCAAAAGTCAGTACAAAATTTAGTTTTTACCAAGTTTTTGGTTAGTTTGGTGATCTAAATTCTATGGGCCTTTACAAAAGTTGTTTGTACACATGCATAGAGTCTGTGGTATCAACCTTGGTCACTTTTGAGCCAAAAGTAAATAATTGCGATTATTTACTTTAGGCCTAAAATGAACACTTTTTTGAACTTTTTCAATGGACAGTCTTTTCATGAGCTATTTTAAGCCTCTAAGTCAAGTCAAAACTTAATTTGGCCTAAAATGTCAAGAAAAAGTAAACCTCATTGTGTCCTTGAGCTTACACACTGGTTCATACAACTTTTAAGCATACTCTCCAATCGGATTGAGTGGTTGGCAGTCTTTTGGTGCTATTTCTAGCCGTAGACCTGAAATTCTGCAACTTCACATAACAACTCACAATTGATTCTTTCGGAGAGAGCAATGTTCTGAAATCCACCTTGGATTCTACTTACCCTACTTCTAGATTCTACTGCAATGGGGTTGTGGAATGTGTCCACAAACACTCGTTTTCTTGTTTTTTATGGTTTTGTGAGTCTTGATCTTAAGTCTTGTCTTGTCCATCAATCATTCTCAAAATAATAATCTAACTCTACAATCCTACAATCCTAAAGGTACTTAGTAGGAACGATTACTTCCAAGATACCTCTACACATCAAAAGACGACAATTTGAAGCTTTGCGGTTTTAAAAAGAAAGTTTTTATTCTGGGAGATCCTAGAGGAAGTTAAAGAATAACTTCACAAGACACTCGTGTTTTTCCCTAGTTTAGGTCTCTTCGATCCCCGACAAACGGCGCCAAATGTGGGACGGGTGTCTAACCTCACTCCTATCTTATTGACATAGCGAGAACCACGAATAAATTGTCAATCCATGGGACGAAGCTGATTCTACTAGTGAATAGAGGCTACAAGAGGTTGTCAATCTCTTGGAAAACAACAAAAAACTTGCATCTAACTCAAGCTACACTCAAATGACTGAAATCACCAAAAGCCAATCGCTCAACGACAAACAAATCACATCTGTTACAACGTCAAATGACATACAAACGTTATGAAACTTCTAGGACATGTTTATAAGAACTAAGCACACATGCTTATGGTCTCAAATCCCACTTTAGATCGTGCAAAAATCACGATTATTAACAGCAATGGATTTTTGACCTAGTGATTTTCGACCCAGAATGCATCTAAATGCTTAGCAATGATGCCCCAATACTCCGCCTATATTTAGTTTTTGATTTTGAAGTGTAAATTCCTACTTATGATGAAATTAGGCAGCGTGTTGCCGACGCCAAAAGCTACGAAATACTGTGAAATGCTTACGTTACTACATAGAGCTCTTACCTGTGGTTGCAATGCAATAGACACGACTGCAATGTGACAACCGGGGAGGGAGTAGGAAGCACGAGGAGATAAGTGAGCATCGTTAGCTCACACTATATTTCATTATTCAAAACTTATCAAAATCTTACAATAATTGGCTTTTATACCTTAGCCAAGGTTTTTGGTGGTCAAAACTAATCTGGGAGCTCTAACTAAAGACAGGTTGATACAATCAAGAAGCTTGTAGCCCCAGCTCATCAATTACAATATTTATATGGAAAATAGGAGTTACAATATTCCCGATTCATCAAAATAATAAATGTTTTTACAATGAGAGCTCCAAAAAATGATATCCGAGTTAGCTTGCTGCTAACAAAAATTAAATGCAATAGCTTGACATGAGTTGTCGGCTGTGAAGGACCTGCCTGCTTGAGGTTCCCTCTTTGAAACTCACTCTGTTAATTCCTTCAGCCATTATAATATATGATCTTTCTGATGAAGTATCAGATAGACACTCCTCTACAATGGTCTTTAGTGGATACTGTGGCCCTTGATTCACACTCTCTTCTGTTGAATTGTTGCTTACTTGGTCTTTTATGTTGGGGTTTCTATTCTGGTACAATCTTCCAGATCGTGAATACATGAAGAAATGATTTGCAAAACCGTAACCTTGTTACCTCATTGATTGTTTCCTGTTATTCCGTTTTGAGTTGCTCAACATGCCACACGTTCGTGCACCTGTACCTTGTACAAAATACTTGATGACTATGAGTTTATAGCCGCTCGATTAGCCAAGACCCAAAGTTGACTAAATTTATTTCTTACTCTCTCCAATCACAATTCTCCTTATAATTCCTTCACCTTAACTATCCTTAGCATTGGTTCTGTCCTGGAATAAATCTGTCTCAAGGAAACATGGATCACGATCCATGTACCTTGGTGCAATTTTGGAAATTTTTTGCTTTCCCACCTTGCCTTGGTCCCAAGTAGATGCCTTTTGTGAGGTTTGACTCTCACTTGGGTGATCAAAAGCTATTCACTTGGTATGTGTCATCACTTTGTTTGTACATGCTGTTTCCACCTTTTTTGACCCCTTTATGAGGTTCTTTCCACTTCTTACTTTGGAACTTTTGTTCAATATGATATGAACTCCTTATTGGCCCAAGTTTTGTGCAAAACTTCAATATAGGTACATGGATTGCGATCCATGTTTGAAAGCCACATGGAGTTTTGATGATACTATTGGGATCATCAGGTTTAATAGGTGCTATGGTATCAAGGATTTTTTATTTGACTCAATTTTTATCAGAAAAAAGTGAATTCTTGAGTGTGTTTTGGTGGTTTTGGAATATATAATGTTTTTGGCCTTTTGTCCTCTCCTTTCAGCTGTTCTTCTCTTGATTCTTTTGAGAAATGTGTTCCAAACTGTATCAGTTATCCACTGGGCAGTGTTTTTGTCAAATCAGTTGAATAGATACATGGATCACGATCCATGTTTGGCATCAATTTGGCATGGAAGTTGGTCAATATCCTTACTTATGTTAAGATGACCCTACTCCCTTAATCTTTTTGAATTTGGATCACTTATACCCACCCAAAGCCAAGATTTTGTGTGTGATTTGTGGTTTTTGGAAATCACAAAGAAATATTATTTTTTGATCAATTCTTTACACTTTTTTGCTAAGGTCTCTTTTGAAAAAGTTTCTCCCTTAGTTTTCAGGAGTGTATTGGTCATTTGCTTGCTGAAAAATGCTTGCCAAAAAATATTCCCCCATTTTTGGGTGATTGCTTGTAAGCTCCTCCCATGACTTGCTTATGATGGCTCATGAATAGCGGAAGGATGGTAGAGGTCAAAATTTTTGTGCAAGAAGGCCCATGGCAATATTGCACTAATCTAACATACTTTTTGGGACAATATAGCAAGCAACACTTTATATCATTTTTGAAAACTTTCATGCCAACTCATCTCGCCATCTAGCTCTTTCTCGTAGGGTAGAGGGTTTCTTTGTCTACAAGCCCCATGGTTGCAACATGAAAAGCGTATCTATTACAATGACTCAACAATGTCTTTTTCGATTAATTTGCAGAATTTCAAACACAAACTAAATAAGAGAACTGCTTTTACCGGTTTAGATGAGCCCCCATTATGAGAGTTTCACTTACTTTGGCTTGCATGGCCTTAACGGTTGTGGCACTTTCCATTCATGAGTATTTTGGGTCTAGGATGTGTCATAATAATCAATATCTAATTCTCCTAAATGATTTTCTCATATTAAACTGATCATTCAATGTGGGGAAGTGCCAGGGGAGAAAAAGCTAGAATATTGGTTAAGCTAACGGACCGGCCACAATAGGGATCCAAAGGGGGGGCCATCTGCAAAAGAGCCATGTGCAACAATGGGCTAAAAAGACCCTAAGGTTTAGCCCATTAAGACTTCCAAAATACTAAGGTTCCAAAATTCAAAGGTTATGTCCAAAGGTCAAACCTAGGGGAATTGGATGCTTTGTGTGTGTGAGAAAAAGTCTTTGCATATCCCTACATGGGAGGGGGCAAGTCTTTCTTCTAGGGGATGAGAGAGAAAGCCACACACACACACACACACACACACGTACAAGCTCCCTTTACACAAAGGGAATTAGGGACACATGTCAGCTCCCTAGCCTAGATGCCAACAAGGAGGACCCAATTCCTATTGGATGGCCTTAGAGGTGGACCAATGAGAATTAGGCTAGAGTAAATCTAGTTTAATTAATTTAAAAACACTTAATAAAAGAACCAATGAGAATTAAGTCTCCTAGAAGACTATTGGATAGTCTCCCAAGGGGTCCAATGAGCATTTAGGAGCCCAATGGCTTGCTTGATTCCTATTGGCCAGGAGGCAAAGGGGTCCAATGAGAGTTTAGTTTAATTATTAAATTACCTAAAGCTCTCACAAAAGGGGAAAGGGGGACACATTTCAGAAGGCTATCACTTATGCTGCTTAATGATAGGCTTGACTTGGGGAGGTCCAATGAGGGCTGAGCAAGAGCAAATAGCAAGGGCTCGCCCAAGAGAGAGAGGGGGCTGATTTTTGCAAGGCATTATCACACACACACTCACACAATCTCATGTGTGAAGAAAGAGAAGACTATCTCTTCCCAAGCTTTAATGGAGAGCTCATCGCCTACTCCAAGCTTGTGAGATAGAAGCCTACATCGACACACTCTTGGCTTGTGGATGCAAATCCAACCAAGAGCAAGCTTCAATGCATGCTCATCTCCTCTATCAAGCTAATTACTAAGCTAAAGCTATGCTAATATGAGTGATTATGTGAGGAGATGTACATCTTTCTCGTAAGATACTCCTTCTTCCTCTCAATCTACTCTCATACCTTGCTAGCTCTCACCATCTTCGAAGGTGTGTGAGGTCTTGGGTCTGAGAACGGGGATAATTAAAGTTGTGTTTACTAAGTGTTTTTCTTAGTCCATGAAGCTTTCATCTTCATTGCACTAGCTAGTCTTGAAGGAACACAAAGAATTGTATTGTACAATGTCTCTCTTGATGGTAGAAACCATAATACAAAGCCTTTTGGAGGGGGGACCGGCTCCATGCAAATCCGGTCCTCAACTGTTGTCAATAGCTTAATTTCTCTCTCTTTTGAAAGTATTGTTGATGTTATCTAACTAGGTGTTATGATTTTTGTTGCTCTCTCCACCCAAGCACTCTTGTAATTCTCATTAGGAATCTATTTTAATGAAATGCCCACTATGTTCATGCTAATTTCCGCTACACATAAGTTTTTAGACCATTAAATGTTACATTGGTATCAGAGCACAAGGTTTCTCTTTTCTTGCTAAAGAAGGGAGGTCCTCAAGCTAGCTATAAATGGTTGGTATTATTAATTGCCTGTGAGTAAGTAGAATAGGGATTTTTCAGCCTTGCAGTGCGCCTGCCTCTGTGCAGTTAACGGGGCATCATCGTCGAGAGCTATGGTCTTAATAGTGGAGTCCTACGGGGCTTACCTACGGCTCAACCACTATTGAGCTATTAGAATCTTGACAGGAGCTGGTGCTGTTTTGGTGTCGAAAGACCCTATCTTTTACTCCTTGCAATTAATGGTATTCGAGCCACGGCTATAGTAGCTTGAGTGCTTTTTCTAAAGGGGTAAAGAGGAGTAGCAACTAGGGCTTGAAGTGCCAAAGTACACCTAAATTTTTTACACCTAAAAGTTGTTAGAATGGATGACAATAGTAAAGAGAGTGAAATTAATGTTGATAACTTTGATTTTCCTCATGAGCAAGCTACTAATGATGCTTCAATGCTTGTTAACTATCTTGTTTCTAGGCTTCAACAAGCCATGGGCAATCCATCTCTCCAAAGTGAAGTGCAACGGCAGCTCCGTGCTCGCAGGATTCTCCAAGCTTATCACCATGACGAGAGAACACCTAGGAAGCCTCCTTGTGAGACTCCCAAAAGAGGTCTCTCTCCGATTCGGGAAGAAGAAGAGAATCCATACGAAGGGCTCAAGAATTTACTTCTTGATGATGCATCTCCTTCCCAAAGGAGAACTCAAGAGCCTCCATCGAAGGAACGAGAAAGAAGTGAGTCTCCCGCCACCTCGGCGGAGATAGCTCCACGAAGACGGCGGGCTAAACGCTCTCCATCACCACCAAAGCGGAGAAGACCATCACACTCTTCTCCACGCCATAATTCAAAGAGGGATGATAAAAAGCATGAGAAGAAAAAGGCGAGAAAGAGGACACCCTCTTCTCCATCTTCTTCATCCTCTTCCTTTTATGAAAGTGATGGTGAAGACAACGAAGATCAAGACAAGAAAAAGGCGAGAAAGAGGTCACCCTCTTCTCCACCTTCTTCAAATTCTTCACCTTCTGAAGAAAGTGATGGTGCAACCTTTGAACCATAAAAAAGAAGAGGCCATAGGAAATCCTATGCCGCATGGAAGAGGTCATCCAAGCTGAAGAAATTCAAAGAGGGAGGGAAGAGCATCTCTTTCCTTACCTATGATGGTACCTTTGGTGCTACGGACAAAGTCTTGGCCTTTATCCAGCAATTTGATGCGGTGTTTGGAGATGAGGGCTTCATGGAGTCCTCTAAGCTACGCCATGTAGCTATGCACTTTCAAAAGTCCGCCGGGCAATGGTGGTCTAACCTACAAGCCAACGGTGAAGCTCCACGAACATGGAAAGCTTTAAGAGCTTCCATTATGAAGCAGTTTTTGGCCACCGATGCCATAGACAAAGTACTCACCGAATGGCGAAGCTTACAGCTCTCTCCCAATGAATCCATCCACAAATATGTAGACAAGTTTTGGGACCTACAACTCAAAGCCACTGTCTTTAAAAAGTTGGATTTTGGAGAGCAAAAGCAACAATTTTGTGCGGGCTTAACCGAAGAAATGGCGGAGTATGTCAACTCCCAAAGGCCACGTACCATATCGGTGGTAATACACCATACTATGGTGGCCTCACGAATCAATTTCCAAACGGGGGCTAAAAGAAATAATAAGCCCCCGGAAAACAAGGGTTCCAATGAGCCTAAGGGGAAGGACAATGTCCAAAAGTCTCCTAAGGGCAACTCCAACAAAGCTAAAGAGAAGGGAGTTTACAAAGGTAAGAACAAACTCTCTCCTGAAGAGCTTGAGCATTATCGCAAGGATAACCGGTGTTTCAAGTGCGGTGAACAAGGGCATGCGTACCGCGCTTGTCCCCAAAAGAACAACCGCCAAGATCCTCCTAGAGCTTCCCTGGTTGAAATCCAAGAGGAGGAGACTCACGAAACTCATCACAAAGGATCTCCTCTATGCCATGCTTGGGGAAAGGTAAGAGACCATGATGCTTTTATTCTCTTTGACCCTCGTTCTACTCACAATTTTATATCTATAGAGTTGGCCACCAAGCTAGGCATACAATCCTACGAGATGGGAGATGTCCTACCTACAGACAATGCCTTCAAGGGGCAAGAAGCTTCAATCACTCCCTTAATCGGGAAATTGAGGCTTCATGTCCAAGGCTATGTGGACAAAGAGGAATTCTTTATCTCTCCTCTCAAGCAGGAGGATGTAATCCTAGGGGCACCATGGTTTGACCACCTGGCTGCAGATGTTAAATTTCCTGAAAGGAGAATCTCCTTTAAGTTCAGGGAAAAAGACATGTATATAGATGCTAAGGAAATGGGTAACACTATCCCCATTGTACATACACCATCTTTCAACAAGTCAATAAAGAGCTCTATTTCCGTGTACATGATTTTTGTTAAAGATTCTCAAAATGAACCTAATGCTTTAGCAAAAGAAAATAAAAGCAACCAAAAGGAATTAGAGTCATCCAATTTTCTCAAGGGGTTTCAAGATGTTTTTATTGACGACATCCCTTGTGAGCTACCTCCTAAACGAGGTAATGATGACCATGCAATTGAACTTCTTCCAGGAAGTTCACCGCCTAACAAACCTCCTTATAGAGTTTCTCAAGCTCAACAAGAGGAGATTATGCGGCAAGTGCATGAGTTAGTTGAGAAGGGCATGGTTAGGCCTAGCTCATCTCCATTTTGCTCACACGGGTGCTATTAGTGCAAAATAAAGACGGCACATATCGTATGTGTGTCGACTATAGAGCACTAAATAGGATCACTATCAAGAATAGGTTTCCCGTTCCATGGGTGGAAGACCTATTTGATAAGCTACAAGGATCGACCTACTTCAGTAGGATTGACCTAAAAAGTGGCTATCATCAGATAAGGATAGTTGATCAAGATATTGTAAAGACCGCATTTCGCACCACATTTGGTCTTTACGAATACATTGGCCTTTTGGCTTTACCAATGCACCAGCCACATTCAACCGCGTGATGGAGAAGCTGTTCCGGCCTCATCGAACCTTCACTGGAGTGTTCTTTGATGATATTATCATCTACTCTAATTCATTAGACGAACACAAGCAACACCTCCAGGTAATATTTCAAGTTTTGAGAGAGAATAAACTTTATGTTAATCGAAAGAAAAGTGATTTTTTCTTGCAAGAGATTCAGTATTTAGGTCACATTATCTCTCAAGATGGCATCCAAATGGATCCATCAAAGTTAGAGGTAATAAAAGAATGGCCTAAACCAAGGAATCTTCATGAACTAAGAAGCTTTATAGGTATGTGTGCATACTATAGACGCTTCATAGAAAAGTTCTCACAAATTGCGGGACCATTACATGACCTAACAAAGAAAAGCGTTAGGTATACATGGTCTGCTAAGGAGAACAATGCTTTCGAAAAGCTTAAAGAAAAGCTTATCTCTCAACCTGTGCTTACACTACCGGATCTCTCAAAACCACTTGAGGTCCAATGTGATGCTTGTGGTGATTGCCTTGGAGCTGTTTTACTCCAAGAAGGGCACGCCATAGGCTATGGAAGTCGAAGGCTTGACCTTGTTGAGCAAGCTCTAGGCATATACGAAAAGGAACTCCTTGCAGTTCTACATGCCTTAGACTCATGGAAGCACTATTTATTGGGAACTCCTTTCATTCTGCGAACGGATCACAAAGTCTTAAGTACTTCATGACGCAGACCAAGCTCTCCGACAAACAAATGAGGTGGGCAAATTTCCTTTCGCAATTTCATTTTCATATTGCTCACATTGCTGGCAAGCATAATCAAGTCGCTGATGCACTCTCAAGACGGCTGAGAGTGAATGCGGTTTCCATAGCAACTCACAATGATCTATCTTCAATGATAGATGAGTACGCTATTGATCCCGATTTTAGAGATGTGATTTCAGCCCTTGCATTAGGGAAGAAAGAAGAACCATTTACTTTACAAGATGGTTATCTTCTCTATGGCAATAGACTATGCGTTACTAACTCACTATGTGAGAAAGTAATGTATGAATCTCATGCTCCATCGTATGCGGGGCATAGAGGGATTCAGTCTACCTTAAAGGGAATTGAAACATATTTCTATTGGCCTACCATGAAAGTGAACATACAAGAGTATGTTTCTAAATGTGTGGTTTTCCAAAAAGACAAAATTTGATAGAGGGAAGCAACTTGGATTGCTTCAACCCTTGCCAATCCCTAATTCACCATGGGAGAGCATTTTATCTTTGGATTGCCTAAGTCTATCCATGGGAATACGGGAATATGGACGATAGTAGACAGGTTAAGTAAACAAGCTCATTTTATACCTGTCAAAAAGACTATCAAAGCCCATCAAATGGCAACCCTTTTCATTTCACAAATTTTCAAGTACCATGGCTTGCCAATATCTATAGTGTCGGATAGAGATCCTAGAATGACCAGTAATTTCTGGAAGGGTCTCTTTGAGAATTTAGGAACAAGGCTAAACTTCTCTTCGGCCTATCATCCACAAACGGATGGCCAAAGTGAAATAGCTAACCTAACAATTCTCGATCTACTAAAAGCCTATGTAACGGAAGTAGATCAAAGATCCCAATGGGAGAAGTACTTACCCTTAGTGGAGTATGCTTACAATAACACTGTACATACTTCCACAGGAAAAGCACCTTTCGAGGTAATTGAGGGAAGATCAAAAAGTCCCTTGCTACTTAAGGTACATGGGAAGATCTTCGCTGCAGATGAGTATAGTCGAGACCTACAAGAATCTTTTCAAAAGATTAAGGATGCTATCTCTATCTCATAGCAAAGGCAAAAGGCTGCTGCTGCTGGTACAAGCACAGAAGAGCCCAAGCCTTTAAAGAAAACGATTGGGTCTTGTTAAAGTTTCCCAAGGCTCGATTAAGGCACACGACGGGCAAGAATCCTACGGGCCACCAAAAGTACTATGCTAAACTAGCAAAAAAGTACTATGGTCCCTTCCAGATTCTTAGGCCAATCAATGAGATGGCCTATCAACTCAAGTTGCCCAATCATTGGCTCATACACAATGCTTTCCATGTGAGCCTATTAAAGCCTTACAAAGGAGAGCCACCTCAGAACCAACTATTGAAGACCCACCGGAGATCGAGGACCAAGAGGAGGTGCTGCAGCCCGAGTCCATTCTCCGACATGAAGACAAGGTATTAAGAGGCGGTAAGACTATCCGACGATATCTTATTAAGTTTAAGAATTATCCTTTTGAAGATGCTAGATGGATGTAAGGCATACAATTAAAGGATAACCTAAACCTTGTCAATGCTTACAATGCTTCCCAAGAGTAAGCAAATGTACAAAATGTTAAAAATGAACAAAGTTTCTTTTGTCTTATAAGACTCTCTTTTTCTTTATTGTGCACAAAAATGAAGTAGTATGCATGTTTAGATCAAGTTTGCGGAGACGACGTCTCCCAAATACCAAGTAGAGCTTGTCACTCTACTATGGAAGATAGATAGGACTAATGTGCAGACATGCTTGCGGCGGCAGCCTCAGGCTCTCAAGCGCCAAATGGACTAGTCATCCATTGTGGAATGATGTCGTAGGGTAACATAGGGATTCTCTACCCGCTAAGAAAAGGACTCATGAATATGATTTATCTTCTCTACACCATAGTCGAGGATGACTATGATTTCAAGAGAGAGGAAATGTCATTATAATCAATATCTAATTCTCCTAAATGATTTTCTCATATTAAACTGATCATTTAATGTGGGGAAGTGCCAGGGGAGAAAAAGCTAGAATATTGGTTCAGCTAGCAGACCGGCCACAGTAGGGACCCAAAGGAGGGAAAATAGGGATCCAAAGGGGGGGGCCATCTGCAAAAGAGCCATGTGCAACAATGGGCTAAAAAGACCCTAAGGTTCAGCCCATTAAGACTTCCAAAATGCTAAGGTTCCAAAATTCAAAGGTTATGTCCAAAGGTCAAACCTAGGGGAATTGGATGCTTTGTGTGTGTGAGAAAAAGTCTTTGCATATCCCTACATGGGAGGGGGCAAGTCTTTCTTCTAGGGGATGAGAGAGAAAGCCACACACACACACACACGTACAAGCTCCCTTTACACAAAGGGAATTAGGGACACATGTCAACTCCCTAGCCCAGATGCCCACAAGGAGTACCCAATTCCTATTGGATAGCCTTAGAGGTGGACCAATGAGAATTAGGCTAGAGTAAATCTAGTTTAATTAATTTAAAAACACTTAATAAAAGAACCAATGAGAATTAAGTCTCCTAGAAGACTATTGGACAGTCTCCCAAGAGGTCCAATGAGCATTCAGGAGCCCAATGGCTTGCCTAATTCCTATTGGCCAGGAGGCAAAGGGGTCCAATGAGAGTTTAGTTTAATTATTAAATTACCTAAAGCTCTCACAAAAGGGGAAAGGGGGACACATGTCAGAAGGCTATCACTTATGCTGCTTAATGATAGGCTTGACTTGGGGAGGTCCAATGAGGGCTGAGCAAGAGCAAATAGCAAGGGCTCTCCCAAGAGAGAGAGGGGGCTGATTTTTGCAAGGCATTATCACACACACACTCACACAATCTCATGTGTGAAGAAAGAGAAGACTATCTCTTCCCAAGCTTTAATGGAGAGCTCATCGCCTACTCCAAGCTTGTGAGATAGAAGCCTACATCGACACACACTTGGCTTGTGGATGCAAATCCAACCAAGAGCCAAGCTTCAATGCATGCTCATCTCCTCTATCAAGCTAATTACTAAGCTAAAGCTATGCTAATATGAGTGATTATGTGAGGAGATGTACATCTTTCTCGTAAGATACTCCTTCTTCCTCTCAATCTACTCTCATACCTTGCTAGCTCTCACCATCTTCGAAGGTGTGTGAGGTCTTGGGTCTGAGAACGGGGATAATTAATGTTGTGTTTACTAAGTGTTTTGCTTAGTGCATGAAGCTTTCATCTTCATTGCACTAGCTAGTCTTGAAGGAACACAAAGAATTGTATTGTACAATGTCTCTCTTGATGGTAGAAACCATAATACAAAGCCTTTTGGAGGGGGACCGGCTCCATGAAAATCCGGTCCCCAACTATTGTCAATAGCTTAATTTCTCTCTCTTTTGAAAGTATTGTTGATGTTATCTAACTAGGTGTTATGCTTTTTGTTGCTCTCTCCACCCAAGCACTCTTTGTAATTCTCATTAGGAATCTATTCTAATGAAATGCCCACTATGTTCATGCTAATTTCCACTACACATAAGTTTTTAGACCATTAAATGTTACAGGATATGCACTACATAGCAACATTGCCATTACAAAAAGCATTACAAAAAGAAAAATTTTAAGCGAGCCAAAAGTCACTATACCTTTTATGATTTTCTTTGTCTAAGCTCCCAGATGATAGTTGCTATCCCATGTTAGTAACATCTTCCCTTGTAGGTAGGTCAGCCTAACATGAAAGGAGAGCTCCCTATAAGATTCTTCATTGATGGAAAGCCAAATAGGGCCTCACTCTTTGTCGAAGCACTTTTGTTTGAGTATAGGGGGACTACACAAGTGGTACTTCTTTTAAGCAAGCAATATAGGGCCTCCTACTCCCTGCTTGCTTTGTTTGATAGGGGATGTTTGCTTCTTCACAACAATAGGTTGGTCCTAAACGTCCTCTCTTAGACCCATGGAACTTCTTGACCACAAATGCTAGTTTTTTATGCATGTTGCCGACTCGCCACCGCTCCCACACTAACAACAATCAAAGATATTGACATGTAATCCAAATCCTAGGCATCGTACACCTCTCTTGAAGAGCTCTCAAGTGAGCTCTCTGCATAGGATCACTGCTAATGAATTGCCAGCCAACCATAAGAGTCCTCTTTATAAAAGACTAGGCCCTGGCCATTCACACTTGACTAGACAAGACCCAAGGCTTTGGTGTGCCGGGCTACACACCTGTATGGCCACCCTAGACATCCTCAGATCTTGTGTGGACTCTACCCCCATGCTATGCACGAGCAATGTGCACTAGGCACTCTACCTGTGCGTGTTGCGTGTGCTCCATGGTCCCAATGCTATGGAGGACATGATAGATATTCAAGAAGCACTAATGAGAAGTCGGGGCCAACTGGAGCCTGGGATCGAAAGAGAGGGGGTGTTATTTTCAAGTGAGAAATTCCTAAAGAGCGCTTTTCTAACCCAAAGCGAGCTTCTTTCTAAATTATATAAAATATGCATAATTAAAAATACATAAAATTCTTCAAATATTTGGAATCCATAGATTGAAATAGCAATCTTCATAGATTTAAATTTCCTAAAGGAAACAAAAATTTCTTAGAGCTGGATATAGGCGAATGGGCAACATGTACTCCACTACTCAATATTAGGGTAGGTTCAAAAGTGACCAAGAGCATTTTAAACTTTCTCATTTTGAAGGATTGATTGGTGAATGAGTATATGCTCATTTTGGCTCAAGCATAGTACACAAAGAAACAAAAAGTATAAATACTTGCAAGCAAAATAAGGCTTTTCTTGCTCTTCGCATTATACAAAGTTAGGGTAATTGAAAAGGGATCTTTTTTAATCTTCACATTGTAGATATGGCCCTCCATTGTATTATTATTTTAAAGCAATTTGAAAATTTTGTGGGCTTTCTCCACTTGCACCACCTCCTTGATCACTCTTTCTTTCATCTCTAGTGCTTTGCGAATCCTCTTATGCTTCCTCTGGTATGGATGACTAATATCTCACATATGCCATTTTGTGTTGCTTCCACCTCCCTCCATAGAGGAAATTGCATTGGTCACTGGTGTTGTGGGTGCATTTCCGCTAGCCTCTTCAACCTTTCCAATTTTAACCCTATATCCATCCTCATGTAAGGACTTAATTTTTCCTCTATCAAGTTACTGCCAAGAGCTACTGGCCATATGCTTGATGGAGGATGAGAATGTGGATTGACATAGTGTTCCACTATACAACAATGCATCACATGATCCAAACAACATCACATCATACTCCACCCATGGACACAATTAGTGCTTGCATTAGCCTTCAAAGGTTCATGCCAAAACTCCTTTCGAGCAGCCAGCTATGATTTTTCCACACCTTCTTTTACCATTTTTTGTGCTACTACATGTTACCTTGCTGCCATTTGGGGTGCGTCATATCACCACAGAAAAAGCCTCGTTCACTCTTTGCTTCATGACATGCTCCTCCTTGCCCTTTGCCCTCCTATTGGGAGTCATTTGGGTGCCCGAACAGGCATTGATCTTCCCAAATACGCAAACATTGGATCCGCTACTGAGGGTTGCATACCTGAGCTGAAGGGTAGCAGGTGAGGACTAGAAACGAGGCTAAGCACATAGCGATGAAGATCTTGAACTTCCCCATGGTTGTTTTTTGAGTTTCAACAAACTAAATTATTCTAGGACGTCTTACAAGGACTACCAAAAGGACATTATGCATCCATGTCATCCTCTTTCATCGTGCTTGTGGCAATTGTAAGTAATTCTTGCATGTTGTGAGAATGACCATGGCTCGTATCACATCATGAAGACTTTCAAAAGACAAGAAAGCTAAATAGAAATTAAACCCAACCTTGGATCACATACATGACAAGCCATAGACATCCAATCAATGCAACATCTAGTGTGATCAAATTGATTTTATGATTGACGAAGGTTGCTAGTACCATTGTGCTTCATTTTTTGCTCACAAGGTCCATGCTGAATGCTACTTTAAACTTAACCTTGGATCATAGACACGACAAGCCATAGTCTCCCAATCTAGTGTGATCAAATTGATTTTATGGTTGACAAAGGTTTCCAGTACCATTGTGCTCCATGCTGAATGTTGCACCAATCATCGACATATTGAAAACAAAGCATTGCTTGGTCTCTTTACCCTTCCCTAAAAAATGACTCCCATGGAAAAAAGTCATAGAAGCATTGTTTTTTGAGCCTTAGCAATGCATCTAATCCTTTTACTATTGGAGAAAGCAGACTAACCGAATGAACTGATGACTTGACATCCATCTTCAACAAATGGTCCCATCTCCTATAAGATTCTTGGAAGCTCTTCTTACCCGATCAGATTTCTTGCACCTCCTTCTTTTAGAAATGAGCCCATCACAATTTATTTCGCCACACACATTTGCAGTTTGTTTAGGGATGATGGTGTGGAGAGCTACTGTCACTTAGGTTATTGTTGCCTTTACATGATTGCTTAGGATTTTAGAAGGACCATTTTGAGTGTAATACTTTGCTTTGAGCCTGCTTCTGGTAAAGTGTGTGTAGTTGGCGCAACCAAAATTTTCTATTTTCGGGCACAACTCATTCATACACTTTAGACTTCTTGCACATACATTTTTCTTGCATACTCCAAGAAATACAAAGTTAGATTTGTCCAAACGTGAGGATCATAGTTGGAATCCATTGCGTCCATGCCTTTAGACTTCTCTCACATATGTTTTTCTTGCATACTCCAGGAAATACAATGTTAGATTTGTCCATGCCTTTGCAATTCTCAATAGTTGGCGAAAACCCGTACATGACATCACTATTGTAGTCCTTTGTAATCTCATTGACTTGTACTACCTCCTTTGCATTGCACTCAATAATCTTGCATACTATATTCCTTTTGCCTAGGTTGAGTAGATAATCCACTAGACATTTTCCTTTCATAAAAAAGGGAGTGGATTGCGTGATAGACTCCAACGTTGAGCGAGGTTCATAGTTATTTAAAGTGGTCGTAGAGTTTGAACACACATTTGAAGCCTCCTAACGCAAAGCAATAGGTAGAACTTTGTAGTTTGAAGAAAGGGACTACTCCAATACAAAGAACAAATGGACATCTTCATTGGTTGTTATTGGTACTTGGACAAAAGCATCCTCGTTGTTGAATCAAACTTGTGCCTTTAAGCCCTCAAACTTCTTTGGCTTTTTTGCTTTATCATTTGAGAAAGTATTATTGATTATTATTTTACTACGAGTGAAGAATAGATAATGTTTTTAAAGGAAACTTTAGACAGTGTCATAAAATAGAGAAAGTAAAAGAGGTTTTTCTTTAAATACATTGATTTGAATTATTTAATATGAGCTCTAATCAATGATTTACAAAATCCAGTTGCAATTAAATTCTTGAATTTGAGATATTATTTCTTCCAGAAAATCTAAAGAAATCAATTTTAATAACAATTATTTGATATTTGAAATATTTTCTTTTCTCAAGTCCTCTTTAATTTTTTCCTCTTGAGCTTAAAAAAAAGAAGAGAAGGATGAATGTGGAGAGAGAGAGAGAGAGAGAGAGAGAGAGAGAGAGAGAGAGAGAGAGAGAGAGAGAGAGAGAGAGAGAGAGAGAGAGAGAGAGAGAGATATTTCTAGTGTGAATGGGAGAGAGAATGAGAGAGGGATAGGGAAAGGGAGAGACAGTGAAGGGGAAAGAAAGGTGAATTGAGAGAGAGGGACAGATGGAGGGAGTGTGAGAGAGAAAGGGAAAGATGGAGGGGGTGAGAGATTCTAATGCCACTCACCTTCTCTCTCCTCTATTCCCCCTCCCTCCTCTAGTGCTCCCTCTCTTTATCTTTCACTCTCTCTCTCTCTCTCTCTCTCTCTCTCTCTCTCTCTCTCTCTTATGCTCTATATCTTCTTCGCTTATACTCTCCTTTGCATCCTCATAGAGTTCTCTTTAACTCTTTCAATCCCTTTCATTCAATCTAATGTACTTTGTCTCTTGAAAAAATGGTTTTAACTCATGCAACGATGTGAGACTTTGGTGTACTCGATGTGATTTCAACCTCACAAGGGAGTAAGTACCTTTACCCATCCAAACTTCACAAGAGGCCACAATAAAGGAGAGCCTTCCAACAGAAGGGCTCTTGTGTATCCATCCGAGTCATTGACAAAAGGAGGAGATGAACCTATGCAAGAAGAGATTGGTTATTTTGTCATTGATTGGAAGATCACTGGATCGATAAGGATGCAAGGCTTTCACTTGTGCAAGTATACAAGTTAAAATTAAATCTCGTAATCCACGATCACGATGATCAAATTGATCTTCTGAAGAAAGCTTTATCCATAGCTACGATTATCAACCAAGCTTAGGAGAGTTTATAGTCTCACATTGCATACTAATCCAACCACCCTTTGAGCAAAGCTACTCACATTATATGTTGCCACTAAAAGAGGTCGGCATCACGTATGATGAGATGCTTCACACCCCCCAAAATTGGTGAAACATGGAAGACTATTACTTTGTGGTATGGGATGGCAAACATTGAGTGAAAGCCTGGATGGACTTGCTCAACAATGCATACATTGAGTAGGAGGTCTTCCCATACATTCATTGTGTAGTCACAAAGTTAGACCCTTCAAACATGGCTGATTTGTTGGTGATCCTACAAGCAATAAACGATTAAGTTGTGACAACTAGCGGGTAAACTTTAGGAGTTACAATGAATAGTTAAACATGCTCCTTAATACTATCATGTTTGATCAAGCCTAGGGCTTTGTTAGCATCCCTCGCACACCCTTCCATGATATATTCATGATGTAATGCTTAGGGTGTGCAAATCCACCTCCATTGAGCCTCCACCATGTCACGTCTATAGCCCAAATTACGTGATTGGACCCAAAAGCACATCAAGATCAAGATCCAAAATCCAAGGTACTAATCAATCAAACTGGGTGCAAATTCCTATAGCATTTGTTGTGCAACTAGTATGGGAGGTATGCTATCCTCTAAACCATTTTCCATGGAAATTACAAGCTTGTGAGTTCTCCGTATTAATTTTGTCTGGAATCTTAAATTCGCAGGATGAGTTTATGATAGCTTACCGTGTAAATACACAAGATATCCTACATAAAGAGAGTGTTGAGTACTCCCAGAAGTGGGATGAGTATGATGCTAGGAAAGAGAGAATTCTTTTTTATGCATAGAAGACTTGCACAAGAAGGGTGTACGATTATGTGGCCATAGCCACTCTCAACAATGGCATGCCATGGTTCAAGCTATGCGTGCGCTATGACAAATGTCATGATCACACAATAGGTAAGGGTCTGCATACACCTAACATAACTTTTCATGCTGAAAAACAAGGATTGCCACCATTTGAAGCAAGGGGAGGAGGCCCTAAATTGCTTCAAAAATGCTACAATTTGTCACATGGATAGAATTTTTAGGGAGTGGCTTACACCTCATGTATATTGCTTTCATCCTTTGGTGTAATAAGTCATCCCATCATGAAGGTAATACCATTTCACAAAAAAATATATTCTACAAGCAATAAAAATTTAGTGGCTCCAATCAATGTTTGTGATGGAATTAGACTTTCAACAACAGATTTGTTCATTATTTACCACGTGAACCACCAAGTCAATAAAACATGGATTTGAATTGGATATAATAGGCATCTCTAGAATAAGCGATCCTTGATGCATTGACAATAAAACAACCAAATCATAATGACTACATGACAAAATCACTAGAGAAGTGAAGCGAGGCCAAAGAAAAATTATATTATTGCTTTGTGTTTTTGGGGTCAGAGGCCCTACGATATATAACAACAAATATAATCACTTTTTAAAAAGGGACAATTGCTTATGTTATACCCTTTTTTCTTTCAAATTAAATAGTCCTTACAACGCGGAAAGGAATGTGTTGATTCAAAAGAGAAACTAATCAACTCCTTGGTCCATTTCCCATGAGAGCATGCCTTGAAAAAATAAAATTAAAGACAACTTTTAGAAAGAAACCACTCGATAACTACAAAGCCATCTTCCATAAATGCCTTGACGAGACACAATTGAAACTCTATATTGAATGCCTGGTCAAGTGCCTTGACGAAACACAATTGGAACTCTATATTGAATACCTTCCTCACAAAATACCCCTTTGCTTAACATAATCTATCACAAACTCAACAAGAGCATGACGAGACCTTGTAATTTTTTGGGTTGTTCAATATAATTCACTCACAATTGTGAGTTTTGCTAAAAAAGAAACATAATCTATCACACAATTCTCCATTAAGACAAATCGTCTTCTAATCTTTATTGGTGACTCCAACATAAATGCTTCTATAGAAAACCCACAATACAAGCCTTAAAAACAAAAGTCCATGCACATAACTTAAATCGGCTAATACTGTCCCAATAACTATCTATAGTTCCACACTAGACAACTTACGGGCTTCACCCAAAATCAAGCTATCCATAGTTGGACTACCATTCCGTTACTTGTTTGTCCTTTCCAATTAGTACGTGATACAATTTTTAAAAAATATGGAATCTAAGAAGATGCTTGCTCCCACATTTCAAAGATGTATGCAAAACAATAGTTTGGATCTCTCTCTCTCTCTCTCTCTCTCTCCCCACCCTCCACCGTGCAACAAAGCAAGGCCTTTCATCAAGAAGGCCTTTCACACACCAGTTCCATAGCTTCCACTATGTGATTTGAAAAAAGCAAGCAAACAATGACGAGGTTGAAAGCTGAGAGCGAGAGTACGTGCAAACACAAAGCAGAATTCCCAAATATGCAACGATCTCTCTATTTCTCTCTCACTCTCTCTCTCTCTCTCACACACACACACACACACACACACACACACATACATTTGGACTGCATCTGGTTGCGAAGACCTTTAGCATGTTGGGTTGGAGAGGTGTAGAGGTTAGGGAGGGACTCCAAGGCAAGGGACGCTCCGTGCTAGTTTCACTTGTGGCCTCAACTTGGAGATAAGTGTCATGGTTTTTTTTTTTTTTTGGGGGGGGGGGGGGGGGTTCCCATGTGAATAGTCGAAACATGAATGTTGCCTCCAGTCCAACATCTATGTAACTCTTGACAAACCTGCTCAAACAAAACAGATAGTCAATAGTTTTGTAATAGCCAAGCAATTTGAGGCCAACTTGGATTGAGAGTAATCTAAGGATGAGACACAAAACGGGATTGAAGTAGGCAAGCCTTGCTAGCAGGTAGTGAAATGCTGTGCACAGCGTTCTGATGCTTCTAATAATATCTAATGAAAATAGCGCTGGCGTAAATAAAGCTTTGGCGATAGCAGCAGCGCAGAGAGCCTCGAGCTGAAACGAGAGCAAGAAGGAGTGCAAGGTATGGCCCGTTGCAGTTCATCACTACAATTGAGAGAGAGAGTGAGAAAGTGAGTGGCCTAGATAGGAGGTAGATTGTGTTTCAGGTTGGAGCACTCTGGTACGTCTCGTTGATCTTCCACTCATGTAGACTGCATTACTCTCATTGTGGATACTTGGGGTCGTGGGACATTTTGGATTGAAAGCAGGAACTTCTAAAGGAGGTAGGACTGCTACTGTATGTGTGATCTTGAATGGTTGCAATTAGAAGTTGTCAGTCCTATTCTCGGGGTTGTGCAACATTTTGGATTGAAAGCGGGAACTTGTAAAAGAGGCACGATTACTACCGTATGTGTAATCTTGAATGGTTGCAATTAGAAGTTGTCAGTCTTTATTCTTGTATGCTTTGTTCCATGATGGTCGGGCGTGGGTCATCTCGCATGGTTGCAACAAATGGAGCTCAAAGAACATGTAGAGTCTTTGCTTAATCTAGTTGATCAGGTACAAATCCTGGCAGCAAGGGGCTGTGAGCTTTGGAATGCAGTCGTATAACCAATATTGGACCTTGAGATAGATATATCGTTCTATACCCAAGCAGATGATATTGCTTATTTGGTGAGTTGGGATTCTGGTCCTTGCTTTTCCCATATCTAGTGGACCATGACTAAATTCCCTTGATTAAGGTCTTCTAGCTTAGCAGCTCAACGGCTCTTCCCGTGCAAGCATGGTCACCTTAATAGCCTTTTCTGTGAACCATTCGAACACAGCTACAGTGATTGGCCAGCTTCTTGATGAAGTGGTAGGCATGGTAGTATGGAAGCTTTTGGTGCTTCCAGGGTTGGTGTCAATGAAAGAGACGACGAAAGTCAGAAAAAGAATGCAAGAGATGAGCCTGACGGGCTGTGGAGACCTTCGTTGGAGGTGCCATTGCTGTTACAAGCTTGCAGATCTAGTCGGATAATTTTCCCTTGTCTCCTTCCTGCCTAACTATACCCGAAGAGCTCCGATTCTGAAACCATCGTAGGAGCATACTCATCGTGATCATCATTAGTTGTGTTGTTTTCTTCCCTGTCAAAACTCCAGCCACTGGAAGGCTCCAAGACTGCAAGGAATTAAATGTGTGCAGAGCAGCTCACCAGAGTGGCTTCTGTCAAAACTCCAGCCACTGGAAGGCTCCAATATTGCAAGGAATTAAATGTGTGCAGAGCAGCTCACCAGAGTGGCTTCTTTCTCATGCTCTTGCCTCTGGTTGCAAAAGATTACAACAAACAAAACAAGAAACTGTAGGCTAGACGAGCCAACTGAACCAGCTTGTTCACGTGCCATACTTGAAGTTTGTGATCTCTATTTACTAACCTATGGACAGCTTCTTCTAGACGTAGCACATTCTCCAATGGATCTTCAACCTCAACTCTCTCTACATGCTGCAAAGTGCTCTCCATCACAATAGCACCCCAATTTGGGCTCTGCTGCAGTATGCGGCCAGAATTTGATAAGTTAGGTCCTTAGGCTGATCGAGATGTCATAAAGTGCTCCCACCAAATGGTTTCGCATTTGCTTCCATCATTTGGAAATTCCAGTTGTCTCTGTCACGTACGCACTTCACTTGCGCTACATGGACATGTTCTGCCACAGTCTAGCATGATCCAGTAGCTTAGGACAGAGCCTGACACCGGCAAATTGTATGGATTTCTGGATTTTACGCTGGCTGCCGACGTGGCAGAGATGTACGGATTTTTGCTTTTGTGTTGGCAGCTTTTGAGCCCCTGATTTTGGGCCAGTTGCTTTTGAGTTTGAAAGATTTTCATGTAACTGCTTTTTATGGCCAAGGGCCTTTAAATATGAGCCAAGGGCTCATTCTCTGGCATGCTTCAGTACGAAGGTGCAGAGGGTGGAGTACCGACATTCTACTGAGTTAAAGTAATATAAAGAAATACCGAAAGGGGCGCCAAGGTTTGTGGCCAATGCTCTCTGGGGTGGAACTTCGCCACTCCCCATGTCGTCTATCTCTTTCTGTTGAGTTGTTATTTGAAATGCTAAAAGTCTGTTCAGCTTGTTCTTTTCGGTGCCCGTCTTGTGACAGTGGTATCAGAGCTTCAGGCGTATGCTTTTCTGAAAGCATACCGGTCCTACCAAAGAGCAGACAAAGCAAGGTGGCGCTTCCAGAAATTTTATTGAAGAATCTTCGTGCCCCGACCCCGGACTTATTAGCCACTTCCACCCTTACTTCATCGCGCATCGGGCGCGCTTCCGTCTTCATTGCTCATGTCTTACAAGGCATAAGCCATAAAGATCACTTGCAGAGAAGGGTCAGTTTGTTTTCGAACTGCCGTTTTTCTCAAAGGATGTCTATAGCTACCAAGCCGCATGCTCCAAGGACTTGCAAGCTTTCAAGAAAATTTTTGCCCGAAGTTACATGGTTTCTGACATCTTCCTTTGGAGTGCAACTTCTGGCAGAGTGGGGTATCTTGAAATGCTTGCCACGGAAACCCTATGTAACAAACTGTTGACGTGTCAAAGCCTAAAGAATGGAGCCAACTTGCAGATGCTGGCCAAGGGGCCTAAACCCTAAGAAGAACACGTAACAGAAGAAGAAGTCCTACCAAGTTATGGGGACCCCGTCCGATGGGGCCCCAAGTGACATAAAGGAATAAAATAAAGTAAGACCCGCAAACTTATGACATGGCAGTTTTTCCGTAAATTGCACTGACATGATGACGTGGCATGTTGTACGGATTTTCGCGTTTTGCGTTGGCATGATGGCGTGGCAGTTGTACGGATTTCCGTGATTTACGGTGGCAGCTTTTTGGAATTGCTTTTTGGACCAGATGCTTTTGAGTTTGAGGGCTTTTCACTGTAATTGCTTTTTAGGCCAAGGGCCTTTAAATATGAGGTTAGGGCTCATTCTCCGGCATGCTTCCTGGAGAAGGTGCAGAGTTTGGAGTACCGGCTTGTACTGTGTTGATGCAATATAAAGAAATACCGAAAGGGGCGCCAAGGTTTCGGGCCAATACTCTTTGGGGTGGAATTCCGCCACTCCGTGTCGCGTGTCGTTTCTCTCTATTTCACTTCAGTTGTTATTGAAGTGCTAAAAGTCTGTTCAGTCTGTTCTTTTCTATTGGCACGTGGTGCCCATCTTGTGACACCCTAGCAGATTACGACTTGAAATTTTTGGACATCTCTCACCAGGTTACTCCTTGGAGGTCTGGTGTGATTGCTATGACTTTGGACTACCATCGTCGTCAGAGGAACAATGTCTGTCCAAGAGCTGATGGACCATGCTGTGGTCGGCTACGACCTTATGGAAGGAACCTAAGCCTAATTGTTGGTGCAGGTTTCAGGATGGAAAGTTAGTCGACTTTTCGATTGCTTTTTAAGTTTGAATTTTGTATGAGAATCTGTTTGAGAACTTGTTTGAAATGGATGGTATCTGTTTTGAACCTGTCTTGGTGCCGATTTGAAATGTTTGACTTTGGTTGTAATACTGGTTTCAATGAATGGTGATTTCACTCCTCGGTGGAGTAGTGAGAAATGCTGTTTTGGTATTGTTTGAACCTTGGAATGATGCAGACGGGATGTCTGGGGAGCGTTTTGTTGTATGCTTGAAAACCTCGGAATGACATAGACGAGATGTCTGGGGAGCATTTTGTTGTATGTTGGAAAACCTTCGAACGACGCAGACAGGATATCATGGGAGCGTTTGGTTGTATGCTTGAACCTCCAAGCGACGCAGGCTCCGGTTTGGGGAGCATTTGGTTGTACTTGTCTTCTGAACTCATGGCCCGGACCTTTTTAGGTTATTTGCGGGGGGAGCGACGAGGGAGTCGTTGAGTAGCTTCATACCACAGACTGTTTGTCTCGGGGGAGTGCTCAGCGGTGTTGTTCTTTGTGTCTTGTAACATGAATATGTGAGCATTTGTGTTGCATTGTGATGTGCCAACCACTGAGTATTCCGTATCGGATGAGATACTTCTGGGAAGTCAGCGACCCAGGATATCAAGAGTTCCGATTTGAATGGGACTCCTTATTGGATGAGATTCTTCTGGGAAGCCAACGACCCAGGAAATCAAGAGCTTTGATTTGGAGTGAGAAAACTGATTGTCCCTCGGAATGACCCTCGGAAAATTTTTAACTAACTTGACTTGTTTTGCAAATATGTTGTAATCACAGACGATTACTTTCTTTCAAGGAGGGATGTCACAAATTGTTGACGTGTCAAGCCATTGAAGAATGGAGCCGACTTGCAGATCCCGACCGAGGGGCCTAAATCCTAAGAGAAGCAACAGAAGCAGCAGCAGAAGATCCAACCAACTTAAGGTTCCCGTTCGATGGGGCCTAGAGTAAAACACAAAAAAAGCGTAGAAGCTAATGACGTGGCATTCTGTACGGAATTCTGCATTTTGCGTTGGCTTGCTGACATGGCAAATTGTACGGATTTTATGTTGGCTGCTGACGTGGCAAGTTGTACGGATTTCTGGATTTTATACTGGCTACTATCGTAGCAGAGCTGTACGGATTCTTGCTTTTGCGCTGGCAGCTTTTGAGCACCTGCTTTTGGGCCAGTTGCTTTTGAGTTTGAAAGATTTTTATGTAATTGCTTCTTATGGCCAAGGGCCTTCGAATATGAGCCAAGGGCTCATTCTCTGGTATGCTTCAGTACGAAGGTGCAAAGGGTGGAGTATTGGCATTGTACTGAGTTCCAAGTAATATAAAGAAATACCGAAAGAGGCGCCAAGGTTTGGGGCCAATGCTCTCTGGGGTGGAACTTCGCAACTCCTTGTGTCGTCTATCTCTTTCCTTTCAGTTGCTATTTGAAGTGCTAAAAGTCTGTTTAGTCTGTTCTTTTCCGTTGGCACGTGGTGCCCGTCTTGTGACATCCCCTCTCTACCTTTTCCCACAACCCACTAGTTCTCTCTTCTCTAAAGCTGCGCAGACACAGGGGGAGTCTTGAGGAGATCATGCAGTGGGAGACATTGACAGAGGGAGATCACTGACTTCTTTAGAGCAGGGACTGGACAGTTAGATGAGCAAGCTTCACATCAGACTTCAGAGCCCACCTATACCAGAGGTTTATTAGTTGACAGAGCTATTGAGCTCGACAGAGCTAGACGCCCACGTCTACGAGGGCGACCACGACATCAACGGAGACTCCATCAGAGGATTGGGACTATTCTAGCACGACATGGGAGATGTCCAATATGATTATTTTTAGTCGGACATTGATGATGCTCCTCAGCAACCGATGCAATACTTTCTCGAACAATGCCCGATGCCGGGCATACTCAGGCATTATTGATGATGATGATTTTTGTTTTTCACGTTACTTCATTTTGATTTTGTACCTACACATTGTATTAGATCCTCCAAGATTGTATCAGTTTGGTCTCATAGGTCATTTTGTCCTGTTGAAGACGTTTAATATAACATTTCATTTCATTTCATCTCTCTCTCTCTCTCTCTCTCTCTCTCTCTCTCTCTCTCTCTCTCTCTCTCTCTCTCTCTCTCTCTCTCAGGTGCGCGCGCACGCACAAATCCATCTCTTCTGTGTCTAGATGCAATAGCTAGAGCTTTGTTACTACTGCTATCGATGTTTATAAGGGGAAAGTGAGCTAACGAGTTGAGGTGAGGGCAAGGAATGCTCTTATGGTTGCACTCAAGCAAGGGTTGCTTTTACAACACAATCAAATTGGGTTATGTCTATTAAGTGAACGTGTGTGAGCTCATGCATAGTGCGCAATGGGTTCTAGGAGCCTTCCGCCACTGTCGATGGTGATAAGGGGAAAGTGAGCTAAGGAGTTGAGGTGAGGGCAAGGAATGCTCTTATGGCTGCACTCAAGCAAGGGCTGCTTTTACAACACAATCAAATTGGGTTATGTCTATTAAGTGAACGTGTGTGAGCTCAGCATAGTGCCAATGGACAGCAATGGGTTCCACGAGCCTTCCGCCTTTGTCTCTCTGTGAAGCACAGCAAAATTGAAACCAGCATATCAATGGGAATCATACCTAGCCAAGCCTGGAGTGGGCACGTGCGCTCTTCAAGCCTCCAACACACATGGAAAGGAAGCCCTGTGCAATCGAAGTGATAAGACTATAGCTCCCGTTGCAATTACTGAGGTGTTGCTGGAGCAGAATAGTTGGCAAGTAGAGTTCACTAGCAAATGCCAATCTCCTCTCACACAACCATTATGCCTCTCATAGCCAAATTGGCGAATTCTCTCTCTCTCTCTCACACACACACACACACACACACATTTAAGGAGCAGGGAATGGTCTCTTTGGTTGTATGTTCAAGACTCTACTGGATTGTAGATGCAAATGAGATATGGCATGCTAGGTGCAGCGGAATGAATGTTGAACTTTGCTCAAGATGAGTGCTCCGGACTGTGCTCAAGGTTCCTTTTACTTAGGGAAGGGAGAGCCTTCTGTTCTTTAATGAGAGAGTGCAAGTGATCACAAACAAAGTGGATGAACACTGGGAATGAAGATGCTGAGACTGAGAGATAGAGAGAGAAGAGAATACGACACCGGAAAGTTGTAAAACCCGCCTCCAAGTGCCTATCTCTCGAGGTCTATGCTATTGATTGCACAATTCTGGTACAAGTGTAGATGCGAAGCTAAGTAATGCTAATGCGGGAAACTGAATGCTTCGAAGACGACGTTGATGACGACGACGACCTCTATCTGCTGCTGTGGCCTTGAAGGCTGAAAACGCTTGACTCCTTGCTATTTCCAAAAACGCTAATTGGCTGTTGACAGAAAACGCTGATTTGCTGACTGTAATTGCTTGGAAAAATGTTGATCTTGCTGCTATTTTGTTCGCTAAACTGTTGCTGAAAACGCTGGCATGGTGGTGCTGAAGCGCTGCTGCAAAAACGCTGTCCTGCTGGTCCAGAAAACGCTGGTCTTGCTGGTTCTGCAAACGTTACTGAGTGGGGCTGCTGGCGAGGGAAAAGGATGCTGAAAACGCCAGGTGTATGGGCTGGTTTGCCTTGAGGGAAAAACGCGAGGTTCTTTAGGGATCTTGCTTGAGCAGTTGCCTGTTGAGCAATGCTCTTGCTGCCTCTTCTGCCAGAAAGTGCTAGCTCTGGTTTCCTTATATATTATCTTATGCAAATTGCCCTACCTAGTTCCCAACAAAAGTCTCTTAAAAATAACAAGTGAAAAATGTCAAAAAATAGGGAAATTACGTTTAATGCACTGGAAAATGCTCTGATGGATTCTGATGGATTCTAATGGTAATGTTGATGATCGTGATGTGTGTAACTAGAGGATATGCATTACTCTAAGTGTCTGGTCATGCACGGTCTGCGAACACTCACAAAAGTGCCAAATCACTTCCTATTTTAGATCAGGAATTCCATTTCATAAAGTCATCCAGCAGAATACTGTCAGCTATCAGTATCCCTGAAGCTCAAAGAGACATCAGTGACTTTAGTATCAAAATCGAGGCATCTGTTGACAAAGGAGCGGAGTGACTCCCCTCTTGTGCATCCCACTGCACCAGATCTCCGGCCAAGCTGAATTTTGGGTTCTGTTTGGAGTAGACTATGCTAAACCAAAACATCGAGGTAAAGTTTCACAATCCGAGGAGTATCTACTAGGTCCTCCTCCTCCATCCACTTCGCATCAAATGCAGGAAAGTTCTTGAAGTTAACCAAGAACCGCCTTCGGACTTTACCTTTCTTCGTATCGTTATGTGCCAAAATCTGTTCAGGAACAAGGATCTCCTTGTTTTCTTCCAATTCGGGTTGCTCATCAGGCTCCCCATCATCAGGCACATCACCCTTAACAGGTTTCAAGAGACTCACATGCAATGCATTGTGAATCCTCCAAGTATCTGGCAGTTTCAATCGGAAGGAGATATCATTTATCTTGTCAGTGATCTGGAAAGGTCCGTAGTATCGCATACTAAGCTTTGGAAAAAGCCTCTCCTTTCCCTTTTTCTTTCGTAGGCGTGCCTTCTCAAAACGTAAGAGCACCCAATCATCCTCCTTCAATTTCAAATCGCGATGATGGCGATCCGCTGCCTTTTTCTGTCGTTCTTGAGACTCCTGCAAAGTCTCGCGAACCTTGGCAAAAGCCGTATCCAAATCTCGCGAATATTCATCCGCTTCAAATATCTAATCTTTCGTGCTCAGGAAGGATGGAACCTTCGCAGCACTTTCAACAATCTCACATGGTGTCTTCCCCGTCGAAGAGTATATCGTGTTATTGTAGGCAAATTCCACCAAAGGTAAGTTCTTTTCCTATTGAGTCTTCTGATCCGAGATACAAGACTTCAATAAATCTAAAACCACTGAATTGGCAATCTCAGATTGCTCGTCAGTCTGCAAGTGGAACGATGACGAGAACTGCAACCGCGTGCCAATGTTCTCCCAAATTGCCTTCCAAAACAAACACATAAATCTGGGGTCTCTGTCGGAGACAATCGTCTCAGACGTGCCATGTAATCGGAAAATCATCGTGATCATTTTGTGTTCTCGGGAGATCAAAAATGAAATCCATTTCAATACTTTCCCAGGGACGGGTGGGTATGGGTAAAGGCTTGAACAATCCGTGTGCCTTATGCCTGTCAAAATTGACCTTCTGGCATACTAAGCAACTGCGCACAAACTCTTCCATATTCTTTTTGAGTCTCGGCCCAAAGAAGTATCTCTCTACCCCTTTCATGGTGGTAGCAATGCCACGGTGACGCGTAAAAGGTGGACAGTGGCATTCAGTCATAACCTTTTCCCTCAACGGCTGTGTAACGCACAACATAGTCTTTTTCATCAAGTAGCCTTCCTGAAGGGAGTATCCAGCTACTGTCTCCTCATCCCGTATCCGTGTGAAAATATCTACAAAATTTGTATCTGTGGCATACTGATCGACCATATCCTCGAAGCTCCTATGATGTATCGCGGAAATAGCTAGAACCAACGGTTTCCGAGACAAAGCATCTGCCACCACATTCTTCTGTCCCTGCACATGGACAATCTGGAAGTGGAACTGTGACAAGATGTTCGCCCACCGCATCTGCTTTTCCGAAAGCTGCTTCTGTGACAAGAAGTAGCGCAAACTCTGATGGTCTGTAAAGACAGTAAAATCCGCTCCGAGTAGGTAATGCCGCCACTGAGTAAGAGCATGGATAACCACCAAAAGCTCTTTCTCATAAATCTGTGTTGTCATGTCCGGCCTAGAGAACAAACGGCTCTCATAAGCTATGACATGGCCTTCTTGCATCAAGACCGCACCCAGACTACAACCACAAGCATCACAAAATACTTCAAATGACTTTTGCAAGTCCGGCAAAGTCAACTCTGGTCCTGTAGTCAATCTCTTGTTCAATATCTGAAAGGCAGTCACCTCTGTGGATCCCCACGAGAAAGGGACTCCTTTCTGTATCAAGGTATGCAAAGGGGACGCAACCTCTGCAGACTTTCGTATGAACCGCCTATAGTACGAGCACAGTCCCAAGAAGCTTCTAACTTCATGGACATTCCTCAAGTCGGGCCAATCACGGATAGTCTCTATCTTGGCCGGGTCCATTTGCACTCCTACAATGTGTCCCAAAAAAGTGTATCTCTGGTATGAAAAATTCACTTTTCTTTGCATTAATCACTAACGTGTTATCTCGTAATGCCTGAAAGACTTGAAGTAGATGATCTCTGTGTTCTGCCTCATTCTTGGAGAAAACAATGATGTCGTCAAAGAAAGTGCCAACAAATAGCCTGTACTCTCGAAAAATCCTGTCCATCATCCGGTTAAATGTCGCAGGAGCATTGGTTAAGCCAAAAGGCATCACCAAAAACTCAAATAACCCAAAAGTCGTCCGAAAAGCTGTCTTGTAGACATCTCTTGGCGCTATCTGATGATATCCACTCTTCAAGTCAATCCTGCTAAAGCACGAGGATCCCTGTAACCTGTCGAGTATATCATCGATCCTAGGAATCGGAAATCTGTTCTTGATGGTGATTTTGTTGAGAGCTCTATAATCAATGCACATTCTCCAAGATCCGTCTTTCTTCAAATCCAACAACAGTGGAGAGCAATACGGTGAAGTACTAGGCTGGACAAGACCCTTTTCTAAAAGGTCTTTCACTTGGTTCATAATCTTTTCATTCTGTACTCGGCTCACACGGTAAGGTGGCCGATTCGGTGGCGTGCTTCCAGGTATTAGATCAATGGTTTGATCTTCAGGCCCTCTGAAAAGCAATCGGCATGAGTGTGGAGAAAAATCTTGGCGTTCTTTTGATCAGGTCAAAACATATTCAACCTTTATCGATCGTTCAGTTCTCTCCCAAAAGAATGAGTAAGAAACTGAAGTTCATCAAGTACAATCTCTAAGCCCTTCATTTATCAAAGTCACTTTCTCGGCCCGGTAGTCAACCACGGCGTAGTTCTTGTGGTTGCTTCCCCTTTGCATACCTTGATACAGAAAGGAGTCCCTTTCTCGTGGGGATCCACAGAGGTGACTGCCTTTCAGATATTGAACAAGAGATTGACTACAGGACCAGAGTTGACTTTGCCGGACTTGCAAAAGTCATTTGAAGTATTTTGTGATGCTTGTGGTTGTAGTCTGGGTGCGGTCTTGATGCAAGAAGGCCATGTCATAGCTTATGAGAGCCGTTTGTTCTCTAGGCCGGACATGACAACACAGATTTATGAGAAAGAGCTTTTGGTGGTTATCCATGCTCTTACTCAGTGGCGGCATTACCTACTCGGAGCGGATTTTACTGTCTTTACAGACCATCAGAGTTTGCGCTACTTCTTGTCACAGAAGCAGCTTTCGGAAAAGCAGATGCGGTGGGCGAACATCTTGTCACAGTTCCACTTCCAGATTGTCCATGTGCAGGGACAGAAGAATGTGGTGGCAGATGCTTTGTCTCGGAAACCGTTGGTTCTAGCTATTTCCGCGATACATCATAGGAGCTTCGAGGATATGGTCGATCAGTATGCCACAGATACAAATTTTGTAGATATTTTCACACGGATACGGGATGAGGAGACAGTAGCTGGATACTCCCTTCAGGAAGGCTACTTGATGAAAAAGACTATGTTGTGCGTTACACAGCCGTTGAGGGAAAAGGTTATGACTGAATGCCACTGTCCACCTTTTACGCGTCACCGTGGCATTGCTACCACCATGAAAGGGGTAGAGAGATACTTCTTTGGGCCGAGACTCAAAAAGGATATGGAAGAGTTTGTGCGCAGTTGCTTAGTATGCCAGAAGGTCAATTTTGACAGGCATAAGGCACAGGGATTGTTCAAGCCTTTACCCATACCCACCCGTCCCTGGGAAAGTATTGAAATGGATTTCATTTTTGATCTCCCGAGAACACAGAATGATCACGATGATTTTCCGATTACATGGCACGTCTGAGACGATTGTCTCCGACAGAGACCCCAGATTTATGAGTTTGTTTTGGAAGGCAATTTGGGAGAACATTGGCACGCGGTTGCAGTTCTCGTCATTGTTCCACTTGCAGACTCACGGGCAATCTGAGATTGCCAATTCAGTGGTTTTAGATTTATTGAAGTCTTGTATCTCGGATCAGAAGACTCAATAGGAAAAGAACTTACCTTTGGTGGAATTTGCCTACAATAACACGATATACTCTTCGACGGGAAGACGCCATGTGAGATTGTTGAAAGCGCTGCGAAGGTTCCATCCTTCCTAAGCATGAAAGATTAGATATTTGAAGCGGATGAATATTCGTGAGATTTGGATACGGCTTTTGCCAAGGTTCGCGAGACTTTGCAGGAGTCTCAAGAACGATAGAAAAAGGCAGCGGATCGCCATCGTCGCGATTTGAAATTGAAGGAGGATGATTGGGTGCTCTTACGTTTTGAGAAGGCACGGCTACGAAAGAAAAAGGGAACGGAGAGGCTTTTTTCAAAGCTTAGTATGCGATACTACGGACCTTTCCAGATCATTGACAAGATAAATGATATCTCCTTCCGATTGAAACTGCCAGATACTTGGAGGATTCACAATGCATTGCATGTGAGTCTCTTGAAACCTGTTAAGGGTGATGTGTCTGATGATGGGGAGCCTGATGAGCAACCCGAATTGGAAGAAAACAAGGAGATCCTTGTTCCTGAACAGATTTTGGCACATAACGATACGAAGAAAGGTAAAGTCCGAAGGCGGTTCTTATGGTTAACTTCAAGAACTTTCCTGCATTTGATGCGAAGTAGATGGAGGAGGAGGACCTAGCAGATACTCCTCGGATTGTGAAACTTTACCTCGATGTTTTGGTTTAGCATAGTCTACTCCAAACGGAACCCATAATTCAGCTTGGCCGGAGATCTGGTGCAGTGGGATGCACAAGAGGGGAGTCACTCCGCTCCTTTGTCAACAGATGCCTCGATTTTGATACTAAAGTCACTGATGTCTCTTTGAGCTTCAGGGATACTGATAGCTGACAGTATTCTACTGGATGACTTTATGAAATGGAATTCCTGATAATGATACTGATTTGTTTCTTCACTTCTTTTGAGTGCAGGAACTGATAGCTGAAATGACTGCAGCATTTTGGTCTGATAGATCTCGAATAGACATGGTTGCAATAGGGGTTAGTCAATTGGACATCGATGAGGTCCTGATTGGACCTAGATGTGATTGATAGCTAGATTGCCGATAAATCATGGTCTAAGATCTGAATGAATGTTGAATGTCATGTGATGTCCTGTGATGTCTAGTGATGTCCTGTGATGTCGTGTGATGTGACTGTCGATTTTGTACATGTGCTAGATGTGTGTTCCTAGTACGTAGGTACTAACAGTCAGTGTCTGATAAGACGGTTTATGGCTTTTGTCGGTTTTGCAGGCGTAATCGCGGTCGATTACAATGCTTTCAAGAGGGGGGTATGTCACAAAGTGATGACGTGGCGGACAGTAGAAACCCTAATTTTTGCCAAAAACCCTAATTTTCGGAAATCGCGGAGGTGAAAAAGCAAAAAAAAAAAAAAAAAAAAAATATATATTTTTGAAATTTTCGGCGACGCAAATCTCAGCTTTTTACTATGATTTGGAAAAAGAGAACTTGCTTTTTACTGGCTCTCATTGAGAGAGAATTTGCTTTTGCTTTCAGAAGCTCTCTGTGAGAGAGAGAAAAGAGCTTTTGCTTTCAAGCTTTTGGGGCTCTGCTTTTGGGCGTCCCTTGTAACTTTAAATAAGTGGTTTGGGCATTCACTTCTCAGAGCATCTGGACGCAGAGTCTGAGAGTGAAACCCTAACCGCTCTCTTGTACTTTGAAGATTGATTAATACAAAAGAAATACCGAAAGGGGCGCCAGTCTTTGGGGCCAATATCTCTAGGCACGGAACTCCGCCGGGCCAGTGTAAAATCTATTGTGATCTGTGAATTGTTTGAAGTGGTTATTTGGTGGTGTCGTGATTGATTCTTGACTTGGAGTGTCCAAGTCTGTTACACTATACGTTGACGACATTGTTCTGATCTTTAAGTCATAGCGACACCTTGAGGCTCTTGATGACTTGTACATAGAGAGGGCTAACAGTGAACTTGTGGAAAACCAAGGTCATGATCTTTCATACTTCCAAGGCAGGCAGGAGCGCGGCAGTTTTTATGGCTGCAAGTGGATAGGTAGAGGTGGTGGAGTCTTATGTATACTTGGGAGTCACCTTTGCCAGCCCACCCAGGCGTTTCACCATGGCAAAGGCAGCCACGGACAGACTCATCTGAGGATATGCGGGTTTGGCCATGGTACAGAGGAGATCTTATTAGGCATACTTTCAAGAGCATTGTATTAAGGGCGGCTCTTCGACACTTTGGTCACCCCAGCTTTGATGTTTGCTGTAGCAGTATGGGCTAGTGGACTATCAGCCACCTCATGGACATAGATTGAGAGACCACAGATATGTATGATATCGCACTTTGTTCCATAAGCCCTTAATGTCAAAGTCGACGATGCGGAAGCGTAGAGACTTCCGCATTAGAGACCAAGGGGAGTGAGCACGAGAGAGAGAGAGAGAGAGAGAGAGAGAGAGAGAGAGAGAGAGAGAGAGAGTCATGGATGCTTGAGAGTCAGTCGTTGCCTGCATCATCGCTAGAAGACTCTAGAAGAATCTAGAAGGATCTAGAAGATTCTAGAAGTTCTAAAAGTATCAAGGAGATTCTAGAAGTTTCTAGAAGCATGGAGAAGATTTCAGAAGAATCTAGAAAGTTTTTGGAAAGCTCTAGAAAGTTGAAGAAGGATCCAGAAGGTTCTAGAAGAACTAGAAGGATCAAGAAGGTTCTAGAAGATTCTAACCTTCTCAAGAAGAACCTAGAAAGTCCTAACCTCCTCAAGTAACCTCCTCAAGCACTAGTATAAATAGGGGTCTTGGGCCACAAGCCCCTCAGTCTTGCCAACACCAGTTGTGAGGCTCTTATGAGGAAAGCCCTCTTTTAGTTCTTGTCTTATGTTCAAGTCTTGTCCTTGCAATCAAGCCTTGTCTTGTACTCAAGTCATGTAATCAAAGTCTTATATCTAGCTCTCTTAATAAAGTATTAAGTCTTGTAATCAAGATTAAGCTTATCATCAAGTCCCAAGTTCTTGTACATTGTGAGCGCCTCCACTTGCTCTCTTCTAGCTCTATACGCGCTCATAACAGTTTGGCAAGACTCCCATCTCTTAATCTTCTCAAGCCATCATGGAGCCGACGATGGAAGGTGTCATCAACGTATTGCAAAGCATCCAAGCTCAGTTACAAGAACTTCGCGAGAGTAACTCTCAACTTCAAGCAGGGCAACCCCTAATCTTGGGACGAGCGTTGCAAAATCTTCAACGTCAAATTCAAGAGCTTCAGGACACAAGCACACATCAAGCACAAGCTGCAAGATCTAGCTATTCTCAACAACATAAGAAGGAGCCGAAGGTCAGCATGCCTGAAAAATTTGATGGGACTAGATCAAAGTTTAGACCCAACAAGTGCGTCTCTTCATTCGAATGCAGCGAGAGCGTTATCCAGATGATGCCTCTCAAGTAGGCCTTATTGGGACCCTCCTCTCGGGTACGGCTCTCTCTTTATTTGCTCCCTTACTTGAAAAAGAATCTCCTCTTCTTCATGACTTTGAAGCTTTTGTGCGGGAGTTCTCTGCAACCTTTGGGGATACTGATAGAGCAAGGGTTACTGAAACCAAACTTAGAAATCTCCGCCAAGGATCAAGATCTGCATCCGTCTATGCATCCGAATTTCAACAGCTCACTTGTGATCTGACTTGGCATGAAGAATATTCCATAAGCCAATTTCGATAAGGATTAAAGGATGACGTAAAAGATCTTTTATTGACTATGCCAAAGGTTCACACTCTAAGCGAGTTCATCTCTCAAGCAATAGAATGTGATAATCGACTATTTGAGAGGAGACAAGAGAGGCGTCTTGGGACACCATTGCGACCCCAAACAGAAGTGACACATAATGGCTACACATCTCAACAGGGCTATGAATCAAGCATTGAGCCCATGCAAATTGATTCAGCACGGTTTCAACCTCTCTCAGCCCAGGAGAAGCAAGGGCGACGCATTAATGGCTTATGTATGTATTGTGGAGAGCAGGGGCACATAGTTCAACAATGTCCAAGGAAGAGAAGAATGAAGGTTCATGGTGCAATGGCCTCAACGTGTTCGGAAAACATGGACGTCCAACCCCAATAGAGACCGACTGGTTGGACAAAAGACAAGCAAAAAAAGGTCTCTTTCTTCCCGTTGATTCCACTTCAAGTTTTATGCTACCAGTCAAGATCCATATGCCGGGTAGGCACATGGATTGTGAAGCAATACTAGATTCAGGTGCAACAGCGTGCTTCATGGACAAAGAATTTGCAAAAGAACAAGGCATACCACTTGTGGAGAAGTCTAATCCAGCAACTGTAGAAGTCATTGATGGTCATTCCCTCACTTCAGGGGATGTTAGGTATGAAACTCGCCCCATAGAAGTAACATTGCAGGAGCATGTTTCAAGAATAGCGTTCAATATTATACAAAGCCCAAGCAGTCCAATTGTTATTGGGCTACCGTGGCTTGAATTACATAATCCTGACATCGATTGGAGGGCTCGGAGAATTGAACCACGAAAAGTCCAAAAGAAGAAGGGAAGGCATAATAGGCCTATATATCTTGGAGCCAAGGTCTTCATGCGTACAGCCAAAAAGTATCCAACTTTCTTGATATTTGCAACACCAACCGACACGTCGACAACAAAAATCATGGAGGCATTGCCACGTCAATATCAAGATTACATTGATGTTTTTGAGAAGAAGAATGCAGACCTCTTACCGGCGCATCGACCCTATGATTGTGCTATAGAGCTTCAGGAGGGAACCCAACCCCCTTTTGGCCCAATATACAAGCTATCTCAAGATGAATTGGTAGAATTACGGAAAAATATTGATGAGAATCTTGCTAAGGGGTTCATACGACATTCAAAGTCCCCAGCAGGAGCTCCAATACTCTTTGTAAAAAAGAAGGACGGAACTCTCCGGATGTGCGTGGATTATAGGGGCCTAAACAAGATCACCGTCAAGAATCGCTATCCCCTTCCCTTGATCCCAAAGCTTCTTGAGCTTTGGCAAGGCAAGAATATTTACAAAAATAGATCTTCGTGGTGCTTACAACCTAGTCAGAATCAAAGAAGGTGATGAATGGAAGACAGCCTTTCGGACAAGGTATGGCCACTTTGAATATACTGTCATGCCATTTGGTCTCACAAATAGCCCATCTGTTTTTCAACATTTAATGAACGATACCTTTCGGGAGTATTTGGATTATTTTGTGGTAATATATTTGGATGATATCTTGATATTTTCCAAGGATCAAGAAGAGCATGAGCACCATGTATGATTAGTGCTTGAAAAGCTTCGTGCATCATGGTTATATGCAAAGTTGGAGAAGTGCTCTTTTCATCAATCTAAGGTGGAATTTCTTGGTTATGTAATTTTTGAAAAGGGAATCTCCATGGATCCATAGAAGGTTCAAACCATCCTTGATTGGGAGATACCCACCTCGGTAAGAGATGTTCAATGTTTCATCGGATTTGCAAATTTTCATCGTATCTTTATATAGGGATACTCCAAGGTGGTTACATCACTCACAAGGTTGACAGGCCATAATAAGTTTGTGTGGGACTCAGAGGCCGCGAAAGCATTTCAGACTCTCAAGCAAGCTTTCACGACCGCACCCATTCTAATTCACGCAGATCCTACAAAGTCTTTCATCCTAGAAACAGACGCTTCAGATTTTGCCCTTGGCGCTATTCTATCCCAAGTAGGAGAGGATGGTCGAGTACATCCAGTGGCTTTTCATTCTCGCAAGTTCTCAGCTGCAGAAATCAATTATGAAATCCATGACAAAGAGCTCTTAGCAATCATCGACTCCTTCGACACTTGGCGTCACCTACTTGGAAGGAGCTCCTCATAAGATCACTGTCTATACAGATCACAAGAATTTGGAATACTTCATGACATCCCGCGTCTTGAATCGTCGCTAAACCAGGTGGAGTGGTATCCTATCAAGGTTTGATTTTCTTATCTCTTATAGACCTGGCCGTCAACAAGCTAAGCCAGATGCCTTATCAAGAAGATCCTACCTTGCACCTAGAGAAGGCGATGCAGCATTTGATCAACAAGAGTCAGTGATTTTGAAACTTGAGCAGCTTAAGCTAAACGCCACCATGAGCCAAGCTCCTGAAGATTCTACTTTTCTTTCTAAGGTGAAGACGCAAATTGCAAAAGACCCACTTGCTCAGAATATTAGACAACAACTACAAGGACAAGAGGTTAATGAGGACTTTCAAGCAATTGATGGACTAATTTACTATAAGGGTCTTCTCTATATTCCGCGAGGACCAACACGCTTGGAGGTACTCCAGCAATGGCATGATCTTCCATCAGCAGGGCATTTTGAGGTTAATAAGACAATTGAGCTACTCTCCCGTGACTTTTGGTGGCCTCAAATGTGGAAGCTTGTCAAGGAGTATGTAGGCACTTGTGACACTTGCAATAGATCAAAGGCCCCTCGTCATCGTCCTCATGGGTTACTCCATCCCTTGCCCATTCCAACCAAACCATGGTCATCCATCTCCATGGATTTCATTGTAGAGCTACCCTTGTCGCAAGGATTTGACTCCATTTTAGTAGTCGTGGATCGGTTTACAAAATGGCACACTTCATTCCAACCACTAAAACCATCACCAGCGAAGGTACGCCCAAACTCTTTCTAGAACATATCTATCGTTATCACGGATTACCGGATGACATAGTTTCTGATCGAGGCCCACAATTCATCTCTAGCTTTTGGAAAAGCTTATTCAAGCTACTCGGAGTACAAATCAACCTCTCCTCAGCCAATCACCCACAAAGTGATGGACAAACACAGAGAGTAAATCAAGTTTTGGAACAGTATCTCCGCTGTACTATCAATTATCACCAGGATAATTGGGTCGAGCTCCTACCGCTAGCAGAATTCTCCTATAATAATAGTTTTCATGCTTCCACCCGTCACACCCTATTCTTTGCTAATTATGGTCAACATCCCAAACAGGATATCCACAGACACTATCAAGTCAAGAATCCAGCTGCTATTCATCTTACACAACAATTATCTGCAATTCACAAAGAACTTACAATTCATATCAAAGAAGCTCAATCCAAGTATAAGGTAAGTGCAGATCTCCATCGCATGCAGCATCCAAAATACAAAGAAGGGGATAAAGTGTGGCTCCTCCGATGTGATCTGCGTTCATCTCGTCCCTGTCAAAAGCTTGATTATCGAAGGCTTGGTCTGTTTAAAATTATCCGTCAAGTCAATCTAGTTACCTATCGACTCCGATTGCCCTCATCCATGAAAATCCATCCGGTCTTTCATGTCTCAGTTCTAGAACCTTGTCACACATCTAAGATCCCAGGAAGAGCCCTACAACCACCTCCTTCGGTTGAGATTCAAGGACATGACGAATATGAGGTCGAGAAAGTCCTAGATTCTCGAGTTTCGTGTGGCAGGTTACAGTACTTGGTGCATTGGAAAGGCTATGATGTTAGTGAACGAACCTGGGAACCACTGGGAACCAGCACACAATCTACAACATGCATCTCTCAAAGTCCAAGAGTTCCATCAACAACATCCATGGAAGCCCAACTCAAGGAACACCATTGCTCCTCGTGGAACTCGTCGCTGGAGGAGGGGGTATTGTCATGGATGCTTGAGAGTCAGTCGTTGCCTGCATCATCGCTAGAAGGCTCTAGAAGAATCTAGAAGGATCTAGAAGAATCTAGAAGGATCTAGAAGATTCTATCAAGGAGATTCTAGAAGTTTCTAGAAGCATGGAGAAGATTCCGGAAGAATCTAGAAGTTTCTTGAAAGCCCTAGAAAGTTGAAGAAGGATCTAGAAGGTTCTAGAAGAACTAGAAGGATCAAGAAGTTTCTAGAAGCTTGGAGAAGATTCAAGAAGAATCTAGAAGTTTCTGGAAAGCTCTAGAAAGTTGGAGAAGGATCGAGAAGGTTCTAGAAGAACTAGAAGGATCAAGAAGGTTCTAGAATATTCTCCTCAAGAAGAATCTAGAATGTCCTAACCTCCTCAAGTAACCTCCTCAAGCACTAGTATAAATAGGGGTCTTGGGTCACAAGCCCCTCAGTCTTGCCAACACCAGTTGTGAGGCTCTTATGAGGAAAGCCCTCTGCTAGTTCTTGTCTTATGTTCAAGTCTTGTCCTTGCAATCAAGCCTTGTCTTGTGCTCAAGTCATGCAATCAAAGTCTTGTATCTAGCTCTCTTAATAAAGTATTAAGTCTTGTAATCAAGATTAAGCTTATCATCAAGTCCCAAGTTCTTGTGAGTGCCTCCACTTGCTCTCTTCTAGCTCTATACGCGCTCATAACACACACACACACACACACACACACACACACACAGAGAGAGAGAGAGAGAGAGAGAGAGAGAGAGAGAGAGAGAGAGAGAGAGAGAGAGAGACTCTTTAACCAATCAACCTTGGCTATGAATAACTGAATGTGTATACAATGGAGGCAAGGGGTTGCTTTTATAGCAATTTCAATAAATTACCCTACCCAAGACTTTGACAAATAAGTAAAATAAATACCTAAAAGCCAAACTAAATAATGGAATCATATTGGGCAGTTCACTTGAGATGCCTAAACTTTAACACCCTCTCTGCAGCTCATAGTGGACATCAATAGTGAGACCAAGTTGATGAAGAAGCTACCATGGACACCCTAGCACCGGCCGGGATACTGGATACACCTCGGTGTTGCTCTCCTCAACTTTGTACATGAAAGTAATGCCATCTTGAGCATTGGTTGCCTTTGTAGAAACTTTGAACTGTAGTCCACACTACGTCCAATAATCCCCATTCGTGAACTATGAACACGTCACGTCCAAAATATAAAACTCCAAGATAATGAACTGTTGTGTAAGGTGCGGCAGAATGAATGTTGTATTTTCTCAAGATTAGTGATCTTTATTGCTCAAGGTTCCTTTTAGTTCTTAGGGAAAGAGAGAGCTTTCTGTCTTATGGGGAGTGCTATGATCACGAACAAAGTGAGTGGATATTGTGCGTGCAAGTGAATGAGACTGAGAGAAGGAGAGAGAAGAGATACGACACCGAGAGGTTGTAAAACCCTCCTCCGAAGGCCCCACTCTCGTCGGCGAGAGTGGTCTAGCAATGGACTGATGCAATGGGACTATGCCGATGACGACGACGACTCGATGGCTGAAATCTGGGATCTTCTAATCGCTGATTCTCGGGACTGTTCGGTGGCTGAAAATGTCTGTTTTGGCTGCGTTTTTATGGCTGAAAATGGGGGGAACATCTGCAACCGACTAGGGGCTGATCTGCTACGGTACCATAGGCTGAAAACTGCAAGAATCCAACTGCTGAATTTTGCGTTTTTGCTACTGCTGAGCTGGCGTTTTTGACAAGGCTGAAAAAACGCTGAATCTGCAAGTGATGCGGGCGTTTTTGTCAAGGCTGAAAAACGCTGGCTGGGATGTATCTGCTGAGGTTGGAAAACGCCAGGCAAGAGGACTTGTAGGCGATGGTTTGCTGGGAGGAAACGCCAAAGGGAAGGAGTGGATGGCGAGGGTCGACTGCTGAGGGGGGGTACTGTTGAGAAGTTGCCTGTTGAGCGGGAAGCTCCTACTGCCTCTTCTGCCAGAAACTGCTAACTTGGGTTTGCTTATATATTAACTTAGCAAAATTGCCCTACCTACTTTTGTTGGAAAGTCACTTAAAAATATTAAGTGAAAATAACCAATAAATAGGAAAATAGGCTAAATGCACTGGAAAATTCCCCTAACTGATGCTAATGGATTCAGACGGGAATTCCGATGATCATGCTGTGTGCAACCGGAGGATATGCATCTATGCTAAGTGATTGGGCATGCACGGTCTACGATGTGGGGGAGCAGGAGAGAGCCCACTTGCTGCTCTATGCCATGAGAGTGAAGGAGAAGAGGAGATTGGCGCAGAAGGAGCACACGCTGAGGAAGAACGTGAGAGAGAGAGAGAGCTCGTTGAAATCTGGGAAAAGCCACGCTATTGTTCTTTTGGGCTTCACATTTGAGTATATGAGTAAGTGACTAGGGGGCCATTCACACTTGGGCCCCCTCACTTATAAGTCTTTTAACTTATAAGTTAGTAAGTACAAGGCACTTAGGCCTTTATTCTCTAACAACCTCCCACCTAAAGGCAATGTACCTTGGGAGATCAAAGAATCAACTAACTATGATACATCAGCTGATCATGCACTTACTCATCCAACACTCATCATCTGTCGGCAATATGCAAACCGCTCTGCTGGAAGACTCTTGGTCAAAAGATCTGCAGGGTTGTCATCTGTGTGCACCTTGACAAGTGTAATGCTCTTGTCATCAAGCACACTCCTGATAAAATGATACTTCACCTCTATGTGCTTTGTCTTGGCATGAAAAACAGGATTCCTTGCAAGCATAATAGCACTTTGACTATCACAGTGTAGCACAGGAACCGGTGACTTAATGCCAAGCTCTTCTACCAAACGCATGAGCCACAAAGCTTCTTTGCATGCCTCAGTGGCAGCCACATACTCAGCCTCAGTGGTAGACAAAGCAACACATTTTTGCAGTCTAGAAATCCAAGAAACTGCACCTCCTGTGAATGTAAACACATATCCAGAGGTAGACTTCCTGCAATCTGGATGTCCAGCAAAATCTGCATCTGTAAAGCCATGCACAGATGGCTCACTCTTCCCAAAACAAATGGACAAGTCTTTAGTGCCTTTCAAGTATCTCAAGATACACTTCACTGCTTCCCAATGCTTTTTGCCAGGATTGCTCATGTACCTGCTTACCACTCCCACCGCAAATGCAATGTCCGGACGTGTAGCAACCATAGCATACATCAAACTGCCAACGGTTGATGCATAAGGAATCTTGGCCATTTCAGCCCGCATATCATCTGTGTTTGGGCAGTCATGTGTAGTCAGTTTTACATATGGAGGCAGCGGAGTACCAAGTGCCTTTCCCCCATCCATATGAAAACGATGTAGCACCTTATTAACATAATCTCGTTGAGATAGATACAGACGCCTGTTTGGTATATCTCGAGAGATACGCATGCCCAAAATATGATTAGCATCACCAAGATCCTTCATGTCAAAGCGATGCTTTAAGCTTTGCTGTAATGCATCCAACTCCGTGACATTTTTACCCGCAATAAGCATGTCATCAACATACAAAATCAGCAATAGAAGAGATCCATCACTTGCCGTTTTGATATACAAACAGTGATCAAAATTACTTCTTTTGTATCCTTGAGACCTCATGAATGTATCAAACTTGTGATACCATGCACGGGGAGACTGTTTCAAACCATACAAGCTCTTCAAGAGTCTACATACTTTCTTCTCTTGCCCCTTTGACACAAAACCTTCTGGCTGCATCATATAGATCATCTCAAGCAAATCGCCATGCAAAAACGCTGTTTTGACATCCATTTGCTTTAACTCCATATCTTCAGAAGCAACCAGGCCTAAAACAAGACGTAATGTGGCAAGCTTTACGACAGGAGAAAAAATCTCATCAAAATCCACACCATGCTTTTGCTTGTACCCTTTAGCAACCAAACGTGCCTTGTACTTCGAAGAAGCATCAGATGTGACCTTGGTCTTGTAAACCCATTTACATGGCAGAGCCTTATGCCCTTTAGGCAAATCAACCAAGTCCCATGTATGGTTTTTCTCCAAAGACTGCATTTCCGAAACCATTGCTTTGAACCATTTCTTACTGTCTTCCCGTTGCATAGCCTCTTTATAGCAAGACGGCTCACCACAATCGGTAAGCATGACATAGTCCAAAGACGGTTCATATCTATCGGGGGGCCTTGTCACCCGAGTAGACCTACGCACCTAATGATCCATAACAGGTGGATTTTCAGCCTGTAAACCATCAAAAACAGCAGGCTGTTCAGCCGGTTGCATCGCAACAACGGGCGGTCTAGGAGCATCAACCTGTTCCCCTACCTGTGGTGCATCAATGGCAACTTGTTGGGGCTGATTTTCAGCAGCTAATGGCTGATTTTCAGCATGTAAAGGCTGCTGAACATTGGGCCTTCTTGGCTGTCCATATGTAACATCTTCACGAAAAACAACCCGGCGCACTTCCTCGACCTTTGTGGGCTGTTTGTGCATGCAATTCTCATTGAAGATGACATCATTGCTGCGTATGATTTTCCGTAATGCGGGATCCCATAATCTATACCCCATTTCACCATCCTCACCATATCCTAGGAAAATGCATTTATGAGACTTTGGTTCTAGTTTGGTGCGCAGTTCACTCCGGATGTGAACATAGGCCTCACAACCAAACACTCTTAAATGTGCATATGAGGGTGGCTTGCCAGACCACACCTCCTCAGGCACCTTTCCACCCAAAGCCTTGCTAGGTGAGCGATTAATCAAGTGAATAGCTGTTTGCACAGCTTCTGCCCAAAAACCATGAGGTAATGCAGCATGTGACAGCATACTCCGAACTTTCTCTTGGATAGTCCAGTTCAACCTCTCTGCAACTCCATTCTGAGAGGGATTAAAAGGAGCCGTGAGCTCTCTTTTAATACCTTTAGTAGCACAAAAGTCAATAAATGCTTTTGATACATACTCCCCCCCATTGTCTGAGCGCAAAGACCTAAGCTTCTTGTCAGTTTGATTCTCAACAAACGCAAGAAACTTCTTGAAAGTATCCAAAACATCGCTTTTAGCACGTATTGGATACACCCACACCTTACGTGTAGCATCATCGATAAACGAGACAAAATATTTCTTTCCCCCTAAGGACAACTGTGGCATTTCACATACATCGGAATGCACTAAGTCTAACCTGTCAGACTTCAAAGAAAGTGACCTTTTGTGCGGTGTTTGACTGTGCTTACCGTAAATACAGTGCTCACAATGAGAAAAATCAGCATACCTCAAACACGGCAAATAACCACAACGAGACAGAGTTTCCATTCCTCTTTTACTCATGTGTCCCAACCGGCCATGCCACAAAGAAACACTTGGCTGCTCGGTTACGGCGACAACATGGTCACGCACACTAGATACATGCAAAGGATACAAAGTGTCCGATTTACAACCCTTGGCTACAATCCGGGCCCCTTTACAAATTTTCCACTTGCTATCACCAAAAGTGGTGTGATAGCCTGCATCATCTAGCTGCCCTGTACTAATCAAACTCTTCTTGAGTTGTGGCACATGGCGCACTTTGTGCAAAACAAAAGTCATACCATCAGCAAAGGAAAACTGGACACTGCCAATACCTGCAATGTCACATGCATAGTTATCTCCCAAATAAACAGTGCCTTGCACCTCACCTGAGTACTGTGTAAACCAATCCCTATGAGGTGTTACATGAAAGGAGGCACCTGAATCAAGAATCCAAGTATGCATGTCCACATCAGAACCCATAGCAAGGGTATGTGCATCCACAGAAGAGGCATTGAGTACATCAGTGCTGCTGTCACTGTCACAACTACTAGCAACATTGATTTCCTCAATCAACACAGTGCTCTTCTTGGCATTTCCCTTGTCCTTTGCATCAGTTTCAGCACCCTTGTTCTTCTCTTTCTTCCACTCATAGCATTTCCGTTTATAATGCCCTTTCTTTCCACAATGATGACACACAGCATCTTTCCTACGAGATTTGCTGCGTGCCCTGTCCTTACTGTTAGATTTCTCCCTCTGTTGAGACCTGCCTCTCAAGTGCAATGCATTAGAAGACCCACCTGTGGTGTTCTTCCTGTTCATCTCTTCCATCAAGAGAGAACTCTCTACATCTGCATACTTAAGTGACGCACTTGAGTTACTAAGAGCTGTCCGGAATACATCCCAACTCTCGGGCAATGTGCATAGCAGAAAAGTAGCTTTGAACTCCTCATCAATCGTGAATTTCAGCTCTGTCAGTTGGCTGAAAATAGAATTGAATTCATTGAGGTGCATTGACATGTGCGTGCCCTCTTTCATGCGGAGATCCATAAGCTTCTTAAGCCAATACACTTTACTGGCAGCACTCTGCTGTGCATACAACTCGTCTAAACGCTTCCACATGCCCCATGCTGTCTGCTCATTCTCTACATTGAAGAGTAAATTGTCAGACACCGAAAGCATGATCGTGGAGCGAGCCAACTCGTCCACTTCTTCCCATTCTTCAACCTCCATATCAACCGGTTTCACACCCTATAACTTAATAGGTTTCGCCTGTTTCTTCTGCAACATCACATTATAACATTGCTTCTTCCATATAGCAAAGTTATGGGCACCTTCAAGCTTGCGAATGTGCAACAAATTGCCACTTTCACTGCTAGAAGCCATTCTGAGTGATTGCAAACACTGAAACCCTGTTTTGCCGACCTAAACACGCCCAAATGTGCGCAATCGGGCAAAAAACAGCTTGCTGTTACAGAAAAACAGCGAGCAAATTTCACGCGAAATCATCCCAAAACAGCATACATTCACTGCCAAACCCTTACCAAAGGTTTCCACAAGGTGTATACATCATTTGCTTGCTGAAATTCCCTGTTTTAGGGCAAAAATCAGACCTGTAAACACCTGTTTTGCTGAATTTTCAGAACCTCGTTGGTGGAAACACCTGTAAGATTGACCTGTGAGACTTGCCCTAATGAAATTGCATCAAATTGACCCCGAAATTGGTCAATTTCAGCAGAAATAGGCTGCTGTTCGCCAGTTTTTGAAACCCTAATTTTGGGGAAACTGTCACCGGAGGTCGATTCTACACGGTGAGAGGATCCCTTCGCGACAGAGTTGATCGAAAACGGTTGAATATCCTTCCCGCAGCGAGCAAGAACAGAATTCTGATCTGTGTTGCGAAGATGGCTCTCTTGGAAACCCTAAAGCTCTGATACCATGTGTGGGGGAGCAGGAGAGAGAGCCCACTTGCTGCTCTATGCCATGAGAGTGAAGGAGAAGAGGAGATTGGCGCAGAAGGAGCACACGCTGAGGAAGAACGTGAGAGAGAGAGAGAGCTCGTTGAAATCTGGGAAAAGCCACGCTATTGTTCTTTTGGGCTTCACATTTGAGTATATGAGTAAGTGACTAGGGGGCCATTCACACTTGGGCCCCCTCACTTATAAGTCTTTTAACTTATAAGTTAGTAAGTACAAGGCACTTAGGCCTTTATTCCCTAACATACGAATAGACTCACAAAAGTGCCAGATCACTGCTAATCGAGACTTGACTGAACTAACTGAATTGACTGAACCCTGCTGTGGTGTAGCTTGTCCACGGACACATAGGGTTGGTATGTGTCACGTGACATGTTGGAACACATCCTGTCCATGATCTGACCAACAACAATGAATTGGCGCACCCATCCATAGTGTTTGACGTCTGATTGGTTCCTTGCCGAATGCATGTGCATTGAACTCCGACCTACGGGTCCAAACACCAATAACTTGAACTCCAACACGAGTCCAAATTCATATAGGGAGCAGTGCTTGCCCCTCTCTGCCACTCACAAGCCTCTCTCTAGCTGAAGCTAGTGGTGACACCTGTCATTTGACTAGAAATCTGACGTCGAGGCCACTGTGGCTACGAGTGCCATGTCGATCTCCTCTGTCAAATCTTTATTACCGTAATCTCTGTCCAGCTTGCCTTTGTCGTTGTCAATCTGTGAGTTCCTACTTTCTTTGGCTTCAAACTCTCGAGCCAAACAAAGCGTCGAATCACATTCATGACAAATGTGGTCATACCTCGTGGGTACCAAGGCAGCTAACTGAGTATTGGTACTGCCATCCTCCACCTGACCTTTGCCATTGTGTTCTAGCGAACTTTGCTGGTTGCTTTTGACTTCACAAACTCGAGCCAAACAATTTGTCGGGTTCCTTGAGAACTGTGCCGATGCATAGACCGCTAAACGGATGGTTGAGGATCTGTTATCCATAGCTTTTGGTTGGGTTTGGTCGATGTCGTCGAGGGTGCTCAAGCAAGGGGACGCCATTTTGAAGTTGCAAGATCTCGAAACTGGTACTCCTCGCACTCCAAGGGCCATACAAGTCCACCAAGCCTCATCGAACTTCCAAGCAATTCCACCCCACCGGTACTCCCAAGCCGCTACACACCCTCTCTTGAGCTCCAATCTCCTCGTTCCTTTTCGAGCCACTCCACAGCTCTTCGACTCCCAAGTCGCTCCACAATCTGCCACTTTACCTTGCAAACCTGCCATAGTGCCACAAAATAACCCAAGTGACAGCCGCACCAAGACACCCTCCTGCTGTTGCATTTCAAAACGCCAAGGGGGAAGTGTGTCAAAGATGTTGTCCAAGGAGGGGCTCTATGGCTGTCAGCGGAGCACATAGGCTGGCGTTTTAAAACGCTAGCCCAAAACGGTGACGCACCGGCAGAACCCGGGGGGGGGGGGGGGGGGGGGGGGGGGCGGGGCGCCTCAAAACGCGAGCTCAAGGGGGCGAGACTGTTGCTGGAAGGGGACGTTGGGGGCAGCGTTTTAAAACGCTTCCGTGGGAGTAGGGGGGGGGGGCTTCGACGTTGTGGCTGGGGCACTTGCAAACGGACAGTGTTTTAGAACGCTTCCTCCATCGCTTCACAGTCAGCAACGGGAGAGAGAACAAGGGTGTTGCCTAGCGTTTTAAACGCTCACGACGGCGTGTGGGAGGGATTGGACACCGGCGACGAAATTCTTCTCTTCTCTTCACGGGACAGCTCCTTCACGCCAAGGCCTTCAAGCACGAGCTACAGCAAGCTCTGATACCATGTCAAAGTCGACGATGCGGAAGCGTAGAGAGAGAGAGAGAGAGAGAGAGAGAGAGAGAGAGAGAGAGAGAGAGAGAGTCTCTTGAACCAATCAACCTTGGCAATGAATAACTGAATGTGTATACAATGGAGGCAAGGGGTTGCTTATATAGCGAGCCCAATAAATTGCCCTACCCAAGACTTTGACAAATAAGTAAAATAAATACCTAAAAGCCAAACTAAATAATGGGATCACATTGGGCAGTTCACTTGAGATGCCTAAACTTTAACACTTAGTACCACACAACATTGTTAGAGCAGTTAGCTACTCCATCCATGCTAGTCGAGTCTATTGTCGAGACAATTTGCCTCATTCAGAGGATGAGAGAGATACAATCAAATAGACTCACACGTAGAGCCTTTGAGGCCTCTAGACAGACCTAAAGTCAAGTGGGCAAGATTCTTGGTACCGGCAGGTGAGAGTTGTTTGGAGAACATGCACTAGACATGGATAGATAACCACCCTTCCAATATGACCTGGATTCACCCTTCATCTAGCTCTCACATAGTGAGAGGAACATAGTACTCGGAGAGGATCTATGGCTACTCTACATTAGGCAGACACGGACCGCACGTAGTCAGCCTCTTGTCGTCGTATTGCAGTGAGTACTTCTTGACCATGCTAGACGAGGGGTTCATTTAGAAACCATGCTACATGGATACGTAGATGCCACAGGGCTCATGAGTGGAGATTAGTCAGCTCCAGGTATCGTCACACCCGGCTAGAGACAGAGGCAAGAACTTTTACTTGTACCCCCTAAGCTGAGAGGTTCTGCCAGCTTTGCACAAAGATTGAGGACGAAGAGAATTTTGTTTGCAGATGTAGAGCATATGAGAGTATCAACGACAGATATGAGGCTCTTTTCACGGGACAGCCCCCCCTGCAACAGATCATGGAGTCTAGAGACCATCACCTGTTTGGCTGTTTTCTAGTGGAGATGCATCGACATAGAGAGACATTGCTAGCACCTATAGTGGCACTAAAGGATGGCAAACAGTCTCAGCTTACAGACTTCAAACACAACCCTACCGCCACCCATCACACTAACATAGGGAGGGGTCACCCTTCAGCAAGCTGAGTGGTCTGGGCTAGGAGACGCCCCCGAGCTCCAAGATACAGAGCTTGAAAAGCATGAAGGACTCTATCCTCTTACCTCTTGTGAAGAGAGATATAGATGGATACAAGTGTATGGAACGAATGATACCCTGCTGAATTTTCTCTCTCTCTCTCTCTCTCTCCCTCTCTCTCAAGCTCTAACCAAAGATTGGTATTTATCCTATGTGCAAAGTGTTAATAGCCTTCGGTGTATCAAGGGCGAGTTTCATATAAGCATCCATAGCGCGCGCGCCCCCCCCCCCCCCCCCCCCCCCCCCCCCCCCCCCCCCCCCCCCCGGCTCCATGAATCACCCACTCCCTCCCTACCACAGGACCACATTTTATTACTTTGTATTTTTGTCCTTTCCCGATAGAAGGAGGACACACACGTATATACTTGAATTGTCTCATAGGCCAACTTCGGCCTCTAATAGACATTGAAAGATCAAGATCTCTCTCTCTCTCTCTCTCTCTCTCTCTCTCTCTCACTCAAGAGTGTTTGTCTTCTCTATTTTCTCTGCTCTTTTGATGACATGTTTGTCGATTGATTTTGTGGTTTGTGTAAAAGTGTTTAGTCTTTTTTTGAATCTTCTTATAGTTTGTGAATTCAGATCTTTCTGACCTTAATTGCAAAGGTATATTATCATAAAGGGAAAGGTCGAAGATTACTTTCAAAGACAAGTCATGAAGCTAGATGTACCTTTTTTTGCAGGGCTGATTGCTTCTTGCCTTGACAGAATCTAGGAGCGTTTCCAATGGCACTTACCTGGAGTGCAACTTTGAGTCCCACCCTGGTAGGAAGTGTAATGTTAGTACTTGTTATCTTTATATGTGTGTGCAAAGAAATAGCTGGCAAGGTAGGTTTGTTTTGTTTTAAAAGATAAGATGGATGGAAGTTGAGAAATGGAGGACAAGACACGATATGGATAAGCTAGTAGAGAAAGTTTTAGAGGTTTCCAAACTTCTAAGAGTCTCAAAGAACATTGCAGGGTTCTACAGAGTGTCAAATGTAATAAGTAAGTCATCATGGGCACTGCTGCATGCAGATCTCAAGACGACATGGTGTTCCAGACAGAGATGTGCAAGCTCTTATGCTTAATCAACAGAAGAAGGCTCAGTATGATTTGCACAAGCTCAGGCAGAGAGGCATCAGGTCAAAACAGAAGGGAAGCATTGTCCTTCATGCTTCTCTAGGTGAAACTGTCGAAGAAAAAGGCACAGATTCAAGCAAAGATGAAGAGCCTTCCCAGAAAATTGACCAAGCAGATGCCACAAAGCCTGCGAATGTTACCGCTGCCAACCCATTTGTAGGTGCCAAAATTTCATCTCGAATTGCTGCCAGAACAGGTGGTACGACGCCCCCAGCCCCTACAAGCTCCTTAGCACCAGGCCCTCAGGGACTTCCTCCTTTTGACTTCAATATACCAAAATCTCAAGGCAGTTCTCCTTTTAGCCCTAAACCTTCAGGCGCTCAAACTTTCAGCCCCAAACCCCTGAACTCACAAGGTAGTCCCTTCAGTTCACCCACAGCAGGAACAGAGAAGCTCAAGGGAGCAAAGCCAAGTGTATTTCTTGATTCTAGAGCTGGTGGTACTTTTAAGGAGCCAGGTCCCAAGGGCTTGCTAAATACTCTACGCCAGTCTGAAGAGAGAGCTACAAAATTTGGTCGGCCTGGAGTGCCTAAAAATCTCTTTGATGAGCCTGAGAAGCTTACCGCTGAAGATAAGAAGAGGTTTGATTTCACCTTGAATGTTGGTCAGCTGGTCCTCATATTCTCATTTCTAACAATTATAGGCATTATGCTCGGTACTGCCTTCGTGGTTTGGAAGGTAGGAGCAATTCATTACAATGAATTTTAGAACGTTGTGTTCTGTTTTGTATTGTTATGTAGTAAAGGGCATTCTTCCTTTGCAACTTACAGGTTAAAACTGTACATTGTCATGCTACAGTATGTTAAAAGAGCTCTGTTGTCAAGGCTTGGCCTAGTTATGCCTTTGCCAAACCTACAAGATGGAATTAGATCACATGGTCAATAGCATTGTACGAATATCGTGCTGCAAATCTGTTTACGCTCTTCAACACACGCAGTATGCCCAGGTTTATTGTCAGCAAGACCGCAAATGTAAACAAGATGTGGATAAATAGACTAAAGACTATATCTGGGCTTCTGAGTTGCTTGGTGAAGAGAGAGGCATAGCCAAAGCAATGTGCTCCCTTCCTAGTGAGTTGTTTTATATAAATGGCTACAACATTCTTTGGTATTGTCTTCATTCTTTGCAGGCCTTGTATGTATGGGACCTACATGAAATTTTAGTTGATATATTTGTATGAATCGCAATGTAGTGCGCTTTGGAGTCATTGATTAACCAAAGACGAAAGGAAAGGACTGCATTTACCTAGTCCAGGTGTTAAACTATGAAGGAAAATGAAGCAGCAAAATTGGCACACTGTGCTACTGAGACATTCTTTGGGAGAAATTAGAGTGTAATTCTGGTGCCGTTTTGTAACATTTCTTATAGGTAGTATACTAGTATGGGAGTCTTGTAGATTGTAGGCCACTCTCTCTCTCTCTCTCTCTCAAGAGAAGGAGAAATCCCCAAGGTCTTCAAGGAAGAGCTCACCAAAGGTGATCGCTACAAGCATAGAGGAGAAGATTGAAGCCGAAAAGATGAGGAGACCCTTACCTTTAGTAAAGCTTAGAAAGCTGGCAAAGACAGCCAAGGAGAAGGCTCTTTATCCTACAATCTCCGAGTGAGATAGCAAGGACCGCTTCCGCGGGGAAGAGGATGAATTACGCTTTAGTAGCATACCGCAGATAGAGCATAGATGCTATGTATGCATCGAGTCCTACATGCCCTCAAAGAAAGCAAGAGAGCTGTATACCAAGTCATCATTGATGGCAAGGCCATTGAATAGGGACTCATGGCCTATGAGTCACCTTACTCAGAGACACACATGGTAGTATTGAGTTTCAATGGTTCTTTATGGACAAACCCAAGGAGACTATAGCCAGTGATGGAGGGTAAAGACATTGCACTACTCACCAAGACACATGAGAGCCCGAGTTGAGGATTATCAGGGGTAAAGGGGTATGTGTGGAAGTCCTTACAAAGGAAGTGTGTAGTGCACAACACCCACTACTGGGAACTGACAAAGTTAGTGGGGATGTCGTGATATTTAGTCAATACTATGCATGATGGAGCTGATGGTTATACTGTCTTGTGGGTGACTACCACGGGTCTATACTTTGTACTGTCCTTTAAGGGTGAATATGGGCTACAAATTATTGGAAGGAGGAGGAGAGAGAAATTGAGAGAGAAGAGGCTGGTGAAGGGTAGGTCAAGAGAGCCGGATAGAGGTGGTCAAAAGGGGTAATCAAAAAATGACGTGTAAGTTTGAATAGCCCAAGAGGGTAAAAAGTGAAGGAAAAAATAAATAATAAAAAAGCTTAGGGGCAATAGCGACATCAATAATGCCCCCCCCTCCCCAAGTGCAAAAGGGAGAGAGAGAGAGCAAAGGAAAAAAGCAAAGTGGCTACCCCTTCCAAAAGATACTAAATTAGAGTACCAAAATGGATCAATAAGAGGGTAATTTCCAAAATTGAAGGTCCCCCTATAAAAGTCAAATTCTTATAAAGTTAAGGGCTTTTTTCTGGGCTTTTGGTGTGCCGTTTGAAGCTTGCAAAGTGGAGTTCTCTGAGAAGTTAACCCCTTTGTAACTTTTCTTGAAAATGGCCATAGTGATGGCAGTGCAAGCCTGTGTACATGCCTTTTGAAGTGCAATCAAGCCACTGTTGCTGCGTCTTGTTGTTGTTTCCCCTTCCCCCCTCTCTTTCTCTTGCTCTGGTGTTTCTCCTCGGTGCCAACAGTGTAGAAGTGTGTTCCCCCCCGGACCGACGGAGTTTTGTGTGAGAGAGTGAGATTGAGTGGCTGTGAGCGTGTGTAAGGGTGGAGACAGACCGTGGCAGAAGGTATGCATTGTGTGGTGAATTTGGGGAGTGTGAGAACAGTGGAAATTGAGCAGGCGGTGGTCTGCTAGTGTAAAGTGTATTTTTGAAGGTGTTTTTCGAAAGGATAGGGGTGCTGTGGATACCTTGAGCTATAAAGAGGCCCTTGTGTTTGTGCCGGGTGTGTTCCCTCATTCCCCCTCTCCAACGTCTCTTATAAAAATGGCACGATGTATGGTCAAGAGTCAAGATTTGTTTTGGCTGGAGACTGTCATGTGTGCCACTTATGTACTCAACAGGTGTCCTACGAAAGCATTGAATTCTATGACTCCATATGAAGCATGGCATGATAAAAAGCCATCTATTGAGCACATGCGTGTTTTTCGATGTTTGGCTTATGGTTTAGTGCCATAAGCGAAGTGCATAATTTTCAATGATAATGTTGTCAAATGTATTTTTGTTGGTTATAGTGCTAAAAGCAAAGGTTTTACAGGTTGTGCAATCCACAAACAAAGCGTTTTCTTGTCTCACATGATGTTGTGTTTGTGGAAGATTTTGTTCAGCCTTTGCTCTCATGTACTAGAGATAGTAATGTAAGCTCACACGAAATTTATGACAGTTTATTGCCTCTTTTCAGTGCTGGAAGTTCGAATGTAAATTCAAATGAGGCACATGTAGAGTCTATGGGGTTTTTTGAAAATGTTACATATCAGCCTATTCCGGATGCAGATGTTCATGATGTACTTGATGAGGAAAGGGCTGAAAATGAGCAGACTAGAGGTATGCCAAAATGTACAGTGCTACCTACGCCTCAACAAAATGGTGTTGCTAAGAGGAAAAACACGACTCTTATGGAAACGGCATGATGTATGATCAAGAGTAAAGCTTTACCACACTTGTTTTAGCTCGAGGATGCCATGTGTGCCACTTATGTACTCAACAGGTATCCTACAAAAGCATTGCATTCTATGACTCCATATGAAGCATGGCATAATAGAAAGCCATCTATTGAGCACATGCATATTTTTGGTTGTTTGCCTTATGGTTTAGTTCCACAAGTGTAGCACAAAGAATTCAATGATAAGGCTGTCAAATGTATTTTTGTTGGTTATAGTGCTAAAAGGAAAGGTTACAGGGTGTTACCATCTGCAACCAAAGCATATTTTGGTCTCATATGATGTTGTGTTTGTGGAAGATTTTGTTCATCCTTTGCTCTCATGTACTAAGATAATAATGTGAGCTCGTAGGAAATTTATGATAGTTAATGGCCTCTTTTCAGTGGTGGAAGTTCGAATGTAAATTCAAATGAGGCAAATGTACAGCCTATGGAGGTTTCTGAAAATGTTACTGATCAACCTATTACTGATGCAAATGTACATGATGTACTTGATGAGGAAAGGGTTGAAAATGAGCAAGCTAGAGGTATGCCAAAATGTACAGTGCCATATACGCCTTAGCAAAATGGTGTTGCTGAGAGGAAAAACATGTCTCGTACCAAAATGGCATGATGTATGGTCAAGAGTCAAGCTTTACCACATTTGTTTTGTCTTGAGGTGTTCATGAATGCCACTTATGTACTCAACAGGTGTCCTACAAAAGCATTGCATTCTATGACTCCATATGAATCATGGCATGTTAGAAAGCCATCTATTAAGCACAAAAAAATCAATGATAAGGCTGTCAAATGTATTTTTGTTGGTTATAGTGCTAAAAGCAAATGTTACAGGTTGTACCATCCGCAAACAAAACATATTTTTGTCTCAGATGATGTTGTGTTTGTGGAAGATTATGTTCAGCCTTTGCTCTCATGTACTAGAGATAGTAATGTAAGCTCATAGGAAATTTATGACAGTTTATTGCCTCTTTTTAGTGGTGGAAGTTTGATTGTAAATTCAAATGAGACAAATGTACAACCTATGGGGGTTTTGGAAAATGTTACAGGTTAGCCTATTACTGATACAGATGTACATGATGAGTAAAGGGTTGAAAATGAGCAAGCTAGAGGTATGCCAAAATGTACATTACTGTATACGGCTCAGCAAAACGGTGTTGCTGAGAGAAAAAACACGTCTCTTACGGAAATGGAACAATGTATGGTCAAGAGTGAAGCTTTACGACATTTGTTTTGCTTGTGGCTATCGTGTGTGCCACTTATGTACTCAAAAAGTGTCCTACAAAAGAATTGCATTCTATGACTCCATATGAAGCATGGCATGATAGAAAGCCATGTATTGATCACATGCGTGTTTTTGGATGTGTGGATAATGGTTTAGTGCCTTAAGTGTAGCATAGAAAATTCAATGATAGGGTTGTCAAATGTATTTTTGTTGGTTATAGTGCTAAAAGCAAAGGTAATAGGTTGTACCATCCGCAAACAAAGTGTATTTTTTTCTCACGTGATGTTGTGTTTGTGGAAGATGCTGTTCAGTCTTCGCTCTGATGTACTAGAGATAGTAATGTAAGCTCACAAGAAAATTATGACAGTTTATTATCTCTTTTCAATGGTGGAAGTTCCAATGTAAATTCAAATGAGGGAAATGTATAGGGTGTGGGGGTTTTTGAAAATGTTATAGATCAGCCTATTACTCATGCAGATGTACATGATGATGTAGTTGATGAGTAAAGGTCTGAAAGGTATGCCAAAATGTACAGTGCCGTATACGCCTCAACAAAATGGTCTTGCTGAGAGAAAAAACATGTCTGTATACGGAAATGGCATGATGCATAGTCAAGAGTCAAGCTTTACCACATTTGTTTTGGCTCAAGGCTATCATGTGTGCTAGTTATGTACTCAACAGGTGTCCTACAAAAGCATTGCATTCTATGACTCCATATGAAGCATGGCATGATAGAAAGCCATCTATTGAGCACATGCGTGTTTTTGGCTTCTTGGCTTGGCATAGATTATGAAGAAAATTTTTCTCTCACTTGTCGTATGACTACTGTTTGTTTTATGTGCATTGGCAGCTCATTTTGGTTGGGATGTACATCAATACCATACTGTTATTGCTTTCTTGAATGGTGACATTTTTGAGGAAGTCTATGTAATGCAGCCTCGACTTGTACACATATGGACCCCACGTAACCACCTGGCTCTGGAAAATGGGCAATTCTTTATTTGACGCACCGTGCATGTGTATGTACATATGCGCAACAATTCTTCCAAAAAACTACTAACATAATTTTCCCATCCCATAGCCTCCTAGATCATTCATGATCAACAACAACAAAAAGAGATATGAGACTCGCCGCGTCACAAGTCTCCTCATCCCTCATAGACACTACTTGTTCTCCAGACAACTCATCTTGATCCACCACCATTAATCCATCTACCCTTGACTTATGTAGAATCCCATCCAGGTTAGCCAGCTGATATGTACCATTCGGAAAATACTCCACTACCTTGAAAGGTCCTTCCCACTTAATTTGAAACTTCTTTTGGAATGTCTTGTCCAGCTTATTCTTGTAGCACAAAACCAAGTCATGTTTCTTGGTACCCTTGCTTTTGACCTTTTCATTTATCTTTGCTAAAGCCTTATCTTGCATCTCTCCATATTGTTCCAATGCGCTCATTCTATCCAGCTAAACCTCTTGTAATTGTAAGAGCCTCTCTTTGAATGCATCACTGGACTGCCCAAGCAACTTCTCTAACATCTTGACCACATGCAAATCGACTTCAACAGGCAATAGTGCTTCCTTTCCATACACCAAATGAAATGGAGTAAACCCTGTACCTGTCTTCGCCGAAGTATTGTAAGCCCATAATGCGCTAGGCAATTCCAAATCCCAATTCTTTCCTTGGTGCTCTGTCACTTTCGAAAGAATTTGTACCAACTCACCATTGAATCTTTCATTTAGTCCATTACATTGTGGATAATAAGGAGTGGTATGTTGGTGCCTAATCTTCATCTTTGTGCATAAAAATTCTAATAGTTTAGCTCCAAATCTTGGCCCTTTATCTGAAAGTAGCTCCAGTGGCACCCCAAACTTGCAACATATTTCATCGTACACAAATTCTTCCACATCCTTTGCTATGATTTGTTTTAATGCTATAGCCTCTACCCATCTAGAGAGAAAGTCCACTGTAGTAAAAAATATAGCTTTTGCCCCTGCTTGTGATAGGTAACAAGCCTATTGCATCAAATTCCCATTTTTCAAACACACCAAATGCCATAATGGTTTTTGGTAGCTCTGGCTTCAACACCCTCTTCCCAAATGCTTGACATTTGTTGCAAGACCTACACCAATGGTGAACTCCTTGTGCAAACTAGGCCATACATACCCTCTTGCAAGATCTTATGCAAGGTGATCTTTAGAGAAATATATCTACCACATGCGCCTTCATGGTTCTCTTCCAACACTCTATAAAGCTCCTCCCGCCAAGGTACACGTCTCAACAGGAGATCAACCCCTTTCATGTACAGACGTCACCAATCAATTTGTACCTGGATGCTCTACGCACAAAACCATACTTCTTAGACTTCTCAATGTCCTTCAGAATGATTCCTGTTAGCAAAAACTCCTCTTCTTAAGCCAAACCCCCCCCCCTCCTACGGCCCCCAACCCTTTGTGATAGCTTTTGAGTGTGATGAAGAGATTTTTTAAAAGAAAAATTCATAGAGTTTCTTTTGTAGCCACGCTCTCATGCTAGTTTTATCATTATTATTTTTCAATTACATAGAGTTTCTTTTATAGCCATGATTTTATACTAGTTTTATCATTAATCTTTTTAAATTTCATAGGATTTCCTTTGTACACACCCTCTCAAGCTAGTTTTCATCTGAAAAGAAAGTACCATCTATTGAGTATATTGTTATCACACAATTTGAGGCTTTGAAATCTAAACTTCTCTTTGTTGTATCTCAATTATAGACTCGCACAAACCCAAAGCTTTGAATATCCATAAGGTGCACAAAACTCGCACATCCACATTATAACTGGAAAGAATTTAAAAAAGAGGATAGATGCCACCACTTGTCCACTTGATCATATTAAATACACTAAAATATGATAATAGCCTCGCCTTGTTTGTAATGGAGTATGGCTATAACATTGACTGTAGCGGAATTAAAGTAACAATAGTGAGCATTTCCTTAAGAGAATTCTTAAAGAGCATAAGGAGAGCACTTGATTAAAGGTAGAAAAATGAACATTATACCTAAATAGCTTGCCATGAACAATACTTGTAAGAGAGAGAGAGAGAGAGAGAGAGAGAGAGAGAGAGAGAGAGAGAGAGAGAGAGATTGACAACAGTTGAAGATGGGATTTAGTTGAAGCCAGTTCCCCCTTCAAAAGGCTTTTGTATTATAGATTCTCCCTTAAAGAGAGACTTGGTACAATACATGCTTTGTGCTCTTTGAGACCTTGTTGATGCAATGAAGGTTTTTCCCAAGACCTCAAACACCTTCAAAGGCTGAGAGAGCTTGGAAGTAGTGAGGGAAAGGAAGAGGAAGAAGAAGTGGCATACAAGAAAGAAGTACTTTCCTCACCATAGATTACTCTTGGAGCTTAGCTTAGCATAGAAATATAGATGGTAGAGGAGATGAGCATGCTACTGAAGCTTGACTCTTGGTTGGATTTGCATTTCATAGCCAAGAGGTGTTGGTGTAGGCTCTCTACTTTTCAAACTTGGAGAAGAAGATGGAGTTCTTGCTCAACACAATGAGAGAGCATGTGAGTGTGTGAGAATGAGTCAAAATGAGTTCCCTCCTTGCCTAGGTAGACCCCTCTCTCTCTCTTTACTCATGCTTGATCACTACTGGCCCTTGCCAAGCCTGGCCAATCACAGGCTATGGTCATTTCAAGCAATAGGGTAGCATTGGACAAGTTTCCTTCTTTCCCCTTTTGAGAGAGAGAGCTTAGTTAATTAATTAAATGCATCTCAATTCTCATTGGACCTCCCTAAAGACCATCCAATAGGATTCATGCACACCATATGGACAACATGGGTAGGTGCTTGACATGTGTCCTTATTGCCTCTTAAGTCTTGGTCTTGCCTTGAGTGTGTGTGTGTGTTCTCTCTCATGCCTCTACCTTTAGGATTCTCCCCCTTCTTTTGTAGGAGTCATGCTTGACTCTGAACACCTCAAGAACCTTAGTCATGAAGAACCTCAAGCCCCTAATTCATCAAGTGCAACAAGCACCTCAAGAAACTTAGTCATCAAGCACGACAAGCACCTTAGTCAACTCAAGCACGACAAGCACCTCAAGCACATGCCTAGCTTGCCTAAGGTTTAAAGTACCTAAAGGTCCTAGGTCTAAGGACATTTAACACTTATCTTTGGAGGTCTTTAACACTAGAATGGTAACCTAACAGGACATAAAAGTGTCTTTTCAGGGTTTTGGTAAAAAATTCCAAAACCATAGTAGATCCACTCATTTTGAAAAATACTTTCATGAGCTTATAGTTCAATAACTACTACATATGGAAAAAATGAGAAACTTGTAATTTTTCTCATCCCTTGGTCACTACAAGCGTCCAAAGTTGATGGACCAGTGCATTTTGCCCAAAACAACAATTTCTTACGGTTGATTGCATATAACTAAGAGTGGAGATTTTTGTAGGAAAACATATGGTTGGTGACCAAAACATATGGTTGATTTTACCTCACTAATTTTTTTTTGGGCAAAAAAAATAGGTACAAAAAAGTTGCATTTTTGCCATTTAGTGGACCTGTCATCAAAGTTTCTATAGTCACGCTCAATACAGATACTATATACATGTTTTCTTAGTTCCTTTTGGGCCTCTGGATTCAAAAGGAGACATGGATCATGTCAAAAGGATAATGGATCTCTTACAATTGGAACCTTGGGGGCAATGATAAAGTGCTAAATACTTTTTAACATAAAAAAACTGGGTTTAGCATTATGACCTCTAGAAACCCATAGAAACTACTCAATATCTAGCCAAGTTTGTAGTCTATGATTAGATATGGTCACTACCTACAAAATACACACAATTGACCTAAGAAACTAGCAATATTGAGAAAGTTATACTTGCTACTTTAAAATGTATCGTATTCTTCAGCAATCAAAAAACTCAACCATCATCATATACTATGCTATATAGCATATTAGGTCCCCCAAAACTCAAGGAAGATTAGCTTTATGTTATACATTATACTTGCACAATCAAAATTGAATTTGGATATCAAGAAAGCCACCAAAAAAATCATAAAAGTGCTAATTTTGGCCAAAAAACAGGATTATGCAATTCTTGTAAATTGGTCATAACTTTCAATTTTAACACTTAGCTCTCCCTACAAGCATCAAAACATGTTGAGAACTATGAAGGCCTAACCTCTAGCCATCTAAACCTCACAAACATGAAGTTTAGAGTGGTATAGTTGCCAAAAATTGAAAAAAAGCCAAAAACAGGACCCGTTTTTTCACACAGTTTAGGTTCAAAAATGTTGTGCAAGAGTAAGGTTAATGGTGAGATCGATACTCAAAAAAAAAAGCTAAGTTTTTTTCAGCTCATAAGTCAACTTTGTGGATATATAGCACCTAGAAATTCATTTTCATATCCTTCAAATAATTCAAGCAAAATGGTCACTTAACAGGACACAAAAGTTTCCAAGGACATAAAAGTGTCCTGTTACCATTCTAGTGTTAATGAAGCTAACCCTAAGGTATTTTAAGCTCCAGTATCTGCTCATTTCTCTTTGATATACCATCTCCCTTTTGGACCCTTAATGAGAGGTAGCATTCTCTTCTTTTTGGTCTCATGCTGAGATAGATCTAAAAGCACATATCTATATTCTAACTCTTGTTCCCACATTAAATTATCATCTCAATACGAGAAAATAGTTTTGGGATATGTAGATATTAGATTTTATGACATTACCTTGCTCTTGAAACAATAGTCATCCTCGACTATTAGTCTATGTTTCTTAGTGGGTAGATGATCCTTTTTTACCCTACGACATCATTCTAGAATGGATAGCTAGTCTATTTGGTGCTTGGGAGACTTAGCCCTCTCAAGCAAGTCTGCTCTTTTAGTCCATACCATACTCCCAAAGTAGAGTGACAAATTCTACTTGGTGTTTGGGAGATGTCCTCATCACAAACATGATTCTAAGCATGCATACAACTTAAATTTGTAAGAGAAGTAGTCTTATAAGACAAAAACATTGCTCATTTAAAAAAACATCTACATTTGCTTACTCTAGTGTAGCATTGTAAGCATTGAAAAGGTTCGTACTATCCTTTAGATGTGTTCCTTGCGTCCATATACCATCTTCAAAAGGATAATATAAGATACAGTTTGATAATCTTACCATGTCTTAGTACCTTGTCTTCATGTGGAAGGATGGATTTGGATGGAAGCACCTCTTCTTAGTGGATCTCCTTTGTAAGACTTAAGCAGGCTTACATAAAAAGCAATGTGTATGAGCCAATGATTGGGTAACTTTAGTTGGTAGGCCATCTGGTTGATTGGTTTTAGAATTTGAAAACGACCATAGTATCTTTTTTTCTAGCTTAGCATAATACTTTTGGTGGCCCGTAGAATTTTTGCCCATCATTTGCCTCAATCAAGCCTTGAGAAACTTGAGTAGGACCCAATCATTTTTCTTGCAACTTAAGGCCCTTCTGTGCTTGTTAGTAGCAGTAGCTTTTTGCCTTTGTTGTGAGATAGATATAGTCTCCTTAATATTTTGAAAAGATTCTTGTAGGTCTCGGCTATACTCATCAGTAGCAAAGATCATCCCATGTACCTTAAGTAGCAAGGGACTTTTTGGTCTTCTCTCTATGATTTCAAAGGGTGACTTCCCTGTAGTAGTATGGTCAATGTTATTGTACGCATACTCTACAAGAGGTAGGTACTTCTCCCATTGTGAGCGTTGATCTACTTCCATGACATAGGCCTTGAGTAGATCTAGAATGGTAAGGTTAGCTATCTCACTTTGGACATCCGTTTGTCGGTGATAGGCTAAAGATAAATTTAGCCTTGTACCTAGATTCTCAAAGAGACCCTTCTAGAAATAATTGGTCATTTGAAGATTTCTATTTAGTTTGACACTATGGATGTTGGCAATCCATGGTGTTTGAAAGTGGGTCGCAACTTGATGTGCCTGAATAGTCTTTTTGATAGGTATAAAATGTGCTTGTTTGCTAAACCTGTCAACAATTGTCCATATTTCCATATTTCCATGGATAGAATTGGGTAATCCAAAGATAGAATCCATGGATATACTCTCCAATGGTGAATTAGGAATTGGCAATGGATAGAGTAATCCAACTTTCTTCCCTCTTATCATACTTGGTCTTGAAGAGTAGGTTGAATCCCTCTATGCATTGCATAGTGAGGAGCATGGGATTCATACATTACTTTCTCACGAAGGAAGTTAGTAACACATAGCCTATTGCCATGGAGAAGATAACCATCCTGTAAGGTGAATGATTCTTATCCTTCCCTAAGGAAATGACAGACATTATATCCTTGAAATCAAGGTTAGTAACATACTCATCTATCATAGAAGATATATCATTGTGAGTTTCTATAGACATTGCATTTACTTTTGGTCATCATAATAGTGCATCGACCACTTGATTGTGCTTGCTAGCAATATTATAAGCAATATGAAACTTAAATTACAAAAGAAAATTTCCCAGCCTCATTTGTTTGTCGGAACACTGCATTTACTTTTGGTTATCATGATAGTGCATCGACCACTTGATTGTGCTTCCCAGCAATATTATGAGCAATATGGAACTTAAATTACAAAAGAAATTTTTTGGGAATCATTTCTTTGTTGGAAAGCTTGGTTTGTATCATGAAGTACTTAAGACTTTGGTGATTTGTTCATAGGTTGAATGGAGTCCCCAAAAGATAATGCTTTCATGTGTCAAGGGCATGTAGAATAGCTAGTAGCTCCTTTTTGTATATGCCTAACACTCGCTCATTGGAATTGATTCTTGGAATCCCGTATGCTATGGCATGTCCTTGTTGAAGAAAAAAAGTCTCCAAGGCAATCTCCACGAGCATCACATTGGACCTCAAATGGTTTTGAGAGTTCCGACAGCACAGGTTGAGAGGTAAGCTTTTCTTTGAGCTTGTCAAAAGCATTTTTCTCTTTAGCAGTCCATATATACTTAACGTTCTTCTTTGTTAAGTCATGTAATGGTCCTGCTACGTGCCACAATTTTTTAATGAAGCGTCTATAATATGCACACATACCAATAAAGCTTTGTAGATCATGTAGATTCTTTGGGTTAGGCCATCCTTTTATTACCTCTAACATTAGGAGAAATATGAACCTTGCATGGGCCTTGTAAGGAATCCTAATTTTTAGGGATTAAGACTAATGGTGTGTAGGGTTAAGGGGACAAGGGCATTCAATCAAGAAGCTAGTTTTGAGTAGGCTTTTCTAGCCTTTTTTTTTTAGACACATGTAGGATGTGGACCTAGGAGGTCACCTTCTCTCTCTAGCTTTTTGAAAGTGAAGGGAGTAAAGAGGTGTGGCCACATCATCAAAAACGTGGATCACTAAGAGTCAAAATTTGACTTTAAAAAAAAAAAGTTATTTTTACTTATTTTTGACTTAAAACTCCCCCCCAACATATATCCATATCAAAAAAGTATTTTTTGACCTTTTTTTAAACTTACAAGCAATAAACAAAAAAAAAACTCCCCCAAAAAAAAAAACCTTTCTTCTCTCTTCCTCCTCTCTCCTTTCTCCCTCTCCTCTCCCTCCCTGCCCCCTTCTCTCCTCCTTCTCCACTCTCTCTCTCCATTAGGAAATTTCAGAGGTCATTTGGAGGGCCATATGAAGAGAGAGAAAAATAGAGCGTGTTCAATGAGCACGAAGGCTACGTTACGTAGGAAAGTACATGGAAAGACTCAAAAAATAGGAAAATATCATAAAAATTTCATGAATCTAGGATTGTAGCATCGTAATTTCCTTCCTTTTACCGAGCTTTTAGGTGCTTGCATGTGGTCCCACTTCTGATATTCTCTTATGGTCATTAACGTACTGGAGGGTGACCATTAAGCCCGCACAAGATATTGGAATTCTAAAACACTTTCCCTCCATTAGAATGCTTTCAAAGTGAATCTCCCTCCACTAAAGCTTTTCTCTGAGAGCTATGGCTTCCACGTCTTCTAGCCCAAGAAGCTCCAGGTGTTTACTGTCTCTCACACCAAAAACCAACAGCTGCACTTTGCCTAGAAGGCCAAGTAGTAGCATATCCTCAATTACAATATCAACTTCAATAAGTGCAGAGAACCAATGGGTTGGACAAAGGATAAACAAAGGTTCATGGGTCCTCATGCAACCAAGAAGACCCAAGAGGTCTACTGGTATCAACGTTTATCGCTCAGCATGGAAGGCCAGAGTGTTGGATTTCAAAGTTGAAATCGGCAAAAGATCTGTAAAGGAAGTTCTTGTTCAGCATGTGTTTACCCATCCAGAGGTGATAGCAAACGGTGAAAATGTATCAGATATACATCAACCACGTTGCAATTGTAAGTACTCTTGACATGTGAACTTACTGATACTCTCATTATAACTTTTCTTATATATTTTGCAATGTTTCTCCCGCTTGTTATGAGCAATGTCTCCATTATTCACAGCTCAATTACATTAGATTTGTCATTTTTACTTATTGATACTCTTAGTTTAACTCTTCTTATATATATTGCAGATGTTTATCCCTCTTCTTATGAGCAATGGGAGCCTGTGGAGTGCATAATAGGCCTCTTCCATGTTGTTCATGCCCACATTGGTTCTCTACAGTATTCAGGGAGGAGCAACAAAAGATTGGCTGATGAGGGAATATTTTTTTATGACCACTTCTACCAACTCAGCTCAAGGAATAAAAATGGCATGTTGGTAAAAGTGCCTCTACCAACCGATTAGAACACTGTGGACTGGCCAGTTCCCGAGGAAACAATGGTGGAAGCAATGTGAAGTAAGCTCTACAAGGATATACAAAGGTCTCTACGTAGCTCTATTCCCACCAAACTGGTTATAATTGCAAACTTTTGTCTTGTTGCACTCTTGATAGAGTTGTTTCATAGCTACAACATCCGTGTTACGAAAACTATATTCATGTGCAAGTCATTTCAGCAGTCATCCTGTGACAAACTTCTTGACAGAGGATGGTATGCAAAGGAAGAGATTGGTTTACGGTGCGAGGTCGCGCTTGATACTCTAGTTGTCAAGTACATGATTGCAAGCCAATCACTGTTACTCTCGTTTTGGTATATGCGATCACAAATGCTCAATGGTAAGTACATTCCTATGGACCAGGTTTCTATAGGTTTGGAAGATAATCCTACTGTGGATGTGGAAGTGATTGATAAAGAGCATGGCCTACTGTTGGTGGTTACAATAAGGGAGCTATGCAGTCTTCAGCATTTGCGGCATGACATAATTGAAGAGTCAATAGACAAGGACCTATCAGATTTTTCCTTTTTCCTAGCTGGCCGTAAGGTGATGCGGCGAAGGGAAAAAGATATTTTGTGCAAAGAGTTGGATGGTCGGGTTGAAGTAGTGTCAATGTAACAGATATTCTTGTGAACCCAAGTGTATACAAATGACTTTCAATACATGAAGTTTATTGAGCTCATTTGTCAATTGTGCCCTGTGAAAAAGTGTGCTTGAAATACATTTCTTTACCATGTCAAATCTCTCTCTCTCTCTCTCTCTCTCAATGTTAGACAAGACAAAGACATGATAGAAGAGTCATCTTAATTCATTAGAAAGTACAAACTCGTCCGTGAACAATGGATTGAGATACGATTTCTGTAAGTATGGAATCAGAATGTCTTCAAGGTAAAAATCAAAGGAATGCCCCTCGAAAGAAGGTGGTGAGATAGTTGTTCCTGGCGGATTTAGTTCTCCCTTTTCAGGAGTATCATCAATCAGTAGTGTATTAGTTGCATCAAACGGTACACCGATTTGGCTAAACGGTTTGTACAAAAGAGGTAAGTGTGGTTTTTTAGGGTGGTAGTGGCCCTCAACGGTAACACATTTTCTTTGATCATACAAAAAGGCAAAATCTGACATGTGAGCGTCGCATACACTGCAAACTATTGTAACTAATGGCGACAAGTTTTGCCTTTGCATTGAAGACCATATGGAAACTCTGAAGCGCGGAAGAAGAAACTGAATAAATTTCTTGGTTCCTGGACGAACCACGACTCGACAAGTTCCCATCCGAAACGTTTGCAAATCCTCAAAGGGTTCTGTGTCACCGAGAGGCACCTGCATCAGTAGCAATCCATTGACGTCCAAGATAATCAACCTCTGTAAAAGTTGACAAGTACATATAAGTAGTTAGAAGCTGAACATATTTTGCCATACTTGAATAGACATTACCGGAACAACCGTATCTACAGGTAGCAAGGGTCCATACTGGGTCTCTATAGTGTTGATGTCGTTGTTGCTCTCCTCTACTTTAGCTTCATCATTCACATCTTCATAGTCATCATTCACATCTTCATCAGGGGTCTCCCCCATGGCTCTTTCTGCCTCATTCAAGGTTTCCTCCAAGGTCTTTTCCTCTCCCTCGGTTGACAGGCTTGCCTCATACATCCTTGCCTGATCCATATCAGTTTGCTCATCCCTAGGCCTGCTTTCCTCATCCATATCCTTTTGCTCATCTATAGGCCTGCTTTCCTCATCTTGGGTTTCAGCCATAGGCTCTTTTGGCTCCTCCACTGGCTGACTTGGCTCTTTCATTGTCTTCTCTGGTTGTACACTAGCACCTTCCATATGCTCATTTGACCTTTCCTCATCCTCGGCTCTTTCATCTTCTGCTGATATGACCCCCTCGGCCCGTTGTGATTCCACTGTATCGGATGCATGGGTTTGTCCTGGTGGCACGTCATGTATTGTTAGATCAATAGTGCGGTCATCCAAGCCGCTATCTTCAAGCTCTCTGGGGCTAGACATCGTAAGAAGGTGTTGTATTAAACTTACCCGGTATCTTTGCAAATAATCATATGTGTAGTTTTTTAAAGCACTCTACAAAATTGAAAGACCACATGGTGAGAATTCTTTTATAAACTAAACCAAAATTAACTGAATGCATTGCCAAATGGGTACCTTAGTCATGAAAGGTTTTAATGCAAAGTAGCTTTGCAGGACATATTCTGCATGGAGAAGACATCTCCAGCCGCAAGAATTTCCATCGGTTTGATTTGGGATAGGTACATCTTTGATTGGGGCCTTGTATAGTTCATACCTTCCACATAGCTTGCCATAGGCAAGCAACAACCTCTTTATACAACTGCACAAAGCAATGTCAAGATGTTAGCATGAGGCTTCAAATTTACATGGATATCTATAAGAAACACTTTCTGATACAAAACACTTATAGCCTAATTTCAGGGTGGGTTCCTTTTATTGAATTGAACACCCACAGTGCTGGCTGGTCAACATCAAGGCATATGAGACTCCAGTGATGGTTGTTCTCATATGGAAAGATGATGACAGTAACTTCTAGCATAGCACAGTGGAGAAACCAACTCTCAAAGGTCCCAGATGGATTGTTATTTTGTCTAATAATCACTGACATTTGTGGATCAAGAAGAAACACTTCTGTGTGGGTGTGCAGTGGGAGTTGACTTTTGATCAGGCTGCAGAGACTTTACCTGAGTTAGCAAACCAATTATCTGAGTTTTCAAAGCTAGCAAGATAGTAACACTTACTTAAGACAAGCATAGATAATTGTGTTTGAAATCTGAGCATCTGGATTCTGCAATAAATTAATGTCCACTTTTTCCAGAGCTAGCTTTCTGGCTCCATCTACAAATGGTATCTCTGCAAGCAAACCATCCTTCATTGAAAGTAGAGTTTATCGATTGCTTGCCTCTATGGACAGGGTCACATTGCATTCTGTTTTCCTCTGGGACTCCACTGCTACTTTTGGTTTCTCCTTAAGCTCTGCTTCCCTCATGTCCTTTGTTTGGCGAGCAATAGTCTCTGCCCTTGCCCTTGTATTCACATCATGTGTGACATCTACAACTGTGAGTTGTGGCACTAGCCTAGGGGGGTATAACAAAATTTCCCTCATTTTCTTATCCCTGCAGACATTGGGGACCAGTAGTTTGTCATACCTCCACCTTATTCTTTTCAGTGTCTCACTATCTTTGTCCATTATAGTAACCCTGTGGGCATGGGCTGCAACAATGGTCATGTCACTGAAGTACTCCAGTAAGAAGTCCTCTGCTGCTTCTTGTAGAGCCATTAATGCCACCACCTTCCACCTTTTGGTGCCCCAGGTAGCTTCTTCACATATGGACCTCACCATCCTCTGAAAGGGCAGCTTTGGTATGCATAAATCTACACATTTCTGTGCCTTTCTGATTTCTCTGAAAAGTCCCATACAGGTTTGTAACTTCTTCACCCTTCGACCTTTCAGAATTTTATTGGGTTTTCTAGGTCTTTTCTTTGGGGTTGCAGATCTGCTACTTGCTTTAGCTGCTAATCCTGGTCCCTTGCCTGCGTTCCTTGCAGTGTCTTTTGTTCTAGCCATTTCACTGTATACAAAAAGAGGACTCTCTCTCTCTCTCTCTCTCTCTCTCTCTCTCTCTCTCTCTCTCCCCTTTCTATAGCTTAGCATATTTAAATAGAGAGAGAGTGAGAGACTCCCATTACTAAAGGCGTGCGTGGAGCACGTTTTGACCTCAAAAAACACCTCCGCACGCTGTTAGTATAAGGTAAAAGAAATACTCACTCTCTCTCTCTCTCTCTCTCTCTCTCTCTCTCTCTCTCTCTTCTCCCCGCCTTACATCCTCTCTCTATAACACTCACACATACACTGGTCAATGCACAGTACTAACGGCGCGCATAGAGACATGCACACCGGTTATGCCTCTCTACGCGCGCCTTTAGTATAGAGAGAGAGAGAGAGAGAGAGAGAGAGAGAGAGAGAGAGAGAGAGAGAGAGAGAGAGAGAGAGAGAGAGAGAGAGAGAGAGAGAGGCTATGTGTGTGTGTGTGTGAAAGTTATATTTGTGTGTGTGTGTGTGTTTGTGATTTGTGTGTGTGTCTCTCTATGTGTGTGTGTGTGTCTGTGTGTGTGTATGTTATATTTGTGTGTGTGTGTGTGTGTGTGTGTGTATGTTTTATTTGTGTGTTTGTGTGTTTGTGAGTGTGTGTGTGTGTGTGTGTTGTGTTTGTGATTGTTTGTGTGTGTTGTTTGTTAAGACAGAGCTTGATACTGTGACAGAAACAGAGAGAGATAGAGATAGAGGCAAAGGCAGAGGGAGAGAGAGAGAGGGCCAAACCTCCTGAGGACGCAGACCTTCATTATGTCGATGGGTCGGCTTGCTGTCGGAGACGCAGAAGACGGCTCTTGCACTCTCTCTCTCTCTCTCTCTCTCTCTCTCTCTCTCTCTCTCTCTCTCTCTTTCACTCACTCTCTTTCACGAGGTGTGGTTTTTCTCTCTCATGACCTCTATATATGACGTAAAAAAGTATACGGTCTCAATAATGACCGCACGTGTGACAACATGCAATTATACTCTAATTTATAGTAACACATGGGGCGCCGCCGTGTGTATCCGTATTAAGTGTGATTTTGAGAGAGAGAAAGAGAGAGAACAATAGAGGGAGAGAGAGTGAGAGCATTAGGGAATTTCGGAGGTCATTTGGAGGGCCTTCTAAGAAAATGTATTTTTTGCACTCTCTCTCTAGAAAAAATGGCAAATAAAAGAGCTGGGTCTTTCATAGTAAAAGTTCAAAAAGTGTACTTTAAGTAGATTCCTTACTCTTCTGAACATTCGTTCGTAGTGATTGAGGGATAATCCTCTTTTCAGTTGCATTGAATGAACCTCGTCAATATGGAGGGAATGAGGCTAACATGGAGGGACGAAGGCGCAGCCGCTATTCACTTTCCATTAAACCTGCACATTTGGCTAATGGCGCACTCCTCAAATGGCACAAATGTTACCCAGAAACGAGCCAAATATCACCTTCACATTGATTTGGACAATGAGTACCAACCATTGATTAAGCGCAGTAAAACAAACACACATATACCTCCCGCTTCCATAGACACGCTCAGAGCTCTGGGAGCTAAACACATAGATATCTGGACGAGAGGCTCTCTCTACCCTAAGAATCCAATGACTAATGCGTCTCCACCGTTTATCAATCCTACAAGCTTATTGACCTTTACTGGTGATGGAGAAAAGGGCCTTCTGGGTTATTGTAAATCTCTTACAAGAGAAGCTGAAACTTACAAGAGCATTCTCCAAGCTCAACAATGTGAGATTGTTCGCCTTTCACATTTACATTCTACAGATCAGGTTACCATTTTGCAACATAAAACAGAGGTACAAGAACTGAAAGGAAAGGTGCGAAGTTATCAAATGAAGGACACCATCTTGGGTGGTCGTATCCGAAAGAAGAAATTGCGCAACCTTGAAACATTGTAGGTTGCATCAGAAGGTCTCAAGAAAAGAATCCGAGCATTAAGGTGATGCTTCTTGGTTGGCTACATTGTCTTAGTTAAGTAATCTTTTTGTTTTTTCTTGTTATGCATTGTTTTCATGTGCCTAAATAGTGTTAGTGAAGCAAATATTCTGTTATTTACTTATGCATTGTCTTCATGTAGAGGTTCAATCTATCCTGACAAGGAAAACATTGACCCCAAAGCCAATATAGGAAAGAGATTGAAGCCACTTATAAGTAGAAGCCTCGTATCAGATATAGTACATGACAAGAAGTTTAAGGTCCTACAACGAAATGTAGTGGACCGCTTTATTTCAGAGAACTCAGTGCCTGCAAAAGAGATACAAGGCACACTTGATTCACTTGGTGTAAGCAAAAGAGGATATTCGGCTATCCAAAAGTCTGTCTCATCCATCTTTGTTAAGAAGGGTATAAAATCCAAACTTCTACCATCAGCCTCAAGTGTTTGGAAAGAGAGTCTTCAGCTTAACGAGGCACAGGGAGACTATCTTGGACAGCCCTTTCATATTAAAGCAACTTACAGTGGCCATGGAGCAAACATGGCATATGATGAGCTCAATAATATTTTTATGGACCTGCGGATATTACTGAAGAGAATGGTGGAGTTTTACAACATCACATTTGAAGAGTCACGAGGGGTATTACATTTTGTGTTAAAACTGGATGAGTGTGAGCTTGTTAAAGAGAAAAACCTAGAGCGTGTTACTATTACTTTAATGAATAGAGCCCTCTCAAAGTGTCCCAGTGATGATCCTTTATATTTTAGTGTTCAATCAGAATCTAACATATGGTGGCTTGGTGCGTTTGAGGTAAGCGAGATTCTCAGGTAAGCTCAAATGTTCACATCTACTTAAGTCTCATTTATTTTGTGTTGCAGGTAAAGAAAGAAGATCATGAGATTCTATATTGGGTGTTCCATCAAACTAATATTCCGGAGGTGATTGATCGACAGACTAACCAGGGAGAGGTACTACGTCTAGATGGAAGGGGAGACTTTCAAGTTCAGTGGTATCTTGCAGGTGACCTCAAAACATTAAAGTGCATGTATAATTGTGGAATGGGTGCAATGGCAAAGTCGCCGTGTTTGTTCTGCATGGAGCCTGCAAAGGTCATGGACCCAAAGTGGTGGAGAAAAGCTCCAACACGTCACATTGAGGATCCTGCTTTTCGACCGGTTTTGAAAATACCACTTGTGAATGTCCACATTTGTACAATGCATGCCCTTTGTAGAGTTGTGGAGAAATTGGTCTACTTATACATCGGGTTTGCTTGGAAGATTAAGAACTCGGCAGAACGACAAGTAGCCCTGCAGTGCTTAGAAATGGTACTGTCGGATATGGGGCTTCATGGTGGCAATGTGAAAATCCAGCGGGATGAAAAGAGATCAACTGCTGAGAAGGATGTCCCATGCAAACCATCCATCGGTGGGGTGAAGGCACAGAGGTTTTTATCTAAGCCCCAAGGTACAAGAGATCCGAAGCTAACAAAACATGGAAAAATATATAACACATCTTATGTTAGCAAGGTAGAGTATCAGAGCTGGAAAAAGCTACATATTGCAGTCAAAGACCAAGAACCAACTACTCGTAACGCGAAGGCTGAGGTTTGACGATCAATAGACATCCTATTTTTGATGTGCGACATAGATGATTGGTCACAAGGTGATATGAAAAAGTTCAAGGAAAATCTCAACCTTCTGAAAAAATCATTCAAGACAGCATGGACAGACACCCAGATTACTCAGTACATGGTATTATCGTGTATTTCATTCTCTCTTATGTGCAAATATGTGAGTGTAAAACATTCTAACTAATCTGTTTTCATATCCAGCACATCATCTTCAATCATTTACCATATTTTATACAAAAGTATGGGAACCCGGCAATATGGAATACCCAAGGTATGGACAAGTCTCATTACATGGCGAGAAATGCTTATTTCAGGCACACACGACATGGTGGCTCTCGAATCAAGGCTAACAGTTTGAGAGAACTATTTGAATGGTTCTATTGTAGAATCATTCATCGAATGCAGGCAAAAGAAGTCTTGGAAAATTCAGCAACAGCACAAGCCATCAGACATTTACAACAACAAAAAGTTAAAAGATCAATGGCATACAACAACTCCGGAGCTCATGAAAGTCAACGAAGGCGGAGAGAGACAATGGTGTATGTGAATCACAAGTGGAGAAAGATACTCTGAGTGGACGACATTGTACAAAATTTATGTAATACATGATCTTATACAATTGCTACTTGAAGTGTATCAAGATTTTGAAGGTTCAATTTTGTTTTTTGGCACGTCACCCTTGTAACGAATCATGAGATGTTTGCCATACTCTAAAAGTTCATCTGGGTTTTGTCTACCAAGAGCCAGTGCCCTTGCTGTGTAGGTGTAGTAATACGCTGCCCGACCACCTGTATAGCCCGGGCAGTAACCAAAACAATCTCTAGCAAACACTTTGTCCACAAGAATGACTTTATCTGCACTTTTGGGCAGCACCGGTCCACCCAAGAAGCGTGATAGTGTCTTGAATGTGTAAGTTGCTATTGAACCCTCTTGTGACATGGAAGTGTGAAAAACTACTATCGGCGACTCGCAAAGCTTTGAAAGGTACTGCGCTAGGGCCGCATCCCTTCCACGATACTCTCGAGTCCGCCGCCGAAGGAAGTCATCCTTGTCAGCAATCCAAGACTGCACATATCATGTCAGAAGTGACACAAAGAGAGAGAGAGAGAGAGAGAGAGAGAGAGAGAGAGAGAGAGAGAGAGAGAGAGAGAGAGAGAGAGAGAGAGAGAGAGAGAGAGAGAGAGTTACCATGAAGCTCTCATCCTGCAGAAAGAGGTTTTCCTGCCACAGGTCTACAGATGTAGTTGACCCCTGACCTGAATGGTTAAACCAATCCTCCACTTCTTTGTTACTTGTTGATGGTCTTAGGCTTTGTCTTATTGCTTGGAAGGTGGCTTCATCAGGTAGTGTCTCCTTGTATTTTTTAGCTTTTTCAAAGCATCTTTGAAGGCATTCCATTGGTATGCTGGATGTTTCCATTGCCTCATCATCACTACTATCCTCTGAAACAAATCCACTCCTCTCCTCTTGGACTCTGGAAATAATAGCCAGGGAGAAATCCTCCCTTAAATAAAAGACACTTTGCACATCATGTAAGAAGATATAGGTCCTGTCTCCAATCCTGAAGTCAGGCACAGCAGGCAACATCATCTGAGCATGCTTCTCAGTGAAGTTACTGACATCCAATGGAAGTTTGATTTCTGTGGTTTTCACAGAGAGCATCTTACTTCTTTGTACTTCAATTGCCTCAACCTCAAGGTCGATTGTGTCTTCAACCTCCTGGACTTCTTGTATATGAGTTGTCTCCTCGCATTCTTCATCTGGTGCTGCATCCTGCTCCTCTAACACCTCATCAGTATTCTGAATGAGGAATCCAAACAGGCTGTTCAAGTAAATCATAAAGCCAAAGGCTTCCTGAATGAGTTTGCATTCTTTTTGATGCAAAGGGCAGGCTGAATGTCGGCAAGAAGGTGGTAATTCCCTATAATTCTTTAGTCCCTGTCCCTTTCCACCACAGTCATTTAAATGCACAAGAGTCATAGTAGGCAGAACAACCCTCCCTACCTGCACCATCACTTCAAACTTATCTCTGTAGGACTGCAAGAAATTACTGTGCTGAGCTAACAGGTCTTCAATGTCAAACTTTGGATTAAACATAGAATGAACTAGATCAAACTTGTCCCCATCACCACAAGATGCTGCAAAATCAAAAAGCCTCTCATCAGTTGCAGCTGGGTCTTCCGGAGAAGACACATCCTCTTTGGCTTTACATTTAGTTGCACAGGGACTACTTTCTAGCACATCTGCATCATCTGAGAAGTCTATATTCCTCTTTCTTGTATTTTTCTTCACAAGTACTATACATGGCACCACAACCTTGTAGGGTGAGGGATCCTCTTGCCCTGGTGACCTCTCTGATTGATCTTCACCAATTGACTTTTCTTCAGATATGTCCTGACAAAAGTCAACAGTTCTTTTGGCAGAAACATTAAGCAACTGAGCCTGCAAAGGTTGAAATCCTGGCACAAGCTCTGGGTCTGGTTTCAGCCTCTTCTGCCTACTGGACCTTAATCCTATTCATCAGGAAACATGACAAGTCTCTCTCTCTCTCTCTCTCTCTCTCTCTCTCTCTCTCTCTCCATATAAATAAATAAATAAATATATATATCTGTCTCTCACCAAAGCACAAACAAAAACACACATAGTCTCTCTCTCTCTCTTTCTCTCTCTCTCTCCAAAGAACACTAAAAAAATACACATAGACTCTCTCTCTCTCTCTCTCTCTCTCTCTCTCTCTCTCTCTCTCTCTCTCTCTCTCTTTGTATGTGTCTATTTGTACTAAAGGCGCGCAAGGACGAAAACGTGTTTTTTGCAACTCTCTACACGCGCCTTAAGTACAATTGAGGGAAAGGCGCGCAAGGATGAAAACGTGCTTTTTGAGAGAGTCATAACTATACTATAGGCGCGTGGAGAGAGATGCAGCCAGTGTTTGGTTGGCTCTGCGCGCCGTTAGTAACGGGGACAGAGAGGGGAGGGAGATAGAGAATGTGTATATCTCTGTGTGTGTGTGTCTCTGCGTATGTGTGTATGTGTGTGTGTGTCTCTGTCTATGGAAGTATGTGTTGAGGTGTGTGTGTGTGTGTGTGTTGAACAACAGTCTGGGTTTTTCTTTGTTTACACACACACACACACACACACACACACACACACAATTTGTACCAACTGTTGGAAATATAGAGAGAAAGAGTGAGAGATCACCTTTTGTTGGTGGGGTTTGCAGAAACTCCAAGGGAGGTGTCTCCTCCTGTAACATTTAATGGCCTAAAATCTTTTGTGTAGCGGAATTTAGCATGAACATAGTGGGCATTTCATTAGAGTTGATTCCTAATGAGAATTACAAGAGTGCTTGGGTGGAGAGAGCAACAAAAAGCATAACACCTAGTTAGATAGCATCGACAATACTTTCAAAAGAGAGAGTAATTAAGCTATTGACAACAGTTGAGGACCGGATTTGCATGGAGCCGGTCCCCCCTCCAAAAGGCTTTGTATTATGGTTTCTCCCATCAAGAGAGACATTGTACAATACAATTCTTTGTGTTCCTTCAAGACTAGCTAGTGCAATGAAGATGGAAGCTTCATACACCAAGCAAAACACTTAATCAAACACAACTTGAATTATCCCCGTTCTCAGACCCAAGACCTCACACACCTTCGAAGATGGTGAGAACTAGCAGGGTATGAGAGTAGATTGAGAGGAAAAAGAAGTATCTTACGAGAAAGAAGTACATCTCCTCACATAATCACTCATATTAGCATAGCTTAGCTTAGTAATTAGCTTGGTAGAGAAGATGAGCATGCATTGAAGCTTGGCTCTTGGTTGGATTTGCATCCACATGCCAAGAGAGTGTTGATGTAGGCTTCTATCTCACAAGCTTGGAGTAGGTGATGAGCTCTCCATTAAAGCTTGGGAGGAGATAGAGTGTTTTCCCTTCACACATGGTCAAGTGTGAGAGTGTGTGTGTCCATGCCAAGCAAAAATCAGCCCCCTCTCTCTCTTGGGCGAGCCCTAGCTGCTAAGTTAGGCTGGCTTTTGCCTCATTGGACCTCCCCAGATCCAGCCAATAGGGATTAAGCAGCATAAGTGATAGCCTTCTGACATGTGTCCCCCTTTCCCCTTTTGTGAGAGCTTTAGATAATTAAATAATTAAACTAAACTCTCATTGGACCCCTTTGCCTCCTGGCCAATAGGAATCAGGCAAGCCATGGGGCTCCTGAATGCTCATTGGACCCCTTGGGAGACTGCCCAATAGTCTTCTAGGACACTTAATTCTTATTGGTTTCTTTTATTAAATGTTTTTAAATTAATTAAACTAGATTTACTCTAGCTTAATTCTCATTGGTCCACTTCAAGGGTCTTCCAATAGGAATTGGGCACACCTTGTGGGCATCTGGCCTAGGGAGCTGACATGTGTCCCTCATTCCCCTTGTGTAAAGGGAGCCTGTGTGTGTGTGTGTAGCTTTCTCTCTCATCCCCTAGCTTTGGGGCTCGCCCCCTCCCTTGTAGGGATGCAGAAAGACTTTTTGGACACACACACTAAGCATCCAATTTTCCCTAAGGTTGACCTTTGGACACAACCTTTGAATTTTGGAACCTTAGCATTTTGGAAGTCTTAATGGGCTGAACCTTAGGGTCTTTTTAGCCCGTTGTTTACCATGGCTCTTTTGCAGATGGCCCCCCCTTTGGATCCCTATTTTCCCTCCTTTGGATCCCTACTGTGGCCGGTCTGCTAACTTAACCAATATTCTAGCTTTTTCTCCCTTGGCACTTCCCCACATTAAATGATCAGTTTAATATGAGAAAATCATTTAGGAGAATTAGATATTGATTATTATGACACCTCCATTGCTTTTTGTCTGTCAAACTGACTCTGTCTCTCTCCCTCCCTCTCTCTCTCTCTGAGAGTAAGGAGTCCCTCTCTCTATCTCTCTCTCAATCTGTGTCTCTCCCTCTCTCTATCTCTCTCACAATCTGTTCTCTCTTTCTCTCTCTCTATCTCTCTATCACTCTCTCTCTCTCTCCTTATCACTCTCTCTCTCTCTCTCTCTCTCTCTCTCTCTCTCTCTCTCTCTCTCTCTCTCTCTCTCTGTCTCAGTGCAGCCGTTTTTTGACCTAATAGACAGCAGTCCACTCTTTTGATCATAACTTCTTCATCCGAACTCCGATTTGGGTGATCTATAGCCTCAATCGAAGAGCACGAAGTCCTCCACGCATTGATGTAAAGACATAAATTTTTTGAGTTATGGAAGGCATTTCTGTAGCAGCATTTCCGAAGTGAACAGGTTCAACAAAATTGATTTTCATCTCCTATTTTACATACAATGTCTTCCGGCACTCGCAAGGGTTCTTCTTCCTCAACAAGATCCACAACCATTGTGGAAAATGATCCAAAATCTCCTAAGTGTGGAGATAGCAACACAACCACCCAACCAACGACATCGGAAACCATGATCATGGCGTACTTGGTATCATTGCAAGAGACCGTAAACAAACAAGGCGAAGACTTACGAGCACTTGCAATGGAGAATGACACACTAAGGGTACTTGTGGTTGAGAATGAGAATCTCAAGAGGACACTTGAGATGCAAACAACACGTTTGATGCAACTTGAAGAGAAAGTCAAGGAATGTAAACGCTCTCTTGTGGACTTGAATGCTTTGAAGGAGCGGATGAGCAAAGTAGAGCATGACCATATATTGAAAGAGGAGAAATTTGACACTATGAGCCGGGATGTATGCGACATGAAAAATGTATGCACAAACAAGTCTTGGGCTGATGTATGTGGTAGCAATGTGGTTTCTAATTCCTCACTCATGCAAGCTATGGTTCAAACAAAGAATGTTGAGAATGTGGATGTGGAGGAGTTGAAGGAACGGGAGCGACGTTCCAAGAACATTGTTATTCGTGGAATTCCCGAAGAGAAGTTAGAGACACCTCCTTCTCTTGCCATTGTTAGTGAAGATTTCTTCAAAACCCACTTTGGCATGTCCGGAGTTATGGTCTATGGAGCACATAGAGTGGGGAAGGAAGGAGCTCCTCGCTCTGGAGAACGGCCAATTGTATGCACCATGCCGGATTAGACCAAGCGAAAGATTCTTGATAATAGTTGGATCTATTTGAGGGATACAAAATGTTTTGTATGTGAAGATCACACTATTAAGCAACAAAATATGCGTCGCAAGGCATATGAGAAAAAGAATAATAAAAACAAGGAGATCTCTCATGAAGAAAATGTGTCCAAGGAGGAGGCAAGTCTCTCAAGCAAATAGGGATGCGTGACCTATGAGACCGAGTTACAATTGAAAATATGCTTTTGGAATTGTAATGGATACCCATGGAATGCGGGGGTTGGCATTGATGAACTAACAAGCAAAGCCGATGTTGTACTTCTTGTTGAAACTTGGGAGCATGATACACAAAGGATTAACGGCTTGGAGGATTACAATGTACATTCATTGATGTGGTCAAAGAATCTCAAGCAACGAAGAGGACAAGGAGGGTTAGCATGTATGGTTAAGAAAGGATTGGAAGATTTTGTATCAATTGTGAAAGATGACAAGTACAAACGTTATGTATGGCTGAAAATTATGACACCAAAAAGAGCACCCATTTTTGTAGCCGGTTGCTACATTCCTCATCATGATTCTCCCTTTTATGCTTGCATGGATAGAGATCAACCATTTTCTGATTTGGAAGAGGACATTGCTTATTTCAAAGGTGAAGGTGATGTTATTGTATTTGGGGATATGAATGCTCACACAAAAACATTGCAACATGATACTCAACAATTTGATATGCCATACATTTCAAGGGAGTTGGAGGAAGTTCACTTGTATGATCGTACTTCAATGGATGAGAAAGAGCCGGATCACTATGGAAAGTTACTTTTACACATGTGTAATAGCACGGGTATGCTCATTGCCAATGGTGTATCTTTGTGGAGTGAAACCAATGGATTTACATGTAGAAGACATAATGGGGATAGTGTGATTGACTATATGCTACTCTTTGAAGCCATCATGTATCACATAAAGAGTTTTATGTTTGGTCAATGGACCCCGGAATCCGACCATCGCACCTTATGTATTGACCTTTCATGTGGAGAAGCAACTAAGCATGATAATCTCAGCCAAAGGAAAGAGAAGTTATCACTATGTATGGATTTCAAACGGGCACCAATGTACATTGAAATGGTTGAGCAAAAATTATGGATGACAAAGCTTCAATGTGATGCACCATTGGAAACTAAATGGGAAGCTTTCAAGAAAGCTATTTGTTCTTGTGCGGAAGAATGCTTTGCCATAAAGCATCTCCATGGTATCAACAAAGATAGATCACGCAAAAGGTGGTTTGATAAAGAATGTCAAGATGCTCGAAAGTCCTTGATAAAGCTTGATGCAACTATGGACAAAGACAACTATCAAAGTCATTTGCATACATACAAGGCATTGATTCAAAAGAAGAGAAGAAGATGGGAAGTAAAGCAACAAGAATTTCAAGTCCAAGAAAAGGCACATGCATGTGGAAGATTTTGGAGAAACTTGAGAGGCAAGCGTGTTGAGAATTTTGGTAACTTGAGTCTAGTGGATATGTACACACATTGTAGGCAATTATATGAGCAAGAAAATACTGAAAAAATTCCATTTTATGGTTCACTCCCATGTATGCCGTCTTTTTTTACTATTGAGGATGTATGCGGTGGGCTTGAAAAGTTGGCCACTCGCAAAGCGGGAGATCTTCAAGGTATCAAGCCGGAGATGATCAAATGGACGGGAGATTTTACCCATGAGTGGATGTGTGATATGTTCAACCTTGCACTTCAACATGGTATGCCTTATGATTGGAGTACTAATTGGGTTAAGCCTTTGCATAAAGGAGGGGATGTAAAGAATGTAAGCAACTACCGGACTATAATGATTGGGTCTCTTATGGCAAAGTTGTTTGGGTGCATAATGGAGATGAAATTGAGTGATTGGGCTGAAGAGAATGACAAGCGTGCAAAGGGACAAGCGGGTTTTCGTCGATGCCATAGCACCATTGATCATCTTGTCACTCTTCGTGTTCTCATGGAGGAAAGTCGGTTGAAAGGCAAGCGATTGTATTGTTGTTTTGTGGACTTTAAGAAAGCCTTTGATATGATTCCACGTAAAAATTTGTGGAGAAGGATGGAAGAACTCCAAGTGCCAAGTGAGTTTATGCTTGCGGTTTCGCGAATCTATGAGAAGGTGATTTGTCAATTGCGCATGGGAAGAGAAATTTCAGAAATTTTTGTAAGCACTATTGGGGTTAAACAAGGATGTCCATTGTCACCAACTCTCTTTGGTCTATGCATCGATCAATTGGAACAAATGGTACTTGACTTTATGCAAGAAGAAGGCATTGAAGAGGTCACTATTTGCAATGCGGTAATCATGCTTTTGTTGTATGCGGATGATGTAGTGCTTCTAGCACACACTTTAGAAGATGCACAAAAGCTTATGGTTGTCCTTGAGAACTTTTGCTTGCATAGTGGGCTGATTGTAAATGAATCCAAAACAAAGGTTATGCTTGTGAAAACCAACCATAAGGAGAAGCCATGCATTGTGTACAACAACGAGACACTTGAAGTTGTTGAGAGCTTTAAGTACCTTGGCCTTGAGGTTCCATCCAATCACAAGTGGCATGAATGTGCTATGCGTCGTTTGGAAGCGGGAAAGAGAGCATATTATGCATTTGAGAACATGTGTAATGCGGGAAACATCAAGTGTTGGGTTCTCAAGAAGTATCTTTTTGATGCATTGGTGACACCGGTTCTTCTTTATGGAGTTGAAGTGTGGGGCGGGAGCATCTCAAAGTCTACTTGGAAAGAGTTTGACAATGTCCAAAAGCGTTTTCTTACAAACTTTCTCCAAGTTAAGACACAAACACCATATATGCTCCTACTTCTTGAGTCGGGATCTCTTCCAATTGAGGTTATGGGCATGGAAAGGGTTGTGGAGTACATGATAAAGATGCGTCAAAACCCCTCACATCGACTTCCTACAATTGCATGGGAAGCAAGCAAAAAAGTTCAAAAGACGCATAAAAGCAAGATCTTGAGCATGGGATGGATGCAAGACATAAAGAAGTGGTTTGGGAGATGGGATGCATTACACTTGCTACATGATGCTTCAATTGACTCTCAAGTGAATGAAGCTTTTCTACAACGCCAATGTATTACGGCTTGGGAGAAATCCGGTGGGTCACGCTTCATACATTACACCACCTATATTGCCCCCAACTACAAAACCATGTTCTTCGCTGAGAGAGGAAACCGTACTCACACTTACATGCTTGAGCCTATTCCCTTGTCCTCGATATGCACTATCGCAGCAATTCGGCTTAGCTCCCATTTCCTTCGATGCGAGATAGGGCGTTGGGGCAATGGAGAAGAGTCAAATCGATTGTGCACATTATGCTCACTGCAAGTTCGAGAGTCTGAGTACCACACACTACTAGAGTGCTCAGCTTTTGATCACATCCGAACTTGCTTCTCTCACATTTTCAGCCATAACTTAGACCTACACACTTTCCTCTCCCAGCCAAAGTGTGGGCTCTCCATTGCGACTCTCATCACTACAATTTTGGAGCATCGAGAGTCACTCATCAGCCATACACATACTACATCACATGTAACTTTGGTCCCATAGGTCATATTTGACCTCTGAGGACGATAATAAAATCTATCTATCTATCTATCTCTCTCGCTCTCTCCCTCTCTCTCTCTCTATTGTTCTCTCTCTTTCTCTCTCTCAAAATCACACTTATAACGGATACACACGGCGGCGCCCCATGTGTTACTATAAATTAGATTATAATTGCATGTTGTCACACGTGCGGTCATTATTGAGACCGTATACTTTTGTACGTCATATATAGAGGTCAAGAGAGAGAAAAACCACACCTCGTGAGAGAGAGAGAGAGAGAGAGAGAGAGAGAGAGAGAGAGAGAGAGAGAGAGAGAGAGAGAGAGAGAGAGAGAGAGAGAGCCGTCGTCTGCGTCTCCGACAGCAAGCCGACCCATCGACATAACGAAGGTCTGCAACCTCAGGAGGTTTGGCCCTCTCTCTCTCTTCCTCTGCCTTTGCCTCTATCTCTCTCTCTCTCTGTTTCTGTCACAGTACCAAGCTCAGTCTTAACAAACAACACACACAAACAGTCACAAACACAACACACACACACACACACACACACACACACACACACACACACACACACACACACACACACTCACAAACACACAGACACACATATAAAACATACACACACACACACACACACACACACACACACACAGACACACACACAAACACACATAGAGAGAGACACACACACAAATCACAAACACACACACACACACACACACACACACACACACACAAATATAACTTACACACACACACACAAATACAGACACACACACACACACACACATAGCCTCTCTCTCTCTCTCTCTCTCTCTCTCTCTCTACCAAAGGCGTGCGTAGAGAGGCATAACCGGTGTGCATGTCTCTATGCGCGCCGTTAGTACTGTGCATTGACTAGTGTATGTCTGAGTGTTATAGAGAGAGAATGTAAGACGGGGAGAAGAGAGAGAGAGAGAGAGAGAGAGAGAGAGAGAGAGAGAGAGAGAGAGAGTATTTCTTTTACCTTATACTAACGGCGCGCGGAGGTGTTTGTTGAGGTCAAAACGTGCTCCACGTGCGCCTTTAGTAATGGGCTCTCTCACTCTCTCTCTCTATTTAAATATGCTAAGCTATAGAAAGGAGAGAGAGAGAGAGAGAGAGAGAGAGAGAGAGAGAGAGAGAGAGAGACTCTTCTTTTTGTGTACAGTGAAATGGCTAGAACAAAAGCCACTGCAAGGAAGGCAGGCAAGGGACCAGGATTAGCATCTAAAGCAAGTAGCAGATGTGCAACCCCAAAGAAAAGACTTGGAAAACCCAATAAAATTCTGAAAGGGCCAAGGGTGAAGAAGTTACAAACCTGCATGGGAGTTTTCAGAGAAATCAGAAAGGCACAGAAATGTGTAGATTTATGCATACCAAAGCTGCCCTTTCAGAGGATGGTGAGGTCCATATGTGAAGAAGCTACCTGGGGCACCAAAAGGTGGAAGGTGGTGGCATTAATGGCTCTACAAGAAGCAGCAGAGGACTTCCTACTGGAGTACTTCAGTGACATGACCATTGTTGCAGCCCATGCCCACAGGGTTACTATAATGGACAAAGATAGTGAGACACTGAAAAGAATAAGGTGGAGGTATGACAAAATACTGGTTCCCAATGTCTGCAGGGATAAGAAAATGAGGGAAATTTTGTTATACCCCCCGGAGCTAGTGCCACAACTCACAGTTGTAGATGTCACACATGATGTGAATACAAGGGCAAGGGCAGAGACTATTGCTCGCCAAACAGAGGACATGAGGGAAGCAGAGCTTAAGGAGAAAGCAAAAGTAGCAGTGGAGTCCCAGAGGCAAACAGAATGCAATGTGACCGTGTCCATAGAGGCAAGCAATCAAGAAACTCTACTTTCAATGAAGGATGTTTTGCTTGCAGAGATACCATTTGTAGATGGAGCCAGAAATCTAGCTCTGGAAAAAGTGGACATTAATTTATTGCAGAATCCAGATGCTCAGATTTAAGACACAATTATCTATGCTTGTCTTAAGTAAGTGTTACTATCTTGCTAGCTTTGAAAACTCAGATAATAGGTTTGCTAACTCAGGTAGAGTCTCTGCAGCCTGATCAAAAGTCAACTCCCACTGCACACCCACACAGAGGTGTTTCTTCTTGATCCACAAATGTCAGTGATTATTAGACAAAAGAACAGTCCATCTGGGACCTTTGAGAGTTGGTTTCTCCACTGTGCTATGCTGGAAGTTACTGTCATCATCTTTCCATATGAGAACAACCATCACTGGAGTCTCATATGCCTTGATGTTGACCAACCAGCAGTGTGGGTGTTCAATTCAATAAAAGGAACCCACCCTGAAATTAGGCTGTAAGTGTTTTGTATCAGAAAGTGTTTCTTATAGATATCCATGTAAATTTGAAGCCTCATGCTAACATCTTGACATTGCTTTGTGCAGTTGTATAAAGAGGTTGTTGCTTGCCTATGGCAAGCTATGTGGAAGGTATGAACTATACAAGGCCCCAATCAAAGATGTACCTGTCCCAAATCAAACCGATGGAAATTCTTGCGGCTGGAGATGTCTTCTCCATGCAGAATATGTCCTGCAAAGCTACTTTGCATTAAAACCTTTCATGACTAAGGTACCCATTTGGCAATGCATTCAGTTAGTTTTGGTTTAGTTTATAAAAGAATTCTCACCATGTGGTCTTTCAATTTTGTAGAGTGCTTTAAAAAACTACACATATGATTATTTGCAAAGATACCGGGTAAGTTTAATACACACCTGCTTACTATGTCTAGCCCCAGAGAGCTTGAAGATAGCGGCTTGGATGACCGCACTATTGATCTAACAATACATGACGTGCCACCACGACAAACCCCTGCATCCGATACAGTGGAATCACAACGGGCCGAGGGGGTCATATCAGCAGAAGATGAAAGAGCCGAGGATGAGGAAAGGTCAAATGAGCATATGGAAGGTGCAAGTGTACAACTAGAGGAGACAATGAAAGAGCCAAGTCAACCAGTGGAGGAGCCAAAAGAGCCTATGGCTGAAACCCAAGATGAGGAAAGCAGGCCTATAGATGAGCAAAAGGATATGGATGAGGAAAGCAGGCCTAGGGATGAGCAAACTGATATGGATCAGGCAAGGATGTATGAGGCAAGCCGCTCAACAGAGGGAGAGGAAAAGACCTTGGAGGTAACCTTGAATGAGGCAGAAAGAGCCATGGGGGAGACCCCTGATGAAGATGTGAATGATGACTATGAAGATAAAGCAGAGGAGAGCAACAACGACATGAACACTACAGAGACCCAGTATGGACCCTTGCTACCTGTAGATTCGGTTGTTCCGGTAATGTCTATTCAAGTATGGCAAAATATGTTCAGCTTCTAACTACTTATATGTACTTGTCAACTTTTACAGAGGTTGATTATCTTGGATGTCAATGGATTGCTGCTGATGCGGGTGCCTCTCAGTGACACAGAACCCTTTGAGGATTTACAAACGTTTCGGATGGGAACTTGTCGAGTCGTGGTTCGTCTAGGAACCAAGGAATTTATTCAGTTTCTTCTTCCGCGCTTCAGAGTTGCCATATGGTCTTCAATGCAAAGGCAAAACTTGTCGCCACTAGTTACAATAGTTTGCAGTGTATGCGATGCTCACACGTCAGATTTTTCCTTTTTGTATGATCAAAGAAAATGCGTTACCGTTGAGGGCCACTACCACCCTAAAAAACCACACTTACCTCTTTTGTACAAACCGTTTAGCCAAATCGGTGTACCCTTTGATTCAACTAATACACTACTGATTGATGATACTCCTGAAAAGGGAGAACTAAATCCGCCGGGAACAACTATCTCACCACCTTCTTTCGAGGGGCATTCCTTCGATTTTTACCTTGAAGACATTCGGATTCCATACTTACAGAAATTGTATCTTAGTCCATTGTTCACGGACGAGTTTGTACTTTCTAATGAATTAAGATGACTCTTCTATCATGTCTTTGTCTTGTCTAACATTGAGAGAGAGAGAGAGAGAGAGAGAGAGAGAGAGAGAGAGAGAGAGAGAGAGAGAGATTTGACATGGTAAAGAAATGTATTTCAAGCACACTTTTTCACAGGGCACAATTGAAAAATGAGCTCAATAAACTTCATGTATTGAAAGTCATTTGTATACACTTGGGTTCACAAGAATATCTGTTACATTGACACTACTTCAACCCGACCATCCAACTCTTTGCACAAAATATCTTTTTCCCTTCGCTGCATCACCTTATGGCCAGCTAGGAAAAAGAAAAAATCTGATAGGTCCTTGTCCATTGACTCTTCAATTATGTCTTGCCGCAAATGCTGAAGACTGCATAGCTCCCTTATTGTAACCACCAACAGTAGGCCATGCTCTTTATCAATCACTTCCACATCCACAGCAGGATTATCTTCCAAACCTGCAGAAACCTGGTCCATAGGAATGTACTTACCATTGAGCATTTGTGATCGCATATACCAAAACGAGAGTAACAGTGATTGGCTTGCAATCATGTACTTGACAACTAGAGTATCAAGCGCGACCTCGCACCGTAAACCAATCTCTTCCTTTGCATACCATCCTCTGTCAAGAAGTTTGTCACAGGATGACTGCTGAAATGACTTGCACATGAACATAGTTTTCGTAACACGGATGTTGTAGCTATGAAATAACTCTATGAAGAGTGCAACAGGACAAAAGTTTGCAATTCTAACCAGTTTGGTGGGAATAGAGCTACGTAGAGACCTTTGTATATCCTTGTAGAGCTTACTTCGCATTGCCTCCACCATTGTTTCCTCGGGAACTGGCCAGTCCACAGTGTTCCAATCGGTTGGTAGAGGCACTTTCACCAACATGCCATTCTTATTCCCTGAGCTGAGTTGGTAGAAGTGGTCATAAAAAAATATTCCCTCATCAGCCAGTCTTTTGCTGCTCCTCCCTGAATACTGTAGAGAACCAATGTGGGCATGAACAACATGGAAGAGGCCTATTATGCACTCCACAGGCTCCCATTGCTCATAAGAAGAGGGATGAACATCTGCAATATATATAAGAAGAGTTAAACTAAGAGTATCAATAAGTAAAAATGACAAATCTAATGTAATTGAGCTGTGAAGAATGGAGACATTGCTCATAACAAGCGGGAGAAACATTGCAAAATATATAAGAAAAGTTATAATGAGAGTATCAGTAAGTTCACATGTCAAGAGTACTTACAATTGCAACGTGGTTGATGTATATCTGATACATTTCCACCGTTTGCTATCACCTCTGGATGGGTAAACACATGCTGAACAAGAACTTCCTTCACAGATCTTTTGCCGATTTCAACTTTGAAATCCAACACTCTGGCCTTCCATGCTGAGCGATAAACGTTGATACCACTAGACCTCTTGGGTCTTCTTGGTTGCATGAGGACCCATGAACCTTTGTTTATCCTTTGTCCAACCCATTGGTTCTCTGCACTTATTGAAGTTGATATTGTAATTGAGGATATGCTACTACTTGGCCTTCTAGGCAAAGTGCAGTTGTTGGTTGTTGGTGTGAGAGACAGTAAACACCTGGAGCCTCTTGGGCGAGAAGACGTGGAAGCCATAGCTCTCAGAGAAAAGCTTTAGTGGAGGGAGTTTCACTTTGAAAGCATTCTAATGGAGGGAAAGTGTTTTAGAATTCCAATATCTTGTGCGGGCTTAATGGTCACCCTCCAATACGTTAATGACCATAAGAGAATATCAGAAGTGGGACCACATGCAAGCACCTAAAAGCTCGGTAAAAGGAAGGAAATTACGATGCTACAATCCTAGATTCGTGAAAGTTTTATGCTATTTTCCTATTTTTTGAGTCTTTCCACGTACTTTCCTACGTAACGTAGCCTTCGTGCTCATTGGACGCGCTCTATTATTCTCTCTCTTCCTATGGCCCTCCAAATGACCTCTGAAATTTCCTAATGAGAGAGAGAGCCATAGAAAGAGAGAGAGTGATAAAGAGAGAGAGTGATAGAGATACAGAGAGAGAGAGAGAGAACATAGAGAGAGGGAGAGAGACAGATTGAGAGAGAGATAGAGAGAGGGACTCCTTACTCTCAGAGAGAGAGAGAGGGAGAGAGACAAAGTCAGTTGGACAGACAAAAAGCAATGGAGGAGACACCTCCCTTGGAGTTTCTGTAAACCCCACCAACAAAAGGTGATCTCTCACTCTTTCTCTCTGTATTTACAACAGTTGGTACAAATTGTGTGTGTGTGTGTGTGTGTGTGTGTGTCTGTAAACAAAGAAAAACCAGACTGTTGTTCAACACACACACACACACACACCTCAACACATACTTCCATAGATAGAGACACACACACACACAGACACACACACATACACACATACGCACAGACACACACACACACACACACAGATATACACATTCTCTCTCTCTCCCTCCCCTCTCTGTCCCCGTTACTAACGGCGCGCAGAGCCAACCAAACACTGGCTGCAGCTCTCTCCGCGCGCCTATAGTATAGTTATGACTCTTTCTCTCTCTCTCTCTCTCTCTCTCTCTCTCTCTCTCTCTCTCTCTCTCTCTCTCTCGTTCTCTCAATTGTACTTAAGGCGCGCATAGAGAGTTGCAAAAAGCACGTTTTCGTCCTTGCGCGCCTTTAGTACAAAGAGACACATACAAAGAGAGAGAGAGAGAGAGAGAGAGAGAGAGAGAGAGAGAGAGAGAGAGAGAAGAGAGAGAGAGAGAGAGAGAGTCTATGTGTATTTTTTTAGTGTTCTTTGGAGAGAGAGAGAGAGAGAGAGAGAGAGAGAGAGAGAGAGAGAGAGAGAGAGAGAGAGAGAGAGAGAGACTATGTGTGTTTTTGTTTGTGCTTTGGAGAGAGACACAGATATATATATATATATATATATATATATATATATATATATATATATATAGAGAGAGAGAGAGAGAGAGAGAGAGAGAGAGAGAGAGAGAGAGAGAGAGAGAGAGAGAGAGAGAGAGAGAGAGAGAGTGAGACTTGTCATGTTTCCTGATGAATAGGATTAAGGTCCAGTAGGCAGAAGAGGCTGAAACCAGACCCAGAGCTTGTGCCAGGATTTCAACCCTTGCAGGCTCAGTTGCTTAATGTTTCTGCCAAAAGAAATGTTGACTTTTGTCAGGACATATATGAAGAAAATTCAATTGGTGAAGATCAATCAGAGAGGTCACCAGGGCGAGAGGATCCCTCACCCTACAAGGCTCCCTCACCCTGTACAGTACTTGTGAAGAAAAATACAAGAAAGAGGAATATAGACTTCTCAGATGATGCAGATGTGCTAGAAAGTAGTCCCTGTGCAACTAAATGTAAAGCCAAAGAGGATGTGTCTTCTCTGGAAGACCCAGCTGCAACTGATGAGAGGCTTTTTGATTTTGTAGCATCTTGTGGTGCTGGGGACAAGTTTGATCTAGTTCATTCTATGTTTAATCCAAAGTTTGACATTGAAGACCTGTTAGCTCAGCACAGTAATTTCTTGCAGTCCTACAGAGATAAGTTTGAAGTGATGGTGCAGGTAGGGAGGGTTGTTCTGCCTACTATGACTCTTGTGCATTTAAATGACTGTGGTGGAAAGGGACAGGGACTAAAGAATTATAGGGAATTACCACCTTCTTGCCGACATTCAGCCTGTGCTTTGCACCAAAAAGAATGCAAACTCATTTAGGAAGCCTTTGGCTTTATGAATTACCTGAACAGCCTGTTTGGATTCCTCATGCAGAATACCGATGAGGTGTTAGAGGAGCAGGATGCAGCACCAGATGAAGAATGCGAGGAGACAACTCATATACAAGAAGTCCAGGAGGTTGAAGATACAGTCGACCTTGAGGTTGAGGCAATTGAAGTACAAAGAAGTAAGATGCTCTCTGTGAAAACCACAGAAATCAAACTTCCATTGGATGTCAGTAACTTCACTGAGAAGCATGCTCAGATGATGTTGCCTGCTGTGCCTGGCTTCAGGATTGGAGACAGGACCTATATCTTCTTACATGATGTGCAAAGCGTCTTTTATTTAAGGGAGGATTTCTCCCTGGCTATTATTTCTAGAGTCCAAGAGGAGAGGAGTGGATTTGTTTCAGAGGATAGTAGTGATGATTAGGCAATGGAAACATCCAGCAATCCAATGGAATGCCTCCGAAGATGCTTTGAGAAAGCTGAAAAATACAAGGAGACACTACTTGATGAAGCCACCTTCCAAGCAATAAGACAAAGCCTAAGACCATCAACAAGTAACAAAGAAGTGGAGGATTGGTTTAACCATTCAGGTCAGGGGTCAACTATATCTGTAGACCTGTGGCAGGAAAACCTCTTTCTGCAGGATGAGAGCTTCATGGTAACTCTCTCTCTCTCTCTCTGTCTCTCTCTCTCTCTCTCTCTCTTTCTCTCTCTCTCTCTCTTTCTTTGTGTCACTTCTGACATGATATGTGCAGTCTTGGATTGCTGACAAGGATGACTTCCTTCGGCGGCGGACTCCAGAGTATCGTGGAAGGGATGCGGCCCTAGCGCAGTACCTTTCAAAGCTTTGTGAGTCACCGATAGTAGTTTTTCCCAATTCCATGTCACAAGAGGGTTCAATAGCAACTTACACATTCAAGACACTATCACGCTTCTTGGGTGGACCGGTGCTACCCAAAAGTGCAGATAAAGTCATTCTTGTGGACAAAGTGTTTGCTAGAGATTGTTTTGGTTACTGCCCGGGCTATACAGGTGGTCGGGCAGCGTATTACTACACCTACAGAGCAATGGCACTAGCTCTTGGTAGACAAAACCCAGATGAACTTTTAGAGTATGGCAAACATCTCATGATTCGTTACAAGGGTGACGTGCCAAAAAACAAAATTGAACCTTCAAAATCTTGATACACTTCAAGTAGCAATTGTATAAGATCATGTATTACATAAATTTTATACAATGTCATCCACTTAGAGTATCTTTCTCCACTTGTGATTCACATACACCATTGTCTCTCTCCACCTTCGTTGACTTTCACGAGCTCCGGAGTTGTTGTATGCCATTGATCTTTTAACTTTTTGTTGTTGTAAATGTCTGATGGCTTGTGCTGTTGCTGAATTTGCCAAGACTTCTTTTGCCTGCATTCGATGAATGATTCTACGATAGAACCATTCAAATAGTTCTCTCAAACTGTAAGCCTTGATTCGAGAGGCACCATGTCGTGTGTGCCTGAAATAAGCATTTCTCGCCATGTAATGAGACTTTTCCATCCCTTGGGTATTCCATATTGCCGGGTTCCCATACTTTTGTATAAAATATGGTAAATGATTGAAGATGATGTGCTGGATATGAAAACAGATTAGTTAGAATGTTTTACACTCACATATTTGCACATAAGAGAGAATGAAATACACGATAATACCATGTAGTGAGTAATCTGGGTGTCTGTCCATGCTGTCTTGAATGATTTTTTCAGAAGGTTGAGATTCTCCTTGAACTTGTTCATATCTCCTTGTGACCAATCATCTTTGTCCCACATCAGAAATAGGATGTCTATTGATCGCCAAACCTCAGCCTTCGCATTACGAGTAGTTGGTTCTTGGTCTTTGACTGCAATATGTAGCTTTTTCCAGCTCTGATACTCTACCTTGCTAACATAAGATGTGTTATATATTTTTCCATGTTTTGTTAGCTTCGGATCTCTTGTACCTTGGGGTTTAGATAAAAACCTCCGTGCCTTCACCCTACCGATGGATGGTTTGCATGGGACATCCTTCTCAGCAGTTGATCTCTTTTCATCCCGCTGGATTTTCACATTGCCACCATGAAGCCCCATATCCGACAGTACCATTTCTAAGCACTGCAGGGCTACTTGTCGTTTTGTCGAGTTCTTAATCTTCCAAGCAAACCCGATGTATAAGTAGACCAATTTCTCCACAACTCTACAAAGGGCATGCATTGTACAAATGTGGACATTCACAAGTGGTATTTTCAAAACCGGTCGAAAAGCAGGATCCTCAATGTGACGTGTTGGAGCTTTTCTCCACCACTTTGGGTCCATGACCTTTGTATGCTCCATGCAGAACAAACACGGCGACTTTGCCATTGCACCCATTCCACAATTATACATGCACTTTAATGTTTTGAGGTCACCTGCAAGATGCCACTGAACTTGAAAGTCTCCTCTTCCATCGAGACGTAGTACCTCTCCCTGGTTAGTGTGTCGATCAATCACCTCCGGAATATTAGTTTGATGGAACACCCAATATAGAATCTCATGATCTTCTTTCTTTACCTGCAACACAAAATAAATGAGACTTAAGTAGATGTGAACATTTGAGCTTACCTGAGAATCTCGCTTACCTCAAACGCACCAAGCCACCATATGTTAGATTCTGATTGAACACTAAAATATAAAGGATCATCACTGGGACACTTTGAGAGGGCTCTATTCATTAAAGTAATAGTAACACGCTCTAGCTTTTTCTATTTAACAAGCTCACACTCATCCAGTTTTAACACAAAATGTAATACCCCTCGTGACTCTTCAAATGTGATGTTGTAAAACTCCATCATTCTCTTCTGTAATATCCGCAGGTCCATAAAAATATTATTTAACTCATCATATGCCATGTTTGCTCCATGGCCATTGTAAGTTGCTTTAATATGAAAGGGCTGTCTAAGATAGTCTCCCTGTGCCTCGTTAAGCTGAAGCCTCTCTTTCCAAACACTTGAGGCTGATGGTAGAAGTTTGGATTTTATACCCTTCTTAACAAAGATGGATGAGACATACTTTTGGATAGCCGAATATCCTCTTTTGCTTACACCAAGTGAATCAAGTGTGCCTTGTATCTCTTTTGCAGGCACTGAGTTCTCTGAAATAAAGCGGTCCACTACATTTCGTTGTAGGACCTTAAACTTCTTGTCATGTACTATATCTGCTACCAGGCTTCTACTTATAAGTGGCTTCAATCTCTTTCCTATATTGGCTTTGGGGTCAATGTTTTCCTTGTCAAGATAGATTGAACCTCTACATGAAGACAATGCATAAGTAAATAACAGAATATTTGCTTCACTAACACTATTTAGGCACATGAAAACAATGCATAACAAGAAAAAACAAAAAGATTACTTAACTAAGACAATGTAGCCAACCAAGAAGCATCACCTTAATGCTCGGATTCTTTTCTTGAGACCTCCTGATGCAACCTGCAATGTTTCAAGGTTGCGCAATTTCTTCTTTTGGATACGACCACCCAAGATGGTGTCCTTCATTTGATAACTTCGAACCTTTCCTTTCAGTTCTTGTACCTCTGTTTTATGTTGCAAAATGGTAACCTGATCTGTAGAATGTAAATGTGAAAGGCGAACAATCTCACATTGTTGAGCTTGGAGAATGCCCTTGTAAGTTTCAGCTTCTCTTGTAAGAGATTTACAATAACCCAGAAGGCCCTTTTGTCCATCAGCAGCAAAGGTCAATAAGCTTGTAGGATTGACAAACGGTGGAGACGCATTAGTCATTGGATTCTTAGGGTAGAGAGAGCCTCTCGTCCAGATATCTATGTGTTTAGCTCCCTGAGCTCTGAGCGTCTCTATGGAAGCGGGAGGTATATGTGTGTTTGTTTTACTGCGCTTAATCAATGGTTGGTACTCATTGTCCAAATCAATGTGAAGGTGATATTTGGCTCGTTTTTGGGTAACATTTGTGCCATTTGAGGAGTGCGCCATTAGCCAAATGTGAAGGTTTAATGGAAAGTGAATAGCGGTTGCGCCTTCATCCCACCATGTTAGCCTCATTCCCTCCATATTGACAAGGTTCATTCAATGCAACTGAAAAGAGGATTATCCCTCAATCACTACGAACGAATGTTCAGAAGAGTAAGAAATCTACTTAAAGTACACTTTTTGAGCTTTTACTATGAAAGACCCAGCTCTATTATTTGCCATTTTTCCTAGAGAGAGAGTGCAAAAAATACATTTTCTTAGAAGGCCCTCCAAATGACCTCCGAAATTCCCTTATCTCTCTCTCTCTCTCTCTCTGTCTCTCTGTCTCTCTCCCCCACTACCCCCTTGTCTCCTCCCATGTTCCTCTCTCTCTCCCTCCCCCCTCTCTCTTTTCATCCTTTGCTTCCTCATGCAACAGCTACCATGGTACTCAAGGACATCACAAATTGTATGCGTACATATTTGCTTGTTCGCAACGTTTGCACAAAAGGCCGCATGTGAGGGTGAGCAGAGGTCATCCCAGAAATGTCGTACCATCGGTGAGATGAATGTTGATGGTTCTTCAATATCTTTCCAATACCATCACATATTTGAATAAGACACCCTTTTATGCAAGGTAACAATATACTTATTACTTTTGATTGTGTTCTTCTTATCATAAACTTTGAAGTCTAAGGTGTTGCCTCTACTTGTTTTGTAGTGCTCGGCACCAAGGTTGCTTTTATGCACAAATAGTGAAAGACTGCAGGTTAGAGAGGCCAAGTGTCACCACTTTTCCTCTAAAACAGTCTTCTTTGTTACATCTTGCAAGTAGGTGCTTCAAATCTATGCTTATTAGGGGTGGTAATCTCATCCTAATGTATATTTTGGGATTGTTTATTCCCAGTTAGATAGAAATACTTGAAAATTTGTACAACATATACTTAACAAGTGTCTTTATTATATAGCTTGCAAATGTTGAATTCATACATGTTTTTGTTACAAGGTGACCTCTTGCTATGCTAGTTGAGTGGTGTTGTTTGCAAGAATGGCTCAAGGAACTGGCATAACATGAAGCTTTTACGGTGGCACAAAGCTCTCCTCAGCGGCAATGTGGCTCCCACTACACCAAAAATCATTATGCTAACATGGAGAGATCCCTAGTAGGACAATGTAAAAACTTTTCATCAGCAGCAACACACCCTTTCCTAACATGAGGGCACTCCTACCAAAGATATTTTTATGTGATAGGTCACCTCATGAGCATACCATGTCATGGAATGGATGTAAGAACTATGACCGCACTACTCCTTGGAAGTTGTTCACAGATGTATGTTTATCAAAGTTAATGAGAAGAAACTTGGACTTTTTTGTTTGTTGATGTGTAAGAGCACTCTAGGTGTACCATATTTTAAATTGTTTGATAAGTTAAATAAGATTTATAGTCATTTAAAGTGTAAGTTTGTTTTTGTTTGGTAAAATTGTACATGAAAAGACATAATAAAGTATAAGAGATCTTGACGGAATAAACCTCGATTAGATTCCTACCATGCACTTGTGACACCATACCTCTCCTTGAACCCTTTGATTTCTATCATTGTGGGAAGTCCAAGGGTGGTCTATTTTCAAATTTTTAGCAATAACTTTAAAAAAAAGGAAATTTTGGTTATTTTAAAGTTTGTACACAGTCTAGAAGTTCATTCTGATTGTTTTCCTTCAGTTTCAATTTTTGATCGAGGGCACTCCTTGGAAGCCACTTTTGAAGGTGTTAAGGGTGATATTTTGAGAAAGTTTTGTATGTAGGAAATACAGTCCTTAACACAATAAAAAACATTGGTTCTTTGAGTATTTTCAGATTCCATGGTTTTAATGCTCGTTCGAACCCGTAGATTAAGGAAAAAGTAAGAAATGTCTGTTTTACATCATTTAAAAAAAAAAAACCAATTTGCACGTTGATTTTTGAAGAATTCGAGCAGGATATGATTTTTTTGCATCACACGATGGTTGAATAGCGCGACGAGACGAACAAATTTATGTGAGACAAGCCCAGACAGATTCGAAGCCAATTGAACACTAGAAGCTCTTAAAAACAACCAAAAAGTTCAACACTTAATTAAAAAAAAAACCTGACTACTTGAATTATGGCCATGCATCAAAAAAAATCTTGTACTTGTCATTTTAGGGCCCCAGGGACCCTCAACATGAGGGGCCACAAGGGCGCGCAAATTTTGGATGGCCAATTTGCGTGCCCTTGTGGCCCCTCATGTTGAGGGTCCCTGGGGCCCTAAAATGACAAGTATAGGTTTTTTTTAATGCATACCCATGAGATAGAATTGGGCAATTTAATGTATTCATAGCAAACTTCCCCCCCCCCCCCCCCCCCCCCCCCCCCCAATGGCAAATAGCTAAACCTTGTATCATGCCATGCATTAACAAAAAGCTTGTACTTGTCATTTTAGGGCCCCAGGGACCCTCAACATGAGGGGCCACAAGGGCGCGCAAATTGGCCATCCAAATTTTTGGATGGCCAATTTGCACGCCCTTGTGACTCCTCATGTTGACCCTCAACATGAGGGGCCACAAGGGCGCGCAAATTGGCCATCTAAATGTTTGGATGGCCAATTTGTGCGCCCTTGTGGCCCCTCATGTTGAGGGTCCCTGGGGCCCTAAAATGACAAATATAGGTTTTTTTTAATGCATACCCATGAGATAGGATTGGGCAATTTAATGTATTCATAGCTAACTCCCCCCCCCCCCCCCCCCAATGGAAAATAGCTAAACCTTGTATCATGCCATGCATTAACAAAAAGCTTGTACTTGTCATTTTAGGGCCCCAAGGACCCTCAACAAGAGGGGCCACAAGGGCGCGCAAACTGGCCATCCAATTTTTGGATGGCCAGTTTGCGCGCCCTTGTGGCCCCTCTTGTTGAGGGTCCCTGGGCCCTAAAATGACAAGTACAAGATTTTTTTAATGCATGGCCATGAGATAGAATTGGGCAGTTTAATGTGTTCATAGCAACCCCCCCCCCCAAATGGCAGATACCTAAACCTTGTATCATGCTTATCAACCATTTTTTACTTCCTTGTGTCCATCCCCTGTTCTTGGAAATATCTTGGTCCCTATTTGTCCCTCGATGGCCATTCTATGCGCCGTTGTGGTCCCTCTTGTTGAGGGTCCCTGGGGCTTCAAAATGACAAATAGGGTCTTTGTTTTCATGTATGGCCATGAGATAGAGTTGTAGTGTTTGATGTCTGGAGTATTCACTATGTAAAATTTTCCTATATCATGTGCGTTCACCACAATGGATTGAAAGTAGCCCTTATAGGCCTTACCTACACATGTTTCTGTAACTTTACAAGAATATAAATTCCCTTTTGTTGAACACATGTGCTATGTTACATATACTTTAGTGAACTCCCAAGGTCAAAGGCCTCACAAATTTTGTGCACTCAGAACATTTAGCACTAGACATCAACCATACAAGGAGCCAATTTTTACATGCTTGTGTTCACCTCGTGGTCTTGGGAATGTTTTGGTTAAGCCTTTCTTTGGTATTTGAAACCACATGTGACCCCTATTGTTATAGTATCCGACCAAAGGTTTCTTGATTAGCAGTTATATAGGTTCGAGTGATACATATCTTCTATGTTAACAATGCATGTATCTATAATTTATGTTTACACTTTCTCTATCCAAATGAGCTACATAGTAAAAATCAAATCCGCAATTCAACAATTAAGTTCACAAGGTGATAGCTATTGGTATGATCTTTAGCAATACCAAATAAATAGCTACCAATAGCGAATGAATAGGGATATTTAAGAAGGTTTGATACCAAAAACTTGTCAACACTACTAAAAAAGGTGGAAACTCAAAGGCTTTATAATATATATGATGAAACAAGAATCAATAATAAGTCACCCCTATATATCTACACCTCCATCTCAAGTTGTCATTTCTCTAAGTCAAGCTTGGCATAGGCATAGTATGGAAACAATAACATTTTGGAAAGCAAGCTAAGAATTTAGATTTCTCAACTTTTGAAATGTTGCTATTGATATATATTCAACATCCCCAAATGAGGACATTTGACAAGGTTATGATACACTTAATAAGAATATATATATTGATATATATTCAACATCCCCAAATGAGGACATCTTGACAAGGTTATGATCCACTTAATAAGAATAACCAATAGTGATTAAATTGAAATCAAAATATTGCATGAATTTCTTCATGGTGAATGATTAAGACTTGAAACTTCAAACATCTTATAGGCAAATCAGAATATCCATAAAAATCAACAATATTTCTCAAATCTGTATGAAACTCCAGTAATCTAAATTAAATACTCTCACTCAGTGCGACACCATTCAACAAAAAGAAATATTTATATTGCATTTATAGAGGAATCGAGCCTCATAAAAATAATTACAAACGGAGACAATGTTGTTGCTGTTAGGCTTCTCTTACAAGTATTTGTCTTTCTCATCTAGAGATTCATATACACGAGTATTTGTGTGTCTATGACACTAGGGAAGATAGTAGTACTATAGGGATGGATTTTCTAAGAGCTCCTAGATAGTACCTATTGGTTCAAGATTCTACAAAAATCCTAGTATTCTTATCAAAATCTTTTAACATGGTAGTAAAATGTTCCTCACGGAACAAAAATAGGGTGATTTCCATCTCTGTACATGGTTGCTTGCTCATGTTCTCTCAAAACAAGTTGACTCTGTAAGTAAACAACAGATTATGTGAGCACAAAGTTATAAAGTACAAAATGATATCATTCTCATAATCTAATGACAACTATAAAAAGAATAAATTATAAGAAAAATCTTTGATGACTCTCCATAGATAACACAACTTACTTACATTGTGAGACTCAATCACATGCTACAAAACTATAGATGGCGCACCAAAGCCATCAACAAAATAGCACCACCCAATGTTATGGGGTGTGAAGCGTAAACATTGAAAGCCATAAAGAGGTTAAATCCCTCCAGCATGATAAAATTAAAGATGGAGATGATCTTAAGCTCTGAATGTAAGCTACAAGGGTAGTTTTGTCACCATTCTATCTTTATGTTGGAGATGAATCCTTGCAATGCCCATGCATTATTCACACCTCCTGTTCTTGTGGTATGCAAGTCATGTGAGTTGATGCTTTTTCCACCTTCAGAAGTAGAGGTTTCCATGTAGTGCGAGTGAATGAAAGTAGAAGGAGTAGAATCTTGTTTCATGCTGTAATGGAGGTGAGAGAAGGGAGAGGAGCTAGCTTGGTGTGGAACTATGGGGTGGGCAAGGGGAAGAGATGGGGGAGAAGCGTGCTTGGTGCTACAATGGAGATGGGAGAAATCTAGTAGAGAGATAATGCTGGACTATAGGGGGTGTATGTGGTTGTTGCAGCCATGGAGAGCTTGGAAAAGGGTTTGTAGAGAGAGAAAATCACTTTTTAGCTATAGAATAGGTTTGGAAAGACTTTGGAGGGTGGAAAATGATGTTTTGAATTTTTTTAGAAAAATTTAATTTTTTGGAAATTTTTAGTGCACGTTTTTGACTTTTGGAGGTCAAAAATACTTTTTTGACCATGAAATAGGTTAAGGGACCTTTTAAGGAGGGAAAACTTGAAATTTGAAAATTTTAGTGTATTTTTAAATCCGGGCCAAAAAGTGGGAGAAAAAAGGTCAAAGTGGGATGTTCATCGTCACCAGTATCATTGTGTTATTTATAATAATGAGAGGTTGATAGAGCGTAAAACTTCTCGAGGAAGCTATCAACGGGTGCACGCTATGAGGTAAGCAGGTGTATCAAGTGACATCCAGTGGTGTTAGGAGGACAAATGGGATCAAGACTTGAACGTGGATAAGTGAGGACACAACATGAGTTTTTTCTTGTGATGAATTATGCAGGTCATCATGAGAACTATACTTGGGGGCCACTTTACGTGATTGTGGGATGCATTATTGAGAAAAGTTGAGTGCCAGGTATGTGGATGGATGTAGAAGGGTTTTGGCCTGTTTGGGGTCCGTTTGAGGCCAATCAAAAGGCCAAAGGTTGTGGACATTGAAAACCCTGAGAAAAAAAAAAAAAACATGGAGAAACAACTGTAACTCAATTTTTGTTGTTTTTGGAGCCAATTTTGGCCATAAACTGCTTATCCGAGCTCGGATTTGAGCACTTTGATATTGCAGACTGGGACTTTTGGCCGTTCCGGACGCAATGATGTTGTCCATTTTACCAAATTTCTCATTGTTTTCTTGCTGTTTTGGTTGTGTAAGTTTCTCCTGTGAGTGAAGCCTCTCCTCAAATTGTATCTGCATATTTCATCCATATGGTGTGAGCTATTTTCCCCATTGCTGTCAACCCAAGCTCAATTGTATCTAAGCATTAGAAATATTTCTCCTTTGAGCTGATTTGTGTATATGTGTGTGTGTGTGTGTTCAGTGAACAGATGGATAGTCTCTCTCCTCTCACTCCATCGGTGTGTTCCCTGTCTCAGCCAGGTGGATTTTGTAAGCCGAGTGGTGCCCCGTAGTGTGTGTGTGTACTATCCCAAGAGTGTGTGTCATGTGATTCTAGAGGCACTGTGTGTGTTTCCATCCCGCTCACATCGCTAACTATAACCTAACCTATAACCGACACCATCTTGCATGGTGAATGGTGTGTATTCTAATCCAACCATTGCTATCAAGGTGTTATCTTAAATAGATCTTCCTTTGATGAAACCTTGTTGGTGAGGAGTGATACCCTTATCCGTAGTGGGATAGAGTCTTAGGGAAATTGATTTGGCAATAATTTTGTAAGCTATTTACATCATGGTTATGGGCCGTCAATGTTTCAGTTGAAAGCATCAGATTTTTTTCGAACCAAACCTATAACATAAACTTTAGTTAACTTAACCTATAACCTAACCCACCCTTTTATGTACAAATTATAACCTAACATGTTGCCTAAACAGCAGTTTATGGCCAAAATTGGCTCCAAAAACAACAAAAATTGAGTTACAGTTGTTTCTCCATGTTTTTTTTTTTTCTCAGGGTTTTCAATGTCCACAACCTTTGGCCTTTTGATTGCTCTCAAACGGACCCCAAACAGGCCAAAACCCTTCTACATCCATCCACATACTTGGCACTCAACTTTTCTCAATAATGCATCCCACAATCACGTAAAGTGGCCTCCAAGTATAGTTCTCATGATGACCTGCATAATTCATCACAAGAAAAAACTCATGTTGTGTCCTCACTTATCCACGTGCAAGTCTTGATCCCATTCGTCCTCCTAACACCACTGGATGTCACTTGATACACCTGCTTACCTCATGGCGTGCGCCCGTTGATAGCTTCCTCGAGAAGTTTTACGCTTTATCAACCTCTCATTATTATAAATAACACAATGATACTGGTGACGATGAACATCCCACTTTGACCTTTTTTCTCCCACTTTTTGGTCCGGATTTAAAAATACACTAAAATTTTCAAATTTCAAGTTTTCCCTCTTTAAAAGGTCCCTTAACCTATTTCATGGTCAAAAAAGTAATTTTGACCTCCAAAAGTCAAAAACGTGTACTAAAAAATTCCAAAAAATTAAATTTTTCTAAAAAAATTCAAAACATCATTTTCCACCCTCCAAAGTCTTTCCAAACCTATTCTATAGCTAAAAAGTGATTTTCTCTCTCTACAAACCCTTTTCCAAGCTCTCCATGGCTGCAACAACCACATACACCCCCTATAGTCCAGCATTATCTCTCTACTAGATTTTTCCCATCTCCATTGTAGCACCAAGCAAGCTTCTCCCCCATCTCTTCCCCTTGCCCACCACATAGTTCCACACCAAGCTAGCTCCTCTCCCTTCTCTCACCTCCATTACAGCATGAAACAAGATTCTACTCCTTCTACTTTCATTCACTCGCACTACATGGAAACCTCTACTCCCGAAGGTGGAAAAAGAATCAACTCACATGACTTGCATACCACAAGAACAGGAGGTGTGAATAGTGCATGGGCATTGCAAGGATTCATCTCCAACATAAAGATAGAATGGTGACAAAACTACCCTTGTAGCTTACATTCAGAGCTTAAGATCATCTCCATCTTTAATTCTATCATGCTGGAGGGATTTAACCTCTTTATGGCTTTCAATGTTTAGGCTTCACACCCCATAAAATTGGGTGGTGTTATTTTGTTGATGGCTTTGGTGCGCCATCTATAGTTTTGTAGCATGTGATTGAGTCTCACAATGTAAGTAAGTTGTGTTATCTATGGAGAGTCATCAAAGATTTTTCTTATAATTTATTCTTTGTATAGTTGTCATTAGATTATGAGAATGATATCATTTTGTACTTTATAACTTTGTGCTCACATAATTTGTTGTTTACTTACAAAGTCAACTTGTTTTGAGAGAACATGAGCAAGCAACCATGTATAGAGATGGAAATCACCCTATTTTTGTTCCGTGAGGAACATTTCACTACCGTGTTAAAAGATTTTGATAAGAATAGTAGGATTTTTGTAGAATCTTGAACCAATAGGTACTATCTAGGAGCTCTTAGAAACGCCATCCCTATAGTACTACTATCTTCCCTAGTGTCATAGACACACAAATACTCATGTATATGAATCTCTAGATGAGAAAGACAAATACTTGTAAGAGAAGCCTAACAGCAACAACATTGTCTCCGTTTGTAATTATTTTTATGAGGCTGGATTCCTCTATAAATGCAATATAAATATTTCTTTTTGTTAAATGGTGTCGCACTGAGTGAAAGTATTTAATCTAGATTACTGGAGTTTCATACAGATTTGAGAAATATTGTTGATTTTTATGGATATTCTGATTTGCCTATAAGATGTTTGAAGTTTCAAGTCTTAATCATTCACCATGAAGAAATTCATGCAATATTTTTATTTCAATTTAATCACTATTGGTTATTCTTATTAAGTGGATCATAACCTTGTCAAGATGTCCTCATTTGGGGATGTTGAATATATATCAATATATATATTCTTATTAAGTGGATCATAACCTTGTCAAGATGTCCTCATTTGGGGATGTTGAATATATATCAATAGCAACATTTCAAAAGTTGAGAAATCTAAATTCTTGCTTTCCAAAATGTTATTGTTTCCATACTATGCCTATGCCAAGCTTGACTTAGAGAAATGACAACTTGAGATGGAGGTGTAGATATATAGGGGTGACTTATTATTGATTCTTGTTTCATCATATATATTATAAAGCCTTTGAGTTTCCACCTTTTTTAGTAGTGTTGACAAGTTTTTGGTATCAAACCTTCTTAAATATCCCTATTCATTCGCTATTGGTAGCTATTTATTTGGTATTGCTAAAGATCATACCAATAGCTATCACCTTTTGAACTTAATTGTTGAATTGCGGATTTGATTTTTACTATGTAGCTCATTTGGATAGAGAAAGTGTAAACATAAATTATAGATACATGCATTGTTAACATAGAAGATATGTATCACTCGAACCTATATAACTGCTAATCAAGAAACCTTTGGTCGGATACTATAACAATAGGGGTCACATGTGGTTTCAAATACCAAATAAAGGCTTAACCAAAACATTCCCAAGAACACGAGGTGAACACAAGGAAGTAAAAATTGGCTCCTTGTTTGATTGATGTCTAGTGCTAAATGTTCTGAGTGCACAAAATTTGTGAGGCCTTTGACCTTGGGAGTTCACTAAAGTATATGTAACATAGCACATGTGTTCAACAAAAGGGAATTTATATTCTTGTAAAGTTACAGAAACATGTGTAGGTAAGGCCTGTAAGGGCTACTTTCAATCCATTGTGGTGAACGCACATGATATAGGAAAATTTTACATAGTGAATACTCCGAACATCAAACACTACAACTCTATCTCATGGCCATACATGAAAACAAAGCCCCTATTTGTCATTTTGAAGCCCCAGGGATCCTCAACAAGAGGGACCACAACGGCGCATAGAATGGCCATCCAGGGACCAAGATATTTCCAAGAACAGGGGATGGACACAAGGAAGTAAAAAATGGTTGATAAGCATGATGATACAAGGTTTAGGTATTTGCCATTTGGGGGGGGGGGGTTGCTATGAACACATTAAACTGTCCAATTCTATCTCATGGCCATGGATGGCCAGTTTGCGCGCCCTTGTGGCCCCTGTTGTTGAGGGTCCCTGGGGCCCTAAAATGACAAGTACAAGCTTTTTGTTAATGCATGGCATGATACAAGGTTTAGCTATTTGCCATTTGGGGGGGGGGAGTTTGCTATGAATACATTAAATTTCCCAATTCTATCTCATGGGTATGCATTAAAAAAAACCTATACTTGTCATTTTAGGGCCCCAAGGACCCTCAACATGAGGGGCCACAAGGGCGCGCAAATTGGCCATCCAAAATTTGCGCGCCCTTGTGGCCCCTCATGTTGAGGGTCCTTGGGGCCCTAAAATGACAAGTACAAGATTTTTTTTGATGCATGGCCATAATTCAAGTGGTCAATTTTTTTTATAAAAAAAATTAAGTGTTGAACTTTTTGGCTGTTTTCAAGAGCTTCTAGTGTTCAATTGGCTCCGAATTTATCTGGGCTTGTCTCACATAAATTTGTTCGTCTCGTCGTGCTATTCAACCATCGTGTGATGGAAAAAAATCATATCCTACTGGGATTCTTCAAAAATCAACGTGCAAATTGGTTTTTTTAATAAATGATGTAAAACAGACATTTCTTACTTTTTCCTTAATCTACGGATTCGAACGAGCATTAAAACCATGGAATCTGAAAATACTCAAAGAGCCAATGTTTTTTATTGTGTTAAGGACTGTATTTCCTACATACAAAACTTTCTCAAAATATCACCCTAACACCTTCAAAAGTGGCTTCCAAGGAGTGCCCTCGATCAAAAATTGAAACTGAAGGAAAACAATCAGAATGAACTTCTAGACTGTGTACAAACTTTAAAATAACCAAAATTTCCTTTTTTTGAAAGTTATTGCTAAAAATTTGAAAATAGACCACCCTTGGACTTCCCACAATGATAGAAATCAAAGGGTTCAAGGAGAGGTATGGTGTCACAAGTGCATGGTAGGAATCTAATCGAGGTTTATTCCGTCAAGATCTCTTATACTTTATTATGTCTTCTCATGTACAATTTTACCAAACAAAAACAAACTTACACTTTAAATGACTATAAATCTTATTTAACTTATCAAACAATTTAAAATATGGTACACCTAGAGTGCTCTTACACATCAACAAACAAAAAAGTCCAAATTTCTTCTCATTAACTTTGATAAACATACATTTGTGAACAACTTCCAAGGAGTAGTGCGGTCATAGTTCTTACATCCATTCCATGACATGGTATGCTCATGAGATGACCTATCACATAAAAATATCTTTGGTAGGAGTGCCCTCATGTTAGGAAAGGGTGTGTTGCTGCTGATGAAAAGTTTTTGCATTGTCCTACTAGGGATCTCTCCATGTTAGCATAATGATTTTTGGTGTAGTGGGAGCCACATTGCCGCTGAGGAGAGCTTTGTGCCACCGTAAAAGCTTCATGTTATGCCAGTTCCTTGAGCCATTCTTGCAAACAACACCACTCAACTAGCATAGCAAGAGGTCACCTTGTAACAAAAACATGTATGAATTCAACATTTGCAAGCTATATAATAAAGACACTTGTTAAGTATATGTTGTACAAATTTGCAAGTATTTCTATCTAACTGGGAATAAACAATCCCAAAATATACATTAGGATGAGATTACCATTCCTAATAAGCATGGATTTGAAGCACCTACTTGCAAGATGTAACAAAGAAGACTGTTTTAGAGGAAAAGTGGTGACACTTGGCCTCTCTAACCTGCAGCCTTTCACTATTTGTGCATAAAAGCAACCTTGGTGCCAAGCACTACAAAACAAGTAGAGGCAACACCTTAGACTTCAAAGTTTATGACAAGAAGAACACAATCAAAAGTAAGAAGTATATTGTTACCTTGCATAAAAGGGTGTTTTATTCAAATATGTGATGTTATTGGCAAGATATTGAAGAACCATCAACATTCATCTCACCGATGGTATGAAATTCCTGGGATGACCTCTGCTCACCCTCACGTGCGGCCTTTTGTGCAAACGTTGCGAACAAGAAAATATGTATGCATGCAATTTGTGATGTCCTTGAGCACCATGGTGGCTGTTGCATGAGGAAGCAAAGGATGAAAAGAGAGAGGGGGGAGGGAGAGAGAGGAACATGGGAGGAGACAAGGGGGTAGAGAGAGAGAGAGAGAGAGAGAGAGAGAGAGAGAGAGAGAGAGTGGAGAAGGAGGAGAGAAGGGGGCAGGGAGGGAGAGGGAGGAACATGGGAGGAGAGAAGGGGACAGTGGGGGAGAGGGAGAGAGAGGGGAGGAGGAAGAGAGAAGGGGGCAGGGAGGGAGAGGAGAGGGAGAAAGGAGAGAGGAGGAAGAGAGAAGAAAGGTTTTTTTATTTTTTTGGGAGTTTTTTTTTTGAAAATTAAACTTTTATTGCTTGTAAGTTTAAAAAAAGGTCAAAAAATACTTTTTTGATATGGATATATATTGGGGGGGAGTTTTAAGTCAAAAATAAGTAAAAATAACTTTTTTTAAAAAAAGTCAAATTTTGACACTTAGTGATCCACGTTTTTGATGATGTGGCCACACCTCTTTACTCCCTTCACTTTCAAAAAGCTAGAGAGATAAGGTGACCTCCTAGGTCCACATCCGACATGTGTCTAAAAAAAAAGGCTAGAAAAGCCTACTCAAAACTAGCTTCTTGAATGCCCTTGTCCCCTTAACCCTACACACCATTAGCCTTAATCCCTAAAAATTAGGGTTCCTTACAAGGCCCATGCATGGTTCATATTTCTCCTAATGTTAGAGGTAATAAAAGGATGGCCTAACCCAAAGAATCTACATGATCTACAAAGCTTTATTGGTATGTGTGCATATTATAGACGCTTCATTAAAAAATTCTGACACATAGCAGGACCATTACATGACTTAACAAAGAAGAATGTTAAGTATACATGGACTGCTAAAGAGAAAAATGCTTTTGACAAGCTCAAAGAAAAGCTTACCTCTCAACCTGTGCTTACACTGTCGGAACTCTCAAAACCATTTGAGGTCCAATGTGATGCTCGTGGAGATTGCCTTGGAGAATTTTTTCTTCAACAAGGACATGCCATAGCATACGGGAGTCCAAGAATCAATTCCAATGAGCGAGTGTTAGGCATATACAAAAAGGAGCTACTAGCTATTCTACATACCCTTGACACATGAAAGCATTATCTTTTGGGGACTCCATTCAACCTATGAACAAATCACCAAAGTCTTATGTACTTCATGATGCAAACCAAGCTTTCCAACAAAGAAATGATTCCCAAAAATTTTCTTTTGTAATTTAAGTTCCATATTGCTCATAATATTGCTGGGAAGCACAATCAAGTGGTCGATGCACTATCATGATAACCAAAAGTAAATGCAGTGTTCCGACAAACAAATGAGACTGGGAAATTTTCTTTTGTAATTTAAGTTTCATATTGCTTATAATATTGCTAGCAAGCACAATCAAGTGGTCGATGCACTATTATGATGACCAAAAGTAAATGCAATGTCTATAGAAACTCACAATGATATATCTTCTATGATAGATGAGTATGTTACTAACCTTGATTTCAAGGATATAATGTCTGTCATTTCCTTAGGGAAGGATAAGAATCATTCACTTTATAGGATGGCTATCTTCTCCATGGCAATAGGCTATGTGTTACTAACTTCCTTCGTGAGAAAGTAATGTATGAATCCCATGCTCCTCACTATGCAATGCATAGAGGGATTCAACCTACTCTTCAAGACCAAGTATGATAAGAGGGAAGAAAGTTGGATTACTCCATCCATTGCCAATTCCTAATTCACCATTGGAGAGTATATCCATGGATTCTATCTTTGAATTACCCAATTCTATCCATGGAAATATGGACAATTGTTGACAGGTTTAGCAAACAAGCACATTTTATACCTATCAAAAAGACTATTCAGGCACATCAAGTTGCGACCCACTTTCAAACACCATGGATTGCCAACATCCATAGTGTCAAACTAAATAGAAATCTTCAAATGACCAATTATTTCTAGAAGGGTCTCTTTGAGAATCTAGGTACAAGGCTAAATTTCTCTTTAGCCTATCACCCACAAACGGATGGCCAAAGTGAGATAGCTAACCTTACCATTCTAGATCTACTCAAGGCCTATGTCATGGAAGTAGATCAACGCTCACAATGGGAGAAGTACCTACCTCTTGTAGAGTATGCGTACAATAACATTGTCCATACTACTACAGGGAAGTCACCCTTTGAAATCATAGAGAAAGACCAAAAAGTCCCTTGCTACTTAAGGTACATGGGATGATCTTTGCTACTGATGAGTATAGCCGAGACCTACAAGAATCTTTTCAAAATATTAAGGAGACTATATCTATCTCACAACAAAGGCAAAAAGCTACATCTGCTAACAAGCACAGAAGGGCCTTAAGTTGCAAGAAAAATGATTGGGTCCTACTCAAGTTTCTCAAGGCTTGATTGAGGCAAACGATGGGCAAAAATTCTACGGGCCACCAAAAGTATTATGCTAAGCTAGAAAAAAAGATACTATGGTCGTTTTCAAATTCTAAAACCAATCAACCAGATGGCCTACCAACTAAAGTTACCCAATCATTGGCTCATACACTACAAGAGGCTATTCATATTAGCGACGCTCACACAGTGACGCTCAAAAAAAAAATTCCCGGCGTCGCTATGAGCGTCGCAAATTTACAAGTGAATTTGCGACGCTCATAGCGACGCCGGCTGGGCTAAAAAAAATAACAGAGAGCGCCCAAAACCTCAGATCTCAGATCTGAGTTTTTCAGCGCCCTCAAGCAAGGAGCAGGTAACGCTCTCCCTCTCTCTCTCTCTCTCTCTCTCTCTCTCTCTCTCTTTCTTCTCCACACACACACACACACACACAGACACACACACACACACACACACACACACACAAACACGAGGAGAGGAAGAAGAGCCAGGTATGCTCCTTCCCTCTCCTCACTCTCATGTTCCCTTCTCCTCTTTCTCTCTCCCTCTCTCTCTCTCTCTCACACACACACACACACACACACATAGTGTTTTTTTTTTTTTTTTTTTGAGAGAGAGAGAGAGAGAGAGAGAGAGAGAGAGAGAGAGAGAGAGAGTACAAACATAAACAAAAACGCACACACACATACATAAACAAAGAATGCACACACACATTGAGAGAGGAAAAGAGAGAGAGAGCATGCATAAACAAAAAAACGCACACATTGAGAGAGGAAAAGAGAGAGAGAACATGCATAAACAAAAAACGCACACATTGAGAGAGGAAAAGAGAGAGAAAACTTGCATAAACAAAAAAACACACACACATTGAGAGAGAAAGAGAGAGAAACTAATTTAACATCGTAGGAAACTAATTAAAATTAAAAGACCTAAAGATCTAGCCAACGAGGAGTTGAACTCAAGACCTATTATTCAAGAGGGAAATGGCATAACCAATCTATCATACTTGGCATGGGTGATAGAAAGGTTATACCATTTATCTCTTTTTATTGGCACACACATCCACACACGCGCACACACACAAGAAGAAGAGAGTTATAACGTCGTAGGAAACTATCCTAAAAGACGTTAAAGATTAGGTTAGATGTAGACTTACGTTAAATTAGATTTAGGTTTATTTAAGTTAAATTAGATTAGATTTAGGTTTATTTTTAGTTAGATTTACGTTTATTTATGCTAGATTTAGATTTACGTTATATTAGATTAGATTTAGGTCTCCATAGACTGCGATGCCTGCATGAAGCGGGTGAAGAAAGCCCTCAATGGAATATAGGGTATTGCTGCCTTCACTCATGGTGGGCTCTGTCGATCCAAAAGTACTGGTGAAATGTCTTCAAAAGATAGGGAAGAAGGTGGATCTTCAGGGCGGCAAGAGTCACTACATCCCCGACAATGACCATCTAGACAACCTCTAGTCATTCAACAACAACTTCAAAGTTAGTAACAAGAGCAAGAACGGTCCAAAGGGCCAATTTCTATCGTCAGATGTGGATGGAGATGAGGCAGCGTCACCGCCGGAAGTAAACTCTCACATCTTTAGTGATGAGAATGCCAACTCTTGCCGAGTTATGTGAAAAATTATGTGTTAAATCAGTTTTAAGGTTCTTATAATCCCTGTTAGTTTAGTTCTTTGTTTTTAATATAACATAATTTACGTTAGATTTAGATTTATGTTATATTAGATTAGACTTAGGTTTATTTAGGTTTACCCACACACACACACACACACACACACACACACACACAAGAAGAAGAGAGTTTTAACGTTGTAGGAAACTATCCCAAAAGACGTTAAAGATTAGGTTAGATGTAGACTTACGTTAAATTAGATTTAGGTTTATTTTTAGTTAGATTTATGTTTATTTAGATTTACGCTTATTTACGTTAGATCGAGTCCACGCAAGAATTACTTACGGTTTAGGGTTTAGAGTTAGACGAACAGTGAAAAGATCTACTGTGAAAAGATGTTAAGATGCTGTGAAGTGCTACAGCTAGAGAAGAGTCAAAGGGGTTTTGTCCACTACATGCAGTATCATGTAGACGTGGGTCTGTAGATTTCTTGTACCCACAAATATAGGTATTGACCAATAAAGATGAGATTATAACCCGGTGGTTCTGATCTCTGTGCACCTCTAGACCGAGGTGTGCGGGGATTGGACATGACTAGAGAATGTGAGGTAGAGAGAGAGAGAGAGAGAGAGAGAGAGAGAGAGAGAGAGAGAGAGAGAGATAAGACGAAGAATGCCAATACAATATGAAATTTTTTGTCCAGGTTATAAGATTTTTATCCTCATTATGAGTAGTGACGAGGATGTGGGACCGTCTAACCAAAACACCTATCTCTCAACGAGGGTCTTATGTCCTTGTAATCAATGCAAGCATGCTGTGCGATGGACAAGACGTGTTTCTTTGCAGCACGTTCGCGAATTTGGCGAGTTTGATCCATCTATTATAGATCGAGTTGTTGCCAATTATAACTCGTCGGACTCTGACGCTGGCCAACAAGCAGCAATCTTGCAACCCAATAGACGTGTTCGCAGGCGCTTTGGTCAAGCAGCATATGTGAGGCCACAAGATGTAGCCTCTGACAGCTCGGGGGATGATCATGCAGAGCACATTCCCAACGAGGCAATGTTTGAGCCCGAGATTGATGAAATGATCGAGACGATCATGGATTCAGAAAGGCTTATCTATGATGATATGAAAAGTGAAGCCGATACGCCATTGTATAATGGAGCACGTATGTTTAGATTGAAAGCACTCCTGGTTCTTCTCAACATGCAGGCAAAGTTTGGATGGAGTGACACTAGCGTCACAGCGCTTTTCAGGTGATCTATTACAATTAGTTTACTTTAATAAAACTCTAAATGTATAATGATCTGATAGATTTTTACACGACTGTAGCGTATTTTTATGTTTTGTAGATTGCTTAAAGAGCACATACTACCAGCTGACAATGTGATGCCAGATTCCCGAGATGAAGCAAGAAAGATTTTGCGAAACTTGGGGATGGATTACAATTCTATCCACGCTTGTCCTAATGACTGCATTCTTTTCAGAGGGGAATACATAGACATGGAGAAGTGTCCGAAATGTGATTCCAAAAGATATCGAGTAGATCTCCACGGGACAAAAATTCCACAAAAGGTTTTGCGACATTTTCCTCTGCTTCCTCGCATCAAGCATTTCTTCGAATGTAAGTCCATGGACGCCCTAGCATCATGGCATGAGGAGAATAAATCTTCGGATGGTGTGCTACGAATTCCTGCAGATTGCGTAGCCTGGAAACATATAGATGGAACATGGTCGGATTTTGCCAGGGAAGCTCAAAATTTACGCTTAGGCCTGGCTATGGATGGCGTAAATCCATTTGGTCAAAGACCAATATCTTACAGTGTATGGCCCGTTGTCATCGTCAACTACAATATTCCCCCGTGGTTGACTACGAAGAAGGTGCACCTATGGCTAAGCTTGATTGTGCCAGGGCGATATAAAGTGGAGAATATGGATGTGTATCTTCGTCCACTATTGGAAGAGCTACAACAATTGTGGATTGGCATAGAGGTGGTGGATATGAGCCGACACACAAGACGACGGAATGCTTTGATCAGAGGCATTCTAATGTGGACCATGCATGACTATCCCGGGCTAACAGAATGCTCAGGTGATCTATTGACACTCCTCACTCAGACACTGTAAATCTTGTTTTTTCCCATAGTTGATCTATTATCATGTGTATACATGCAGGGCTTCAAACAAGCGGATACAGAGCATGTGTCACATGTGGACCTAGACTGAATGCACGTAGGGCGCCCTCACTGAAGAAGCAAATCTACGAAGGTCATCAAGCGTATCTTCCAGAGAATCATGTGTTACGCGACGGCTTTTTGGGAAGAGAGCCACCAAGGATGTCTGCACAAGCATGGTTAGAGCAGAAGGAGATGTGCGATGACGGATTGCCTCCAGGGATGAAGAGACTATCTCTATGGTACGAGTTACCATAGTGGCCCCGACTCATGATCAATCACTTGCTCGATCCAATGCACATATTCAAGAATGTGGGTAATCTACTATGGAACCATCTGACCGGTAAGAAAGATACTTTGGGAGCCAGAGTTGACCTTAGAAATGTGGATCGTATGGAGCAATATTGGCCGCAAACAGCGTCTGATGGATCGATAAAACTCCCTAAAGCACCATGGATTTTCACAGGATCCCAAGAACGCAAAGTAAAAGAGACCATTCGATCTTTGCGGACCCCCACTGGCGTAATGCACTCGCTCCGAACGTGTTTTACTAAAGAAGGAAAGCTTACCGGTTTGAAGTCACACGATTGGCATAAAATGTGTCAGGTACGTTCATAGTGGACTTTAATATCATTGCATAAAATGTGGACTTTAATATCATTGCTGCACATACTTTACAGTTTATTTTACCGGTTGCCATTGAGGGATGTTTGTCTCTCGACATCCGTAACACAATCTACAAACTTGCAAAGCTGGTGCAATGGATCTCACAAAAGGAGATCAACGTAGACTCCATACCATTCGCCAAACTAAATGCTGCGAAGCTTGTGTGCATGTTTGAGAAACATTTTCCTACGACCATGCTAACCATTCAGGTGCATCTTCTTGTTCACATAGTTGATGAGGTGGAAATAGCTGGCACAGTTCATTCCAGATGGATGTTCTTCTTAGAACGTTTCATGAAAACGCTTAAGGGATATGTGCGTCAAAAGGCACGTCCGGAGGGTAGCATGGCAGAAGGTTGATTGGTATCAGAGTCCCTAGTGTACATTGGAGAGTGGCTAGACGGATTTGATAAAGCCCGGGACACGCTATGGCGAACCATAGATGATGAGCGCATATCTGGGATTGTCATGTGCAATCTCGGTGTTGAGAAGAAAATGACGGAAGATCTAGAGGCTAAAATCAACCGATTTTGCATGCTTCACAATCCACTGATGCAAAAGTGGATTTCACAATATGAGGATGCAAAGCAAGAGCGACAAAGGGCATGAATCGAGTGGAGACGAGGAAGACGACCACCGATGCACTATCCGACGGTTCTGGAGAGCCTACCAACATTCATGAGCTTAAGATGGTTGCACAACCAATTGAAAAGCGCACAACAATGCGGTGACGAAGGGTGACTGAGGAAGAGTGGGAGTACTCTCGGGGTTGCGCGACCAAGGTAAGTTTGCAATGTACGACTAGGACTTTATTTCTAAACGTTTGAACGGCCACTCATAATCTTTGTTCGTTGTAGTATAAGTCATACACAGCAGCATGGTGTAAAGGGCGACATTTTAGGGTGGAACGGATCGACAAAAAGCGTTTTACTCAAGATTGTGGAATCATGGCAAAATTTGAACAGTCTAGTCGACGACGTTCCTCTGATGTAGATCCTGTGGTGGCGGAACTCACTTACTTCGGCACACTACAAGAGATTTTGAGGATCGATTACAGAGGATTTTTTGTAGACTTGTTCGAAGTGCAATGGTTCAAGATAATCATGGAGGGTCGCAACGCTACTGTGCGTAGAGGAGAGTCTGGTTTTCTTGAGGTGGATTCTACTAAGAAATGGACTGACCTAAGAGACACTTTCGTACTACACAAGCATTGTGAACAAGTAAGTATGTAAATAGTTAACATCCCCCTTTTACAAGTTATGTGCTTGAAAGCTCTCATGTAAGTTATGTGGCTCTGGCAGGTAATATTTCATCCCACAAAGTCTACATCAAACTGGTGGTACGTCATAGAAGTAGCCCCTCGTAGTGCAAGGACGTATGAAGGCTACCATGTGCCAATCACAACGGCATCAATGGAGGATATCAGAGAAGATGCTCAATCAGAAGCCGCTGCGGTGGTGCCAGACGAGCATCAAGATGCTACTACTCTATATGGGGTGCATGCAGAGGAGGTACAAAATGAAACAGAGGATATGTGTTTAAACGGAGAGCTCTATATAGATATAGGAAGTTATGCTGAGTTATGTGAGGATGAGAGAGAGATCTCTTAAAGCCACATATATTGTATTTGAACAATTTTGCTCCGTGTTGTAAAAGCTCTGGCTCTCTAAGTACCTTCCATGGTGTATAACGCTCTTTTCTACTCGCGCTCACATCTTTTGATTGAAAATTCTGAGTTTTCGACTTGCCTCTTCTATCACTCAATTCATTGCGTCATTGTATTTATATGCATCATTACGTCATTGTATTTAATGGTCTTTGCGTCATTGTCTACTCTATTCATTCAATATTAAGTTCAAATATTCGTGTGTTTAATGCAGGTATGGATGATGAGGAGTTTCTTTCTTCTTTGTCACCGCAGTAGAGACAGTGGTACGTGGAGCGTCATCGCTCTGGCGCATCATCGCGCGTTCCTACTCCATCCGCATCTCCCTCTCTTTCGGAGCATTCGGCGCGCTCCGAAGCTTCGGTGTCGACGAGACGATCTTCACACTCGTCTAGACACCGGCGCTCTAGTGGTGGCGGTGGCGGTTGTTGTGGGGATTCCGCCGCCGATGCCTCCACACCGCCTCGTGTTCGACGAGGCTCTTTACCATCCCCTTCTTTGCCCGCCCCCACACCAGCCACAACATCGCCATCTACGCCAGGTTTTGCACGGCTGACTATTCCTAGTAGCTACACATCTCTACCTACTCCGCCAGGAGCCACCCCACTCGACACTCCTCGCTTCGAGGCCCAGACGTCGGTGGAGACACCTGACGTCCGTACCCCCATCCACACGCCGCTAGAGACCCCTGCCGGGACACCCACGTTCACGCGTCACCGGCCAGAGGGCTTGCCTTACTCCGTCGACTTCGGCGGCGGCATCATCATGGATGATGACGACAAGAAGGTGATCTCGCGCATGCGTGGTCTTTCCTTTCAGCTGTTTAGACACTACATACTAAACAAATGGAGTGAAGTACCAAGTGATTTAAAAAACAGAGTCATCAGCATACTTCATGATGAGTTTCCCGTTCCAACACGGGATTAGCACTTCAATGAAGACCTGATGAAGATTCGAATGTGCGAATACTGCAAACACAAGCGTTCCAAAGTGCAAAAAGCAATCAAGCATGGGTGGAACGGGCCAGATTGGCTGGCCAAAGAAGAGTGGAAGAATGCAAAGAAAGCAGTGCGCGAGAATCCCGACAAGTGGAAGCAACAAAAGGATGCAGCCAGAGCGCGAGTAGAGGCAAGGAGCTCGCACCACTTGGGGAGCGGTGGATGGGCATCATTTGAGGTCGATTTTGTAAGTGTTTTCGCATTGCTCTTTATGTTCGATAGTTTAGGGTTTATGAGTTTTTAATTCTAACATAATGAAATCTTTGTATGTTTTGACAGTGGTCGATGACAGGACGTGATCCCACACCGTATGAGCGCGAGTACGCAGGCAGGAAGGGCTTAAACGCCCTGATGGACATTCTCAGTTCTCGCGGCGGCATGGTTAGTATTAGGGTTTACTCTTTTCTATTTTTTGTATTGTTTTATAAATGTCGTTATATGTTTATACTTACTGAAAGCTGTCTTATTGTCTTTTTTTGCAGAATCCGATAGATACGCCGCTTGGACGCGATGAGACGTCTGACTAGACGACATCAGTTTAGCCGTAGCTAGATAGCATTAGTTTAGGGTTTCTCATAGCTTATGTATCATGAGACGGATTTTATACGTCTTTTTGAACCATGTATATTATTACATTTGTCACCGCAGTTCATTTTGCCAATCAATTCTTTATGCCTATGATGTTGTACAATTGTCATTATTACATTTGCCAATCAATTCATTTTGCCTATGATGTGTACAATTGTCAATTTTACGCTTGTCAATTTTGCAAACAATGCGTCTTGTGGGTGACTATTTTGGGTCTATTATCTACCCTTGCACTTTTTTTAAAAAGTGAATCAAGTACAATATGGTTGATGGGTGGCAGGGAATTCAATGCCCTGTCACCAAAAAACAATTCTCTCGGGCGTCGCTATAAGCGTCGCTATTTATGGCTCTGGAGCGTCGCTATGAGCTACGCTATAGACTTCTGTGTAAACGTCGCTATGACCGTCGCTATAAGAGTCTCTATATAGCGACGCTTATAGCGACGCATATAGTGACGCTCTCGTAGCGACGCTATTAGCGACGCCGGGGGTTATAAAAACCCAGTGTATTTCCATCGCTAACAGTGTCACAAGAGCACACAACCTCTTGTAGTGATACACATTGCTTTTTATGTAAGCCTGCTTAAGTCTTACAAAGGAGATCCACTAAGAAGAGGTGCTTCCATCCAAATCCATCCTTCCACATGAAGACAAGGTACTAAGACATGGTAAGATTATCAAACTGTATCTTATATTATCCTTTTGAAGATGGTATATGGACGCAAGGAACACATCTAAAGGATAGTACGAACCTTTTCAATGCTTACAATGCTACACTAGAGTAAGCAAATGTAGATGTTTTTTTAAATGAGCAATGTTTTTGTCTTATAAGACTACTTCTCTTACAAACTTAAGTTGTATGCATGCTTAGAATCATGTTTGTGATGAGGACATCTCCCAAACACCAAGTAGAATTTGTCACTCTACTTTCGGAGTATGGTATGGACTAAAAGAGCAGACTTGCTTGAGAGGGCTAAGTCTCCCAAGCACCAAATAGACTAGCTATCCATTCTAGAATGACGTCGTAGGGTAAAAAAGGATCATCTACCCACTAAGAAACATAGACTAATAGTCGAGGACGACTAAGAAACATAGACTGATAGTCAAGGACGACTATTGTTTCAAGAGCGAGGTAATGTCATAAAATCTAATATCTACATATCCCAAATGATTTTCTCGTATTGAGATGATAATTTAATGTGGGAACAAGAGTTAGAATATAGATATGTGCTTTTAGATCTATCTCAGCATGAGACCAAAAAGAAGACAATGCTACCTCTCATTAAGGGTCCAAAAGGGAGATGGTATATCAAAGAGAAATGAGCAGATACTGGAGCTTAAAAGACCTTAGGGTTAGCTTCATTAACACTAGAATGGTAACATGACACTTTTATGTCCTTGGACACTTTTGTGTCCTGTTAAGTGACCATTTTGCTTGAATTATTTGAAGGGTATGAAAATGAATTTCTAGGTGCTATATATCCACAAAGTTGACTTATGAGCTAAAAAAAACTTAGCATTTTTTTTTGAGTATCGATCTCACCATTAACCTTACTCTTGCACAACATTTTTGAACCTAAACTGTGTGAAAAAACGGGTCCTGTTTTTGGCTTTTTTTCAATTTTTGGCAACTATACCACTCTAAACTTCATGTTTGTGAGGTTTATATGGCTAGAGGTTAGGCCTTCATAGTTCAACAGGTTTTGATGCTTGTAGGGAGAGCTAAGTGTTAAAATTGAAAGTTATGACCACTTTACAAGAATTGCATAATCCTGTTTTTTGGCCAAAATTAGCACTTTTATGATTTTTTTGGTGGCTTTCTTGATATCCAAATTCAATTTTGATTGTGCAAGTATAATGTATAACATAAAGCTAATCTTCCTTGAGTTTTGGGGGACCTAATATGCTATATAGCATAGTATATGATGATGGTTGAGTTTTTTGATTGCTGAAGAATACGATACATTTTAAAGTAGCAAGTATAACTTTCTCAATATTGCTAGTTTCTTAGGTCAATTGTGTGTATTTTGTAGGTAGTGACCATATCTAATCATAGACTACAAACTTGGCTAGATATTGAGTAGTTTCTATGGGTTTCTAGAGGTCATAATGCTAAACCTAGTTTTTTTATGTTAAAAAGTATTTAGCACTTTATCATTGCCCCCAAGGTTCCAATTGTAAGAGATCCATTATCCTTTTGACATTCTCCATGTCTCCTTTTGAATCTAGAGGCCCAAAAGGAGCTAAGAAAACATGTATATAGTATCTGTATTGAGCGTGACTATAGAAACTTTGATGACAGGTCCGCTAAATGGCAAAAATGCAACTTTTTTTGTACCTATTTTTTTTGCCCAAAAAAAATTTAGTGAGGTAAAAGCAACCATATGTTTTGGTCACCAACCATATGTTTTCCTACAAAAATCTCCACTCTCAGTTATATGCAATCAACCATAAGAAATTGTTGTTTTGGGCAAAATTCATTGGTCCATCAACTTTGGAGGCTTGTAGTGACCAAGGGATGAGAAAAATTACAAGTTTCTCATTTTTTCCATATGTAGTAGTTATTGAACTATAAGCCCATGAAAGTATTTTTCAAAATGAGTGGATCTACTATGGTTTTGGAATTTTTTCCCAAAACCCTGAAAGGACACTTTTATGTCCTGTTAGGTTAACATTCTAGTGTTAAATGTCCTTAGACCTAGGACCTTTAGGTACTTTAAACCTTAGGAAAGCTAGGCATGTGCTTGAGGTGCTTGTCGTGCTTGAGTTGACTAAGGTGCTTGTCGTGCTTGATGACTAAGTTTCTTGAGGTGCTTGTTGCACTTGATGAATTAGGGGCTTGAGGTTCTTCATGACTAAGGTTCTTGAGGTGTTCAGAGTCAAGCATGACTCCTACAAAAGAAGGGGGAGAATCCTAAAGGTAGAGGCATGAGAGAGAACACACACACACACACACACACACACACACACACACACACACACACACACAGGCAAGACCAAGACTTAAGAGGCAATAAGGACACATGTCAAGCACCTACCCATGTTGTCTATATGGTGTGCATGAATCCTATTGGATGGTCTTTAGGGAGGTCCAATGAGAATTGAGATGCATTTAATTAATTAACTAAGCTCTCTCTCTCAAAAGGGGAAAGAAGGAAACTTGTCCAATGCTACCCTATTGCTTGAAATGACCATAGCTTGTGATTGGCCAGGCTTGGCAAGGGTCTATAGTGATCAAGCATGAGTAAAGAGAGAGAGAGGGGTCTCCCTAGGCAAGGAGAGAACTCATTTTGACTCATTCTCACACACTCACATGCTCTCTCATTGTGTTGAGCAAGAACTCCATCTTCTTCTCCAAGTTTGAAAAGTAGAGAGCCTACACCAACACCTCTTGGCTATGAAATGCAAATCCAACCAAGAGTCAAGCTTCAGTAGCATGCTCATCTCCTCTACCATCTATATTACTATGCTAAGCTAAGCTCCAAGAGTAATCTATGGTGAGGAAAGTACTTCTTTCTTGTATGCCACTTCTTCTTCCTCTTCCTTTCCCTCACTACTTGCAAGCTCTCTCAGCCTTTGAAGGTGTTTGAGGTCCTTGGAAAAACCTTCATTGCATCAACAAGGTCTCAAAGAGCACAAAGCATGTATTGTACCAAGTCTCTCTTTAAGGGAGAATCTATAATACAAAATCCTTTTGAAGGGGGAACTCGCTTCAACTAAATCCCATCTTCAACTGTTGTCAATCTCTCTCTCTCTCTCTCTCTCTTACAAGTATTGTTCATGGCAAGCTATCTAGGTATAATGTTCATTTTTCTACCTTTAATCAAGTGCTCTCCTTATGCTCTTTAAGAATTCTCTTGAGGAAATGCTCACTATTGTTACTTTAATTCCGCTACAGTCAATGTTATAGCCATACTCCATTACAAACAAGGCAAGGCTATTATCATATTTTAGTGTATTTAATATGATCAAGTGGACAAGTGGTGGAATCTATCCTCTTTTTTAAATTCTTTCCAGTTATAATGTGGATGTGCGAGTTTTGTGCACCTTATGGATATTCAAAGCTTTGGGTTTGTGCGAGTCTATAATTGGCTCTCATGTGTCTTGGTGAGTAGTGCAATGTCTTTACTCTCCATCACTGGCTAGAGTCTCCTTGGGTTTGTCCATAAAGAACCATTGAAACTCAATACTACCATGTGTGTCTCTGAGTAAGGTAACTCATAGGCCATGAGTCCCTATTCAATGGCCTTGCCATCAATGATGACTTGGTATACAGCTCTCTTGCTTTCTTTGAGGGCATGTAGGACTCGATGCATACATAGCATCTATGCTCTATCTGCGGTATGCTACTAAAGTGTAATACATCCTCTTCCCGGCGGAAGCAATCCTTGCTATCTCACTCGGAGATTGTAGGATAAAGAGCCCTCTCCTTGGCTGTCTTTGCCATCTTTCTAAGCTTTACTAAAGGTAAGGGTCTCCTCATCTTTTTGGCTTCAATCTTCTCCTCTATGCTTGTAGCGATCACCTTTGGTGAGCTCTTCCTTGAAGACCTTGGGGATTTCTCCTTCTCTTGAGAGAGAGAGAGAGAGAGAGAGAGAGAGAGAGAGAGAGAGAGAGTGGCCTACAATCTACAAGACTCCCATACTAGTATACTACCTATAAGAAATGTTACAAAACGGCACCAGAATTACACTCTAATTTCTCCCAAAGAATGTCTCAGTAGCACAGTGAATGCCAATTTTGCTGCTTCATTTTCCTTCATAGTTTAACACCTGGACTAGGTAAATGCAATCCTTTCCTTTCGTCTTTGGTTAATCAATGACTCCAAAGCGCACTACATTGCGATTCATACAAATATATCAACTAAAATTTCATGTAGGTCCCATACATACAAGGCCTGCAAAGAATGAAGACAATACCAAAGAATGTTGTAGCCATTTATATAAAACAACTCACTAGGAAGGGAGCACATTGCTTTGGCTATGCCTCTCTCTTCACCAAGCAACTCAGAAGCCCAGATATAGTCTTTAGTCTATTTATCCACATCTTGTTTACATTTGCGGTCTTGCTGACAATAAACCTGGGAATACTGCGTGTGTTGAAGAGCGTAAACAGATTTGCAGCACGATATTCGTACAATGCTATTGACCATGTGATCTAATTCCATCTTGTAGGTTTGGCAAAGGCATAACTAGGCCAAGCCTTGACAACAGAGCTCTTTTAACATACTGTAGCATGACAATGTACAATTTTAACCTGTAAGTTGCAAAGGAAGAATGCCCTTTACTACATAACAATACAAAACAGAACCACGAAGGCAGTACCGAGCATAATGCCTATAATTGTTAGAAATGAGAATATGAGGACCAGCTGACCAACATTCAAGGTGAAATTAAACCTCTTCTTATCTTCAGCGGTAAGCTTCTCAGGCTCATCAAAGAGATTTTTAGGCACTCCAGGCCGACCAAATTTTGTAGCTCTCTCTTCAGACTGGCGTAGAGTATTTAGCAAGCCCTTGGGACCTGGCTCCTTAAAAGTACCACCAGCTCTAGAATCAAGAAATACACTTGGCTTTGCTCCCTTGAGCTTCTCTGTTCCTGCTGTGGGTGAACTGAAGGGACTACCTTGTGAGTTCAGGGGTTTGGGGCTGAAAGTTTGAGCGCCTGGAGGTTTAGGGCTAAAAGGAGAACCGCCTTGAGATTTTGGTATATTGAAGTCAAAAGGAGGAAGTCCCTGAGGGCCTGGTGCTAAGGAGCTTGTAGGGGATGGGGGCGTCGTACCACCTGTTCTGGCAGCAATTCGAGATGAAATTTTGGCACCTACAAATGGGTTGGCAGCGGTAACATTCGCAGGCTTTGTGGCATCTGCTTGGTCAATTTTCTGGGAAGGCTTTTCATCTTTGCTTGAATCTGTGCCTTTTTCTTCGACAGTTTCACCTAGAGAAGCATGAAGGACAATGCTTCCCTTCTGTTTTGACCTGATGCCTCTCTGCCTGAGCTTGTGCAAATCATACTGAGCCTTCTTCTGTTGATTAAGCATAAGAGCTTGCACATCTCTGTCTGGAACACCATGTCGTCTTGAGATCTGCATGCAACAGTGCCCATGATGACTTACTTATTACATTTGACACTCTGTAGAACCCTGCAATGTTCTTTGAGACTCTTAGAAGTTTGGAAACCTCTAAAACTTTCTCTACTAGCTTATCCATATCGTGTCTTGTCCTCCATTTCTCAACTTCCATCCATCTTATCTTTTAAAACAAAACAAACCTACCTTGCCAGCTATTTCTTTGCACACACATATAAAGATAACAAGTACTAACATTACACTTCCTACCAGGGTGGGACTCAAAGTTGCACTCCAGGTAAGTGCCATTGGAAACGCTTCTAGATTCTGTCAAGGCAAGAAGCAATCAGCCCTGCAAAAAAAGGTACATCTAGCTTCATGACTTGTCTTTGAAAGTAATCTTCGACCTTTCCCTTTATGATAATATACCTTTGCAATTAAGGTCAGAAAGATCTGAATTCACAAAGTATAATAAGATTCAAAAAAAGACTAAACACTTTTACACAAACCACAAAATCAATCGACAAACATGTCATCAAAAGAGCAGAGAAAATAGAGAAGACAAACACTCTGAGAGAGAGAGAGAGAGAGAGAGAGAGAGAGAGAGAGAGAGATCTTGATCTTTCATTGTCTATTAGAGGCCAAAGCTGGCCTATGAGACAATTCAAGTATATACGTGTGTGTGGTTGCAGCTAAACTATTAGACTTTTTATGTACAAAGATGAAGATTAGGCACCAACATACCACTCCTTATTATCCACAATGTAATGGACTAAATGAAAGATTCAATGGTGAGTTGGTACAAATTCTTTTGAAAGTGACAGAGCACCAAGGAAAGAATTGGGATTTGTAATTGCCTAGCGCATTATGGGCTTACAATACTTCGGTGAAGACAGGTACATGGTTTACTCCATTTCATTTGGTATATGGAAAGGAAGCACTATTGCTTGTGGAAGTCAAGTTTCTTGCGATCAAGATGTTAGAGAAGTTGCTTGGGCAGTCCAGTGATGCATTCAAAGAGAGGCTCTTACAATTACAAGAGGTTTAGCTGGATAGAATGAGCGCATTGGAACATTATGGATAGAGGTAAGATAAGGATTTAACAAAGATAAATGAAAAGATCAAAAGTAAGGGTATCAAGAAACATGACTTGGTTTTGTGCTACAAGAGTAAGCTGGACAAGACATTCCAAAAGAAGTTTCAAATTAGGTGGGAAGGACCTTTCAAGGTAGTGGAGTGTTTTCCGAATGGTACATATCAGCTGGCGAAGTTGGATGGGATTCTACATAAGTCAAGGGTAAATGGATTGCGTCTTAAACTATATCATGATAGATTAATGGTGGTGGAGCAAGATGAGTTGTCTACAGAACAAGTAATGTAATGTTTGTGAGGGATGAGGAGACCTGTGACGCGGCGAGTCTCATATCTCTTTTTGCTACTGCTGATCATGTATGATCTAGCAAGCTAGGGGATGGGAAAATATGATCTAGCAGGCTAGGGGATGAGCAAATATGTTAGGAGTTTTTTGGAAGAAGTGATTGTGCATATGTACATACACATGCATGGTGCATCGAATAAAGAATTGCCCATTTTCCAAAGCTAGGTGGTTACGTGGGGCCCACATGTGTACAGGTAGGACAGCGTGTACATAGTACATCGATTTTCATCGTCACGAGTGTCAGTGTGTTTTTCCATAATAATGACGGGACGTTGATAGAGCGTAAAACTTCTCGAGGAAGCTATCAATAGGCGCATGCCATGAGGTAAGCAGGTTCATCAAGTGACATCCAGTAGCGTTAGGAGGACGAATGGGATCAAGACTGGCACGTTGGATAAGTGAGGACACAACAGGAGTGTTTTCTTGTGATGAATTATGTGAAAAGGTCATCATGAGAACTATATTTGGGGACCCCTTTATGTGATTGTGGAATGCATTATTGAGAAAAGTTGAGTGCGAGGTGTGCGGATGGATGTAGAAGGGTTTTGGCATGCTCGGGGTCTGTTTGAGGCCAATCAAAAGGCCAAACGTGCCCAAGGGATAAAGTGAAGTGTGGACATTGAAAACCCTGAGAAAAAATCAGAAAAAATGTGGAGAGAAGAGGAGGAACAACTGTAAATCAGTTTTTGCTGTTTTTGGAGCCTGTTTTGGCCATAAACTGCTTGTCCGAGCTCCGATTTGAGCACTTTGATATTGTAGACTGGGACTTTTGGCCGTTCCAGATGCAATGATGCTGTCCCTTTTGCCAAATTTCTCATTGTTTTCTTGCTATTTTGGTTGTGTAAGTTTCTCCTGTGAGAGTGAAGCCTCTCCTCAAATTGTATCTCGCATATTTCATCCATATGGGGTGAGCTATTCTTCCCATTGCTGTCAACCCAAGCTCAATTGTATCTAAGCATCAGAAATATTTCTCCTTTGAGTTGATTTGTGTACATGTGTGTGTGTGTGTGTGTGTGTGTGTTGAGTGGACAGATGGATAGTCTCTCTCCTCTCACTCCATCGGTGTGTTCCTTGTCTCAACTAGGTGGATTTTGTATGACGAGTGGTGCCCCGGTGTGTGTGTGTGTGTGTGTATTATCCCAAGAGTGTGTGTCAGGTGATTATAGAGGTGTTGTGTGTGTTTCCATCCCGCTCACATCTCTAACTATAACCTAACCTAATATAACCGACACAATCTTGCATGGTGGATGGTGTGTATTCTAATCCAACCATTGCTGTCAAGGTGTTATCTTAAATAGACCTTCCTTTGATGAAACCTTGTTGGCGAGGAGTGATACCCTTATCCATAGTGGGATAGAGTCTTAAGGAAATTGATTTGGCAATAATTTTGTAAGCTATTTACATCATGGTTATCGGCCGCCAATGTTTCAGTTGGAAGCATCAGATTTTTTTCGAACCAAACCTATAACCTGGACATTAGTTATCTTAACCTATAACCTAACCTAGCATTTTATGTACAACCTATAACCTAACCTAATTAACCTAACATGTTGTCTAAACCTGACCTATAACCTACCCTAGTCTATAACCTATCATCTAACCTATAACCTAAACCTAACCTAGAACTAACCTATAAGGTAATCTAACCTAACCTATAAGATAACCTAACCTAATGAACCTATAACCTAACCTAACCTACTCTATAATCTAGCTTATAAACTAACCTAACTTAACCTATAACCTAAACAAAATCCAACCTAACCTAACCCAACTTAACTTAACCTAACGTATGACCTATAACTTAACATATAACCTATACCCTAACCTACCCTATAACCTAAACTACACGTTACCGAAACCTATAACCTAAACCTCATCAATCTCATGATGATGATGAGATGGTAGCGTAATCTCAAAACAAAATTTCTTCAAAACAAAATTTTTTCATAGCATAATTTTGAAACAAATTTTCTTCAAGGCATACAAAATTTCTCCGTAGCATAATTTCAAATCAAAATTACCCCAAACCATAATTTCAAAACAAATTTTTTTTAAAGTATAATTTCTAAACAAAATTGCATAAAAATTTAAGCATTGAAATCATAATCAATGAAATTTTATTTTGTCAATATACAATATAATTTTAAAGTAATTTAATTTGCATAAAACTTTCAAGCACTCGCATGCAGCCTATTTGAGCAAGAAAGGGTCTTGTAAACGTCTTCAAACTTGCAAAAACGCGTGCACACACAACAACACTCTGTTAAACCCTAAACCCTAAACCTACAAGCAAACTTGAAAAGAATCTCACCTTGATGCTAACGAGTAGTCAACAAGCAATATTCTCACCTCCGGAAAGTTGTTGGGCACCAGATCTACAGTAGGTGACGAGGAGGATACCAAGAGAAGAGGCACACAAATTAGAGAAATGATCAGGGAAAGACCCGTGTATTCAGTTTTTCCAGGTTCCATCGGTACAGGCACTGGTGCAAGCACAGGATTCAACATCGAAAGAGGCATCAGAATACATATCTATATAAGCGTCGGAAAAATCATTGATACCAATGTCGAAAATTTAAAAATGAAAATGTTTAAACTGTTCATCTCCCTCCATACTTATCTCCACATATACCGACGCCCGCCATTGTCACCGATAATTTGGTGTCAAAATTTAAGTGACCTCTTGTAGTGTAATGTCATAAAATCTAATATCTACGAGTCCCATATGATTTTCTCATATTGAACTCATCATTTAATGTGGGAAAATGAAAGGGAACAAGAGTTAGAATATAGATATGTGGTTTTAGATCTATCTCGACATGAAACCGAAAAGGAGAGAAGGATACCTCTCATTAAGGGTCCAAAAGGGAGATGGTCTATCAAAGAGAAATGAGCAGATAATGGAGATGAAAATACCTCCAAAGGTTAACGTTAAAATTCCTTAAACCTATGACATTTAGGTTCCTTAAACGTTAGGTAATCTAGGCATGCGCTTGAGGTGCTTGACTTGCTTGAGTTGACTAGGGTGCTTGAGGTGTTCAAAGTCAAGCATGACGCCTACAAAGGAGGGGGCAATCCCTAAAGGTAGGACATGAGACAGAACACACACACACACACACACACACACACACACACTCTCAAGGCAAGCCCAAGATTTAAGAGGCAATAAGGACACATGTCAAGCAGCTACCCATGTTGTACTCATGGTGTGAATGAATGCTATTAGATGGTATTTAGGGAGGTCCAATGAGAATTTAGATGCATTTAATTAATTACTAAGCTCTCTCTCTGAAAAGGGAAAAGAAGAAAACGTGTCCAAATGCTATCTCTATTGCTTGAAATGATCATAGCCTGTGATTGGCCAGGCTTGGCAAGGGCCAATAGTGATCAACCATGAGTAAAGAGAGAGAGGGGTCTACCTAGGCAAGGAGGGGACTCATTTTGGCTTATTCTCACATGACACTCACACTCTCTCTCATTGTGTTGAGCAAGAACTCCATCTCCTTCTCCAAGTTTGAAAAGTAGAGACCCTACACCAACACCTCTTGGCTATGGGATGTAAATCTAGCCAAGAGTCAAGCTTCAATGGCATGCTCATCTTCTCTACCATCTATATTACTATGCTAAGCTAAGCTCCAAGAGTAATCTATGGTCAGGAAGTTCTTCTTTCTCGTACGGTACTTCTTTTTCCTCTTGCCATCCCTCACTCCCTGCTAGCTCTCTCCACCTTTGAAGATGTTTGAGGTCTTGGGATGAGGCCAACGACAAGTTAATGTTTTTGCAAGGTAGTTACTGACATAAATTATGTGCATGAAGTTTACCATCTTCATGCATCAACAAGGTCTCAAGGAACACAAAGCATGTATTGTACCAAGTCTCCCTTTAAGGGAGACTCTATAATACAAAAGCCTTTTGGAGGGGGGAACCGGATTCAAGTAAATCTCATCTTCAACTATTGTCAATTTCTCTAATTCTCTCTCTCTCTCTCTCTCTCTCTCTCTCTCTCTCTCTTTTACAAGTATTTTTCATGCCAAGCTAACTAGGTATAATGTTCATTTTGCTACCTTTAATCCAGTGCTCTCCTTATGCACTTTAAGAATTCTCTTAAGGAAATGCTCACTATTGTTACTTTAATTCTGATACAGTCAATGTTATAGCCCTATTCTGTTAGAGACTGGGGCTATTATCATATTTTAGTGTATTAAATATGATCAAGTGGACAAGTGGTGGCATCTATCCTCATTTTTAAATTCTTTCCAATTCTAATGTGGATGTGCGAGTTTTGTGCACCTTATGGATATTCGAAGGTTTGGATTTGTGCGAGTCTATAATTGAGATACAATGAAGACAAGTTTAGATTTCAAAGCCTCAAATTGTTTGGGAACACTACACTGAATAGATGGTACTTGCTTTTCAGATGAAAACTAGCTTGAGAGGGTTTGGACAAAGGAAACCCTATGAAATTTAAAAAGATTAATGATAAAACTAGTATATGAGCATGGCTACAAAAGAAACTCTATGTAATTTAAAAATAATAATGATAAAACTAGCATGAGAGCGTGGCTACAAAAGAAACTCTATGAATTTTTGTTTTAAAAAATCTCTTAATCACACTCAAAAGCTATCACAAAGGGAGTATCCATAATCGGGGGCTGTAGATATGTCTACTAGGTGAGTGGAGATGAAATCCACTCATCAGATCAATGGGACATGCATCACATCTATATCACATTGAATCATGAGGTGAAGAAGATTATTGGATGGTTCAAAGAAATTGGCGGCACAACCTCTCAAAAAATTAGTGCATGATAGAAGCTATACGTTGAATTTTAATAGTCATACCACCCATTAATTGCACAAATTTCATGGGCTAGAAAATTGTTTTGAGAGAATATATCAAATACTCCCAAGGTGTATAGGTGATCTAATACACCATCTTGCTATATTCAAATGTAAGCAAAGTCAAAATTTCCTAGTATTTGAGGTTGTAGAATGTTATATGGCAAGTGTTATATGGCAGTGCACATTAAAGGTTCCGGCCCAAAGGGTGATATTAGGAAGGGAGAGGAAGAAGAGCTGGTGGTGGTAAAGTGCAAGGTGGCAGTGGAGTTGAGGAAGGTGACGATGCCGTAGCCGCGAGCGCCTCGAAAGTTGCCGGTGCTGCCAACAATGGCGATCTCGTTAGTGCCAGCGTTGATGAGGCCTTGCTGCAGGCTGATGGTGCCATTGAGCGAGCCATCGTGGAAGGCGAGGACCTCCAATTCGACGCCGTGGAAGTCGGCGGTGTAGCTGGCTTGGACGGTGTAACCACGCATGGAGCCGAGGAGCGTGGAGGCTGGGTCAGCGCCGTGCGTGACATTGAAGGTGAAGAGCTGTGTTTGGCCGAAGGTGCCCGTGGAGCCGGTGGGGTCAATAGGAGCGATGAGGGTGTCCAAGTCAGGGGGCCCCAGCTCCACTTGAATTACATGCGACTAGGTGCTGCTGTTCGAGACGCCGCTTACTTTTAGGGCAACGTTTAGGGCGATCTGGATGCAGGCTGACGTTATATTTATATAAGTTAATAGCGCCTAACTTTGTTCACTTTGTATATCAGCAGCCATCATCCATCATCAGATGAGCGATGACCCGGCACCACAGTAGACACGTGCGCAATGAACTTGACGTTGCAGCGGGTTTCCTGCAGGCTGCGATGCTCTCTTGCCTCCATTGATCTGCCCACAAGCCAAACAAAAGGCCAGGACGGATTTCCTTGTTGGAGTTTTTTTCCTAGACACAAAGATTATTGGGTTTTTCCCATTCAAATCTTAATGATAGATTCTTTGCACTCAAGCTCAATGATGCACAAAGATTCTTTCTAGACACAAAGATGCTCGATTATTGAGTAGATGAGCATGCATGCAGCGGGTTTCCTGCAGGCTGCGATACTCTCTTGCATCCATTGATAGGCTCTGGTAGAGAAACTAGTCTTCCTTGGTTGGCCTTGCTGTATAATATCTATAGAGCATGACATATGCAAATTGACATTCATTTCAAGTTTTGTAATGTCAATTTGATTCATCTAGAATACATGCACCCAAGGTACAATTGATCTCATCTAGGACTGGTTTTCTTTCACAAATAATGGTCAAGAACATAAGCAATTTAAGGTCCATTTCATGTCTTACCAAGCATGACATCTTGTATAAACTTGCAAGTAGCCTCTGGATCGAGCTTGTGAGTAAATTGCATGTGTTACAAAGCTCCCATGCGTGACTACAAACTGGGAATAGTTGGGCAAGGTCATCGTGCAAGAGAACACATTTGTTGTTGAAGGGATCTGCCAATGTCCTACTAATTTCTATGTTGACATTTTGTCTTACGATAAGGTAAAAATTCGTTTGGATTAACATGGATAGCTCGTCTATAATTATAATATCTGCCTCTTTTATGTCCAAATATCACTCATTGGTCTCATGAATAGAGAGGGGATACTATCGATTCGAGACTGGTATCTTGAACTAGTAATGGATTGTAGACGCAATGCTGCTAAGTCTTGTTGTTGCCGCTCCGATGGCAAAGCACCCAACGATAATACACAAGTGAGAGCAGCTGTAGTGTCTATTTCATTTGTCTGTCGACCTCGTTAATCACTATATATGTGAGGTATGCCACTGTGCAGGAGGGACATATTTTTAGATTGTGAGCAAAGATGTCACATAGCATGCTCCAACCTTTATACAATGCAGTAATTTCAGACCATGGCCTAGCATATGGACGATAAGTTAGTTTCAAGCTGGCTGCAGTTTTCTCCCTAGCTTATTGACGCTTGGACTGTAATCTTGTAGGTCTGGACAACTTCATACTGACACCTAGTACTGGGAAACGAGGACATGTATAGTATAGAATCAATAATTTAGACACCTAGTATAATATCAACTATTTAGAGCTAAAGTAAGGATGCACAAGGTCAATTCACTACTTTGATACACCACATGCATTCACTACTTGTGTATTCACTATTGTAATACTTCACATGCATTGGCTAGCAACCGTATGCAAAGAGTTGTATGTATAACTAACATGTGCTGATGTTGATCAACATCGAGCGAGTGTATAGCTATGAAAACGAGATCCAAATAAACCAAAGTAAAGGAAGTAATGCAGATAATTATAAAACAAGCAAACAGATAAAGTATGAACGAGTTGCAACAATAAATGAGGTGCTTTACTGACCTCCAATGTTGTACTGCTGCTTTTTGATTGTCCAATCTACATGCCGATATTTGAGTTTAGCTGCAAAAAGTAATATGAATAGTTGAATAAATCGTGTTGCAATGACATGTCAAAGATTGGAAGTGCAAAGTATACAATGCACGTCATATAGAGGTACCATACACAAGTATGGTAGAGAGCTCGCATTGTGGTCTCTCCAAAAAACTATAAGAAACGGAAGCCATGCCCTGCTCTGTAGCGTATATGTGTTGCACCAACCAAACACATGCACATCGGATATTGGATACAGATTACAGACCTTGTAGTGTTGCTGAGCTGGAATCGCGCTCCTGCAATTAGAATGTGCAGGATTGTGAATATATGTCCTCCCTGCCATACACAAAACATGAAGATGTAACTTTATGTTCCATGTCCTCTGATCAGTATTACCTTCTCTCTCTCTCTCTCTCTCTCTCTCTCTCTCTCTCTCTCTCTTTCTGTGTGTGTGTGTGTGTGTGTGTGTGTTGTAAGTTGCTTTGATAAACAATTATGTCTTCTTGCCTCCTTGTTGACTAGCACACGTTATGTATCATGATTCCTACTGCTATGGAATGTTAAGTTGTTGTTGACGATAATTGCACTTGGCTTGTTCAGCATACTATAGTTATTATATGGATTTTCTACCTCGATCGCTTGCTGCACAAAAGACCTTTGAAAAGATATGAATATATTTTGATTGCCTTCCTTGGAGTAGCTTTCCTCCAAGGGAAAATGAGGGTTTCTATTGGATACAATACCAAACTGATGTCTGCCATCTGCAGCCATTGGAACTTGATCCAATAACTGCTGTGTACATGGATCTTTGCTCATAGGATCCGTCACCAAATCGTGGTTATTGGCAAGAAGGGAGCTCCGAAGAAATAATTGTTGTGCGTTCAAATCCACACCATCAGCATTACTTGCTTCATATGCAGCTGCTGAAGAGCAACACTACAGTATACTGTTGTTGCTAATCTATATTGCACTTGCATTGGCTGTCGCATGCATGCGGGCTAGCAAGAGAAGCTCTTTACATGCCGCAATATTGGCCATATTGTCTGTAAATTTTTTTCTATCCCACCCAGTTGTTGAATGGCCAGCAGCATTGGAGGCTAATAGGTGTTGACATATTGGTATACTTATCTCCAGAAACGCCATTACTCCACAGTCAGTGTTCTTTGGCTTCTCCAGCATCAAATTTCTTTGTGTGGAAAAAAGAATTAGCTCACGCTTTTGATCTTTGAATATTCTTTTGATCTTGGTCGGCAGCCACATAGGCACCTGCATGATTGACTTCCGTTGCAATGCTAGTGATGCATCTCCTTGGAGCTAGACATTGACCAACTTTCTTCCACAGACACCATATTCTGCATTGAATTGGTCATGAGAGATGTTTTTCTCATCAAATTTTTAGATAGGCTATCAACAAATCTAGACGAGGAGTGTGACTGAAGCCAATCGCTCATCAGACCATGACTTGCACTAGTGGCAATATTCCCCAATGCGTTTCCCTCGACATTGAGCTGTCTACCACTAATCCCCTCACACTCTATGCAAAAAGTGCAAGCATTGAAGCAACTGCATTAATTACTTGAGGATCCATCATAAGCTTCGGTGTGATCGATCCTGCTAAGCTTTTCTTTCCTAGTCTTGTTAACTTTGAGTTTAGCTACAAAAAAGCAATGTGAGTAATTAAACAAATCGTGTTGCAATGAAATGTCAAAGATTGGAAGTGCAAAGTATACAGTGCACGTCATATAGAGGTACCATACACAAGTATGGTGGAGAGCTCGCACTGTGGTCTCTCCAAAAAATTATAAGAAACGGAACACTATGAAAATCTACAAGTGTTTACCACACTGTTTCACCGCGTTTTTTAGAGAGAAGGTGTAAATTCAATGAGAGAAACAAGAGAGAGGAGGGCGGGGTTTTTTTGTGTTTAAAGTATTACCATGACTTTATCCGCTGCTATTACCACTGTTATTACCGCGCTCATTACCGTCGTTATATCCGCTGCCCAAATTTAGCCCCAAACTTTCAAATTCTAGCTTAAACCCCCCGCTCCTCCCCACCATTCAAATTTTGGTGTTTGCCACCACTCAATAAAAATAAAAGAATACTGTATATAATTTTCAGATATAAAAAAGAAGAGAGAGAGAGAGAGAGAGAGAGAGAGAGAGAGAGAGAGAGAGAGAGAGAGAGAGAGGGGAGAAGGATGCGGGGGATATAAGATTACACATGGTTACAACTAAAATAATCATTGTCAATTAATTAACATAAATGAGCATATTCTCAAATCTAAAGAGAGGAAGAGGAGGGAGAGAGAGGTGAATGGATTACACGACCAAAAAACTGCATAACTGCAAAATGTTTATGAATCATCTTCCAAAAGATCTCTACATGAAGCATCATCCAATTCTAAGCCCATGGCTCCTAAATCAATAAAGAGAGAAATGGAATTGTCGTTTGTGGATGCATTGCCAGATTCATCATCTTGGAGTTCGTCTCATCATCTTCATCATCATGAAAATCATCCTCGCTAAGACTTGCTACCGACAGACTTGATTCATCGACCTCCCTCTCCTCTGTTTCCACCTCATCCAAAGTCAAAGGTGGAAGAGGGTCGAAGATAGTATCCACTTCATTAGTGGAAAAAATGGTTCTCCCCCGAGGTGTTACAGGAATTACGAATCGAAGTTTTGGTTGGTGGATTGCTGGGATATAGATGACCTATAAAATAGAAGCTCAAAGTGAGTAACATTGGTATAACTAACGCTACGAGTAAGTAAGAATAAAAAAGGTACATTTCACTCACCTTCTCACAATTGCACAGTAAAACTAAATTGTCATACCTCCCTGTGTGATGCACACTAGAGTCCACCATTTAGAGACCAGTCTCATGTCGTCAGACACATTTGCAAACCATTTGCACTCGAAGATGAATCTATGAAAGGTTCTAAAAATAACCTTTAGTATCCTTTCAATAGTTCCGCAGTACCTGGGTTCATCACCATCTGTGTCAAATTTGCCCATGATGGCAAATTTTCGCATGATGGCACAATCCATGGTGATTCTACGCTTGTCAATGTGGCGCGTATGAAAGTGACGACCCTTTGACCACATAGAGTTAAAGAAAAGGCACTACAAAATAGAAAAATATATTAATTTATCAAATACATATTAAAGATAATTTCAAGAAATAGCGAGACAATATGGTTTAGGTATATGAGTACTCTACCTTTGGTACACAGCCTCGTGCATACTCCCATTCTTTGTTGGTGATGTCTTCTCCGTGTGCTTTTGCTTCGGTCATTCTCTCATGAATCCACTCTGCACTAATGAGATCTGGGAAACATGCAAGGTGTCTAGGCACTGGGGGTTCCCTCCTTCCTCCATGTGATTGTTTCCATGCTTCCCTCTCTTGCAAACGCCTGGCCTTTGCCACTATCCACAAGTCCATCCACTTGGTCATAATCTTTGCATTGAGAATGCAAAAGTTATCGACCACTCGAGATAAATTCATATCCATGTTAAGTAGTTTCCCCTTTCCACTTGTCGAGTGTGAAGTCATCCTTTCATCTTCCTTGTTTGACCACATGTGAGGCATTTAAGGATCAACTTGTGCCAAATACACTGATATGTAAACAAATGTCTCTTGAGAAATCCACCCTTCGGCCATACATGCCTCTAGTTGAGACCGTAGCCGCACAAAATCTTTGAGAATCTTAAAAAGCCTCTCTAAGAAGAACACCCATCGTGCGTGTACTAATCCACATATAGCTATCTCCTCCAGCACATGAACCAAGAGGTGAATTTGACTAAGAAGGACTGGTCGAGGAAATGCATCTTCAATGGCACACACAATTTCTGCTGCAAGTGTTTGAGCAGCAGGGATAGCATCTATTTCGATTTCCTTGGAGCTCACAAATCTGCAAGAAAACACACAAGGATACACTAAGTGCTAGTTGAAATTATTGTGTACATAAAAAAGGTGTAGTTGAGTGGAGTCTTGTGGTGTACCTTACTAGCTCTCCTAATTTGAAAATAGTGTCCCTTACTTTCTTGTCCCGACATATACACATACTCATCGGCTAAACGAACTACAATGTAAATCAGGGAAATGGAAAGTGAGTGATAGTCATACACACAAACTATAGATAGAATAGGGAGTATGAAGATTAGCTGAAGCATCTTGTGCCATTTGTGGGACTTCAACCCATACAATTGAACGCTTCCACCCTTCTTTGCTTTTGTGAAAGCTCCCTTTAGCGATCTCATGTATCCTGTTGGTGTGCAAATAGAGGCGATGATACCCTTCACCTTGTCTAATTCTTATTTTGCTAGCATCCATGGTGCTTTAGGAAGCACAATCTTTCCATTTGGGGCACGCGGTGGAGTGGTAGAGGCGGGGAGGCATTTTAAATGCCTCAAATCCTCCCTTGCACCCAAAGAGTTCTTCTTGCTAATAATGTGGTCCCATAGTGTTTGGGCTACATTATTGAATATGTGCATGGGATCCAAGAGGTGTTGTATTTTTAAGTCCTTCCAATATGGAAGCCTTGAAAATATGGAATACCTTGACATACCTTTTGGTGGAGGACTCGGAGCCGGATTGTTGTTGTGGTGTTCCTCCCAAATCTACATGCAGATATTTGAGTTTAGTTGCAAAAAGTAATATGAATAGTTGAATAAATCGTGTTGCAATGACATGTCAAAGATTGAAAGTGCAAAGTATACAACTCACGTCATATAGAGGTACCATACACAAGTATGGTAGAGAGCTCGCATTGTGGTCTCTCCAAAAAACTATAAGAAACGGAAGCCATGCCCTGCTCTGTAGCGTATATGTGTTGCACCAACCAAACACATGCACATCGGATATTGGATACAGATTACAGACCTTGTAGTGTTGCTGAGCTGGAATCGCGCTCCTACAATTAGAATGTGCAGTTTTGTGAATATATGTCCTCCCTGCCATACACAAAACATGAAGATGTAACTTCATGTTCCATGTCCTCTGATCAGTATTACCTTCTCTCTCTCTGTGTGTGTGTGTGTGTGTGTGTGTGTGTTGTAAGTTGCTTTGATAAACAATTATGTCTTCTTGCCTCCTTGTTGACTAGCACACGTTATGTATCATGCTTCCTACTGCTATGGAATGTTAAGTTGTTGTTGACGACTTGGCTTGTTCAGCATACTATAGCTACTATATGGAGTTTCTACCTCGATCGCCTGCTGCACAAAAGACCTTTGAAAAGATATGAATATATTTTGATTGCCTGCCTTGGAGTAGCTTTCCTCCAAGGGAAAATGAGGGTTTCTATTGGATACAATACCAAACTGATGTCTGCCATCTGCAGCCATTGGAACTTGATCCAATAACTGCTGTGTACATGGATCTTTGCTCATAGGATCCGTCACCAAATCGTGGTTATTGGCAAGAAGGGAGCTCCGAAGAAATAATTGTTGTGCGTTCAAATCCACACCATCAGCATTACTTGCTTCATATGCAGCTGCTGAAGAGCAACACTACAGTATACTGTTGTTGCTAATCTATATTGCACTTGCATTGGCTGCCGCATGCATGCGGGCTAGCAAGAGAAGCTCTTTACATGCCGCAATATTGGCCATATTGTCTGTAAATTTTTTTCTATCCCACCCAGTTGTTGAATGGCCAGCAGCATTGGAGGCTAATAGGTGTTGACATATTGGTATACTTATCTCCAGAAACGCCATTACTCCACAGTCAGTGTTCTTTGGCTTCTCCAGCATCAAATTTCTTTGTGTGGAAAAAAGAATTAGCTCACGCTTTTGATCTTTGAATATTCTTTTGATCTTGGTCGGCAGCCACATAGGCACCTGCATGATTGACTTCCGTTGCAATGCTAGTGATGCATCTCCTTGGAGCTAGACATTGACCAACTTTCTTCCATAGACACCATATTCTGCATTGAATTGGTCATGAGAGATGTTTTTCTCATCAAATTTTTAGATAGGCTATCAACAAATCTAGACGAGGAGTGACTAAAGCCAATCGCTCATCAGACCATGACTTGCACTAGTGGCAATATTCCCCAATGCGTTTCCCTCGACATTGAGCTGTCTACCACTAATCCCCTCACACTCTATGCAAAAAGTGCAAGCATTGAAGCAACTGCATTAATTACTTGAGGATCCATCATAAGCTTCGGTGTGATCGATCCGGCTAAGCTTTTCTTTCCTAGTCTTGTTAACTTTGAGTTTAGCTACAAAAAAGCAATGTGAGTAATTAAACAAATCGTGTTGCAATGAAATGTCAAAGATTGGAAGTGCAAAGTATACAGTGCACGTCATATAGAGGTACCATACACAAGTATGGTGGAGAGCTCGCACTGTGGTCTCTCCAAAAAATTATAAGAAACGGAACACTATGAAAATCTTCAAGTGTTTACCACGCTGTTTCACCGCGTTTTTTAGAGAGAAGGTGTAAGTTCAATGAGAGAAACAAGAGAGAGGAGGGCGGGGTTTTTTTGTGTTTAAAGTATTACCATGACTTTATCCGCTGCTATTACCGCTGTTTTTACCGTGCTCATTACCGTCGTTATATCCGCTGCCCAAATTTAGCCCCAAACTTTCAAATTCTAGCTTAAACCCCCCGCTCCTCCCCACCATTCAAATTTTGGTGTTTGCCACCTCTCAATAAAAATTAAAGAATACTGTATATAATTTTCAGATATAAAAAAGAAGAGAGAGAGAGAGAGAGAGAGAGAGAGAGAGAGAGAGAGAGAGAGAGAGAGAGAGAGAGAGAGAGAGAGGGGAGAAGGATGCGGGGGATATAAGATTACACATGGTTACAACTAAAATAATCATTGTCAATTAATTAACATAAATGAGCATATTCTCAAATCTAAAGAGAGGAAGAGGAGGGAGAGAGAGGTGAATGGATTACACGACCAAAAAACTGCATAACTGCAAAATGTTTATGAATCATCTTCCAAAAGATCTCTACATGAAGCATCATCAAATTCTAAGCCCATGGCTCCTAAATCAATAAAGAGAGAAATGGAATTGTCGTTTGTGGATGCATTGCCAGATTCATCATCTTGGAGTTCGTCTCATCATCTTCCTCATCTTGAAAATCATCCTCGCTAAGACTTGCTACCAACAGACTTGATTCATCGACCTCCCTCTCCTCTGTTTCCACCTCATCCAAAGTCAAAGGTGGAAGAGGGTCGAAGATAGTCTCCACTTCATTAGTGGAAAAAATGGTTCTCCCCCGAGGTGTTACAGGAATTACGAATCAAAGTTTTGGTTGGTGGATTGCTGGGATATAGATGACCTATAAAATAGAAGCTCAAAGTGAGTAACATTGGTATAACTAACGCTACGAGTAAGTAAGAATAAAAAAGGTACATTTCACTCACCTTCTCACAATTGCACAGTAAAACTAAATTGTCATACCTCCCTGTGTGATGCACACTAGAGTCCACCATTTAGAGACCAGTCTCATGTCGTCAGACACATTTGCAAACCACTTGCACTCGAAGATGAATCTATGAAAGGTTCTAAAAATAACCTTTAGTATCCTTTCAATAGTTCCGCAGTACCTGGGTTCATCACCATCTGTGTCAAATTTGCCCATGATGGAAAATTTTCCCATGATGGCACAATCCATGGTGATTCTACGCTTGTCAATGTGGCGCGTATGAAAGTGACGACCCTTTGACCACATAGAGTTAAAGAAAAGGCACTACAAAATAGAAAAATATATTAATTTATCAAATACATATTAAAGATAATTTCAAGAAATAGCGAGACAATATGGTTTAGGTATATGAGTACTCTACCTTTGGTACACAGCCTCGTGCATACTCCCATTCTTTGTTGGTGATGTCTTCTCCGTGTGCTTTTGCTTCGGTCATTCTCTCATGAATCCACTCTGCACTAATGAGATCTGGGAAACATGCAAGGTGTCTAGGCACTGGGGGTTCCCTCCTTCCTCCATGTGCTTGTTTCCATGCTTCCCTCTCTTGCAAACGCCTGGCCTTTGCCACTATCCACAAGTCCATCCACTTGGTCATAATCTTTGCATTGAGAATGCAAAAGTTATCGACCACTCGAGATAAATTCATATACATGTTAAGTAGTTTCCCCTTTCCACTTGTCGAGTGTGAAGTCATCCTTTCGTCTTCCTTGTTTGACCACATGTGAGGCATTTAAGGATCAACTTTTGCCAAATACACTGATATGTAAACAAATGTCTCTTGAGAAATCCACCCTTCGGCCATACATGCCTCTAGTTGAGACCGTAGCCGCACAAAATCTTTGAGAATCTTAAAAAGCCTCTCTAAGAAGAACACCCATCGTGCATGCACTACTCCACATATAGCTATCTCCTCCACCACATGAACCAAGAGGTGAATTTGACTAAGAAGGACTAGTCGAGGAAATGCATCTTCAATGGCACACACAATTTCTGTTGCAAGTGTTTGAGCAGTAGGGATAGCATCTATTTCGATTTCCTTGGAGCTCACAAATCTGCAAGAAAACACACAAGGATACACTAAGTGCTAGTTGAAATTATTGTGTACATAAAAAAGGTGTAGTTGAGTGGAGTCTTGTGGTGTACCTTACTAGCTCTCCTAATTTGAAAATAGTGTCCCTTACTTTCTTGTCCCGACATATACACATACTCATCGGCTAAACGAACTACAATGTAAATCAGGGAAATGGAAAGTGAGTGATAGTCATACACACAAACTATACATAGAATAGGGAGTATGAAGATTACCTGAAGCATCTTGTGCCAATTGTGGGACTTCAACCCACACAATTGAACGCTTCCACCCTTCTTTGCTTTTGTGAAAGCTCCCTTTAGCGATCTCATGTATCCTATTGGTGTGCAAATAGAGGCGATGATACCCTTCACCTTGTCTAATTCTTATTTTGCTAGCATCCATGGTGCTTTAGGAAGCACAATCTTTCCATTTGGGGCACGCGGTGGAGTGGTAGAGGCGGGGAGGCATTTTAAAAGCCTCAAATCCTCCCTTGCACCCAAAGAGTTCTTTTTGCTAATAATGTGGTCCCATAGTGTTTGGGCTACATTCTTGAATATGTGCATGGGATCCAAGAGGTGTTGTACTTTTAAGTCCTTCCAATATGGAAGCCTTGAAACTATGGAATACCTTGACATACCTTTTGGTGGAGGACTTGGAGCAGGATTGTTGTCGTGGTGTTCCTCCCAAATGGTTGCCCAATCTGCCATCGTGAGCTTTAGAGGAGATTTCCCATTTGTTAGAGCCTTGTGCTTGTTATGCCCTTGGGTTAAGAAATGATGGTTGTTTGGATAGATTACCTTGCGCAAGGAATCTGTTCTCTCCGTTACCAACGATGGCCTGCAATTAAGGACATGCATTGTGCCCCGATGTGGAGAACCCTGCATACATATCATATGGTTAGAGAGATGAGTGAACTAAAGTGAGCTAAAGGGAGAGAGGGAATGAGGGAAAGAGAGATAGAGGACAGGGGGTTACGAGAATCTCTCCAAGCCCAGAATAGTCGTGCATAGTCCACATAAGGATTCCCCTCACTTGAGCCTCTCTCCCCGCGTGTGCAAGTGAGACATCAACAACAGGAATGCCTCTCCATAACTCCTCCAACTCCTCGATGAGGGGCTCAAGGTAAATGTCAATATATGACACTTTGTACTTCCTTGGCACAAGCAAGGAAAGAAGTATATTGCCCTTCTTGGTTGTCTCCCATGGTGGAATACTATAGTTGACAATCACCACAAGCCAAGTGCTCCATGAAGTAGACTTAGTGACGAAGGGGTTGACACCATCACTTGCTAACTCAAGCCTCAAGTGTTGAGGCTCCAACCCAAAATCTGGCCATTGAGTTTTGATGTGCCTCCATGCAGGTGAATCAGCAGGGACATGCATCATTACGTCATTTGAGCAATGGTTTGCGTGCCACACAAGAATCTCCACGATAGACCTGCTTTTAAACATGTGTTGAATGCGAGAAATTAATGGAAAATGTCTTAATACCTTGCGGGGTAGGTGTGCCCCGCTTACACCTGTCTTGTATCGTGCCTCTCCACACACGGAACATGAGGTAGCATGTGCATGTTCATTGCGGTATAGCATGCAATCGTTGATGCACACATGAATGCCCTCATACTCCATTCCAAGTGCAGTGACATACGATCTAGCTCGTCGACGATCTAGAGGCATGTGGTGATCTTCTGGCAACATTTTGCCCATCAAACTACAACAAATATACGTATTAGTATAATTCCTAGAAGACGACACCATAAAGAGAGAAAGAGAGTATATAAAAGACACATTCCATACTTACAGAAGTAGTGCATCGACACTTGCATTACTCCAACCTAATTTTGCTTGCAAGTTGAGTACTTCCAACGATGCTCGTAGCACCGAGTACCGTGCACCGTTGTAAAGAGGTGTTCGGACACTTGTCATCAATCTATTCTTCATTTTGGTAGCCCGTTTAGTGCAGGGTTGACAATCCTCTTCGCACACGTCGCGCTATTGAGCTAGTCACTCATCTGACATGTCGAACATGTACTCATCCTCTACCTCAAAGTGCGACGAAGACGCCATAGGAGCTGCCAATGTAGAGACAACGGGAGGATCACCATGCAAGGCACCAAAATCGCCCAGTCGCTCTTGCCTCTGTCGTTCGGCCTTGCGCGTCGGTGCACCATCACCGAACACAGACCAATGGGGCACCTCCTCAAGCGACGGGTGAGTCACGCTATCATCTCTCCAAGCGCTTTTCCGAGGATGCCAAAGCCCTTCGTTCTCCACGTGCTCCAATGCAATGCGCCTCAAGCGAGAAATTAACCTTTTGCACTTGGCGCAAGGACAAGGTAGTTTTTCCATGATCCAACGATCTTGCTTTGGGCCTCCAAGAGGACCACAATCATCCCAGATGATGTCATGCAAACGCGAAAGGTTGTTTATTTAGTCATGTATCCTAAAAAATAAATAATTAGAAAAACACTCAATTGCATTAGAAAGATTACATATACTTTAAGTCAAAGGGAACAAATGGCAATGAGTGTTAAAATTCTTTTTAACTAAAAGAAATTTAAAAATTTTAATTAATAAACATTTAAAAGTACTACAAAATAAAGTATCCATAAAAAAGTAAAAATCTTCGTAAAAAAACTCAAAAGGCTAAAAAATGAAATAATGTATAGCTAAGGGTAGAGGGGGTGGTTTGTACCCTCCCCTGCAACCTTGGATTCGCATGTATTTTCTTGAAATGATTGGCCACAGTAATATAGCTGGTAATGTAGACCAAGAGAAGAGGCGCACAAATTAGAGAAATGTGCAAGGAAAGATCCGCGTATTCCGTTTTTGCAGGTTCCGTCGGTACATGCACTGGTGCAGGCACAAGATTAAACATCGGAAGAGGCGTCGGAATACATCTCTGTATAAGCGTCGAAAAAATCATTGATACAAGCGTCAAAAATTAGAAATTGAAATTTTTTAAAATGTTCATCTCCCTCCATACTTATCTGCACATATACCGACGTCCGCCATTGTCACTAGTAATTTGGCGTCAGAATTTAAGTGACCTCTTGTAGTGTAATGTAATAAAATCTAATATCTACGTATCCCATATGTTTTTCTCATATTGAACTAATCATTTAATGTGGAAAAATGAAAGGGAACAAGAGTTAGAATATAGATATGTGGTTTTAGATCTATCTCAACATGAAACCAAAAAGGAGAGAAGGCTACCTCTCATTAAGGGTCCAAAAGGGGGATGGTCTATCAAAGAGAAATCAGGAGATAATGGAGCTTAAAATACCTCTAAAGGTTAGTGTTAAAATTCCTTAGACCTAGGACCTTTACGTACTTCAAACCTTACGCAAGCTAGGCATGTGCTTGAGGTGCTTCCCTTGCTTGAGTTGACTAAGGTGCTTGAGGTGCTTCTTGTGCTTGATGACTAAGGTGCTTGAGGTGTTCAAAGTCAAGCATGACTCCTAAAAAGGAGGGGGCAATCCCTAAAGGTAGGGAGATGAGAGAGAACACACACACACACACAAACACACACACACACACACACACACACAAGGCAAGACCAAGACGTACGAGGCAATCAGGACACATGTCAAGCAGCTATTCATGTTGTACTCATGGTGTGCATTAATCCTATTGGATGGTCTTTAGGGAGGTCCAATGAGAATTTAGATGCATTTAATTAATTACTAAGCTCTCTCTCTCAAAAGAGAAAAGAAGAAAACGTGTACAAATGCTATCTCTACTACTTGAAATGATCATAGCCTGTGATTTTCCAGGCTTGACAAGGGCCAATAGTGATCAAGCATGAGTAAAGAGAGAGAGAGGGGTATACCTAGGCAAGGAGGGGACTCATTTTGGCTTATTCTCACATGACACTCACACACACACTCTCTTTCTCTCTCTCTCTCTCTCTCTCATTGTGTTGAGCAAGAACTCCATCTCCTTCTCCAAGTTTGAAAAGTAGAGAGCCTACACCAACACCTGTTGGCTATGGGATGTAAATCTAGCCAAGAGTTAAGCTTCAATGGCATGCTCATCTTCTCTACCATTTATATTACTATGCTAAGCTAAGCTCCAACAGTAATCTATGGTGAGGAAAGTACTTCTTTCACGTATGTTACTTCTTTTTCCTCTTCCCTTCCCTCACTCCTTGCTAGCTGTCTCCACCTTTGAAGATGTTTGAGGTCTTGGGATTGAGGTCAAGGACAAGTTAATGTTTTTGCAAGGTAGTAACGGGCATAAATTTGGTGCATGGATTTTACCATCTTCATGCATCAACAAGGTCTCAAGGAAGACAAAGCATGTATTGTGCCAAGTCTCTCTTTATAAGAGAATCTATAATACAAAACCCTTTTAGAGGGGGGACCAGCTTCAAGTAAATCCCTCTTCAACTATTGTCACTTTCTCTAACTCTCTCTCTCTCTCTTTCTTTTACAAATATTGTTCATGCCAAGCGAACTAGGTATAATGCTCATTTTGCTACCTTTAATCAAGTGCTCTCCTTATGCTCTTTAAGAATTCTCTTAAGGACATGGTCACTATTGTTAATTTAATTTTGATATAGTCAATGTTATAGCCATATTCTGTAACAGACAAGGCGGGGCTATTGTCATATTTTAGTGTATTAAATATGATCAAGTGGACAAGTGGTGGCATCTATCCTCGTTTTTAAATTATTTCCAATTCTAATGTGGATGTGCGATTTTTGTGCACCTTATGGATATTCCAAGCTTTGGGTTTGTGCAAGTCTATAATTGAGGTACAACAAAGACATGTTTAGATTTCAAAGCCTCAAATTGTGTGGGAACACTACACTGAATAGATGATACTTGCTTTTCAGATGAAAACTAGGTTGAGAGGGTGTGGACAAAGAAAACCCTATGAAATTTAAAAAGATTAATGATAAAACTAGTATAAAATCATGGTTACAAAAGAAACCCTATGTAATTTAAAAATAATAATGATAAAACTAGCATGAGAGCGTGGCTACAAAAGAAACTCTATGAATTTTTGTTTTAAAAAATCTCTTAATCACACTCGAAAGCTATGACAAAGGGAGTATCCATAATTGGGGGCCGTAGGAGGGGGGGAGGGGGGGGGGGGGGGTCCTTCTTAACAGTATATATTGGTTTCCTAGGAAGGGCTTCAATTTTGTGCCTCAATGATCGAAGATAGGGGAGCATAAATAGGTTAGTACTATAAAGTTTGTACATAGAGGTATGTCTAATAGGTGGTTAAGTGTAGATGAAGCCCACTCATTAGATCAATTGGACCTACACCACATCAATATCACATTGGATCATGAGGTGAAGAAGATTATTGGATGGTTCAAAGAAATTGGTGGCACAACCTTTTGATTAGTGCATGATAGAAGCTATACGTTGAATTTTAATAGTCGTACCACCCATTAATTGCACAAATTTAATATGCTAGAAATCTTTTTTGAGAGAATATATCAAATACTCCCAAAGTGTGTAGATGTTCTATCACACCATCTTTCTATATTCAAATGTACACAAAGTCAAAATTTCCTAGTATATGAGGTTGTAGAATGTCATTTATCCAAGCATACATCAATCATGAGGTAAAATAAGTGTATTTGACCTAAACCTATTTGCTGCCACTACAACACGTTGCGTAGAAATCAACACAGGTACCGACAAAATAAAGTTAGTTTTAAAATCAAAAAGCGATGAAATAGGCCTCGAAAGAGACGCCGATTTTGTAACGTCGGTATAACCATTGATATATGAAACGACGGAACAAGCTTCGTAATGATCGTCGGAATGAACTATGAAATAAGCATCGATATTTCTATAGCATATTTCGACGCTGATTTCAAAGTCAGTACCGATGCTCATACCCTATTCTGTGCGGACGACCAAACCTGCAATTTTTTTTTGGGCAGAGAGGGTTGGGAGCTGATGCTGCATGTACTGCAGCAAAAGAAAACAGTCCTCTCTACCCAAGAGTGCACAAGCAACCACACTCCACCTACAAGCTGATGCTAAAGAGCGAGTGTATGGCAATTAGCAAAATTGTAAGAATAACATAACCACAAAATCAAAAGCTTGATCATGGCATAATGGCATAAAAATTTTATAACCATAATTAAACATGAGTCAAAAACTATAAAACCATAAATATAACATGTTTGCCATACCATAACCATTACCATAACTTGCTTGTCATACCATAACCATAACAGCCAAACCATCATTGCACAACCATAACCATAACCATAAACATCACATGATTGCTATACCATCATAGCAAAACCATCACAATCACATGATTGCCATACCATCATTGTACAACCATAACCATAACCATAACCATAACCATAACCATAACCATAACCATAATCATAACCATAACCATAACCATAACCATAGCCATAACCATAATCATCACATGATTGCCATACCATCATAGAAAAACCATAACCTTAAGTTGATTGTCAAACCTTAACCATAAGATATGTGTCATACCATAAACATAAGCATAAACCATAAACATAAGCACTACAAAACTGTACATATAAAAACAATCACTGATTCAGAAGACCCTCATGGTAATTCCTCCCAGTCGACGTACTCTCCCTCCTCTTGCAGCTGGGTCAAAAGAGCCACAAATCCATGCTTGTACCCATACTTCTCCTCTCAACGTGTCGGAAGGCGCTTCACGGCAACTTCTTGCAAAATTATGGTTCAATCATTAGATAAATCTTCAAATAACATATATATTATCAATCATTTAAAGCATATGCATAATACCTACAAACTCATGTCGAAGCGTATCATAGCCTCCACTCCCAAGATGTGATGGTCCAGTAGACTTCAAACGTGCTCTCGCTGCATCTCTCTGCTACTGCTGAAATCTCTCAGGATTGTCTTGTGTCTCTCGTACAATCCCCGCCCACTCCTCTGCATCCAACCATGCCGGCTTGGGACTGTCATCATTGTACCTGTCTCTTGCCTCTGACCAACGTTGTGACATTTCGGACTTCGCCACGCTCAAAATCCAGGAGTTCAAGAATGGATCGTACCCCTCTGTCGGCATGTACTCTCTTTGAATGGCCTCGACAATGTAATTATTTCTTTCAAGATCAAGGTTATCCCAAACCTCCATCACAGAGTGACCAAACTGAATCATACAGAGCTGTCGAATCCTCTATCGCATGGCCTTTCCGACCCTATCTGCCACAACAGGCCCATCCCTTCTCTTGTACACCTTGCTAGGATCATGCTCGTGTGATCCTCTATGAGATTGGATGCATCAAAGATGTCTATCTCAATCTATACTTTCGCATCTTCGTCATCGCACTCTACTTCTTCATCGCTCTCCGCATTAGCTTCAGTGTTTGACACCTCATCTCTAGGTTCAAACAATTGCTCAGTGGTGACATCCACCTCAAAATCTAAACATTAAAGTTGGAGTCGGTCCTGCGCTTTGTTCATGAATCACCTCTTCAACCTAAATGTCCAATCCTTCACACACTTGCTTGCTACGTGGAGACACTTGAACGACATAGAGCTAGCAGGTTTTAGACAGATCATTATCATCATTTTCTATCCATAGTGGATCGTGTATGAACACAACTTGTTCACAACGTTGCGGAAGTACGAATGTATACTGCGCATCTGTCCACACCTGCCTAGACTTCACTTAAATCAATCCACTCTTGTCTTTATGCACAGTTGCATTAGGGCCACTGGTAATAACTTTGAACCATTTGACATCAAAGATAAACATATTAAACTTTCTAAAGCTAATCTTCAAGATTTCTTGGATGTAGCCAAAGTATTCAAGCATGCTAGTCTCTGTATTCTCATCCGCATTAGGAAGAGAATGAGGTCTAGGAGGACCTCTTTATTTCTCATGAGCTTATGGAGGTGATTAGATTTTTGATGAATAGATACATGCCATGTGTGCAAAAATGGTTGGTGTATAAGAGAGGTGTAAGAATGGTCAAAGGATGCACTTCCCCCCCCCAAAAAAGGGGGGGATAACTTTATGATTTTCGGCATTCCATAACTCCTACATACGATCACCAATTTGAGCGGAGATTATAGATTTGTAATCTACATGCCGAGCTCTTTCCGTAGATATGTTACATGATATAGTTTTTCTCATTAGATTTTAAATTTCATTGTGGGGAAAATTTTGAATTTTAGTTGTTTTGCCTATTTGAATTTAAAATTTGTCCTTTCATTGCTTTCTTAATACTAGAGCTTTGACTCTCTTAAACCGCCAAATAAAGAGGCCCTCCTAAACCCCATTATCTTCCTAATGAATGGGTTTACTCCATCCATTGCCAGACCAAAACAGATACATCAAGGCTTGTTTCTTAAATGTAGGCCAACTTTCCTCTATGTGCTTCCATGCACAAGAGTCAGCAGGTACCTACATCACATCATCTGTCGATCTAGTATTTGAGTGCCATGTCATCAAAGCGGCTATGGACTTGCACCTGAACATGCTCTTTATTCTTGGAATGATAGGAAAGTGTCGAAGGACCTTTGCAGGGATAAATTTTCCTTGTGTGTCCTCCCTATACCTGTTTGATCCACAATTGGGACACTGTTTCAAGTTTGCATACTCATTGCGAAAAAATATACAATCATTAGGACATGCATGTATTTTTTGATAATCCAAGCCCAAATTAGTAAGAAGATTTTTAGAGGATGGATGGGTGGGTGGCATGTGATTCCCTTGTGGCAAGATTTGCTCATTGAGCAACCTGTTGTTACATGAACAAGTCAGCCCTTTGATCACTTTATATGAACTGTAATTTGCACTTTACCATGCTTAGGATAAAATGTGTTTACCTAAAAAGCTCGGCGACTGAGGCGTCAGACCAACCATATAGACTGCAAATGAAGCATTGCCAATGCAATATGGAGAACTGATATTTTTGCACCAGTGTAGAGCAGCATGCGTGCAAGACTTTGCATCATCTCGTCCTCTTCATCGTTGCTATCATGTCGTCGATATGAACGGGATGGATGAGTTTGGTCCACATTACTGCGTTCAATGTTGTCACCGTCTATGTTGGAATCCATGTCAAAGAACGCATTCAACATCTGCTCCATCTCTACTTCTTGAAATGCCACATCAGGTATTAGTTGGGAGGACTCAGTCGATGGCTTCTCGTTTGAAAATCGTCTTCTCTGGGATGAAGTTGGAGCAATATCTACTTGCAGAATTTGACCTTCAATCTCTAGACCATGAGATCAATAACGCAAGTCTGTAGTTGCTCTATCGGAAAGAGACCGTGATTGCGTATGTGTTGATCGTAGATTTTTTGTTTTCGAAAGATTTGATGCTTGCATTGCGCACAAGGACACGCCATCCTATTGTCCATACTTTATCTACCAATGATGCAACAAGTAATTAAAACACTCTAGTTGTTATAACTACACACTACTAAGTACATGACAACCTCGCATTCTCTAGCCAGGCCCGATCCCCGCACACCTCGGTCTAGAGGTGCACGGAGATTAGGACCACAGGGTAATAATCTCGTCTTTATTGTTCAATGACTATATATTAAAATTCTTGAAGTCCGATTGCATTTTTTTAACTATTTGTTGCTAGCTCTAACAACCTCACATTCTCTAGCCAAGACCGATCCCCACACACCTCGGTCTAGAGTGTACAGTGATTAGGGCCACAGAGTAATAATCTCGTCTTTATTGGTCAATGACTATATATTAAGGTTCTTGAAGTCTGTGTGCACTTTACACAGCAGCTCACCCATCAACTGTACCATTTTGTGTTTATATATAATACAAAGAGAAAATGCTTGAACATATAAAAATAGTCCATTGGATATGTAGAATGCAGCAGATAGGTTTAGGTCAAATACTCTTATTTTACCTCATGATTGATGTATGGCTGGATAAATGACATTCTACAACCTCATATACTAGGAAATTTTGACTTTGCGTACGTTTGAATATAGAAAGATGGTGTATTAGATCACCTACACACCTTCGGAGTATTTGATATATTCTCTCAGAACAATTTTCTAGCACATGAAATTTGTGCAATTAATGGGTGGTACGACTATTAAAATCCAAACTATAGCTTCTATCATGCACTAATTTTTTGAGAGGTTGTGCCACCAATTTCTTTGAACCGTCCAATAATCTTCTTCACCTCATGATCCAATGTGATATTGATGTGATGCATGTCCACTTGATCTGATGAGTGGACTTCATCTCCACTTAATCACCTAGTAGACATACCTACGGCCCCCAATTATGGATACTCCCTTTGTGATAGCTTTCGAGTGTGATTAAGAGATTTTTTAAAACAAAAATTCATAGAGTTTCTTTTGTAGCCACACTCTCATGCTAGTTTTATCATTATTATTTTTAAATTACATAGGGTTTCTTTTGTAGCCATGCTCTTATACTAGTTTTATCATTAATCTTTTTAAATTTCATAGGGTTTCCTTTGTCCACACCCTCTCAAGCTAGTTTTCATCTGAAAAGAAAGTACCATCTATTCAGTGTAGTGTTCCCACACAATTTGAGGCTTTGAAATCTAAACTTGTCTTCATTGTATCTCAATTATAGACTCGCACAAACCCAAACCTTTGAATATCCATAAGGTGCACAAAACTCTCACATCCACATTAGAATTGGAAAGAATTTCAAAACGAGTATAGATACCACCACTTGTCCACTTGATCATATTTAATACACAAAAATATGATAATAGCCCCAGTCTCTAACAGAATATGGCTATAACATTGATTGTATCAGAATTAAAATAACAACAGTCAGCATTTCCTTAAGAGAATTCTTAAAGAGCATAAGGAGAGCACTGGATTAAAGGTAGCAAAATGAACATTATACCTAGTTAGCTTGGCATGAACAATACTTGGAAGAGAGAGAGAGAGAGAGAGAGAGAGAGAGAGAGAGAGAGAGAGAGAGAGAATTAGAGAAATTTACAATAGTCGAAGACGGGATTTACTTGAAGCCGGTTTCCCCCTCTAAAAGGGTTTTGTATTATAGATTCTCTTATAAAGAGAGACTTGGTACAATACATGCTTTGTGTTCCTTGAGACCTTGTTGATGCATGAAGATGGTAAACTTCATGCACCAAATTTATGCCAGTAACACAATACATGATTTGTGTTCCTTGAGACCTTGTTGATGCATGAAGATGGTAAACTTCATGCACCAAACATTAACTTGTCCTCGGCCTCGATCCCAAGACCTCAAACATCTTCAAAGGTGGAGAGAGCTAGTAGGGAGTGAGGGATGGGAAGAGGAAAAAGAAGTACCATACGAGAACGAAGTACTTTCCTCACCAGAGATTATTCTTGGAGCTTAGCTTAGCATAGTAATATAGATACGGTAGACAAGATGAGCATGCCATTGAAGCTTGACTCTTGGTTAGATTTACATCCCATAGCCAAGAGGTGTTGGTGTAGGCTCTCTGCTTTTCAAACTTGGAGAAGGAGATGGAGTTCTTGCTCAACACAATGAGAGAGAGTGTGAGTGTCATGTGAGAATAAGCCAAAATGAGTCCCCTCCGTGCCTAGGTAGGCCCCTCTCTCTCTTTACTAATGCTTGATCACTATTGGCCCTTGCCAAGCGTGGCCAATCATAGACTATGATCATTTCAAGCAATAGAGATAGCATTTGGACACATTTCCTTCTTTTCCCTTTTGAGAGAGAGATCTTAGTAATCAATTAAATGCATCTAAATTCTCATTGGACCTCCCTAAAGACCATCCAATAGGATTCATGCACACCATGAGTACAACATGGACATAGCTGCTTGACATGTGTCCTTATTGCCTCTTCAGTCTTGGGCTTGCCTTGAGTGTGTGTGTGTGTGTGTGAGTGTGTGTGTGTGTGTGTGTGTGTGTTCTCTCTCTCATGTCCCTACCTTTAGGGATCACCCCCTCCTTTGTAGGAGTCATGATTGACTTTGAACACCTCAAGCACCTTAGTCATCAAGCACGAGAAGCACCTCAAGCACCCTAGTCAACTCAATCAAGGCAAGCACCTCAAGCACATGCCTAGCTTGCCTAACGTTTAAAGTACCTAAACATCATAGGTTTAAGGACTCATTTCTCTTTGATAGACCATCTCCCTTTTGGACCCTTAATGAGAGGTATCCTTCTCTCCTTTTTGGTTTCATGTTGAGATAGATCTAAAATAACATATCTATATTCTAACTCTTGTTCCCTTTCATTTTCTCACATTAAATGATGAGTTCAATATGAGAAAATCATAGGGGATATGTACATATTAGATTTTATGAAATTACAATACAAGAGGTCACTTAAATTTTGACTCCAAATTACCGATGACAATGGCGGGCGTCGTATATGTTCAGATAAGTATGGAGGGAGACGAACATTTTAAACATTTTTATTTTCAAATATTCGATGCCAGTATCGATGATTTTTTTGACGCTTATATAGATATGTATTCCGATGCCTCTTTCGATGTTTAATCTTGCGCCTGCACCAGTGCCTGTACCAACGGAACCTGCAAAAACCGAATACGCGGGTCTTTCCTTGAGCATTTCTCTAATTTGTACACCTCTTCTCTTGGTCTCCTCCTCGTCACCTATTGTAGATCTAGTGCCCAACAACTTGCCGGAGGTGAGAATGTTGCTTGTTGACTACTGCTTAGCATCAAGATGAGATTCTTTTCAAGTTTTCTTGTAGGTTTAGGGTTTAGGGTTTAACATAGTGTGTGTGTGTGTGTGTGTGTGTGTGCGTTTTTGCAGGTTTGAAGTCGTTTACAAGACCCTTTCTTGCTCAAATAGGCTGCATGCGAGTGCTTGAAAGTTTTATGCGTATTAAATTACTTGAAAATTATGTTGTATATTGACAAAATGAAATTTCTTTAATTAGCATTTCAATGCTTACATTGTTAGGCAATTTTGTTTAGAAATTATGCTTTCAAAAAAAAATGTTCTGAAATTACGGTTTGGGGTAATTTTGATTTGAAATTATGCTACAGAGAAATTTTGTATGCTTTGAAGAAAATTTGTTTCAAAATTATGCTATAGAAAAATTTTGTTTTGAAATTATGTTTGAAGATTTTTTTTTTGAAATTACGCTACCATCTCATCATCATCATGCGATTGATGAGGTTTAGGTTATAGGTTTCGGTAAGGTGTAGTTTAGGTTATAGGTTAGGTTAGGATATAGGTTATATGTTTAGTTATAGGTCATATGTTAGGTTAGGTTAGATTAGGTTTAGGTTATAGGTTAAGCTAGGTTAGTTTATAGGTTAGATTATAGACTAGGTTAGGTTAGGTTATAGGTTAATTAGGTTAGGTTAGCTTCTAGGTTAGGTTAGATTAGCTTATAGGTTAGTTCTAGGTTAGATTTAGGTTATAGGTTATAGACTAGGTTAGGTTATAGGTCACGTTTAGGCAACATGTTAGGTTATAAGTTGTACATAAAAGGGTGGGTTAGGTTATAGGTTAAGTTAACTAAAGTTTATGTTATAGGTTTGGTTCGAAAAAAATCTGATGCTTCCAACTGAAACATTGACGGCCCATAACCATGATGTAAATAGCTTACAAAATTATTGCCAAATCAATTTCCCTAAGACTCTATCCCACTACGGATAAGGGTATCACTCCTCACCAACAAGGTTTCATCAAAGGAAGATCTATTTAAGATAACACCTTGATAGCAATGGTTGGATTAGAATACACACCATTCACCATGCAAGATGGTGTCGGTTATAGGTTAGGTTATAGTTAGCGATGTGAGCGGGATGGAAACACACACAACGCCTCTATAATCACCTGACACACACTCTTGGGATAGTACACACACACACTACGGGGCACCACTCGGCTTACAAAATCCACCTAGCTGAGACAGGGAACACACCGATGGAGTGAGAGGAGAGAGACTATCCATCTGTCCACTGAACACACACACACACACACACACACACACATATACAAAAATCAGCTCAAAGGAGAAATATTTCTGATGCTTAGATACAATTGAGCTTGGGTTGACAGCAATGGGGAAAATAGCTCACACCATATGGATGAAATATGTCAGATACAATTTGAGGAGAGGCTTCACTCACAGGAGAAACTTACACAACCAAAATAGCAAGAAAACAATGAGAAATTTGGTAAAATGGACAACATCATTGCGTCCGGAACGGCCAAAAGTCCCAGTCTGCAATATCAAAGTGCTCAAATCCGAGCTCGGATAAGCAGTTTATGGCCAAAATTGGCTCCAAAAACAACAAAAATTGAGTTACAGTTGTTTCTCCATGTTTTTTTTTTTCTCAGAGTTTTCAATGTCCACAACCTTTGGCCTTTTGATTGGCCTCAAACGGACCCCAAACAGGCCAAAACCCTTCTACATCCATCCACATACCTGGCACTCAACTTTTCTCAATAATGCATCCCACAATCACGTAAAGTGGCCCCCAAGTATAGTTCTCATGATGACCTGCATAATTCATCACAAGAAAAAACTCATGTTGTGTCCTCACTTATCCACGTGCAAGTCTTGATCCCATTCGTCCTCCTAACACCACTGGATGTCACTTGATACACGTGCTTACCTCATGGCGTGCGCCCGTTGATAGCTTCCTCGAGAAGTTTTACGCTTTATCAACCTCATCATTATTATAAATAACACAATGATACTGGTGACGATGAACATCCCACTTTGACCTTTTTTCTCCCACTTTTTGGCCCGGATTTAAAAATACACTAAAATTTTCAAATTTCAAGTTTTCCCTCCTTAAAAGGTCCCTTAACCTATTTCATGGTCAAAAAAGTATTTTTGACCTCCAAAAGTCAAAAACGTGCACTAAGAATTTCCAAAAAATTAAATTTTTCTAAAAAAATTCAAAACATCATTTTCCACCCTCCAAAGTCTTTCCAAACCTATTCTATAGCTAAAAAGTGATTTTCTCTCTCTACAAACCCTTTTCCAAGCTCTCCATGGCTGCAACAACCACATACAGCCCCTATAGTCCAGCATTATCTCTCTACTAGATTTCTCCCATCTCCATTGTAGCACCAAGCAAGCTTCTCCCCCATCTCTTCCCCTTGCCCACCACATAGTTCCACACCAAGCTAGCTCCTCTCCCTTCTCTCACCTCCATTACAGTATGAAACAAGATTCTACTCCTTCTACTTTCATTCACTCGCACTACATGGAAACCTCTACTTCCGAAGGTGGGAAAAGAATAAACTCACATGACTTGCATACCACAAGAACAGGAGGTGTGAATAATGCATGGGCATTGCAAGGATTCATCTCCAACATAAAGATAGAATGGTGACAAAACTACCCTTGTAGCTTACATTCAGAGCTTAAGATCATCTCCATCTTTAATTTTATCATGCTGGAGGGATTTAACCTCTTTATGGATTTCAATGTTTACGCTTCACACCCCATAACATTGGGTGGTGCTATTTTGTTGATGGCTTTGGTGCGCCATCTATAGTTTTGTAGCATGTGATTGAGTCTCACAATGTAAGTAAGTTGTGTTATCTATGGAGAGTCATCAAAGATTTTTCTTATAATTTATTCTTTTTATAGTTGTCATTAGATTATGAGAATGATATCATTTTGTACTTTATAACTTTGTGCTCACATATTCTGTTGTTTACTTATAGAGTCAACTTGTTTTGAGAGAACATGAGCAAGCAACCATGTACAGAGATGGAAATCACCCTATTTTTGTTCCGTGAGAAACATTTTACTACCGTGTTAAAAGATTTTGATAAGAATAGTAGGATTTTTGTAGAATCTTGAACCAATAGGTACTATCTAGGAGCTCTTAGAAAAGCCATCCCTATAGTACTACTATCTTCCCTAGTGTCATAGACACACAAATACTCGTGTATATGAATCTCTAGATGAGAAAGACAAATACTTGTAAGAGAAGCCTAACAGCAACAACATTGTCTCCATTTGTAATTATTTTTATGAGGCTCGATTCCTCTATAAATGCAATATAAATATTTCTTTTTGTTAAATGGTGTCGCACTGAGTGAGAGTATTTAATTTAGATTACTGGAGTTTCATACAGATTTGAGAAATATTGTTGATTTTTATGGATATTCTGATTTGCCTATAAGATGTTTGAAGTTTCAAGTCTTAATCATTCACCATGAAGAAATTCATGCAATATTTTGATTTCAATTTAATCACTATTGGTTATTCTTATTAAGTGGATCATAACCTTGTCAAGATGTCCTCATTTGGGGATGTTGAATATATATCAATAGCAACATTTCAAAAGTTGAGAAATCTAAATTCTTGCTTTCCAAAATGTTATTGTTTCCATACTATGCCTATGCCAAGCTTGACTTAGAGAAATGACAACTTGAGATGGAGGTGTAGATATATAGGGGTGACTTATTATTGATTCTTGTTTCATCATATATATTATAAAGCCTTTGATTTTCCACCTTTTATAGTAGTGTTGACAAGTTTTTGGTATCAAACCTTCTTAAATATCCCTATTCATTCGCTATTGGTAGCTATTTATTTGGTATTTCTAAAGATCATACCAATAGCTATCACCTTGTGAACTTAATTGTTGAATTGCGGATTTGATTTTTACTATGTAGCTCATTTGGATAGAGAAAGTGTAAACATAAATTATAGATACATGCATTGTTAACATAGAAGATATGTATCACTCGAACCTATATAACTGCTAATCAAGAAACCTTTGGTCGGATACTATAACAATAGGGGTCACATGTGGTTTCAAATACCAAAGAAAGGCTTAACCAAAACATTCCCAATAACACGAGGTGAACACAAGGATGTAAAAATTGGCTCCTTGTTTGGTTGATGTCTCGTGCTAAATGTTCTGAGTGCACAAAATTTGTGAGGCCTTTGACCTTGGGAGTTCACTAAAGTATATGTAACATAGCACATGTGTTCAACAAAAGGGAATTTATATTCTTGTAAAGTTACAGAAACATGTGTAGGTAAGGCCTATAAGGGCTACTTTCAATCCATTGTGGTGAACGCACATGATATAGGAAAATTTTACATAGTGAATACTCCGGAAAACAAAGCCCCTATTTGTCATTTTGAAGCCCCAGGGACCCTCAACAAGAGGGACCACAACGGCGCATAGAATGGCCATCCAGGGACAAATAGGGACCAAGATATTTCCAAGAACAGGGGATGGACACAAGGAAGTAAAAAATGGTTGATAAGCATGATACAAGGTTTAGGTATCTGCCATTTGGGGGGGGGGGGGTTGCTATGAACACATTAAACTGCCCAATTCTATCTCATGGCCATGCATTAAAAAAATCTTGTACTTGTCATTTTAGGGCCCCAGGGACCCTCAACAAGAGGGGCCACAAGGGCGCGCAAACTGGCCATCCAAAAATTGTGTACAGTGAGAGAGAGAGAGAGAGAGAGAGAGAGAGAGAGAGAGAGAGAGAGAGAGAGAGAGAGAGAGAGAGAGAGAGAGAGAGAGAGAGAGAGAAGAGAGAGAGACTCTTCTTTTTGTGTACAGTGAAATGGCTAGAACAAAAGCCACTGCAAGGAAGGCAGGCAAGGGACCAGGATTAGCATCTAAAGCAAGTATCAGATGTGCAACCCCAAAGAAAAGACCTGGAAAACCCAATAAAATTCTGAAAGGGCCAAGGGTGAAGAAGTTACAAACCTGCATGGGACTTTTCAGAGAAATCAGAAAGGCACAGAAATGTGTAGATTTATGCATACCAAAGCTGCCCTTTCAGAGGATGGTGAGGTCCATATGTAAAGAAGCTACCTAGGGCACCAAAAGGTGGAAGGTGGTGGCATTAATGGGTCTACAAGAAGCAGCAGAGGACTTCCTACTGGAGTACTTCAGTGACATGACCATTGTTGCAGCCCATGCCCATAGGGTTACTATAATGGACAAAGATAGTGAGACACTGAAAAGAATAAGGTGGAGGTATGACAAACTACTTGTCCCGAATGTCTGCAGGGATAAGAAAATGAGGGAAATTTTGTTATACCCCCCGGAGCTAGTGCCACAACTCACAGTTGTAGATGTCACACATGATGTGAATACAAGGGCAAGGGCAGAGACTATTGCTCGCCAAACAGAGGACATGAGGGAAGCAGAGCTTAAGGAGAAAGCAAAAGTAGCAGTGGAGTCCCAGAGGCAAAAAGAATGCAATGTGACCGTGTCCATAGAGGCAAGCAATAAGGAAACTCTACTTTCAATGAAGGATGGTTTGCTTGCAGAGATACCATTTGTAGATGGAGCCAGAAAGCTAGCTCTGGAAAAAGTGGACATTAATTTATTGCAGATTCCAGATGCTCAGATTTAAGACACAATTATCTATGCTTGTCTTAAGTAAGTGTTACTATCTTGCTAGCTTTGAAAACTCAGATAATAGGTTTGCTAACTCAGGTAGAGTCTCTGCAGCCTGATCAAAAGTCAACTCCCACTGCACACCCACACAGAGGTGTTTCTTCTTGATCCACAAATGTCAGTGATTATTAAACAAAAGAACAGTCCATCTGGGACCTTTGAGAGTTGGTTTCTCCACTGTGCTATGCTGGAAGTTACTGTCATCATCTTTCCATATGAGAACAACCATCACTGGAGTCTCATATGCCTTGATGTTGACCAACCAGCAGTGTGGGTGTTCAATTCAATAAAAGGAACCCACCCTGAAATTAGGCTGTAAGTGTTTTGTATCAGAAAGTGTTTCTTATAGATATCCATGTAAATTTGAAGCCTCATGCTAACATCTTGACATTACTTTGTGCAGTTGTATAAAGAGGTTGCTGCTTGCCTATGGCAAGCTATGTGGAAGGTATGAACTATACAAGGCCCCAATCAAAGATGTACCTGTCCCAAATCAAACCGATGGAAATTCTTGCGGCTGGAGATGTCTTCTCCATGCAGAATATGTCCTGCAAAGCTACTTTGCATTAAAACCTAATTTCATGACTAAGGTACCCATTTGGCAGTGCATTCAGTTAGTTTTGGTTTAGTTTATAAAAGAATTCTCACCATGTGGTCTTTCAATTTTGCAGAGTGCTTTAAAAAACTACACATATGATTATTTGCAAAGATACCGGGTAAGTTTAATACAACACCTGCTTACTATGTCTAGCCCCAGAGAGCTTGAAGATAGCGGCTTGGATGACCGCACTATTGATCTAACAATACATGACGTGCCACCACGACAAACCCCTGCATCCGATACAGTGGAATCACAACGGGCTGAGGGTGTCATATCAGCAGAAGATGAAAGAGCCGAGGATGAGGAAAGGTCAAATGAGCATATGGAAGGTGCTAGTGTACAACCAGAGGAGACAATGAAAGAGCCAAGTCAGCCAGTGGAGGAGACAAAAGAGCCTATGGCTGAAACCCAAGATGAGGAAAGCAGGCCTATAGATGAGCAAAAGGATATGGATGAGGAAAGCAGGCCTAGGGATGAGCAAACTGATATGGATCAGGCAAGGATATATGAGGCAAGCCGGTCAACCAAGGGAGAGGAAAAGACCTTGGGGGAGACCCCTGATGAAGATGTGAATGATGACTATGAAGATAAAGCAGAGGAGAGCAACAACGACATGAACACTACAGAGACCCAGTATGGACCCTTGCTACCTGTAGATACGGTTGTTCCGGTAATGTCTATTCAAGTATGGAAAAATATGTTCAGCTTCTAACTACTTATATGTACTTGTCAACTTTTACAGAGGTTGATTATCTTGGACGTCAATGGATTGCTGCTGATGCGGGTGCCTCTCAGTGACACAGAACCCTTTGAGGATTTACAAACGTTTCGGATGGGAACTTGTCGAGTCGTGGTTCGTCCAGGAACCAAGGAATTTATTCAGTTTCTTCTTCCGCGCTTCAGAGTTGCCATATGGTCTTCAATGCAAAGGCAAAACTTGTCGCCACTAGTTACAATAGTTTGCAGTGTATGCGACGCTCACACGTCAGATTTTTCCTTTTTGTATGATCAAAGAAAATGCGTTACCGTTGAGGGCCACTACCACCCTAAAAAACCACACTTACCTCTTTTGTACAAACCGTTTAGCCAAATCGGTGTACCCTTTGATTTAACTAATACACTACTGATTGATGATACTCCTGAAAAGGGAGAACTAAATCCGTCGGGAACAACTATCTCACCACCTTCTTTCGAGGGGCATTCCTTCGGTTTTTACCTTGAAGACATTATGATTCCATACTTACAGAAATTGTATCTCAGTCCATTGTTCACGGACGAGTTTGTACTTTCTAATGAATTAAGATGACTCTTCTATCATGTCTTTGTCTTGTCTAAAATTGAGAGAGAGAGAGAGAGAGAGAGAGAGAGAGAGAGATTTGACATGGTAAAGAAATGTATTTCAAGCACACTTTTTCACAGGGCACAATTGAAAAATGAGCTCAATAAACTTCATGTATTGAAAGTCATTTGTATACACTTGGGTTCACAAGAATATCTGTTACATTGACACTACTTCAACCCGACCATCCAACTCTTTGCATAAAATATCTTTTTTCCTTCGCCGCATCACCTTACGGCCAGCTAGGAAAAAGAAAAAATCTGATAGGTCCTTGTCCATTGACTCTTCAATTATGTCATGCCGCAAATGCTGAAGATTACATAGCTCCCCTATTGTAACCACCAACAGTAGGCCATGCTCTTTATCAATCACTTCCACATCCACAACAGGATTATCTTCCAAACCTGCAGAAACCTGGTCCATAGGAATGTACTTACCACTGAGCATTTGTGATCGCATATACCAAAACGAGAGTAACAGTGATTGGCTTGCAATCATGTACTTGACAACTAGAGTATCAAGCGCGACCTCGCACCGTAAACCAATCTCTTCCTTTGCATACCATCCTCTGTCAAGAAGTTTGTCACAGGATGACTGCTGAAATGACTTGCACATGAACATAGTTTTCGTAACACGGATGTTGTAGGTATGAAATAACTCTATGAAGAGTGCAACAGGACAAAAGTTTGCAATTCTAACCAGTTTGGGGGAATAGAGCTACGTAGAGACCTTTGTATATACTTGTAGAGCTTACCTCGCATTGCCTCCACCATTGTTTCCTCGGGAACTGGCCAGTCCACAGTGTTCCAATCGGTTGGTAGAGGCACTTTCACCAACATGCCATTCTTATTCCCTGAGCTGAGTTGGTAGAAGTGGTCATAAAAAAATATTCCCTCATCAGCCAGTCTTTTGCTGCTCCTCCCTGAATACTGTAGAGAACCAATGTGGGCATGAACAACATGGAAGAGGCCTATTATGCACTCCACGGGCTCCCATTGCTCATAAGAAGAGGGATGAACATCTGCAATATATACAAGAAGAGTTAAACTAAGAGTATCAATAAGTAAAAATGACAAATCTAATGTAATTGAGCTGTGAAGAATGGAGACATTGCTCATAACAAGCGGGAGAAACATTGCAAAATATATAAGAAAAGTTATAGTGAGAGTATCAGTAAGTTCACATGTCAAGAGTACTTACAATTGCAACGTGGTTGATGTATATCTGATACATTTCCACCGTTTGCTATCACCTCTGGATGGGTAAACACATGCTGAACAAGAACTTCCTTCACAGATCTTTTGCCGATTTCAACTTTGAAATCCAACACTCTGGCCTTCCATGATGAGCGGTAAACGTTGATACCACTAGACCTCTTGGGTCTTCTTGGTTGCATGAGGACCCATGAACCTTTGTTTATCCTTTGTCCAACCCATTGGTTCTCTCTCTCTCTCTCTCTCTCTCTCTCTCTCTCTCTCTCTCTCTCTCTCTCTCTTCCAAGTATTGTTCATGCCAAGCTAACTAGGTATAATGTTCATTTTGCTACCTTTAATCCAGTGCTCTCCTTATGCTCTTTAAGAATTCTCTTAAGGAAATGCTCACTATTGTTATTTTAATTCCGATACAATCAATGTTATAGCCATATTCTGCTAGAGGCTGGGGCTATTATCATATTTTTTTGTATTAAATATGATCAAGTGGACAAGTGGTGGCATCTATTCTCGTTTTGAAATTCTTTCCAATTTGACTAATGTGGATGTGAGAGTTTTGTGCACCTTATGGATATTCAAAGGTTTGGGTTTGTGCGAGTCTATAATTGAGATACAATGAAGACAAGTTTAGATTTCAAAGCCTCAAATTGTGTGGGAACACTACACTGAATAGATGGTACTTGCTTTTCAGATGAAAACTAGCTTGAGAGGGTGTGGACAAAGGAAACCCTATGAAATTTAAAAAGATTAATGATAAAACTAGTATAAGAGCATGGCTACAAAAGAAACCCTATGTAATTTAAAAATAATAATGATAAAATTAGCATGAGAGTGTGGCTACAAAAGAAACTCTATGAATTTTTGTTTTAAAAAATCTCTTAATCACACTCGAAAGCTATCACAAAGGGAGTATCCATAATTGGGGGCCGTAGGTATGTCTACTAGGTGATTAAGTGGAGATGAAGTCCACTCATCAGATCAAGTGGACATGCATCACATCAATATCACATTGGATCATGAGGTGAAGAAGATTATTGGATGGTTCAAAGAAATTGGTGGCACAACCTCTCAAAAAATTAGTGTATGATAGAAGCTATAATTTGAATTTTAATAGTCGTACCACCCATTAATTGCACAAATTTCATGTGCTAGAAAATTGTTGTGAGAGAATATATCAAATACTTCCAAGGTGTGTAGGTGATCTAAGACACCATCTTTCTATATTCAAAAGCACGCAAAGTCAAAATTTCCTAGTATATGAGGTTGTAGAATGTCATTTATCCAGGCATACATCAATCATGAGGTAAAATAAGAGTATTTGACCTAAACCTATCTGCTGCATTCTACATATCCAATGGACTATTTTTATATGTTCAAGCATTTGCTCTTTGTATTATATATGAACACAAAATGGTACAGTTGATGGGTGAGCTGCTGTGTAAAGTGCACACAGACTTCAGGAACCTTAATATATAGTCATTGACCAATAAAGACGAGATTATTACCCTGTGGTCCTAATCACTGTACACTCTAGACCGAGGTGTGTGGGGATCGGTCTTGGCTAGAGAATGTGAGGTTGTTAGAGCTAGCAACAAATAGTTGAAAAAATGCAATTGGACTTCAAAAGTGCACACAGAATTCAAGAATTTTAATATATAGTCATTGACCAATAAAGACGAGATTATTACCCTGTGGTCCTAATCTCCGTGCACCTCTAGACCGAGGTGTGCGGGGATCGGGCTGGCTAGAGAATGCGAGGTTGTCATGTACTTAGTAGTGTGTAGTTATAACAACTGGAGTGTTTTAATTACTTGTTGCATCATTGGTAGATAAAGTATGGACAATAGGATGGCGTGTCCTTGTGCGCAATGCAAGAATCAAATCTTTCGAAAAAAAAAAATCTACGACCAACACATGCATATGCAATCACGGTCTCTTTCCGATAGAGCAACTACAGACTTGCGTTATTGATCTCATGGTCTAGAGATTGAAGGTCAAATTCTACAAGTAGATATTGCTCCAACTTCATCCCAGAGAAGACGATTTTCAAACGAGCAGCCATCGACTGAGTCCTCCCAACTAATACCTGATGTGTCATTTCAAGAAGTAGAGATGGAGCAGATGCTGAACGCGTTCTTTGACATGGATTCCAACATAGAAGGTGACAACATTGAACGCAGTAATGTGGACCAAACTCATCCATCTCGTTCATATCGACGACATGATAACAACGATGAAGAGGACGAGATGATGCAAAGTCTTGCACGGATGCCGCTCTACACTGGTGCAAAAATCTCAGTTCTCCATACCGCATTGGCAATGCTTCATTTGCAGTCTGTATGGTTGGTCTGACGCCTCAGTCGCCGAGCTTTTTAGGTAAACACATTTTATCCTAAGCATGGTAAAGTGCAAATTACAGTTCATATAAAGTGATCAAAGGGCTGACTTGTTCATGTAGCAACAGGTTGCTCAATGAGCAAATCTTGCCAGAAGGGAATCACATGCCACCCACCCATCCATCCGCTAAAAAGCTTCTTACTAATTTGGGCTTGGATTATCAAAAAATACATGCATGTCCTAATTATTGTATATTTTTTCGCAATGAGTATGCAAACTTGAAACAGTGTCCCAATTGTGGATCAAACAGGTATAGGGAGGACACACAAGGAAAATGTATCCCTGCAAAGGTCCTTCGACACTTTCCTATCATTCCAAGAATAAAGAGCATGTTCAGGTGCAAGTCCATAGCCGCTTTGATGACATGGCACTCAAATACTAGATCGACAGATGATGTGATGTAGGTACCTGCTGACTCTTGTGCATGGAAGCACATAGAGGAAAGTTGGCCTACATTTAAGAAACAAGCCTTGATGTACCTGCTTTGGTCTAGCAATGGATGGAGTAAACCCATTCATTAGGAAGATAATGGGGTTTAGGAGGGCCTCTTTATCTGGCAGTTTAAGAGAGTCAAAGCTCTAGTATTAAGAAAGCAATGAAAGGACAACTTTTAAATTCAAATAGGCAAAACAACTAAAATTCAAAATTTTCCCCAAAAAGAAATTTAAAATCTAATGAGAAAAACTATATCATGTAACATATCTACGGAAAGAGCTCGGCATGTAGATTACAAATCTATAATCTCCGCTCAAATTGGTGATCGTATGTAGGAGTTATGGAATGCCAAAAATCATAAATTTATCCCCCCCTTTTTTTTGGGGGGGGGGGGGGGAAGTGCATCCTTTGACCATTCTTACACCTCTCTTATACACCAACCATTTTTGCACACATGGCATGTATCTATTCATCAAAAATCTAATCACCTCCATAAGCTCATGAGAAATAAAGAGGTCCTCCTAGACTTCATTCTCTTCCTAATGCGGATGAGAATACAGAGACTAGCATGCTTGAATACTTTGGCTACATCCAAGACATCTTGAAGATTAGCTTTAGAAAGTTTAATATGTTTATCTTTGATGTCAAATGGTTCAAAGTTATTACCAGTGGCCCTAATGCAACTGTGCATAAAGACAAGAGTGGATTGATTCAAGTGAAGTCTAGGCGGGTGTGGACAGATGCGCAGTATACATTCGTACTTCCGCAACGTTGTGAACAAGTTGTGTTCATACACGATCCACTATGGATAGAAAATGATGATAATGATCTGTCTAAAACCTGCTAGCTATATGACGTCGTTCAAGTTTCTGCACGTAGCAAGCAATTGTGTGAAGGATTGGACGTTTAGGTCGAAGAGGTGATTCATGAACAAAGCGCAGGACCGACTCCAACTTTAATGTTTAGATTTTGAGGTGGATGTCACCACTGAGCAATTGTCTGAACCTAGAGATGAGGTGTCAAACACTGAAGCTAATGTGGAGAGCGATTAAGAAGTAGAGTGCGATGACGAAGATGCGAAAGTATAGATTGATATAGACATCTTTGATGCATCAGATCTCATAGAGGATCACATGAGCATGATCCTAGCAAGGTGTACAAGAGCAAGGATGGGCCTGTTGTGGTAGATAGGGTCGGAAAGGCCATGTGATAGAGGATTCGACAGCTCTGTATGATTCAGTTTTGTCACTCTGTGATGGAGGTTTGGGATAACCTTGATCTTGAAAGAAAGAATTACATCATCGAGGCCATTCAAAGAGAGTACATGCCGACAGAGGGGTACGATCCATTCTTGAACTCCTGGATTTTGAGCATGGCGAAGTCCAAAATGTCACAACGTTGGTCAGAGGCAAGAGACAGGTACAATGATGACAGTCCCAAGCCGGCATGGTTGGATGCAGAGGAGTGGGCGGGGACTGCACGAGAGACACAAGACAATCCTGAGAGATTTCAGCAGCAGCAGAGAGATGCAGCGAGAGCACGTTTGAAGTCTACTGGAGCATCACATCTTAGGAGTGGAGGCTATGATACGCTTGGACATGAGTTTGTAGGTATTATGCATATGCTTTAAATTATTGATAATATATATGTTATTTGAAGATTTATCTAATGATTGAACCATAATTTTGCAAGAAGTTGCCGTGAAGCGCCTTCCGACACGTTGAGAGGAGAAGTATGGGTACAAGCATGGAGTTGTGGCTCTTTTGACCCAGTTGCAAGAGGAGGGAGAGGACATCGACTGGGAGGAATTACCATGAGGGTCTTCTGAATCAGTGATTGTTTGCATATGTACAATTTTGTAGTGCTTATGTTTATGGTTTATGCTTATGTTTATGGTATGACACATATGTTATGGTTAAGGTTTGAAAATCAACTTAAGGTTATGGTTTTTCTATGATGGTATGGAAATCATGTGATGGTTATGGTTATGGTTATGGTTATGGTTATACAATGATGGTATGGCAATCATGTGATTGTGATGGTTTTGCTATGATGGTATAGCAATCATGTGATGGTTATGGTTATGGTTGTGCAATGATGGTATGGCTGTTATGGTTATGGTATGACAAGCAAGTTATGGTAATGGTTATGGTATGGCAAACATGTTATATTTATGGTTTTACAGTTTTTGACTCATGTTTAATTATGGTTATAAAATTTTTATGCCGTTATGCCATGATCAAGCTTTTAATTTTGTGGTTATGTTATTCTTACAATTTTGCTAATTGCCATACACTCGCTCTTTAGTGTCAGCTTGTAGGTGGAGTGTGGTTGCTTATGCACTCTTGGGTAGAGAGGACTGTTTTCTTTTGCTGCAGTACATGCAGCATCAGCTCCCAACCCTCTCTGCCCAAAAAAAATTTGCAGGTTTGGTCGTCCGCACAGAATAGGGTATGAGCATCGGTACCGACTTTGCAATCAGCATCGAAATATGCTATAGAAATATCGATGCTTATTTCATAGTTCATTCCAACGATCATTACGAAGCTTGTTCCGTCGTTTCATATATCAATGGTCATACCGACGTTACAAAATCGGTGTCTCTTTCGAGGCCTATTTCATCGCTTTTTGATTTTAAAACTAACTTTATTTTGTCGGTACCTGTGTTGATTTCTACGCAACGTGTTGTAGTGGGAGCAAATAGGTTTAGGTCAAATACACTTATTTTACCTCATGATCAATGTATGCTTGGATAAATGACATTCTACAACCTCATATACTAGGAAATTTTGACTTTGTGTACATTTGAATATAAAAAGATGGTGTATTAGATCATTTACACACTTTGGGAGTATTTGATATATTCTCTCAAAAAAGATTTGTAGCATATGAAATTTGTGCAATTAATGGGTGGTACAACTATTAAAATTCAACGTATAGCTTCTATCATGCACTAATCAGAAGGTTGTGCCACCAATTTCTTTGAACCATCCAATAATTTTCTTCACCTCATGATCCAATGTGATATTGATGTGGTGTAGGTCCAATTGATCTAATGAGTGGGCTTCATCTACACTTAACCACCTATTAGACATACCTCTATGTACAAACTTTATAGTACTAACCTAATTATGCTCCCCTATCTTCGATCATTGAGGCACAAAATTGAAGCCCTTCCTAGGAAACCAATAATGTTAAGAAGGACCCCCCCCCCCCCCCTCCCCCCCTCCTACGGCCCCCAATTATGGATACTCCCTTTGTGATAGCTTTCGAGTGTGATTAAGAGATTTTTTAAAACAAAATTTCATAGAGTTTCTTTTGTAGCCACGCTCTCATGCTAGTTTTATAATTATTATTTTTAAATTACATAGGGTTTCTTTTGTAACCATGCTCTTATACTAGTTTTATCATTAATCTTTTTAAATTTCATAGGGTTTTCTTTGTCCACACCCTCTCAACCTAGTTTTCATCTGAAAAGCAAGTATCATCTATTCAGTGTAGTGTTCCCACACAATTTGAGGCTTTGAAATCTAAACATGTCTTCGTTGTATCTCAATTATAGACTCGCACAAACCCAAAGCTTGGAATATCCATAAGGTGCACAAAAATCGCACATCCACATTAGAATTGGAAATAATTTAAAAACGAGGATAGATGCCACCACTTGTCCACTTGATCATATTTAATACACTAAAATATGACAATAGCCCCGCCTTGTCTGTTACAGAATATGGCTATAACATTGACTATATCAAAATTAAATTAACAATAGTGAGCATTTCCTTAAGAGAATTCTTAAAGAGCATAAGGAGAGCACTTGATTAAAGGTAGCAAAATGAACATTATACCTAGTTAGCTTGGCATGGACAATATTTGTAAGAGAGAGAGAGAGAGAGAGAGAGAGAGAGAGAGAGAGAGAGAGAGAGAGAGAGAGAGAGTTAGAGAATGTGACAATAGTTGAAGAGGGATTTACTTGAAGCTGGTCCCCCCGCTAAAAGGGTTTTGTATTATAGATTCTCTTATAAAGAGAGACTTGGCACAATACATGCTTTGTGTTCCTTGAGACCTTGTTGATGCATGAAGATGGTAAACTCCATGCACCAAATTTATGCCTGTTACTACCTTGCAAAAACATTAACTTGTCCTTGACCTCAATCCCAAGACCTCAAACATCTTCAAAGGTGGAGAGAGCTAGCAAGGAGTGAGGGAAGGGAAGAGGAAAAAGAAGTAGCATACATGAAAGAAGTACTTTCCTCACCATAGATTACTGTTGGAGCTTAGCTTAGCATAGTAATATAGATGGTAGAGAAGATGAGCATGCCATTGAAGCTTGACTCTTGTCTAGATTTACATCCCATAGCCAAGAGGTGTTGGTGTAGGATCTCTACTTTTTAAACTTGGAGAAGGAGATGGAGTTCTTGCTCAACACAATGAGAGAGAGAGAGAGTGTGTGAGTTTCATGTGAGAGTAAGCCAAAATGAGTCCCCTCCTTGCCTAGGTATACCCCTCTCTCTCTCTCTCTCTTTACTCATGCTTGATCACTATTGGCCCTTGTCAAGCCTGGCCAATCACAGGCTATGATCATTTCAAGCAATAGAGATAGCATTTGTACATGTTTTCTTCTTTTCTCTTTTGAGAGAGAGAGCTTAGTAATTAATTAAATGCATCTAAATTCTCATTGGACCTCCCTAAAGACCATCCAATAGGATTCATGCACACCATGAGTACAACATGAATAGCTGCTTGACATGTGTCCTTATTGCCTCGTAAGTCTTAGCTTGCCTTGTGTGTGTGTGTGTGTGTGTTTGTGTGTGTGTGTTCTCTCTCATGTCCCTACCTTTAGGGATTTCCCCCTCCTTTGTAGGAGTCATGCTTGACTTTGAACACCTCAAGCGCCTTAGTCATCAAGCACAAGAAGCACCTCAAGCACCTTAGTCAACTCAAGCAAGGGAAGCACCTCAAGCACATGCCTAGCTTGCCTAAGGTTTGAAGTACCTAAAGGTCCTAGGTCTAATGACTTTTAACACTTACCTTTAGAGGTCTTCTAAGCTCCATTATCTCCTGATTTCTCTTTGATAGACCATCTCCCTTTTGGACCCTTAATGAGAGGTAGCCTTCTCTCCTTTTTGGTTTCATGTTGAGATAGATCTAAAACCACATATCTATATTCTAACTCTTGTTCCCTTTCATTTTTGCACATTAAATGATTAGTTCAATATGAGAAAAACATATGGGATACGTAGATATTAGATTTTATTACATTACACTACAAGAGGTCACTTAAATTCCGACGCCGAATTACTAGTGACAATGGCGGGCGTCCGTATATGTGCAGATAAGTATGGAGGGAGATGAACATTTTAAAAATTTTAAATTTCTAATTTTTGACGCTTGTATCAATGATTTTTTTGACGCTTATATAGAGATGTATTCCGACGCCTCTTCCGATGTTTAATCCTGTGCCTGCACCAGTGCATGTACCGACGGAACCTGCAAAATGGAATACACGGGTCTTTCCTTGCATATTTCTCTAATTTGTGCGCCTCTTCTCTTGGTCTATATTACCAGCTATATTACCGTGGCCAGTCATTTCAAGAAAATACATGCGAATCCGAGGTTGCAGGGGAGGGTACAAACCACCCCCTCTACCCTTAGCTATACATTTTTTCATTTTTTAGCCTTTTGAGTTTTTTAACGAAGATTTTTACTTTTTTATGGATACTTTATTTTTTAGTACTATTTAATGTTTATTAATTAAATATTTTAAATCTCTTTTAGTTAAAAATAATTTTAACACTCATTGTCATTTGTTCCCTTTGACTTTAAGTATATGTAATCTTTCTAATGGAATTGAGTGTTTTTCTAATTATTTATTTTTTAGGATACATGACTAAATAAACAACCTTTCGCGTTTGCATGACATCGGCTGGGATGATTGTGGTCCTCTTGGAGGCCCAAAGCAAGCTCGTTGGATCATGGAAAAACTACATTGTCCTTGCGCCAAGTGCAAAAGGGTAATTTCTCGCTTGAGGCGCATTGCTTTGGAGCACGTGGAGAACGAAGGGCTTTGGCATCCTCGAAAAAGCGCTTGGAGAGATGATAGCGTGACTCACCCGTCGCTTGAGGAGGTGCCCCATTGGTCTGTGTTCAGTGATGGTGCACCGACGCGCAAGGCCGAACGACAGAGGCAAGAGCGATTGGGCGACTAGCTCAATAGCGCGACGTGTGCGAAGAGGATTGTCAACCCTGCACTAAACGGGCTACCGAAATGGGGAATAGATTGATGACAAGTGTCCAAACACATCTTTACAACGGTGCACGATACTCGGTGCTACGAGCATCGTTGGAAGTACTCAACTTGCGCAAAATTAGGTTGGAGTAATGCAAGTGTCGATGCACTACTTTTGTAAGTATGGAATGTATCTTTTATATACTCTCTTCCTCTCTTTATGGTGTCGTCTTCTAGGAATTATACTAATACGCATGTTTGTTGTAGTTTGATGGGCAAAATGTTGCCAGAAGATCACCACATGCCTCTAGATCGTCGACGAGCTAGATCGTATGTCACTGCACTTGGAATGGAGTATGAGGGCATTCATGTGTGCATCAACGATTGCATGCTATACCGCAATGAACATGCACATGCAACCTCATGTCCCGTGTGTGTGGAGAGGCACGATACAAGACAGGTGTGAGCGGGGCACACCTACCCCGCAAGGTATTAAGACATTTTCCATTAATTTCTCGCATTCAACAAATGTTTAAAAGCAGGTCTATCATGGAGATTCTTGTGTGGCACGCAAACCATTGCTCAAATGACGTAATGATGAATGTCCTTGCTGATTCACCTGCATGGAGGCACATCAAAACTCAATGGCCAGAGTTTGGGTTGGAGCCTCAACACTTGAGGCTTGAGTTAGCAAGTGATGGTGTCAACCCCTTCGTCACTAAGTCTACTTCATGGAGCACTTGGCCTGTGGTGATTGTCAACTACAGTATTCCACCATGGGAGACAAAAAAGAAGGGCAATATACTTCTTTCCTTGCTTGTCCCAGGGAAGTACAAAGTGTCAAATATTGACATTTACATTGAGCCCCTCATCGAGGAGTTGGAGGAGTTATGGAGAGGCATTCCTGTTGTCGATGTCTCACTTGCAAACGGGGGGAGAGAGGCTCAAGTGAGGGGAATCCTTATGTGGACTATGCACGACTATCCTGGGCTTGGAGAGATTTCTGGTGACCCCCTGTCCACTATCTCTCTTTCCCTCATTCCCTCTCTCCCTTTAGCTCACTTTAGTTCACTCATATCTCTAACCATATGATATGTATGCAGGGTTGTCCACATCGGGGCACAATGCATGTCCTTAATTGTAGGCCATCGTTGGTAACGGAGAGGACAGATTTCTTACGCAAGGTAATCTATCCAAACAACCATCATTTCTTACCCCAAGGGCATAACAAGCACAAGGCTCTAACAAATGGGATGTCTCCTCTAAAGCTCACGATGGCAGATTGGGCAACCATTTGGGAGGAACACCACGACAACAATCCGGCTCCGAGTCCTCCACCAAAAGGTATGTCAAGGTATTCCATATTTTTAAGGCTTCCATATTGGAAGGACTTAAAAATACAATACCTCTTGGATCCCATGCACATATTCAAGAATGTAGCCCAAACACTATGGGACCACATTATTGGCAAGAAGAACTCTTTGGGTGCAAGGGAGGATTTGAGGCTTTTAAAATGTCTCCCCGCCTCTACCACTCCACGGCGTGCCCCAAATGGAAAGATTGTGCTTCCTAAAGCACCATGGATGCTAGCAAAAGAAGAATTAGACAAGGTGAAGGGTACCATCGCCTCAATTTGCACACCAACAGGATACATGAGATCGCTAAAGGGAGATTTCACAAAAGCAAAGAAGGGTGGAAGCGCTCAATTGTATGGGTTGAAGTCCCACAATTGGCACAAAATGTTTTAGGTAATCTTCATACTCCCTATTCTATCTATAGTTTGTGTGTATGACTATCACTCACTTTCCATTTCCCTGATTTACATTGTAGTTCGTTTAGCCGATGAGTATGTGTATATGTCGGGACAAGAAAGTAAGGGACACTATTTTCAAATTAGGAGAGCTAGTAAGGTACACCACAAGACTCCACTCAACTACACCTTTTTTATGTACACAATAATTTCAACTAGCACTTAGTGTATCCTTGTGTGTTTTCTTGCAGATTTGTGAGCTCCAAGGAAATCGAAATAGATGCTATCCCTGCTGCTCAAATGCTTGCAAGAGAAATTGTGTGTGCCATTGAAGATGCATTTCCTCGACGAGTCCTTCTTAGTCAAATTCACCTCTTGGTTCATGTGGTGGAGGAGATAGCTATATGTGGAGTAGTGCACGCATGATGGGTGTTCTTCTTAGAGAGGTTTTTTAAGATTCTCAAAGATTTTGTGCGGCTATGGTCTCAACCAGAGGCATGTATGGCCAAAGGGTGGATTTTTCAAGAGGCATTTGTTTACATATCAGAGTATTTGGCACAAGTTGATCCTTAAATGCCTCACAAGTGGTCAGACAAGGAAGATGAAAGATGACTTCAAACTTGACAAGTGGAAAGGGGAAACTACTTAACATGGATATGAATTTATCCTGAGTGGTCGATAACTTTGGCATTCTCATTGCAAAGATTATGACCAAGTGGATGGACTTGTGGATAGTGGCAAAGGCCAGGTGTTTGCAAGAGAGGGAAGCATGGAAACAAGCACATGGAGGAAGGAGGGAACCCCCAGTGCCTAGACACCTTGCATGTTTCCCAGATCTCATTAGTGCATAGTGGATTCATGAGAGAATGACCGAAGCAAAAGCGCACGGAGAAGACATCACCAACAAAGAATGGGAGTATGCACGAGGCTATGTACCAAAGGTAGAGTACTCATATACCTAAACCATATTGTTTCGCTATTTCTTGAAATTATCTTTAATATGTATTTGATAAATTAATATATTTTTCTATTTTGTAGTGCCTTTTCTTTAACTCTATGTGGTCACAGGGTCATCACTTTTGTACGCGCCACATTGACAAAGCGTAGAATCGCCATGGATTGTGCCATCATGGGAAAATTTACCATCATGGGCAAATTTGACACAAATGGTGATGAACCCAGATACTGCGGAACTATTGAAAGGATACTAAAGGTTATTTTAGAACCTTTCATAGAGTCATCTTCGAGTGCAAGTGGTTTGAAAATGTGTCTGACGACATGAGACTGGTCTCTACATGGTGGACTCTAGTTTGCATCTCACAGGGAGGTATGACAATTTAGTTTTATTGTGCAATTGTGAGAAGGTGAGTGAAATGTACCTTTTTTATTCTTACTTACTCGTAGCGTTAGTTATACCAATGTTACTCACTTTGAGCTTCTATTTTATAGGTCATCTATATCCCAGCAATCCACCAGCCAAAACATTGATTCGTAATTCCTGTAACACCTCGGGGGAGAACCATTTTTTCCACTATTGAAGTGGAGACTATCTTCGACCCTCTTCCACCTTTGACTTTGGATGAGGTGGAAATAGAGGAGAGGGAGGTCGATGAATCAAGTCTGTCGGTAGCAAGTCTTAGCGAGAATGATTTTCATGATGATGAAGATGATGAGACGAACTCCAAGATGATGAATCTGGCAATGCATCCACAAACGACAATTCCATTTCTCTCTTTATTGATTTAGGAGCCATGGGCTTAGAATTGGATGATGCTTCATGTAGAGATCTTTTGGAAGATGATTCATAAACATTTTGCAGTTATGAAGTTTTTTGGTCATGTAATCCATGCACCTCTCTTTCCTCGTCTTCCTCTGTTTAGATTTGAGAATATGCTCATTTATGTTAATCAATTGACAATGATTATTTTAGTTGTAACCATGTGTAATCTTATATCCCCCGCATCCTTCTCCCCTCTCTTTCTCTTTCTCTCTCTCTCTCTCTCTCTCTCTCTCTATCTTCTTTTTTATATCTGAAAATTATATACAGTATTCTTTAATTTTTATTGAGAGGTTGCAAACACCAAAATTTCAATGGGGGGGAGGAGCGGGGGGTTTAAGCCAGAATTTGAAAGTTTGGGGCTAAATTTGGGCAGCGGATATAACGACGATAATGAGCGCGGTAATAACAGCGGTAATAGCAGCGGATAAAGTCATGGTAATACTTTAAACACAAAAAAAACCAAGATGATGAAGATGATGAGATGGAGGATGACGAACTCCAAGATGATGAATCTGGCAATGCATCCACAAACGACAATTCCATTTCTCTCTTTATTGATTTAGGAGCCATGAGCTTAGAATTGGAAGATGCTTCATGTAGAGATCTTTTGGAAGATGATTCATAAACATTTTGCAGTTATGAAGTTTTTTGGTCGTGTAATCCATTCAGCTCTCTCTCCCTCCTCTTCCTCTCTTTAGATTTGAGAATATGCTCATTTATGTTAATCAATTGACAATGATTATTTTAGTTGTAACCATGTGTAATCTTATATCCCCCGCATCCTTCTCCCCTCTCTTTCACTCTCTCTCTCTTCTTTTTTATATCTGAAAATTATATACAGTATTCTTTAATTTTTATTGAGAGGTGGGAAACACCAAAATTTGAATGGGGGGGAGGAGCGGGGGGTTTCAGCTAGAATTTGAAAGTTTGGGGCTAAATTTGGGCAGCGGATATAACGACGGTAATGAGCGCGGTAATAACAGCAGTAATAGCAGCAGATAAAGTCATGGTAATACTTTAAACAAAAAAAAACCCCGCCCTCCTCTCTCTTGTTTCTCTCATTGAATTTAAACCTTCTCTCTAAAAAACGCGGTAAAACAGCGTGGTAAACACTTGAAGATTTTCATAGTGTTCCGTTTCTTATAATTTTTTGGAGAGACCACAGTGCGAGCTCTCCACCATACTTGTGTATGGTACCTCTATATGACGTGCACTGTATACTTTGCACTTCCAATCTTTGACATTTCATTGCAACACGATTTGTTTAATTACTCACATTGCTTTTTTGTAGCTAAACTCAAAGTTAACAAGACTAGGAAAGAAAAGCTTAGCAGGATCGATCACACCAAAGCTTATGATGGATCCTCAAGTAATTAATGAAGTTGCTTCAATGCTTGCACTTTTAGCACAGAGTGTGAGGGGATTAGTGGTAGACAGCTCAATGTCGAGGGAAACGCATTGGGGAATATTGCCACTAGTGCAAGTCATGGTCTGATGAGCGATTGGCTTCAGTCACACTCCTCGTCTAGATTTGTTGATAGCCTATCTAAAAATTTGATGACAGAAACATCTCTCATGACCAATTCAATGCAGAATATGGTGTCTGTGGAAGAAAGTTGGTCAATGTGGAGTAATTGCGTTTCTGGAGATAAGTATACCAATATGTCAACACCTATTAGCCTCCAATGCTTTTGGCCATTCAACAACTGGGTGGGATAGAAAAAAATTTACAGACAATATGGCCAATATTGTGGCATGTAAAGAGCTTCTCTTGCTAGGCCGCATGCATGCGGCAGCCAATGCAGGTGCAATATAGATTAGCAACAACAGTATATTGTAGTGTTGCTCTTCAGCAGCTGCATATGAAGCAAGTAATGCTGATGGTGTGGATTTGAACGCACAACAATTATTTCTTCGGAGCTCCCTTCTTGCCAATAACCACGATTTGGTGACGGATCCTATGAGCAAAGATCCATGTACACAGCAGTTATTGGATCATGTTCAGATGGCTGCAGATGGCAAACATCAGTTTGGTATTGTATCCAACAGAAACCCTCATTTTCCCTTGGAGGAAAGCTACCCCAAGGCAGGCAATCAAAATATATTCATATCTTTTCAAAGGTCTTTTGTGCAGCAGGCGATCGAGGTAGAAACTCCATATAGTAGCTATAGTATGCTGAACAAGCCAAGTGCAATTATCGTCAACAACAACTTAACATTCCATAGCAGTAGGAAGCATGATACATAACATGTGCTAGTCAACAAGGAGGCAAGAAGACATAATTGTTTATCAAAGCAACTTACAACACACACACACACACAAACACACACACACACACACACACACACACACACACACACACACACACACACAGAGAGAGAGAGAGAGAGAGAGAGAGAGAGAGAGAGAGAGAGAGAGAGAGAGAGAGAGAGAGAGAGAGAGAGAGAAGGTAATACTGATCATAGGACATGGAACATAAAGTTACATCTTCATATTTTCTGTATGGTAGGGAGGACATATATTCACAATACTGCACATTCCAATTGCAGGAGCGCGATTCCAGCTCAGCAACACTACAAGGTCTGTAATCTGTATCCAATATCCGATGTGCATGTGTTTGGTTGGTGCAACACATATACGCTACAGAGCAGGGCATGGCTTCCATTTCTTATAGTTTTTTGGAGAGACCACAATGTGAGCTCTCTACCATACTTGTGTATGGTATCTCTATATACGTGCGTTGTATACTCTGACTTTCAATCTTTGACATGTCATTGCAACACGATTTATTCAACTATTCATATTACTTTTTGCAGCTAAACTCAAATATCGGCATGTAGATATGGGAGGAACACCACAACAACAATCCGGCTCCGAGTCCTCCACCAAAAGGTATGTCAAGGTATTCCATATTTTCAAGGCTTCCATATTGGAAGGACTTAAAAATACAACACCTCTTGGATCCCATGCACATATTCAAGAATGTAGCCCAAACACTATGGGACCACATTATTAGCAAGAAGAACTCTTTGGGTGCAAGGGAGGATTTGAGGCTTTTAAAATGTCTCCCCGCCTCTACCACTCCACGGCGTGCCCCAAATGGAAAGATTGTGCTTCCTAAAGCACCATGGATGCTAGCAAAATAAGAATTAAACAAGGTGAAGGGTATCATCGCCTCTATTTGCACACCAACAGGATACATGAGATCGCTAAAGGGAGCTTTCACAAAAGCAAAGAAGGGTGGAAGCGTTCAATTGTATGGGTTGAAGTCCCACAATTGGCACAAGATACTTCACGTAATCTTCATACTCCCTATTCTATCTATAGTTTGTGTGTATGACTATCACTCACTTTCCATTTCCCTGATTTACATTGTAGTTCGTTTAGCCGATGAGTATGTGTATATGTCGGGACAAGAAAGTAAGGGACACTATTTTCAAATTAGGAGAGCTAGTAAGGTACACCACAAGACTCCACTCAACTACACCTTTTTTATGTACACAATAATTTCAACTAGCACTTAGTGTATCCTTGTGTGTTTTCTTGCAGATTTGTGAGCTCCAAGGAAATCGAAATAGATGCTATCCCTGCTGCTCAAACACTTGCAACAGAAATTGTGTGTGCCATTGAAGATGCACTTCCTCGACCAGTCCTTCTTAGTCAAATTCACCTCTTGGTTCATGTGATGGAGGAGATAGCTATATGTGGTGCACGCATGATGGGTGTTCTTCTTAGAGAGGCTTTTTAAGATTCTCAAAGATTTTGTGCGGCAACGGTCTCAACCAGAGGCATGTATGGCCGAAGGGTGGAGTTTTCAAGAGGCATTTGTTTACATATCAGTGTATTTGGCACAAGTTGATCCTTAAATGCCTCACATGTGGTCAGACAAGGAAGATGAAAGGATGACTTCACACTCGACAAGTGGAAAGGGGAAACTACTTAACATGGATATGAATTTATCTCGAGTGGTCGATAACTTTTGCATTCTCAATGCAAAGATTATGACCAAGTGGATGGACTTGTTGATAGTGGCAAAGGCTAGGCGTTTGCAAGAGAGGGAAGCATGGAAACAAGCACATGGAGGAAAGAGGGAACCCCCAGTGCCTAGACACCTTGCATGTTTCCCAGATCTCATTAGTGCAGAGTGGATTCATGAGAGAATGACCGAAGCAAAAGCACACGGAGAAGACATCACCAACAAAGAATGGGAGTATGCACGAGGCTGTGTACCAAAGGTAGAGTACTCATATACCTAAACCATATTGTCTCGCTATTTCTTGAAATTATCTTTAATATGTATTTGATAAATTAATATATTTTTCTATTTTGTAGTGCCTTTTCTTTAACTCTATGTGGTCAAAGGGTCGTCACTTTCGTACGTGCCACATTGACAAGCTTAGAATCACCATGGATTGTGCCATCATGGGAAAATTTTCTATCATGGGCAAATTTGACACAGATGGTGATGAACCCACGTACTGCAGAACTATTGAAAGGATACTAAAGGTTATTTTTAGAACATTTCATAGATTCATCTTCGAGTGCAAGTGGTTTGCAAATGTGTTTGATGACATGAGACTGGTCTCTACATGGTGGACTCTAGTGTGCATCACACAGAGAGGTATGACAATTTAGTTTTACCGTGCAATTGTGAGAAGCTGAGTGAAATGTACCTTTTTTATTCTTACTTACTTGTAGCGTTAGTTATACCAATGTTACTCACTTTGAGCTTCTATTTTATATATAGGTCATCTATATCCCAGCAATCCACCAACCAAAACTTTGATTCATAATTCCTGTAACACCTCGGGGGAGAACCATTTTTTCCACTAATGAAGTGGAGACTATCTTCGACCCTCTTCCACCTTTGACTTTGGATGAGGTGGAAACAAAGGACAGGGAGGTCGATGAATCAAGTTGTCGGTAGCAAGTCTTAGCGAGGATTATTTTCATGATCATGAAGATGATGAGATGGAGGATGACGAACTCCAAGATGATGAATCTGGCAATGCATCCACAAACGACAATTCCATTTCTCTCTTTATTGATTTAGGAGCCATGGGCTTAGAATTGGATGATGCTTCATGTAGAGATCTTTTGGAAGATGATTCATAAACATTTTGCAGTTATGAAGTTTTTTGGTCATGTAATCCATGCACCTCTCTTTCCTCGTCTTCCTCTGTTTAGATTTGAGAATATGCTCATTTATGTTAATCAATTGACAATGATTATTTTAGTTGTAACCATGTGTAATCTTATATCCCCCGCATCCTTCTCCCCTCTCTTTCTCTTTCTCTCTCTCTCTCTCTCTCTCTCTCTCTCTCTCTCTCTCTATCTTCTTTTTTATATCTGAAAATTATATACAGTATTCTTTAATTTTTATTGAGAGGTTGGAAACACCAAAATTTCAATGGGGGGGAGGAGCGGGGGGTTTAAGCCAGAATTTGAAAGTTTGGGGCTAAATTTGGGCAGCGGATATAACGACGGTAATGAGCGCGGTAATAACAGCGGTAATAGCAGCAGATAAAGTCATGGTAATACTTTAAACACAAAAAAAACCCCGCCCTTCTCTCTCTTGTTACTCTCATTGAATTTACACCTTCTCTCTAAAAAACGCGGTAAAACAGCGTGGTAAACACTTGAAGATTTTCATAGTGTTCCGTTTCTTATAATTTTTTGGAGAGACCACAATGCGAGCTCTCCACCATACTTGTGTATGGTACCTCTATATGACGTGCACTGTATACTTTGCACTTCCAATCTTTGACATTTCATTGCAACACGATTTGTTTAATTACTCACATTGCTTTTTTGTAGCTAAACTCAAAGTTAACAAGACTAGGAAAGAAAATTAAGCTTAGCAGGATCGATCACACCAAAGCTTATGATGGATCCTCAAGTAATTAATGAAGTTGCTTCAATGCTTGCACTTTTAGCACAGAGTGTGAGGGGATTAGTGGTAGACAGCTCAATGTCGAGGGAAACGCATTGGGGATATTGCCACTAGTGCAAGTCATGGTCTGATGAGCGATTGGCTTCAGTCACACTCCTCGTCTAGATTTGTTGATAGCCTATCTAAAAATTTGATGACAGAAACATCTCTCATGACCAATTCAATGCAGAATATGGTGTCTGTGGAAGAAAGTTGGTCAATGTCTAGCTCCAAGGAGATGCATCACTAGCATTGCAACGGAAGTCAATCATGCAGGTGCCTATGTGGCTGCCGACCAAGATCAAAAGAATATTCAAAGATCAAAAGCGTGAGCTAATTCTTTTTTCCACACAAAGAAATTTGATGTTGGAGAAGCCAAAGAACACTGACTGTGGAGTAATGGCGTTTCTGGAGATAAGTATACCAATATGTCAACACCTATTAGCCTCCAATGCTGCTGGCCATTCAACAACTGGGTGGGATAGAAAAAAATTTACAAACAATATGGCCAATATTGCGGCATGTAAAGAGCTTCTCTTGCTAGGCCGCATGCATGCAACAGCCAATGCAGGTGCAATATAGATTAGCAACAACAGTATACTGTAGTGTTGCTCTTCATCATCTTCATTTGAAGCAAGTAATGCTGATGGTGCGGATTTGAACGCACAACAATTATTTCTTTGGAGCTCCCTTCTTGCCAATAACCACGATTTGGTGACGGATCCTATGAGCAAAGATCCATGTACACAACAATTATTGGATCAAGTTCAGATGGCTGCAGATGGAAGACATCAGTTTGGTATTGTATCCAACAGAAACCCTCATTTTCCCTTGGAGGAAAGCTACTCCAAGGCAGGCAATCAAAATATATTCATATCTTTTCAAAGGTCTTTTGTGCAGCAGGCGATCGAGGTAGAAACTCCATATAGTAACTATAGTATGCTGAACAAGCCAAGTGCAATTATCGTCAACAACAACTTAACATTCCATAGGAGTAGGAAGCATGATACATAACGTGTGCTAGTCAACAAGGAGGCAAGAAGACATAATTGTTTATCAAAGCAACTTACAACACACACACACACACACACACACACACACACAGAGAAGGTAATACTGATCAGAGGACATCGAACATAAAGTTACATCTTCATGTTTTGTGTATGGCAGGGAGCGAGGACATATATTCATAATACTGCACATTCTAATTGCAGGAGCGCGATTCCAGCTCAGCAACACTACAAGGTCTGTAATCTGTATCCAATATCCGATGTGCATGTGTTTGGTTGGTGCAACACATATACGCTACAGAGCAAGGCATGGCTTCCGTTTCTTATAGTTTTTTGGAGAGACCACAATGCGAGCTCTCTACCATACTTGTGTATGGTACCTCTATATGACGTGCGTTGTATACTTTGCACTTCAATTCTTTGAGATGTCATTGCAACACGATTTATTCAACTATTCATATTACTTTTTGCAGCTAAACTCAAATATCGGCATGTAGATTGGACAATCAAAAAGCAGCAGTACAACATTGCAGGTCAGTAAAGCACCTCATTTATTGTTGCAACTCGTTCATACTTTATCTGTTTGCTTGTTTTATAACTATCTGCATGACTTCCTTTACTTTGGTTTATTTGGATCTCGTTTTCATAGCTATACACTCGATCGATGTTGATCAACATCAGCACATGTTAGTTATACATACAACTCTTTGCATACGGTTGCTAGCCAATGCATGTGAAGTATTACAATAGTGAATACACAAGTAGTGAATGCATGTGGTGTATCAAAGTAGTGAATTGACCTTGTGCATCCTTACTTTAGCTCTAAATAGTTGATATTATACTAGGTGTCTAAATTATTGATTCTATACTATACATGTCCTCGTTTCCCAGTACTAGGTGTCAGTATGAAGTTGTCCAGACCTACAAGATTACAGTCCAAGCGTCAATAAGCTAGGGAGAAAACTGCAGCCAACTTGAAACTAACTTATCGTCCATATGCTAGGCCATGGTCTGAAATTACTACATTGTATAAAGGTTGGAGCATGCTATGTGACATCTTTGCTCACAATCTAAAAATATGTCCCTCCTGCACAGTGGCATACCTCACATATATAGTGATTAACGAGGTCGACAGACAAATGAAATAAACACTACTGCTGCTCTCACTTGTATATTATCGTTGGGTGCTTTGCCATCGGAGCGGCAACAACAAGACTTAGCAGCATTGCGTCTACAATCCATTACTAGTTCAAGATACCAATCTCGAATCGATAGTATCCCCTCTCTATTCATGAGATCAATGAGTGATATTTGGACATAAAAGAGGCAGATATTATAATTATAGACGAGCTATCCATGTTAATCCAAACGAATTTTTACCTTATCGCAAGACAAAATGTCAACATAGAAAGTAGGACATTGGCAGATCCCTTCAACAACAAATGTGTTCTCTTGCACGATGACCTTGCCCAACTATTCCCAGTTTGTAGTCATGCATGGGAGCTTGGTAACACATGCAATTTACTCACAAGCTCGATCCAGAGGCTACTTGCAAGTTTATACAAGATGTCATGCTTGGTAAGACATGAAATGGACCTTAAATTGCTTATGTTCTTGACCATTATTTGTGAAAGAAAACTAGTCCTAGATGAGATCAATTGTACCTTGGGTGCATGTATTCTAGATGAATCAAATTGACATTACAAAACTTGAAATGAATGTCAATTTGCATATGTCATGTTCTATAGATATTATACAGCAAGGCCAACCAAGGAAGACTAGTTTCTCTACCAGAGCCTATCAATGGATGCAAGAGAGTATCGCAGCCTGCAGGAAACCCGCTGCATGCATGCTCATCTACGACCTCATGCAACGTGAAGTTCATTGCGCACGTGTCTACTGTTGCCGGGTCATCGCTCATCTGATGATGGATGATGGCTGCTGATATACAAAGTGAACAAAGTTAGGCGCTATTAACTTATATAAATATAACGTCAGCCTGCATCCAGATCGCCCTAAACGTTGCCCTAAAAGTAAGCGGCGTCTCGAACAGCAGCACCTAGTCGCATGTAATTCAAGTGGAGCTGGGCCCCCCTGACTTGGACACCCTCATCGCTCCCATTGACCCCACCGGCTCCACGGGCACCTTCGGCCAAACACGGCTCTTCACCTTCAATGTCACGCACGGCGCTGACCCAGCCTCCACGCTCCTCGGCTCCATGCGTGGTTACACCGTCCAAGCCAGCTCCACCGCCGACTTCCACGGCGTCGAAGTGGAGGTCCTCGCCTTCCACGATGGCTCGCTCAATGGCACCATCAGCCTGCAGCAAGGCCTCATCAACGCTGGCACTAACGAGATCGCCATTGTTGGCAGCACCGGCAACTTTCGAGGCGCTCGCGGCTACGGCATCGTCACCTTCCTCAACTCCACTGCCACCTTGCACTTTACCACCACCAGCTCTTCTTCCTCTCCCTTCCTAATATCACCCTTTGGGCCGGAACCTTTAATGTGCACTGCCATATAACACTTGCCATATAACATTCTACAACCTCAAATACTAGGAAATTTTGACTTTGCGTACATTTGAATATAGCAAGATGGTGTATTAGATCACCTATACACCTTGGGAGTATTTGATATATTCTCTCAAAACAATTTTCTAGCCCATGAAATTTGTGCAATTAATGGGTGGTATGACTAATAAAATTCAACGTATAGCTTCTATCATGCACTAATTTTTTGAGAGGTTGTGCCGCCAATTTCTTTGAACCATCCAATAATCTTCTTCACCTCATGATTCAATGTGATATAGATGTGATGCATGTCCCATTGATTTGATGAGTGGACTTCATCTCCACTCACCTAGTAGACATATCTACGGCCCCCGATTATGGATACTCCCTTTGTGATAGCTTTCGAGTGTGATTAAGAGATTTTTTAAAACAAAAATTCATAGAGTTTCTTTTGTAGCCACGCTCTCATGCTAGTTTTATCATTATTATTTTTAAATTACATAGAGTTTCTTTTGTAGCCATGCTCTTATACTAGTTTTATCATTAAACTTTTTAAATTTCATAGGGTTTCCTTTGTCCACACCCTCTCAAGTTAGTTTTCATCTGAAAAGCAAGTACCATCTATTCAGTGTAGTGTTCCCACACAATTTGAGGCTTTGAAATCTAAACTTGTCTTCATTGTATCTCAATTATAGACTCGCACAAATCCAAACCTTCGAATATCCATAACGTGCACAAAACTCGCATATCCACATTAGAATTGGAAATAATTTAAAAATGAGGATAGATGCCACCACTTGTCCACTTGATCATATTTAATACACTAAAATATGATAATAGCCCCCGTCTCTAACAGAATAGGGCTATAACATTGACTGTATCAGAATTAAAGTAACAATAGTGAGCATTTCCTTAAGAGAATTCTTAAAGTGCATAAGGAGAGCACTGGATTAAAGGTAGCAAAATGAACATTATACCTAGTTAGCTTGGCATGAAAAATACTTGTAAGAGAGAGAGAGAGAGAGAGAGAGAGAGAGAGAGAGAGAGAGAGAGAGAATTAGAGAAATTGACAATAGTTGAAGATGAGATTTACTTGAATCCGGTTCCCCCCTCCAAAAGGCTTTTGTATTATAGAGTCTCCCTTAAAGGGAGACTTGGTACAATACATGCTTTGTGCTCCTTGAGACCTTGTTGTTGCATGAAGATGGTAAACTTCATGCACCAAATTTATGCCAGTAACTACCTTGCAAAAAAAATTAACTTGTCATTGGCTTCATCCCAAGACCTCAAACATCTTCAAAGGTGGAGAGAGCTAGCAGGGAGTGAGGGATGGCAAGAGGAAAAAGAAGTACCGTACGAGAAAGAGGTACTTCCTCACCATAAATTACTCTTGGAGCTTAGCTTAGCATAGTAATATAGATGGTAGAGAAGATGAGCATGCCATTGAATCTTGACTCTTGGCTAGATTTACATCCCATAGCCAAGAGGTGTTGGTGTAGGGTCTCTACTTTTCAAACTTGGAGAAGGAGATGGAGTTCTTGCTCAAAACAATGAGAGAGAGTGTGAGTGTCATGTGAGAATAAGCCAAAATATGTCCCCTCCTTGCCTAGGTAGACCCCTCTCTCTCTTTACTCATGTTGATCACTATTGGCCCTTGCCAAGCCTGGCCAATCACAGGCTATGATCATTTCAAGCAATAGAGATAGCATTTGGACACGTTTTCTTCTTTTCCCTTTTGAGAGAGAGAGCTTAGTAATTAATTAAATGCATCTAAATTCTCATTGGACCTCCCTAAATACCATCCAATAGCATTCATTCACGCCATGAGTACAACATGGGTAGTTGCTTGACATGTGTCCTTATTGCCTCTTAAATCTTGGGCTTGCCTTGAGAGTGTGTGTGTGTGTGTGTGTGTGTGTTCTCTCTCATGTCCTACCTTTAGGGATTGCCCCCTCCTTTGTAGGAGTCATGCTTGACTTTGAACACCTCTAGCACCCTAGTCAACTCAAGCAAGGCAAGCACCTCAAGCGCATGCCTAGATTGCCTAACGTTTAAGGAACCTAAAGGTCATAGGTTTAAGGAATTTTAACATTAACCTTTGGAGGTATTTTAATCTCCATTATCTGCTCATTTCTCTTTGATAGACCATCTCCCTTTTGGACCCTTAATGAGAGGTATCCTTCTCTCCTTTTTTGTTTCATGTCGAGAAAGATCTAAAACCACATATCTATATTCTAACTCTTGTTCCCTTTCATTTTCCCACATTAAATGATGAGTTCAATATGAGAAAATCATATGGGACTCGTAGATATTAGATTTTATGACATTACACGACAAGAGGTCACTTAAATTTTGATGCCAAATTATCGGTGACAATGGCGGGCGTCGGTATATGTGAAGATAAGTATGGAGGGAGATGAACAGTTTAAACATTTTCATTTTTAAATTTTCGACGTTGGTATCGATGATTTTTCCAACGCTTATATAGATATGTATTCTGATGCCTCTTTCGATGTTGAATCCTGCGCCTGCACCAGTGCCTGTACCGATGGAACGTGGAAAAACTGAATACGCGGGTCTTTTCCTGATCATTTTTCTAATTTTTGTGCCTCTTCTCTTGGTATCCTCCTCGTCACCTACTGTAGCTCTGGTGCCCAACAACTTGCCGGAGGTGAGAATATTGCTTGTTGACTACTCGTTAGCATCAAGGTGAGATTCTTTTCAAGTTTGCTTGTAGGTTTAGGGTTTAGGGTTTAACAGAGTGTTGTTGTGTGTGCGCGCATTTTTGCAAGTTTGAAGACGTTTACAAGACCCTTTCTTGCTCAAATAGGCTGTATGCGAGTGCTTGAAAGTTTTATGCAAATTAAATTACTTTAAAATTATATTGTATATTGACAAAATAAAATTTCATTGATTATGATTTCAATGCTTAAATTTTTATGCAATTTTGTTTCGAAATTATACTTTAAAAAAAAATTGTTTTGAAATTATGGTTTGGGGTAATTTTGATTTGAAATTATGCTACGGAGATATTTTGTATGCCTTGAAGAAAATTTGTTTCAAAATTATGCTATGAAAAAATTTTGTTTTGAAATTACGCTACCATCTCATCATCATCATGAGATTGATGAGGTTTGGGTTATAGGTTTCGGTAAGGTGTAGTTTAGGTTATAGGTTAGGTTAGGGTATAGGTTATATGTTAAGTTATAGGTCATACGTTATGTTAAGTTAAGTTGGGTTAGGTTAGGTTGGATTATGTTTAGGTTATAGGTTAAGTTAGGTTAGTTTATAAGCTAGATTATAGACTAGGCTAGGTTAGGTTATAGGTTCATTAGGTTAGGTTAGATTAGCTTATAGGTTAGTTCTAGGTTAGGTTTAGGTTATAGGTTAGATGATAGGTTATAGGTCAGGTTTAGGCAACATGTTAGGTTAATTAGGTTAGGTTATAGGTTAAGATAACTAATGTCCAGGTTATAGGTTTGGTTCGAAAAAAATCTGATGCTTCCAACTGAAACATTGGCGGCCCATAACCATGATGTAAATAGCTTACAAAATTATTGCCAAATCAATTTCCTTAAGACTCTATCCCACTATGGATAAGGGTATCACTCCTCGCCAACAAGGTTTCATCAAAGGAAGGTCTATTTAAGATTACACCTTGACAACAATGGTTGGATTAGAATACACACCATCCACCATGCAAGATTGTGTCGGTTATAGGTTAGGTTTAAGTTAGCGATGTGAGCGGGATGGAAACACACACAACACCTCTATAATCACCTGACACACACTCTTGGGATAATACACACACACACACACACACACACACACACACACACACCGGGGCACCATTCGTCGTACAAAATCCACCTGGTTGAGACAGGGAACACACCGATGGAGTGAGAGGAGAGAGACTATCCATCTGTCTACTCAACACACACACACACACACACACACACACACACACACATACACAAATCAACTCAAAGGAGAAATATTTTTGATGCTTAGATACAATTGAGCTTGGGTTGACAGCAATGGGAAGAATAGCTCACCCCATATGGATGAAATATGCCAGATACAATTTGAGGAGAGGCTTCACTCTCACAGGAGAAACTTACACAACCAAAATAGCAAGAAAACAATGAGAAATTTGGCAAAAGGGACAGCATCATTGCATCTGGAACGGCAAAAGTCGCAGTCTACAATATCAAAGTGCTCAAATCGGAGCTCGGACAAGCAGTTTATGGCCAAAACAGGCTCCAAAAACTGATTTACAGTTGTTCCTCCTCTTTTCTCCACATTTTTTCTGATTTTTTCTCAGGGTTTTCAATGTCCACACTTCACTTTATCCCTTGGGCACGTTTGGCCTTTTGGTTGGCCTCAAACGGACTCTCAACATGCCAAAACCCTTCTACATCTTTCAGCACACCTTGCACTCAACTTTTCTCCACAATGCATTCCACAATCACATAAAGTGGCCCCCAAATATAGTTCTCATGATGACCTTTTCACATAATTCATCACAAGAAAACACTCCTGTTGTGTCCTCACTTATCCAACGTGCCAGTCTTGATCCCATTCGTCCTCCTAACGCCACTGGATGTCACTTGATGAACCTTCTTACCTCATGGCGTGCGCCTACTGATACTGGTGACGATGAAAATCGATGTACTATGTACACGCTGTCCTACCTGTACACATGTGGGCCCCACATAACTACCTAGCTTTGGAAAATGGGAAATTCTTTATTCGATGCACCATGCATGTGTATGTACATATGCACAATCACTTCTTTCAAAAAACTCCTAACATATTTTCCCATCCCCTAGCCTGCTAGATCATATTTGCCCATCCCCTAGCCTACTAGATCATACATGATCAGCAGTAGCAAAAAGAGATATGAGACTTCCCGCGTCACAGGTCTCCTCATCCCTCACAGACATTACATTACTTGTTCTGCAGACAACTCATCTTTCTCCACCACCATTAATCTATCATGATATAGTTTAAGACGCAATCCATTTACCCTTGACTTATGTAGAATCCCATCCAGCTTCTCCAGCTGATATGTACCATTCGGAAAACACTCCACTACCTTGAAAGGTCCTTCCCACCTAATTTGAAACTTCTTTTGGAATGTCTTGTCCAACTTACTCTTGTAGCACAAAACCAAGTCATGTTTCTTGATACCCTTACTTTTGATCTTTTCATTTATCTTTGTTAAATCCTTATCTTACCTCTATCCATAATGTTCCAATGCGCTCATTCTATCCAGCTAAACCTCTTGTAATTGTAAGAGCTCATACTCATGTAATTGTAATTGACGCACGCATGGATGTGCTCATACTCCATTCCAAGTGCACTTGTTAGGAAATAAGACGTAGCTAATTAGATATTTGAGTAGATTACTTAATGGAGAGAGATAGATTTCACACACAAGAGATTATAGAGTAGAGAGAGAGAGAGAGAGAGTACACACGATATATGTGGTTCACCCAATGTGGGCTACGTCCATGGGAAAGCATCCACTCAATGGCTTTAGTACTTCAAAAGAATAAGTAGTTTACAAAGGGGTTATACCCTTAATAGAGCTCCCGCCTTGCTTCACTCTCACCACCTCACACCCACCTTGTTGCATCAACTTCACACTATGAAATGTGTGTAAAAATGGCCTCCTTTTATAAGCCAAAAGGGCTGTCCTCTCTCATGAGAGGCAGCCATGTGTAGCTGCCCTTGTGTACATAAGTCCAAATCGAACCCTCCAATCCGCCCATGTGTGGTCGCCCTTGAGAAGACAAGTCTGCTTTTGGATTCGGCCACCAGCCATTGAATTCCGGCCATCGGCTATTGACTATCAGCCACCGGCCAACCGACCAGTTGTTTTCCGACCACTTTCCGGCCACCGTCCGACCATAATATTCCGGCTAAAACGAATATTCCGGTGAAGGATAAAAAAGTCTCGTGGGCTTCCGTCCCCGAGGCCCCTAAAGTTGCCCCTGATTTTTTGCCGTGAACATTTTGGTTTCCGGCGAGTGATTTTCCTTTACACACGATGGCTTCTCCTCATAATGGGGGCCTTACAAATGTGCGTTTTTACCACATAAAATCACAAGGGGTAAATCAAGCTCCATACTTAACAGCACTGACATATGATATGGCTTGTCGATGATGTGGAGGCATGTGGTGATCAGCTAGCAACATTATGCCCATCAAACTAGAACAAATATGCGTATTAGTATAATTCCTAGAAGACAACACCATAAAGAGAGAGGGAGAGAGTATATAAAAGCCACATTCTATACTTACAGAAGTAGTGCATCAACACTTACATTCCTCCAACTGAATTTTTCTTGCAAGTTTATTACTTCCAACGATGCCTATGAAAGAGAGAGAGTAGATAGAGAGGGAGAGAAAGCGAGAAAGAAAAAGAGTTGAAGAGATAGAAAGAGGGAGAGAAAGAGAGAGGTAGAGAGGGAGAAAGAGAGATAGAGTGAGATAGAGGGAGAGAGGGAAAGAGAGAAATAGAGAGGGAGAGAGGGAGAGAAAGAAAGAGAGATATAGAGAAAGAAAGAGAGGGAGAGAAAGAAAGAGAGAGATAGAGAGGGAGAAATAGAGGTAGATATAGAGAGAGATAGAGGGAGAGAGGGAAAGAGGGAGGGACAGAGTGAGAGAGGGAAAGAGGGAGAGAAAGAGAGAGATAGAGGGAAATAGGGATAGGGAAAGAGAGAGAGTAGATAGAGAGGGAGAGAAAGATTGAGAGGGAGAGAGGGAGAGAAAGAAAGAGAGAGATAGAGAAAGGGAGAGAAAGAAAGAGAGAGATAGAGAGGTAGAGAAAGAAAGAGAGAGAGATAGAGGGAGAGTAGATAGAGAGGGAGAGAAAGAAAGAGAGAGAGAGAAAGAGAGTGAAAGAGGGAGAGAAAGAGATGGAGAGAGGGAAAGAGGGAGAGAAAGAGAAAGAGGGAAAGGGGTAGAGAAAGTGAGGTAGAGAAAGAAAGAGAGAGAGAGAAAGCGAAGGGCAACCCATCCCCAAGCTTGGAGGGTGTAGGTAGAAGGCAATGGGTTCCACTTGTAAACCATGTTGATCTATGTTTTGCAATAACGGGATGAAGTGGCTGCCTCTCTTTGTGAGGCCATTCTATGACATGGTGGATGTCCCTGGGGTCGCTCTTGTAGACGTATGCGAAGCCTGAAAAAGTGGTGCCCAAGTCCAAAGCCACCATGACCTTAGCCAAGACCTCCATGCCTTAGCAAAAGATATCGTCCATGTTTGGTTTCTCATCTCTGATAGTGCTTGCTTTACATGGAGGCGCAGAAATGACTCTGGGATGGAAAAACAGAGATAGAGTGAGAGAAATAGAACTACTTATTGCATTACATTAGAATTGTAATGTTACGATATTCAATTAATCACTTAGATGTTGAATTTAGGTGCAACCAACACAAAACGATGGCTACATTTACAACCTTAACATATATATGTGTGTACATATATATCTGTTTATGCATGTATGTAGGCACTAAGTACGGGAGCATAGCATCCAAAGGTTAGACGCTTCCTCTTGGGTTCAGTCCTTTTTTAATTGTGGCGTTGCGGTCATTGATCCACTCATGCATGGATTACCGACAATGTACCTTTGGTTTTACCACGATTGAGACTGCGATGATATATAAAGAGGATCAGTTGACCTTTGGCACTACTAGCCTCTACTTTGGTCTACTAGTATGTGTATGTATCTACATGTTTGTATGCTAATATATATATCCTCTAGCTAGGAGAATCGTAATGTTACGATCAATTGATCACTTAGACGTTGAATTTAGGTGCAGCCAACACAAAACGATGGCTACATTTACAACCTTAACATATATATGTATGAACATTTTGTTTATGCATGTATGTACGCGAAGCCCGAAAAAGTGGTGCCCAGGTCCAAAGCCACCATGACCTTAGCCGAGACCTCCATGCCTTGGCAGAAGATGTCGTCCATGTTTGGCTTCTCATCTCTGAGAGTGCTTGCTTTACATGGAGGCGCAGACATGACTCCAGGATGGAGAGAGAGAGAGAGATAAAGTGAGAGAAATAGAATTACTTATTGCATTACATTAGAATTGTAATGTTACGATCAATTGATCACTTAGATGTTGAATTTAGGTGCAGCCAACACAAAACAATGGCTACATTTACAACCTTAACATATATATGTGTGTACATATATATCTGTTTATGCATGTATGTAGGCACTAAGTACGGGAGCACAACATCCGAAGGTTAGACGCTTCCTCTTGGGTATAGTCCCTTTTTAATCATGGCGTTGCGGTCATTGATCCACTCATGCATGGATTACCGCAACATACCTTGGTTTTACCACGGTTGAGACTGTGATGATATCTAAAGAGGTGCAGTTGACCTTTGGCACTAGTAGCCTCTACTTAGGTCTACTAGTATGTATATGTATCTACGTGTTTGTGTGGTAATATACTTGTGTGCGTATATTTAGATTAGTGAGTAGGGTGGAAAGCTTAATCTTATATTGCTCTTTGTAATGTAGATGTCTGACGATAGACCAACGGGTGAGGAGCAGCCAGCTAGCTCTTCTTTTGGTTGGTTCACATATCAAGTGGGTTCCCACCGAGGGTGGACATCACCTCCAGTGGACCCGAGTCTTGAGTCGGTGAGAACAAGCAAAGAAATAAATAATATTTCTACGTAGTTAGCCATAAATCATGAGTGTCATAGGTTTTTTTTTGTTATTTGTAGCCATGGCCATCCTACACCTACCCATCTCAGATTTTTGCACCGGTCGTAGATCGTGACTTACAACGGTCTATTTTTTTACGAGAGTAGTACCTCCGTTCGACGGAGGATTTGTTTGGCCGCTACACTCCACAGGAGCTTGCGACCTACGGCATTTCTCCGCAGACTACACCATGGGGGAGTCAGGGAGGGAGTCCTTACCTACAAAGCCTCGCACCGATGGCACCTCCCTCTACTCTCCCGATCAACGTTTTTCACAACAATGGTTGGAGGGCTACATAAAGAAATTTTTAAAAAACAAGCCGTCCAGTGTGCGGCGAGCAGTAGCCAGCCAGGTCAAAGATCCAGACAGGAGTTACCGTGGTGACAACATGGTAGACGCATAGTGGGAGTGGGCAATTCAAGAGAAGAGCGATCAAGCTGCTGACGGGCTCATCATATAGACAACAACGCGAGGCAAACTCCCACGCATTATGGCTCAGGAGGCAAGGGAGCTTGGAAGGATAAATATGTAAGATTATATAAATTATAGCGTGGATCATTGATTATAAAGATTGTAGTTGATAATTTGGTATTGTTATTACTAACTTAGAAAAATGTCACTCTCTCTTGACCAACCAGAGAGATGGTCAAGTATCGGGAGCAACATACAGAATTTGATACTTGGCGATGGTTGTTTGAAAACAACCACATCTCTTGTGAGCAATTTGACGTGGTGGTTGGACCACTACAAGCGGTAAGTTTAAACAAGTAATTTTGTATCAATTGTTTTGAGATGTGGATAATTGTTTAATTTGGTTTGGATTTATGTAGAGTCAAAGTGATCCAACATACGTGCCTCTGGACGACGACGAGAATTAGATAAAAAAATGTTTTGTCAAAACTTTTGTAAAGTCTCAATGTGGCACAATGTATATACAACTATTTACTTTTTATTGTAACTTTTTCAAATAGTTGATCTTCTACATTTTTTATTGTAAAGGGAAAGTAAATTCAATTTTAGTTCTTTGGTATTTTTAATACTTTTCCAAAAACAATTGATGTCTTATTGTTTTTATGCAGGTCAAAAATAAAGGTGCTCATTTGGGCCACCCAAATTTGGGTGGCTCAAATGAGCACCTTTATTTTTGAACTCGCGTTTAGCGGTAACAGCAGCGGCAAAGGTCGCGATAATAGCAGCGGGCATATTGTCGCGACTATTACCGCGCTTACTGTTGACAACCACTTCCGCGTTCATAGCGGCCGTTATTGCCACCCATGCAAATTTTTCTCTCTCCTTTTTCCTTTGTTTTTCCGCGGCAATGTTGGCAGTTTTTTAAAACTCCTCTTATAGTGTAATTTAAGTTCCATATTGCTCATAATATTGCTGGGAAGCACAATCAAGTGGTCGATGCACTATCATGGTGACCAAAATTAAATGCAGTGCTCCGACAAACAAATGAGGCCGGGAAATTTTCTTTTGTAATTTAAGTTTCATATTCCTCATAATATTGCTGGCAAGCACAATCAAGTGGTCGATGCACTATCATGATAACCAAAAGTAAATGCAGTGTCTATAGAAACTCACAATGATCATGAGTATGCTACTAACCTTAATTTCAAGGATATAATGTCTTCCATTTCCTTAGGGAAGAATAAGAACCATTCACCTTACAAGATGGCTATCTTCCCCATGGCAATAGGCTATGTGTTACTAACTTCCTTCATTGACTCATACACAATGCTTTTCATGTAAGCCTACTTAAGTCTTACAAAGGAGATCCACTAAGAAAACCAATAATTGAGGACCTGCCCGAGATTGAGAGTCAAGAAGAGGTGCTATCATCCAAATCCATCCTTTGACATGAAGACAAGGTACTAAGACGTGGGAAGATTATCCGATGGTATCTTATCACTACAAGAGGCTATTCATATTAGCGACGCTCACACAGCGACGCTCAAAAAAAAAATCCCGGCGTCGCTATGAGCGTCGCAAATTTCTTTGTAAATTTGCGACGCTCATAGCGACGCCGGCTGGGCTAAAAAAATAACAGAGCGCGCCCAAAAACTCAGATCTCAGATCTGAGTTTTTCGACGCCCTCAAGCAAGGAGCAGGTAACGCTCTCCCTCTCTCTCTCTCTCTCTCTCTCTCTCTCTCTCTCTCTCTCTTTTTCTTCTCCACACACACACACACACACACAAACACACACACACATGAGGAGAGGAAGGAGAGCCAGGTATGCTCCTTCCCTCTCCTCACTCTCATGTTCCCTTCCCCTCTTTCTCTCTCCCTCTCTCTCTCTCTCTCACACACACACACATAGTGTTTTTGAGATAGAGAGAGAGAGAGAGAGAGTACAAACATAAACAAAAACGCATACACACATACATAAACAAAGAATGGACACACACATTGAGAGAGGAAAAGAGAGAGAGAGCATGCATAAACAAAAAACGCACGCATTGAGAGAGGAAAAGAGAGAGAGAACATGCATAAACAAAAAACGCACACATTGAGAGAGGAAAAGAGAGAGAAAACATGCATACGATCCAAAAAAACGCACACACATTGAGAGAGAAAGAGAGAGAAACTAATTTAACGTCGTAGGAAACTAATTAAAATTAAAATACCTAAAGATCTAGCCGACGAGGAGTTGAACTCAAGACCTATTATTCAAGAGGGAAATGGCATAAACAATCTATCATACTTGGCATGGGTGATAGAAAGGTTATTCCATTTATCTCTTTTTATTGTCACTCACATCCACACACGCGCACACACACAAGAAGAAGAGAGTTATAACGTCGTAGGAAACTATCCTAAAAGACGTTCAAGATTAGGTTAGATGTAGACTTACGTTAAATTAGATTTAGGTTTATTTAAGTTAAATTAGATTAGATTTAGGTTTATTTTATTTAGATTTACGTTTATTTACGCTAGATTTAGATTTACGTTATATTAGATTAGATTTAGGTCTCCATAGACTCCGATGCCTGCATGAAGCGGGTGAAGAAAGCCCTCAATGGAATATAGGGTATTGCTGCCTTCACTCATGGTGGGCTCCGTCGATCCAAAAGTACTGGTGAAATGTCTTCAGAAGATAGGGAAGAAGGTGGATCTTCAGGGCGGCAAGAGTCACTACATCCCCGACACAATGACCATCTAGACAACCTCTAGTCATTCAACAGCAACTTCAAAGTTAGTAACAAGAGCAAGAACGGTCTGAAGGGCCAATTGCTGTCGTCAGATGTGGATGGAGATGAGGCAGCGTCACCGCCGGAAGTTAACTCTCACATCTTTAGTGATGAGAATGCCAACTCTGGCCGAGTTATGTGAAAAATTATGTGCTAAATCAGTTTTAAGGTTCTTATAATCCCTGTTAGTTTAGTTCTTTGTTTTTAATATAACATAATTTACGTTAGATTTAGATTTATGTTATATTAGATTAGACTTAGGTTTATTTAGGTTTACCCACACACACACACACAAGAGGAAGAGAGTTTTAACGTCGTAGGAAACTATCCCAAAAGACGTTAAAGATTAAGTTAGATGTAGACTTACGTTAAATTAGATTTAGGTTTATTTTTAGTTAGATTTACGTTTATTTAGATTTACGCTTATTTACGCTAGATCGAGTCAACGCAAGAATTACTTACGGTTTAGGGTTTAGAGTTAGACGAACAGTGAAAAGATCTACTGTGAAAAGATGTTAAGATGCTGTGAAGTGCTACAGCTAGAGAAGAGGCAAAGGGGTTTTGTCCACTACATGCAGTATCATGTAGACATGGGTCTGTAGATTTCTTGTACCCACAAATATAGGTATTGACCAATAAAGACGAGATTATAACCCGCTGGTTCGGATCTCCGTGCACCTCTAGACCGAGGTGTGCGGGGATTGGACATGACTAGAGAATGTGAGGTAAAGAGAGAGAGAGAGAGAGAGAGAGAGAGAGAGAGAGAGAGAGAGAGAGAGAGAGAGAGAGAGAGAGAGAGAGAGATAAGACGAAGAATGCCAATAGAATATTAAATTTGTTGTCCAGGTTATAAGATTTTTATCCTCGTTATGAGTAGTGACGAGGATGTGGGACCGTCCAACCGAAACACCTATCTCTCAACGAGGGTCTTATGTCCTTGTAATCAATGCAAGCATGCTGTGCGACGGACAAGACGTGTTTCTTTGCAGCACGTTCACGAATTCAGCGAGTTCGATCCATCTATTATAGATCGAGTTGTTGCCAATTATAACTCGTCGGACTCTGACGCTGGCCAACAAGCAGCAATCTTGCAACCCAATAGACGTGTTCGCAGGCGCTTTGGTCAAGCAGCATATGTGAGGCCACAAGATGTAGCCTTTGACAGCTCGGGGGATGATCATGCAGAGCACATTCCCAACAAGGCAATGTTTGAGCCCGAGATTGATGAAATGATCGAGACGATCATGGATTCAGAAAGGCTTATCTATGATGATATGAAAAGTGAAGCCGATACGCCATTGTATAATGGAGCACGTATGTCTAGATTGAAAGCACTCCTGGTTCTTCTCAACATGCAGGCAAAGTTTGGATGGAGTGACACTAGCGTCACAGCGCTTTTCAGGTGATCTATTACAATTAGTTTACTTTAATAAAACTCTAAATGTATAATGATCTGATAGATTTTTACACAACTGTATCGTATTTTTATGTTGTGTAGATTGCTTAAAGAGCACATACTACAAGCTGACAATGTGATGCCAGATTCCCGAGATGAAGCAAGAAAGATTTTGCGAAACTTGGGGATGGATTACAATTCTATCCACGCTTGTCCTAATGACTGCATTCTTTTCAGAGGGGAATACATAGACATGGAGAAGTGTGATTCTGAAATGTGATTCCGAAAGATATTGAGTAGATCTCCACGGGACAAAAATTCCACAAAAGGTTTTGTGACATTTTCCTCTGCTTCCTCGCATCAAGCATTTCTTTGAATGTAAGTCCATGGCCGCCCTAGCATCATGGCATGAGGAGAATAAATCTTCGGATGGTGTGCTACGAATTCCTGCAGATTGCGCAGCCTGGAAACATATAGATGGAACATGGTCGGATTTTGCCAGGGAAGCTCGAAATTTGCGCTTAGGCCTGGCTATGGATGGCGTAAATCCATTTGGTCAAAGATCAACATCTTACAGTGTATGGCGTGTTGTCATCTTCAACTACAACATTCCCCCGTGGTTGACTACGAAGAAGGGGCACCTATGGCTAAGCTTGATTGTGCCAGGGCGATATAAATTAAGTGGAGAATATGGATATGTATCTTCGTCCACTATTGGAAGAGCTACAACAATTGTGGATTGGCATAGAGGTGGTGGATATGAGCCGACACACAGGACGACGGAATGCTTTGATCAGAGGCATTCTAATGTGGACCATGCATGACTATCCCGGGCTAACAGAATGCTCTAGTGATCTATTGACACTCCTCACTCAAACACTGTAAATCTTGTTTTTTTCCCATAGTTGATCTATTATCATGTGTATACATGCAAGGCTTCAAACAAGCGGATACAGAGCATGTGTCACATGTGGACCTAGACTGAATGCACGTAGGGCGCCCTCACTGAAGAAGCAAATCTACGAAGGTCATCAAGCGTATCTTCCAGAGAATCATGTGTTACGCGACGGCTTTTTGGGAAGAGAGCCACCAAGGATGTCTGCACAAGCATGGTTAGAGCAGAAGGAGATGTGCGATGACGGATTGCCTCCAGGGATGAAGAGACTATCTCTATGGCACGAGTTACCATACTGGCCCCGACTCATGATCAATCACTTGCTCGATCCAATGCACATATTCAAGAATGTGGGTAATCTACTATGGGACCATCTGACCGGCAAGAAAGATACTTTGGGAGCCAGAGTTGACCTTAGAAATGTGGATCGTATGGAGAAATGTTGGCCGCGAACAGCATCTGATGGATCGATAAAACTCCCTAAAGCACCATGGATTATCACAGGAGCCCAAGAACGCAAAGTAAAAGAGACCATTCGATCTTTGCGGACCCCCACTGGCGTAATGCACTCGCTCTGAACGTGTTTTACTAAAGACGGAAAGCTTACCGGTTTGAAGTCACACGATTGGCATAAAATGTGTCAGGTACGTTCATAGTGGACTTTAATATCATTGCATAAAATGTGGTCTTTAATATCATTGCTGCACATACTTTACAATTTATTTTACTGGTTGCCATTGAGGGATGTTTGTCTCTCGACATCCGTAACACAATCTACAAACTTGCAAAGCTGGTGCAGTGGATCTCACAAAAGGAGATCAACGTAGACTCCATACCATTTGCCAAACTAAATGCTGCAGAGCTTGTGTGCATGTTTGAGAAACATTTTCCTACTACCATGCTAACCATTCAGGTGCATCTTCTTGTTCACATAGTTGATGAGGTGGAAATAGCTGGCACAGTTCATTCCAGATGGATGTTCTTCTTAGAACGTTTCATGAAAACGCTTAAGGGATAGGTGCGTCAAAAGGCACATCCGGAGGGTAGCATGGCAGAAGGTTGGTTGGTATCAGAGTCCCTAGTGTACATTGGAGAGCGGCTAGACGGATTTGATAAAGCCCGGGACATGCTATGGCGATGATGAGCGCATATCTGGGATTGTCATATGCAATCTCGGTGTTGAGAAGAAGATGACGGAAGACCTAGAGGCTAAAATCAACCGATTTTGCATGCTTCACAATCCAGTGATTCAAAAGTGGATTTCACAATATGAGGATGCAAAGCAAGAGTGACAAAGGGCACGAATCGAGTGGAGACGGGGAAGACGACCACCGATGCACTATCCGACGGGTCTGGAGAGCCTACCAACCTTCATGAGCTTAAGATGGTTGCACAACCAATTGAAAAGCGCACAACAATGCGGTGACGAAGTGACTGAGGAAGAGTGGGAGTACTCTCGGGGTTGCGCGACCAAGGTAAGTTTGCAATGTACGACATGCTAGTGACTTTATTTCTAAACGTTTGAACGGCCACTCATAATCTTTGTTCGTTGTAGTATAAGTCATACACAGCAGCATGGTGTAAAGGTCGACATTTTAGGGTGGAACGGATCGACAACAAGCGTTTTACTCAAGATTGTGGAATCATGGCAAAATTTGAACAGTCTAGTCGACGACGTTCCTCTGATGCAGATCCTGTGGTGGCGGAACTCACTTACTTCGGCACGCTGCAAGAGATTTTGAGGATCGATTACAGAGGATTTTTTGTCGACTTGTTCGACGTGCAATGGTTCAAGATAATCATGGAGGGTCTCAACGCTACTGTGCGTAGAGGAGAGTCTGGTTTTCTTGAGGTGGATTCTACTAAGAAATGGACTGACCTAAGAGACACTTTCGTACTACCAGAGCATTGTGAACAAATAAGTATGTAAATAGTTAACATCCCCCTTTTACAAGTTATGTGCTTGAAAGCTCTCATGTAAGTTATGTGGCTCTGGCAGGTAATATTTCATCCTACAAAGTCTACATCAAACTGGTGGTACGTCATAGAGGTAGCCCCTCGTAGTGCAAGGACGTATGAAGGCTACCATGTGCCAATCACAACGGCATCAATGGAGGAGATAAGAGAAGATGCTCAATCAGAAGCCGCTACGGTGGTGCCAGACGAGCATCAAGATGCTACTACTCTATATGGGGTGCATGCAGAGGAGCTACAAAATGAAACAGAGGATATGTGTTTAAACGGAGAGCTCTATATAGATATAGGAAGTTATGCTGAGTTATGCGAGGATGAGAGAGAGATCTCTTAAAGCCACAAATATTGTATTTGAACAATTTTGCTCCGTGCTGTAAAAGCTCTAGCTCTCTAAGTACCTTCCATGGTGTATAACGCTCTTTTCTACTCGCACTCACATCTTTTGATTGAAAATTCTAAGTTTTCGACTTGCCTCTTCTATCACTCAATTCATTGCGTCATTGTATTTATATGCATCATTACGTCATTGTATTTAATGGTCTTTGCATCATTGTCTACTCTATTCATTCAATATTAAGTTTAAATATTCGTGTGTTTAATGCAGGTATGGATGATGAGGAGTTTCTTTCTTCTTTGTCACCGCAGCAGAGACAGTGGTACGTGGAGCGTCATATCTCTAGCGCATCATCGCGTGTTCCTACTCCATCCGCATCTCCCTCTCTTTCGGAGCATTCGGCGTGCTCCGAAGCTTTGGCGTCGACGAGACGATCTTCACACTCGTCTGGACACCGGCGCTCTAGTGGTGGCGGTGGCGGTTGTTGTGGGGATTCTGCCGCCGATGCCTCCACACCGCCTCGTGTTCGACGAGGCTCTTTACCCTCCCCTTCTTTGCCCACCCCCACACCAGCCACAGCATCACCATCTATGCCAGGTTTTGCACGACTGACTATTCCTAGCCGCTACACACCTCTTCCTACTCCGCCAGGAGCCACTCCACTCGACACTCCTCGCTTCGGGGCCCAGACGCCGGTGGAGACACCTGACGTCCGTACCCCCATCGACACGCCGCTAGAGACCCCTGCCGGGACACCCAGGTTCACGCGTCACCAGCCAGAGGGCTTGCCTTACTCCGTCGACTTCAGCGGCGGCATCATCATGGATGATGATGGCAAGAAGGTGATCTCGCGCATGAGTGGTCTTTGCTCTGAGCTGTTTAGACACTACATACTAAACAAATGGAGTGAAGTACCAAGTGATTTAAAAAACAGAGTCATCAACATACTTCATGATGAGTTTCCCGTTCCAACACGGGATCAGCGCTTCAATGAAGACCTGATGAAGATTCGAATGCGCGAATAGTGCAAACACAAGCGTTCCGAAGTGCAAAAAGCAATCAAGAATGGGTGGAACAGGCCAGATTGGCTGGCCAAAGAAGATTGGAAGAATGCGAAGAAAGCAGCGCGCGAGAATCCCGACAAGTGGAAGCAACAAAAGGATGCAGCCAGAGCGCGAGTAGAGGCAGGGAGCTCGCACCACTTGGGGAGCGGTGGATGGGCATCATTTGAGGCCAATTTTGTTAGTGTTTTCGCATTGCTCTTTATCTTCGATAGTTTAGGGTTTATGAGTTTTTTAATTCTAACATAATGAAATCTTTGTATGTTTTGACAGTGGTCGATGACAGGACGTGATCCCACACCGTACGAGCGCGAGTACGCAGGCAGGAAGGGCTTAAACGCCCTGATGGACATTCTCAGTTCTCGCGGCGGCATGGTTAGTATTAGGGTTTGCTCTTTTCTATTTTTTGTATTGTTTTATAAATGTCGTTATATGTTTATACTTACTGAAAGCTGTCTTATTGTCTTTTTTTGCAGAATCCGATAGATACGCCGCTTGGACGCGATGAGACATCTGACTAGACGACGTCAATTTAGCCGTAGCTAGATAGCATTAGTTTAGGGTTTCTCATAGCTTATGTATCATGAGACGGATTTTATACGTCTTTTTGAACCATGTATATTATTACATTTGTCACCGCAGTTCCTTTTGCCAATCAATTCTTTATGCCTATGATGTTGTACAATTGTCATTATTACATTTGCCAATCAATTCATTTTGCCTATGATGTGTACAATTGTCAATTTTACGCTTGTCAATTTTGCAAACAATGCGTCTTGTGGGTGACTATTTTTGGTCTATTATCTACCCTTGCACTTTTTTTAAAAAGTGAATCAAGTACAATATGGTTGATGGGTGGCAGGGCATTCAATGCCCTGTCACCAAAAAAAAATTCTCTCGGGCGTCGCTATAACCATCGCTATTTATGGCTCTGTAGCGTCGCTATGAGTGTCGCTATAGTCTTCTGTGTAAACGTCGCTATAACCGTCGCTATGAGCGTCGCTATATAGCGACGCATATAGCAACGCTCTCGTAGCGACGCTATTAGCGACGCCGGGGGTTATAAAAACCCAGTGTATTTTCGTCGCTAACAGCGTCACAAGAGCACACAACCTCTTGTAGTGAATACTTGTGAGAGAGAGAGAGAGAGAGAGAGAGAGAGAGAGAGAGAGAGAGAGAGAGAGAGAGAGAGATCGAGAGAGAGAGAGAGAGAGAGAGAGAGAGAGAGAGAGAGAATTAGAGAAATTGACAACACTTGAAGACGGGTTTTACTTGAAGCCGGTCCCCCCTCCAAAAGACTTTTGTATTATCGATTCTCCCATAAAGAGAGACTTGGTACAATACATGCTTTGTGTTCTTTGAGACCTTGTTGATGCAATGAAGATTGTTCCAAAGACCTCAAACACCTTCAAAGACTAAGAGAGCTAGCAAGGAGTGAGGGAAGGGAAGAGGAAGAAGAAGTAGCATACGAGAAAGAAGTACTTTCCTCCCCATAGTTACTCTTGGAGCTTAGCTTAGCATAATAATATAGATGGTAGAGAGGATGAGCATGCCATTGAAGCTTGACTCTTGGTTAGATTTGCATTTCATAGCCAAGAGGTACGGTGTTGGTGTAGGCTCTCTACTTTTCGAACTTGGAGAAGGAGATGGAGTTCTTGCTCAACACAATGAGAGAGCGTGTGAGTGTGTGAGAATGGGTCAATATGAGTCCCCTCCTTGCCTAGGTAGACTCCTCTCTCTCTTTACTCATGCTTGATCACTATTGGCCCTTGCCAAGCCTGGTCAATCACAGGCTATGGTCATTTCAAGCGATAGGGGTAGCATTGGACAAGTTTCCTTCTTTCCCCTTTTGAGAGAGAGCTTAGTTAATTAATTAAATGCATCTCAATTCTCGTTGGACCTCCCTAAAGACCATCCAATAGGATTCATGCACACCATAAGGACAACATGGGTAGGTGCTTCACATGTGTCCTTATTGCCTCTTAAGTCTTGGGCTTGCCTTGAGTGTGTGTGTGTGTGTGGGCACCTGCAAAAAACAAAACCGCGGGCTTTTTCTATGCATTTCTCTCGTTGTTGCGCATTTTCTCAAGCTCTCTTCTTCCCCATCTCTCACAGATTTGGTGCAAAACAAGCCGACAAAAGTGATAATCTTGCTTGTGGTGTAATAGAACTAATTTTTGAAGTTCTTAAAGTCGAAAAGAATGTAGTAAGCCATATCTTTCGTTTAGCACGATTTGAAAAATTATTGAATAGTCTATTAGATAGAGCTTATATGAATGAGTTTAAGATATTAAGAGAGAAAATATATTTCTTCTTTTTAAATAATACACTAAAGACATATTTTATAAAGATTAATCAATAAAAGATAGTCTGTCTATGAACAATATAATAAAAACGTAGTTAAAATTGAGATTTTTATTAATATCAATGTTTTGTATTTATGTGTTTTAGCTTAAAATACATGGGAAGGCTTAAAATAAGTTGAAAAAGTAGTGGAGATCCAAAAATAGGGTTTTTATGAGTCACGACCTAAAAGATGAGTTTTCAGCCAAAGAAAGACGTTTGTCGCAATTCTGTCTACGTAGCCTTGTAGACCAAACCTGTTCCCGCCGTTTTGAGTACCTGGAAGTCTATGTTCTGATTTCGTTTGACCAAGTTATAAAAGAAACAAATTGCCAGCAGCAACAAGGTAACCTACAAGCCGCAACATGTTAGCTGACAAACAGATATACACATCTTTTGTTTGATAAAATCAAAAAGTGATCTGCATTGCATTTATACGTCCATATAACAAAAATTATACGTATAAAACGTCAATATACGCTGTATTTCCGAATAATTACCGAATAACCGTATAAAACCGTTTTCGATCGAGATATTTTTCGATGCAAAACTATTTCGATCGAAAAATATCTCGATTGAAAAACTGTATATATATATACAATCGTCGCCGTATTCGATCGAAAAGCATTGTGGACTTTTTTGGAGTTTGGAGAGCTTGGAGCTTTTGAGAGTTTGTTAGATAGCGACAGCGTCTTCGGTTTACACCGGTTTTCAGGTATATTTTTTAAATTTTCAGTAAACACTAACTTTTTTTTTGTGTTGTGCCAGACTTGTGTGGTGCAGTAGTTTCGACTCTCACCACAAAGTTGGCTTGCAGGTCGTAGGCCACTTCGTGGTGTGTAGCCATATGGCTCACTCCAGAGGTGTGTAGAATATAGTTTCCTTTCCCGTGGTGTGTAGTTATATAACTTACTCAATGGAAGGCTTAGGGTAAATTTAGATTCTCACTCGTATAGTGTAGTAGTATATCTCTCACCATAGAGATGAGTTAGGATTAGAGGTCGACTCGTGGAGTGTAGTAGGTATGATGCTACACCTCTCACTTCAGAGTGGCCTATAAAATTTACAATCTTAAAGTAAATCATTATTGATTATTCTACATAGAAGCACAAAGATTAACGTTCGTCATTTTAAGAGTGTCGAGATGCATACTTTATGCCCTCTTCATCTTAATGCGACTTTCGTTATTTTTGTGTTTCTATTTCTGTAGTAACATCATTGTTCATCAACAGATGACTTGGTGTTACTCTGAACGTAGATATATACAACAATTGATTTACATTTGAGATTGTTGAGCTGTTTGCTGATGGTTGTGTTGTGCGTTCCACACACTCCATTAGAAATAGCTTATAAAATTTACAATTTTTTATTTAAGTTTTTCTGTCATATGTGTTACATAGAAACACAATCGTTACCACTCGTTATATTAAGAGTGAAGAGATGCATATTTTCATGCCCTATTCATCTTAATGTGACATACTAGTTACTCGTATGTTTCATATTCCAAAAGAACATCATTTTTCATTGTTAAATGACTTGGTGTTGTTTTGGACGTAAACACATACGGTAGGTAACTTACGTCTGCAATTGTTAATTTATCCGCCGATAGTTGTGTTGTGAATTCCACACACTTTATCAGGAATTAGATTGATAAAAACTATCAATCTATTTTACAACAGCATCCAGGACTTGTGCTGAGAATATCTCACACTAGTTGAGGTGTTCACATATACAATTTTCCAACCCGTTAGATGCAATTTCTTTCATCATCTCACACTTCTGCACATAGCAGGGTCCAGTTCTTGTGCTGAGAGCATCTCACACTCCTGGCTTGTTTCTCTCTCTCTCTCTCTCTCTCTCTCTCTCTCTCTCTCTCTCTCTCTCTCTCTCTCTCTCTCTCTCTCTCATTTAATTTTCATGGTCGATTCGCACAATGTTTTTTGTAATCATAAGATTTTCTCTTTAATTTGCAATAATTTAATATTGTATAATAAATTTGAATCATTATTTAATATATATATAGGGTTAACACTCATTATATAATAACTATGTTACTATGGTGTACAATCTTTTCGTAAGATTCTTAATTTATAATTTTGTCATACAGATATGGCAGACACGAAGCTAGCGAAACATCAATGAAAGTTCATCTCCGAAGTGATTGTGAGACACTTCCATTACACGTTAGAGGCAGAAATTAGGCGTTGTTTAAACCCTGTCGCTCCGGAGTATTTTTATCAGCTTATAGAGACTCTAACCAAGTCTGTGTTTGAGCAGCTCCAGATAGAGTTTGCACCAGCTATTTTTGACATAGCCCTCCTATATCAGGTGCTTTAGTAAACATGGTCAAACAAACCATTGGAAAGATCATGAAAACCTTTCAAGAACTGAAAAATCCTGCAATTACTTCCTTGCCAAACATAGCTGAGCGCATACATCTTGTGCAACAGCTTTACACGGAGTTCAAGAGCAAGGAAAAGTTAGAAAGAGCAGCAAAGCGTGCAAGAGTGGAAGCCACGTCTTCTGAAGCTGCTGTTGAACCAGAAATCATTCTTAGAACAGAGCCTATAATGTCATCCGTTGCTACATTAGACCTCTCTCAGCTACCACCTATTTTACACTTTTTACCCGACACAGCCGTCTTCAATATCCAAGCTCCACAGCTAGGAGAGGGAAGATGGGCACATGTGAAGCATGTGGGTGTCACACATCCCGCTTTCAAAGATCAAGTGTATGCTGCAAAAGTGTTCAAAGTGCACTTACATGGGCCCACCATGGAGCAACAGGTCAAAGACGAAGCAACAATTTTGGATATTTCACATTGAGGTATTATCTACCCTCTTGCCATGGTGCGCCACGTGGAGCGACCAATGCTCATTTCACAATTTTGGAATGGCGGCCATGTGGAGCAATGGATCAAAGAATGCACTGTAGATGGCAGCCAGCCTGTCATTCGCGATTACGTACTCACTGCAAGAACATTAGAGCTATTCCAGGAGAATATTTTGCAGATCACCAATGCTCTCCTCCAAACTCTGAAGTATATACATACGCATAACTACCTCCACAATGATCTACACTCTCGGAATATGATGCTGCATTTTGGCTAAAAAGGTGTTTACATCGGCATTGTCGATTGGGGTTCATGCACCAAAACAAATACGACAGCCGGTTTTCCTCGTCTACGCGATATGCACATAGAAACTAGAAAACAATATAAGAGATATTATCCATGGGCAGCCCCCAAATGTATATCTAGTAATCCCCCCTCCTGGACCAAAGCTATGGATATTTATTCCATGTGTCATACATGTAAACGCATTTTGTGTTGGGGTATAAAGCCCAATGTGGTCGCCCATGTAAGTGGGCGGGCCGCCAGGTATGTACACACATTCCTTTGTAAAAACCTAATAAGAACTCACTATGCTCTAAACATTACAGTAGAGCGAGTTCACCATATTGTCGTGCTCTTCTTCTTGCACTCTCTCTCGCATCGCACTTCCGCTTGTACTACTTCAACTGGTATCAGAGCTCAGATCGAGGCTCGGGGCAGCATTTGCAGGTAGCCAGAGTCACCTACTCAGATTGGAGTGAGATTCGACAGGCGAAGACACGGCCCCAAATCTTGTGGGCAAACCCGAAGGGCTTCTGTTCTCAGAATTTCATTCTGAGGTCATCTCGGCCATCGTTCGGATTCGACAAAGTTCTGCACAGGCCATTTTCGACTACGTGGTCTAGACGAGTGCAGATCTGACTCTGCAAATCTGGGGTTTCGGCCTACGACTGCAGGTGCTGAGGATATCTGCACTATCAGAGGGCTGATTTGTGGCTGTCTACACATCGAAGGACGGCTCATAGTTCTTGGAGGCATGTCACATACGACACAGGCGCATCTACACACAGACTGTAGGCGACATCCACTAGTTCATCAGGTAGCTTGTGTTTGCTGCTTGATATTCCATATTTCATCCTGACATTGCAGGTACTTCCACATGGGATGTATTGTCAGAGATGATGTATGTCTGTTGAGGGTTTGCTGGCTGTGAGTCACGCAGCAAACAACCGCCGCAGCGGTTATAGCATACAGTGGGAAATTTGTGAATGTATGACTTTGTGGTAAGTCTATGTATTGTCAGATTTACTGCAACCTTTGTTGAGGGTCGAGTGAGGTTTTATTGAGCTGGGGGATTCTCGAATGTTGAGATCCTTTCGGTGATACAGGTCTTGGAGCGATCCCTCGAGCACCCTTAGATAGGCAGCTAGGATGTATTGATTGTGAGTTAGACAGTTGGGATTGCATCTTTGCATTACTGCCGTTGAGGCATTGTCGCAGTCTATGCTTACAGGACAGTGACAGGACAGTGAGAGACAGTACAGGTGCAGGACAGGTTTACCCACAGCTTACAGTGTTCGAGAGACAGTGGTTTTTTGAGCTGTTTTTTGGTCTGTTTTTTGAGTACACCAGAGCCATTTTACAAAGGAGACTCTGCCAAAATTTATGCAGAATGTGAATCTTTCTTGGTTCATTTAACAGGTTGATATTGGTTCAGAGGTCAGTTTACAGGGGAAACTCTGCCGAATTTTTCCCAGGAAAGTAAACTACTGTGAAGCATAGCTATGGCTGGATCATAGGACACTGCTCTTTACAATATCAAGAAGCTGGATGGAACCAATTTCCCATTGTGGAAGAAGCAGATTTGGCACGTGTTGGTACAAAAGAAGAAGATAAAAACTATAAAGCTCAAGGGGATAAAACCAGAAGATATGGACGTAGATGAATGGAGCGAAATGGATGAATTGGCACTTTCTACCATTATGCTGACTTTGGCAGAAAGCGTTTACTTCAATGTAGCAGACGAGATGTTGGCTTATCAAGCATGGACAAAGCTGAGTGATCTTTATGAGAAGCAGAGTGTAGATTCACAGGTATACTGACTTAAGAAGCTTGTTGACTTGAAGATGAAAGAAGGGACCCCTATGCCCAATCATCTGAATGAATTCAACACCATCTACAGTCAGTTGTCAGCTCAAGGTGTCAAGTTTGATGAACCTGTTAGAGCTATGTTCCTGTTGATCACATTGCCGGAATGTTGGGACACTTTTCGCACAGCTTTGAGTACTTAATTCTGCACCTCCAGATGGTTTGACCATAGCAGGTGTAGAACGCAGTCTGCTTGCTGAAGAAACCAATAGAAAGACAATGGACAAAGGTAAAGGAACAGCCGTAGTTGTCAGGGGAAGGACCAAAGAAAAGTACAAAGGTGGAAAGAGGGATCAGTCTCGTAGCAAGTCCCGCAGTGCTAAAGGCAAGAGTGACATAGAATTCTACCATTGTGGCAAGAAGGGTCACATGAAAAGAGACTGCAGAGAATGGAAAGCAGAAAAAGGCAAAGATAAAGCAGAAGACCATGGTGAGAAGAACAAGTCCTCAGTGAAGATTCAAGAAATAAATGTGACAAACACTGTTGTAGAGGATGACAGTCTAGTGTCAGGAGATATCTACTTCTTGAAAAATACAATCTACTTCTAGTGGTCACATCTGATGGAAATGCACTGAGTGACTGGATTATAGACGCAGGGGCATCACTTCATGTGTCTCCAAACAAGGAGTGGTTTACCTCTTATGTGACCACTAAAGATCACGTTCGGCTAGGCAATGGGCAGACATGTGAGATCTTAGGTGTTGGAGATGCTCAATTGAAGTTTCAGAATGGCTCTTCTTTCACGCTGAAAAATGTGAGACATATTCCTGCAATTATAAAGAGCTTGATCAACACAGGTTTACTTGATGATGCTGGCTATGTCACCACTTTTGGACAGAACATGTGGAAGATATCCAAGGGTTCTATGACAGTAGCACATGGAGTAAAGTCTGGAGGACTTTACATGATTTATGTATCAAATGTCTCTAAAAATGTAATCAATGTAACAGAGCAGCCGAACGTTTCTTTGTGGCATAGCCGGTTAGGACATATGTCCAAGAAGGGAATGGAAATCTTGTCTCGTTCTGGTTATTTGCCTGGATTTTCATTTAATGATTTTGAATTCTGTGAACATTGTTTGTATGGTAAGCAAACACAGCAGTCACATAAGCATAGAAGCAGTAGAAGAGATACACAGTTGGCACTTGTTCATAGTGATTTGTGTGGACCTATGCGTAACCTATCTCTAGGGGGAGCTTCTTACTTTATGACATTTATAGATGATTACTCGAGGAAAGTATGGGTTTACTTTCTCAAGCACAAGGATGAAGCATTTACTATTTTCAAAACATTTGTGACACTTGTGGAGAATCAGAGTGGCAAGAAGCTTAAATGCTTACGCACTGACAATGGTGGAGAGTATGTTTCAAAGGCCTTTCGGGACTTTTGTGAGTCAAAAGGTATAAAACGTGAATTTACTGCTCCTTACAATCCTCCTCAAAATGGTGTTGCTAAGAGGATGAATAGGACCATACAAGAGAAGGTCAGAAGTATGTTGTCTAATGCACAGCTGCCAAATGGGTTTTGGGCTGAAGCTGTATCAACAGCTGTTCATCTTATAAATAGATCTCCTAGAAAGGTTTTGCATAAGGATTCAGTGCCAGAGATGGTATGGTCAGGCAAAATGCCCTCATTCAAGCATCTCAGAGTCTTTGGCTGTGAGGCATATACTCATGTTCCAAAGGAATTTAGGAACAAACTTGAGCCAAAGAGTAGAAAGTGCATCTTTCTAGGCTATGGTAATTCTGGTGAGATGGGGTACAGACTTTGGGATCCCGAATCTAGAAAGGTTATCTGCAGCAATGATGTTCACTTTAATGAAGCCAAATATCATTCTAAACCAGAGAGGGTTGAGGAGATTAGAAGAGTTGTCTTCCAAGAAGATGGACCTGCACGTGCAAGACAAAATGTGAGGGCTCAAGAGGAGCAAGGACAGGATAGAGTGGAACCACAGGTTGTGGCTGAGCCTGAGCCACCTATTGTGCGTAGATCTGGACGTATCACGCGACCTCCTGATAGGTTTGTTCCATCTATGAACTATGTCATGTTGACTGATTGCAATGAGCCTTCATGTTACAAGGAAGCAGTGCAAATGAAGGACTCCGGGAATTGGCAATTGGCCATGCAGTCAGAGATGACAGCTCTGCATAAAAACCAGACATGGAAGCTAGTTAAATTACCACAGGGCAAAAAGGCTCTACCTTGTAAATGGGTTTACAGGTATAAGATCACCGCTCATGATAGTCGGCCAAAGTACAAAGCAAGGCTTGTTACCAAGGGCTTTAAGCAAGAACAAGGCATTGACATTGATGAAGTATTCTCTCCGGTGGTCAAGATGACTACATTGAGATGCTTTCTTGCATTGGTTGCCATATTAGATTTGGTGTTGCACCAAATGGATGTCAAGACAGCGTTCTTGCATGGTGATTTAGATGTGGAAATTTACATGCAGCAGCCAGAAGGGTTTGTTGGGAAAGGCAAGGAAGATTTGGTATGCCAGTTGTTAAAGAGTCTTTATGGCTTTAAAAAATCACCGAGGGCATGGTACCATAAGTTCCACAAATTTATGCTTTCTCAAGGCTACAAACGTAGTGAGTTCGATCACTGTCTATATACAAAGAAGGCTAAGGATGGCAGTTGGCTGATCCTTATTTTGTATGTGGATGACATGTTGATTGCTGGCGAGCGGTTGGAAGAAATTTCAGCTTTGAAGTCAAAGATGGCAAAATCGTTTGCCATGAAAGACATGGGTGAGGCAAGTCATATACTTGGTATGCGCATTGAGAGAGACAGATCAAAGAAGTTGATTTGGTTATCTCAAACAGAGTATATTGACAAGGTTTTGCAACGTTTCAATATGGAGAAGGGAAAGGCATTGAGTGTTCCATTGCCACCATATGTGAAACTTAGCAAACAAGATTGTCCTGTGTGTGAGGAAGAACAGGCTGAAATGGATAAGATTCCATATGCGTCTGCAGTGGGTAGTTTGATGTATGCAATGATTGCTACTCTCCCAGACATTGCATTTGCAGTGGGAGTAGTAAGTCGATACATGTCAAACCCAGGCAAGAAACATTGGGAGGCAGTGAAAGGAATATTGAGATACCTGAAAGCTACAAAGAGTATGCGCATATGCTATGGGAGTCACGAGCTAAGTGTAAAGGGTTTTACAGACTCAGATTATGCAGGTGACTTAGACAACCGAAGGTCTACGTCAGGGTATGTCTTTACATTGGCTGGTGGAGTAGTATCATGGCGTTCTAGATTACAAGATTGTGTTACTCAGTCTACTACAGAGGCTGAATATGTTGCAGCATCAGAGGCATGCAAAGAATCAATTTGGCTTAATCGACTAGTAACAAATTTGGGAATCAAAGAAGAGATGCCTGTGTTATGCTGTGATAGTCAAAGTGCTATACAATTGGCTCGCAATCCAGTTTATCACTCAAAGACAAAGCATGTGGATGTGAAGTATCATTTCATCAGGGAAATGCTCGAGGATAAGCAACTTCAGCTTGTCAAAGTTCACACCACAGAAAATCCTGCTGATCTACTTACAAAAGGACTTCCCTTAGAGAGCTTTGCGCATTTTCGCAAGCAGGTAGGTGTAGGGTACGTAGTACATCACTTCTCTACATCTCTTGTATATTAGCTTGTATAGTAGCTTCTCTCACACTTAAAGTACCACATTGGACTTTAAGTGGGAGGTTGTTGGGGTATAAAGCCCAATGTGGTCGCCCAGGTAAGTGGGCGGGCCGCCAGGAATGTACACATATTCTTTTGTAAAAACCTAATAAGAACTCACTATGCTCTACACATTACAGTAGAGAGAGTTCACCATATCGTCGTGCTCTTCTTCTCACACTCTCTCTCGCATCGCACTTCCGCTCGTACTCCTTCATTTTGAAGTGCTTACCAGAGCCCCAAGAACAAAGCAAGAGACATTTTTTGAGTAATGTACTTGCTCATCTTGAATCCGGCAAGCGCCAAAACCCCAAAACCCGGCCTAATGCTTTTGATCTCTCCTTATGTTTAAATGGTGCCCATAGTGTGGGTTACAACATTGTAATGACATCTGGCTTACGATCAGCTGATGATTAATGAAAGCACAGTCTCATGATTTCATCATTGTTTTACTTTTGGTGTAAGATTTAATTGTATGTTTAATTGAACAAAATATCTATGTTTGTCATTCGATATACTCTCCAATGTCAAATTAATTGAATGGGTATTTAAAAGTAATGACATGTTCACCTGATATGCAGATATGGAAGAAGAACTCAACCACGCTAAAGCTCAGGAAATTTTTAAAGAAGAACAAGCTAGATGTGGACAAGCAGATCTCTCTACTATTGCCAACATTGAAGAAGATGAATCTGAGCTGCAGGGCGAACCATTAACCCTTAAAGAGTGCAAAAATCTCTACACATCAAAATCGAACTTTAAATTACATAAAATTAATTTTTATGTAATTATATTTTTAAACTAATTATCTCATGTGAGGGTACACTCTACACACAACGATAATATCTTAACTTTTTTTTATTAGTCAGTTTCAAGTGTCAATTAATTGAACACATTGACAAGTGATTCTTATAATTATAGTTTGTATCAGGTGAGAGATTAAACTCTTCACAAAATACAAACTTTCAACTATTTACTAAGTTTCTCAAAACAAATTCATATATTTGAATCACAAAACTTAAAATTCTATTGAATTTTAATTTTTATTAAATTCAAATTGTTTTATTTTTTTACAAATTACTTTTTTTGATCGTTTGGTGAGAGTAATCACATGGAAAACATTGACTGTGAAAGGTGGTGTGAAGCCTGTCGCGTGCTGCTATATATACTAACATATTCAATCGTTATAATTTTTGATCGAAAATAATTTCGACCGAAAAGTTTTTTGATCGAAAAATTAAGAAATTATACGATTAGCCGTTTATGCTGATGTGGCACCGTATAATACGGCCGTATAATTTAGATAAACGAATAATACGCCCATTATTCGTGTATTATACGTCTCCCGAATAACGAATAATGCAACTCAGGAAGTGATTATACTCTTTTATGATATTATAAAATGATGTTTTGAATTTGACTCTTATCATGTTGATTCGATTGCACCAGTATGTTCTTTTGGCTATAAACCAATGTGTGAAACAGGATCTGTGCAAGGTGTTATGATATTGCAATTGTGATCGTGTTGTGATTTCGATTATGATCGTTGCTGCCATCAAGAGATTGAGATTGAGAGTGTGATTGTGATTGAAAATAAGAGGGAGAAAGTGATTGAGATTGAGATTGTGCACAAGATTGAGATTGAGAGTGAGAGTTAGAGTGTGACTGAGATATCTCGAGGGTGGTCGGGAGGTTATGAAATGAGCTATGCTCTTCTTGTAATGATTACCTTGTATCCGTACAGACTCTTTTCTTCATCTGTTTACTCTACGTACTCTGTATATTCTTTGTTCATTATCAATGTATTTCGTTCTCCCATGTCGCGTCTCAAGTGGTATCAGAGAGGTTTCAATCCTGTGGTAGCGATGAAAGCATACGAGCAACGATTGAAGGAATAAGCGGAGATTATTCGATGGCTCAATGAAGATCTCAATAGATGCGTGAAAGCGGATAAAGAAAAGAGAATAGCTGGTACAGGAAGACAAGAGGAGAAGATGGAAGTTAAACATGGAAACCGTCCATCGCCGTCTTCAAGAGGTGAAGGGTCAAAGAAGAAGAAACGAAAGAGGAGCGATGATCAAGACGATGACGAAGCGAGAGAATTTGCAAGATCAATTAAGTTTTTGAGAAGGCTAGACTCAACAAATTTTATGGCATAGAAGAGATTTGAAAGTTTGGATTGAAGAGCTCGGAGATTTGGATTATGCTATTGATATGTGGAGCAAGGCCACCAGACTTTCAAATGCCCGAACAAAGTCATTGATTGTACCAAGATGATTGAATTGGAGACTATTGACGATGCGGATAATAAAGGTAAGTTATCTAACCCTTCTTTATGACGCTTTATGTCTTTGATACATCATTTGAAAGCTTATAAAATTTCAGATTTGAAATTGAATTTCTTAATTGATTCGAGTAGTATACATTGATTCTTATCCTCTAATCTGGCTGAGAAATTAAACATGAAATTAAACTAAGAAATCAAGAGACTTGTGGACTTAACAATTAAACTAAAAGGCTCACAAAAGAACTAATTAAAAACATGTATTTTCTTTGAATAGTCATAATTATAAGGAAAAATTTATGTCATAAATATGGGTATGCATGATGTAATTATTGGTATCAATTAGATGTCTGAAAATCATGTTTTTACTGATTGTAAAGAAAGAAAAATATCTCTTAAATCATTGGATGAGGATAATCACACTTTTCATGGGAAAGAAAGAGATTCTAAATCTAGCTTTTGCCATTAAATTGATAAGGTGACTTATACAAAAGTGTGAGACTTTTATAACTTTTGACAAATGAGCTAAAAGATAAATCGAAGGAAAAGAAAACATTATATGTAGAAAAGCTTCTAGATGAACTCAGTGATGTTTTCCTTGATGACCTTCCATATATGTCTTCTCCTAGATCACTAGACAGTGGGATAGATCTATATCTAGAATCCGAGTCGAACTCTTGATCTCCTTATATATTCAACATAGATAAACTTTAGGAACTAAAACTCAAACTTGATAACTTATTGAAGAAAGGGTTGATCAAGCTTTATATATCTCCTTGGGATAGCGCTGTTATTTTCTAGAGGAAGAAGGATGTGACTTTTAGACTATGCATTGACTACATGGGTCTTAATAAACGAACCTTATAAAATAAATATCTCCTTCCGCACATCGATGAGCTGATGAGTCAACTTATCGGTGTACAAGTATTTTCAAAATTTGACCTTCGATCTGGATACGACTAGATCAGAATTAAGATAGGAGAGAGTTTTAAAACTGCATTTGAAACATTGAAAGCATTAAGGGTGACTGAAAATTATATTTTGGAAATTTCAAAACTTGGAAACCTTTTGTGGTAACATGTGATGCAACGATGTGTCTTATGTCAAGAGGGGAGAGTTGTGGCATGTGAATTTATGAAGTTGAGAAGACATGAAGTAAATAATGAGTTTCTATTGTAGCATTATATCTCTTATCTAAATTCTCATGTGAGAGGGATGTTTGAAAGGAAATTTTGTTCACATAAGAGTAACTTGTATTATCATGGTTGCTTTATATGTGTCTGTAAATTTCTCTTTGAAATATCAAATTTTGTGAGAATGCCAACAAAACATATATCTTTGGATCATTTTATTCTAAAGAAAAGATATGAAGGCAAAACTAGAAAACAGTTTGATTGTAGAGTTAGACAGCTTAGAAGTAAAATTCTTCTTGAAGTTTTCGTTAAGTGAGAGTATCATGTAAAAGATGCCTCTTGGATTGAATTTGATGTTTTGTATGTTGAAAACCCCTCTTTCCAACTCTGAGGACATAGTTAATTTTGATAAGGGGAGAATGTAATATAACTAATTTTTGAAGTTCTTAAAGTTGAAAAGAATGTAGTAAGCCATATCTTTCGTTTAACACGATTTGAAAAATTGTTGAATAGTCTATTAGATAGAGCTTATATGAATGATCATGAGTTTAAGATATTAAGAGAGAAAATATATTCTCTTCTTTTTAAATAATACACTAAAGACATATTTTATAAAGATTAATGAATAACAGATAGTCTATCTATGAACAATATAATAAAAACGTAGTTAAACCTAAAAGTTGCGTTTGCAACCAAAGAAAGACGTTTTTTTTGCAAATTTGTCTATGCTGCCTTGTAGAAAAGACTTGTTCCGATCATTTTGAGTACCTGGAAGTCTATATTATAAGTTTTTTTGATCAAGTTATGATAGAAACAAATTGCCAACAGCAACATGGTAACCTACAAGCACCAACATGCTAACTTACAAACAGATATACACAGGTAATATCTCTTTTGTTTGATCTAATCAAGAAGTGATTATACTTTTTTAAGATGGTACAAAATGATGTTTTTTACTTGGTTATCATGTTGAGTTGTTTGTACGAGTATATTCTTTTGGCTATTTTGTAGACGATGCAGAGATCAATGTGTGAAATAGGATTTGTGCAAGGTACCATGATATTGGGAATGTGATCGTGTTGTGATTCTGATTATGATGATTGTTGCCATCACGAGATTGAGATTGAGATTGTGATTGAGAGTGAGAGTGTGATTAAGAGTGAAATTGAGATAGCTCGGGGGTGGTCAAGAGGTCATGAAACGAGCTATGCTCTTCTTGTAATGATTACATTATATCTATATAGACTCTTTATTTCATCTATTTACTTTGCGTACTTTGTATATTCTTTGTTCATTATCAATGTATTTCGCTCTCCCATGTCGCGTCACAAGTGGTATCAGAGTGGTTTCGATTCTGCGACATTGATGAAGGATGATTGACAAAAGAAGCAGATAAAAGTGGACGTAAATGATCAAAGGAGAAGAAGCGAAAAAGAACCAATGACGATGATGAGGACTCCAATATGAGAGAAACGATGGTGAAAGAATTCTTCAAGAAAGCTAAGCTCAATGAGTTTGATGGGAAAAGGAAGACATGCAAAGATTTAAAAGCGTGGATTGAAGAAATCGAAGCTTTTGGATTATGATTTTAATATGGAGAACAAGACTACGAGACCTTTGAATGCTCCAACAAGGTGATCGATAAGGTAACTTTACAAAGCAAGGTGGCTCAATTGGAGACTATTGGCGATGCAGATGATAAAGGTAAGTCATCTAGCTCTTCTTTGTGATGATTTATGCCTTTGGTACGTCATTTGAAAGCTTTTGTGATCAAATTTATACATAAAATGAGAAACCTGAAATTGAATTCCTTGATTGATTCGGGTAGTACACATTACTTCTTGTCCTTTGAATTGATTAAGAAATTAAACCTGAAAATAAATAGAGAACTTAAAGGAGTTGTGGACTTATTTAGTGATAATAAAAGTTTCACGAAAGAATGAATTAAAAATTTATCTTTTTCTTTGAATAATGATAATCATAAGGGCGATTTTTTATATCATACACATGGGTGCATGATGTAATTATTGATATGATTTGGGTGGCTGAAAAAGTACGTTTTGGTTGATTCTGAAGAAAAAATAATAATAAGTTTCTAATGGGGAATAGAGAAGAAAAGTGGATTCTAAGTCTATTCTAATTTTCGTTATGAAATTGATAAGGGGACTTCCACAAGGGTGTGAGACCTTCATAATTTTTGCAAGTAGATTAAAAGATGAACCAAAGAAAGGAAAAAAGAGAAAATCTAGAGTATGTGGAAAAGCTTCTTGATGAGTTCAAGGATGTTTTTCCTTATGACCCGCTCGGTATGCCTCCTTGTAGATCATTAAACCATGGGATTGACCTATATCCAGGATGTGAACCGTACTCTAGGGCCCCTTACAAATTCAACATAGATGAGCTTTTGTGGAAAAATGTGGTGCAACCAGGGAACAAATGGGATTTGTCTTACATCAAGAGGAGAGAGTTGTGGGGCATTGTGAGTCTAGAAAGTTGAGAAGACATAAAGTGAACTATACATGATTTGAAATTGGGAGATGTTGTTCATACGTTGAAGCATTAGCGTCATTTGTTGCTTGGCATGAAATTTGAATTAAGGACTGATCATCCGAGCTTAAAATATAGTTTCACTTAGCCATTACTTAATTATATGTAGAAGCGGTGAGTCAGCTACTGTGTGAGTATGATATAATTTAGATTATTTTACTAAAAAAAAGAGACAAGGTTAATTTTGTGAGAATGCCAACAAAATATATTTATTTAGATAATCTTGTTCTAAAGAAAAGATATGAAAGCAATACTGGAAACCAATTTGATTGTAGAGGTAAACAACTTAGAAGCAGGATTCTTCTTATCATGTAAAAGATGCCTCTCAGATTGAATTTGATGTTTTGTATATTGAAACCCCTTCTTTTCAACTCTGAGGACAAAGTTAATTTTGATAAGGGGAGAATGTAATAGGACTAATTTTTGAAGTTCTTAAAGTCAAAAAGAATGTAGTAGGCCATATCTTTCGTTTAGCACGATTTGAAAGATTATTGAATAGTCTATTAGATAGAGCTTATATGAATGAGTTTAAGATATTAAGAGAGAAAATATATTCTCTTCTTTTTCAAATAATACACTAAAGACATATTTCATAATGATTAATGAATAACAAATAGTCTCTCTATGAACAATATAATAAAAACTTAATTAAATTTGAGTTTTTTTATTAATATCAATGTTTTATATTTGTGTGTTTGAGCTTAAAATGCATGAGTAGGCTCAAAATAAGTTGAAAAAGTAGTGGAGACAAAAAAAATAGGATTTTTAGGATAATAAGAAATACAGACTACGCAGAAAAAATTGATAAAGTAAAGAGTCTGTATGGACAATAATTACAAGAAGAGCATAGCTCGTTTCATAACCTCCTGATCACCCTCGAGCTATCTCAATTTCACTCTCAATCACAATCTCAATCTCAATCTCGAGCTGTGTGTGTGTGCGTGCGTTTTTGCAGGTTTGAAGACGTTTACAAGACCCTTTCTTGCTCAAAAAGGCCACGTGCGAGTGCTCAAAAGTTTTATGCATATTAAATTACTTTGAAAGTATATTGTATATTGACAAAATAAAATTTCATTAATTAGGATTTCAATGCTTAAATTTTCATGCAATTTTGTTTAGAAATTATGCTTTGAAAAAAAATTGTTTTGAAATTATGGTTTGGGGTAATTTTGATTTGAAATTATGCTACATAAAAATTTTGTATGCTTTGAAGAAAATTTGTTTCAAAATTATGCTATGGAAAATTTTTGTTTTGAGTAAATTTTGTTTTGAAATTACGCTACCATGTCATCATCATCATGTGATTGATGAGGTTTAGGGTATAGGTTTTGGTAAGGTGTACTTTTGGTTATATAGGATAGGTTAGGGTATAGGTTATATGTGAAGTTATAGGTCATACGTTAGGTTAGGTTAGGTTAGATTAGGTTTAGGTTATAGTTTAAGGTAAGTTAGTTTATGGGTTAGATTATAGACTAGGTTAGGTTAGTTTATAGGTTAATTAGGCTAGGTAAACTTATAGGTTAGGTTAGATTAGCTTATAGGTTAGGTTCTAGGTTAGGTTTAGGTTATAGGTTATGGACTAGGTTAGGTTGTAGGTCAGGTTTAGGCAACATGTTAGGTTATAGGTTAGGTTAATTAGGTTAGGTTATAAGTTGTACATAAAAGTCTAGGTTAGGTTATAGTTTAAGTTAACTAATGTTTAGGTTATAGGTTTGGTTCGAAAAAAACCTGATGCTTCCAACTGAAACATTGGTGGCCCATAACCATGATGTATATAGCTTACAAAATTATTGCCAAGTCAATTTCCCAAAGACTCTATCCCACTTTGGAGAAGGGTATCACTCCTCGCCAACAAGATTTCATCAAAGGAAGATCTATTTAAGATATATAACACCTTGACGGCAATGGTTGGATTAGAATACACACCATTCACCATGCAAGATTGTATCGGTTATAGGTTAGGTTATAGCTAGCGATGTGAGCGGGATGGAAACACACACAGCGCCTCTATAATCACCTGACACACACTCTTGGGATAATACACACACACACACACACACACACACACACACACACACACACACACACACACACACACACACACACACACACACACACACACACACACACAGTATGGGATACCACTCGGCTTACAAAATCCACGTGACTGAGATAGGGAACACACCATTGGAGTGAGAGGAGAGAGACTATCTATCTGCCCACTCAAAACACACACACACACACACACACACGTATACAAAAATCAGCTCAAAGGATTTCAATGCTTAAATTTTTATGCAATTTTGTTTAGAAATTATCCTTTGAAAAAAATTTATTCTAAAATTATGGTTTGGGGTAATTTTGATTTGAAATTATGCTACGGAAAAATTTTGTATGCTTTGAAGAAAATTTGTTTCAAAATTATGCTATGGAAACATTATGTTTTGAAGAAATTTTGTTTTGAAATTACGTTACCATCTCATCATCATCATGCGATTGATGAGGTTTAGGTTATTGGTTTCCGTAAGGTGTAGTTTAGGTTATAAATTAGGTTAGGGTATAGGTTATATGTTAAGTTATAGGTCATACGTTAGGTTAGATTAGGTTTAGGTTGTAGGTTAAGTTAAGTTAGTTTATAGACTAGGTTAGGTTAGGTTATAGGTTAATTAGGTTAGGTTAACTTATAGGTTAGGTTATAATATTAGCTTATAGGTTAGGTTCTAGGTTAGGTTTAGGTTATAGGTTAGGTTATAGGTTATAAACTAGGTTAGGTTATAGCTCAAGTTTAGGCAACATGTTAGGTTATAGGTTAGGTTAATTAGGTTAGGTTATAGGTTGTACATAAAAGGCTAGGTTAGGTTATAGTTTAAGTTAACTGATGTTTAGGTTATAGGTTTGGTTCGAAAACAATCAGATGCTTCCAACTGAAACATTGGTTGCCCATAACCATGTTTGGGATCTTCTATGCTTATTAGCAACATCCTTTTGCCTTTGTTGAGAGATGTATGTAGCATCCTTAATCTTTTGGAAAGATTCTTGTAGGTCTTGGCTATATTCATCTGCAGCAAAGATCTTCCCATGTACCTTGAGTAGCAGGGGACTTTTTTATCTTCCCTCTATCACCTCAAAAGGTGTTTTTCCCATGGAAGTATGTACAGTGTTCACTACAAGAGGCTCTTCACATTAGCGACGCTCACACAGCGACGCTCCAAAAAAAAATTCCCGGCGTCGCTATGAGCGTCGCAAATTTACAAAGAAATTTGCGACGCTCATAGCGACGCCAGCTGGGGTAAAAAAAATAACCGAGCGCGCCCAAAAACTCAGATCTCAGATCTGAGTTTTTCGGCGCCCTCAAGCAAAGAGCAGGTAACGCTCTCCCTCACTCTCTCTCTCTCTCTCTCTCTCTCTTTTTCTTTTACACACACACACACACACACACACACACGCACGAGGAGAGGAAGGAGAGACAGGTATGCTCCTTCCCTCTCCTCATTCTCATGTTCCCTTCCTTTCTTTCTCTCTCCCTCGCTCTCTCTCTCACACACACACACATACACACACACATATAGTGTTTTTGAGAGAGAGAGAGAGAGAGAGAGAGAGAGAGAGAGAGAGAGAGAGAGTGCAAAAACGCACACACATACATAAACAAAGAATGCACACACACATTGAGAGAGAAAAAGAGAGAGAGAGCATGCATAAACAAAAAACGCACGCATTGAGAGAGGAAAAGAGAGAGAGAACATGCATAAACAAAAAACGCACACATTGAGAGAGGAAAAGAGAAAGAAAACATGCATACGATCCAAAAAAACGCACACACATTGAAAGAGAAAGAAAGAGAAACTAAGGGAGCGTCGTAGGAAACTAATTAAAATTAAAAGACCTAAAGATCTAGCCGACGAGGAGTTGAACTGAAGACCTATTATTCAAGAGAGAAATGGCATAATCAATCTATCATACTTGGCATGGGTGATAGAAAGGTTATACCATTTATCTCTTTTTATTGGCACACACATCCACACACGCGCACACACACAGGAAGAAGAGAGTTATAACGTCGTAGGAAACTATTTTAAAAGACGTTAAAGATTAGGTTATATGTAGACTTACATTAAATTAGATTTAGGTTTATTTTTAACTAGATTTACATTTATTTAAGCTAGATTTAGATTTATGTTATATTAGATTAGATGCGGGTCTCCATAGACTGCGATGCCTGCATGAAGCGGGTGAAGAAAGCCCTCAATGGAATATAGGGTATTGCTGCCTTCTCTCATAGTGGGCTCCGTCGATCCAAAAGTACTGGTGAAATGTCTTCAGAAGATAGGGAAGAAGGTGGATCTTCAGGGCGGCAAGAGTCACTACATCCCCGACACAATGACCATCTAGACAACCTCTAGTCATTAGACTTACGTTAAATTAGATTTAGCTTTATTTTTAGTTAGATTTACGTTTATTTAGATTTACGCTTATTTACGTTAGATCGAGTCCACGCAAAAATTACTTACGGTTTAGGGTTTAGAGTTAGACGAACAGTGAAAAGATCTACTGTGAAAAGATGTTAAGATGAAGTGAAGTGCTACAGCTAGAGAAGAGGCAAAGGGATTTTGTCCACTACATGCAGTATCATGTAGACGTGGGTGTCTAGATTTCTTGTACCCACAAATATAGGTATTGACCAATAAAGACGAGATTATAACCCGGTGGTTCTGATCTCCGTGCACCTCTAGACCGAGGTGTGCGGGGATTGGACATGACTAGAGAATGTGAGGTAAGAGAGAGAGAGAGAGAGAGAGAGAGAGAGAGAGAGAGAGAGAGAGAGAGAGAGAGAGAGAGAGAGAGAGAGAGAGAGAGAGATAAGACGAAGAATGCCAATAGAATATTAAATTTGTTGTCTAGGTTATAAGTTTTTTATCCTCATTATGAGTAGCGACGAAGATGTGGGACCGTCCAACCGAAACACCTATCTCTCAACGAGGGTCTTATGTCCTTGTAATCAATGCAAGCATGCTGTGCGACGGACAAGACGTGTTTCTTTGCAGCACGTTCGTGAATTTGGCGAGTTCGATCCATCTATTATAGATCGAGTTGTTGCCAATTATAACTCGTCGGACTCTGACGCTGGCCAACAAGCAGCAATCTTGCAACCCAATAGACGTATTCGCAGGCGCTTTGGTCAAGCAGCATATGTGAGGCCACAAGATGTAGCCTCTGACAGCTCGGGGGATGATCATGCAGAGCACATTCCCAACGAGGCAATGTTTGAGCCCGAGATTGATGAAATGATCGAGACGATCATGGATTCAGAAAGGCTTATCTATGATGATATGAAAAGTGAAGCCGATACATCATTGTATAATGGAGCACGTATGTCTAGATTGAAAGCACTCCTGGTTCTTCTCAACATGCAGGCAAAGTTTGGATGGAGTGACACTAGCGTCACAGCGCTTTTCAGGTGATCTATTACAATTAGTTTACTTTAATAGAACTCATGGTGTATAATGATCTAATAGATTTTTACACGACTGTATCATATTTTTATGTTGTGTAGATTGCTGAAAGAGCACATTCTACCAGCTGACAATGTGATGCCAGATTCCCGAGATGAAGCAAGAAAGATTTTGCGAAACTTGGGGATGGATTACAATTCTATCCACGCTTGTCCTAATGACTGCATTCTTTTCAGAGGGGAATACACAGACATGGAGAAGTGTCCGAAATGTGATTCCGAAAGATATCGAGTAGATCTCCACGGGACAAAAATTCCACAAAAGGTTTTGCGACATTTTCCTTTGCTTCCTCGCATCAAGCATTTCTTCGAATGTAAGTCCATGGCCGCCCTAGCATCATGGCATGAGGAGAATAAATCTTCGGATGGTGTGCTACGAATTCCTGCAGATTGCGCAGCCTGGAAACATATAGATGGAACATGGTCGGATTTTGCCAGGGAAGCTCGAAATTTGCGCTTAGGCCTGGCTATGGATGGCGTAAATCCATTTGGTCAAAGATCAACATCTTACAGTGTATGGCCCGTTGTCATCGTCAACTACAACATTCCCCCGTGGTTGACTACGAAGAAGGGGCACCTATGGCTAAGCTTGATTGTGCCAGGGCGATATAAAGTGGGGAATATGGATGTGTATCTTCGTCCACTATTGGAAGAGCTACAACAATTGTGGATTGGCATAGAGGTGGTGGATATGAGCCGACACACAGGACGACGGAATGCTTTGATCAGAGGTATTCTAATGTGGACCATGCATGACTATCCCGGGCTAACAGAATGCTCAGGTGATCTATTGACACTCCTCTCTCAGACACTGTAAATCTTTTTTCCCCATAGTTGATCTATTATCATGTGTATACATGCAGGGCTTCAAACAAGCGGATACAGAGCATGTGTCACATGTGGACCTAGACTGAATGCACGTAGGGCACCCTCACTGAAGAAGCAAATCTACGAAGGTCATCAAGCGTATCTTCCGGAGAATCATGTGTTACGCGACGGCTTTTTGGGAAGAGAGCCACCAAGGATGTCTGCACAAGCATGGTTAGAGCAGAAGGAGATGTGCGATGACGGATTGCCTCCAGGGATGAAGAGACTATCTCTATGGTACGAGTTACCATACTGGCCTCGACTCGTGATCAATCACTTGCTCGATCCAATGCACATATTCAAGAATGTGGGTAATCTACTATGGGACCATTTGACCGGCAAGAAAGATACTTTGGGAGCCAGAGTTGACCTTAGAAATGTGGATCGTATGGAGCAATATTGGCCGCAAACAGCGTCTGATGGATCGATAAAACTTCCTAAAGCACCATGGATTTTCACAGGAGCCCAAGAACGCAAAGTAAAAGAGGCCATTCGATCTTTGCGGACCCCCACTGGCGTAATGCACTCGCTCCGAACGTGTTTTACTAAAGAAGGAAAGCTTACCGGTTTGAAGTCACACGATTGGCATAAAATGTGTCAGGTACGTTCATAGTGGACTTTAATATCATTGCATAAAATGTGGACTTTAATATCATTGCTGCACATACTTTACAGTTTATTTTACCGGTTGCCATTGAGGGATGTTTGTCTCTCGACATCCGTAACACAATCTACAAACTTGCAAAGCTGGTGCAATGGATCTCACAAAAGGAGATCGACGTAGACTCCATACCATTCGCCAAACTAAATGCTGCGGAGCTTGTGTGCATGTTTGAGAAACATTTTCCTACTACAATGCTAACCATTCAGGTGCATCTTCTTATTCACATAGTTGATGAGGTGGAAATAGCTGGCACAGTTCATTCCAGATGGATGTTCTTCTTAGAGCGTTTCATGAAAACGCTTAAGGGATATGTGCGTCAAAAGGCACGTCCGGAGGGTAGCATGGCAGAAGGTTGGTTGGTATCAGAGTCCCTAGTGTACATTGGAGAGTGGCTAGACGGATTTGATAAATCCCGGGACACGCTATGGCGAACCATAGATGATGAGCGCATATCTGGGATTGTCATGTGCAATCTCGGTGTTGAGAAGAAGATGACGGAAGATCTAGAGGCTAAAATCAACCGATTTTGCATGCTTCACAATCCAGTGATGCAAAAGTGGATTTCACAATATGAGGATGCAAAGCAAGAGCGACAAAGGGCACGAATCGAGTGGAGACGGGGAAGACGACCACCGATGCACTATCCAGCGGTTCTGGAGAGCCTACCAACCTTCATGAGCTTAAGATGGTTGCACAACCAATTGAAAAGCGCACAACAATGCGGTGACGAAGTGACTGAAGAAGAGTGGGAGTACTCTCGGGGTTGCGCGACCAAGGTAAGTTTGCAATGTACGACTAGCAAGTGACTTTATTTATAAACGTTTGAACGGCCACTCATAATCTTTGTTCGTTGTAGTATAAGTCATACACAGCAGCATGGTGTAAAGGTCGACATTTTAGGGTGGAACGAATCGACAAAAAGCGTTTTACTCAAGATTGTGGAATCATGGCAAAATTTGAACAGTCTAGTCGACGACGTTCCTCTGATGCAGATCCCATGGTGGCGGAACTCACTTACTTCGGCACGCTGCAAGAGATTTTGAGGATCGATTACAGAGGATTTTTTGTCGACTTGTTCGACGTGCAATGGTTCAAGATAATCATGGAGGGTCGAAACGCTACTGTGCGTAGAGGAGAGTCTGGTTTTCTTGAGGTGGATTCTACTAAGAAATGGACTGACCTAAGAGACACTTTCGTACTACCCGAGCATTGTGAACAAGTAAGTATATATATAAATAGTTAACATCCCCCTTTTACAAGTTATGTGCTTGAAAGCTCTCATGTAAGTTATGTGGCTTTGGCAGGTAGTATTTCATCCTACAAAGTCTACATCAAACTGGTGGTACGTCATAGAGTTAGCCCCTCGTAGTGCAAGGACGTATGAAGGCTACCATGTGCCAATCACAACGACATCAATGGAGGAGATCAGAGAAGATGCTCAATCAGAAGCCGCTGCGGTGGTGCCAGACGAGCATCAAGATGCTACTGCTCTATATGGGGTGCATGCAGAGGAGCTACAAAATGAAACAGAGGATATGTGTTTAAACGGAGAGCTCTATATAGATATAGGAAGTTATGCTGAGTTATGCGAGGATGAGAGAGAGATCTCTTAAAGCCACAAATATTGTATTTGAACAATTTTGCTCCGTGCTGTAAAAGCTCTAGCTCTCTAAGTAGCTTCCATGGTGTGTAACGCTCTTTTCTACTCGCGCTCACATCTTTTGATTGAAAATTCTGAGTTTTCGACTTGCCTCTTCTACCACTCGATTCATTGCGTCATTGTATTTATATGCGTCATTACGTCATTGTATTTAATGGTCTTTGCGTCATTGTCTACTCTATTCATTCAATATTAAGTTTAAATATTCGTGTGTTTAATGCAGGTATGGATGATGAGGAGTTTCTTTCTTCTTTGTCACCGCAGCAGAGACAGTGGTACGTGGAGCGTCATCGCTCTGGCGCATCATCGCGCGTTCCTACACCATCCGCATCTCCCTCTCTTTCGGAGCATTCGGCGCGCTCCGAAGCTTCGGCGTCGACGAGACGAGCGTCACACTCTTCTAGACACCGGCGCTCTAGTGGTGGCGGTGGCGGTTGTTGTGGGGATTCCGCCACCGATGCCTCCACACCGCCTCGTGTTCGACGAGGCTCTTTACCCTCCCCTTCTTTGCCCGCCCCCACACCAGCCACAGCATCGCCGTCTATGCCAGGTTTTGCACGGCTGACTGTTCCTAGAAGCTACACACCTCTACCTACTCCGCCAGGAGCCACCCCACTCGACACTCCTCGCTTCGGGGCCCAGACGCCGGTGGAGACACCTGACGTCCGTACCCCCATCGACACGCCGCTAGAGACCCCTGCCGGGACACCCAGGTTCACGCGTCACCGGCCAGAGGGCTTGCCTTACTCCGTCGACATCAGCGGCGGCATCATCATGGATGATGACGGCAAGAAGGTGATCTCGCGCATGCGTGGTCTTTGCTCTCAGCTGTTTAGACACTATATACTAAACAAATGGAGTGAAGTACGAAGTGATTTAAAAAACAGAGTCATCAGCATACTTCATGATGAGTTTCCCGTTCCAACACGGGATCAGCGCTTCAATGAAGACCTGATGAAGATTCGAATGCGCGAATACTGCAAACACAAGCGTTCCGAAGTGCAAAAAGCAATCAAGAATGGGTGGAATAGGCCAGATTGGCTGGCCAAAGAAGATTGGAAGAATGCGAAGAAAGCAGCGCGCGAGAATCCCGACAAGTGGAAGCAACAAAAGGATGCAGCCAGAGCGCGAGTAGAGGCAGGGAGCTCGCACCACTTGGGGAGCGGTGGATGGACATCATTTGAGGCCGATTTTGTAAGTCTTTTCACATTGCTCTTTATGCATGTTCGATAGTTTAGGGTTTATGAGTTTTTTAGTTCTAACATAATGAAATCTTTGTATGTTTTGACAGTGGTCGATGACAGGACGTGATCCCACACCGTACGAGCGCGAGTACGCAGGCAGGAAGGGCTTAAACGCCCTGATGGACATTCTCAGTTCTCGCAGCGGCATGGTTAGTATTAGGGTTTACTCTTTTTTATTTTTTGTATTGTTTTATAAATGTCGTTATATGTTTATACTTACTGAAAACTGTCTTATTGTCTTTTTTTGCAGAATCCGACAGATACGCCGCTTGGACGCGATGAGACGTCTGATTAGACGACGTCAGTTTAGCCGTATCTAGATAGCATTAGTTTAGGGTTTCTCATAGCTTATGTATCATGAGACGGATTTTATACGTCTTTTTGAACCATGTATATTATTACATTTGTCACCGCAATTCCTTTTGCCAATCAATTCTTTATGCCTATGATGTTGTACAATTGTCATTATTACATTTGCCAATCAATTCAGTTTGTCTATGATGTGTACAATTGTCAATTTTGCAAACAATGCGTCTTGTGGGTGACTATTTTGGGTCTATTATTTACCTTTGCACTTTTTTTAAAAAGTGAATCAAGTACAATATGGTTGATGGGTGGCAGGCATTCAATGTCCTGTCACCAAAAAAATATTCTCTCAGGCGTCGCTATATGCGTCGCTATTTATGGCTCTGTAGCGTCGCTATATGCGTCGCTATACTCTTCTGTGAGAGCGTCGCTATAAGCGTCGCTATAGGCGTCGCTATGAGCGTCGCTATATAGCGACGTCTATAGCGACGCCTATAGCGACGCTTATAGCGACGCATATAGCGACGCTCTCGTAGCGACGCTTTTAGCGACGCTTATAGCGACGCCGGGGGTTATAAAAACCCAGTGTATTTCCGTCGCTAAGAGCGTCACAAGAACACATAACCTCTTGTAGTGGTTATTGTAAGCATACCCCACTAAGGGTAAGTACTTCTCCCATTGGGACTTTTGATCTACTTCTTTGACATAAGATTTTAGTAGATCAAGAATTGTTAGGTTACCTATTTCACTTTGACCATTCGTTTGAGGATGATAGACCAAAGACAAGTTTAGCCTTGTAGCTAAATTCTCAAAGAGACCCTTCCTGAAATTATTGGTCATTCTAGGATCTTTATCCAACACTATGGACATTGGCAAGCCATGGTACTTGAAGATTTGTGATAAAAGAGAGTTTCCCTTTGATGGGCTTTGATAGTCTTTATGACAGGTATGAAATGTACTTGTTTGCTAAACCTGTCTACTATCATCCATATCCTATATTCCCATCAATAGACTTGGGCAATCCAAAGATAAAATCCATGGATATACTCTCCCATGGGGAATTAGGGATTGGAAAAGGTTGAGGTTGCTTCCCTCTATCAAACTTCATCTTTTGGCACACCACACATCTTGAAACATACTCTTGTATGTTTGCTTTCATGGCAGGCCAATAGAAATATGTTTGTATCCCTTTTAGGGTATACTAAATCCCTCTATGCCCTGCATAAGGAGGAGCATGAGATTCATACATTACTTTCTCGTGTAGTGACTTAGTAACGCATAGTCTATTGCCATAGACAAGATAACCATCTTGTAGGGTAAATGGTTCTTCCTTCTCCCTAGTGCAAGGGCTAAAACCACATCTCTAAAATTTGGATCAATAGCCTATTCATCTATCATAAGACCAAACATAGTGCAAAATGTGGTCTTTGCAATGTCTTGATCAACTATCCTTATTTGATGGTAGCCACTTTTGAGGTCAATCCTATTGAAATAGGTTAAAGCGGAGCATCTCAAAGTCTACTTGGAAAGAGTTTGAGAATGTCCAAAATCACTTTCTTACAAAATTTCCACAAGCTAAGACACAAAGACTATAAATTATCCTACCCCTCAACTTTTTACAAGTGCATGGGAATCAAGAAAAAGAAGTTAAAAGATGACAAAAAGCAAGATCTTGAGCATGAGATGGATGCAGGACATAAAGAAGTGTTTCCGAAGATGGAATGCATTATACTTATTACATGATGCCTTGAGAGATTCCCAAGTGAATGAAGATTTTCTACATGCCAATGTACTCCAGTTTGGGAGGAATTTGGTGGGTCATGATTCATACACTTTTGCACAGTTATAAGGGCTAAAAAGTATTGATTGGTGTGATCAAACTATGGAGTGTGGTATGCTAAGACATAAGTGTTTTTGTTTATATCTTTGTGAACGATTTTCAAGCACTAAAATTGCCTCGTGTCCCTAAAAACTACACAATGGTGATCCGTTTGGCAATACGGTAAGCCATAAAGCTTGCCCACAAGGCATATGCATTGTGGGAAAGCTCTATGGATTTCCGTTTTGCCAAAAGGATCTCCATTGTGTTGTCTATATTTCTGCGAGCAGTTTTCAGGCCATAAAATCGCTTTGCAACCCTAAAAACAACACAATGGTGAGTCGTTTGCCAAATTGGCAAGCCATAGACCTTGCTGACACCGCATATGCATTGTGGGCAATCTATATGGCTTGCCATTTTTCTAAACACCTCACCATTGTGTTGTTTTTATGTTAGGTTAGGTTAGGAAGTGGCAACTCCCATCTTGTATGGTGCTGGAAGTGGCAACTCCCATCTAGTTGTACTGGAACCTTATACATGTTCACATGAAAATGGAGAGGCATGATGAAAAGCCTACCTCATCGACATGACAAGAGAATTTTGTAGTCCAAGATCCTCCCTATTCATTCCAGCGATAATCACTATTTTCCCCATTTGCATATTGGAATCGGCCTTCTTTTGCAGTGAAGCCTCGATATCTAATTATAAGCCTACCTGTACCTTCCCCGCGTAGCGATCATAGCAGCTTTGTGTGCAACAAGACCTAGTTCCCAGCTGAACAGTATATCTAGCTTCAACTACGGCCTTACTCAGCTAGTTTCTGCAGGCGCAACTAGTTATGGCCAGCACTATGCCGCTCCAAGTATAGCTCATGCAAATTGAACAACCATATTGTGCCCTCGGCCATCCTTCAATGTTCATGGAAACCTGATATGCAGCAGGTCCCCATGCCTAATTCTCAAGATTCACACCAATTCTTTTCCTCGTAGTAATTTTCTCATGTAGAAGCAAGTCGGGCAGAACCAAAAAGGATCAGTATTGGAGACCTTTCAGACCTTGGTTATATTTTGCAAATCATCAACCTGGAGGGTACTTTGGATGCTTTCCAACGTGATGAGCACTCTCAAAGACCATATATTTTGTGAGATCAACCCATGGCAGAGGTCTGTTCTAGTGCTTCTAAAACAAAAGATATCAGATTTCAATCAATGATCAATTGGACTAATTTATTTAATCTGAAGTCGAATCACCAAAACTCATTGCCTTTGCAGGCCCATCCCAACAAATTTTTTCTGATGCTATCAGGTTGTTGGCGTTACAGACAGCGGTCGAAGAAATGTAAAGAGTAAACGTCAAAGTTGACAAGACTAGGACAAAAAAGCTTAGCAGCATCGATCAGACCAAAGCTTATGATGGATCCTCAAGTAATTAATCTAGTTGCTTCAATGCTTGCACTTTTAGCACAGAGTGTGAGGGGATTAGTGGTAGAGAGCTCAATGTCAAGGGAAACGCATTGGGGAATATTGCCACTAGTGCAAGTCACTGGTCTAATGAGCCATTGGCTTCAGTCGCACTCCTCGTCTAGATTTTTTGATAGCCTATCTAAAAAAAATCTCTCATGACCAATTCAATGCAGAATATGGTGTTTGTGGGAGCAAGTTGGTCAACCTCTAGCTCTAAGCAGATGCATCACTAGCATTGCAACGGAAGTCAATCATGCAGGTGCCTATGTGGCTGCCGACCAAGATCAAAACTATGCACACAATGAAGTTTGATGCTGGAGAAGCCAAAGAACACCGACTGTGGAGTAATGGCTCTGGAGATAAGTATACCAATATGTCAACACCTTTTAGCCTCTAGTGCTGCTGGCCATTCAACAAGTGGGTGGGATAGAAAAAGCTTCACACAATATGGCCAATATTGCGGCATGTAAAGAGCTTCTCTTGCTAACCCACGTGCATGCGGCAGCCAATGCAAATGCAATTGAGATTAGCACCAACAGTATACTGCAGTGTTGCTCTTCAGTAGTTGCATATGAAGCAGGTAATGCTAATGGTGTGGATTTGAACGCACCACAATTATTTATTCAGAGCTCCCTTCTTGCCAATAACCACGATTTGGTGATGGATCCTATGAGCAAAGGTCCATGTACGCAGTAGTTATTGGATCAACTTCAGATGGCTGCAGACGACAGACATTAGTTTGGTATTATATCCAACACAAATCCTCATTTTTCCTTGGAGGAAAGCTACTCCAAGGCAAGCAATCAAAATCTATTCACATCTTTTCAAAGGTCTTCTCTGCAGGCGGTCGAGGTAGAAACTCCATATAGTAGCTATAGTATGTTGAACAAGCCGAGTGCAATTATCGTCAACAACGACTTAACATTCCATAGCGCAAGGCATGCTGCAATTAATATATTGTCCAAATGTAGAACCAACTTCAGCGTCAAGAGGACAGAGTTTGTCTACTGTTGAATGCATTTTGCAACCTCAAGACTCGAAAGATATTTTATTTAGTTATACACTCAATATATCATATATGTTAGGTTCAAAGCGCCCTCTTGTGCAAATACATTCCTCATGATGTTGCATCTTATCTTGGTTTTATTGTAGAGACGAGTCAGCTTTCTTTGCATCTCTTACTGGCTTAGCATATAAGATCCATTACATTGGCAAAAATTCGAGGAGGGTTGTCTTGACAGAGGGTTTGGCTAGGGTGCGGTGCTGCAGATTGGAAGGCCACCAAAGCTTGAGAAGCAGAGTTGGTTTAATGGGATGGTGGTGGCCCCATCAATTGGACCAAACATGTGGAATCTGACTGTATGCAAAAAAGGGCTAGATTTCTCGAAGTCTTTATGCCACCACCCATTGCTTTCTTGTAGTTAAAATCAAATATCGTCATGTAGATCGGACAATCAAAAAGAAGCAATACAACACTATTGAAGGTCAATAAAGCACCTCATTTATTGTTGCACCTCGTTGATACTTTTATCGGTTTATTTGTTTTAAAATTATCCGCATTACTTCCTTTACTTCGGTTTATTTGGATCTCGTTTTCATAGCTATACACTCGATCGATGTTGATCAACATCTGCACATGTTAGTTATACACAACTTTTTGCATACGGTTGCTAGCCAATGCATGTGAGGTATTACAATAGTGAATACACGAGTAGTGAATGCATGTGGTGTATCAAAGTAGTGAATGACCTTGTGCATCCTTACTTTAGCTCTAAATAGTTGATATTATACTAGGTGTATAAATTATTGATTCCATACTATATATGTCCTCGTTTCCCAGTACTAGGTGTTAGTATGAAGTTGTCAAGACCTACAAGATTACAATAAGCTAGGGAGCAAACTGCAGCCAACTTGAAACTAACTTATCGTCCAGATGCTAGGCCATGGTCTGAAATTACTGCATTGTATAAAGGTTGAAGCATGCAATGTGACATCTTTTCTCACAATCTAAAAATATGTCCCTCCTGCACGGCGCCATACCTCACATATACAGGGATTAACAAGGTCGACAAACAAATGAAATAGACACTATTGCTGCTCTCACTTGTGTATTATCGTTGAGTGCTTTGCCATCGGAGCGACAACAAGAAGACTTAGCAGCATTGCATCTACAACCTATTACTAGTTCAAGATACCAATCCTGAATCGATAGTATGCCCTCTCTATTCATGAGGCCGATGAGTGATATTTGGACATAAAAGAGGCAGATATTATAATTATAGACGAGCTATCCGTGTTAATCCAAACGAATTTTTACCTTATCATAAGACAAAATGTAACCATAGAAAGTAGGACATTGGCAAATCCCTTCAACAACAAATGTGTTCTCTTGCACGATGACCTTGCCCAACTATTCCCAGTTTGTAGTCACGCATGGGAGCTTTGTAACAAATGCCATATATTCACAAGCTCGATCCAGAGGCTACTGGCAAGTTTATACAAGATGTCATGCTTGGTAAGACATGCAACGAACCTTAAATTTCTTATGTTCTTGACCATTATTTGTGAAATAAAACTAGTCCTAGATGAGATCAATTGTACCTTGGGTGCATGTATTCTAGATGAATCAAACTGACATTACAAAACTTGAAATGAATGTCAATTTGAATGTGTCATGTTATATTCTATAGATGTTATATAGCAAGGCCCACCAAGGAAGACTAGTTTCTCTACTAGAGCCCATCAAAAACCCAATAATCGAGTATCTTTCTGTCTAGAAAGAATCTTTGTGCATCATTGAGCTTGAGTGCAAAGAATCAATCATTGAGATTTGAATTGTTTTCTCTACTAGAGCCTATGAAAAACTTAATAATCGAGCATCTTTGTGTCTAAGGACAAAAACTCCAAGGAAATCCGTCCTGGCCTGGCCCTATATTCCAGTAGGCTTTTGTTTGGTTTGGAATAGCTAGCTTGTGGGAAGATCAATGGAGGCAAGAGAGTATCGTAGCCTGCAGAAAACCCGCTGCATGCATTCTCATCTACGACCTCATGCAACGTCAAGTTCATTGCGCACGTGTCTACTGTTTCAATTGCGCACGTGTGGTGCCGAGTCATCGCTCATCTGATGATGGATGATGGTTGCTGATATACAAAGTCAACATTCGGCAGGCCAGGTCAAAGTCAACATCCGCCAGGCTCATATACAAAGTCAACATTCGGCAGGCCAGGCGCTATTATATACATAGTTGCACCAGCACCAATAGTCTTATCAAGATATTATATTTATGATATTACACTACAAGAGGTCACTTAAATTTTGATGCCAAATTAACGGTGACAATGGCGGGCGTCGGTATATGTGCAGATAAGTATGGAGGGAGATGAACATTTTAAACATTTTCATCTTGAAATTTTTCACACTTCTATCCATGATTTTTTCCATGCTTATATAGATATGTATTCCGATGCCTCTTCCGATGTTTAATGCTGCGCCTGCAAGAGCGCCTGTACTGACGGAACCTGCAAACAACGAAACGCAGGTCTTTCCTTGATCATTTCTCTAATTTGTGTGCCTCTTCTCTTGATCTTGTCCTCCTCACCTACTACAGATCTGGTGCCCAACAACTTGCCGGAGGTGAGAATGTTGCTTGTTGACTACTCCTTAGCATCCATTACGAATAGAATGGGGGTCTATGAGGGCCTCTTTATTTGGTAGTTGAAAGAAGTCAAACCTTTAGTATTAAGAAAGTAATCAAAGGACAACTTTTGAATTCAAACAGGCCAAACGGCTAGTTTATTTGAATTCAAATTTCCCGCCCAATTAAAATGGAATTAAAAATCTAGTAGGTAAAACCATATCATGTAGCATATCTATGGAAAGAGCTCAATGCGTAGATTGTAGATATATCATCTCTGCTCAAATCAAATATCATATGTGGGAGTTATGGAAGGCCAAAAATCATAAAATTGTCCATCTTATTTTTTGGGGGAAAAGTGTATCCTTTGACCACTCTTACACATCCCTTACACACCCACCATTCTAGCACACATGGCATACACCTATTTGTCAAAATGTTAATCACTTCCATATGCTTCAACGTTCATTAAAACCATGATATGCAGCAGGTCCCCATGCCTAATTCTCAAGATTCACACCAATTCTTTTCCTCGTAGTAATTTTCTCGTGCAGTAGCAAGCCGGGCAGAACCAAAAAGAATCAGTATTGGAGACCTTTCAAACCCTGGTTATATTTTGCAAATCATCAACCTGGAGGGTACTTTGGATGCTTTCCAACATGATGAGCACTCTCAAAGATCATATATTTTGTGAGATAAACCCATGGCAGAGGTCTGTTCTAGTGCTTCTGAAATAGAAGATATCAGATTTCAATCAATGATCAACTGGACTAATTTAATTAATCTGAAGTCGAATCACCAAAACTTATTGCATTTGCAGGCCCATCCCAACACTTTTTTTGCTGATGCTATTAGGTTGTTGGACTTGCAGACAGCGGTCGAAAAAATGTAAAGAGTAAACGTCAAAGTCGACAAGACTAGGACAAAAAATCTTAGCAGCATCGATCAAACCAAAGCTTATGATGGATCCTCATGTAATTAATCTAGTTGCTTCAATGCTTGCACTTTTAGCACAGAGTGTGAGGGGATTAGTGGTAGACAGCTCAATGTCAAGGGAAACGCATAGGGGAATATTGCCACTAGTGCAAGTCACTGGTCTGATGAGCCATTGGCTTCAGTCGCACTCCTCGTCTAGATTTTTTGATAGCCTATCTAAAAATTTGATGACAGAAACATCTCTCATGACCAATTCAATGCAGAATATGGTGTTTGTGGGAGCAAGTTGGTCAACGTCTAGCTCCAAGCAGATGCATCACTAGCATTGCAACGGAAGTCAATCATTGAGGTGCCTATGTGGCTGCGGACCAAGATCAAAACAATAGTCAAAGAGAAAAAGCGTAAGCTAATTCTTTTTTCCACACAAAGAAGTTTGATGCTGGAGAAGCCAAAGAACACCGACCGTGGAGTAATGGCTCTAGAGATAAGTATACCAATATGTCAGCACCTATTAGCCTCTAGTGCTGCTAGCCATTCAACAACTGGGTGGGATAGAAAAAGATTCACACAATATGGCCAATATTGCGGCATGTAAAGAGCTTCTCTTGCTAACCCACGTGCATGCGGCAGCCAATGCAAATGCAATTGAGATTAGCAACAACAGTATACTGCAGCGTTGCTGTTTAGCAGCTGCATATGAAGCAAGTAATGCTGATGGTGTGGATTTGAACGCACAACAATTATTTCTTCGGAGCTCCCTTCTTGCCAATAACCATGATTTGGTGATGGATCCTATGAGCAAAGGCCATGTACGCAGCAGTTATTGGATCAAGACATTTGTTTGGTATTGTATCCAACACAAATCCTTGGAGGAAAGTTACTCCAAGGTAGGCAGTCAAAATCTATTCACATCTTCTCAAAGGTATTTTGTGCAGCAGGCGGTCGAGGTAGAAACTCCAAGGAAAAAAATTCCAAGGAAATCCTGTTGACGACTATATATAACAAAACATAGATGTATGACTAGAAAACATAAGTATGAATCTTATCAGAGTTGCAGAGACGATGAAGTTGACACATGACAGCTTTATCTGTGTAAACGAGATCTGTATATCATTGCTCGCGTTCGTTAGTTATTTACAGGAAGCATTCTGCCTTTTCATTTTAGGCTGTGACGCTTCGATGTGTTCATTCGTTAATGAGTTTACATAGGTATATTCGATAATAATAATAGACTAGGATTTGTTTATTGCCAACACCCCCCCGTAAACAAATACTCAGTTATTCTGTAAACTCCATCCCTGAAGTCTTTCCACATTTGTAGTGTTGCGGTGCACTAAGGCTCTTTGTAGAAATGTTAGCAGCATTTTCCTTAGTTGGCTTGTAGACCAGTGTAATATTTCTTGCTTCAACCTGCTCTCTCACAAAATGGTTAGCAATGTCAATATGCTTAAGTTTATCAGATTGTCTAGCCTTCCTGGAGGATTCTATCGCAGACATAGAATCTGAATATATAGTGATTGGAATATTCACAAAGAAACCAAGTTCAGTTAGAAAGTTCTTGATCCACAATGCTTCCTTTGTTGCTTCAAAAGCTTCCTTGTACTCAGATTCAGTACTTGATAGGGAGATTGTTGCTTGACGCTTACTCTTCCAAGATATAGCGCCACCCGATAGAAGAAATACAAACCCACCAATTGAATGTCTCGACTTTCTATCTGTTGCCCAATCAGCATCTGTATAGCCTGTAACTTGAATACCATTGCGTGTATTATCTCTTTTAAAGGTAATACCAAAATCACGCGTCGTGTTTACATATTGCAGCAATCGTTCAGCAAGCATGAGATGTTCATGTCGCGGAGAGTGTATATAGCGTGAGAGCATGCCGCATGCATAAGCAAGATCAGGACGAGTGCATGTAACTAAGTAGCAAATACTTCCAAGAATGCTTCTAAATTCTTTAGAAAGAGGATCATGTACCCATAATGCTGTATTTGTATTTAGTAAGTTATAGGTTCCTTGTCGTATGAGTGGTAGTGGTGTTCAGCAATGCTTTTGCATATTAGTGTTAAATTTCCTCACTATATCTTCTGCAAATTTTGCTTGAGTGATATGCAATGTATGTGTTGGGCGATGCCTAAGTACTTGCATGCCTAAGATGTAACTAAGTTCCCCCCCATCACTCATGCGAAATTGAGCAGTAAGTTCCCTTTTTACTTGGTTCATTGTGGGAAGGGAGGTTGCCAGCAAGATGATGTCATCCACATAGAGTGCGAGGATGACAAAATGTGAGCCATTTCGTCGAAAGTAAACAGAAACATCAGTTTGGAGTCGGCGGAAGTGTATTGATTGCATAAAGGAATGAAATCGAGCATTCCATTGTCGAGCAGATTGCTTTAGGCCATACAGAGCGCGAAGGAGTAGGCAAGCATACGCAAGATAGTCCGGATGGACAAAATAGTGAGGTTGAACCATATATAGTTCTTCTTCAAGTTCCCCATTGAGAAATGCAGTTTCAACATCCATTTGGTGCATTTCCAAATCATATTGGACTCCAACAGCAATTATAGTCCGTAAGGAGGCAAGGCGAAGTGTAGGGGAGAAAGTCTCAAAGTAGTCCACTCCAGGTTCTTGGGAGAAACCACGAGCAACAAGGTGTGCTTTATAGCGCTCAATGGAGCCGTCAGGACGATATTTATGCCGAAGAAGCCACTTATAGGTAATAGGTTTGCGATTTTGAGGAAGGGGTACCAATACCCAGGTGTTGTTATGTTGTAGAGAGGCCATCTCAGCCTCTATTGCCGCACGCCAAAGGTGGGCCTCAGGAGATGCAAGAGCAGCAGTTACATTAATAGTGCCATCAAGGTACTCAGGAAAACTAGCAAGATTTGAATAATCAACTGATGACTGTGCTATAACAATGTTAAGGTCAGCGAGAATGTCTTGTATGCGCCTAGTCCTAGGAGGAAGAGTCTCGAGAGAAGAAGAAGATTAAGTACGGCTGGACTCAGCAATTGGTTCAGGAGATTGAAAAGTAGTATGGGTGGGATGTGTGGACTGTTGTGTAGACGGTAAATGAGCTCTTGAGTTACTATGAGACTGAACTCGAGAAGAGCTTGGGGCATTTGTGGGTTTAAATACAGGAGATTCATAATTTAGACGTGTAAATCGATTATGAGGAACTCTCGGAATTACAGTAGGTAACACCCTCTCAGAGGGCATGTGTGAATGAGTAGCCTGATGATGATGAAGACTCCGAGGTATTGAAGGGGAGGAAGGATGTGGGCGAAGACCAACAATTGGGGAAAGTAGGATAGGAGACACCACTTCTGGGCGAGCAGGTGTAACAGGCTGAGATGCAAGTACTGGAGCGATAGGAGGAGCAACTAGTGGAGGTGGTTCACCAGGTATATGAGCAGGTTGTGGTACAGTAGAAGACGTCTCAACATAGCTCCAAGATGGGCCTGTAACATGAGACTGACTGGGACCAGCAGAAGGAGAAGCATTAGTCGTTGTATGGGGCAGTTGCTCACTGCCATGAGGACTTACAATCAGCAGATGTTCTTGGCAGAGAATATCTCTGCTGAAAAAGAATGTTCTTGCTTTAGGGTCATAGATGCGGTAACCTTTCACTCCACCGTATCCGACGAGAATACCTCGCTCAACATGCGAGGAGAGTTTGTCACGCTTCTCAGTTGGAATTAGGGTGTAACAAGGCGTGCCAAATATACGAATATTAGAAACGTCAGGTTTCTCACCATACCATTGCTCGTAGGGAGTTTTATTGGGCAAAGTACGAGTAGGCAGTCGGTTTTGTACATAGCATGCTGTAGCAACAGCTTCTTCCCAGAAAGATTGTGAAAGACCCGCAGTTTGTAGCATAGCGCGCACCCCATTAAGCAGGGTGTGATTCTTTCTCTCAGCCACCCCATTTTGTTGGGGAGAGTAGGGAACTGTAAACTGATGGAAAATACCCTCTTCAGTACAGTAAGCTGTAAACTCATTCGAGATATACTCACCGCCATTGTCGGTGCGAATCCTTCGAAGTTGCTTATTCAGCTGCCGCTCGACAAAAGTTTTGTAGTGCTTGAAATGAGTAAGCACTTCTGATTTCTTCTTGAGAAAGTATAGAACAGTGTACTTGGACCAATCATCAATAAACGTGAGAAGGTAAGAAGAACCAGTAAGTGAAGTAGTGGGCATAGGTCCACATAAATCAGAATGAATAAGTTCCAAGGTTCCTTTAGTCTTGCTCTTGGATCTAGGAAATTTGGTTCTGGTCATCTTGCCAAAGATACATGCCTCACATAAGGAAATGTGGCTCAGTTTGGGATTAAAGCCTTCCACCATATGGTGTGTTTTTAGAGTACGCATTGCTTATACATGAGGATGACCCAACCGATAGTGCCATAGTAAGGCCTCCTCATCTTGAGTGCTATTAGCAGCATATAGCTCCATGCTAGGATGAATAACAGCCAATCCTAGGGGATAGAGACGTCCTCGCCTGGGACAAATGAGGTGTGTGGGAACACCATAAGGAGAAGGAGTTTTAATCACACAGAAGTTGTGTTGAAACTCCATTGAAGTAGCATGGCTTGTCAGTTCATTGACAGAAAGAAGGTGCTTCATTAAGCCGGGGACATAGTACACATTTGGAATAACAGTAGTAGCACCCGTAGGTAGCTGCAAATGTAAATCCCCTTTTCCAACAGCTTGGTATAAGGAATCATCTCCCAGGCGAACCTCAAGAGATGAAGTAGGTTGGTAGTCATGTAACCACTCTTGGGTGCCCGTCATATGGTCAGTGTCACCAGTATCAAGGTACCAAGCATCAGCATCACCAGGTGGACTGGCTATCGCAGCATAGAGGTGCATGGTAGTAACGTCTTCAGTCACATCATCAGCAGAATAGGCCAAGTTTGCATCCAGTCGAGGGCTCGAAGCATTACGAAATTGGCGTCTTTTAGTGCGACATTGTCTCTCAGTATGGTCTCTGCGATGACAGAAATTACAGACAGGAGCATTAGTATTATTGGTGGAAGGAGAAGGTCGCATTGAGTTGCGAAAACGAGAGGGATTGAACAGCGGTTGCATTGAAGGACGTGATGTCCGCATTGCGGGTCGAGTTTTTTGAGTTGTTGGAGTAAACATTTGGGATTGACGAGGGTTGAATGGACGTGGTCGAAAGCGGAAGTTTGGGCGATAACCACCAGCAATCATGGCTTGAGGAGTAATTAGAGGGGTACTTGTGGAGGCTATGGTGTTTCTACCCTTGTTCCGAATTTGATCTTCCTGTCTTATATTTGCCAGCAAGGTAGTTAGCTTTAAGTTAGGTGTATTAGCACGCTGAGAAACAAAAGATTGCCATGAATCAGGTAAAGCTGCAAGCAAAATATTTACTTGGACCTCCTCAGGGAGGTGGAGTCCGGCAATCAGTAAATTGTCATTGGCAGCCTGCCAAGCTTCAAGGAATGCCTCAGTTGTAGGGTATGAAGCCATCTGTATCTCATTGAGTTGTTTGTGGATGAGGACATGGGAGACAATATTGGTTTGTTGATACTGTGTCTTGAGAAGTTCCCACATTTCGTAGGCAGTTTCCAGTGTTCGAACAAGTTGAAGTTGTCGATCACCAAGGTGCATGATGATCTCTGTTCTGGCCTCGAGGTCTTTCTTCTTCCACGCTGCTTTCTCGTCATCAGTAGGAGGTTAGGCACCGGCTGCAATAGGTTGTTTTGCAGGGTCAAGTTCAGATCCATCGGTGACCTCCCATTTTCCAGCTTTCTCGAGGACCATTTTGATGCGAAGACTCCACGGAAGATAATTACTGCCCTGAAGCTTTTCGATTTGGTAAAATTTTGTGTGTGAGGAGGAAGTTGATGCCGCAGCCATGACTTCTTGATAGGCCCGGATCAAATCAAGAGGCGAAGTCTGCAGCAGCAGGAAGCGAGCGGGCTACGAGAGCAAAAAGTTAGCAGTCGTTAGCGATTGATACCATGTTGACGACTATATATAACAGAACATAGATGTATGACTAGAAAACATAAGTATGAATCTTATCAGAGTTGCAGAGACGATGAAGTTGACACATGACGGCTTTGTCTGTGTAAACGCCATCTGTATATCATTGCTCGCGTTCGTTAGTTATTTACAGGAAGCGTTCTGCCTTTTCATTTCAGGCTGTGACGCTTCGATGTGTTCATTTGTTAATGAGTTTACATAGGTATATTCGATAATAATAATAGACTAGGATTTGTTTATTGCCAACAAATCCGTCCTGGCCTGGCCCTATATTCCAGTAGGCTTTTGTTTGGCTTTTGTTTGGTTTAGCTAGCTTGTGGGCAGATCAATGGAGGCAAGGGAGCATCGCAGCCTGCAGGAAACCCGCTGCATGCATGCTCATCTACGACCTCATGCAACGTCAAGTTCATTGCGCACGTGTCTACTGTTTCAATTGCGCAGGTGTGGTGCCGGGCCATCGCTCATCTGATGCGCTGATATACAAAGTCAACATCCGGCAGGCTCATATACAAAGTCAACATCCGCCAGGCTCATATACAAAGTCAACATCCGGCACGCCAGGCGCTATTATATACATATAAGCTGCACCAGCACCAATACTCTTATCAAGCAGTAAGTGTACAGATCTCTCTCTCTCTCAACTGATCATCTCTCCCTTTCTCTGTGGCTCGCACACGCACCTGCCACGCCCACGTCAGCCTGCACACTGTTGTTAAACAGGCACGCACACACAGAGACTCGAGTGTGAGGCAAGAATGAGAGATGTTTGTTATGCTAGCCAAGGGCTATTTAAATACAAGTTGGGGACGGACGTTGGCCGTCAGGGAAGATCCTGGGAGCCTGAATTATGCGCCTTACATTATTAACTTATTTCGCCACACACACACACACAAATCGACGCCATCATGCATAATCACTCTCAAGGGTCATCATGCGTACATTTGAATATAGAAAGATGGTGTATTAGATCACTTACACACCTTGGGAGTATTTGATATATTCTCTCAAAACAATTTTCTAGCACATGAAATTTGTGCAATTAATGGGTGGTACGACTATTAAAATTCAATGTATAGCTTCTACCATGCACTAATTTTTTGAGAGGTTGTGCCACCAATGTCTTTGAACCATCCAATAATCTTCTTCACCTCATGATCCAATGTGATATTGATGTGATGCATGTCCAATTGATCTGATGAGTGGATTTTATCTCCACTTAATCACCTAGTAGACATACCTACGGCCCCCAATTATGGATACTCCCTTTGTGATAGCTTTCGAGTGTGATTAAGAGATTTTTTAAAACAAAAATTGATAGAGTTTCTTTTGTAGCCACGCTCTCATGCTAGTTTTATCGTTATTACTTTAAATTACATAGGGCTTCTTCTGTAGTCATATTCTTATACTAGTTTTATCATTAATCTTTTTAAATTTCATAGGGTTTCCTTTGTCCACACCCTCTCAAGCTAGTTTTCATCTGAAAAGCAAGTACCATCTATTCAGTGTAGTGTTCCCACACAATTTGAGGCTTTGAAATTTAAACTTGTCTTCATTGTATCTCAATTATAGACTCGCACAAACCCAAAGCTTTGAATATCCATAAGGTGCACAAAACTCGCACATCCACATTAAAATTGGAAAGAATTAAAAAACGAGGATAAATGCCACCACTTGTCCACTTGATCATATTTAATACACAAAAATATGATAATAGCCCCACTCTGTTAACAGAATATGGCTATAACATTGATTGTATCGAAATTAAAGTAGCAATAGTGAGCATTTCCTTAAAAGAATTCTTAAAGAGTATAAGGAGAGCACTGGATTAAAGGTAGAAAAATGAACATTACACCTAGCTAGCTTGGCATGAACAATACTTGTAAAAGAGAGAGAGAGAGAGAGAGAGAGAGAGAGAGAGAGAGAGAGAGAGAGAGAGAGAGACGATTCCCCCCTCCAAAAGGCTTTTGTATTATAGATTCTCCCTTAAGAGAGACTCGATACAATACATCTTTGTGCTCGTTGAGACCTTGTTGATGCATGAAGATGGTAAACTTCATGCACCAAATTTATGCCAGTACTACCTTGCAAAAACATTAACTTGTCCTCGGCCTCAATCACAAGACCTCAAACAACTTCAAAGGTGGAGAGAGCTAGCAGGAAGTGAGGGATGGGAAGAGGAAAAAGAAGTACCATACGAGAAATAAGTAGTTTCCTCACCATAGATTACTCTTGGAGCTTAGCTTAGCATAGAAATATAGATGGTAGAGAAGATGAGCATGCCATTGAAGCTTGACTCTTGGTTAGATTTACATCCCATAGCCAAGAGGTGTTGGTGTAGGCTCTCTACTTTTCAAACTTGGACAAGGAGATGGAGTAATTCTTGCTCAACACAATGAGAGAGAGTGTGAGTGTCATGTGAGAATAAGCCAAAATGAGTCCCCTCCTTGCGTAGGTAGACCCCTCTGTCTCTTTACTCATGCTTGATCACTATTGGCCCTTGCCAAGCCTGGCCAATCACAGGCTATGATCATTTCAAGCAATAGAGATAGCATTTGGACACGTTTCCTTCTTTTCCCTTTTGAGAGAGAGAGCTTAGTAATTAATAAAATGCATCTAAATTCTCATTGGACCTCCCTAAAGACCATCCAATAGGATTCATGCACACCATGAGTACAACATGGGTAGCTGCTTGACATGTGTCCTTATTGCCTCTTAAGTCTTGGGCTTGCCTTGAGTGTGTGAGTGTGTGTGTGTGTGTGTGTGTGTGTGTTCTCTCTCATGTCCCTACCTTTAGGGATCGCCCCCTCCTTTGTAGGAATCATGCTTGACTTTGAACACCTCAAGCACCTTAGTCAGCAAGCACGAGAAGCACCTCACGCACCTTAGTCAACTCAAGCAAGGCAAGCACCTCAAGCACATGCCTAGCTTGCCTAAGGTTTAAAGTACCTAAAGGTCATAGGTCTAAGGACTTTTAACACTAACCTTTGGAGGTCTTTTAATCTCAATTATCTGCTCATTTCTCTTTGATAGACCATCTCTCTTTTGGACCCTTAATGAGAGGTAGCCTTCTCTCCCTTTTGGTTTCATGTTGAGATAGATCTAAAACCACATATCTATATTCTAACTCTTATTCCCTTTCATTTTCCCACATTAAATGCTCAGTTCAATATGAGAAAATCAAAAGATACGTAGATATTTGATTTTATGACATTACACTACCAGAGGTCACTTAAATTTCAACGCCAAATTATCGATGACAATGACACGCATCGGTCAAACGGACCCCGAACAGGCCAAAACCCTTCTACATCCATTCTCACAACTGGCACTAAACTTTTCTCAATCATGCATCCCACAATCACGTAAAGTGGCCCCCAAATATAGTTCTCAAAATGACCTTTTTGCATAATTCATCACAAGAAAACACTCCTGTTGTGTCCTCACTTATCCACGTTGTCGTGCCGCTCCCCTTCCAAGAGAAAAAAATGAGCAAGGGAATGCCAATCAGGCTTATTTGAATCCTTCATGATTATTCAGCAGTTATAAGGGCTTGGTAACAAGCCAATTTTAAGCTAAAAGTGTGCTAGATGCAGCTCTAAGGGCCAAAAGATGTCTTGGTAATGCTAAACAGTGAGTATGCTTGAAGTGCTCATAGCTGGGATTTTATTGATCAAAATTGAAGTACTCAAAGTGCTCTACAAGCCTATCTTTATGGCTCGTCAATCGGAGCTACAGATAAGAAGTTATGATAGTTTTATTTGAGTTAGTAGCAGATCTGTACCGGATCGAGCACCTACTGATAAAAGGTCAAAGATGATAGGAATGCATGGGTCTAAATTACTCACTTCCAGGAGCATGTCGGTCTTTCCAGTTTGTCAATCGGGGTTTCTGTTGGCAAGATATGGCCAGTTTAAGTATCACCATGGGCCAGTTCCAAACCGATCTGGTCGTCTTGATTAGTCAAGTTCAAGTTCAAGGTATCGCCGGATAGTCTTACCACCTCGTAATACCTTGTCTTTGTGTCAAAGAATGGACTCGGGTTGCAGCACCTCTTCTTGGTCCTGGATCTCCGGTGGGTCTTCAATGATTGCTTCTTGAGGTGGCCCTCCTTTGTAAAGCTTTAGTAGGGTCACGTGGAAAGCATGTGTATGAGCCAATGGTTGGGCAACTTGAGTTGATAGGTCATCTCATTGATTGATTTAACACTAAGTTGGTAACCTAACAGGACATAAAAGTGTCCTGTCAGGGTTTTGAAAAAAACCTCCAAAACCATAGTAGATCCACTCATTTTGTAAAATCCTTTCATGAGGTTATAGTTCAAGGCCTACTACACATGGAAAAAATAAGAGACTTGTAAAATTTCTCATCTTTTGGTCACACCAAGCCTCCAAAGTTGATGGACCATTACATTTTCATCAAAACAGTCATTTCTTACGTTTTTTTGTATAAAAATAAGATTAGGGATTTTTGTAGGACTTGAGATAAATTCCCTTGTTAACTTCAACGGGTTGGTGATCAGAACATATGATTGCTTCTCACTTACTATTTTTTGTTTTTCCAAAAGAAATAGGTACAAAAAAGTTGAATTTTTACCATTCTGCAAACCTATCATCAAAGTTTCTATAGCCACGCTGAATACAAATAATATATGCATGTTTTCTTAGTTCCCTATTGTCCATTAGGTTCATAAGGATCCATGGAGCATGTCAAAAGAATAATACATCTCTTACCAAGGGGAATCTTGGGGACAAAGATGAAGTGCTAAATACAACAAACATGAAAAAACTGGGTTCAACATTAGGAGTTGTAGAATCCCATAGAAACTATTGAATATCTAGCCAAATTTGATCCTTATGACTAGATATGGTTACTACCTACAAAATGCATATAGTTGTCACAAGAAACTAGCAATATTGAAAAAGCTATACTTGATATACTAGAATGTTTTGTTTTCTTCTATTATAGAAAAAACCAACCATCGTTGTGTACTATACAAATTAGGGTATTAGGTGCCCAAAAACTCAAGGAATATTAGCTTTATGTTACAATATGGGATATAGAAAATCAAAACTACATTTGGATATCATGAAAGCCACCAAAAAAATCATAGAAGAGCTAAAATTGGCTAAAAAACAGGATTTGACATTTTTTGTAATCTGGTCATAACTTACAACTTTAACATTTATTTCTCCCTAGAAGCATCAGGACATGTTGAGGACAATTAAAGATAGTTCTCTACCATTATAGACCTCACAAACATGAATTCTAGAGTGCAATATATAGTTGCAAAAAGTTGAAAAAAGCAAAAAACGGGACCCGTTTTTTCACACAGTTTAGGTTAAAGATGGAATTGATATTCCAAAAAAATGTCAAGTTTTTTTCATATCATGAGACAACTTTCTAGATAGATAGCACCTCAAAATCCATTTTGAAACTCTTGACATAATTCAAGGAAAATGGTCACTTAACAGGACATAAAAGTGTCCCAGGACATAAAAGTGTCCCATTACCAACCTAGTGTTAAGAATCTAAAAGAGGCCATAGTACCTTTTTTCTTACTTGCATAGTACTTTTGGTGTCCTGTAGGATTCTTACCCGTCATGTGTCTTAATCGAGCCTTGGGAAACTTAAGCAGGACCCAATCGATTTGTTTAAAGGCTAGGGATCTTCTTTGCTTATGAGCAACATCCTTTTGCCTTTGTTGAGAGATGGATGTAGCATCCTTAATCTTTTGGAAATATTCTTGCAGGTCTTGGCTATATTCATCTGCAGCAAAGATCTTCCCATGTACCTTGAGTAGCAGGGGACTTTTTTATCTTCCCTCTATCACCTTAAAAGGTGCTTTTCTCGTGGAAGTATGTACAGTGTTATTGTAAGCATACTCCACTAAGGGTAAGTACTTCTCCCATTGGGACTTTTGATCTAATTCTTTGACATAAGATTTTACTAGATCAAGAATTGTTAGGTTACCTATTTCACTTTGACCATTCGTTTGAGGATGATAGACCAAAGAGAAGTTTAGCCTTGTAGCTAAATTCTCAAAGAGACCCTTCCTGAAATTATTGGTCATTCTAGGATCTCTATCCAACACTATGGACATTGGCAAGCCATGGTACTTGAAGATTTGTGATATAAAGAGAGTTGCCTTTTGATGGGCTTTGATAGTCTTTTTGACAGGTATGAAATGTACTTGTTTGCTAAACCTGTCTACTATCATCCATATCCTGTATCCCATCAATAGACTTGGGCAATCCAAAAATAAAATCCATGGATATACTCTCCCATGGGGAATTAGGGATTGGAAAAGGTTGAGGTTGCTTCCCTCTATCAAACTTCATCTTTTGGCATACCACACATCTTGAAACATACTCTTGTATGTTTGCTTTCATGGCAGGCCAATAGAAATATGTTTCTATCCCTTTTAGGGTATACTAAATCCCTCTATGCCCTGCATGAGGAGGAGCATGAGATTCATACATTACTTTCTTGCGTAGTGACTTAGTAACGCATAGTCTAGTGCCATAGAGAAGATAACCATCTTGTAGGGTAAATGGTTCTTCCTTCTCCCTAGTGCAAGGGCTAAAACCACATCTCTAAAATTTGGATCAATAGCCTATTCATCTATCATAAGACCAAACATCGTGCAAAATGTGGTCTTTGCAATGTCTTGATCAACTATCCTTATTTGATGGTAGCCACTTTTGAGGTCAATCCTATTGAAATAGGTTAAGGTGGAGCATCTCAAAGTCTACTTGGAAAGAGTTTGAGAATGTCCAAAATCACTTTCTTACAAAATTTCCACAAGCTAAGACACAAAGCCTATAAATTATCCTACCTCTCAACTTTTTACAAGTGCATGGGAATCAAGAAAAAGAAGTTAAAAGATGACAAAAAGCAAGATCTTGAGCATGAGATGGATGCAAGACATAAAGAAGTGTTTCCAAAGATGGAATGCATTATACTATGCCTTGAGAGATTCCCAAGTGAATGAAGATTTTCTACATGCCAATGTACTCCAGTTTGGGAGGAATTTGGTGGGTCATGCTTCATACACTTTTGCACAGTTATAAGGGCTAAAATGTATTGATTGGTGTGATCAAACTATGGAGTGTGGTATGCCAAGAGAGAAGTGTTTTTGATTATATCTTTGCGAACGATTTTCAAGCGCTAAAATTGCCTCGTGTCCCTAAAACTACACAATGGTGATCCGTTTGGCAATACGGTAAGCCATAAAGCTTGCCCACAAGGCATATGCATTGTGGGCAAGCTCTATGGCTTTCCCTTTTGCCAAAAGGATCTCCATTGTGTTGTCTATATTTCTGCGAGCAACTTTCAGGCCATAAAATCGCTTTGCAACCCTAAAAACAACACAATGGTGAGTCGTTTGCCAAATTGGCAAGCCATAGACCTTGCTGACATCGCATATGCATGGTGGGAAATCTATATGGCTTGATTTGTTTCTAAACACCTCACCATTGTGTTGTTTTTATGTTACGTTAGGTTAGGAAGTGGCAACTCCCATCTTATATGGTGCTGGAAGTGGCAACACTCAGCTAGCTGTACTGGCACCTTATACATGTTCACATGAAAATGGAGAGGCATGATGAAAAGCCTACCTCATCGACATAACAAGAAAATTTTGTACTCCAAGCTCCTCCCTATTCATTCCAGCGGGAATCACTATTTGCCCCATTTTCATATTGGAATCGGCCTTCTTCTGCAGTGAAGCCTCGATATCTAATTATAAGCCTACCTGCACCTTCCCCGCATAGTGATCATAGCAGCTTTGTGTGCAACAAGACCTAGCTCCCAGCTGAACAGTATATCTAGCTTCAACTACGGCCTTACTCAGCTAGTTTCTGCAGGCGCAACTAGTTATGGCCAGCACTATGCCGCTCCAAGTATAGCTCATGCAAATTCAACAACCATATTGTGCCCTCGGCCATCCTTCAATGTTCATGGAAACCATGATATGCAGCAGGTCCCCATGCCTAATTCTCAAGATTCACACCAATTCTTTTCCGCGTAGTAATTTTCTCGTGCAGTAGCAAGTCGGGCAGAACCAAAAAGGATCAGTATTGGAGACCTTACAAACCCTGGTTATATTTTGCAAATCATCAACCTGGAGGGTACTTTGGATGCTTTCCAATGTGATGGGCACTCTCAAAGATCATATATTTTGTGAGATCAACCCATGGCAGAGGTTTGTTCTAGTGCTTCTGAAATAGAAGATATCAGATTTCAATCAATGATCAATTGGACTAATTTAATTAATCTGAAGTCGAATCACCAAAACTCATTGCCTTTGCAGGCCCATCCCAAAACTTTTTTGCTGATGCTATCAGGTTGTTGGCGTTACAGACAGCGGTCGAAGAAATGTAAAGAGTAAACTTCAAAGTTGACAAGACTAGGACAAAAAAGCTTAGCAGCATCGATCAGACCAAAGCTTATGACGGATCCTCAAGTAATTAATCTAGTTGCTTCAATGCTTGCACTTTTAGCACAGAGTGTGAGGGGATTAGTGGTAGACAGCTCAATGTCAAGGGAAACGCATTCGGGAATATTGCCACTAGTGCACGTCACTGGTCTGATGAGCCATTGGATTCATTCGCACTCCTCATCTAGATTTTTTGATAGCCTATCTAAAAAACATCTCTCATGACCAATTCAATGCAGAATATAGTGTCTGTGGGAGCAAGTTGGTCAACAACTAGCTCCAAGTAGATGCATCACTAGCATTGCAATGCAAGTCAATCATGCAGGTGCCTATGTGGATGCCGACCAAGATCAAAACAATAGTGAAAGAGCAAAAGCTTAAGATAATTCTTTTTTCCACACAAAGAAGTTTGATGCTGGAGAAGCCAAAGAACACCGACCGTGGAGTAATGGCTCTGGAGATAAGTATACCAATATGTCAGCATCTATTAGCCTCTAGTGCTGCTGGCCATTCAACAACTGGGTGGGATAGAAAAATCTTCACACAATATGGCCAATATTGTGGCATGTAAAGAGCTTCTCTTGCTAACCCGCGTGCATGCTTTAGTAAACATGGTCAAACAAACCATTGGACAGATCATGAAAACCTTTCAAGAACTAAAAAATCCTGCAATTACTTCCTTGCCAAACATAGCTGAGCGCATACATCTTGTGCAGCAGCTTTACACGGAGTTCAAGAGCAAGGAAAAGTTAGAAAGACCAGCAAAGCGTGCAAGAGTGGAAGCCACATCTTCTGAAGCTGCTGTTGAACCAGAAATCATTCTTAGAACAGAGCCTGCAACGTCATCCGTTGCTACATTAGACCTCTCTCAGCTACCACCTATTTTACACTTTTTACCCGACACAGCCGTCTTCAATATCCAAGCTCCACAGCTAGGAGAGGGAAGATGGGCACATGTGAAGCATGTGGGTGTCACACATCCCGCTTTCAAAGATCAAGTGTATGCTGCAAAAGTGTTCAAAGTACACTTACATGGGCCCACCATGGAGCAACAGGTCAAAGACGAAGCAACAATTTTGGATATTTCACATCGAGGTATTATCTACCCTCTTGCCATGGTGCGCCACGTGGAGAGACCAATGCTCATTTCACGATTTTGGAATGGCGGCCATGTGGAGCAATGGATCAAAGAATGCACTGTAGATGGCAGCCAGTCTGTCATTCGCGATTACGTACTCACTGTAGGAACATTAGAGCTATTCCAGGAGAATATTTTGCAGATCATCAATGCTCTCCTTCAAACTCTGAAGTATATACATACGCATAACTACCTCCACAATGATCTACACTCTCGGAATATGATGCTGCATTTTGGCGAAAAAGGTGTTTACATCGGCATTGTGGATTGGGGTTCATGCACCAAAACAAATACGATAGCCGGTTTTCCTCCTCTACGCGATATGTAGATAGAAACTAGAAAACAATATGAGAGAGATTATCCATGGGCAGCCCCCAAATGTATATCTAGTAATCCTCCCTCTTGGACCAAAGCTATGGATATTTATTCCATGTGTCATACATGTAAACGCATTTTGTGTTGGGGTATAAATCCCAATGTGGTCGCCCATGTAAGTGGGCGGGCCGCCAGGTATGTACACATATTCCTTTGTAAAAACCTAATAAGAACTCACTATGCTCTAAACATTACAGTAGAGCGAGTTCACCATATCGTCGTGCTCTTCTTCTTGCACTCTCTCTCGCATCGCACTTCCGCTTGTACTCCTTCAACTGGTATCAGAGCTTAGATTGAGGCTCGGGGTAGCATTTGCAGGTAGCCAGAGTCACCTGCTCAGATTGGAGTGAGATTCGACAGGCGAAGACACGGCCCCAAATCTTGTGGGCAAACCCGAAGGGCTTGGTGTTCTCAGAATTTCATTCTGAGGTCATCTCGGCCACCGTTCGGATTTGACAAAGTTCTACGCAGGCCACTTTCGACTACGTGGTCTCGATGGGTGCAGATCCGACTCTGCAAATTTGGGGTTTCGGCGTACGACTGCAGGTGTTGAGGATATCTGCACTATCAGAGGGCTGATTTGTGGCTGTCTACACATCGAAGGACGGCTCATAGTTCTTGGAGGCGTGTCACATACGACACAGGCGCATCTACACACAGACTGTAGGCAACATCCACTAGTTCATCGGGTAGCTTGTGTTTGCTGCTTGATATTCCATATTTCATCCTGACATTGCAGGTACTTCCACATGGGATGTATTGTCAGAGATGATGTATGTCTGTTGAGGGTTTGCTGGCTGTGAGTCACGCAGCAAACAACCGTCGCAGCGGTTATAGCATACAGTGGGAAATTTGTGAATGTATGACTTTGTGGTAAGTCTATGTATTGTCAGATTTATTGCAACCTTTGTTGAGGGTCGAGTGAGGTTTTATTGAGCTGGGGGATTCTCGAATGTTGAGATCCTTTCGGTGATACAGGTCTTGGAGCGATCCCTCGAGCCCCCTTAGATAGGCAGCTAGGATGTATTGACTATGAGTTAGACAGTTGGGATTGCATCTTTGCATTACTGCCGTTGAGGCATTGTCGCAGTCTATGCTTACAAGACAGTGACAGGATAGTGAGAGATAGTACAGGTGCAGGACAGGTTTACCCACAGCTTACAGTGTTAGAGAGACAGTGGTTTTTTGAGCTGTTTTTTGGTCTGTTTTTTGAGTACACCAGAGCCATTTTACAAAGGAGCCATTTTACAAAGGAGACTCTGCCGAAATTTATGCAGAATGTGAATCTTTCTTGGTTCATTTAACAGGTTGATATTGGTTCAGAGGTCAATTTACAGGGGAAACTCTGCCGAATTTTTCCCAGGAAAGTAAACTACTGTGAAGCGTAGCTATGGCTGGATCATAGGACATTGCTCTTTACAATATCAAGAAGTTGGATGGAACCAATTTCCCATTGTGGAAGAAGCAGATTTGGCACGTGTTGGTACAAAAGAAGAAGATAAAACCTATAAAGCTCAAGGGGATAAAACCAGAAGATATGGACGTAGATGAATGGAGCAAAATGGATGAATTGGCACTTTCTACCATTATGCTGACTTTGGCAGAAAGCGTTTACTTCAATGTAGCAGACGAGATGTTGGCTTATCAAGCAAGGACAAAGCTGAGTGATCTTTATGAGAAGCAGAGTGTAGCTTCACAGGTATACTGACTTAAGAAGCTTGTTGACTTGAAGATGAAAGAAGGGACCCCTATGCCCAATCATCTGAATGAATTCAACACCATCTACAGTCAGTTGTCAGCTCAAGGTGTCAAGTTTGATGAACCTGTTAGAGCTATGTTCCTGTTGATCACATTGCCGGAAAGTTGGGACACTTTTCGCACAGCTTTGAGTACTTAATTCTGCACCTCCAGATGGTTTGACCATAGCAGGTGTAGAACGCAGTCTGCTTACTGAAGAAACCAATAGAAAGACAATGGACAAAGGTAAAGGAACAGCCGTAGTTGTCAGGGGAAGGACCAAATAAAAGTACAAAGGTGGAAAGAGGGATCAATCTCGTAGCAAGTCCCGTAGTGCTAAAGGCAAGAGTGACATAGAATTCTACCATTGTGGCAAGAAGGGTCACATGAAAAGAGACTGCAGAGAATGGAAAGCAGAAAAAGGCAAAGATAAATCAGAAGACCATGGTGAGAAGAACAAGTCCTCAGTGAAGATTCAAGAAATAAATGTGACAAACACTGTTGCAGAGGATGACAGTCTAGTGTCAGGAGATATCTACTTCTTGAAAAATACAATCTACTTCTAGTGGTCACATCTGATGGAAATGCACTGAGTGACTGGATTATAGACGCAGGGGCATCACTTCATGTGTCTCCAAACAAGGAGTGGTTTACCTCTTATGTGACCACTAAAGATCATGTTCGGCTAGGCAATGGGCAGACATGTGAGATCTTAGGTGTTGGAGATGCTCAATTGAAGTTTCAGAATGGCTCTTCTTTCACGCTGAAAAATGTGAGACATATTCCTGCAATTATAAAGAGCTTGATCAACACAGGTTTACTTGATGATGATGGCTACGTCACCACTTTTGGACAGAACATGTGGAAGATATCCAAGGGTTCTATGACAGTAGCACATGGAGTAAAGTCTGGAGGACTTTACATGATTTATGTATCAAATGTCTCTAAAAATGTAATCAATGTAACCGAGCAGCCGAACGTTTCTTTGTGGCATAGCCGGTTAGGACATATGTCCAAGAAGGGAATGGAAATCTTGTCTCGTTCTGGTTATTTGCCTGGATTTTCATTTAATGATTTTGAATTCTGTGAACATTGTTTGTATGGCAAGAAAACACAGCAGCCACATAAGCATAGAAGCAGTAGAAGAGATACACAGTTGGCACTTGTTCATAGTGATTTGTGTGGACCTATGCGTAACCTATCTCTAGGGGGAGCTTCTTACTTTATGACATTTATAGATGATTACTCGAGGAAAGTATGGGTTTACTTTCTCAAGCACAAGGATGAAGCGTTTACTGTTTTCAAAACGTTTGTGACACTTGTGGAGAATCAGAGTGGCAAGAAGCTTAAATGCTTACGCACTGACAATGGTGGAGATTATGTTTCAAAGGCCTTTCAGGACTTTTGTGAGTCAAAAGGTATAAAACGTGAACTTACTGCTCCTTACAATCCTCCTCAAAATGGTGTTGCTGAGAGGATGAATAGGACCATACAAGAGAAGGTCAGAAGTATGTTGTCTAATGCACAGCTGCCAAATGGGTTTTGGGCTGAAGCTGTATCAACAGCTATTCATCTTACAAATAGATCTCCTAGAAAGGTTTTGCATAAGGATTCAGTACCAGAGATGGTATGGTCAGGCAAAATGCCCTCATACAAGCATCTCAAAGTCTTTGGCTGTGAGGCATATACTCATGTTCCAAAGGAATTTAGGAACAAACTTGAGCCAAAGAGTAGAAAGTGCATCTTTCTAGGCTATGGTAATTCTGGTGAGATGGGGTACAGACTTTGGGATCCCGAATCCAGAAAGGTTATCCGCAGCAATGATGTTCACTTTAATGAAGCCAAATATCATTCTAAACCAGAGAGGGTTGAGGAGATTAGAAGAGTTGTCTTCCAAGAAGATGGACCTGCACGTGCAAGACAAAATGTGAGGGCTCAGGAAGAGCAAGGACAGGATAGAGTGGAACCACAAGTTGTGGCTGAGCCTGAGCCACCTATTATGCGTAGATCTGGACGTATCACGCGACCTCCTGATAGGTTTGTTCCATCTATGAACTATGTCATGTTGACTGATTGCAATGAGCCTTCATGTTACAAGGAAGCGGTGCAAATGAAGGACTCCGGGAATTGGCAATTGGCCATGCAGTTAGAGATGACAGCTCTGCATAAAAACCAGACATGGAAGCTAGTTAAATTACCACAGGGCAAAAAGGCTCTACCTTGTAAATGGGTTTACAGGTATAAGATCACCGCTCATGATAGTCAGCCAAAGTACAAAGCAAGGCTTGTTACCAAGGGCTTTAAGCAAGAACAAGGCATTGACTTTGATGAAGTATTCTCTCCGGTGGTCAAGATGACTACATTGAGATGCTTTCTTGCATTGGCTGTCATATTAGATTTGGTGTTGCACCAAATGGATGTCAAGACAGCGTTCTTGCATGGTGATTTAGATGTGGAAATTTACATGCAGCAGCCAGAAGGGTTTGTTGGGAAAGGCAAGGAAGATTTGGTATGCCAGTTGTTAAAGAGTCTTTATGGCTTTAAAAAATCACCGAGGGCATGGTACCATAAGTTCCACAAATTTATGCTTTCTCAAGGCTACAAACGTAGTGAGTTCAATCACTATCTATATACAAAGAAGGCTAAGGATGGCAGTTGGCTGATCCTTATTTTGTATGTGGATGACATGTTGATTACTGGCGAGCGCTTGGAAGAAATTTCAGCTTTGAAGTCAAAGATGGCAAAATCGTTTGACATGAAAGACATGGGTGAGGCAAGTCATATACTTAGTATGCGCATTGAGAGAGACAGATCAAAGAAGTTGATTTGGTTATCTCAAACAGAGTATATTGACAAGGTTTTGCAACGTTTCAATATGGAGAAGGGAAAGGCATTGAGTGTTCCATTGCCACCATATGTGAAACTTAGCAAACAAGATTGTCCTTTGTGTGAGGAAGAACAGGCTGAAATGGATAAGATTCCATATGCGTCTGCAGTGGGTAGTTTGATGTATGCAATGATTGCTACTCGCCCAGACATTGCATTTGCAGTGGGAGTAGTAAGTCGATACATGTCAAACCCAGGCAAGAAACATTGGGAGGCAGTGAAAGGAATATTGAGATACCTGAAAGCTACAAAGAGTATGCGCATATGCTATGGGAGTCACGAGCTAAGTGGAAAGGGTTTTACAGACTCAGATTATGCAGATGACTTAGACAACCGAAGGTCTACGTCAGGGTATGTCTTTACATTGGCTGGTGGAGCAGTATCATGGCGTTCTAGATTACAAGATTGTGTTACTCAATCTACTACAGAGGCTGAATATGTTGCAGCATCAGAGGCATGCAAATAATCAATTTGGCTTAATCTACTAGTAACAAATTTGGGAATCAAAGAAGAGATGCCTGTGTTATATTGTGATAGTCAAAGTGCTATACAATTGGCTCGCAATCCAGTTTATCACTCAAAGACAAAGCATGTGGATGTGAAGTATCATTTCATCAGGGAAATGCTCGAGGATAAGAAACTTCAGCTTGTCAAAGTTCACACCACAGAAAATCCTGCTGATCTACTTACAAAAGGACTTCCCTTAGAGAGCTTTGCGCATTTTCGCAAGCAGTTAGGTGTAGGGTACGTAGTACATCACTTCTCTACATCTCTTGTATATTAGCTTGTATAGTAGCTTCTCTCACACTTAAAGTACCACATTGGACTTTAAGTGGGAGGTTTTTGGGGTATAAAGCCCAATGTGGTCGCCCAGGTAAGTGGGCGGGCCGCCAAGAATGTACACATATTCTTTTGTAAAAACCTAATAAGAACTCACTATGCTCTACACATTACAGTAGAGAGAGTTCACCATATCGTCGTTCTCTTCTTCTCACACTCTCTCTCGCATCGCACTTCCGCTCGTACTCCTTCATTTTGAAGTGCTTACCAGAGCCCCAAGAACAAAGCAAGAGACATTTTTTGAGTAATGTACTTGCTCATCTTGAAGCCGGCAAGCGCCAAAACCCCAAAACCCGGCCTAATGCTTTTGATCTCTCCTTATGTTTAAATGGTGCCCATAGTGTGGGTTACAACATTGTAATGACATCTGGCTTACGATCAGCTGATGATTAATGAAAACACAGTCTCATGATTTCATCATTGTTTTACTTTTGGTGTAAGATTTAATTGTATGTTTAATTGAACAAAATATCTATGTTTGTCATTCGATATACTCTCCAATGTCAAATTAATTGAATGGGTATTTAAAAGTAATGACATGTTCACCTGATATGCAGATATGGAAGAAGAACTCAACCACGCTAAAGCTCAGGAAATTTTTAAAGAAGAACAAGCTAGATGTGGACAAGCAGATCTCTCTACTATTGCCAACATTGAAGAAGATGAATCTGAGCTGCAGGGCGAACCATTAACCCTTAAAGAGTGCAAAAATCTTTGCCCTAACCACTTTGTACGCCATCAACTATTTCAAATAAGTGGCAATGCAAAAGATACATCTCTGTTAAAGCTCTCTGATTTGCAACATAAAGGACTGGCACGTGTATTGCTGCAAAGGTTTATACGACAAGAGAGATGTCTACCAAACAACAACCAAGTAGCAATTTACTTTATCCAGAAATGCTATGTTAGATATGTTTTGCAGAAGAGAGTGGATTGGTCAGATCGTCTAGGCACCGCTGGCGTTGGACGTGGACGCATTGCAGAAAAGGTGGCAGCACTCAATGAAAATAATCCAATGCCTCCTCGCAAGCGTCCTATTATTTTACTTCCTGAAGACTCAAAAACACTGACTGAATTAGCCAGCCAAGGACAAGACCTTGCCAGCCAAGGAGAAACACCGGACATGCTTCGTGGACGTATTCTTGAGCTTGAAATAGAGTTAAGTGATGCACAAGAAAAGCTTCAACTATATGAATCATTGTATGGACCTTTGCCAGATGATACTACCACTTCACATAAAGATGTTGCTCAACCATCTCCTGAGCTAGGAATTACAGATTTTACCATAGACGAACTTATAGCAAATCTATCAAACTCATAAGTCACTTAGAAGCTTTTTGTAATCTTAAAATTATATCAAACTCTTTTCGATTGAGTAATTTCCCAGAACCTTGTTGTAATTTCAAACCTACATCGACTTTATGTAATTTTTATTCGGGACAAGATATTATCGGCAGTTTATATTTGAGTGTGAGTGAATATGTGCGTCTGAGAGAGAGAGAGAAAGAGAGAGGTTTTGATGTGAACGACAAAGAGATAACACTTTCTTTCATCATATACAAAAACTTATTGAGTACGTATTACAATGGTACTCTCACAAATCATCTCCATCTTCAAAAACTGCAACCATATCATCTACTTCGTCCATATCTGAGCATTCTAAAACTATCTCCCATTCCATATCATCATCATCAACAACTTCTGCAGAAATAGCTTCATGCGTTTGGAAGACTCCATATTGCTTTTGAGCTGCTCTAGTTGCAATGTTTTGAGGCTTATAAATAAGTCTCATATTGCAAAAAATATACCAAATCAGCAGGCCGTTTAGTATGAAGTCTGTTTCGGTTTTTAGTGTGCACAAAGTTGAATGCTGACCAGTTTCACTCACAACTTCCACTTGATGTAGCTACTGATAAAACTCTAACTGCAATGTGTTGCAACTCCACTTTCTCTCCACCATACTCCTTTCACCATAAAGGTGCACTTGTTTTGCCAATGGCATCTATATGCCACGGATCCTGAAACATACCAGTTCTGTTGGCATAATCTACTCGCTGATGAAAAGCTGTTTTTCCATCTTCGTGCCCTAAGAGTTGGGAGCACATTGTTTTGAAGTCGGACATAACTTCTTTGTTGGTAGATTGCTGATGCATTTGAAACTTAGGATCCAATACAAAAGCCGCACCATGCAATGGCATATGCAACTGCACCCAACGCTTGTTAACAATTGTAATCATGGTAGCTTTATCCTTTGCACCAAAACTGACATCTTCTCTTAGCTTGCATATAGCCTCTGACATATACCAGTAGACCCGACTAAAATAAAAGAATCTGTGTCAACTGCTCTCAAAAGATCTACAAATGGCTTTGACACTGTTACTATTCTTTCTACATTACGCCAAAAGACTGGCAAATTTACTATTTGCGCACATCGATCAGTTGCTTTCTGATAACTTGGATACTTGCTAAGCCATCCATCCCATCTTCTGTCTACTAAGGTTTCCATCAATGCAGGCTTCAACTCTTGCAAAGCAGCAAGAACATAGTATGCCGTAGCAAACCTTGTCGCGCAAAATATTTGCAAAGCTTTATTTGGTGACTTGGTTCGAAAAAGAGCATACGAAAATTGATGCTCTCTAATGAATTTCACCACATGATTTGCATCCAATAAAGTTTGCTTCACACATGCCATTTTACCAATATCTTTTAAAAGCAAATTTAAAGTGTGAGTTGCACATGGTACCCAACAAATCTCCGGATACTTGACTTGAATATCGCTTCCTGCTCCTTTGTAGTTGGTCGCATTATCTGTGACAATAGCAGTCACATTCTTTGGTCCACCTGCCTTTGCAATTGCACGCTCATACACCCCTGCTAGGTAGGTGATAGTCTTCTCTTTCAATGAGCTGTCAATTGCTTCCACGAACATAGCCCCTCTAGGGTTAATAAGCATTACATTGATTAAAGGTTTTTTCTCACAGTTAGTCCATCCATCCAATGCTATGGTGTATCCATATGCTGGAACAAACTCTAGAACTGTGCGTTTGAGAATGACTTCAGTACTGTCTTTGACTTTATCAAGATATTCAGTTCGCATCGATCTTGTTATATTCAGGAAGCACAAATCCTTTTTTGGCTGTACTCATCAAAGCATCTTGAAATATTGAATTGCGCATAGCATTGAACGATCATATGCCACATGCAACAAATGCTTGTGTCTATTTTAAATGCAACTCAAGCAACCATTGTTTACTTAATGCTTCAGGCATTGTCTGTCCATTGGATGACGCTCTGCCGGATTTGCTTGTGCTAGAAACTCCTCATGATGTAGAAGCATGTCCATGAAGAGGGTTCAATTGAGAACTTTGATCATTTACTTGAGTGGTACACACCTCTTCTGTTGCCTCATTGCATACAGATGGTTCAATATTTGCATGAATATCTTTAGAAACATCACCTTTATGTTTAGCTGCAAGAATCAACTTTACTTTGGGAGAATACATGGCAAATTTTTCATGAATATCTTTTGGTGGTGCCCCGCACTTTTCAACATTGCAAGGGACTTTAAATAAATGCTCTTTAATTTTGGTTGCATTACCAGTGAACTCGTGGCCACAGGATTTACATTTAAGTCGAGATGTATTTCTCCCAGCTTTCAACTCATGCACAAAAGTAATTTGCTAGTAAAAACAAAGTCAATGATTATTTTCATAATAAAAATCAATTAAAACATTAAATTAATTTAACTAACAATGATTGAACGAAATTAAAATAATTAAAAACAATGATTGAATAAAAATACAATAATAAAAAACAATACCATTGGATTACATATAAATTGCATCGATTTATCTAAAGTGCAAGCTTGTAGCTTTAACACATTACGATAATCAATAATTACGATTAAATCAAGTATTAAAATGATTATCATTATAAATTGCTATACATACAAGAGCTATAAGTGACATTTTTAAATGTCAAAACGATAATCACTTACAATACTTGATAATTATCGTATCTATGTAAAGTGCGAACAAAAAGTTCTTACACTTTACCATAGATTTTTAAGCGATTATCTATCTACAATGCGAGCATGTGTATGCTCTCACACAGTATGGTAGATTTTGCAGTCCAAATAAAGATAAGAGAATATCAATATTTTTGGACATGTTTTTCCTAAATTTTTACTCTAGTGAGAGCATAGCAGTGTAATAGCTCTACACAAAATGTAAAAATATAATTTTGTTTCATTATATTCATTTTGAAGTGAGAGAAAATCTCTACACATCAAAATCGAACTTTAAATTACATAAAATTAATTTTTATGTAATTATATTTTTAAACTAATTATCTCATGTGAGGGTACACTCTACACACAACGATAATATCTTAACTTTTTTTTATTAGTCACTTTCAAGTGTCAAGTAATTGAACACATTGACAAGTGATTCTTATAATTACAGTTTGTATCAGGTGAGAGATTAAACTCTTCACAAAATACAAACTTTCAACTATTTACTAAGTTTTTCAAAACAAATTCATATATTTGAATCACAAAACTTAAAATTCTATTGAATTTTAATTTTTATTAAATTCAAATTGTTTTATTTTTTTACAAATTACTTTTTTTGATCGTTTGGTGAGAGTAATCACATGGAAAACACTGACTGTGAAAGGTGGTGTGAGGCCTGTCGCGTGCTGCTATATATACTAACATATTCGATCGTCATATTCGAAAAGTTTTTTGATCAAAAAATCAAGAAATTATACGATTAGCGGTTTATGTTGATGTGGCACCGTATAATACGGCCGTATAATTTAGATAAACGAATAATACGCCCATTATTCGCGTATTATACGTCTCCCGAATAACGAATAATGCAACTCAGGAAGTGATTATACTCTTTTATGATATTATAAAATGATGTTTTGAATTTGACTCTTATCATGTTGATTCGGTTGCACCAGTATGTTCTTTTGGCTATAAACCAATGTGTGAAACAGGATCTGTGCAAGGTGTTATGATATTGCAATTGTGATCGTGTTGTGATTTCGATTATGATCGTTGCTGCCATCAAGAGATTGAAATTGAGAGTGTGATTGTGATTGAAAATGAGAGTGAGAAAGTGATTGAGATTGAGATTGAGATTGTGCACAAGATTGAGATTGAGAGTGAGAGTTAGAGTGTGACTGAGATAGCTCGGGGGTGGTCGGGAGGTTATGAAACGAGCTATGCTCTTCTTGTAATGATTACCTTGTATCCGTACAGACTCTTTTCTTCATCTGTTTACTCTGCGTACTCTGTATATTCTTTGTTCATTATCAATGTATTTTGTTCTCCCATGTCGCGTCTCAAGTGGTATCAGAGCGGTTTCAATCCTGTGGTAGCGATGAAAGCATACGAGCAACGATTGAAGGAATAAGCGGAGATTATTCGATGGCTCAATGAAGATCTCAACAGATGCGTGAAAGCGGATAAAGAAAAGAGAATAGCTGGTACAGGAAGACAAGAGGAGAAGATGGAAGTTAAACATGGAAACCGTCCATCGCCGTCTTCAAGAGGTGAAGGGTCAAAGAAGAAGAAACGAAAGAGGAGCGATGATCAAGACGATGACGAAGCGAGAGAATTTGCAAGATCAATTAAGTTTTTGAGAAGGCTAGACTCAACAAATTTTATGGCATAGAAGAGATTTGAAAGTTTGGATTGAAGAGCTCGGAGATTTGGATTATGCTATTGATATGTGGAGCAAGGCCACCAGACTTTCAAATGCCCGAACAAAGTCATTGATTGTACCAAGATGATTGAATTGGAGACTATTGACGATGCGGATAATAAAGGTAAGTTATCTAGCCCTTCTTTATGACGCTTTATGTCTTTGATGCATCATTTGAAAGCTTATAAAATTTCAGATTTGAAATTGAATTTCTTAATTGATTCGAGTAGTATACATTGATTCTTATCCTCTAATCTGGCTGAGAAATTAAACATGAAATTAAACTAAGAAATCAAGAGACTTGTGGACTTAACAATTAAACTAAAAGGTTCACAAAAGAACTAATTAAAAACATGTATTTTCTTTGAATAGTCATAATTATAAGGAGAAATTTATGTCATAAATATGGGTATGCATGATGTAATTATTGGTATCAATTAGATGACTGAAAATCATGTTTTTACTGATTGTAAAGAAAGAAAAATATCTCTTAAATCATTGGATGAGGATAATCACACTTTTCATGGGAAAGAAAGAGATTCTAAATCTAGCTTTTGCCATTAAATTGATAAGGTGACTTATACAAAAGTGTGAGACTTTTATAACTTTTGACAAATGAGCTAAAAGATAAATCGAAGGAAAAAAAACATTGAATGTAGAAAAGCTTCTAGATGAACTCAGTGATGTTTTCCTTGATGACCTTCCATATATGTCTTCTCCTAGATCACTAGACCGTGGGATAGATCTATATCTAGAATCCAAGTCGAACTCTTGATCTCCTTATATATTCAACATAGATAAACTTTAGGAACTAAAACTCAAACTTGATAACTTATTGAAGAAAGGGTTGATCAAGCTTTATATATCTCCTTGGGATAGCGCTGTTATTTTCTAGAGGAAGAAGGATGTGACTTTTAGACTATGCATTGACTACATGGGTATTAATAAATGAACCTTATAAAATAAATATCTCCTTTCGCACATCGATGAGCTGATGAGTCAACTTATCGGTGTACAAGTATTTTCAAAATTTGACCTTCGATCTGGATACGACCAGATCAGAATTAAGATAGGAGAGAGTTTTAAAACTGCATTTGAAACATTGAAAGCATTAAGGGTGACTGAAAATTATATTTTGGAAATTTCAAAACTTGGAAACCTTTTGTGGTAACATGTGATGCAAGGAGGGAACAAATGGGATGTGTCTTATGTCAAGAGGGGAGAGTTGTGGCATGTGAATTTATGAAGTTGAGAAGACATGAAGTAAATAATGAGTTTCTATTGTAGCATTATATCTCTTATCTAAATTCTCATGTGGGAGGGATGTTTGAAAGGAAATTTTGTTCACATAAGAGTAACTTGTATTATCATGGTTGCTTTATATGTGTCTGTAAATTTCTCTTTGAAATATCAAATTTTGTGAGAATGCCAACAAAATATATATCTTTGGATCATTTTATTCTAAAGAAAAGATATGAAGGCAAAACTAGAAAACAGTTTGATTGTAGAGTTAGACAGCTTAGAAGTAAAATTCTTCTTGAAGTTTTCGTTAAGTGAGAGTATCATGTAAAAGATGCCTCTTGGATTGAATTTGATGTTTTGTATGTTGAAAACCCCTCTTTCCAACTCTGAGGACATAGTTAATTTTGATAAGGGGAGAATGTAATATAACTAATTTTTGAAGTTCTTAAAGTTGAAAAGAATGTAGTAAGCCATATCTTTCGTTTAACACGATTTGAAAAATTGTTGAATAGTCTATTAGATAGAGCTTATATGAATGAGTTTAAGATATTAAGAGAGAAAATATATTCTCTTCTTTTTAAATAATACACTAAAGACATATTTTATAAAGATTAATGAATAACAGATAGTCTATCTATGAACAATATAATAAAAACGTAGTTAAACCTAAAAGTTGCGTTTGCAACCAAAGAAAGACGTTTTTTTGCAAATTTGTCTATGATGCCTTGTAGAAAAGACTTATTCCCGTCATTTTGAGTACCCGGAAGTCTATATTATAAGTTTTTTTGATCAAGTTATGATAGAAACAAATTGCCAACAGCAACATGGTAACCTACAAGCACCAACATGTTAACTTACAAACAGATATACACATGTAATATCTCTTTTGTTTGATCTAATCAAGAAGTGATTATACTTTTTTAAGATGGTACAAAATGATGTTTTTTACTTGATTATCATGTTGAGTTGGTTGAAGGAGTATATTCTTTTGGCTATTTTGTAGACGATGCAGAGATCAATGTGTGAAATAGGATCTGTGCAAGGTACCATGATATTGTGAATGTGATCCTGTTGTGATTCTGATTATGATGATTGTTGCCATCACGAGATTGAGATTGAGATTGTGCACAAAATTGAGATTCAGATTGAGATTGTGATTGAGAGTGAGAGTGTGATTAAGAGTGAAATTGAGATAGCTCGGGGGTGGTCAAGAGGTCATGAAACGAGCTATGCTCTTCTTGTAATGATTACATTATATCCATATAGAATCTTTATTTCATCTATTTACTTTGCGTATAACTTTGTATATTCTTTGTTCATTATCAATGTATTTCGCTCTCCCGTGTCGCGTCACAAGTGGTATCAGAGCGGTTTCGATTCTGCGACATCGATGAAGGATGATTGACAAAAGAAGCAGATAAAAGTGGACGTAAATGATCAAAGGAGAAGAAGCGAAAAAGAACCGATGACCATGATGAGGACTCCAATACGAGAGAAACGATGGTGAAAGAATTCTTCAAGAAAGCTAAGCTCAATGAGTTTGATGGGAAAAGGAAGACATGCAAAGATTTAAAAGCGTGGATTGAAGAAATCGAAGCTTTTGGATTATGATTTTAATATGGAGAACAAAACTACGAGACCTTCGAATGCTCCAGCAAGGTGATCGATAAGGTAACTTTACAAACCAAGATGGCTCAATTGGAGACTATTGGCGATGCAGATGATAAAGGTAAGTCATCTAGCTCTTCTTTGTGATGCTTTATGCCTTTGGTACGTCATTTGAAATCTTTTGTGATCAAATTTATACATAAAATGAGAAACCTGAAAATGAATTTCTTGATTGATTCGGGTAGTACACATTACTTCTTGTCCTTTTAATTGATTAAGAAATTAAACCTGAAAATAAATAGAGAACTTAAAGGAGTTGTGGACTTATTTAGTGATAATAAAAGTTTCACGAAAGAATGAATTAAAAATTTATCTTTTTCTTTGAATAATGATAATCATAAGGGCGATTTTTTATATCATACACATGGGTGCATGATGTAATTATTGATATGATTTGGGTGGCTGAAAAAGTACGTTTTGGTTGATTCTGAAGAAAAAATAATAATAAGTTTCTAATGGGGAATAGAGAAGAAAAGTGGATTCTAAGTCTATTCTAATTTTCGTTATGAAATTGATAAGGGGACTTCCACAAGGGTGTGAGACCTTCATAATTTTTGCAAGTAGATTAAAAGATGAACCAAAGAAAGGAAAAAAGAGAAAATCTAGAGTATGTGGAAAAGCTTCTTGATGAGTTCAAGGATGTTTTTCCTTATGACCCGCTCGGTATGCCTCCTTGTAGATCATTAAACCATGGGATTGACCTATATCCAGGATGTGAACCGTACTCTAGGGCCCCTTACAAATTCAACATAGATGAGATTTTGTGGAAAAATGTGGTGCAACCAGGGAACAAATGGGATTTGTCTTACATCAAGAGGAGAGAGTTGTGGGGCATTGTGAGTCTAGAAAGTTGAGAAGACATGAAGTGAACTATACATAATTTGAAATTGGGAGATGTTGTTCATACGTTGAAGCATTAGCGTCATTTGCTGCTTGGCATGAAATTTGAATTAAGGACTGATCATCCAAGCTTAAAATATAGTTTCACTTAGCCATTACTTAATTATACGTAGAAGCGGTGAGTCAGTTACTGTGAGAGTATGATATAATTTAGATTATTTTACTAAAAAAAAGAGACAAGGTTAATTTTGTGAGAATGCCAACAATATATTTATTTAGATATTATTGTTCTAAAGAAAAGATATGAAGGCAGGACTGGAAACCAATTTGATTGTAGAGGTAAACAACTTAGAAGCAGGATTCTTCTTATCATGTAAAAGATGCCTCTCAGATTGAATTTGATGTTTTGTATAATGAAACCCCTTCTTTTCAACTCTGAGGACAAAGTTAATTTTGATAAGGGGAGAATGTAATAGGACTAATTTTTGAAGTTCTTAAAGTCAAAAAGAATGTAGTAGGCCATATCTTTCGTTTAGCACGATTTGAAAGATTATTGAATAGTCTATTAGATAGAGCTTATATGAATGAGTTTAAGATATTAACAGAGAAAATGTATTCTCTTCTTTTTCAAATAATACACTAAAGACATATTTCATAATGATTAATAAATAACAAATAGTCTCTCTATGAACAATATAATAAAAACGTAATTAAAATTCAGTTTTTTAATTAATATCAATGTTTTATATTTGTGTGTTTTAGATTAAAATGCATGGGTAGGCTTAAAATAAATTGAAAAAGTAGTAGGCTTAAATAATTACAAGAAGAGCATAGCTCGTTTCATAACCTGCTGATCACCCCCGAGCTATCTCAATTTCACTCTCAATCACACTCTCACTCTCAATCACAATCTCAATCTCAATCTCAAGCTGTGTGTGTGCCCGTGCGTTTTTGCAGGTTTGAAGATGTTTACAAGACCCTTTCTTGCTCAAAAAGGCCACGTGTGAGTGCTCAAAAGTTTTATGCATATTAAATTACTTTAAAATTATATCGTATATTGACAAAATAAAATTTCATTAATTAGGATTTCAATGCTTAAATTTTCATGCAATTTTGTTTAGAAATTATGCTTTGAAAAAAAATTGTTTTGAAATTATGGTTTGGGGTAATTTTGATTTGAAATTATGCTACATAAAAATTTTGTATGCTTTGAAGAAAATTTGTTTCAAAATTATGCTATGGAAAATTTTTGTTTTGAAATTACGCTACCATCTCATCATCATCATGCGATTGATGAGGTTTAGGTTATAGGTTTTGGTAAGGTGTACTTTTGGTTATATAGGATAGGTTAGGGTATAGGTTATATGTGAAGTTATAGGTCATACATTAGGTTAGGTTAGGTTAGATTAGGTTTAGGTTATAGGTTAAGGTAAGTTAGTTTATGGGTTAGATTATAGACTAGGTTAGGTTAGTTTATAGGTTAATTAGGCTAGGTAAACTTATAGTTTAGGTTAGATTAGCTTATAGGTTAGGTTCTAGGTTAGGTTTAGGTTATAGGTTATAGACTAAGTTAGGTTATAGGTCAGGTTTAGGCAACATGTTAGGTTATAGGTTAGGTTATAAGTTGTACATAAAAGGCTAGGTTAGGTTATAGTTTAAGTTAACTAATGTTTAGGTTATAGGTTTGGTTCAAAAAAAACCTAATGCTTCCAACTGAAACATTCGTGGCCCATAACCATGATGTATATAGCTTACAAAATTATTGCCAAGTCAATTTCCCAAAGACTCTATCCCACTATGGAGAAGGGTATCACTCCTCGCCAACAAGATTTCATCAAAGGAAGATCTATTTAAGATAACACCTTGACAACAATGGTTGGATTAGAATACACACCATTCACCATGCAAGATTGTATCGGTTATAGGTTAGGTTATAGCTAGCGATGTGAGCGGGATGGAAACACACACAGCGCCTCTATAATCACCTGACACACACTCTTGGGATAATACACACACACACACACACAGTATGGGATACCACTCGGCTTACAAAATCCACGTGACTGAGATAGGGAACACACCATTGGAGTGAGAGGAGAGAGACTATCTATCTGCCCACTCAACACACACACACACACACACACACAAACACACTTATACACAAATCATCTCAAAGGATTTCAATGCTTAGATTTTTATGCAATTTTGTTTAGAAATTATCCTTTGAAAAAAAATTGTTCTGAAATTATGGTTTGGGGTAATTTTGATTTGAAATTATGCTACGGAAAAATTTTGTATGCTTTGAAGAAAATTTGTTTCAAAATTATGCTATGGAAACATTATGTTTTGAAGAAATTTTGTTTTGAAATTACGTAACCATCTCATCATCATCATGGGATGGATGAGGTTTAGGTTATTGGTTTCGGTAAGGTGTAGTTTAGGTTATAAATTAGGTTAGGGTATAGGTTATATGTTAAGTTATAGGTCATACGTTAGGTTAGATTAGGTTTAGGTTATAGGTTAAGTTAAGTTAGTTTATAGACTAGGTTAGGTTAGGTTATAGGTTAATTAGGTTAGGTTAACTTATAGGTTAGGTTATATTAGCTTATAGGTTAGGTTCTAGGTTATAGGTTATAAACTACGTTAGGTTATAGCTCAAGTTTAGGCAACATGTTAGGTTATAGGTTAGGTTAATTAGGCTAGGTTATACGTTGTACATAAAAGGCTAGGTTAGGTTATAGTTTAAGTTAACTAATGTTTAGGTTATAGGTTTGGTTCGAAAACAATCAGATGCTTCCAACTGAAACATTGGTGGCCCATAACCATGTTTGGGATCTTTTATGCTTATTAGTAGCATCCCTTTGCCTTTGTTGAGAGATGGATGTAGCATCCTTAATCTTTTGGAAAGATTCTTGTAGGTCTTGGCTATATTCATCGGCAGCAAAGATCTTCGCATGTACCTTGAGTAGCTAGGGACTTTTTTATCTTCCCTCTATCACCTCAAAAGGTGATTTTCCCATGGAAGTATGTACAGTGTTATTGTAAGCATACTCCACTAAGGGTAAGTACTTCTCCCATTGGGAATTTTGATCTACTTCTTTGACATAAGCTTTTAGTAGATCAAGAATTGTTAGGTTACCTATTTCACTTTGACCATTAGTTTGAGGATGATAGACCAAAGAGAAGTTTAGCCTTGTAGCTAAATTCTCAAAGAGACCCTTCCTGAAATTATTGGTCATTCTAGGATCTCTATCCAACACTATGGACATTGCCAAGCCATGGTACTTGAAGATTTGTGATATAAAGAGAGTTGCCCTTTGATGGGCTTTGATAGTCTTTTTGACAGGTATGAAATGTACTTGTTTGCTAAACCTGTCTACTATCATCCATATCCTATATTCCCATCAATAGACTTGGGCAATCCAAAGATAAAATCCATGGATATACTCTCCCATGGGGAATTAGGGATTGGAAAAGGTTGAGGTTGCTTCCCTCTATCAAACTTCATCTTTTGGCATACCACACATCTTGAAACATACTCTTGTATGTTTGCTTTCATGGCAGGCCAATAGAAATATGCTTCTATCCCTTTTAGGGTATACTAAATCCCTCTATGCCCTGCATAAGGAGGAGCATGAGATTCATACATTACTTTCTTGCCTAGTGACTTAGTAACGCATAGTCTATTGCCATAGAGAAGATAACCATCTTGTAGGGTAAATGGTTCTTCCTTCTCCCTAGTGCAAGGGCTAAAACCATATCTCTAAAATTTGGATCAATAGCCTATTCATCTATCATAAGACCAAACATAGTGCAAAATGTGGTCTTTGCAATGTCTTGATCAACTATCCTTATTTGATTGTAGCCACTTTTTAGGTCAATCCTATTGAAATAGGTTAAAGCGGAGCATCTCAAAGTCTACTTGGAAAGAGTTTGAGAATGTCCAAAATCACTTTCTTACAAAATTTCCACAAGCTAAGACACAAAGACTATAAATTATCCTACCTCTCAACTTTTTACAAGTGCATGGGAATCAAGAAAAAGAAGTTAAAAGATGACAAAAAGCAAGATCTTGAGCATGAGATGGATGCAAGACATAAAGAAGTGTTTCCAAAGATGGAATGCATTATACTTTTTACATGATGCCTTGAGAGATTCTCAAGTGAATGAAGATTTTCTACATGCCAATGTACTCCAGTTTGGGAGGAATTTGGTGGGTCATGATTCATACACTTTTGCACAGTTATAAGGGCTAAAAAGTATTGATTGGTGTGATCAAACTATGGAGTGTGGTATGCTAAGACATAAGTGTTTTTGTTTATATCTTTGCGAACAATTTTCAAGCGCTAAAATCGCCTCGTGTCCCTAAAAACTACACACTGGTGATCCGTTTGGCAATACGGTAAGCCATAAAGCTTGCCCACAAGGCATATGCATTGTGGGAAAGCTTTATGGCTTTCCGTTTTGCCAAAAGGATCTCCATTGTGTTGTCTATATTTCTGCGAGCGTTTTTCAGGCAATAAAATCGCTTTGCAACCCTAAAAACAAGACAATGGTGAGTCGTTTGCCAAATTGGCAAGCCATAGACCTTGCTGACATCGCATCTGCATTGTGGGAAATCTATATGGCTTGCCATTTTTCTAAACACCTCACCATTGTGTTGTTTTTATGTTAGGTTAGGTTAGGAAGTGGCAACCCCCATCTTATATGGTGCTGGAAGTGGCAACACTCAGCTAGCTGTACTGGCACCTTATACATGTTCACATGAAAACGGAGAGGCATGATGAAAAGCCTACCTCATCGACATGATAAGAGAATTTTGTACTCCAAGATCCTTCCTATTCATTCCAGTGATAATCACTATTTGCCCTATTTGCATATTGGAATCGGCCTTCTTTTGCAGTGAAGCCTCAATATCTAATTATAAGCCTACCTGTGCCTTCCCCGCGTAGCGATCATAGCAGCTTTGTGTGCAACAAGACCTAGTTCCCAGCTGAACAGTATATCTAGCTTCAACTACGGCCGTACTCAGCTAGTTTCTACAGGCGCAACTAGTTATGGCCAGCACTATGCCGCTCTAAGTATAGCTCATGCAAATTCAACAACCATATTGTGCCCTCGGCCATCCTTCAATGTTCATGGAAACCTGATATGCAGAAGGTCCCCAAGCCTAATTCTCAAGATTCACACCAATTCTTTTCCTCGTAGTAATTTTCTCGTGCAGAAGCAAGTCGGGCAGAACCAAAAAGGATCAGTATTCGAGACCTTTCAAACCCTGGTTATATTTTGCAAATCATCAACTTGGAGGGTACTTTGGATGCTTTCCAACGTGATGAGCACTCTCAAAGATCATTTATTTTGTGAGATCAACCCATGGCAGAGGTCTGTTCTAGTGCTTCTGAAATAGAAGATATCAGATTTCAATCAATGATCAATTGGACTAATTTAATTAATCTGGAGTCGAATCACCAAAACTCGTTGCCTTTGCAGGCCCATCCCAACACATTTTTTCTGATGCTATCAGGTTGTTGGCGTTGGAGACAGCGGTCGAAGAAATGTAAAGAGTAAACGTCAAAGTTGACAAGACTAGGACAAAAAATCTTAGCAGCATCTATCCGACCAAAGCTTATGATGGATCCTCAAGTAATTAATTTAGTTGCTTCAATGCTTGCACTTTTAGCACAGAGTGTGAGGGGATTAGTGGTAGACAGCTCAATGTCAAGGGAAACGCATTCGGGAATATTGCCACTAGTGCAAGTCACTGGTCTGATGAGCCATTGGCTTCAGTCGCACTCCTCGTCTAGATTTTTTGATAGTCTATCTAAAAAAAATCTCTCATGACCAATTCAATGCAGAATATGGTGTCTGTGCGAGCAAGTAGGTCAACCTCTAGCTTTAAGCAGATGCATCACTAGCATTGCAACGGAAGTCAATCATGCAGGTGCCTATGTGGCTGTCGACCGAGATCAAAACAATAGTCAAAGAGAAAAAGTGTAAGCTAATTGTTTTTTTCCACACAAAGAAGTTTGATGCTGGAGAAGCCAAAGAACACCGACTGTGGAGTAATGGCTCTGGAGATAAGTATACCAATATGTCAACACCTTTTAGCCTCTCGTGTTGCTGGCCATTCAACAACTGGGTGGGATAGAAAAAGCTTCACACAATATGGCCAATATTGCGGCATGTAAAGAGCTTCTCTTGCTAACCCACGTGCATGCGGCAGCCAATGCAGATGCAATTGAGATTAGCACCAACAGGAGATCCATTACATTGGCAAAAATTCGAGGAGGGTTGTCTTGACAGAGGGGTTGGCTAGGGTGCGGTGTTGCAGATTGTCCCTCCTGCACGGCGGCATACCTCACATATACAGGGATTAACGAGGTCGACAAACAAATGAAATAGACACTATTGCTGCTCTCACTTGTGTATTATCGTTGAGTGCTTTGACATCGGAGCGGCAACAAGAAGACTTAGCAGCATTGCATCTACAATCTATTACTACTTCAAGATACCAATCCTGAATCGATAGTATCCCCTCTCTATTCATGAGGCCGATGAGTGATATTTGGACATAAAAGAGGCAGATATTATAATTATAGACGAGCTATCCGTGTTAATCCAAACGAATTTTTACCTTATCATAAGACAATATGTCAACATAGAAAGTAGGACATTGGCAAATCCCTTCAACAACAAATGTGTTCTCTTGCACGATGACCTTGCCCAACTATTCCCAATTTGTAGTCACGCATGGGAGCTTTGTAACAAGATGTCATGCTTGGTAAGACATGCAACGAACCTTAAATTTCTTATGTTCTTGACCATTATTTGTGAAATAAAACCAGTCCTAGATGAGATCAATTGTACCTTGGGTGCATGTATTCTAGATGAATCAAACTGACATTACAAAACTTGAAATGAATGTCAATTTGAATGTGTCATGCTATATAGCAAGGCCCACCAAGGAAGACTAGTTTCTCTACTAGAGCCCATCAAAAACCCAATAATCGAGTATCTTTCTGTCTAGAAAGAATCTTTGTGCATCATTGAGCTTGAGTGCAAAGAATCTATCATTGAGATTTGAATTGTTTTCTCTACTAGAGCCTATGAAAAACCCAATAATCGAGCATCTTTGTGTCTAAGGACAAAAACTCCAAGGAAATCCGTCGTGGCCTGGCCCTATATTCCAGTAGGCTTTTGTTTGGTTTGGAATAGCTAGCTTGTGGGCAGATCAATGGAGGCAAGAGAGTATCGCAGCCTGCAGGAAACCCGCTGCATGCATGCTCATCTACGACCTCATGCAACGTCAAGTTCATTGCGCACGTGTCTACTGTTTCAATTGCGCACGTGTGGTGCCGAGTCAGCGCTCATCTGATGATGGATGATGGTTGCTGATATACAAAGTCAACATTCGGCAGGCCAGGTCAAAGTCAACATCCGCCAGGCTCATATACAAAGTCAACATTCGGCAGGCCAGGCGCTATTATATACATAGTTGCACCAGCACCAATAGTCTTATCAAGATATTATATTTATGACATTACACTACAAGAGGTCACTTAAATTTCGATGCCAAATTAACGGTGACAATGGCGGGCGTCGGTATATGTGCAGATAAGTATGGAGGGAGATGAACATTTTAAACATTTTCATCTTCAAATTTTTCACACTTCTATCCATGATTTTTTCCATGCTTATATAGATATGTATTCCGATGCCTCTTCCGATGTTTAATGCCGCGCCTACAAGAGCGCCTGTACTGACGGAACCTGCAAAAACCGAAACGCAGGTCTTTCCCTGAGCATTTCTCTAATTTGTGTGCCTCTTCTCTTGGTCTCGTCCTCCTCACCTACTACAGATCTGGTGCCCAACAACTTGCCGGAGGTGAGAATGTTGCTTGTTGACTACTCCTTAGCATCCATTAGGAATAGAATGGGGGTCTATAAGGGCCTCTTTATTTGGCAGTTTAAAGAAGTCAAACCTTTAGTATTAAGAAAGTAATCAAAGGACAACTTTTGAATTCAAACAGGCCAAACGGCTAGTTTATTTGAATTCAAATTTCCTGCCCAATTAAAATGGAATTAAAAATCTAGTAGGTAAAACCATATCATGTAGCATATCTATGGAAAGAGCTCAATGCGTAGATTGTAGATATATCATCTCTGCTTAAATCAAATATCATATGTGGGAGTTATGGAAGGCCAAAAATCATAAAATTGTCCACCTCCTTTTTTGGGGGAAAAGTGTATCCTTTGACCACTCTTACACATCCCTTACACACCCACCATTCTAGCACACATGGCATACACCTATTTGTCAAAATGTTAATCACTTCCATATGCTTCAACGTTCATGGAAACCATGATATGCAGCAGGTCCCCATGCCTAATTCTCAAGATTCACACCAATTCTTTTCCTCGAAGTAATTTTCTCGTGTAGTAGCAAGCCGGGCAGAACCAAAAAGAATCAGTATTGGAGACCTTTCAAACCCTGGTTATATTTTGCAAATCATCAACCTGGAGGGTACTTTGGATGCTTTCCAACGTGATGAGCACTCTCAAAGATCATATATTTTTTGAGATAAACCCATGGCAGAGGTCTGTTCTAGTGCTTCTGAAATAGAAGATATCAGATTTCAATCAATGATCAATTGGACTAATTTAATTAATCTGAAGTCGAATCACCAAAACTTATTGCATTTGCAGGCCCATCCCAACACTTTTTTTGCTGATGCTATTAGGTTGTTGGCCTTGCAGACAGCGGTCGAAAAAATGTAAAGAGTAAACGTCAAAGTCGACAAGACTAGGACAGAAAAGCTTAGCAGCATCGATCAGACCAAAGCTTATGATGGATCCTCAAGTACTTAATCTAGTTGCTTCAATGCTTGCACTTTTAGCACAGAGTGTGAGGGGATTAGTGGTAGACAGCTCAATGTCAAGGGAAACGCATTGGGGAATATTGCCACTAGTGCAAGTCACTGGTCTGATGAGCCATTGGCTTCAGTCGCACTCCTCGTCTAGATTTTTTGATAGCCTATCTAAAAATTTGATGACAGAAACATCTCTCATGACCAATTCAATGCAGAATATAGTGTTTGTGGGAGCAAGTTGGTCAACGTCTAGCTCCAAGCAGATGCATCACTAGCATTGCAACGGAAGTCAATCATTGAGGTGCCTATGTGGCTGCCGACCAAGATCAAAACAATAGTCAAAGAGAAAAAGCGTAAGCTAATTCTTTTTTCCTCACAAAGAAGTTTGATGCTGGAGAAGCCAAAGAACACTGACCGTGGAGTAATGGCTCTAGAGATAAGTATACCAATATGTCAGCACCTATTAGCCTCTAGTGCTGCTGGCCATTCAACAACTGGGTGGGATAGAAAAAGCTTCACACAATATGGCCAATATTGCGGCATGTAAAGAGCTTCTCTTGCTAACCCACGTGCATGCGGCAACCAATGCAGGTGCAATTGAGATTAGCAACAACAGTATACTGCAGCGTTGCTGTTCAGCAGCTACATATGAAGCAAGTAATGCTGATGGTGTGGATTTGAACGCACAACAATTATTTCTTCGGAGCTCCCTTCTTGCCAATAACCATGATTTGGTGATGGATCCTATGAGCAAAGGTCCATGTAAGCAGCAGTTATTGGATCAAGACATTAGTTTGGTATTGTATCCAACACAAATCCTTGGAGTAAAGTTACTCCAAGGCAGGCAGTCAAAATCTATTCACATCTTCTCAAAGGTCTTTTGTGCAGCAGGCGGTCGAGGTAGAAACTCCAAGGAAAAAAATTCCAAGGAAATCCGTCCTGGCCTGGCCCTATATTCCAGTAGGCTTTTGTTTGGTTTAGCTAGCTTGTGGGCAGATCAATGGAGGCAAGAGAGCATCGCAGCCTGCAGGAAACCCGCTGCATGCATGCTCATCTACGACCTCATGCAACGTCAAGTTCATTGCGCACGTGTCTACTGTTTCAATTGCGCACGTGTGGTGCCGGGCCATCGCTCATCTGATGCGCTGATATACAAAGTCAACATCCGGCACGCCAGGCGCTATTATATACATATAAGCTGCACCAGCACCAATACTCTTATCAAGCAGCAAGTGTACAGATCTCTCATAAGACTCTCTCTCTCTCAACTAATCATCTCTCCCTTTCTCTGTGGCTCGCACACGCACCTGCCACGCCCACGTCAGCCTGCACACTGTTGTTAAACAGGCACGCACACACAGAGACTCGAGTGTGAGGCAAGAATGAGAGATGTTTGTTATGCTAGCCAAGGGCTGTTTAAATACAAGTTGGGGGGACGGACGTTGCCCGTCAGTTACAGTTGTAACTGCTCGTCCAGGGAAGATCCTGGGAGCCTGAATTATGCGGCTTACATTATTAACTTATTTCGCCACACACCCCCCTAAGTTGATAATTCCCATTACAGTGATTTTAAGCCGAGCTGTTGACAGCTTTCACGATGCTTTGCCTATGGAGTGGACTTCGTGAGGAAATCCGCCCACTGTTGTTCTGTACGAACATGGGAGAGCTCGATGTTGCCTTCTTGAATGAGCTCCCTGATGAATTGAAGCTTTATCGCTATATGCTTTGTCTTTTCTGAGTGTTTGAGATTCCTTGCAAGCATTATAGCGGACATATTGTCGCAATGAAGTACTAGTGGCTGATTCGGGAAGGGAGTAGTCTCCATTAAGAAGTGTTTAAGCCAAATGCCTTCTTTCAAGGCAAGAGTCATTGCAACATATTAAGCTTCTGTCGATGACAAGGTGACTCTTTCCTGTTTCTTGCTTTGCCAGGAGATTGCTCCTCCAGCCAGAAGAAAGGCATATCCTGAGGTGGATTGAAGAGTATCTTGATCACCCCCCCCAATCTGCATCAGAGTAGCCAACAAGGAAGGGTGTCGGCAAAGGCTGAAGGGCATAATAGTAAATGCCGTAATCCTTCGTATGTTGAAGATAGCGCATGAGACGCTTTAGGTGTTGGATGTGGATTAGCCCTAGAGCTTTCATGTAGTGGGATAAAAGGTTTGTAGCAAAACAAATGTCAGACCTAGTACAGGTTACTAGGTAACGGACTCCGCCAAGAATGTTGGAATATGGAAAAGACTCCATATCAACAGCTAAGGCTGAAGATGATTCCGATTGTTTCAGCTTGAGCGAAGTTGGGAGAGGAGTCTCCACTCCCTTGCATGCAGACATGTTGTACTTCTTAAGTAAGGATTGAATGTAAGACTCTTGGCTAATCCGTATGAAGCCCTTTGAAGGATCCTGCAAGACTTGAATCCCAAGGCAGTAGTGGAGGGCCCCATGTCAGTCATGGAGAAGTAAGAGTGGAGATCACCCTTTGCTGTTTCAAGAGCTGATTCAGAATTAGAGAGCAGCAAAATATCATCCACATAGATGGTGAGAAACAGTAATACACCAGCAGAGTGACGGCTATACACATTTGCATCAGATTGAAAACGTGTATAGCCAAGAGTGATCATGCACTGATGGAACCTTTGATACCATTGCCTGGGGGATTGTTTCAATCCATAAAGGGCCTTGAGTAGCCTGCATACATAATTGGAGTGTTGCATTGAGATATACATTTGGGGCTGCTCCATGTAGATCTCCTCCTCTAAATCTCCATTTAAAAAGGCAGTGCGGACATCCATTTGATGAAGGTGGAAGCCAAAGAGCGCAGCTATTGCGAAGCACAGGAGAAAACGTTTCAGTGAAATCCATGCCAGGGACCTGGGTAAATCCTCGCGCCACAAGTCGAGCTTTGTAGCGTGAGACTGTGCCGTCAGCATTGAGCTTTTTTCGAAGCAACCATTTGCAGGTCACCAATTTTCTGTCTGGTGGAGCAGGGACCAGCTGCCATGTGCCATTATCCATGAGGGATTGGTACTCTGACTCCATTGCTTGCTGCCAAAATGTGGCCTCAGGACCCGACAAAGCCTCATCCAAAGAGATTTCATCAATGGATTCAGCAACAAAGAGAAGTGCTTCAAGATCATCTGAGGAAGCATGGAGCACCTGGAGGTAGAGTACTTCAGCTGTATTGGGATTACCAGAGGGCTGATCGGCTGAAGGATCCAGGAGTAATGAGTGGTTTGTGTTCTCATAGAGTCTTATCGAACTCTCTCATAAGACTCTCTCTCTCTCTCTCTCTCATAAGACTCTCTCTCTCTCTCTCATCAGCGCTATTAGGACTATTAGCTACGGGCTGGACAGTGATTCCGCTCACTATATCCCAGAGTGCTGCTCGTTTGAGCAGCAAGGTTACCCGGGTGGCCCATGTAAGATAATTGGGGCCTGTGAGCTTATCAAGGTGATAGCTCCTCACTGTGGAGGGAATGAGGGAGGCAGGGGGTTTGGCTTGCTGTGACATGCTGGCTGTCCGGATCAGCGAGCACACACAAGCAAGGGGAGCGTGCGCAGGTGAAGAGAAGGGTGGTGGGTATTGAGCGTGCTCTACTGTGATACCATGTTGTTAAACAGGCACGCACACACAGAGACTCGAGTGTGAGGCAAGAATGAGAGATGTTTGTTATGCTAGCCAAGGGCTGTTTAAATACAAGTTGGGGACGGACGTTGCCCGTCAGTTGGTAACTGCTCGTCCAGGGAAGATCCTGGGAGCCTGAATTATGCGGCTTACATTATTAACTTATTTCGCCCCACACACACACACACACACACACACACACACACAAATCACTCTCAAGGGTCAGCTCATGCGTTGTTGTTGAAGAGGCAGCAGTCGATCCAGGTCGCCCTAAACGTTGCCCTCATGTTGTTAGTACTCGTGATGCCAGCAGCCCACGCAGGACGGGCGGGATCCACGCCCCTGGAGTACTATGTCTAAGTGGGGCTGGGCCCCCCTGACTTGGACACCCTCATCGCTCCCATTGACCTGACCGGCTCCACGGGCACCTTCGGCCACGCCCCTGGAGTACTATGTCTAAGTGGGGCTGGCCCCCCCTGACTTGGACACCCTCATCGCTCCCATTGACCTGACCGGCTCCACGGGCACCTTCGGCCAGACACAGCTCTTCGCCTTCAGTGTCACGCACGGCGCTGACCCAGCCTCCACGCTCCTCGGCTCCATGCGTGGTTACACCGTCCAAGCCAGATCCACGGCCGACTTCCACGGCGTCGAAGTGGAGGTCCTCGCCTTCCACGATGGCTCGCTCAATGGCACCATCAGCCTGCAAGGCCTCATCAACGCTGGCACTAACGAGATCGCCATTGTTGGCGGCACCGGAAACTTTGGAGGCGCTCGCGGCTACGGCATCGTCATCTTCCTCAACTCCACTGCCACCCTTGCACTTTACCATCACCAGCTCTTCTTCCTCTAGATGACAGATGACAGCTTCCTAATATCACCCTTTGCGCCGGCCGTAATAGCTTAACTCACCCAACCTTTAATATGCACTGCCATATAACACTCACCCAACCTTTAATATGCACTGCCATATAACTGTACCATTTTCTGTTCATATAATATGCACTGCCATATAACTGTACCATTTTCTGTTCATAGCTTAACTCACCCAACCTTTAATATGCACTGCCATATAACTGTACCATTTTCTGTTCATATAATATACAAAGAGCTAACGCTTGAACATATAAAAATAGTCCATTGGATATGTAGAATGCAGCAGATAGGTTTAAGTCAAATACTCTTATTTTACCTCATGATTGATGTATGCTTGGATAAAGGACATTCTCCAACCTCATATACTAGGAAATTTCGACTTTGCGTACATTTGAATATAGAAAGGTGGTGTATTAGATCACCTACACACCTTGGGAGTATTTGATATATTCTCTCAAAACAATTTTCTAGCATATGAAATTTGTGCAATTAATGGGTGGTACGACTATTAAAATTCAACGTATAGCTTCTACCATGCACTAATTTTTTGAGAGGTCGTGCCACCAATTTCTTTGAACCATCCAATAATCTTCTTCACCTCATGATCCAATGTGATATTGATGTGATGCATGTCCAATTGATCTGATGAGTGGACTTTATCTCCACTTAATCACCTAGTAGACATACCTACGGCCCCCAATTATGGATACTCCCTTTGTGATAGCTTTCGAGTGTGATTAAGAGATTTTTAAAAACAAAAATTGATAGAGTTTCTTTTGTAGCCACGCTCTCATGCTAGTTTTATCGTTATTATTTTAAATTACATAGGGCTTCTTTTGTAGTCATGTTCTTATACTAGTTTTATCATTAATCTATTTAAATTTCATAGGGTTTCCTTTGTCCACACCCTCTCAAGCTAGTTTTCATCTGAAAAGCAAGTACCATCTATTCAATGTAGTGTTCCCACACAATTCGAGGCTTTGAAATCTAAACTTATCTTCATTGTATCTCAATTATAGACTCGCACAAACCCAAAGCTTTGAATATCCATAAGGTGCACAAAACTCGCACATCCACATTAAAATTGGAAAGAATTAAAAAACGAGGATAAATGCCACCACTTGTCCACTTGATCGTATTTAATACACTAAAATATGATAATAGCCCCACTCTGTTAACAGAATATGGCTATAACATTGATTGTATCGAAATTAAAGTAGCAATAGTGAGCATTTCCTTAAGAGAATTCTTAAAGAGCATAAGGAGAGCACTGGATTAAAGGTAGAAAAATGAACATCACACCTAGTTAGCTTGGCATGAACAATACTTGTAAGAGAGAGAGAGAGAGAGAGAGAGAGAGAGAGAGAGAGAGAGGATTCCCCCTTCCAAAAGGCTTTTGTATTATAGATTCTCCCTTAAGAGAGACTTGATACAATACATCTTTGTGCTCGTTGAGACCTTGTTGATGCATGAAGATGGTAAACTTCATGCACCAAATTTATGCCAGTACTACCTTGCAAAAACATTAACTTGTCCTCGGCCTCAATCACAAGACCTCAAACAACTTTAAAGGTGGAGAGAGCTAGCAGGAAGTGAGGGATGGGAAGAGGAAAAAGAAGTACCATAAGAGTTATTCTAACTCTTATTCCCTTTCATTTTCCCACATTAAATGCTCAGTTCAATATGAGAAAATCAAAAGATACGTAGATATTTGATTTTATGACATTACACTACAAGAGGTAACTTAAATTTCAACGCCAAATTATCGGTGACAATGACGCGCATCGGTATATGTGCAGATAAGTATGGAGGGAGATGAACATTTTAAACATTTTCATCTTCAAATTTTTTACGCTTGTATCCATGATTTTTTCAACACTTATATAGATATGTATTTCGATGCCTCTTCCGATGTTTAATCCTGCGCCTGCAAGAGCGTCTGTACTGACGGAACCTGCAAAAACCAATATGCGGGTCTTTCCCTGAGCATTTCTCTAATTTGTGTGCCTCTTCTCTTGGTCTCGTCCTCCTCATCTACTATTGATCTGGTGCCCAACAACTTGCCGGAGGTGAGAATGTTGCTTGTTGACTACTCCTTAGCATCCATTAGGAATAGAATGGGGTCTATGAGGGCCTCTTTATTTGGCATTTTAAAGAAGTCAAACCTTTAGTATTAAGAAAGTAATCAAAGGACAACTTTTGAATTCAAACAGGCCAAACGGCTAGTGTATTTGAATTCAAATTTCCCGCCCAAAATGGAATTAAAATCTAGCAGGTAAAACCATATCATGTAGCATATCTATGGAAAGAGCTCAATGCACAGATTGTAGATCTATCATCTTTGATCACATCAAAGATCATATGTGGGAGTTATGGAAGGCCAAAAATCATAAAATTGTCAACCTCCTTTTTGGGGGGAAAAGTGCATCCTTTGACCACTCTTACACATCTCTTACACACCCACCATTCTACCACACATGGCATACACCTATTTGCCAAAATGTTAATCACTTCCATATGCTCATGGCAAATAAAGAAGCTGAGATTCTTTTCAAGTTTGCTTGTAGGTTTATTGTTTAGGGTTTAACATTGTGTGTGTGTGTGTGTGTGTGTGTGTGTGTGTGTGTGTGTGCACGCGTTTCTGCAGGTTTGAACAAGACCCTTTTTTGCTCAAAAAGGCCGCGTGCGAGTGCTCGAAAGTTTTATGCATATTAAATTACTTTAAAATTATATTGTATATTGATGAAATAAAATTTCATTAATTAAGATTTTTATGCTTAAATTTTCATGCAATTTTGTTTAGAAATTATGCTTTGAAAAAAAAATTGTTTTGAAATTATGGTTTGGGGTAATTTTGATTTGAAATTATGCTATGGAAAATTTTTGTTTTGAAACTTTGTTCTGAAATTATGTTTTGAAGAAACTTTGTTCTGAAATGATGTTTTGAAGAAATTTTGTTTTGAAATTACGCTACCATCTCATCATCATCATGCGATTGATAAGGTTTGGGTTATAGGTTTCGGTAAGGTGTAGTTTTGGTTATAGGATAGGTTAGGGTATAGGTTATATGTTAAGTTATAGGTCATACGTTAGGTTAGGTTAGACTAGGTTAGGTTAGTTTATAGGTTAGGTTAACTTATAGGTTAGGTTAGATTAGCTTATAGGTTAGGTTTAGGTTATAGGTTATAGACTAGGTTAGGTTATAGGTCAGGTTTAGGCAACATGTTAGGTTATAGGTTAGGTTAATTAGGTTAGGTTATAAGTTGTACATAAAAGGCTAGGTTAGGTTATAGTTTAAGTTAACTAATGTTTAGGTTATAGGTTTGGTTTGAAAAGATTCTGATGTTTCCAACTGTAACATTGGCGGCCCATAACCATGATGTAAATAGCTTACAAATTTATTGCCAAGTCAATTTTCCAAAGAATCTATCCCACTATGGATAAGGGTATCACTCCTCACCAACAAGTTTTCATCAAAGGAAGATCTATTTAAGATAACACATTGACAACAACGGTTGGATTAGAATACACACCATTCACCATGCAAGATTGTATCGGTTATAGGTTAGGTTATAGTTAGCGATGTGAGCGGCATGGAAACACACACAACGCCTCTATAATCACCTGACACACACTCTTGGGATAATACACACACACACACACACACACACACACAAACTATGGGGCACCACTCGGCTTACAAAATCCACCTGGCTGAGACACCGACCACACGGATGGAGTGAGAGGAGAGAGACTATCCATCTGCCCACTCAACACATACACACACACATACGTGTATACACAAATCAGCTGGGAAAAGTGCATCCTTTGACCACTCTTACACACCCACCATTCTAGCACACATGGCATACACCTATTTGTCAAAATGTTAATCACTTCCATATGCTCATGGAAAATATAGAGGCCCTCCTATACCCCATCCTCTTCCTAATGACGCTGAGATTCTTTTGATGTTTTGTTGTAGGTTTATGGTTTAGCGTTTAACATAGTGTTTGTGTGTGTGTGTGTCTGTGTGCATTTTTGCAGGTTTGAAGACATTTAGAAGACTCTTTCTTGCTCAAAAAAGGTACATGCGAGTGCTCAAAAGTTTTATGCATATTAAATTACTTTTAAATTATATTGTATATTGACAAAATATAATTTCATTAATTAGGATTTCAATGCTTAAATTTTCATGTAATTTTGTTTAGCAAATATGCTTTGAAAAAAATTGTTTTGAAATTATGGTTTGGGGTAATTTTGATTTGAAATTATGCTACAGAAAAATTTTGTATGCTTTGAAGAAAATATGTTTCAAAATTATGCTATGGAAAAATTTTGTTTTGAAATTATGCTACCATCTCATCATCGTCATGCGATTGATGAGGTTTAGGTTATAGGTTTTGGTAAGGTGTACTTTTGATTATAGGATAGGTTAGAATATAGGTTATATGTGAAGTTATAGGTCATACGTTAGGTTAGGTTAGATTAGGTTTAGGTTATAGGTTAAGGTAAGTTAGTTAATGGGTTAGATTATAGACTAGGTTAGGTTAGTTTATAGGTTAATTAGGTTAGGTAAACTTATAGGTTAGGCTAGATTAGCTTATAGGTTAGGTTCTAGGTTAGGATTAGGTTATAGGTTAGGTTATAGGTTATAGACTATGTTAGGTTATAGGTCAGGTTTAGGCAACATGTTAGGTTATAGGTTAGGTTATAAGTTGTACATAAAAGGCTAGGTTAGGTTATAGATTAAGTTAACTAATGTTTAGGTTATAGGTTTGGTTCGAAACAAATCTGATGCTTCCAACTGAAACATTGGTGGCCCATAACCATGATGTAAATAGCTTACAAAATTATTGCCAAGTCAATTTCCCAAAGACTCTATCCCACTATGGAGAAGGGTATCACTCCTCGGCAACAAGATTTCATCAAAGGAAGATCTATTTAATATAACACCTTGAAAAAAATGGTTGGATTAGAATACACACCATTCACCATGCAAGATTGTATCGGTTATAGGTTAGGTTATAGCTAGCAATGTGAGCGGGATGGAAACACACACAGCGCCTCTATAATCACCTAACACACACTCCTGGGATAATACACACACACACACACACACTATGGGATACCACTCCTCTTACAAAATCCACGTGACTGAGAGAGGGAACACACCATTGGAGTGAGAGGAGAGAGACTATCTATCTGCCCACTCAACACACACACACACACACACACACACTTACACGTATACATAAATCAGCTCAAAGGATTTCAATGCTTAAATTTTTATGCACTTTTGTTTAGAAATTATCCTTTGAAAAAAAATTGTTCTTAAATTATGGTTTGGGGTAATTTTGATTTGAAATTATACTACGGAAGTATTTTGTATGCTTTGAAGAAAATTTGTTTCAAAATTATGCTATGGAAACATTATGTTTTGAAGAAATTTTGTTTTGAAATTACGTTACCATCTCATCATCATCATGCGATTGATGAGGTTTAGGTTATTGGTTTCGGTAAGGTGTAGTTTAGGTTATAAATTAGGTTAGGGTATAGGTTAAATGTTAAGTTATAGGTCATACGTTAGGTTAGGTTAGGTTAAGTTAGATTAGGTTTAGGTTATAGGTTAAGTTAAGTTAGTTTATGGAATAGATTATAGACTAGGTTAGGTTAGGTTATAGTTTAATTAGTTTAGGTTAACTTATAGGTTAGGTTATATTAGCTTATAGGTTAGGTTTAGGTTATAGGTTATAAACTAGGTTGGGTTATAGCTCAGCTGGTTTAAGCAACATGTTAGGTTATAGGTTAGGTGAATTAGGTTAGGTTATAGGTTATACATAAAAGGCTAGGTTAGGTTATAGTTAAAGTCAACTAATGTTTAGGTTATAGGTTTGGCTCGAAAACAATCAGATACTTCCAACTGAAACATTGGCGGCCCATAACCATGATGTAAATAGCTTACAAAATTATTGCTAAGTCAATTTCCCAAAGACTTTATCCCACTATGGATAAGGGTATCACTTCTCGCCAATAAGGTTTCATCAAAGGAAGATCTATTTAAGATAGCACCTTGACAGCAATGGTTGGATTAGAATACAAACCATTCACGATGCAAGATTGTGTCGGTTATAGGTTAGGTTATAGTTAGCGATGTGAGCGGGATGGAAACACACACAATGCCTCTATAATCACCTGACACACTCTTGGGATAATACACACACACACACACATACTATGGGGCACCACTCGTATTACAAAATCCACCTGGATGAGACAGGGAACACACCGATGGAGTGAGAGGAGAGAGACTATTGTTGAAAGAGAAAGAGAGAGCACAGAAATAGAACCCCAAAGTGTGTAGAATACACACATGAGATGATGTATATATAGAGGGACCTGGGTGCCATATATAGAGAAGCCATATATTGAGTAGCTTCACATATAAGCTCAACACCCCCGCTCAAATAAGGGTCCCTAAATGTGGATGAAAAAACCCTTGGGGGATCATGGAAAAACCCCACAGCTCTATATACACCCACCGCTATATTATAAAAATCATTGAATATACAAATGTTCATGAGGAGCTACATCACTCCTTTTACAATGAATATTTTATGAGGAGCTACATCACTCCTTTTACAATGAATGTTTTATGAGGAGTTACATTACTCCTATCCTATCAAATACAATAATGAATACAAAGGTTCAATAAAGAGGTGTAAATTCCATCGATTAGCTCGTAATCAGAAGTGTCTCCATGAATTTGCTATGTAGCTTGTCATCACTATCGTATCACCAAACATATCTTCATGTTGTCATCAATATGACATCACCAAACATATCTTCATAAATCTTTTATTGTCACCAAGTTTGTCTTCATAAAATCAATTCTTTGATGAATCCTACATAGATCATAGACTCAAAAAAAACATAGTCATGAAAATTATTAGCATCGTTAGTGAAATAATTTACGTTCACAATGCCATAAGAGATGGTTCGCGACGCCACTCTTTTGACGACATATATACGCACGAAAACATATGGTACATAGAGTATGAACATAAAAGTACAAGATGCGTGATTACGTGATGCAAATGATATGTGCATATACTACATAAAACAACATTTATCAACGTAGTGATCAATGAATATCATCAAAGTATTAACAAAACATCATCATTGTATCAATAAAAATGAATAAATCATCATGGTATCAACAAAAAGCATCATGATATCACCGAAAATAATAATTGTATCAACGAAACAACATCATGGCATCACCGAGAATAACCATGGTATCAACGAAACAACATCATGGTATCACCGAGAATAACCATGGTATCAACGAAACAACATCATGGTATCACCGAGAATAACCATGGTATCAACGAAACAACATCATGGTATCAACAAAAATCACCATGGAATTAACGAAATATCATCATGGAATCACCGAGAATAACCATGGTATCAACGAAACATCATCATGGCATCACCGAGAATAGCCATGGTATCAATGAAATATCATCAGGGTATCAACAAAAATCACCATGACCAAAGTTCTAACAAAACATCATCATGGTACCATCAAAACCACTATGGTATCAACGAGAAATTTTCAATAAAACGACGAAACTATATCTCTAAAAGAATAATTATACGAGAATCAATGAACGAGTATATCATATAACAAAAGATTATGTACCAACAGTAGCTCGATAGAATTTGGACATTCATCAACTGCTCGACTGAATCGGAACGATATGTAACTGGCTTCTGCAGCAAAGTTACGTCAGTAACAAATATATGATTGATGAAGAAAAAATATAATTGAGAAGTTTTCAATTATGAGAAAAATCAAAAGCAAAAAGTAAAATTTTGCTTTTTAAACATATTCACAGTCCGCGAACGATAACCCAAAATCGGTGCAGAATTTAGAGAAACTTTCTTCTATAAAGTTATAGACCACATCAATTCCGATGGCTCAACCGAATAGTTTCTCATCGATTCCGATGTCTGCACCGGCTAGTTTCTTCTGCAAAGTTGTAGACCACATCGATTCCGATCCCTCACGCGGGTAGTTTCTGCAAATCGTTTTCAATTAGCAGAAAAATCAAAACATAAAACGAAACTTGCTTTTCACGTATGTACGCAGTCCGCGAACGATAACTCAAAATCGGTGCAGAATTTGAAAAAACTTCCTTCTGCAAAGTTGTAGATCACATTGATTCCAGTCCCTCTTTAAGGTAGTTTTTGCAAAATCATTTTCAATCAGGAGAAAACTCAAAAATAAAAAGCGGAAGTTGCTTTTCGTGTATGTACGCAGTCCGCGAACGATAACTCAAAATCGGTGTAGAATTTGAAAAAAATCCTTCTACAAAGTTGTAGACCACATCGATTCCGATGCCTCCTCGGAGTAGTTTTTGCAAAATCATTTTCAATTAGCAGAAAAGTCAAAAACAAAAAGCGGAACATGCTTTTCAGGCATGTACGCAGTCCGCGAACGATAACTCAAAATCGGTGAAGAATTTGAAAAAACTTTCTTCTGCAAAGTTGTAGACCACATTGATTCCGGTCTCTTTAGCAAGTAGTTTTTGCAAAATCGTTTTTAATTAGCGGAGAAATCAAAAGACAAAAAGCGGAACATGCTTTTCAGGCATGTACGTAGTCCGCGAACAATAACTCAAAATCGGTGAAGAATTTGAAAAAACTTCCTTCTGCAAAGTTGTAGACCACATCGATTCCATTCTCATTCCTAGGTAGTTTCTGCAAAATCGTTTTCAATTAGCAGAGAAATTGAAAGCAAAAACGTACTGCTCTGATACCATGTTGAAAGAGAAAGAGAGAACATAGAAATAGAACCCCAAAGTGTGTAGAATACACACATGAGATGATGTATATATAGAAGGGACCTGGGTGCCATAAATAGAGAAGCCATATATTGAGTAGCTTCACATATAAGCTCAACAACTATCCATCTGTCCACTCAACACACACACACACACACACACACACACGCATACACAATTCAGCTCAAAGAAGGAATTTTTTTTATGCTTAGATACAATTGAGCTTGGGTCAACACCAATGGGGCAAATAGCTCACACCATATGGATGAAATATGCTAGATACAATTTGAGCAAAGGCTTCACTCACAGGAGAAAATTACACAACCAAAACATCAAGAAAACAATACAAAATTTGGCAAAATGTACATCACCATTGCGTCCAGAATGGCCAAAAGTCCCAGTCTACAATATCAAAGTGCTCAGATCCGAGCTCGGATAAGTAGTTTATGGCCAAAACAGGCTCCAAAAACAGCAAAAACTGAGTTACAGTTGTTCCTCCTCTTCTCTCCATGTTTTTTCTGATTTTTTCTCAGGGTTTTCAATGTCCACACTTCACTTTATCCCTTGGGAATCTTTGGCCTTTTGATTGGCCTCAAGCGGACCCCGAACAGGCCAAAACCCTTCTACATCCATTCTCACAACTGGCACTAAAATTTTCTCAATCCTGCATCCCACAATCACGTAAAGTGGGCCCCAAATATAGTTCTCAAAATGACCTTTTTGCATAATTCATCACAAGAAAACACTCCTGTTGTGTCCTCACTTATCCACGTTGTCGTGCCGCTCCCCTTCCAAGAGAAAAAAATGAGCAAGGGAATGCCAATCAGGCTTATTTGAATCCTACATGATTATTCAGCAGTTATAAGGGCTTGGTAACAAGTCAATTTTAAGCTAAAAGTGTGCTAGATGCGGCTCTAAGGGCCAAAAGATGTCTTGGTAATGCTAAACAGTGAGTATGCTTGAAGTGCTCATAGCTGGTATTTTATTGATCAAAATTGAAGTACTCAAAGTGCTCTACAGGCCTGTCTTTACGGCTCGTCGATCGGAGCTAAAGATAAGAAGTTATGATAGTTTTATTTGGGTTAGTAGCAGATCTGTACCGGATCGAGCACCTACTGATAAAAGTTCAAAGATGATAGGAATGCATGGGTCTAAAGTACTCACTTCCAGGAGCATGTCGGTCTTTCCAGTTTGTCAATCGGGGTTTTGGTTGGCAAGATATGGCCAGTTTAAGTATCACCGGGGGCCGTTTCCAAACAGATTTGGTCGTCTTGATTAGTCAAGTTCAAGTTCAAGGTATCGCCGGATAGTCTTACCACCTCGTAATACCTTGTCTTTGTGTCAAAGAATGGACTCGGGTTGCAGCACCTCTTCTTGGTCCTGGATCTCCGGTGGGTCTTCAATGATTGCTTCTTGAGGTGGCCCTCCTTTGTAAAGCTTTAGTAGGGTCACGTGGAAAGCAACTTGAGTTGATAGGTCATCTCATTGATTGATTTAAGAATCTAAAAGAGGCCATAGTACCTTTTTTCTTACTTGCATAGTACTTTTGGTGTCCTGTAGGATTCTTACCCATCATGTGTCTTAATCGAGCCTTGGGAAACTTAAGCAGGACCCAATCGATTTGTTTAAAGGCTAGGGATCTTCTTTGCTTATGAGCAACATCCTTTTGCCTTTGTTGAGAGATGGATGTAGCATCCTTAATCTTTTGGAAATATTCTTGCAGGTCTTGGCTATATTCATCTGCAGCAAAGATCTTCCCATGTACCTTGAGTAGCAGGGGACTTTTTTATCTTCCCTCTATCACCTTAAAAGGTGCTTTTCTCGTGGAAGTATGTACAGTGTTATTGTAAGCATACTCCACTAAGGGTAAGTACTTCTCCCATTGGGACTTTTGATCTACTTCTTTGACATAAGCTTTTAGTAGATCAAGAATTGTTAGGTTACCTATTTCACTTTGACCATTCGTTTGAGGATGATAGACCAAAGAGAAGTTTAGCCTTGTAGCTAAATTCTCAAAGAGACCCTTCCTGAAATTATTGGTCATTCTAGGATCTCTATCCAACACTATGGACATTGGCAAGACATGGTACTTGAAGATTTGTGATATGAAGAGAGTTGCCCTTTGATGGGCTTTGATAGTCTTTTTGACAGGTATGAAATGTACTTGTTTGCTAAACCTGTCTACTATCATCCATATCCTGTATCCCATCAATAGACTTGGGCAATCCAAAGATAAAATCCATGGATATACTCTCCCATGGGGAATTAGGGATTGGAAAAGGTTGAGGTTGCTTCCCTCTATCAAACTTCATCTTTTGGCATACCACACATCTTGAAACATACTCTTGTATGTTTGCTTTCATGGCAGGCCAATAGAAATATGTTTCTATCCCTTTTAGGGTATACTAAATCCCTCTATGCCCTGCATAAGGAGGAGCATGAGATTCATACATTACTTTCTCACGTAGTGACTTAGTAACCCATAGTCTAGTGCCATAGAGAAGATAACCATCTTGTAGGGTAAATGGTTCTTCCTTCTCCCAAGTGCAAGGGCTCAAACCACATCTCTAAAATTTGGATCAATAGCCTATTCATCTATCATAAGACCAAACATCGTGCAAAATGTGGTCTTTGCAATGTCTTGATCAACTATCCTTATTTGATGGTAGCCACTTTTGAGGTCAATCCTATTGAAATAGGTTAAAGTGGAGCATCTCAAAGTCTACTTGGAAAGAGTTTGAGAATGTCCGAAATCACTTTCTTACAAAATTTCCACAAGCTAAGACACAAAGACTATAAATTATCCTACCTCTCAACTTTTTACAAGTGCATGGGAATCAAGAAAAAGAAGTTAAAAGATGACAAAAAGCAAGATCTTGAGCATGAGATGGATGCAAGACATAAAGAAGTGTTTCCAAAGATGGAATGCATTATACTTATTACATGATGCCTTGAGAGATTCCCAAGTGAATGAAGATTTTCTACATGCCAATGTACTCCAGTTTGGGAGGAATTTGGTGGGTCATGCTTCATACGCTTTTGCACTGTTATAAGGGCTAAAATGTATTGATTGGTGTGATCAAACTATGGAGTGTGGTATGCCAAGAGAGAAGTGTTTTTGATTATATCTTTGCGAACGATTTTCAAGCGCTAAAATTGCCTCGTGTCCCTAAAAACTACACAATGGTGATCCGTTTGGCAATACGGTAAGCCATAAAGCTTGCCCACAAGGCATATGCATTGTGGGCAAGCTCTATTGCTTTTCGTTTTGCCAAAAGGATCTCCATTGTGTTGTCTATATTTCTGCGAGCGTTTTTCAGGCAATAAAATCGCTTTGCAACCCTAAAAACAACACAATGGTGAGTCATTTTCCAAATTGGCAAGCCATAGACCTTGCTGACATCACATATGCATGGTGGGAAATCTATACGGCTTCATTTGTTTCTAAACACCTCACCATTGTGTTGTTTTTATGTTAGGTTAGATTAGGAAGTGGCAACTCCCATCTTATATGGTGCTGGAAGTGGCAACACTCAGCTAGCTATACTGACACCTTATACATGTTCACATGAAAACAGAGAGGCATGATGAAAAGCCTACCTCATCGACATGACAAGAAAATTTTGTACTCCAAGCTCCTCCCTATTCATTCCAGCGGGAATCACTATTTGCCCCATTTTCATATTGGAATCGGCCTTCTTTTGCAGTGAAGCCTCGATATCTAATTATAAGCCTACCTGCACCTTCCCTGCATAGTGATCATAGCAGCTTTGTGTGCAACAAGACCTAGCTCCCAGCTGAATAGTATATCTAGCTTCAACTACGGCCTTACTCAGCTAGTTTCTGCAGGCGCAACTAGTTATGGCCAGCACTATGCCGCTCCAAGTATAGCTCATGCAAATTCAACAACCATATTGTGCCCTCGGCCATCCTTCAATGTTCATGGAAACCATGATATGCAGCAGGTCCCCATGCCTAATTCTCAAGATTCACACCAATTCTTTTCCTCATAGTAGATTTCTCGTGCAGCAGCAAGTCGGGCAGAACCAAAAAGGATCAGTATTGGAGACCTTTCAAACCCTGGTTATATTTTGCAAATCATCAACCTGGAGGGTACTTTGGATGCTTTCCAATGTGATGGGCACTCTCAAAGATCATATATTTTGTGAGATCAACCCATGGCAGAGGTTTGTTCTAGTGCTTCTGAAATAGAAGATATCAGATTTCAATCAATGATCAATTGGACTAATTGAATTAATCTGAAGTCGAATCACCAAAACTCATTGCCTTTGCAGGCCCATCCCAAAACTTTTTTGCTCATGCTATCAGGTTGTTGGCGTTGCAGACAGCGGTCGAAGAAATGTAAAGAGTAAACTTCAAAGTTGACAAGACTAGGACAAAAAAGCTTAGTAGCATCGATCAGACCAAAGCTTATGATGGATCCTCAAGTAATTAATATAGTTGCTTCAATGCTTGCACTTTTAGCACAGAGTGTGAGGGGATTAGTGGTAGACATCTCAATGTCAAGGGAAACGCATTCGGGAATATTGCCACTAGTGCACGTCACTGGTCTGATGAGTCATTGGATTCATTCGCACTCCTCATCTAGATTTTTTGATAGCCTATCTAAAAAACATCTCTCATGACCAATTCAATGCAGAATATGGTGTTTGTAGGAGCAAGTTGGTCAACAACTAGCTCCAAGCATATGCATCACTAGCATTGCAATGGAAGTCAATCATGAAGGTGCCTATGTGGCTGCCGACCAAGATCAAAACAATAGTGAAAGAGAAAAAGCGTAAGATATTTCTTTTTTCCACACAAAGAAGGTTGATGCTAGAGAAGCAAAAGAACACCGACCATGGAGTAATGGCTCTGGAGATAAGTATACCAATATGTCAGCATCTATTAGCCTCTAGTGTTGCTGGCCATTCAACAACTAGGTGGGATAGAAAAAGCTTCACACAATATGGCCAATATTGCGGCATGTAAAGAGCTTCTCTTGCTAACCCGCGTGCATGCGGCAGCCAATGCAGGTGCAATTGAGATTAACAACAATAGTATACTGCAGCGTTTCTCTTCAGAAGCTGCATATGAAGGAGGTAATGCTGATGGTGTGGATTTGAACGCACCACAATTATTTATTAGGAGCTCCCTTCTTGCCAATAACCACGATTTGGTGATGGATCCTATGAGCAAAGGTCCATGTACGCAGCATTTATTGGATCAAGTTCAGATGGCTGCAGACGGAAGACATTAGTTTGGTATTGTATCCAACACAAACCCTCATTTTCCCTTGGAGGAAAGCTACTCCAAGGCAAGCAGTCAAAATCTATTCACATCTTCTCAAAGGTCTTTTTTGCCAGCAGGCGGTCGAGGTAGAAACTCCATATAGTGGCTATAGTATCCTGAACAAGCCGAGTGCAATTATCGTCAACAAGGACTTAACATTCCATAGCGCAAGGCATGCTGCAATTAATATATTTTCCAAATGCAGAACCAACTTCAGCGTCAAGAGGACAGAGTTTGTCTACTGTTGAATGCATTTTGCAACCTCGAGACTCAAAAGATATTTTATTTAGTTATACACTCAATATATCATATATGTTAGGTTCAAAGTGCCCTCTTGTGCAAATACATTCCTCATCATGTTGCATCTTATCTTGGTTTTCTTGTAGAGATGAGTCAGCTTTCTTTGCATCTCTTACTGGCTTAGCATATAAGATCCATTACATTGACAAAAATTCGAGGAGGGTTGTCTTGACAGAGGGGTTGGCTAGGGTGCGGTGCTGCGGATTGGAAGGCCGCCAAAGCTTGAGAAGGAGAGCTGGTTGAATGGGGTGGTGGTGGCCCCATCAATTGGACTAAACTTGTGGAATCTGACTGTATGCAAAAAAGGGCTAGATTTCTCGCAGTCTTTATGACGCCACCTCAATTCCATCATTAACAAAACTACTAGTACCTGTGTCGTAAGCACTCGCTTCTGCATCTTTTGGAGGGATCGCACCTTGATAGCCTTGAAGTTGGATCTTTTGACTAGAGATATTACCTTCTAATGGATGGTTGTTGCACCCCTTGGATGTAGAAAGTGGTTATTGGAGGCCCAAAATCGATGGACCTTTAGAGTTGTTTTTTCCTCATTGTATTACTCAAAGCTCGGGACTCACGGACGCTCAATGCAGAAAACAAATCTATTTCTCTTGAAAGTGAGATCATTGTCAAAGGCATCAATAGATCTTTTACAATTTTTGGTGACAAGCTTGATTATGCAGTCTCTTGGCCACAAAAACACACCCATTATACCCTCACCTTTGGGCGGTGTTGAATAGAATTGCTACTTGATTGAGACCCTGATTAAAACACCTTGGAAATAACATATGACAAACGGACTGAAAAATTTGACGTTGTGTTGAGAAGTATAACATGGGGCATTTACAAGTTCTAGTTGGTCATAGCTTGTCACAATGCCTAGTAGACAGCTGAATGCAAGGTAGTATGGGCTTCATAACTACTAAATATGACAACGTCTCCACCATTTTCTGGCTCTCTTTTGAAGGTTAATGATGTCGAGCGAAACGCCACCTGTACTAATGCCTATGAGCATCACGTAATAGTAGTTCGCCAAATGCACCTTTAGATTAATTATGATCGGACTGAATATAGTGCCTTTCGCTATGGAGATGCCAACCTCAAGATGCCCATATCATGTGCAGTTAGGAAGCACGATACGTAACGTGTGCTAGTCAACAAGGAGGCAAGAAGACATAATTGTTGATCAAAGCAACTTACAACACACGCACGTGCACGTGCGCACGTATACACGCACGCGCACGCGTACACACACACACACAAACAGAAGGTAATACTGATCAAAGGACATGGAACATAGAGTTACATCTTTATGTTTTGCGTATGGTAGGAAGGACATATATTCACAACACTGCATGTTCTAATTGCAAGAGCGCGATTCCAGCTCAGCAACACTACAAGGTCTATTATTTGTATCCAAATTCCCATGCGCATGTGTTTACTTGGCGCAACACATAAACTCTAAGGGGCAGGGCACGGCTTCCGTTTCTTATAATTTTTTGGAGAGACCACAATGCGAGCTCTCCACCATACTTGTGTATTGTACCTCTATATGACGTGCATTGTATACTTTGCACTTCCAATCTTTGTAATTTCATTGCAACACGATTTGTTTAACTGTTCACAATGCTTTGTTGTAGTTAAACTCAAATATTGGCATGTAGATCGAACAATAAAAAAGAAGCAATACAACATTGCAGGTCAGTAAAGTACCTCATTTATTGTTGCAGCTCGTTCATACTTTTATCTGTTTGCTTGTTTTAAAATTATCCGCATTACTTCCTTTACTTCGGTTTATTTGGATCTCGTTTTCATAGCTATACACTCGATCGATGTTGATCAACATCTGCACATGTTCGTTATACACAACTCTTTGCATACGGTTGCTAGCCAATGCACGTGAAGTATTACAATAGTGAATACACAAGTAGTGAATGCATGTGGTGTATCAAAGTAGTGAATTGACCTTGTGCATCCTTACTTTAGCTCTAAATAGTTGATATTATACTAGGTGTCTAAGTTATTGATTCCATACTATATATGTCCTCGTTTCCCAATACTAGGTGTCAGTATGAAGTTGTCAAGACCTACAAGATTACAATAAGCTAGGCAGCAAAATGCAGCCAACTTGAAACTAGCTTATCGTCCATATTCTAGGCCATGGTCTAAAATTACTGCATTGTATAAAGGTTGGAGCATGCAATGTGACATCTTTGCTCACAATCTAAAAATATGTCCCTCCTGCACGGCGGCATACCTCACATATATAGGGATTAACGAGGTCAACAAAAAAATGAAATAGACACTATTGCTGCTCTCACTTGTGTATTATCGTTGGGTGCTTTGCCATCGGAGCGGCAACAACAAGACTTAGCAGCATTGCGTCTACAATCCATTACTAGTTCAAGATACCAGTGTTGAATCGATAGTATCCCCTCTCTATTCATGAGACCGATGAGTGATATTTGGACATAAAAGAGGCAGATATTATAATTATAGACGAGCTATCCGTGTTAATCGAAACGAATTTTTACCTTATCATAAGACAAAATGTCAACATAGAAAGTAGGACATGGCAGATCCCTTCAACAACAAATGTGTTCTCTTGCACGATGACCTTGCCCAACTATTCCCAGTTTGTAGTCACGCATGGGAGCTTTGTAACAAATGCCATATATTCACAAGCTTGATCCAAAGGCTACTTGCAAGTGTATACAAGATCTCATGCTTGGTAAGACATGCAACGAACCTTATAATTGCTTATGTTCTTGACCATTATTTGTGAAATAAAACCAGTCCTAGATGAGATCAATTGTACCTGGGGTGCATGTATTCTAGATGAATCAAAATGACATTACAAAACTTGAAATGAATGTCAATTTGAATGTGTCATGTTATATTCTATAGATGTTATATAGCATGGCCCACCAAGGAAGACTAGTTTCTCTACTAGAGCCCATCAAAAACCCAATAATCGAGCATCTTTGTGTCTAAAAAGAATCTTTGTGCATCATTGAGCTTGAGTGCAAAGAATCCATCATTAAGATTTGAATGGTTTATCTACTAGAGCCTATGAAAAACCCAATAATCGAGCATCTTTGTGTCTAAGGAAAAAAACTCCAAGGAAATCTGTCCTGGCTTGGCCCTATATTCCAATTACGTAGGCTTTTGTTTGGTTTGGAATAGCTAGCTTGTGGGCAGATCAATGGAGGCAAGAGAGCATCGCAGCCTGCAGGAAACCCACTGCATGCATGCTCATCTACGACCTCATGCAACGTTGTCGTGCTGTAACACGTACATAGTGGGAACGCATGCTACAAGATCTATCTTGTAACTTTTTAGATACATAATTATCTTTCCTATAATGTACATATGCATATTTAAGTATAATAATAAGCTTTCTATCTCATCCTATTATTTTTCTCAAGGGTAACCTATCCTTACTTTACCATCAGAAAATACTATGGGAAAAGCTCAATAGCTCCGCCTCTTTAACTTGGGGCAAAAATCATTGATTCTTTATTTCTACTATCTCATTATCATCTCACACCCTAGCTAGATCCTATATCCAGGGTAAACTCCAATATATATACTTTTATTATATTTCTTCTATGTAGTTTTTATACTTTTCTTATATTTCTTTTTAAATAGCTACTAGGAGGGAATCAAATCCTAGTGGGACACTAGGTGGCATGATTTCAAAGATACACTTATTTAATGTATTATTGCAAGCATGATTACAAAACTTTGTCAAGGAGCATTGTCATGCTTTCATATGGCATGAGGTGTCCTTTGGAATTAAATGAAAGTCTAGGCTAAGGGGACCACGGGAAGACTTTTGCTGCCAGAAATGGACCCTATTTTGATGATTTTTTTACACAAGGTTTCAATCCGAATTGGAAAATGATTTTAAAATGAAAATCGTAGCTAATGAACTGAAGTTTCTTCCCATATTTTTACTTTTTTATTTGGATCCACGGTTGAGGAGATATGATCAAAATATTGGACCCCAGTCTGACCACATCATGCAGGGACAGCTCATTTCGAACTTTTCCAATTCCTATTCACACTGGCTCCACTCTTCTTGTGTAAACCCTTGGGGGTTCCCTTAACCTATAAAAGGGGACCTCTTCTTCCTTGAAAAAAGAACTCAAGCATTCAAGCCATTGATGAGAGGAATTCTTGAGGGAGTGAGTAGTAATGCATAATTGTACTTAGCCATTAACATAAGCCCAAGCCTACACTTTCTCCTAGAGGGAGACTAGCCATTCTTTCAACAAGCTAACCTTGGAAGATCAACTCTAATCAAAGAAGGTCTTGCACTTGGTGTATCAATCAAAGTGGAATTATCCACTCTTCTTCTCTCTCCATCAATAATGGTGTTGAAGGGTTTGTCAAGTAAGATGTGTTCTACATTGATGTTTTCTTGATTTCTTGTTGTTTTCTTTTTCATCTCTAATCCAACATATATATATGTATCTAATCTCATCTCCTTAAGCAAACCTATCTCTCTCATTCTTAAGAAGTCATCCTCTCTGCAAATTCTAGGTTCTCTTTTCTACAGGTACATCTCTCCCCGCAGTATCTTTATTGCCTACGGGCAAGAATAGGGCTTGGGAGGGAAACTTCTCATCTCTTCACTTCTCTCATATCTACATTTCTCACATACTATCCTAGATGAATAACCCACATGATGATCATTTCTATCGCTTTCACTCTGTACGATCTATTAGAATTAACGTATGGATTAGCCATAAAATACACTTTCAACAACGTATAGTGTTTCTCTTTGGCCCTGAAAGGCTTAATGAAATACTTCTATCACCGGATCCCATCATACTACCTCTCATAGACTATAACTTTTCTTTTGACGTAAGCGTAGTTATCTTGCTATGAACCAAGAGGATTTGTACACACAATTAATCCCAATCACTATACAAAATATATATATTATGGTAAGCACAAAACTACAATTCCAAAGAACAATTCGTAGCCTATTTGGCCAGCCAAGATTGAATGCCATTAACTCATCTGTTAACCCTTTCATATTACCCATGATATGATATGACCATAGCCTTGATGTTTTCATTTTCGTATTGTTTTGACATTTTCTTTTGTGTTTATTCTTTGTGTGTGTGAGTGCAAGAGAGAAAGAGTGAGTCTTCTTTGATTGCACTTCTTTCCAAACCCTAGTCTTCATGGCATCTATGGTTTTTAACTCCTTCATATAGTTTTTGTTGAGTTCTCTCACAAACTCTCACAACCATAAGCCCGGTGCTTTCCTGGCAAGACCGCAAATTTCTCGACAACGTCAAGTTCATTGAGCACGTGTCTACTATTTCAATTGCGCACGTGTGGTGCCGGGTCATCGCTCATCTGATGATAAATGATGGCTGCTGATATACAAAGTCAACATCCGGTAGGCCAGGTCAAAGTCAACATCCGGCAAGCCAGGCGCTATTATATACATAGCTACACCAACACCAATAGTCTTATCAAGATATTAGATTTTATGACATTACACTTCAAGAGGTCACTTAAATTTCGACGTCAAATTATCAGTGACAATGGCGGGCGTCGGTATATGTGCAGATAAGTATGGAGGGAGATGAACATTTTAAACATTTTCGTCTTCAAATTTTTCACGTTTGTATCCATGAATTTTTCGACACTTATATAGATATGTATTCCGATGCCTCTTCCGATGTTTAATGCTGCGCCTGCAAGAGCGCCTGTACTGACGGAACGTGCAAAAACAGAAATGCAGGTCGTTCCCTGAGCATTTCTCTAATTTGTGTGCCTCTTCTCTTGGTCTCGTCCTCCTCGTCTACTATTGATCTGGTGCCCAACAACTTGCCGGAGGTGAGAATGTTGCTTGTTGACTACTCCTTAGCATCCATTAGGAATAGAATGGGGGTCTATGAGGGCCTCTTTATTTGGCAGTTTAAAGAAGTCAAACCTTTAGTATTAAGAAAGTAATCAAAGGACAACTTTTGAATTCAAACAGGCCAAATGGCTAGTTTATTTGAATTCAAATTTCCCGCCCAAAATGGAATTAAAAATCTAGCAGGTAAAACCATATCATGTAGCATATCTATGAAAGAGCTCAATGCATAGATTGTAGATATATCATCTCTGCTCCAATCAAAGATCATATGTGGGTTAGATTAGGTTAGATTAGGTAGGTTAGGTTCTAGGTTAGGTTTAGGTTATAGGTTATAGACTAGGTTAGGTTATAGGTTAGGTTAATTAGGTTAGGTTATAAGTTGTACATAAAAGGCTAGGTTAGGTTATAGTTTAAGGTAACTAATGTTTAGGTTATAGGTTTGGTTTGAATAAAATCTGATGCTTCCAACTGAAACATTAACGGCCCATAACCATGATGTAAATAGCTTACAAATTTATTTCCAAGTCAATTTTCCAAAGAATCTATCCCACTATGGATAAGGGTATTACTCCTCACCAACAAGATTTCATCAAAGGAAGATCTATTTAAGATAACACATTGACAGCAACGATTGGATTAGAATACACACCATTCACCATGCAAGATTGTATCGGTTATAGGTTAGGTTATAGTTAGCGATGTGAGCAGGATGGAAACACACACAGTGTCTCTATAATCACCTGACACACACTCTTGGGATAATACACACACACACACACACACACACACTATGGGGCACCACTCGGCTTACAAAATCCACTTTGCTGAGACAGGGACCACACTGGTGGAGTGAGAGGAGAGAGACTATCCATCTACCCACTCAACACACACACACACACACACACACGTGTATACACAAATCGGGTGGGAAAAGTGCATCCTTTGACCACTCTTACACATCTCTTACACACCCACCATTCTAGCACACATGGTATACACCTATTTGTCAAAATGTTAATCACTTCCATATGCTCATGGCAAATCAAGAGGCCCTCCTATACCCCATCCTATTCCTAATGAAGCTGAGATTCTTCTGAAGTTTTCTTGGAGGTTTATGGTTTAGGGTTTAACATAGTGTGTGTGTGTGTGTGTGTGTGCGTTTTTGCAGGGTTGAAGATGTTCACAAGACCCTTTCTTGCTCAAAAAGGCCAGATGTGAGTGCTAAAAAGTTTTATGCATATTAAATTACTTTAAAATTATATTGTATATTGACAAAACAAAATTTCACTAATTAGGATTTCGATGCTTAAATTTTCATGCAATTTTGTTTAAAAATTAAGCTTTGGAAAAAAATGTTTTGAAATTATAGTTTGGGGTAATTTTGATTTGAAATTATGCTACGGAAAAATTTTGTATGCTTTGAAGAATATTTGTTTCAAAATTATGCTATGGAAAATTTTTATTTTGAACTTATGTTTTGAAGAAATTTTGTTTTGAAATTACGCTACCATCTCATCATCATCATGCGATTGATGAGGTTTAGGTTATAGGTTTTGGTAAGGTATACTTTTGGTTATAGGATAGGTTAGGGTATAGGTTGTATGTGAAGTTATAGGTCATACGTTAGGTTAGGTTAGGTTAGGTTAGATTAGGTTTAGGTTATAGGTTAGGGTAAGTTAGTTTATGGGTTAATTAGACTATAGACTAGGCTAGGTTAGTTTATAGGTTAATTAGGTTAGGTGAACTTATAGGTTAGGTTAGGTTAGATTCTAGGTTAGGTTTTGGTTATAGGTTATAGACTAGCTTAGGTTATAGGTTAGGTTAATTAGTTTAGGTTATAAGTTGTACATAAAAGGCTAGGTTAGGTTATAGTTTAAGTTAACTAATGTTTAGGTTATAGGTTTGGTTCGAAAAAAAATCTGATGCTTCCAACTGAAACAATATTGGTGGCCCATAATCATGATGTAAATAGCTTACAAAATTATTGCCAAGTCAATTTCCCAAAGACTCTATCCCACTATGGATAAGGGTATCACTCCTCGCCAACAAGATTTCATCAAAGGAAGATCTATTTAAGATAACACCTTGACAACAATGGTTGGATTAGAATACGCACCATTCACCATGCAAGATTGTATCGGTTATAGGTTAGGTTATAGCTAGGGATGTGAGCGGGATGGAAACACACACAGCGTCTCTATGATCACCTAACACACACTCTTGGGATAGTACACACACACACACACACACACACACACACACACTATGGGACACCACTCGGCTTACAAAATCCACCTAACTGAGACAGGGAACACACCATTGGAGTGAGAGGAGAGAGACTATCTATCTGCCCACTCAACACACACACACACACGTATACACACATCAGCTATACACAAAATTTCATTAATTAGGATTTCTATGCTTAAATTTTCATGCAATTTTGTTTAGAAATTATGCTTTGAAAAAAAAAATTCTGAAATTATGGTTTGGGGTAATTTTGATTTGAAATTATGTTGCGGAAAAATTTTGTATGCTTTGAAGAAAATTTGTTTGAAAATTATGCTATGGAAACATTATGTTTTGAAGAAATTTTGTTTTGAAATTACATTACCATCTCATCATCATCATGCGATTGATGAGGTTTAGGTTATTGGTTTCGGTAAGGTGTAGTTTAGTTTATAAATTAGGTTACGATATAGGTTATATGTTAAGTTATAGGTCATACATTAGGTTAGGTTTGATTAGGTTTAGGTTATAGGTTAAGTTAAGTTAGTTTCTGGGTTAGATTATAGACTAGGTTAGGTTAGGTTATAGGTTAATTAGGTTAGGTTAACTTATAGGTTAGGTTAGATTAGCTTATAGGTTAGGTTATAGGTTAGGTTTAAGTTATAGGTTAGGTTATAGGTTAATTATAAACTAGGTTAGGTTATAGGTCAGGCTTAGGCAACATGTTAGGTTATAGGTTGTACATAAAAGGCTAGGTTAGGTTATAGTTTAAGTTAACTAATTTTTAGGTTATATGTTTGGTTCGAAAAAAATCATATGCTTCCAACTGAAACATTGGCGGCCCATAACCATGATGTAAATAGCTTACAAAATTATTGCTAAGTCAATTTCCCAAAGACTCTATCCCACTATGGATAAGGGTATCACTTCTCGCCAACAAGGTTTCATCAAAGGAAGATCTATTTAAGATAACACCTTGACAACAATGGTTGGATTAAAATACACACCATTCACTATGCAAGATTGTGTCGGTTATAGGTTAGGTTATAGTTAGCGATGTGAGCGGGATGGAAACACACACAACGCCTCTATAATCACCTGACACACACTCTTGGGATAATACACACATACACACACTATGGGGCACCACTCGGCTTACAAAATCCACCTGGGTGAGACAGGGACCACACCTATAAAGTGAGAGGAGAGAGACTATCTATCTACCCACTAAACACACACACACACACACACACACACACACGTGTATACAGAAATCAGCTAGGAAAAGTGCTTCCTTTGACCACTCTTACACATCTCTTACATACCCACCATTCTAGCACACATGGCATACACCTATTTGTCAAAATGTTAATCACTTCCATATGCTCATGGCAAATAAAGAGGCCCTCCTAATCCTCATCCTCTTCCTAATGAAGGTGAGATTCTTTTGAGGTTTTCTCGTAGGTTTATGGTTTATGGTTTAACATAGTGTGTGTGTGTGTGTGTGTGTGTGTGTGTGTGTGTGTGTGTTTGTAGGTTTGAATACATTTACAAGACCCTTTCTTGCTCAAAAAGGCCACGTGTGAGTGCTCAAAAGTTTTATGCATCGGCAACTTGATTGTGCTTACCAGCTATGTGAGCAATATGGAAATTAAATTGCGAAAGAAAATTTGCCCACCTCATTTGTTTGTCAGAAAGCTTGGTTTGCATCATGAAATACTTGAGACTTTGGTGGTCGGTTCGTAGGATAAATGGAGTCCCCAATAGGTAGTGCTTCCATGTGTCTAGGGCATGTAGAACAGCTAAAAGCTCTTTCTCATAAATGCCCAAGACTCGTTCATCACCATTGAGCCTTCGGCTCTCATATGCTATGGCATGCCCTTCTTGAAGCAAAACCGCTCCAAGGCAATCACCACAAGCATCACATTGGACCTCAAATGGCTTTGAGAGATCCGGAAGCACGAGGACTGGTTGGGAAGTAAGCTTCTCTTTGAGTTTTTCAAAAGCATTTTGCTCCTTAGCAGTCCATACAAACTTAACGTTCTTCTTGGTTAAGTTGTGTAGTGGTCCTGCTACTTGAGAGAATTTTGCTATGAAGCGTCTATAGTATGCACACATACCAATAAAGCTTCTTAGCTCATGTAGATTCCTTGGGTTAGGCCATGATTTTATTACCTCTAACTTTGATGGATCCATACGAATACCATCGTGAGAGATAATATGGCCTAGATATTGAATCTCTTGAAGGAAGAATTCACTTTTCTTTTGGTTGAGAAAAAGTTTGTTCTCCCTCAAGGCTTGAAAAATCACTTGGAGATGTTGCTTATGTTCCTCCAAAGACTTGGAGTAGATGACGATATCATCGAAGAACACTCCAGTGAATTTTCGATATGGTCTAAAAATTTTCTCCATCAAACGATTGAACGTAGCTGGTGCATTAGTCAAGCCAAAAGGCATGACTAGATATTCATAAAGACCAAATGTTGTGCGAAACACGGTCTTTAAGATATCCTCATCCACTATCCTTATTTGATGATAGCCACTCTTAAGGTCAATCCTACTGAAGTAGGTAGAGCCTTGTAGCTTATCAAACAGATCTTCTTCCCGACGTACGGGAAATCTGTTTTTGATAGTGATATGGTTTAGTGCTCGATAGTCCACACACATACGGTATGTACCATCTTTCTTTTGCACTAAAAGGACTGGAGAACAAAAGGGAGAGGAACTAGGCCTCACCATTCCTTTGTCTACCAGCTCTTGTACTTGCCTCATGATCTCCTCTTGTTGAGCTTGTGAGACTCGATAAGGAGGTTTGTTAGGCGGTGAGCTTCCTTGAAGGAGCTCAATACGATGGTCATCATCCCCTCGTTTTGGAGGTAGGTCCATAGGGATATCATCGATGAACACATCTTGGAATCCTTTTAGAAAAGTAGACAAGTCTAACTCTTCTTGATTCCTATCATTTTCATTTGATGAAACATTATTAGCTTTTAGAGACTCTTTGACATAAGTCATGTACGCAGAAACTGAGCTCTTCATTGATTTATCAAAAGAAAGAGGATTTACAAGTGGAATAGTGCGACCACGCTCACTAGCATCTATATACATGTTCTTTCCCCTGTAGGTGAAGTAAATTCTCCTTTCAGGGAACTTCATGTTGGCAGCCATGCGATCAAACCATGGTGCCCCTAGGATAACATCCTGATGTTGGAGGGGAGAGATGAAGAAGTCTTCTTTGTCGACATAGCTTTGTACATGAAGCCTCAACTTCCCAATCAAGGGAGTAACGGAGGCTTGTTGTCCCTTGAAAGCTGCATCAGCTGTTACTATATCTCCCATATCAAAAGCTTGAATGCCCAACTTGGTGGCCAACTCTATTGATATGAAGTTGAGACTAGAGCCAGGGTCAAACAAGATGAAGGCATCATGCTCTCTTACCTTTCCCCAAGCATAGGAGAGTGATGATCCTTTGCAATGAGCATCCTCTTTTGGAGCTTCGATGGTGGAAGCCCTAGGAGTCTCATTGCGAGTATTCTTCTTGGGGCAAGAACGATAGCCATGTCCTTGCTCCCCACACTTGAAACATTTATGGTCCTTGCGAAAAGCTTCAAGCTCTTCAGGAGAGAGTTTGTTTTTACCTTTGTAAACTCCCTTCTCCTTGGACCGATTGTTGTTGTTGTTGTTGGAAGTGCCTTGGGAATTATTTTGAGCATTGGATTTCCCCTTTGCATCATTTTTATCTTTGTTTTCCATGGGCTTGACATTACGTCTAGCCCCTTGATGGAAATTGATGCGTGAAGCAACCATGGTGTGGTGGATTACTTCGGTAATAGTACCGGGCCGTTGAGAGTTGATATATTCGGCCATCTCTTCAGGTAATCCCGCACAGAATTGTTGTCTTTGCTCGGCAAAGTCTATCTTTTGAAAGACAGTAGCTTTGAGATGTAAATCCCAAAACTTATCTACATACTTGTTGATAGACTCATGAGAGAGGAGCTTCAAGCCGCGCCATTCGGTAAGAACTTTATCTTTAGTATCGCTTGGAAGAAATTGCTTCATGATGGAAACTCGTAGAGTTTTCCATGTCTTTGGGGCTTCTCCATTTCCACGAAGGCTAGCCCACCATTGACGAGCTGATTTTTGGAAGTGCATAGCTACATGGCGTAGCTTGGAGGACTCTGTGAAGCCCTCGTCCCCAAAGGCCGCATCAAATTGCTGGATGAAGGCCAACACTTTGTCGGTAGCACCAAAGGTGCCATCGTAGGTGAGAAAAGAGATACTCTTTCCTCCCTCCTTGAACTTCTTTAGCTTTTGTGACCTTCGCCATGCAGGAAATGATTTGCGATGCCCTCCCCTCTTGTATTCTCTAGGAGAATAGCCATAACTTTCATCGGAAGAGAAGGAAGGTGAAGAAGAAGGAGAAGAGGGTGACCTCTTCCTAGCCCTTTTCTTCCTTTGTTTCCTCTCTTGCCTTTGAGAGTGATGAGGAGAAGGACTATGGGTTGCTCTTTTCCTCTTGGGAGGAGTAGGCGATCGTCTAGACCGCCTTCTTCGTGGAGCCACATCTTCAGAAGAACTTAGACTTTCATTGCTTTCTTTCTCTTTGGATTCCTCCTCTCGAATGGGAGAGAGTCTTCTTTTGGGGGTCTCTTCAAGAGGCCTCCTAAGCTCTCTCTCCTCTTGGAGAGGAAGGGAAATTCCATAGGCACGAAGTTGTTGGGTAACTTCGGCTTGCAAGGTAGGGTTGCCCATAGCTTGTTGCAACCTAGTCACAAGATAATTCACAAACATGGGAGCATCATCATTAGCACCTTCATGTGCAAAATCAAAGCTATCAATGTTCATTCTACTCTCTTGATTATTGTCAGCCATGTTAACAAAATTTTATGTATGTACTTAGTGTATGCTTTGGCAATTCAAAACCTTAGTTGCCACTCCTCTTAGCCTTTGAAAATCGGCTCTTAAGTATCTACACCCACGGCTCAAAGTGGTTAATTATAGAGAGTAGAGGAGTAGGTCTAACATAGCAGAGTTGCCAAGGGCTAGCTCCTTTCGAACTTCTTATGGCTCAATAATGGTAAAGCCGTAGGCAAGTCTAAAAAGACTCCATTATTAAGTCCAAAGCTCCCGAGGTGTGCACCATCCCCCACATAGTGGGCTTAACAAAACCGGTATTAGATCCCAGTTCCACTTACTCTATTATAATTAACAACATCAACCATTTATAGGCTACTTAAGGACATCTCTTCTTAAGAAGGAAAAGAGAAACCAAATGCTCTGATACCAATGTAATGGAATTTGCCTATTCAATTTGAGAATAGCGGAATTTAATGAGAGTACTTTCAAGAAATGATTTTGTGAGCATAGCGGGTATACATAATTGAAGATAGCAACATAATCATAGCAATTAGTTAACTTGGCATAGACAATACTTTTGCAAGAGAGAGAGTTTAGAGAACATGACAACAATTGAGGACCGGATTTATGTGGAGCCGGTCCCCCCTCCAATAGGCATTTGTATTATGGTTTCTCCCATAAAGAGAGACTTGTTACAATACAGTCTTTGTGTTCCTTGTGACCTAGGTGATGCCATGAAGATGGAAGGCTTCATGCACCACAAACATAACATAAACTTGAAGAAAGCTTTAACTATCCCAAGCCTCAGTCCCAAGACCTCAAACACCTTCGAAGGTGGAGAGAGCTAGCAGGGAATGAGGGTAGGGAAGAGGAAGAAGAAACATTTCGTAGGAGAAAGAATTAGTTCCTCACTTATCATACTCTTGTTGCTAGCATACATAATAGCATAGTAATGAAGAAGAAGGAGATGGCAAGCTTAAGCATTGAAGCATGGCTCTTGGTTGGATTTGCACTCCATAGCCAAGAGTGTTGGTGTAGGCTCTCAACCTCTACTTGCTTGGAGAGGGAGCTCTTGCACTTTGCATATCACACAATGAGAGTGCTTGTGAGTGTGTGTGGGTGAGTATACCCCCTAGGCACCCCCCCTAGCTTGCTTGGGTCGACCCCCCCTTGTAGCTCATGCCTGAAGCTCATTGGACCCCTCCAGGCCTAGCCAATCACAAGCAGGAGCCATTACAAGCAACATGGGTAGCCTTGGGACAAGTGTCCCCCTTTCCCCTTTGAGAGAGAGGACTTGATAAATGCTAAAACAATTAGATAATTCATGTAATTTATCATTGGACCCCTTTGAAGCCTAGCCAATAGGCTTCAAGCAACACATGAAGGTAACATGGGTAGGGGCCTGACATGTGTCCTTGCTGCCTCTTCAAGATGGGCTTCCCTTGTGTGTGTGAGTGGGTGTTCTCTCTCTAGGCCCTAGGAAAAGGGCTCGCCCCCCCTCTTGTAGGAATGCTTTTGACTTTTAGGTGATCAAGCACCTTACTCACCAAGCATGACAAAGCACTTGAACTAGGGGGGGTTCCCACAAGCATCTCAGGCAAGCTTCTCAAGGCACCTCAAGTACTTTAATCATGCAGCAAGTCAAGCACCTCAAGCATGGAGCCAGTCAAGCACCTCAAGCATCTTAATCAAGCACCTCAAGCATGACAAGCACCTCAAGCAGGACAAGCACCTCGAGCTTGGGCCGGGTTCCCACCTCAAGCTCAGCCCTAGCTTACTTAAGGTCAAAAGGACTTTTACACACATTTATTGGAGGTCTTCAATGAAGCTAACCCTAAGGTCTTATGCTCCATTGGTTAGCCTTGCTCTTTGATAGACCATCTCCCTTTTGGGCCCCTTTACATTGGCCCCGTGTTGAGATAGATCTAAAAGCACATACCTATATCTTAACACTTGTTCCCGTTTATTCTCCCACATTAAGTGATCAATTTAATATGAGAAAATCATTTGGATTAGTTAGATATTAGATTTTATGACATTAGGTTAGTTTATAGGTTAATTAGGTTAGGTAAACTTATAGGTTAGGTTAGATTAACTAGCTTATAGGTTATGTTCTAGGTTAGGTTTAGGTTATAGGTTATAGAATAGGTTAGGTTATAGGTTAGGTTATACGTCAGGTTTAGGCAACATGTTAGGTTATAGGTTAGGTTATAAGTTGTACATAAAAGGCTAGGTTAGGTTATAGTTTAAGTTAAATAATGTTTAGGTTATAGGTTTGGTTCGAAAAAAATATGATGCTTTCAACTAAAACATTGGTAGCCCATAACCATGATGTAAATAGCTTACAAATTTATTGCCAAGTCAATTTCCCAAAGACTCTATCCCACTATGGATAAGGGTATCACTCCTGGCCAACAAGATTTCATCAAAGGAAGATCTATTTAAGATAACACCTTCACAGCAATGGTTGGATTAGAATACACAGCATTCACCATGCAAGATTGTATCGGTTATAGGTTAGGTTATAGCTAGCGATGTGAGCGGGATGGAAACACACACAGCGCCTCTATAATCACCTGACACACACTCTTGGGATAATACACACACACACACACTATGGGACACCGCTCGGCTTACAAAATCCACCTGACTGAGACAGGGAACACACCATTGGAGTGACAGGAGAGAGACTATCTATCTGTCCACTCAACACACCCACACACACACACACGTATACACAAATCAGGTCAAAGGATTTCAATGCTTAAATTTTTATGCAATTTTGTTTTGAAATTATGGTTTGGGGTAATTTTGATTTGAAATTATGCTACAGAAAAATTTTGTATGCTTTGAAGAAAATTTGTTTCAAAATTATGCTATGGAAACATTATGTTTTGAAGAAATTTTGTTTTGAAATTACGTTACCATCTCATCATCATCATGCGATTGATGAGGTTTAGGTTATAAATTAGGTTAGGGTATAGGTTATATGTTAAGTTATAGGTCATACGTTAGGTTAGATTAGGTTTAGGTTATACGTTAAGTTAAGTTAGTTTATGGGTTAGATTATAGACTAGGTTAGGTTAAGTTATAGGTTAATTAGGTTAAGTTAACTTATAGGTTAGGTTATATTAGCTTATAGGTTAGGTTCTAGGTTAGGTTTAGGTTATAGGTTATAAACTAGGTTAGTTTATAGGTTAGGTTAATTAGGTTAAGTTATAGGTTGTACATAAAAGGCTAGGTTAGGTTATAGTTTAAGTTAACTAATGTTTAGGTGATAGGTTTGGTTCGAAAACAATCAGATGCTTCCAACTGAAACATTGGCGGCCCATAACCATGATGTAAATAGCTTACAAAATTATTGCTAAGTCAATTTCCCAAAGACTCTATCCCACTATGGATAAGGGTATGACTTCTCGCCAACATGGTTTCATCAACGGAAGATCTATTTAAGATAGCACCTTGACAGCAATGGTTGGATTAGAATACACACCATTCACCATGCAAGATTGTGTTGGTTATAGGTTAGGTTATAGTTAGCGATGTGAGCGGGATGTAAACACACACAATGCCTCTATAATCACTGGCCTCACACACACTCTTGGGATAATACACACACATACACACTATAGGGCACCAGTCGGCTTACAAAATCCACCTGGCTTAGATAGGGAACACACCGATGGAGTGAGAGGAGAGAGACTATCCATCTGCCCACTCAACACACACACACACACACACACACATATACACAATTCAGCTCAAAGAAGGAATATTTTTTATGCTTAGATACAATTGACCTTGGGTTAACACCAATGGGGCAAATAGCTCACACCATATGGATGAAATATGCCATATACAATTTGAGCAAAGGCTTCACTCACATGAGAAAATTACACAACCAAAAAATCAGGAAAACAATATAAAATTTGGGAAAATGTACATCACCATTGCGTCCAGAATGGCTAAAAGTCCCAGTCTACAATATCAAAGTGCTCAAATCCGAGCTCGGATAAGGAGTTTATGGCCAAAACAGGCTCCAAAAACAGCAAAAACTGAGTTACAGTTACTTCTCCTCTTGTCTCCATGTTTTTCTCAAGGTTGTCAATGTCCACACTTCACTTTATCCCTTGGGCATATTTTGGCCTTTTGATTGGCCTCAAACGGACCCCGAACAGGCCAAAACTTTTCTAAATCATGCATCCCACAATCACGTAAAGTGGCCCCCAAATATAGTTCTCAAAATGACCTTTTTGCATAATTCATCACAAGAAAACACTCCTGTTGTGTCCTCACTTATCCACGTTGTCGTGCTGCTCCGATTGCAAGACAAAAAAATGAGCAAAGGAATGCCAATCAGGCTTATTTGAATCCTACATGATTATTCAACAGTTATAAGGGCTTGGTAAGAAGCCAATTTTAATCTAAAAGTGTGCTAGATGCGGCTCTAAGGGCCAATAGATGTCTTGGTAATGCTAAACAGTGAGTATACCTGAATTTCTCATAGCTGGGATTTTATTGGTCAAAATTGATGTCCTCAAAGTGCTCTACAGGCCTGTCTTTACGGCTCGTCAATCGGAGCTATAGATATGAAGTTATCATAGTTTTATTTGAGTTAGTAGCAGATCCGTACCAGATCAAGCACCTATTGATAAAAGGTCAAAGATGATAGGAATGCATGGGTCCAAAGTACTCACTTCCACGAGCATGTTGGTCTTTCCAGTTTGTCAATCGGGGTTTTGGTTGGCAAGATATGGCCAGTTTAAGATCACCGAGGGCCGGTTCCGAACTGATTTGGTCACCTTGATTAGTCAAGTTCAAGTTCAAGGTATCGCCGCATAGTCTTACCACCTCGTAACACCTTGTCTTTGTGTCAAAGAATGGGTTCAAGCTGCAGCACCTCTTCTTGGTCCTGGATCTCCGGTGGGTCTTCAATGATTGCTGCTTGAGGTGGCTCTCCTTTGTAAGGCTTTAGTAACGGTCACGTGGAAAGCATGTGTATGAGCCAATGGTTGGGAAACATGAGTTGATAGGTCATCTCATTGAGTGACCTAAGAATCTGAAAGGGGCCATAGTACCTTTTTTCTTACTCGCATAGTACTTTTGGTGTCCAGTAGGATTCTTGCCCGTTGTGTGCCTTAATCGAGCCATGGTACTATGGACATTGGCAAGTCATGGTACTTGAAGATTTGTGATATAAAGAGAGTTGCCCTTTGATGGGCTTTGATAGTCTTTTTGACAGTTATGAAATGTACTTGTTTGCTAAACCTGTCTACTATCATCCATATCCTGTATTCCCATCGATAGACTTGGGCAATCCAAAGATAAAATCCATGGATATACTCTCCCATGGGGAATTAGGGATTGGAAAAGGTTGAGATTGCTTCCCTCTGTCAAACTTCATCTTTTGGCATACCACACATCTTGAAACATACTCTTGTATGTTTGCTTTCATGGTAGGCCAATAAAAATATGTTTCTATCCCTTTTAGGGTATATTAAATCCCTCTATGCCCTGCATAAGGAGGAGCATGAGATTCATACATTACTTTCTCGCGTAGTGACTTAGTAACGCATAGTCTATTGCCATAGAGAAGATAACCATCTTGTAGGGTAAATGGTTCTTCCTTCTCCCTAGTGCAAGGGCTAAAACCACATCTCTAAAATTGGGATCAATAGCCTATTCATCTATCATAAGACCAAACGTAGTGCAAAATGTGGTCTTTACAATGTCTTGATCAACTATCCTTATTTGATGGTAGCCACTTTGTAGGTCAATCCTATTGAAATAGGTTAAAACGGAGCATCTCAAGGACTACTTGGAAAGAGTTTGAGAATATCCAAAATCACTTTCTTACAAAATTTCCACAAGCTAAGATACAAAGACTATAAATTATCCTACCTCTCAACTTTTTACAAGTGCATGGGAAGCAAGAAAAAGAAGTTAAAAGATGACAAAAAGCATGAGATGGATGCAAGATCTTGAGCATGAGATGGATGCAAGACATAAAGAAGTGTTTCCAAAGATGGAATGCATTATACTTATTACATGATGCATTGAGATATTCCCAAGCAAATGAAGATTTTCTACATGCCAAGGTACTCCAGTTTGGGCGGAATTTGGTGGGTCATGCTTCATACACTTTTGCACGGTTATAAGGGCTAAAAAGTATTGATTGGTGTGATCAAACTATGGAGTGTGGTATGCTAAGACATAAGTGTTTTTGATTCTATGTTTGCGAGCGATTTTCAAGAACTAAAATTGCCTCATGTCCCTAAAAACTACACAATGGTGATCCGTTTGGCAATACGGTAAGCCACAAAGATTGCCCACAAGGTATATGCATTGTGGGTAATCTCTATGCCTTTCGTTTTGCCAAAAGGATCTCCATTGTGTTCTCTATATTTTTGCGAGTGGTTTTCAGGACATAAAATCACTTAATTTGCAACCCTAAAAACAACACAATCGTGAGTCGTTTTCCAAATTGGCAAGCCATAGACCTTGCTGACATCGCATATGCATTGTGGGTAATCTGTATGGCTTGCCGTTTTGCTAAACACCTCACCATTGTGTTGTTTTTATGTTAGGCTAGGTTAGGAAGTGGTAACTCTTATCTTATATGGTGCTGGAAGTGGCAACACTTAGCTAGCTGTACTGGCACCTTATACATGTTCACATGAAAGCGAAGAGGCATGATGAAAAGACTACCTCATCGACCACTATGAGAGATTGTGGTGTTTACCGCGGGCCATTACTGAAAAAAAAGAGAGAGGAATTCAAAATAAGGAGAGAGAAACCCTTTTGATGTTCAAGCGGGATTTAACCGCAGGTATTACCGCGTGCATTTTCGCTAATATTGCATCGTTCATTACCGCTAAGGCCATAGACCCCCTTCCCCCTCCCTCTCCCGCGGGTTTCCATTTAAATCTAATACAACTCAAAATGTATTTACACACTACAACTCCTACACTCTCCAAAATGCTTGCTCACTTCAATTAATCTCTCTTTCACTCTAAAAATTCTATACATAAATCATTGAACTCACAACAAAACCATTACAAATACTATTCATAAGCACATAACTAAACATTTGCAAATTAATCATATACTACACCAAGTGAAAGAATGGAGAGTTTTATTAATTCTCATCTTGTATAAGATCTCTACAAGCACTAGGATCCATATTTAGACCCATATTTAGATCTCTACAAGAACTAGGGCCTCTTTATTTGATATGAGCATATGGAAGTGATTAACATTTTGACAAATAGGTGTATGCCATGTGTGCTAGAATGGTGGGTGTGTAAGAGATGTGTAAGAGTGGTCAAAGGATGCACTTTTACCAGCTGATTTGTGTATACACGTGTGTATGTGTGTGTGTGTGTGTGTGTGTGTGTGTGTGTGTGTTGAGTGGGCAGATGGATAGTCTCTCTCCTCTCACTCCATCGGTGTGGTCCCTGTCTCAGCCATGTGGATTTTGTAAGCCGAGTGGTGCCCCATAGTGTGTGTGTGTGTGTGTGTGTGTGTGTGTGTATTATCCCAAGAGTGTGTGTCAGGTGATTATAGAGGCGCTGTGTGTGTTTCCATCCCGCTCACATCCCTAACTATAACCTAACCTATAACCGATACAATCTTGCATGGTGAATGGTGTGTATTCTAATCCAACCATTGCTGTCAAGGTGTTATCTTATATAGATCTTCCTTTGATGAAATCTTCTTGGCGAGGAGTGATACCCTTATCCATAATGGGATAGATTCTTTGGAAAATTGACTTGGCAATAAATTTGTAAGCTATTTACATCATGTTATGGGCCGCCAATGTTTCAGTTGGAAGCATCTGATTTTTTTCAAACCAAACCTATAACCTAGACATTAATTAACTTAAACTATAACCTAACCTAGCCTTTTATGTACAACTTAATATAACCTAACCTAATGAACCTAACTTGTAACCTAACATGTTTCCTAAACCTGACATATAACCTAACCTAGTATATAGCCTATAACCTAAACCTAACCTATAAGCTAATTTAACCTAACCTATAAGTTAACCTAACCTAATTAACCTATAAACTAACCTAACCTAGTCTATAATCTAACCCATAAACTAACTAAACTTAAACTACAACCTTAACCTAACCTAACCTAACGTATGACCTATAACTTAACATATAACCTATACCCTAACCTATTCTATAACCAAAACTACATCTTACCGAAACCTATAACCTAAACCGCATCAATCGCATGATGATGATGAGATGGTAGCATAATTTCAAAACAAAATTTTTCCATAGCAAAATTTTGAAACAAATTTTCTTCAAAGCATACAAAATTTTTCCGTAGCATAATTTCAAATCAAAATTACCCCAAACCATAATTTCAAAACAAATTTTTTTCAAAGCATAATTTCTAAACAAAATTGCATGAAAATTTAAGCATAGAAATCCTAATTAATGAAATTTGAATTTGTCAATATACAATATAGTTTTAAAGTAATTTAATATGCATAAAACTTTCGAGCACTCGCACGCGGCCTTTTTGAGCAAAAAAGGGTCTTGTAAACGTCTTCAAACCTGCAAAAAGGCACACACACACACTATGTTAAACCCTAAACCATAAACCTACAAGCAAACTTGAAAAGAATCTCAGCTTCAGTAGGAATAGGATGGGGTATAGGAGGGCCTCTTTATTTGCCATGAGCATATGTAAGTGATATACATTTTGACAAATAGGTGTATGCCATGTGTGCTAGAATGGTGGGTGTGTAAGAGTGGTCAAAGGATGCACTTTTCCCCCCAAAAAGGAGGTGGATAATTTTATGATTTTTGGCCTTCCATAACTCCCACATATGATCTTTGATTTGAGCAGAGATGATAGATCTACAATCTATGCATTGAGCTCTTTCCATAGATAGGATACATGATATGGTTTTACCTGCTAGATTTTTAATTCCATTTTGGGTGGGAATTTTGAATTCAAATAAACTAGACGTTTGGCCAATTTGAATTCAAAAGTTGTCCTTTGATTACTTTCTTAATACTAAAGGTTTGACTTCTTTAAACTGCCAAATAAAGAGGCCCTCATAGACTCCATTCTATTCCTAATGGGTGCTAAGGAGTAGTCAACAAGCAACATTCCCACCTCCGGCAAGTTGCTGGGCACCAGATCTGCAGTAGGTGAGGAGGACGAGACCAAGAGAAGAGGCACACAAGTTAGAGAAGTGCTCAGGGAAAGGCCCGGGTTTCGGTTTTTGCAGGTTTCGTCAGTAAAGGAGCTCTTGCAGGGTGCAGGATTAAACATCGGAAGAGGCATCGGAATACATATCTATATAAGCGGCGAAAAAAATCATCGATACAAGCGTCAAAAATTTGAAGATGAAAATGTTTAAAATGTTCATCTCCCTCCATATTTATCGGCACATATACCGACGCCCGCCATTGTCACCGATAATTTGGCGTCGAAATTTAAGTGACCTCTTGTAGTGTAATGTCATAAAATCTAATATCTACATATCTTATGACTTTCTCGTATTGAACTGAGCATTTAATGTGGGAAAATGAAAGGGAACAAGAGTTAGAATATAGATATATATGTGGTTTTAGATCTATCTCAACATGAAACCAAAAGGGAGAGAAGGCTACCTCTCATTAAGGGTCCAAAAGAGAAATGGTCTATCAAAGAGAAGTGAGCAGATAATGGAGACTAAAAGATGTCCAAAGGTTAGTGTTAAAATTCCTTAGACCTATGACCTTTAGGTACTTTAAACCTTAGGCAAGCTAGGCATGTGTTGGAGGTGCTTGCCTTGCTTGAGTTGACTAAGGTGCTTGAGGTTCTTCTCGTGCTTGATGACTAAGGTGCTTGAGGTGTTCAAAGTCAAGCATGACTCCTACAAAGGAGGGGGCGATCCCTAAAGTTAGGGACATGAGAGAGAACACACACACACACACACACTCACACACACTCAAGGCAAGCCCAAGACTTAAGAGGCAATAAGGACACATGTCAAGCAGCTACCCATGGTGTACTCATGGTGTGCATGAATCCTATTGGATGGTCTTTAGGGAGGTCCAATGAGAATTTAGATGCATTTTATTAATTACTAAGCTCTCTCTCTCAAAAGGGAAAAGAAGGAAATGTGTCCAAATGCTATCTCTATTGCTTGAAATGATCATAGCCTGTGATTGGCCAGGATTTGCAAGGGCCAATAGTGATCAAGCAGAGACAGAGGGGTCTACCTAGGCAAGGAGGGGACTCATTTTGGCTTATTCTCACATGACACTCGCCCTCTCTCTCATTGTGTTGAGCAAGAATTACCAAATCTCCTTCTCCAAGTTTGAAAAGTAGAGAGTCTACACCAACACCTCTTGGCTATGGGATGCAAATCTAAACAAGAGTCAAGCTTCAATGGCATGCTCATCTTCTCTACCATCTATATTACTATGCTAAGCTAAGCTCCAAGAGTAATCTATGGTGAGGAAACCACTTATTTCTCGTATGGTACTTCTTTTTCCTCTTCCCATCCCTCACTCCCTGCTAGCTCTCTCCACCTTTGAAGTTGTTTGAGGTCTTGTGATTGAGGTTGAGCTAGACAAGTTAATGTTTTTGCAAGGTAGTAATTACTAGCATAAATTTGGTGCATGAAGTTTACCATCTTCATGCATCAACAAGGTCTCAAGAAGCACAAAGATACATTGTATCAAGTCTCTCTTTAAGGAAGAATCTATAATACAAAAGCCTTTTGGAGGGGGGAATCCGCTTCAACTAAATCCAGTCTTCAACTATTGTCAATTTCTCTAATTCTCTCTCTCTCTCTCTCTCTCTCTCTTTTACAAGTATTGTTCATGCCAAGCTAACTAGGTGTAATGTTCATTTTTCTACCTTTAATCCAGTGCTCTCCTTATGCTCTTTATGAATTCTCTTAAGAAAATGCTCACTATTGTTACTTTACTTCCGATACAATCAATGTTATAGCCATATTCTGTTATAGAGTGGGGCTTATCATATTTTAGTGTATTAAATATGACCAAGTGGACAGGTGGTGGCATTTATCCTCGTTTTTTAATTCTTTCCAATTCTAATGTGGATGTACGAGTTTTGTGCACCTTATGGATATTCAAAGCTTTGGGTTTGTGCGAGTCTATAATTGAGATACAATGAAGACAAGTTTAGATTTCAAAGCCTCAAATTGTGTGGGAACACTACACTGAATAGATGGTACTTGCTTTTCAGATGAAAACTAGCTTGAGAGGGTGTGGACAAAGGAAACCCTATGAAATTTAAAAAGATTAATGATAAAACTAGTATAAGAGCATGGCTACAAAAGAAACCCTATGTAATTTAAAATAATAACGATAAAACTAGCATGAGAGTGTGGCTACAAAAGAAACTCTATCAATTTTTGTTTTAAAAAATCTCTTAATCACACTCGAAAGCTATCACAAAGGGAGTATCCATAATTGAGGGCCATAGGTATGTCTACTAGGTGATTAAGTGGAGATAAAGTCCACTCATTAGATCAATTGGACATGCATCACATCAATATCACATTGGATCATGAGGTGAAGAAGATTATTGGATGGTTGAAAGAAATTGGTGGCACAACCTCTCAAAAAATTAGAGCATGATAGAAGCTGTACGTTGAATTTTAATAGTCGTACCACCCATTAATTGCACAAATTTCATGTGCTAGCAAATTGTTTTGAGAGAATATATCAAATACTCCCAAGGTGTGTAGGTGATCTAATACATCATCGTTCTATATTCAAATGTACGCAAAGTCGAAATTTCCTAGTATATGAGGTTGCAGAATGTCGTTTATCCAAGCATACATCAATCATGAAGTAAAATAAGAGTATTTGACCTAAACCTATCTGCTGCATTCTACATATCCAATGGACTATTTTTATAAGTTCAAGCGTTAGCTCTTTGTATTATATATGAACACAAAATGGTGCAGTTGATGGGTGAGTTAAGCTTCTACGGCCGGCGCAAAGGGTGATATTAGGAAGCTGTCATCTGTCATCTAGAGGAAGAAGAGCTGGTGGTGGTAAGGTGCAAGGGTGGCAGTGGAGTTGAGGAAGGTGACGATGCCGTAGCCGCGAGCGCCTCGAAAGTTTCCGGTGCCGCCAACGTCAATGGCGATCTCGTTAGTGCCAGCGTTGATGAGGCCTTGCAGGCTGATGGTGCCATTGAGCGAGCCATCGTCGAAGGCGAGGACCTCCACTTCGACGCCGTGGAAGTCGGCGGTGGAGCTGGCTTGGACGGTGTAACCACGCATGGAGCCGAGGAGCGTGGAGGCTGGGTCAGCGCCGTGCGTGACATTGAAGGCGAAGAGCTGTGTCTGGCCGAAGGTGCCCGTGGAGCCGGTGGGGTCAATGGGAGCGATGAGGGTGTCCAAGTCAGGGGGGCCCAGCCCCACTTGGACATAGTACTCCAGGGGCGTGGACTTCACGATGGTCCAGGATGCCGCCCGTCCTGCGTGGGCTGCTGGCATCACGAGAACAACATGAGGGCAACGTTTAGGGCGACCTGGATCGACTGCTGCCTCTTCAACAACAACGCATGAGCTGACCCTTGAGAGTGATTATGCATGATGGCGTCGATTTGTGTGTGTGTGTGTGTGCAGGCTGACGTGGGCGTGGCAGGTGCGTGTGCGAGCCACAGAGAAAGGGAGAGATGATCAGTTGAGAAAGAGAGAGTTTTATGAGAGAGTTCTAGAGTTGGGGGGGGAGGGGAGGGAGAGATCTGTACACTTGCTGCTTGATAAGAGTATTGGTGCTGGTGCAGCTATGTATAAAATAGCGCCTGGCCCGCCGGATGTTGACTTTGTATATGAGCAGCATCAGATGAGCGATGACCCGGCACCACACGTGCGCAATTGAAACAGTAGACACGTGCGCAATGAACTTGACGTTGCATGAGGTCGTATATGAGCATGCATGCAGCGGGTTTCCTGCAGCCTGCGATGCTCTCTTGCCTCCATTGATCTGCCCACAAGCTAGCTATTCCAAACCAAACAAAAGCCTACTGGAATATAGGGCCAGGCCAGGACGGATTTCCTTGGATTTTTTTTTCCTTAGACACAAAGATGCTCGATTATTGGGTTTTTCATAGGCTCTAGTAGAGAAACCATCAATGATAGATTCTTTCTAGACACAAAGATGCTCGATTATTGGGTTTTTGATGGGCTCTAGTAGAGAAAGTAGTCTTCCTTCGTGGGCCTTGCTATATAACATCTATAGAATATAACATGACACATTCAAATTGACATTCATTTCAAGTTTTGTAATGTCAGTTTGATTCATCTAGAATACATGCACCCAAGGTACAATTGATCTCATCTAGGACTGGTTTTATTTCACAAATAATGGTCAAGAACATAAGCAATTTAAGGTCCTACCGTTGCATGTCTTACCAAGCATGACATCTTGTATAAACTTGCAAGTAGCCTCTGGATCGAGCTTGTGAATGTATGGCATTCGTTACAAAGCTCCCATGCGTGACTACAAACTGGGAATAGTTGGGCAAGGTCATCGTGCAAGAGAACACATTTGTTGTTGAAGGGATCTGCCAATGTCCTACTTTCTATGTTGACATTTTGTCTTTCGATAAGGTAAAAATTCGTTTGGATTAACACGGATAGCTCATCTATAATTATAATATCTGCCTCTTTTATGTCCAAATATCACTCATCGGTCTCGTGAATAGAGAGGTGATACTATTGATTCAGGACTGGTATCTTGAACTAGTAATGGATTGTAGACGCAATGCTGCTAAGTCTTGTTGTTGCCGCTCCGATGGAAAAGCACCCAACGATAATACACAAGTGAGAGCAGCAGTAGTGTCTATTTCATTTGTTTGTCGACCTCATTAATCCCTATATATGTGAGGTATGCCGCCGTGCAGAAGGGACATATTTTTAGATTGTGAGCAAAGATGTCACATTGCATGCTCCAACCTTTATACAATGCAGTAATTTCAGACCATGGCCCGAAGGCGAGGGTATAATGGGTGTGTTTTTGTGGCCAAGAGACTGCATAATCAAGCTCGTCACCAAAAATTGTAAAAGATCTATTGATGCCTTTGACAATGATCTCACTTTCAAGAGAAATAGATTTGTTTTCTGCATTGAGCGTCCGTGAGTCCCGTGCTTTGAGCAGTACAATGAGGAAAAAACAACTCTAAAGATCCATCGATTTTGGGCCTCCAATAACCACTTTCTACATGCAAGGGGTGCAACAATCATCCATTAGAAAGTAGTATCTCTAGTCAAAAGATGCAACTTGAAGGCTATCAAGGTGCGATCCCTCCAAAAGACGCAGAAGCGAGTGCTTACGTGACAGAGGTACTAGTAGTTTTGTTAATGATGGAATTGAGGTGGTGGCCCTTTTTTGCATACAGTCAGATTCCACATGTTCGGTCCAATTGATGGGGCCGCCACCACCCCATTCAACCAGCTCTTCTTCTCAAGATTTGACGGCCTTCAAATCCGCAGCACCGCACCCTAGCCAACCCCTCTGTCAAGACAACTCTCCTCGAATTTTTGCCGATGTAATGGATCTTATATACTAGGCCAGTAAGAGATGCAAAGAAAGCTGACTCATCTCTACAAGAAAACCAAGATAAGATGCAACATCATGAGGAATGTATTTGCACAAGAGGGTGCTTTGAACCTAACATATATGATATATTGAGTGTATAACAGAATAAAATATCTTTTGAGTCTTGAGGTTATAAAATGCATTCAACAGTAGACAAACTCTGTCCTCTTGACGCTGAAGTTGGTTCTGCATTTGGACAATATATTAATAACAGCATGCCTTGCGCTATGGAATGTTAGGTCGTTGTTGACGATAATTGCACTCCGCTTGTTCAGCATACTATAGCTACTATATGGAGTTTCTACCTGGACCGCCTGCTGCACAAAAGACCTTTGAGAAGATGTGAATATATTTTGATTGCCTGCCTTGGAGTATCTTTCCTCCAAGGGAAAACGAGGGTTTGTGTTGGATACAATACCAAACTGATGTCTGCCATCTGCAACCATCTGAACTTGATCCAATAACTGCTGCGTACATGGACCTTTGCTCATAGGATCCATCACCAAATCGTGGTTATTGGTGATGGGGGCTTTTCACAAGCCAAGCTCCCATACCCCTCTTCTCTCGTCCCCACCCCATGAAAACCCCCTCTTAGGGAGGGAGTGATAAAAGGCATTGGAAAAAGTAAGAAAAAATAAAGTATGATTATATAAATATATGAGAAAGGTAAAATAGGCCACCTCATGCCTGCGGGGCAGCCCATCCCCACCTTGCCTCCTTTTTCTTCAATTTTGCCCCGTCGTGTGTCCCTTTTTCTCTCCTCCACTCAAAAGGTCAACCCCCTCTCTCTTCCCCTTGTCCTTTCTCCTTTCACTCTCCCCTCAAGCTACCCCACCTCTCACCAATAATGCATTCTAACTCACCAATAATGCACCATAACTCACATGCAACTTATCCTATCTTCCAAAATAGTATACCCCACCCCCCCTTTCTCTCTCCTATCATATCCTATGACCCAAATACCCCTCTCTCTCTCTCTAAAGGGCGCCATGTCTCTTGTCTTGTAGCTCAATAACCTCCCCCACACTCACACACACTCAGTTTCACTGAAAAAGGTGCCCACAGACCCATCCCCACCCGGTGGTTACCTGATTTTTCTTGTGGTCACACACATCTGCACACAGATTCACCTATGGACACACTCCCCTCTTGTAATTAATTTATTCTCCATGTCACCTCTCATTTTTTTTCATCAACCCATCTCTCTCTCTTAGTCTCTCTCTCATGAGACTGCTGTTCTGGCACATATACACACAACCAGACAAGTGGGGCCCACAGTCACATGGCCTATGTAGATAATGATTTCTTCATTTCTAAATTCTAGAATTTCTCCCCCTCCTCCCCTATATAAAGAGGGGTCACCATCACACTACACACACACACAACATCACCAAAGAGTACACTATGCACTGTGTGTGCCTAGTGCACACACACCCACCCACACCATCACCATCACCGCAATCACCATGCTCGTCTTGAGCATGACCTCTACACCCTTGGGCTATGGAAGATGAAGGGCAACTAAATGAAGGATGATTGCCATAACTTTCGTGCGAGTCTTCGCCATCAACTCCCACCTATCCGCCATGTGCTCTACCACTCTCTCCCTTCTCATTCCCCTACCCTATGCTCCCCATTTCATCGCCTTATTCTCTAAATAAAGCTTGAGGTTTTGTGAGTATGTTTTCTTGCAATGTTTTGCCCATGTGAGGTGTGCAGAATCTCCACCTACTCTTGTGTTTGGAGTGAGCTTGTGTATGTGTGAAGGGTGTGCCGATTTGCCATCCTTTTGTGGTGCCTAAGTACTAAGCCGATATACCCCCTCCCTCACTCTCTCTCTCTCTCTCTCTCTCTCTCACTTGATCTCATTCCCTTTCCTCTTCATCATTACTCCCAAGCATCCATCTTTCTTGGATGAAAACTTTGTTATGGTGGTGTGTTGTTTGTTTCCTAGCCGCTGAAGCTAGGTGGTGCCCTCTGTTTGCTTTACTATGACGCTCGAGGCGCGTCATTTGGTCCCCGGTGTTTTAGAGGCCGTCGGGGTTCAGGGTTCGCTTTGCTCCGGTCATTTGGTGCCCCCACTGAGGATCTTTTCATGAAACCCTTCAGTTTACAAGACTGAAACCCCTAAACTATTGTGAATGGATGAATGGCTAGCAGGATTTGCTAACTGGACGACAGAAGAAGAAGAGCTCCAAGCACAACTAGACGAACTCTGCATTTCCATCGAAGCTCGAGTGCCAGGCGTAACGGTAATCGATTTGAAGTGGGAGAGTCAACCAACATGCTAAACCCAATGGATATACATAGGACAAGTGCCAAGAAGAAGAAGGAGACGGTCGAAACCATGTCCGCAACCTACAACCAACCCACAACAACAAAATGGAAGGAGCTCTGCACAATAGAGAATCAACACTATTCTACTTTGAGAATCGGGTAACTCAAGTCACCGAGGTAATTATCACAGTCAGTTTTCAAGTCGCACCTGATGCTGCAGCACAGATAACGGAATCATTGGCTCACACTCTCACTAGAGAAACTAGGGATCTACTGAGTTTGTTTCAGGAAAGAACACCACCCTCTCCCACAAGCTTGGACAGTGACTAAGCACCTCTAAGCTTCACATGAATCAGTACAACGTACCTCAAGACAAATCACACATACCACCACGTGTACGCTCAATCAAGGTAATACTGGACTTTCTCTCTCAGTAATCATGGCAAGTGTAGCATTTCCAACATTTAAAGGAAAGAAGGGGGAGGATTTGGTAACAGACTTCCTAGATGACTTTGAAGTAGTATGTGTAGTGAGCAACAAAGATACGGATGAATATACCCCAGGTTAGAATCTTTAAGCATCTCATGAAGCTACAAGCTAGATCATGGTACAACGCACTTCCACAAGCAACCAAGGATGACTGGGAACCCTTAAAAACCGCTTTTAAGAGGCTCTTTGGGGGAGGTACCACTTCAGAAAAGTTGTGGGACAAGTTGAGAGACTTGAAGCAGGAGGGTCTTTTAGAATATGCCACCTATGAGTCCAAATTTGTGGATTTGTGGGAACGGTGGGTTGAGTCACTGGCAAGAAAGGAAGCTGCACCCGATTTCCTAAAAAAAGATCGGTTCATGCATGGCTTATGGCCGCTTCTCAAGGAGAAGGTGAAAGGTAGATTCCCGGCTACGTACGAGTTAGCCGTTGAGATTGCTCGCCTTAAGGACAAGAAGCTGCGAATGAAAGCCAAAGAAACCGAGTCAACAAAAGCAGGAACATCCAATTGACTAGAAACTACGACAACCACCATTCCACCACCACCACCGGCTCTTGGGGTAAGAGATGACCAACAAGATATGCTGGCCCATATTACTGACCAACTGCAGAATTTGTCTGTCCACTTAATAGAGCAAGGGAGGAGTCAAGAAAGAGATCAAGACCCTGGAAGAGCAGGACGACAAAACAGGGAGCATCATTGCTACAGCTGCGGAGAAGATGGTCACGATATGTACTACTATCCCAAACCACAACAAAACTATAATAGAGGAGGTAGGAGGAACCAATTGTCACCCCCTAGAGAAAGAACACCCCCACCCCGAGCACCACCCCCACCAACACAAATTCTACGTCCACCCCAGACACCACTACAAGCATCCATTCCACCTCTTCCACCAGCCCCACCACCTGATCGCCCTATAAACATCATAAGGCTAGAAGAGAAAGGAAAAGCCGTAGTAGTGGATCCACCCAGAGCAAAGGAGAGGGACAAGGGTAAGGAGAAGGTGACATTTTTAGAACCACGTGAAGCCATGACTATGAAAAGAGCTAGGAGGGAGAAAGCTACACAATCAGATGATGAGAGAAGCATGAGAGGAGAGACTAGCAAGAGGCCATCCAGGCCACGACGGAAATTGGGCATCACCGACTTCCAGCTAGGGGAAAGTTCTAAGCCCTATGATCTAACATTGGATGTGGCAGAGCAAGGACCGAAGATTACATGGCCACAGCTGCTACATCTTGTACCTAAAGTAAGGCGACAATGGTCTAAAATGGTAAGTACAAGACGCTCCAAAACAAAGGTAGCCAGAGCAATTTCGGGATGCAACATGGATGACATCCTTCCAATTGTCGACGTAAACATAAAAGGAAAGAGGGTTGGAAAAATCTACATTGATGGAGGTGCACAAATCTCTGTAATGAGCGAAGCTATGATGCTTCGATTAGGGCTCGAGGTTGACAGGCCTTCTCCATTCAAGGCAAAGATGGCAAACAACGCAAAAGTAAAGTGTGTGGGTGTGGTAAGTGCTGTGAAAATAAAAGCTTTCAACACTGAGGTAGAGGTAGATGTTTTTGTAATGCCTACTAAGGGGGAGGGCTATCCACTAATCTTGGGAAGGCCATGGTTGATGGCCATGAAGGCAAAATAGGACTGGGGTACTGGCTTTCTACGCATGACCGGTAAGAAAGGGGAGACAATCTACTACGGCATGAGGATTGGTAAGCAGAAGCAAATGAATTTGGAAACATCAGCAGATGAAACCACTAGCGAATCTTCTAGTTCTGAGGAGGAGACCACATCCACCGACAAAAGTGACAGTTCCATTGATGTGATGGGTATCATTATGAAGGATCCACAAAGGGTAAGCAGAACTGGTGATCCATCACCAAAAGGGCAACCCAATGAAGAGGAGAGCAAATCACCTGGCCTAGGAGGAAGTAGGTTGAAGGGTATGTTGTCTACGAAATTAACACTTGAGGAGAAAGATAGTTTTTTGCAAATGTTGATGGGATTTCCTAACCTGTTCATTGACAACTATGAAAGAATCACAGGCATTACAGAGGTGGAACATCATATTAAGCTGAAGGAAGGGGTAAAACCAGTTGTGCAAAAGCTACGACGACTGGGGGTCATACAAGAAAAGGCACTCTTGGCCGAGGTAAGGAAACTGCTGGAGGCGGGATTCATCTATCTTGTAGAAAACTCAGAATGGGTGTCATCCGTAGTAGTGACGCCTAAAAAGAATGGTAAGTGGAGGGTCTGTGTTGACTACAAACCACTAAATGCAGCTACAAAGAGAGACCACTTTCCTCTCCCTTTCTTGGATGAAATTCTGAATGAAGTAGCGGGTTTTGAATGCTATACCGTCTGTGATGGTTATTCTGGATACTTTCAAATACGCATAGCCTTGGAAGATCAGCTAAAAACCACTTTTATCACGCCATGGGGTTGTTTTGCATACAGGGTTATGCCATTTGGTCTCACAAATGCACCTGCCACATTCCAAAGATATGTCACATATGTTTTTCAACCGTTCTTTGGATCATCCATAAGAGTGTTCATTGATGATTTTTGTATATATAGCTCCCGTATTTCACATTTAGAAAAGCTAACTTAAGGTTTGGCCAGGTTGCAGAGCCTAGGCGGGCAATTAAATGTGGATCAATGCCACATTGGGGAGAGTAAAGTCATTCTACTAGGCCATGAAATTTCAGCAAAAGGTATCAACGCCGACCCAAGTAAGGTGTCCTCACTCATAGCCCTATCTTCACCAACGACCGCACGTCAATTGGTCTCTTTTCTACAAAAGGTGAGGTACTTAAGTAGATTCATACATCTACTATCACAACTTGTTCTACCACTACAACAACTCACTCAAAGATCAACTTTCACTTGGGACGAGGAAAGCGAACATCACTACAACAAGGTAAAGGAGGTCTTAGCCACCCTGCCAACTATCTCACCACCTAAGTGGGATGAAAAATTCTATGTCACCTCAAGTGTTGGTGATGACTCATTGGGGGCTGTGCTACTCCAAAAGGATACGACGACATCTTTCATGAGGCCAATCTACTTCTCTAGTCGAATGATGACAGCAGAAGAGAAAGGTTTCACCCATGTGGAACACTTAGTCCTAGCTCTAAGATTTGCAACTACAAAGTTTAGGCCATATTTGCTGCCTAAGCAATTTGTGATTCTAACCACGGATGAAATATTTCCCTATGTCGTACAACACATGGATGTGTCTGCTAGGATTACTAAATGGCTAGTTCGTCTGCAAGAGTTTGACTACATGGTACATGTAGAAAGCACGATGAGGGCAAGTTTGGGGGGACTCATGACCTACCAAGTCTTTGAAGGGAAGGAGAAGCAATCTAAGGGAGGAGAAGTCCGATTACCTCCAGTACCACTGATGGTAGAAGGAGCACACTCTCTCTACTTTGATGGAGCTTACAAGCAAGCGTCTGACAAAGCAGCTGCAAGCATAGTGGTCTTTGATGACAAAGGGACAAAGGTATTTTCGTTGGGCCAATTGTTAGATTCACATTCTAACAATGAAGATGAGTATGCAGCACTAACCAAGGGTCTACAATGGTGTGTCTCGCAAGGTGTACAACGCCTTAATGTATTTGGGGATGCTCTACTTCTGGTAAGGCAAGTAAATGGAGCATGGACATGCAAGAATCCTAGTTTAAGGACTCACTTAAGTGGTGTAAAAACCTTGTTGGGTAACTTTGAAGAAGTTCAAATACACCATATCCCAAGGGCTCAAAACCAAGAAGCAGATGCCCTAGCAAGTGAAAGACTACAGGAAGTGGTGGTTGGAGCAATAAAGCTAAAGCTCCGTCTTTTTCAAGGCAGTGATGCCTTGCCTGACATCATGCATTTTTTGGAAACAAGAGAATGCCCATCAGATTTAACAAAGGGACAGAAGCAATGGCTGACGCAGAAGACCACAAGGTATCGACTCATCAATGACGATTTGTATTGTACGGGTAAGGACCAAATACTCAGGAAGGTCCCTCTCTCTCAGGAAATCACGGGAGTAATTGCTAGCTATCACGACGGGGTTTGTAGTGGTCACTTTGCCCTAGACATAACAAGTAGGAAAATCTTGCAAGCAAGCCGGCACTAGATCACTTATGCCTAAACCACAGACACCTATTCTCTCATATGGCCCATTTGAAAAATGGGGTATCGACGCCATTGGGCCATTACCTAGGGCCAACTCAGGAAAATTCTACATTATCATGGGGGTCGACTACATGACTAGATGGGCAGAGGCCACAGCCACCACTAGAATCACAGCGGTAGAGGTAGCTAAATTTATCTACGAGCACATATATTGTAGGTTTGGCACACCTTTAGAGATCATCTCTGATAGAGGGCTAGGTTTCATAGCAGACTTGGTAGGAGAATTAATGCAGAAATTGGGCATTACAAGGAGGCACTCTTCACCAAATTACACTCAATGTAATGGCCTAGTTGAAAAGGTAAATGGAATGGTTTCTAAAATTATTACCAAGCAGGTAAACAATCATCCTGGAGACTGGGATAAGTACCTACTACCAGCTTTATAGGCCTACAGAACTTCATTCCGTACATCCTTGGGATTCACACCGTATCATCTAGTATTTGGTAAGGAAGCAATCTTGCCCATTGAAGTGCAACTACAAAGTCTCAGAGTAATGGCAAGCCAACTTCAACAGCCCAACATGCATTTGAGAGATCACATCATCAACTTGGAAAGACTCCAGCTGGACAGAGAAGAAGCAATAAATTATTATGCGGCACAAGCAGAGCATAGACGGCTTAACTTTAACCAGCATCTCAGGCAAAAATAATTTAATAAAGAAATGTTGGTGCTCCGCTACGACAATCGCTTCGACACGTACAAGGATAAGAAACTCCTACTCTGATGGGAAGGTCCTTTCATCGTCAGGAAAAAGTGTGCCAATGGGAGCTACCATCTTATGGAGGCTGATGGAAAACTTCATAAAACCAGGGTAAATGGTTGGCGACTTAAACCTTATTTTCTTCGATTTGACCAGGCTCCACCTATTGACATTCCAGATGAGGACACACCATCAGCCGCCACCTCCGACGATAATGATCAAACAGATGAGCTAGAGACACGAATGCCTCTAGCCAAAAGGGGAGGGCTAATGATGGGGGCTTTTCACAAGCCAAGCTCCCATACCCCTCTTCTCTCGTCCCCACCCCATGAAAACCCCTCTTAGGGAGGGAGTGATGAAAGGCATTGGAAAAAGTAAGAAAAAATAAAGTATGATTATGTAAATATAGAGAAAGGTAAAATAGGCCACCTCATGCCTGCGGGGCAGCTCATCCCCACCTTGCCTCCTTTTTCTTCACTGTTGCCCCGCCGTGTGTCCCTTTTTCTCTCCTCCACTCAAAAGGTCAACCCCCTCTCTCTTCCCCTTGTCCTTTCTCCTTTCTCTCTCCCCTCAAGCTACCCCACCTCTCACCAATAATGCATTCTAACTCACCAATAATGCACCATAACTCACATGCAACTTATCCTATCTTCCAAAATAGTATACCCCACCCCCCCTTTCTCTCTCCTATCATATCCCATGACCCAAATACCCCCCTCTCTCTCTAAAGGGTGCCATGTCTCTTGTCTTGTAGCTAATAACCTCCCCCACACTCACACACACTCAGTTTCACTGAAAAAGGTGCCCATAGACCCATCCCCACCCTGTGGTTACCTGATTTTTCTTGTGGTCACACACATCTGCACACAGATTCACCTATGAACACACTCCCCTCTTCTAATTAATTTATTCTCCATGTCACCTCTCATTTTTTTTCATCAACCCATCTCTCTCTCTTAGTCTCTCTCTCATAAGACTTCTGTTCTGGCACATATACACACAACCAGACAAGTGGGGCCCACAGTCACATGGCCTATGTAGATAATGATTTCTTCATTTCTAAATTCTAGAATTTCTCCCCCCTCCTCCCCTATATAAAGAGGGGTCACCATCACACTACACACACACACAACATCACCAAAGAGTACACTATGCACTGTGTGTGCCTAGTGCAAACACACACACCCACACCATCACCATCACCGCAATCACCATGCTCGTCTTGAGCATGACCTCTACACCCTTGGACTATGGAAGATGAAGGGCAACTAAATGAAGGATGATTGCCATAACTTTCGTGCGAGTCTTCGCCATCAACTCCCACCTATCCGCCATGTGCTCTACCACTCTCTCCCTTCTCATTCCCCTACCCTATGCTCCCCATTTCATCGCCTTATTCTCTAAATAAAGCTTGAGGTTTTGTGAGTATGTTTTCTTGCAATGTTTTGCCCATGTGAGGTGTGCAGAATCTCCACCTAGTCTTGTGTTTGGAGTGAGATTGTGTATGTGTGAAGGGTGTGGCGATTCGCCATCCTTTTGTGGTGCCTAAGTACTAAGCCGCTATACCCCCTCCCTCACTCTCTCTCTCTCTCTCTCTCTCTCTCTCTCTCTCTCTCTCTCACTTGATCTCATTCCCTTTCCTCTTCATCGTTACTCCCAAGCATCCATCTCTCTTTGATGAAAACTTTGTTATGGTGGTGTGTTGTTTGCGTCCTAGCCACTGAAGCTAGGTGGTGCCCCCTGTTTGCTTTACTATGAGAGGCTCGAGGCACGCCATTCGGTCCCCGGTGTTTTAGAGGCCGTCAGGGTTCGGGGTTCGCTTTGCTCCCGTCATTGGTAAGAAGGGAGCTCCGAAGAAATAATTGTTGTGCGTTCAAATCCACACCATTAGCATTACCTACTTTATATGCAGCTGCTGAAGAGCAATGCTGCAGTATACTATTGTTGCTAATCTCAATTGCACCTGCATTGGCTGCCGCATGCATGCGGGTTAGCAAGAGAAGCTCTTTGCGTGCCGCAATATTGGCCATATTGTCTCCAAAGCTTTTTCTATCCCACCCAATTGTTGAATGGCCAGCAGCAGTGGAGGCTAATTATAGGTGCCGACATATTGGTATACTTCTCTCCACAGCCATTACTCCATAGTCGGTGCTCTTTGGCTTCTCCAGCATCAAACTTCTTTGTGTGGAAAAAAGAATTAGCTTACGCTTTTGCTCTTTGACTGTTCTTTTGATCTTGGTCGGCAGCCACATAGGCACCTGCATGATTGAGTTCCGTTGCAATGCTAGTGATGCATCTACTTGGAGCTAGACGTTGGCCAACTTTCTCCCACATAGACACCATATTCTGCATTGAATTGGTCATCAGAGATGTTTCTGTCATCAAATTTTTAGATAGGCTATCAACAAATCTAGACGAGGAGTGTGACTGAAGCCAATGGCTCATCAGACCAGTGACTTGCACTAGTGGCAATATTCCCCAATGCGTTTCCCTTGACATTGAGCTGTCTTCCACTAATCCCCTCACACTCTGTGCTAAAAGTGCAAACATTGAAGCAACTAGATTAATTACTTGAGTTAGGCTTTTCATCATGCCTCTTCGTTTTCATGTGAACATGTATAAGGTGCCAGTACAGCTAGCTGAGTGTTGCCACTTCCAACACCATATAAGATGGGAGTTGCCACTTCCAGCACCATAGAGCATGAGAAGACAGTAGGGTCCGCGTTTGATGGTTCCATTAAAGCTCATGTGCAAGCAAAGCCAATATCATCGCCTGCTAGATGTGTCATAACCTACTCTTTGATATATATATATATATATATATATATATATATATATATATCTCCCTCTCTCTCTCTCTCTAAGAATGTCCAGTGACAAACCTGTAGACACTCGGAGTTTCTTCTTGGGAACCTGTGAACTCCTTGTGGAAAAGATATTTAAATTGTTTTTGAGAGAAATTGAGCAACGCAGACTTCTTTTTTTAATTTATTCACTTGGTAGCTTTTCAAGTGGACTTTTTTTATTTAGAGCTTTTCATGGCAATAATGTTTTTTAAAATTTTAATCTAATGCCACGTGGTGGCTTCTACATTCACATGCTGCAAAAAGAGCCTTGGGATCACCAAGTAACCATTGAAAACTCACTGATAGATTCTTTGCACTAAAGCTTTTACTAGGGCCCCTAGATTCATATCCTCGTTTCCCTTGACAAGATTGTTTCGGGGAAATGAGGAGTACATGACATGACATGTGTCCATATTATCTAGGATTTCACTATAGCCCCCATGGGAAGAGTGGTTTAGGTGTTCTTCACAACTTGTCTTCTCATTATCTACCAAGAGAGCAGCTTTGATCAAGTGCATTTTTTGTCAAGAAACATTGCACGATTCCAATCGTTTTGGATATGTATTGTAGATACCTATGTGGCCTACTTTCATGGTTTATGGAACAAGTGAGCATGCTCCCACTAAAGGAGGTATGGTGTGCATGAGACACTAATGTGTGGATTCTATCAATGTTCCTTATACAACACTCCATAGTTTGATCACACCGATCAATACTTTTTGGCCCTTATAACTGTGCAAAAGTGTATGAAGCATGACCCACCAAATTCCTCCAAAACTGGAGTACATTGGAATGTAGAAAATCTTCATTCACTTGGGTATCTCTCAAGGCATCATGTAATAACTGTAATAAACTCCATCTTTGGAAACACTTCTTATGTCTTGCATCCATCTCATGCTCAAGATCTTGCTTTTTGTCATCTTTTAACTTCTTTTGCTTGCTTCCCATGCGCTTGTAGGAAGTTGAGAGATAGGATAATTTAGTCTTTGTGTCTTAGCTTGTGGAAATTTTGTAAGAAAGTGATTTTGTACATTCTCAAACTCTTTCCAAGTAGACTTTGAGATGCTCAGCTTTAATCTAATTCAATAGGATTGACCTAAAAAGTGGTTGCCATCAAATAAGGATAGTTGATCAAGACATTGTAAAGACCACATTTCGCACTACGTTTGGTCTTATGATAGATGAATACGCTATTGATCCCAATTTTAGAGATGTGGTTTTAGCCCTTGCACTAGGGAGAAGGAAGAACCATTTACCCTACAAGATGGTTATCTTCTCTATGGCAATGGACTATGCGTCACTAAGTCACTACATGAGAAAGTAATGTATGAATCTCATGCTCCTCCTTATGCAGGGTATGGAGGGATTCAATATACCCTAAAAGGGATAGAAACATATTTCTATTGGCCTACCATGAAAGCAAACATACAAGAGTATGTTTCAAGATGTGTGGTATGCCAAAAGATGAAGTTTGATAGAGGGAAGCAACCTCAACCTTTTCCAATCCCTAATTCCCCATGGGAAGGCATATCCATGGATTTTATCCTTGGATTGCCCAAGTATATCGATGGGAATACAGGATATGGATGATAGTAGACAGGTTTAGCAAACAAGCACATTTCATACCTGTCAAAAAGACTATCAAAGCCCATCAAAGGGAAACTCTCTTTATATCACAAATCTTCAAGTACCATGGCTTGCCAATGTCCAAAGTGTCAGATAGAGATCCTAGAATGACCAATAATTTCAGGAAGGGTCTCTTTGAGAATTTAGCTACAAGGCTAAACTTCTCTTTGGTCTATCATCCTCAAACGAATGGTCAAAGTGAAATAGGTTACCTAACAATTCTTGATCTACTAAAAGCTTATGTAGATCAAAAGTCCCAATGGAAGAAGTACTTACCCTTAGTGGAGTATGCTTTATAAAAAAAAAGTACATACTTCCACGGGAAAAGCATCTTTTGAGGTGATACAGGGAAGATAAAAAAGTCCCCTACTACTCAAGGTACATGGGAAGATCTTTGCTGCAGATGAATATAGCCGAGACTTGCAAGAATCTTTCCAAAATATTAAGGATGCTACATCCATCTCTCAAAAAATGCAAAAGGATGCTGCTGATAAGCATAGAAGAGCCCTAGCCTTTAAACAAACTGATTGGGTCCTGCTTAAGTTTCCCAAGGCTTGATTAAGGCACACGACGGGCAAGAATGCTACGGGACACCAAAAGTACTATGCTAAGTTAGAAAAAAGGTGCTATGGCCCCTTTCAAATTCTTAGGTCAATCAATGAGATGACCTATCAACTTAAGTTTCCCAACCATTGGCTCATACACATGCTTTCCACGTGACCCTACTAAAGCCTTTCAAAGGAGAGCCACCTCAAGAAGCAATCATTGAAGACCCACCGCAGATCTAGGACCAAGAAGAGGTGTTGTAGCCCGACTCTATTCTTTGACACAAAGACAAGGTATTATGAGGTGGTAAGACCATTTCCGTTCGGAACCGGTCCCCGGTGATACTTAAAGTGGCCATATCTTGCCAACCGAAACCCCGATTGACAAACTAGAAAGACCGACATGCTCCTGGACTTCATACCCATGCATTGCTATCATCTTTGACCTTTTATACGCAGGTGCTCAATCCGGTACGGATCTGCTACTAGCTCAACTTAAAACTGTCATAACTTCTTATCTGTATCTCCGATTGACGAGTCGTAAAGACAGGCCTATAGAGCACTTTGAGTCCTTCAATTTTGATCAATAGAATCCCATCTATGACCACTTCAAGCATACTCACTGTTTAGCATTACCAAGAAATCTTTTGGCCCTTAGAGCCGCATCTGGCACACTTTTAGATTACAATTGGCTTGTTAGCAAGCCCTTATAACTACTGCTGAATAATCATGTAGGATTTAAATAAGTCTGATTGGCATTCCTTTGCTCATTTTTTTATCATGGAAGCAGAGGGACATGACAACATGGATAAGTGAGGACACAATAAGAGTGTTTTCTTGTGATGAATTATTCAAATAGGTCATTAAGAGAACTATATTTGGGGGCCACTTTACGTGATTGTGGGATGCATTATTGAGAAAAGTTTAGTACCAAGTGTGCAGATGGATGTAGAAGGGTTTTTGCTTGTTCAGAGTCCGTTTGCGGCCAATCAAAAGTCCAAAAATGCCCAAGGGATAAACTAAAGTCTGGACATTGAAAAACCTGAGAAAAAATCAGAAAAAACGTGGAGAGAATAGGACAAACAATTGTTACTCAGTTTTTGCTGTTTTTGGAACCTGTTTTGGCCATAAACTGTCATCCGAGCTCGGATTTGAGCACTTTGATATTGTAGACTGGGACTTTTGGCCATTCCAGACGCAATGGTGCTGTCCATTTTTCCAAATTTTGTATTTTTTTCCTGCTGTTTTGGTTGTGTAAGTTTCTCTTGTGAGTGAAGCCTCTGCTCAAATTGTATTTGGCATATTTCATCCATATGGTGTGAGCTATTTTTCCCATTGGTGTCGACCTGAGCTCAATTGTATCTAAGCATCAAAAATCTTCCTTCTTTGAGCTGATTTGTGTATGTGTGTGTGTGTGTGTGTGTGTGGGATTTTCGATAAGTCAAGGATAAATGGATTGTGCCTTAAACTATATCATGCTAGATTAATGGTGGTGGAGCAAGATGAGTTGTCTACAAAACAAGAAATGTCTGTGACGGATGAGAAGACCTGTGACGCGATGAGTCTCATATCTCTTTATGCTGTTGCTAATCATGAATGATCTAGCAGGCTAGGGGATGGGCAAATTATGTTAGGAGTTTTTTGAAAGAAGTGATTGTGCATATATACATACACATGCATGGTGCATCGAATAAAGAATTTTCCATTTTCTAGAGCCAAGTGGTTACGTGGGGCCCATATGTGTACACGTAGGACAGCGTTGGTGCAACCAAAGTTGGTATGCGTTAGGAAGTGGGCTATGCAATGCAAAGGGTGCTAGCATGCTCATGGCAAAGGGCTTAAGCAGGTATGAAGACCCTGGGCAGGAGAGTGGCAACGGAAATGTATGCTTAAAGTGGTTTTTCAGGACAGGGGGGCCTCCAAAGTGAGATAATGATGACAGTAGGTGACATTGTTCGAGATGTGGGAAATGTTCTCCGGAATGTGGTATTTGAGATGCTCTATAAGCTCGTCCAAACGGGGCTTCGGTGTGAAAGATATGCTAGTCCGAAGTTAGAAGGCTTCGTAGGTCTCGACGGACAGGGCAGGTACAGACAGGTGGAAAAAAATGGGATCAATGGATACACATATAAAGCTCAAGCTGTGGAGCATGCCGGTCTTTTCGGCTCGTCCATTCGGAGCTCAAACGGGCAAGTTATGGCCTGTGGAGTATTTGCAGGGGGTCGGGTACGTGCTCACCGGGCCGCGTTGGTAGGCTCGTCGAATAGGCATGTTTTTAGGGCTCACCAAGATTCTGGAAAATTGCATGCGATCTAGGGAGTTAGCCAAAATTTGTGGCTCGCTGATTGAAGTGAGGGGCATCGAGATGGGCCCAATTCAAGTTGGCAAGTGGTTTACGGCGAGAAGGGATTGGATGTCTTGTTTTCGTTTCTTGAACGGGTTTTTCAAAGCCATGGTGCAAAATTGTCGAGAAGTGTGAAGATTTCGGGGTCGGTAGGTAGTGCTCCTATGTGGTGTGATCAAAGAAATTATACGGCAGGTACAACCGTGCACGAGCACCGACGGTGTGGAGAGACCATGTGTAGAAGCCCCTTGGCTGTAAATGCAAAAGATAAAAGGTTGGCCCTTAACTTTGGTGCATTAAGCTTCAAAAGCAAAAGGAGGGGAATTCAATAAAAACTCACAAAAAAGGCTTAATAAGAAGATGTGGCCCGGCGCTATGGCTTAAGATAGAAAACCTTTTCTTTTGTTGAAGCTAGGAGGTGAAGTGAAAAAGAGGAAGGGGCAGCGGTTTCCAAAAAGAGAAAGAAGGATTTTTCTTTGGCTTTGGGGGGTGGGGGGGAGAAAAGAATTCCAAAGGAGGAAAAAGTGAAGCTTTTTGCGCTCGGCAATCGGAGCCGACACACAATGTTGAAGTGTTGTTCATGAAACGGATCGAAAGGGCGAGAGCTTCGTAGAAAAAGAAAGCTAGCGAGGGCTACCACGAGGAGGAGATGCTGCACGAGTGAAGCTGGAGGTGAATTCTTTTGTCGAGGGCGTGTGCCGAAGGAGTCGAGTGGCGAGGGAGGTGTGTGCCTCTTTGCACGGATTGGTGATGGCCATGGCACGACCTAGAGCAGGCCATGTGGATGTTGTACATGGTGTTTTTTCATTGTAAGGAAAGCTATCATTGCCGGTTTTGGCATCGTTTTTCTCCCCTTTGCCCCTTTCTTCTTTGCTCGTCTCCAGGGTGTGAGGTGCCGGTGTGTGTGAGCATGTGCGCCCCTCGGGCCCCCTGTGTGTGTGAGAGAGAAAGAGAGAGAGGTGTTGAATTGTGGAAGTACGAGAAGCGGGCAAGATCGGTGTGGTAACTGTTTGAGGATTGTGCAGAGTGTTTGTGCGTTGAGCAAAGTGCAGGCGAGGCCCTGTTAGTGTGAGCTGCTTGTTTTGAAGGTGTTTTCGAGAGGATAGGGGTGCTGTGAATACCCTGAGCTATATAGGGACAGTTGTTTGCGTGTCAGGTGTGTTCCCCATTCCCTCTCTCGATCTTCTGGTGCCCCATGGAGGAGCACACTGATGCTCCTGTTTGAAGTCAAAGCAGTGATTTGCCAAAGGTGCGGCCTTTGAAGAGCAGGTGCTACTAGAGAAGTAATGGCTTGGACGGGATTTTCCATTTTCACTGGGGTCGAAGATGCAGGAACCTGGCTCCAAGAATATGGGTTGTTCGTGGTGGAAAGCGGTTTGTCGAGGGAAGAAGGTGCGGTACAGGTGTTTCCTCTCCTAGTTCGTGGTAAAGCTAGGCTATGGTTCGATGGCCTACGCAATGAAGAAAAGGTAGATTGTGAAGCCCTAGAAGTGGCATTTCAAAGCAAATTTGTAGCGGATACGCAGCTGGATGAAGTAAAGAGAAAGCTAGACAATTTGAAGCAAAGCTTCAAGGTGATTTTCAAGCGTTCGAGTGGGAGTTCGAAGCCCTTTGGGGGAAATTGATCAAGGTAACTGCTGCAGAAAATGCCAATTTTTTAAAGTTGAGCCAATTCATGGATTGCCCGCATGAGGAAGTACGTGATAAGGTGGAGATAGACGGCCTGGTGTCATACGAAGAGGCTGTAGCTCTAGTGAGAGGGTGGACCAAAAAGATATTAAAGAAACGGGAAGCTAAGCATGGTTTTCCACATGTTGTGATGCCAAGACCGTGTGATGCGGTGGTAGCCGAGCCAAGGATGGTGCAAAGAGAAGTGCATGTGCGAGAGGAACCTAGGGTTCTTTGGCTACAGAAAGACAGGGTGGTTCCTATGCCGAGGATGCCAGCTAGAGTAGTTCCAGTTGTGGAGGAAGTGCAGGTGGTTCAGAGTGGACACAGAATGTGCTGTCGAATTTGAGTGCAGCTGTTGAAGCTCCATTGGAGTGCGGTAAAGAACAAGGAGTGCGGTTTGCAAACGAGGTCGAAGCGGTGAAGCTAGAGGAGATTCTCGAGCTTGAAACCGAAGTGGAGGCTGTGTCGTGTGATGATGGTTCTATGGATGCAGACACGAGTTGGGAGACCGAGTCATCCCAATCCAGATATGATGAGTTCGACCTCTCGCATGTGAGTGGAGAGGCAATGAATATGTGCGTGGAGCAGCATGAAGTGCAAGCCGAGGTGCTTAGTGGAGACCGACTAGAGCAATATAGGCCTATAGGTGGTGAATAGAAGGTAAAACTGGTGTGCAGTGCCATGCTAATGGCCATGTTGATGAAGATAGCAGTGAAGTATGCCATGGTGGTGCAGCAGGTGCAAAATTTTTCCAAAAGGGTTAGAGCAGCGGTACCTATGGAGGAGGATGAGGAGGAGGTGAGAGAGAACGAGTTTCTCTCTTCCTTGATGGAGCATGATGTAGCAGTGGAAAAGATGCTTGAAGAGAAGGTGATGGAAGCCAACAAGCAAGTGGTGCTTATCGACCTTGACGGGCCGATTGATGAGGGAGATCTTGATGATGTTGGAGTTGAGTGCATGGTAGGTGTGAAGGCGAGTGTGGAGTCAAAGATAGAGGTGCTTCTTGTGCAGCAAGTGCACTCTGTGGTGGTAGGTGATGCAGATTCCCAGATTGTGTTCGAGTTTTTTAAAGAGCTTTGTGAGTGGTGGTTGAAAGGAATGGTACGTGATAAAAGCGGAGGTCTAGTATGCTGTTGAGCAGGTACAGGATCTGCTAGACAAGGATCTAGCTTTACATGGATGGGAGGGTGTCACGGGAACCGAATAATAGAGATCGATAGAAAAAGATAGAGAAAGAGATCTTTGTATTGATGAATCTTTGTAGAGTTTAGATACAACAGAGGAGAAAAATATATGGACGCACTCCGTTGTACGGAGCTCGAACCTCCCGACCACCCCCGAGCTTCAGTTCGCTTGCATGCAGCGTCTCACTCGCACTCGCACTCGCACTCGCACTCTCACTCTCACTCTCACTCGCACTCGCACTCGCACTCGTAGAAGAAGAGATCGGTGAATGATCCCCAAACGCACCACCCGTCGTGCTTTTATCCTTCTTTTCCTCGAAAAGCCTACACGATTTTCGTACCGAGTATACCTGCGAGAATAATATAAGAACGTGATCGCTAAGCGATCCGTAAAGGTTAGATTTTTATCATGACACTTTGCACAGATCCTGTTTCACACATTGATTTCTGCATCGCCTACAAAATAGCCAAAAGAACATACTCGTGCAACCAATTCAACATGATAATCAAAGTAAAAAAACATAATTATATACCTTCATAATCTCAATTTTCATACTCTATCATGAAGAAACAATCCACTTCTTGGTTGATAGCAGGGAGAACTGTATGAGGTTGTATGTCTGTCTGTCCCTGTGTACACTACACTGCTACTGCTTTCTGTTTGTTTTCATCATAACTTTTGCAAACGAACTCAGAACAGAGCAATCCAGGTACTCAAAACGACGGGAATAGGTCTGGTCTACAAGGCAACGCGGACAGAATTGTGAAAAACGTCTCTGTTTGGCTAAAAACGCAACTTTTAGGTCGCGATTCATAAAACCTCTATTTTTGGATTTCCACTACTTTTACAACTTATTTTAAGCCTACCCATGCATTTTAAGCTAAAACACATAAATATAAAACATTGATATTAATAAAAATCTCAATTTTACTCTTCATAAACAGACTATCTGTTATTCATTAATCTTTATCAAATCCATCTTTAGTGTATTATTTTTTTTTTAAAAAAAGAATATATGTTCTCTCTTAATATCTCAACTCATTCGTATAAGCTCTATTTAATAGACTATTCAACAATCTTTCAAATCGTACTAACGAAAGATATGCCCTGCTACATTCTTTTCGACTTTAAGAACTTTAAAAACTAGTCCTATTACATTCTCCCCTTATCAAAATTAACTCTGTCCTCAGAGTTGGTTTAAAGAGAGAAAAATTCTGTTTGCAAAACACTAAGATCAATCCATGATGCATCCTCTACTGGATAGTTCTGCCACTTAACCAAAACTTCCACAATGTCTCTATTTCTCAGATGTTTAAAACGCCTATCTAGTACTAAGTCTGGTTCTATAGTCAATGGTCCGTCATCTTTCAACTTAGAGTTGTCCTCTAAAACATGATGCACATTAGGAACATACTTTTTCAATAAACTCACATAGAATACATGATGCACTTTAACATGAGAAGGCAATTCCAATTTGTAACCTAATGAACCAATGCGCTTCAAAATTTTAAATGGACCAACAAATCGTGGAGACAATCTTCTATCATTTCCAAGAATCAAACGAGACTTCTCAGGAATAACCTTTAAAAAACCATATCACCAGTTTCATACTCCACAACACGATGTTTCTTGTCATAATACAGTTTATGTCTCTTTTGAGATTCTCTAATATTCCCCCTGATTTTGGCCAACTCGCTATCCATTTTCTCAAGCATCTCACGTGACAGTTCTACCTTATTCCTCGAATTAAGAAAATGAATAGGTGTAGGATAGTTATAGCCATACATTGTCTCAAACGGAGTCATCCTAATAGATGAATGATATGAACTGTTATATGCAAATTCAACCACCAAAGGCAGATATTCATTCCAATTAGATTGGTTTTCATTGACATACATTCGTAACATATCTTCTAAAATACGATTCACCCTCTCCGTTTCCGCATCGTTTTGAGGATGGAAAGCATTAGACATGCATAACTGGGTACCTATAGAGTCAAAAGTCGCTCTCCAGAAATGAGAAGTGAACTTAGAATCTCTGTTAGACACTATGCTCTTGGGCATGCCATGCAAACGAAATATCTCTTTCATAAACAAGTATGCAATGGTCAATGCAGTATAAATTATTTTTACAGGAAAGAAGTGAGCTTGTGTTGTGAGTCTATCTACCACCAGAAAGATCGAATCATACCCTCCACGAGTAGTAGGAAGTCTAATGATAAAGTCCATGGATATACACTCCCACTTCTGTAAAGGAATGTCTAAGGGTTGAAGGTCACCAGGCATCCTCTTATGCTCAATCTTAACTTGTTGACATTGAAAGCACTCACACACATAATTCTTAACATCCAATTTCATACGTGGCCAAAAGAATAAGGTTTTTTATTATTTTCATATGTCTTATTTAATCCAGGATGACCAGAAAAAAGGTGAATTATGACACTCATGCAGAATTTGACTCTTAAAAGAAGAATTTGCAGGAATACACAAGCGGTCATAACAATACAGATTTCCCTTATACAAGTGATATCTATTTTCATACATCTCACCAATATTCTCACGCAAGAATTTCAAAATAGGCATATAAAAGGAATCATTTTTAACTTCAGTATGTATCTCATCAATCAAATTGGATCGCACAACAGTCAACAAATTACACATGGGCCTACGACTCAATGCATGTGCAACTTTATTTTCTTTTTCACACAAATACTTCAAATCAAAGTCATACTCAGCCCGCAATTCAATCCATCTTCTTTGTCTGTTGTTTAACAATGGCTGCGTGAAAATATACTTCAAACTTTGATGATCAGTACGCAATTAAAATTTGACACCAAGCAAAAGATGACGCCAATGTTTCAATGCATGAACAACAGCAAGCAATTCTAGATCATGTGTTGCATAGTTCAATTCATGTCGTCTTAATTTCCTAGACTCATATGCAACCACTCTTCCTTCTTGTGTCAAAACACACCCTAGTTGTTCACCACTAGCATCACATGACACAACAAACGGTTTGCCCATCTCAGGAACTTTCAAAACACAATTTTCTGCTATTTTAGCCTTCAAGGTCTCAAAAGCAGTCTCACAGGTAGAAGTCCACACAAAACCCTTGTCTTTCTTGGTCAATTCGGTCAAAGGACTTGCTATCTTAGAGAAATCTTTAATGTGTGCTCTCTCATATTGTGCTAGACCCATAAAGCTTCTTACATCTCTTACTAACATAGTCTTAACTTTATCAAGATCAATGTGAATCCCCTCTTTAGAAATCACTCTTCCCAATTACACAATCTGATCCTTTGCAAAAGAATACTTACTTGCTTTGGCATACAATTTATGTTCACGCAAAACCTCAAATATTTTCTTTAAGTGCAATGCATGATCTTCTTCATTCGTAGAATACACAAAATATTATCCAAGAATACCAGAATGAAGTCCTCAAGATACGGGTGAAAAATATTATTCATTAAGCACATGAAAGTTGTTGGTGGATTAGTTAAACCAAAAGCAAGAACTCTAAATTCATAATGTCCATAACGTGTACGAAAAGAAATCTTTGGAATGTCCTCGGCCTTGATACGGATTTGATGGTAGCCAGAACGAAGGTCAATCTTTGAAAATATTGTGGCACCACTCAAATGACTAAGCAGTTCATCTATGTGAGGAAGAGGATATTTGTTCTTAATGGTCTTTTTTTGTTTAATCCCCTTTAGTCGATGCATAACCTATATGTACCATCCTTTTTCTTTTGGAATAACACAGGACTACCCCAAGGAGATATACTAGGTTTAATGAAACCCTTTTTCAAAAGATCGTCAAGTTGTATCTTGAGCTCTTTAAGCTCATCAATATTGAACCTGTATGGAGATCTGGAATAAGGTGTCGCTCCTGGATATAGATCTATGGCATGGTCTACCGCTCTACGTGGAGGTATACCAGGAAGATCGTCCGGAACACATCCTTAACTTCATGTAAGAGATCCTCTATAAATTCTCGATTTGTCTCTTTATGTTTATCCCCAGATTCTTCTTTAATCTCATTAGCAAACACAAGCAACGTCTCACACAAGCAAACACAAGCAACGTCTCACACTCTTATCTAAGCCACCTTATCAATTCCATTGCCAAAACTAGATTTAGAATCTCTTTCTTTCCACAAAGAGTGTGACTTATCATCATCAAATGATTAAAGATATATTTTTCTTTCTTAACAATCAATCAAAACATGATTTTCAATGATCTAATTGATACCAATGATAACATCATGCATATCAATGTTTATGTTATAGAAATCATCTTTATGATTTCGACTCTACAAAGAAAAAATAATAATTTCTACTAACTCTTTCGTGAAACTATTATTACCACTAGTTAAGTCCACAAGTCTTTTAACTTCTCGATTTAATTTCTCAATCAATTTAGACGATAAGAAGCAATGAATACTATCCAAATCAATTAAGAAATTCAAATTTTAATCTCAACTTCTACGCATAAATTCGATCTCACAGAAGCTTTCAAAGGACGTATCAAAGACATAAAACATCACAAAGAAGAGGTAGATGACTTACCTTTATCGTACGCATCGCCAAAAGTCTCCAATTGAGTCATCTTGGTACGTATTGTCTTATCGGTCACCTTGCTCGAGCATTCGAAAGTCTCATGGTCGTATTCTCGATATTGAAAGTATAATCCAAATCTATGAGTTCTTCAATCCACGCTTCTAAATCTTCGCATATCTTTCTTATTCCATCAAACTCTTTAAGCTTAGCCTTCGTTAAGAATGATTTGGTTGTCGCTTCTCCCATATCGTCATCGTTTCTTTTGGCGGTACCCCAGCGCCGCCACGATGCTTATTGTTTCCAGGTGGATTAGCATGGTTTTCACCTTCATGTTGGCCATCAAGGTCTACATAGATATCAAGATCTCGTGCTGCTTTGCCCCGCAGAGCCTCAGCATGCTCCAGATTTGCAATTTTCAGATCTTCTCATAGTCGCCGAATCAGGTCTTCTTGCTCCTTCATCCTCCTCTCGAATCCTTCCATGTCCAGAATCAACCGCTTGCTCTGATACCAATTGTCACGGGAACCGAATAATAGAGATCGATAGAAAAAGATAGAGAAAGAGATCTTTGTATTGATGAATCTTTGTAGAGTTTAGATACAACAGAGGAGAAAAATATATGGACGCACTCTGTTGTACGGAGCTCGAACCTCCCGACCACCCCCGAGCTTCAGTTCGCTTGTATGCAGCGTCTCACTCGCACTCGCACTCGCACTCGCACTCGCACTCTCACTCTCACTCTCACTCGCACTCGCACTCGCACTCGTAGAAGAAGAGATCGGTGAATGATCCCCAAACGCACCACCCGTCGTGCTTTTATCCTTCTTTTCCTCGAAAAGCCTACACGATTTTCGTACCGAGTATACCTGCGAGAATAATATAAGAACGTGATCGCTAAGCGATCCGTAAAGGTTAGATTTTTATCATGACACTTTGCACAGATCCTGTTTCACACATTGATTTCTGCATCGCCTACAAAATAGCCAAAAGAACATACTCGTGCAACCAATTCAACATGATAATCAAAGTAAAAAAACATAATTATATACCTTCATAATCTCAATTTTCATACTCTATCATGAAGAAACAATCCACTTCTTGGTTGATAGCAGGGAGAACTGTATGAGGTTGTATGTCTGTCTGTCCCTGTGTACACTACACTGCTACTGCCTTCTGTTTGTTTTCATCATAACTTTTGCAAACGAACTCAGAACAGAGCAATCCAGGTACTCAAAACGACGGGAATAGGTCTGGTCTACAAGGCAACGCGAACAGAATTGTGAAAAACATCTCTGTTTGGCTAAAAACGCAACTTTTAGGTCGCGACTCATAAAACCTCTATTTTTGGATTTCCACTACTTTTACAACTTATTTTAAGCCTACCCATGCATTTTAAGCTAAAACACATAAATATAAAACATTGATATTAATAAAAATCTCAATTTTACTCTTCATAAACAGACTATCTGTTATTCATTAATCTTTATCAAATCCATCTTTAGTGTATTATTTTTTTTTAAAAAAAAGAATATATGTTCTCTCTTAATATCTCAACTCATTCGTATAAGCTCTATTTAATAGACTATTCAACAATCTTTCAAATCGTACTAACGAAAGATATGCCCTGCTACATTCTTTTCGACTTTAAGAACTTTAAAGACTAGTCCTATTACAGAGGGCGAGTCAAATATGTTAGGTCTGTTTGGTACGAGTGATGATGCAGATATGTCGAGAGTGTTGGTTGAGCACAATAGTGCTCTATTTGATGTTTTTGGAGGTGCTTGGTTGCGAGTGGATAGTTTGCCAGGGAGTGCTTAGAGTGGTAGAAGCATGTTGATGGCAGTTTGGCTATGTGCCCAGGTATGGCACTATGCAAGGGTGTTACAGGTGGACGAAAGAGACCAGTACATGGTGTTTGACCCAGGTGTTTGATGATCGATAAAGCAGGGGGTTAGGCAACCCGCATGAACAAAGGCAGCGGGTAGCAAACGCCAAGCTTTGTACATATGTTAGATGGTTTTGTGGTGTGTAGAGATTTTGTTTTGGTGTTGCAAATTTTTTAAGTGCGATAAACATATGTGTGGTTGAACATAAATGTTTAACTAGGGGGTGGGAAATGATGGTGCAACCAAAGTTGGTCTACATTGGGAAGTGTGCTATGCAGTGCAAAGGGTGCTAGCATGCGCATGGCAAAGGGCTAAAGAAGGTATGAAGACCCTGGGCAGGAGAGTGGCAATGGAAATGTATGCTTCAAGTGGTTTTTAAGGCCAGCGGGGCCTCCAAAGTGTGATAATGATGATAGTAGGTCACGGTGTTCAAGATGTGGGAAATGTGCCCCGGAATGTGGTATTCAAGATGCTCTAGAAGCTTGTCCAAACGGCTCGTCAAACAGAGCTTCGGTGTGAAAGATATGCCAATCCGAAGTTAGAAGGCTTCGCAAGTCCCGACCGACAGGGCAGGTACAGACAGGTGGCAAAAAATGGGATCAATGGATACACATGTAAATCTCAAGCTGTGGAGCATGCCGGTCTTTTCGGCTCGTCCATTCGGAGCTCAAACGGGCAAGTTATGGCCTGTGGAGTATTTGCAGGGGGTCGGGTACGTGCTCACCGAGCCACGTTGGTAGGCTCGTCGATAGGCATGTTTTTAGGGCTCACCAAGATTCTGGAAAATTGCATGCGACCTGGGGAGTAAGCCAAATTTTTTGGCTCGCTAATCGAAGTGAGGGGCATCGAGATGGGCCCAGTTCAAGTTGGCAAGTGGTTACGGCGAGAAGGGATTGGATGTCTTGTTTTTGTTTTTTGAACGGGTTTTTCGAAGCCATGGTGCAGAATTGTGGAGAAGTGCGAAGATTTTGGGGTCGGTAGGTAGTGCTCCTATGTGGTGTGATTGTGGTGTGATCAAGAAATTATACAGCACGTAAAACCGTGCACGAGCACCGAGGGTGTGGAGAGACCATGTGTAGAAGCCGCTTGGCTATAAATGCAAAAGATAAAAGGCTGGCCCTTAAGTTTTGTGCATTAAGCTTCAAAAGCAAAAGGAGGGGAATTCAATCAAAACTCGCAAAAAAGGCCTAAAGAAGCAGTGGCCCCGGCGCTATGGCTTAAGATAGAAAACCTCTTCTTTGTTGAAGGTAGGAGGTGAAGTGAAAAAGAGGAAGGGGCAGAGGTTTCCAAAAAGAGAAAGGAGGTTTTTTCTTTGGCTTGGGGGGGAGAGGAATTCTTTGGGGGGGAGAAGAAAAGAATTCCGAAGGAGGAAAGAGTGAAGCTTCGTGCGCTCGGCAACCGGAGCCGACACACGATGGTGAAGTGTTGTTCATGAAACGGCTCAAAAGGGCGAGAGCTTCGTAGAAAAAGGAAGCCAGTGAGGGCTGCCACGAGAAGGAGATGCTACGCGAGTGAAGCTGGAGGTGAATTCTTTTGTTGAGGCGTGTCTTGACGGAGTCCAGTGGTGAGGGAGGTGTGTGCCCCTTTGCACGAATTGGTGATGGCCATGGTGCGACGTAGAGTAGGCCATGTGGATGTTGTACATGGTGTTTTTTCATTGTAAGGAAAGCTATCATTGCCGGTTTTGGAGTCGTTTTTTTTTTCCTTTCTTCTTTGCTCGTCTCCAGGGTGTGTGGTGCCGGTGTGTGTGAGCGTGTGCGCCCCCCGGGCCCCCTTTGTGTGTGTGAGAGAAAGAGAGAGAGGTGTTGAATTGTGGAAGTGCGAGCATCGGGCAAGATCGGTGTGGTAGCTGTCTGAGGATTGTGCAGAGTGTTCGTACGTTGAGCGAATTGTAGGCGAGGCCCTGTTAGTGTGAGTTTCTTGTTTTGAAGGTGTTTTCGAGAGGACAGGGGTGTTGTGAATACCCTGAGCTATATAGGGGCAGTTGTTTGTGTGTCGGGTGTGTTCCCCATTCCCCCTCTCCAACATGTACCTAGTACATTGATTTTCATCGTCAGCAGTATCAATGTGTTTTTCTATAATAATGAGGGGTTGATAGAGCATAAAACTCTTTGAGGAAGCTATCAATGGGTGCACGCCACGAGGTAAGCAGGTGCGTCAAGTGACATCCAGTGGCGTCAGGAAGACGAATGGGATCAAGACTTGCGTGTGGATAAGTGAGGACACAACATGAGTGTTTGCTTGTGATGAATTATGCAAACAAGGTCATCATGAGAACTATATTTCAGGGCCACTTTACGTGATTGTGGGATGCATTATTGAATAAAGTTTAGTGCCAGGTGTGCGGATGGATGTAGAAGGGTTTTGGCTTTTTTGGGGTCTGTTTGAGGCCAATCAAAATTCCAAAAGTGCTCAAGGGATAAAGTGAAGTGTGGACATTGAAACACCTGAGAAAAAATAATAAAAAAACGTGGAGAGAAGAGGAGGAACAACTGTAACTCAGTTTTTGCTATTTTTGGAGTCTGTTTTGGTCATAAACTGCTTCTTCGAGCTCGGATTTCAGCACTTTGATATTGTAGATTGGGACTTTTGGCCATTCTGGACGCAATGGTGCTGTCCATTTTGCTAAATTTTGTTTTGTTTTCCTGATGTTTAAGTGGTGTAAGTTTCTCCTTTGAGTGAAGCCTTTGCTCAAATTGTATCTGGCGTATTTCATCCATATGGTGTGAGCTATTTGCCCCATTGGTGTTGACCCAAGCTCAATTGTATTAAAGCATAAAAAATATTCCTTCTTTGAGATGATTTGTATATACGTGTGTGTATGTGTGTGTGTGTGTGTGTTGAGTGGGCAGATGGATAGTCTCTCTCCTCTTACTCCATCGGTGTGTTCCCTATCTTAGCTAGGTGGATTTTGTAGTCCGAGTGGTGCCCCATAGTGTGTGTGTGTGTGTGTGTGTGTGTGTATTATCCCAAGAGTGTGTGTCAGGTGATTATAGAGGCATTGTGTGTATTTCCATCCCGCTCACATCTCTAACTATAACCTAACCTATAACCGACACAATCTTGCATGGTGAATGGTGTGTATTCTAATCCAACCATTGCTGTCAAGGTGCTATCTTAAATAGATCTTCCTTTGATGAAACCTTGTTGGCGAGGAGTGATACCCTTATCCATAGTGGGATAGAGTCTTTGGGAAATTGACTTGGCAATAATTTTGTAAGCTATTTACATCATGGTGGGCCGCATCTGATTTTTAGTGGGAAGCATCTGATTTTTTTCGAACCAAACCTATAACCTAAACATTAGTTAACTTAAACTATAACCTAGCCTAGCCTTTTATGTACAACCTATAACCTAACCTATAACCTAACATGTTGCCTAAACCTAACCTATAACCTTACCTAGTTTATAGCCTATAACCTAAACCTAACGTAGAACCTAACCTATAAGGTAATCTAGCCTAACATATAAGTTAACCTATCCTAATGAACCTATAACCTAACCTAACCTAGTCTATAATCTAACCCATAAACTACCTTAACTTAACCTATAACCTAAACTTAATCGAACCTAACCTAACGTATGACCTATAACTTAACATATAACCTATGCCCTAACCTATCCTATAGCCTAAACTACACCTTACCGAAACCAATAACCTGAACATCATCAATCGCATGATTATGATGGGATGGTAGTGTAGTTTCAAAACAAAGTTTTTTCAAAAAATAATTTTTCCATAGCATATTGTAAAAGGTCTATTGATGCCTTTGACAATGATCTCACTTTCAAGAGAAATAGATTTGTTTTTTGCATTGAGCATCCGTGAGTCCCGTGTTGTGAGCAGTACAATGAGGAAAAAACAACTCTAAAGATCCATCGATTTTGGGCCTCCAATAACCACTTTCTACATGCAAGGGGTGCAACAACCATCCATTAGAAAGTGATATCTCTAGTCAAAAGATGCAACTTGAAGGCTATCAAGGTGCGATCCCTCCAAAAGATGAAAAAGCGAGTGCTTACGACAGAGGTACTAGTAGTTTTTCTAATGATGGAATTGAGGTGGCAGCATAAAGACTGTGAGAATTCTAGCCTTTTTTTGCATACAGTCAGATTCCACATGTTCGGTCCAATTGATGGGGCCACCACCAACCCATTCAACGAGCTCTCCTTCTAATGCTTTGGTGGCCTTCCAACCAGCACCACCGCACCCTAGCCAACCCCTCTGTCAAGACAACCCTCCTCGAATTTTTGCTGATGTAATGGATCTTATATGCTAAGCCAGTAAGATATGCAAAGAAAGCTGATTCATCTCTACAAGAAAACCAAGATAAGATGCAACATCATGAGGAATGTATTTGCACAAGAGGGTGCTTTGAAACTAACATATATGATATATTGAGTGTATAACTAAATAAAATATCTTTTGAGTCTTGAGGTTGCAAAATGCATTCAACAGTAGACAAACTTTGTCCTCTTGACACTGAAGTTGGTTCTGCATTTGGACAATATATTAATAGCAGCATGCCCTGCGCTATGGAATGTTAAGTCGTTGTTGACGATAATTGCACTCGGCTTGTTCAACATACTATAGCTACTATATGGAGTTTCTACCTCGATGGCTTGCTGCACAAAAGACCTTTGGGAAGATGTGAATAGATTTTGACTGCCTGCCTTGGAGTAGCTTTCCTCCAAGTGAAAATGATGGTTTGTGTTGGATACAATACCAAACTCACGTCTGCCATCTGCAAGCCATTTGAACTTGATCCAATAAATATTGCGTACATGGACCTTTGCTCATAGGATCCATCACCAAATCGTGGTTATTGGCAAGAAGGGAGCTTCGAAGAAATAATTGTTGTGCGTTCAAATCCACACCATCAGCATTACCTGCTTCATATGCAGCTGCTGAAGAGCAACGCTGCAGTATACTATTGTTTCTAATATTAATTGCACCTGCATTGTCTGCCGCATGCATGCGGGTTAGCAAGAGAAGCTCTTTACATGCTGCAATATTGTCCATATTGTCGGTAAAGCTTTTTCTATCCCACCTAGTTGTTGAATGGCCAGTAGCACTGGAGGTTAATTGGTGCTGACATATTGGTATACTTATCTCCAGAAATGCCATTACTCCACAGTCGGTGTTCTTTGGCTTCTCCAGCTTCAAACTTCTTTGTGTGGAAAAAAAAATTAGCTTACGCTTTTGCTCTTTGACTATTGTTTTGATCTTGGTTGGCACCCACATAGGCACTTGCATGATTGATTTCCATTGCAATGCTAGTGATGCATCTGCTTGGAGCTAGTTGTTGACCAACTTTCTCCCACAGACACCATATTCTGCATTGTATTGGTCATGAGAGGTGTTTCTGTCATCAAATTTTTAGATAGGCTATCAACAAATGTAGATGAGGAGTGCGACTGAATCCAATGGCTCATTAGACCAGTATGAATTGCACTAGTGGCAATATTCCCCAATGCATTTCCCTCGACATTGAGCTGTCTACCACTAGTCCCCTCACACTCTGTGGTAAAAGTGCAAGCATTGAAGAAACTAGATTAATTACTTGAGGATCCATCATAAGCTTTGGTCTGATCGATCGTGCTAAGATTTTCTGTCCTAGTCTTGTCAAATTTGACGTTTACTCTTTACATTTCTTCGACCGCTATCTGCAACGCCAACAACCTGATAGCATCAACAAAAAAAGTGTTGGGATGGGCTTGCAAACACAATGAGTTTTGGTGATTCCACTTCAGACAAATAAAGTAGTCCAATTGATCATTGATTGAAATATGATATCTTCTATTTCAGTAGCACTAGAATAGACCTCTGCCATGGGTTGATCTCACAAAATATATGATCTTTGAGAGTGCTCATCACGTTGGAAAGCATCCAAAGTACCCTCTAGGTTGATGATTTGCAAAATATAACTAGGGTTTGAAAGGTCTCCAATACTGATCCTTTTTGGTTCTGCCCGGCTTGCTGTTGCACGAGAAAATTAATGCGCGGAAAAGACCTGCTGCATATCATGGTTTCCATGAACATTGAAGGATGGCCGAGGGCACAATATGGTTGTTGAATTTGCATGAGCTATACTTGGAGCGGCATAATGCTGGCCATAACTAGTTGCGCCTGCAGATACTAGCTGAGTAGGGCTGTTGTTGAAGCTAGATATACTGTTGCTGGAAACTAGGTCTTGTTGCACACAAAGCTACTATGATCGCTGCGCGGGGAAGGTGCAAGTAGTCTTATAATTAGATATTGAGGCTTCCCTGCAAAAGATGGCCGATTCCAATATGCAGATGGGGAAAATAGTGATATTTTCAACCTTGTACCGCTGGAATGAATAGGGAGGAGCTTGGACTACAAAATTCTCTTGTCATGTCAATGAGATAGGCTTTTCATCATTCCTCTTCGTTTTCATGTGAACATGTATAAGGTGCGAGTACAACTAGCGGAGTGTTGCCACTTCCAGCACCATATAAGATGGGAGTTGCCACTTCCAGCACCATAGAGGATGAGAAGACAATAGGGTCCGTGTTTGATGGTTCCATTAAAGCTCATGCGCAAGCAAAGCCAATATCATCGCTTGCGAGCTGTGTCATAACCTACTCTTTGATATATATATATATCTCTTCCTCTCCCTCTCCCTCTCTCTCTCTCTCTCTCTCTCTCTCTCTCTCTCTCTCTCTCTCTCTCTCTCTCTCTCTCTCTCTCTCTCTCTCTCTCTCTCTCTCTCACACACACAAAGAATGTCCAGTGACAAACCTGCAGACACACGGAGCTGCTTCTGTGGAACCTGCAAACTGCTTGTGGAAAAGATATTTAAATTGTTTCTGAGAGCAATTGAGCAACGCAGAGTTCTTTTTTTGATTTATTCAATTGGTAGCTTTTCACATGGAGTTTTTTTATTTAGAGATTTTCATGGCAATAATTTTTTTAAAATTTTAATCTAATGCCACGTGGTGGCTTCTGCATTCACATGCTACAAAAAGAGCCTTGGGATCACCAAGTAACCATTCAAAACTCACTGATAGATTCTTTGCACTAAAGCTTTTACTAGCCCCCGTAGATGCATATCCTCGTTTCCCTTGACCAGATTGTTTTGGGGAAATGAGGACATGACATGTATCCATATTATCTAGGATTTCATTATAGCCCCAAAGCAGCTTTGATCAAGTGCATTTTTTGTCAAGAAACATTGCACGATTCCAATCGTTTTGGGATATGTATTGTTGATACCTATGTGGCCTACTTTCATGGTTTATGGAACAAGTGAGCATGCTCCCATTAAAGGAAGTTTCATGTGCATGAGACACTAATGTGTGGATTCTATCAATGTTCCTTATACCACAGTCCATAGTTTGATCACACCAATCAATACTTTTTGGCCCTTATAACTGTGCAAAAGTGTATGAAGCATGACCCACCAAATTCCTCCCAAACTGGAGTACATTGGCATGTAGAAAATCTTCATTCACTTGGGTATCTCTCAAGGCAACATGTAATAAGTGTAATGAATTCCATCTTTGGAAACACTTCTTTATGTCTTGCATCCATCTCATGCTCAAGATCTTGCTTTTTGTCATTTTTTAACTTCTTTTGCTTGCTTCCCATGCACTTGTAGGAAGTTGAGAGGTAGGATAATTTATAGTCTTTGTGTCTTAGCTTGTGGAAATTTTGTAAGAAAGTGATTTTGGACCTTCTCAAACTCTTTCCAAGTAGACTTTGAGATGCTCCGCTTTAACCTATTTCAATAGGATTGACCTAAAAAGTGGCTGCCATCAAATAAGGATAGTAGATCAAGACATTGTAAAGACCACATTTCGCACTACATTTGGTCCTATGATAGATGAATACGCTATTGATCCCAATTTTAGAGATGTGGTTTTAGCCCTTGCACTAGGGAGAAGGAATTAGAACCATTTACCCTACAAGATGGTCATCTTCTCTATGGCAATAGACTATGCGTTACTACGTCACTACATGAGAAAGTAATGTATGAATGTCATGCTCCTCCTTATGCATGGCATAGAGGGATTCACTATACGCTAAAAGGGATAGAAACATATTTCTATTGGCCTTCCATGAAAGCAAACATATAAGAGTATGTTTCAAGATGTGTGGTATGCGAAAAGATGAAGTTTGATAGAGGGAAGCAACCTCAACCTCTTCCAATTCCTTATCCCCCATGGGAGAGCATATCCATGGATTTTATCTTTGGATTGCCCAAGTCTATCGATGGGAATACAGGATATGGATGATAGTAGACAGGTTTTGCAAACAAGCACATTTCATACCTATCAAAAAGACTATCAAAGCCCATCAAAGGGCAACTCTCTTTATATCACAAATCTTCAAGTACCATGGCTTGCCAATGTCCATAGTGTCGGATAGAGATCCTAGAATGACCAATAATTTCAGGAAGGGTCTCTTTGAGAATTTAGCTACAAGGCTAAACTTCTCTTTGGTCTATCATCCTCAAACGAATGGTCAAAGTGAAATAGGTAACCTAACAATTCTTGATCTACTAAAAGCTTATGTCAAAGAAGTAGATCAAAATTCCCAATGGGAGAAGTGCTTACCCTTAGTGGAGTATGCTTACAATAACACTGTACATACTTCCACGGGAAAAGCACCTTTTGAGGTGATAGAGGGAAGATAAAAAAGTCCCCTGCTACTCAAGGTACATGGGAAGATCTTTGTTGCAGATGAATATAGCCGAGACCTGCAAGAATCTTTCCAAAAGATTAAGGATGTTACATCCATTTCTGAAAAAAGGCAAAAGGATGCTGATGATAAGCATAGAAGAGCCCTAGACTTTAAACAAAATGATTGGGTCGTGCTTAAGTTTCCCAAGGCTTGATTAAGACACACGACGGGCAAGAATCGTACAGGACACCAAAACTACTATGCTAAGTTAAAAAAAAGGTACTATGGCCCCTTTCAGATTCTTAGGTCAATCAATGAGATGACCTATCAACTCAAGTTTCCCAACCATTGGCTCATACACATGCTTTCCACGTGACCCTACTAAAGCCTTACAAAGGAGAGCCACCTCAAGAAGCAATCATTGAAGACCCATCGCAGATCTAGGACCAAGAAGAGGTGCTGTAGCCCAAGTCCATTCTTTGACACAAAGACAAGGTATTAAGAGGTGGTAAGACTATCCGACGATTCCTTGAACTTGAACTTGACTAATCAAGGCGACGAGATCGGTTCTGAACCGGCCCCCGGTGATACTTAAACTGGCCATATCTTGCCAACCGAAACCCCGATTGACAAACTAGAAAGACCGACATGCTCTTGGAAGTGAGTACTTTAGACCCATGCATTGCTATCATCTTTGACCTTTTATCACCATGTGCTCATTCCGCTATGGATGTGCTATTGACTCAACTTAAAACTGTCATAACTTCTTATGTGTAGCTCCGATTGACGAGCCGTAAAGATAGGCCTGTAGAGCACATTGAGTACTTCAGTTTTGATCAATAAAATCCCAGCTATGACCACTTCAAGCATACTCACTTTTTAGCATTACCAAGACATCTTTTGGCCCTTAGAGCCGCATCTGGCACACTTTTAGCTTAAAATTGGCTTGTTAGCAAGCCCTTATAACTGTTGAATAATCATGTAGGATTCCAATAAGTTTGATTGGCATTGCTTTGCTCATTTTTTTTACATGGAAGCGGAGCGGCACGACAACATGGATAAGTGAGGAAACAACAGGAGTGTTTTCTTGTGATGAATTATGCAAAAAGGTCATTATGAGAACTATATGTGGGGGCCACTTTACGTGATTGTGGGATGCATTATTGAGGAAAGTTTAGTGCCAGGTGTGCGGATGGATGTAGAAGGGTTTTGGCCTATTTGGGGTCCATTTGAGGCCAATCAAAAGTCCAAAGGTACCCAAGGGATAAAGTGAAGTGTGGACATTGAAAAACCTGAGAAAAAATCAGACAAAACGTGGAGAGAAGATGAGGAACAACTATAACTCAGTTTTTGCTGTTTTTGGAGCCTGTTTTGGCCATAAACTGCTTATCGAAGCTCTGATTTGAGCACTTTGATATTGTAGACTAGGACTTTTGGCCATTTTGAACGCAATGGTGCTGTCCATTTTGCCAAATTTTGTATTGTTTTCCTTATGTTTTGGTTTTGTAAGTTCTCCTGTGAGTGAAGCCTCTACTCAAATTGTATCTTGCGTATTTCATCCATATGGTGTGAGCTATTTGCCCCATTGGTGTCGACCCAAGCTCAATTGTATCTAAGCATTAAAAATCTTCCTTCTTTGAGTTGATTTGTGTATATGTGTGTGTGTGGGATTTTACATAAGTCAAGGATAAATGGATCGTGTCTTAAACTATATCATGCTAGATTAATGGTGGTGGAGCAAGACGAGTTGTCTGCAGAACAAGTAATTTCCATGAGACGGATGAGGAGACCTGTGACGCGATAATTCTCATATCTTTTTATGCTGCTGCTAATCATGAATGATCTAGCAGGCTAGGGGATGGGCAAATTATGCTAGGAGTTTTTTGAAGGAAGTGATTGTGCATATGTACATACACATGCATGGTGCATCGAATAAAGAATTGCCTATTTTCTAGAGCCACGTGGTTACGTGGGGCCATATGTGTACAAGTAGGACAGCGTGTACCTAGTACATTGATTTTCATTGTCGGCAGCATCAATGTGTTTTTCTATAATAATAGGGATTGAAAGAGTGTAAAACTCCTTGAGGAAGCTACCAACGGGCGCACGCCATGAGGTAAGCAGGTGCGTCAAGTGACATCCAGTGGCGTCAAGAGGACGAATGGGATCAAGACTTGCGTGTGGATAAGTGAGGACACAACATGAGTGTTTGCTTTTGATGAATTATGCAAAAAAGTTCATCATGAGAACTATATTTCAGGGCCACTTTACGTGATTGTGGGATGCATTATTGAATAAAGTTTAGTGCCAGGTGTGCGGATGGATGTAGAAGGGTTTTGGCCTTTTTGGGGTCTGTTTGAGGCCAATCAAAAGTCCAAAAGTGCCCAAGGGATAAAGTGAAGTGTGGACATTGAAACACCTGAGAAAAAATCAGAAAAAACATGGAGAGAAGAGGAGGAACAACTGTAACTCATTTTTTGTTGTTTTTGGAGCCTGTTTTGGTCATAAACTGCTTCTTCGAGCTCGGATTTCAGCACTTTGATATTGTAGATTGGGACTTTTGGCCATTCTGGACGCAATGGTGCTGTCCATTTTGCTAAATTTTGTATTGTTTTCTTGATTTTTTGGTTCTGTAAGTTTCTCCTTTGAGTGAAGCCTTTGCTCAAATTGTATCTGGCATATTTCATCCATATGGTGTGAGCTATTTGCCCCATTGGTGTTCACCCAAGCTCAATTGTATTTAAGCATAAAAAATATTCCTTCTTTGAGATGATTTGTATATACGTGTGTGTGTGTGTGTGTGTGTGTTGAATGGGCAGATGGATAGTCTCTCTCCTCTCACTCCATCGGTGTGTTCTCTATCTTACCCAGGTGGATTTTGTAACCCGAGTGGTGCCCTATAGTGTGTGTGTGTGTGTGTGTGTGTATTATCCCAAGAGTGTGTGTCAGGTGATTATAGAGGCGTTGTGTGTATTTCCATCCCGCTCACATCTCTAACTATAACCTAACCTATAACCGACACAATCTTGCATGGTGAATGGTGTGTATTCTAATCCAACCATTGCTGTCAAGGTGCTATCTTAAATAGATCCTCCTTTGATGAAACCTTGTTGGCGAGGAGTGATACCCTTATCCATAGTGGGATAGAGTCTTTGGGAAATTGACTTGGCAATAATTTTGTAAGCTATTTACATCATGGTTATGGGCTGCCAATGTTTCAGTTGGAAGCATCTGAGTTTTTTCTAACCAAACCTATAACTTAAACATTAGTTAACTTAAACTATAACCTAACCTAGCCTTTTATGTACAGCCTATAACCTAACCTAATGAACCTGAACCTAATCTATAAGCTTATCTAACCTATCCTATAAGCTAATCTAGCCTAACCTAATTAACCTATAACCTAACCTAACCTAGTCTATAATCTAACCCATAAACTAACTTAAGTTAACCTATAACCTAAACCTAATCTAACCTAACCTAACCTAACGTATGACCTATAACTTAACATATAACCTATACCCTAACCTATCCTATAACCTAAACTACACCTTACCGAAACCAATAACCTAAACCTCATCAATCGCATGATGATGATGAGATGGTAGCGTAATTTCAAAACAAAATTTCTTCAAAACAAAATATAAGTTTTTCATAGAATAATTTTTCAAAGCATACAAAATTTTTCCGTAGCATAATTTCAAATCAAATTTGCCCCAAACAATAATTTCAAAACAATTTTTTTTCAAAGAATAATTTCTAAACAAAATTGCATAAAAATTTAAGCATTGAAATCCTTTGAGCTGATTTGTGTATGTGTGTGTGTGTGTGTGTGTTGAGTTGGCAGATGGATAGTCTCTCTCCTCTCACTACATCAGTGTGTTCCCTATCTCAGCCAGGTGGCTTTTGTAAGCCGAGTGGTGCCCCATAGTGTGTGTGTGTGTGTGTGTGTGTGTTATCCCAAGAGTGTGTGTCAGGTGATTATAGAGGTGTTGTGTGTGTTTGCATCCCGCTCACATCGCTAACTATAACCTAACCTATAACCGATACAATCTTGCATGGTGAATGGTGTGTATTCTAATCCAACCATTGCTATCAATATAATTTAAGCATTCTAAAAATTTAAGCATTGAAATCCTAATTAGTGAAATTTTGTTTTGTCAATATACAATATAATTTTAAAGTAATTTAATATGCATAAAACTTTTTAGCACTCGCATCTGGCCTTTTTGAGCAAGAAAGGGTCTTGTAAACGTCTTCAAACCTGCAAAAACACGCACACACACACACACACACACTATGTTAAACCCTAAACCATAAATCTCCAAGAAAACTTCAAAAGAATCTCAGCTTCATTAGGAATAGGATGGGGTATAGGAGGGCCTCTTTATTTTCCATGAGCATATGGAAGTGATTAACATTTTGACAAATAGGTGTATACCATGTGTGCTAGAATGGTGGTGTGTAAGAGATGTGTAAGAGTGGTCAAAGGATGCACTTTTCCTAGCTGATTTGTGTATACACATGTATATGTGTGTGTGTTGAGTGGGCAGATGGATAGTCTCTCTCCTCTCACTCCATCGGTGTGTTCCCTGTCTCAGCCATGTGGATTTTGTAAGCCGAGTGGTGCCCCATAGTGTGTGTGTGTGTATTATCCCAAGAGTGTGTGTCAGGTGATTATAGACGCATTGTGTGTGTTTCCATCCCGCTCACATCGCTAACTATAACCTAACCTATAACTGATACAATCTCGCATGGTGAATGGTGTGTATTCTAATCCAACCATTGCTGTCACTATGAGAGATCGTGGTGTTTACCGCGGGCCATTACTGCAAAACAAGAGAGAGGAATTCAAAATAAGGAGAGAGAAACCCTTTTGATGTTCAAGCGGGATTTTACCGCAGGTATTACCGCGTGCATTTCCGCTAATATTGCAGCGTTCATTACCGCTAAGGCCATAGACCCCCTTCCCCCTCCCTCTCCCGCAGGTTTCCATTTAAATCCAATACAACTCAAAATGTATTTACACACTACAACTCCTACACTCTCCGGAATGCTTGCTCACTTCACTTAATCTCTGTTTCACTCTAAAAATTCTATACATAAATCATTGAACTCACAACAAAACCATTACAAATACTATTCATAAGCACATAACGAAACATTTGCAAATTAATCATATACTACACGAAGTGAAAGAATGGAGAGTTTTATTAAATCTCATCTTGTATAAGATCTCTACAAGCACTAGGATCCATATTTAGACCCATAGTATTCAAATCAATAAACAAGTTTAGAGATTCTTCCTCCTCTCCATCACCTCTTGTAGAATCATCATTGCTTTCTCCCTCTTCCTCCTCCTCAAGATGACTATTTGCAAGGCTTGGCTGACCTTCTTCAACTTCTACTACATCTTCCTCTACATCTTGTGGTGATGGTATGATGGGATCAATTACTAGCTCAATGTCCGTCTTTGCAAAGATAGATCTACCCCGCGGCGTGATTGGAATGACATACCAAAGTCTTCTATGATATATACATGGCACATAAAAGACCTGTACGTCACACACAAATAATAAGTTGATATACATATATTAAATTTTTAATTTAAGTTGATTGCACATAGCCTAAATTACCTTCTCGCAACTTCTAGGATACACCAAGTTGTCAGTTTTTCCCCGATGGAATTGGGTGGAATCCACCATAATGAGCCTATTTTCATGTCTTTTGACCTCACCCGCAAACCATCGGCACTCAAAGAGGAATTTGTGAAAAGATCTGAAATCCACTTTGATTATTCTCTCTATAATACCACAATATCTGACCTCATTTGTTGTTGTGTCAAAGTTTCCCATCATGCCACAATCATTAGTGGTCCGACGCTCATCTATCTTGCGGGTGCGAAAATATCGGCCTTCGGACCGAATGGAGTGGAGATTGATACCATACAATCACAATGCATAAGATGTTACATCGCATTTCATTAAGTGATTTGCATACATGCATACATAACATATACACACTCACCTTGCGCAAACATCCTCGCGCATACTCCCATTCTTTAGGGCTTATTTGTTCTCCTTGTGCTTTGGCATTGGTCATGGCATTATGGATCCACTCTACTTGAACCAAATTAGGATATTTTACAAGACCTTTAGGAAAAGGAGGTGCACGTCTACCTCCATGGGACCTCTTCCATGCATCTCTATCCCTTTCTCTAGCTACGCTGTCGAGAAATTTGCGGTCTTGCCAGGACAGCACCGGGCTTATGGCTGTGAGAGTTTGTGAGAGAACTCAACAAAAAGTATATGAAGGAGTGAAACCATAGATGCCATGAAGACTAGGGTTTGGAAAGAAGTGCAATCAAAGAAGACTCACTCTTTCTCTCTTGTACTCACACACACAAAGAAAGAACACAATAGAGAATGTCAAAACAATACGAAAATGAAAACATCAAGGCTATGGTCATATCGTATCATGGGTAATATGAAAGGGTTAATAGATGAGTTAATGGCATTCAATCTTGACTGACCAAATAGGCTACGAATTGTTCTTTGGAATTGTAGTTTTGTGCTTACCATAATATATATATTTTGTCTAGTGATTGGGATTAATTGTGTGTACAAATCCTCTTGGTTCATAGCAAGATAACTACGCTTACGTCAAAAGAAAAGTTATAGTCTATGAGAGGTAGTATGACGGGATCCGGTGATAGAAGTATTTCATTAAGCCTTTCTGGGCCAAAGAGAAACACTATACATTGTTGAAAGTGTATTTTTTGGCTAATCCATACGTTAATTTTAATAGATCGTACAGAGTGAAAGAGATAGAAATGATCATCATGTGGGTTATTCATCTAGGATAGTATGTGAGAAATGTAGATATGAGATAAGTGAAGAGATGAGAAGTTTCCCTCCCAAGCCCTATTCTTGCCCGTAGGCAATAAGGGTACTGTGGGGAGAGATGTACCTGTAGCAAGGAGAACCTAAAATTTGTAGAGAGGATGAATTACTAAGAATGAGAGAGATAGGTTTGGTTAAGGAGATGAGATTAGATACATATATATGAAAAAGAAAACAACAAGAAATCAAGAAAGCATTAATGTAGAACACATCTTACTTGACAAACCCTTCGGCACCATTATTGATAGAGAGAGAAGAAGAGGGGAGAATTCAACGTTGATTGATACGCCAAGTCCAAGACCTTCTTTGATTAGAGTTGATCTTCCAAGGATAGTGTACAAGAATGGCTAATCTTCCTCTAGGAGAAAGTGTAGGCTTGGGCTTGTGTTAATGGGGCTAAGTACAATTAGGCATTACTACTCACTTCCTCAAGAATTCGTCTCATCAATGGCTTGAATGCTTGAGTTTTCTTTTCAAGGAAGAAGAGGACCCCTTTTATAGGTGAAGGGAACCCCCAAGGGTTTACACAAGAAGAGAGGAGCCAGTGTGAATAGGAATTGGAAAAGTTGGAAATGAGTTGTCCCTACATGATGTGGGCAGACTGGGGTCCAGTATTTTGATCATATCTCCTCAACCGTGGCTGCAAATAAAAAAGTAAAACTACAGGCAGAAACTTCAGCTCATTAGCTATGATTTTCATTTTAAAATCATTTTCCAATTCGGATTGGAACCTTGTGTAAAGAATTCATCAACATAGGGTCCATTTCTGGTAGCAAAAGTCTTCCCGTGGTCCCCTTAGCTTAGACTTTCATTTAATTCCAAAGGACACCTCATGCCATATGAAAGCATGACATTGCTCCTTGACAAAGTTTTGTAATCATGCCACCTAGTGTCCCACTAGGATTTGATTCCCTCCTAGTAGCTATTTAAAAAGAAATATAAGAAAAGTATAAAAAATACATAGAATATATATATATTGGAGTTTACCCTAGATATAGGATCTAGCTAGGGTGTGAGATGATAATGAGATAGTAGAAATAAAGAATCAATGCTTTTTGCCCCAAGTTAAAGAGACGGAGCTATTGAGCGTTTCCCATAGTATTTTCTGATGGTAAAGTAAGGATAGGTTACCCTTGAGAAAAATAATAGGATGAGATAGAAGGCTTATTATTATACTTAAATATGCATATGTACATTATAGGAAATATAATTATGTATCTAAAAAGTTACAAGATAGATCTTGTAGCATGTGTTCCCACTATGTACGTGTCACAGCACGACATCCACCCCCTCTAAACCTGCACATCCTCCGGTATTACTTACTTGCATACCTTTTCCTCTTTCACCCAAAATAATTCAAGGAGGGACCATGTCATATGATTCCAAAATCTTTCCATATCCATAACTCCTTCATATTTTTATTATTATTTTTACTCATTATTCTAACACCATGTGCTCATTGAGCTAAAGTCCATGAATAGTCCATACACTAGTCCCACCATGTATATATTTCTTTATTCACCAATAATCCTCCTCCATGCATGGGTCAAGGGCAACTTGGATGCTTTGTATTATAATATGACAAAGGAGGGGCTCACTCTTGGATGCATTGTACAAATTCAAGAAAGGAGGGGGCCACTAAAAGACTTTTGCATGCATAAAAACAGGCTTCTTGGTGAGAATTTTGGCACCTATCTCCACTCCGAATTTGGAGCGGTCGTCAAAAGAGAAAATGTAGCCCACGCTCTGAATAATCACCTCAATTTTTTTCATGATTTTTGAAGCTACCAGAGGTGAGCTATGATTTTTTGAGTGGACCCCAGTCTGCCCACTTTTCTCACAAGTAGCCCTTAGTCTTCTCTCACCCTTCTACACACCTACTCACTCTTACACATCCCTCCCTCTCCTTCTCTCACTCAAACCTGCAATTTCCATGGCTTCTCCCACCCTCTTCACCATTACCCTTCTCTCTCATCCCTATAGTTCTTTTATGAACCTCTACATACATACACCCTCTCCATGTCTCTCTCTATTGCTTCTATGTTACAATTTCATTTACCTCTCCTCAAAATATCTAAAATTCAGCATCTTAACCATGATAACTTCTGTAAATTGAGGATTTTTCATCAACAAATCCTCTTTTCATCGTGGTGGTCAACCGTGGCGGCGGCGTAAAGAAGCGAAGAAGAAGAAGAAGACCAGCGGTCATTTTTTCCACAATCTACACAAGGGTGAGTTCAAGCTTCTTCAAAGCTTCACCATCTCAATGATTCTCTTTTAATTCACCCCTCTTCCTTCATCAAATCAACTCATCCTACCCATTGTAAATGTATCACTAACAATTGTAGTGATTATTACCACTAACAACTAACTTCTCTTGTAAAAATGCACCCACACTATCAACATATGGAGTAGGCAACCGCACAAGTAAACCAAATTCACTCACTCCCATGGAAGTTTCTCTCCTTTCACCACATCAATAATTCTCTTACTTGAGCCCACATCCATGTGACTCAAGAGAAAAAGAGACCCCATTATCATTTGAAATTCATAAAAATTCATAAACCTTGATCTTTCCTAATAAAATTGATTAGGCTTAATCCTAATCAAGTCTTCTAAAACCTATAAATAGAACCCATTTCTCCTTGTAAAAAACATCACTATACCATTGCACACTAGATTGAGCGTAGCACACGCAAGTTCTATCTTGGTTGTAAAGAGAGATAAGCTTTCTATACACCATCACTTTGGTGCAAAGAAAAGCTTGAGCTAGTTTGAGTGAGTGCAAGTAGAAGATATTCTTCCTACCATTGTTGTATCTACCCCAACATCAATGAATTGGTAGTTTTGGGTGCAATTCATGTCCAAAGGCTCATGCTTCTCCTCCAATTTGGCTTGGCAAACTCATTTAGCTTCATAAGGTGACTTGTTTCATTGAAGGTTGTTGTTTTGTTGCTTGTGATTCATTGACTATTGTTTGGCTACCATTGTAAGAGGGTGGATGGTGAGAGGGCTCCCATAACCTTAAGACAATGTGCTAGTGATGCTATAACCAAATCTTGTCACTTGATTCTGCAAGCTCTAAGTTCCTTTTTGTGCAAAATATAAAGTTGAAGCTAAGTTGTACATCATCTCTTTCTCTCTCTCTCTCTCTCTCTCTCTCTCTCTCTCTCTCTCTCTCTCTCTCTCTTGTGTTTTAGTGTGTGAGAGTGTTCCATTGGTGTTAGGGTAAGTGTAAATTCCTTGCTTGTTTGTGGGTTGCTCTAACGATTCTCCTCTTTTGCGTCCTGGTTCGCTCTTAAACTAAGTGGTGCGCCTTCTGTAGTTGGGATTTGGCTGTGGGTTTGTTGTTTTGGTTTGTGTTGTGTTGTGCCCCAGCCCCATTGAGCAGCACGGGAGCCTTGAAGGGTGTCTAGAGGTTGCTCTTCTTGTTGCCCACCCCGGACTGCCTCAATTTTGGTGCCCCCACTGAGGACAAGCTTGTGTATGTTTTGTGAAGGCTCAACCTTTAGCATAATCAAGTAGCTTGCATGAATCACAAGAATTTGTATGATCCATTCATTCCCATTGCAAGGCAAAAGGTACACATAATTGTTAGTACTAAGTTGCAATTTCAGCGAGTAATGCGTAGAATTTTAGGTCCTCTTAGGTTGGTAGAGATAAACGCATCAGTAAATCCTTTTATTTTGCCTCTCATTAGGTACGACCTTAGTTTGGACGTCTATATTTTTGTTTTGTTTTAAGAATTAGGTCATGCATAGACCATGGATAATGGACCAGGAATACAGGTTTTTCCCTTTCATTTCACTCCACACATTAGAGTAAACATTGCAATTAGTTAAAAAATCCATTTTCAACAACGTATGGTATTCATGTTTGGTGCCCAAAGAGTAGGAGAAATTCTCGCGTCACCAAACCCTGTCATTCTACCTCTTATTGATTATCATAGGTCATTTGATGTGAATATTTTTATTTTGTTGTACAATAGATTGCAATTTAGAAAATATTATTGTGTAAATCTTTTAAAGAAAGAAAAAACAAAAACGCGTCACTTTGAAATCAATTCAATGGAGAGGCAACGCCAAATGTCTGGATATCCTCTTTTCTTTGGAGAGCCTGGAGAGGATGCAGAATTATTTCTAGCGAATTTCAAGATGTCTTGCCGTATCAAGAGGATAGTAACTGATCAAGAACGTGTAGAAATGTTTGAGGTGGTCCTTAGGAAAGATGCTAGCACTTGGTTTGACTCTTTGCCTGAGGAAGTTAAAGGGAATTACACGGAAGTTTTGAATCGTTTCAAGAAATACTTCTTTGATCCCCAAAACACTCAGAAATTATGGCAAGACATTGTTTCTCATAAGAAAAAAGACTTAGATGACTACTACTTGTACAAGCAAGAGTTCCTACGTCTTTGGGCTCTATGGATACGAAATGTTGCTAACCCTGGTGATGGTGCAGAATTTCTAAAGAAGGAGAGGTTCATAGCCGGACTCTTTCCTGACCTTAAGGTAAAAGTTGAGGCGGGTGCACCTGCTACCTTTGATGCAGCTGAAACTAGGGCTGCTGAGAAATATAGGAAACTCAAGTGCTTAAGGGGGGAGGTTCCAATAGAAGGTCTTAGACCCAAAGGTAAGTCACAAGCATCAACATCTAAGGAGCTTCCTGAGGTAACGGCGGAAGTGATTGAGAAGTTAAATGAATCTTTAAGCAGCTTGTCAATTCACCTTGCACAAGCCGTAGGTCCAAAGGGACAAGCAAAGAAGTCTGAAGAGCGATACCCACGACCTAGGAGAGTCTTGCAATGTTGGAATTGCGGTGAGTCTGGACATGGGATGTATAATTGTCCTTGGCCCCGTGGGGAGCCAGGGAGACCTAACTTGAATTACCCAATGATGAATGCAGGTGAAGGAACTAGTCAGCAACCAGGGCTTATACAAAGGCCAAATGGAGCAAGACCACCTCCACAAGGAGTGGAAGGAGTTCCACCTTTGCCAGACCCAAACGTGCATGTGGTAGAGGTGACAAATTCAAGAGAGGTTGACATGGAAGCAAATGGCATTAAGCGTGGCCGAGGGAAAGGTAAGGAGAAAGAAGGAGTTACATCACAAAGTGACCATGGACGAGAAAAGAAGGCAAAGGAGACCAAGGAAGCTAAGAGGACTCGACGTCGTATCAACCTCCAAGAATTTCCTCTTGGACATGGAATGGCTCCATACAACCTGTTGGAAGACATGAGAGGTAAGGGTCCTGATATCTCATGGCCTCAATTTCTTGCATTATGTCCCCAAGTTAGGAGGGATTTAACAAGGGCAGTTAGCACTAGGAGAAAGGTAAAAGAGAGTGTGCCTGTTGTAAAAATTGCACAAGATGAAATGAATGAGGACATTACACCTGTGCTGGATTGTTACATAAAAGGGAGATTGGTTAGGAAAGGTCTAGTGGATGGGGGTGCACAAATTTGCATCATGACAGAGGGACTCATGCAAAAACTAGGCATGCACATCCATGAGACACCTGAAATTAAGGTCAAGATGGCAAACAATAGCAAGGCTAGGTGCGTAGGCATTTGTAAAAATGCTTTTGTGGAGGCCTTTGGCATTAAGAAGGCAGTGGATTTCTATGTCATGTCTACCAAAGGAAATGGTTACCCATTTATCCTAGGGAGACCATGGCTAATGAAAATGCGAGCTTTGCAGGATTGGGAGAGTGGAAAGCTAATTTGCAGGAACGACAATCATAAGAAGGTTGTCTTTGACATGAAGGAGCAACGCCAAGAGGAGCTCCATGAAGAATCATCTCAAAGTGAGACGGAAGAAGGTTGGACCGATAACACTTCAGAAGAAGAAAGTAGCGGCAGCATTACTGAAGAGGAGTCTTCCATCGAAGTCATGGGGGTAAGGTTTAAGCCAACCAACCAAGAGACCTCTTGTCAAGGTTTGGAGGAGGTAGGTTCCCAAGAGAACCAAAAAGTGGAAGATGAAAGAATGCTAGAAGGTATGCTATCTACAACACTTACAAAGGATGAAAGAGAGGAGTTCAAATGTGTGCTAAGGAAATTTCCTAGGCTTTTTGCTAAAGACTACACCGATGTGCGTGGAGTAGATGCTGTTCAACACAAAATTGAGTTGAATCCAGAGGCCACACCTAAAGCTCAGAAACTACGAAGGCTAGGAGTTATAAAGGAGCAGGCTCTACTCAAGGAGGTAAGAAAGCTTGTAGCAGCAGGTTTCATTTATCCAGTGGAGAATTCAGAGTGGGTCTCTTCCGTTGTTGTCACTCCTAAGAAAAACGGAAAGTGGAGGGTGTGTGTGGATTACCGTCCACTCAATGAGGCAACAAAAAGAGATCACTTTCCCCTCCCATTTCAGGATGAGATACTAAATGAGGTAGCTGGTCATGAGAAGTACACTGTGTGTGATGGCTACTCAGGCTACTTTCAAATAGGTATCGCATTGGAAGATCAATTGAAAACAACCTTTATTACTCCTTGGGGTTGTTATGCTTTTAAAGTCATGCCATTTGGTCTGACAAATTCTCCTGCAACATTCCAACGTTTCATGAACATGGTGTTTCAAGCATTCTTTGGAAAGTCAATTAGGGTGTTCATTGATGATTTCTGCATTTATAGCTCAAAATCATTGCATCTACAAAGGGTAGAAGAAGGTTTGAAGAAGCTCTACGACATGGGAGGTCAACTCAACCCCGACAAGTGCCATATAGGTGAGGATGAAGTAATCTTGCTTGGTCATAAAGTTTCTTACAAAGGCATTGAAGTGGATCCTTCAAAGGCAAAGGCTCTTATTGAGCTACCGTCACCCAAGAGTCTTAAGGAGATCATCTCATTCATTCAAAAGGTGAAGTATATGTCACGCTTCATTCACTTAGCCTCGGAGTTACTTCACCCTTTGCAAAAGTTGACACAACAAGTAGAATTTGCATGGTCTAATGAGCTTGAAGAGTATTTTTGTAACATTAAAGTCATTTTGTCAGAGCTACCAACACTCATGCCTCCTTGTTGGGAGTACACATTCTTTGTTAGCTCTAGTGTTGGAAGGGAAACAATTGGTGTTGTGTTGCTACAACAAGATTTCCATAGTACAAGGATGCTTTGGAGAGAGACTACACAGAAGCAGAACTCATGATGCTTTCTCTCATGTTTGTGGTGAGAAAGTTTAGATCCTACCTGCTACCAAAACCTTTTGTAATTCTCACTGCAGAAAATTTGTTCCCTTGGGTGTCATCTCAAATGAATCTTAGTACTAGGATCTCAAAGTGGATTATGGAGTTGCAAGAGTTCCAATACTCTTTCAAGGTAGAAGATAGTGTGCGTGCACAATTGGCAGGGATTCTCACTTATAGGGTACATGAGAAGGAAATTAAGGTGCCTCAAGTAAAGACCCTACCATTGCCACCACCAAAAAGTATTCCCAATGCTTTTACCTTGTTCTTTGATGGAGCTTTTCGACGAGCCACAGGGAAAGCAGGGGGAGGGCTAGTGTTGCTCAACCCAAGTGGAGAGGTGGTCATGAAAGAGAAGGTCAATCTACCAGGTTCAACTAGCAACAATGATGCAGAATATGACACACTACTTCATGGTTTGAAGATGTGCATTGGCCAAGGGATAAAACATCTCATGGTAAAGGGAGATGCACTTCTCATTGTTAAACAGATTTTAGGCATTTGGGCATGCAAGAATGAAAGCTTAAGGACAAAATTTCATGCCATTTGTAGGATGTTTAATCAGTTTGAAGAAGTGCAACTATATCATATTCCGAGAAAAAAAAATGAAGACGCAGATTTACTAGCACAACAAGCAGTTACATGTGTTGAGAGAGAAGTGCAGGTCATCATGGTGGCAACAGCTGTCAAACAACCGAGATACCAGGGATTGGAGTCATTGGCTCCCATTATTGTCTACATTTTGAAAAATAAAAAAAATAAAAAATAAAAGTATATTATGGCCTCTTTGTGTGTAAATATTTCATTGTATTTATGGCCTAAATATAGGGATTTTTTATAATTATTTTGGTATTTTATTTAAATATTTCTACTTAGGTGTGTGTTTTATTAAACCTATGTACACCTTCTTTCATCCTCCTACACCATAATTATATTTTTTGCCAATATATACATACTCTAACCTCATATTTTTCCTTTATACAAATCACTCCCACATTTTCACCTTCACCCTCGTGAAAACAAAAAATTGATTTCTACTCATTGGTTACCTTTATTATATTATTTACTTACATACCTTTTCCTCTTTCACCCAAAATAATTCAAGGAGGGACCATATCATATGATTCCAATATCTTTCCATATCCATAACTCCTCCATATTTTTATTATTATTTTTACTCATTATTCTAACACCATGTGCTCATTGAGCTAAAGTCCATGAATAGTCCATACACTAGTCCCACCATGTATATATTTCTTTATTCACCAATAATCCTCCTCCATGCATGGGTCAAGGGCAACTTGGATGCTTTGTATTATAATATGACAAAGGACGGGCTCACTCTTGGATGCATTGTACAAATTCAAGAAAGGAGGGGGCCACTAAAAGACTTTTGCAGGCATAAAAACAGGCTTCTTGGTGAGAATTTTGGCACCTATCTCCACTCCAAATTTGGAGCGTCCGTCAAAAGAGAAAATGTAGCCCACGCTCTGAATAATCACCTCAAATTTTGTCATGATTGTTGAAGCTACCAGCGGTGAGCTATGATTTTTTGAGTGGACCCCAGTCTGCCCACTTTTCTCACAAGTAGCCCTTAGTCTTCTCTCACCCTTCTACACACCTACTCACTCTTACACATCCCTCCCTCTCCTTCTCTCACTCAAACCTGCAATTTCCATGGCTTCTCCCACCCTCTTCACCATTACCCTTCTCTCTCATCCCTATAGTTCTTTTATGAACCTCTACATACATACACCCTCTCCATGTCTCTCTCTATTGCTTCTATGTTACAATTTTATTTACCTCTCCTAAAAATATCTAAAATTCAGCATCTTAACCATGATAACTTCTGCAAATTGAGGATTTTTCATCACCAAATCCTCTTTTCATCGTGGTGGTCAACCGTGGCGGCGGCGTAAAGAAGCGAAGAAGAAGAAGAAGACCAGCGGTCATTTTTTCCACAATCTACACAAGGGTGAGTTCAAGCTTCTTCAAAGCTTCACCATCTCAATGATTCTCTTTTAATTCACCCCTCTTCCTTCATCAAATCAACTCATCCTACCCATTGTAAATGTATCACTAACAATTCTAGTGATTATTACCACTAACAACTAACTTCTCTTGTAAAAATGCACCCACACTATCAACATATGGAGTAGGCAACCACACAAGTAAACCAAATTCACTCACTCCCATGGAAGTTTCTCTCCTTTCACCACATCAATAATTCTCTTACTTGAGCCCACATCCATGTGACTCAAGAGAAAAGAGATACCCCATTATCATTTGAAATTCATAAAAATTCATAATCCTTGATCTTTCCTAATAAAATTGATTAGGCTTAATCCTAATCAAGGCTTCTAAAACCTATAAATAGAACCCATTTCTCCTTGTAAAAAACATCACTATACCATTGCACACTAGATTGAGCGTAGCACACGCAAGTTCTATCTTGGTTGTAAAGAGAGAGTAAGCTTTGTATACACCATCACTTTGGTGCATAGAAAATCTTGAGCTAGTTTGAGTGAGTGCGAGTAGAAGATATTCTTCCTACCATTGTTGTATCTACCCCAACATCAATGAATTGGTAGTTTTGGGTGCAATTCATGTCCAAAGGCTCATGCTTCTCCTCCAATTTGGCTTGGCAAACTCATTCAGCTTCATAAGGTGACTTGTTTCATTGAAGGTTGTTGTTTTGTTGCTTGTGATTCATTGGCTATTGTTTGGCTACCATTGTAAGAGGGTGGATGGTGAGAGGGATCCCATAACCCTAAGACAATGTGCTAGTGATGCTATAACCAAATCTTGTCACTTGATTCTGCAAGCTCTAAGTTCCTTTTTGTACAAAATATAAAGTTGAAGCTAAGTTGTACACCATCTCTCTCTCTCTCTCTCTCTCTCTCTCTCTCTCTCTCTCTCTTTCTCTTTCTCTCTCGTGTTTTAGTGTGTGAGAGTGTTCCATTGGTGTTTGGGTTAGTGTAAATTCCTTGCTTGTTTGTGGGTTGCTCTAACGATTCTCCTCTTTTGCGTCCTAGTTTGCTCTTAAACTAGGTGGTGCCCCTTGTGTAGTTGGGATTTGGCTGTGGGTTTGTTGTTTTGGTTTGTGTAGTGTTGTGCCCCAGCCCCATTGAGCAGCACGGGAGCCTTGAAGGGTGTCTAGAGGTTGCTCTTCTTGTTGCCCGCCCCGGACCGCCTCACTATCATACACCAAAACCCAGTCACCTTAGTCAATTGATTTGCTCGTGAGTCGATGTCGCTTATCAAAGTATTCCTTGTTTTTCAACCTTGAATTTTTGAGTCGTTCTTTTGCAGCTTCAATGTCTCCAGGTCTTCTCTCTAGCTGCCTTATACGCAGTGCAAGGAGATCTTCCCTGCTAAGCCCCTCTTGCCAAGGTAGTACATTCCATGTGGGAATTGTATCTTCAATCAGCATCACTGGCTTTTGACCATACATTAGCTCCGTATGCATGTAGCCAGTTATTGAGCTATGTGTTGTACGATCAGCCCATAAAGCATATGGTACCAACTCTTCCTTCGCAAGCCTTGGCCAAAGCTTTAATGATAGGAGGATGCCCTCTTTCACTCTTTCCATTGCCTTTAGGGTTGTAAGCTGTAGTAAGAGAAATCTTGATTCCTAATCTAGAAAAGAACTCCCTTGCTTCTTCGGCATCCAGTTCACCTCTATCTGCAGTGATTTTTCCCGCACAACCATAACAGAAAATCACCTCATCAAGAAGGAATTTGCACACAGCTTCTGTGGTTTTAGCTCTTAATGCTCTTCCTTCAACCTGGTTAGTTAAGTCCTCTCGTGCAAGAACCAAGTATCTCATCTGCTAGAGTCCTAGAGGCATTGTGACTAGATCCACAACCCATTTATAGTGCATGGCTAGTGGATATGTAGAGTGAAATCCATCACGATGTCGAACATTTGAATACACTTGACAAGTTACACATGTCTCTACAAACTGAGATACATCTTTATACATACCCTTCCACCAGTATTTTTCTTTCAACTTGGAGAAGGTTGCCCATACACCCCTGTGTCCAGCCCATAGAATCTCATGAAACTCTTGCATGAGCTTTACTTGAGTCTCTTTTTTACATATAACCCTTTGTAGTGTAGCACCCTTTTGTCTAGGATGCTTCCACAAGTAACCATCCCTCAAAAAGTACCCATATGCTTTTCTGCGTATCCTCTTGAATTCTTGTTCAGACCAATCATCCTGTTTTGTTAGAGTACTCAAGTAGCTTCCAATAAGAAGCCAATCACCTTCATAAAGCTCTTTCAAGAATGATTCAAGTAGATTAGTCATGCAGACATTCTTACCTTTGACATGAGAGATAGAATAGAACTTTGTGCCTACATCATCTCCCTCGTCAATCATTTGTGACTCATCTTCATACCTTGCCCTTGATAGCATATCTGCCACTGTATTGTCTTTACCTGCAATGTGCTTACACTCAGGATTTAAGGACTTAATGTAGGCAATCCACCGCAGCATAGCAATGTCTGGAGTTGAGCAGCTTGTAATCATCCCAAGAAGTGGTAGACAATCTGTTTCTACAACCACACATGCACCAATTAGGTACTCTTTCCCACTTTTCAAGGCTGTAACCATACCCCATAACTCTCTCTTTATCTGTGGACAGTTTCTTTGGCGAGTACTTAGCACCTTTGCTCCAAATCTTACCACATACCTGTGTCCTTCTTTGTCATCTTGCCCTATTGCCCATCCAATCCCTGTAGGACTGGAGTCTACTGTCATAATTACTGGCCTTTGACACTCCTAGTCTACCTTTCTCAAAGTTGTTGCTGACTGGAGCAACTCCTTTAGATTTTTCATGGATTTTACACGTGCTTCTGTCCATTTAAACTTCTGATTCTTTCTAAGCAGCTGATAAAGAGGATCAGCTACATGTGCATAATGTGGAATCCAAATAACATACAAGACACATGCTCCCAGAAACCTTCTAACCTCAGTGATGCTAGTGCACGTTTCTTTCATTCTTTGGATGGCATCTACCTTTGTTGGACAAGGTTTCCTACCATATGGCCCGCACATGTGCCCCACAATAAGCACTTCATTTACACCAAACATAGACTTTTTCCGTGACAATGTAAGATTCACTTCTTTCAACCTAGACAAAATTTTATCACAATCATTTATGTGATTTAGCACAAACCTCCGACATCCCTTGAGATCCAAAGCTTCATCTTTGTCACTTTCTTCACATCCTTTGATAGGCAAATCATCAATGAAAGGCATTGTGATTTGAGGAATAAAGTCATGTAAGACCTTATTCATCCCATTCATCATATGTGCAACCGAGTTGGTTGCTCCCTGTGGCAAGGTACACATCCTTACCAAACCCAAAGGTGTCCTCATGGTTGTCAAGTCTCTGCTTTTGATTGCAAGCTGAAGTTGATCATACCCTGAGTAGAGATCCCCCATTGAGTAGATTGACCTCCCTGCAAATGCCTCTGCAAACTCATCCACAATTGGACTTGTACCTACATTTCTAATTGTCACCTTGTTCACTGGTTGCATATCTTGGATGAAGCGTAGAGAACCATTCTTCTTAGGAACTCTGAACCACCTGTTTGAGTATGGAGCACAAGAAGGCTCCAAGATTCCCATTTTGATTTTCTCATTCAGTAGCTCTACTAACTTTGGCAAATGAGCCTTTGGAACCGGAATAGGCCGTAGATTCCAAGGCACATGAGGTATTGTGAAAATTACCGTAGGAGCTACAATAGAAGGATCAACACATTCTATCTCATGTGGCTCAAATGCAAAAGCCTTACCATGCTTTGAAATCATTTCTTTGAAGCACTTTGTCTCCTCATGTGTTAGAAACTCCTCGCGACCAATCTGTAAGTCTTGGAAAGACTCCTTTGTGAAGGTATGCCCAATATTTTTTGGATTCCTCAAACCTGGTTGTAAAGAAGCCTACTCAATCTTTTTCGTATTGTTGGGTGGTAAGGGTGAAGCTACTGTTTTCACCTTCTTTGCTACACTCTTGTATTTAGTTTCAACATGGACTTCTGGGCCAACTGTTTGGATTTCTTTAAAGGCTTCTATTACTTGATACATTTCCATAGAGCAAACTTCCACAACTTCATTTTCAAGATGAAAATTAGACCCCATTATAGCATCAAGCTCACCCATAGTATCTACAAAAGAAACTTGTTCACACAAACCCAAAACATTTTCAGTAGGCTCTAGCAACCCACTCTTTTTCATGCCTATTTGTACATTATGCACATATTGCCTCTGATCACATCTTCAAATCTTCAAGTTTTGTAAAACATACTGATCCATTTTTTGTTACCAAGGAGCTCGTTGAAAACGCTTCACCTATTTTTAGATCAGGCGAGACCCTTTTTCTTTCTGTACCACTGCAATCCCGCTTTACAATGGTACTTGGCCAAAACCCATCATTTCTCTATGATCATGAAACACTTTGCTCACCTTTGGTAGAGGATGTTCTCTGAGGTTGTCACGATTTCTTTCATGGTTCACACAAACTGTGAGAAATTGGACAGCTTGTTTACCATCTTTGCTACGTATCCTAGCATATGTTGAACCATCATCCATTACCTTTGTTTTCATTCGAACTCCCACAATGTAGGGCTGTCCAAGGATGAGATGATATGAAGATGTATCCTGTACAAAGAAGTTTTGGTCAATCTTTACATCACCTATTGTTACCTTCACACCTGGACATGCTGCATACAATTCAACGGATGAATTGTTTGCCACTTTTACCATCCAACCATGATCTGTGTCCATCGGCCATTTGCACTTGTTGTAGAGACTCTTTGACATTATGTTTATTTCTGAACCATGGTCAATCAAGGCAACAAATGGCTCTTCAAGATCACCTACCTTGACCAAAGTTTCTATAGTAGCCCTTGCCCAATGACTTCGTGAATAGTAACTCCTAGGAATATCTTCAACTTCTTCATCATCATTTGAGAAATACACTTGCTTCACTCTCCCACTAGATTGGTAGCATCCTACCACAGCTCCATCATTCTCCTTATTTTGCAGTTGCATCCCTTGTGTCTTTGAGGTTTCCCCTTCAACCTGTGGACGAGAAACTTCAGCAAGGATTTGCCTCTTCCTCTTGATGATGTTGAGAGGCGGAAGTGAAAAATAGACCCGGTGGCCTCTACACCAAGACTATGCACAATGGCCTCATCATGGGGGATACACAATAGGGGCACCACCTAGCAAGATATGCGGCTAGGACGCATACAAATACACAATGAAGCATGCCATGGAAAACAATTTCAAGATCCACGCCCAAATGTGGAATGGGGTGGTCGGAGAATAAGGTGAGAGGAGTGGTGAATGAGTGAGAATGGAATTGCTACTCGTGCATGTTAGTAAGGAAGATAATGAGGTAGGGGAAACTTGCGAGTATGCTCACTTATCATACAAGAGGTGGCGAATCCGCACACCTCAAGCTGGAAGTAGCAAGATGATAGGAATATGAGAGGGAGAGAGAGAATGTGTGTGTATACGGTGGCGAATCCGCACACCTTTACATAAGCAGAAGAAAAATTCAAGGAAAAAGCATATACCATACTCACAATGAGATGTATCCAAAGCGACACAAAGTATGGCACCAAGATGGAGGGTGTTGATTGCTTGCAAAAGATGAATACAATAGGTAGCGTATGGAAGGAAAATGAGAAGGGGACAAGATCGTAGGAGACATAATGGAGAGATGGGAGTTGATGGCGAGGAATATCATGAGTGTGTCCACCCTTCTTCTTCTTGAAATTGTACCTTCAACCCTTAATTACAAGTGGTGTGGAGGTGTGGTGCTCATCTTTTGTGCATGGTGATGGTGATGATGATTGTGTCGTGATTATGTGATTAGGGTTCATGCTACAAACATGTAGCACAAGAGTGTGTATGGATAGGTGTGTGTGTTTTTTTTCTATGTGAGCTCTCATGGCCTCCTTATATAGGAAAGGAGGGGAGGATTTAGCAATATTTCTATTTGAGGTGAGTGTCCCACTTTGGTGACTAGTAAAATCGGGTGCATGTGACTTTGGCTCCCATCTTGTCTCCTCATTATTTAAAATACCAGAGTCAATAGAGAGAGAAGAAGAGAGAGTGTGGGTAGGATGTAGAGGATAGGAGATATTTACAATAGTCTAGCTTTTTCTAGAATTAAGCTTATTAGGGAGAGAAGAGAGAGGTAAGAAATTTACAAGAGAGATTGTCAAAGGTGGATAGTTGTTGATGAGGATGGATCCTCCAAAAATGGTGATAGAATCACTCTAGACTTTCCAAGAGCTCATTAAAAGAGCCTTGTCTCTTGTAATCATGCTTGAAGACTTGTAGAACCATAGCCATTCTAGAGGGAAGAAAATTGGGGATGGCCTGTGTCACCATTACACGAGAAGACTTGGGTCCACTACAAAAATCATATCTCCGTGTTCATAACTCCAAAAATTCTGAAAAAAATTGAGCTAAAAGTTGAGATCACGAGCTATATCTTTCATGTTGAACGCTCCTTCAGATTTGGGGTTCATCTCTACCTAAAAAATACTAAAATATATAATGTAATTTAGAATATATATATTTAATATTTAAGGTCAAAAGAGAGATCAAGAAAGAAAGCTTACTTATTTATGCTACATCCTGATTGATTTAGCATAAGTCTTATTTATTTAATAAAGGCTAAAACATTTGTGAAAAAGGGAAGAAAAAATCAAAAGTAACTTATATAATAGAAAATATTTTTGGTAAAAGAGAAAAAAATATGGGGGGTTCCCATGCATGGAAAAGCATGACTCATTAGCCCTCCCTCTAAGGCTAGAGGTATTCATGCCTCTAGCGTTGTACTTGATTCTTCTTCAATTGAGGTGGAGGAGTCTCCCTGCTCGGGGATTTCCATCATAGGTGCTTGATCAAATCTCAAAAAGTACTGCTTCAACCTCCATCCATTGACACGTGTTTTGTGGAGCCTACCATCTGCATCCATCAATCGGTAACTGCCATTGGCGTAGTGCTTTCTAATGACAAATGGCCCCTCCCATCTGGGTGAAAAGTTTTTATCCTTCCTAGTGTCAAATTTGTTATCGTACCATAGGACCAACATACCTTTCTTGATACCTTTTGGCCTAAGTCGCTTGTTGAAGGTAAGTCGACGTTGCTCTGACTATGCTGCATAATAGTTGATAGCATCTTCTCTGTCTAGTTGAAGCCTCTCTAGATCAAGAATGTGGTTGTGGAGATGAGCATTAGGACATTCCACCTACCCAGCTAGCACCCTGAGACTAGCCAATTGTACTTCAATGGGTAAAATGGCTTCCTTACCAAACACCAAGTGATATGGTGTGAACCCAAGGGATGTGCGAAATGAAGTGCGATAAGCCCAAAGTGCAGCCATAAGATGCTTGTCCCAATCACTTTTGTGATTGTTTACATGTTTAGTGATGATCTTGCAGATCATACCATTTACCTTTTCCACCAAACCATTGCATTGTGGGTAGTAGGGAGTTGAGTGTCGTCGTGAGATACCTAACTTCTCCATTAGCTCTCCTACAAGCTCTCCTTTAAAACCTGGTCCCCTATCATAAATTATTTCAAGAGGAGTGTCAAAACGGCAACAAATGTTTTCAAATACGAACTTAGCCACTTCCTTAGCTGTAATCCGGGTGGTGGCAACTGCTTCAGCCCACCTGGTCATGTAGTCCACACCCATGATGATATAAAATTTACCTGATTGATTCCTTGGCAAAGTCCCAATAGCATCAATTCCCCATTTCTCAAATGGTCCATATGAGATTATAGGAGTCTGTGGCTCATATGTGAGCCTCCTATCACCTGCCTTTTGACATTCCTTGCATGTTTTACACCAATGATGCACATCCCTATGTAGACTAGGCCATACAAACCCGGCTTGTAGAATCTTTCTACTAGTGATGTCAAGTGCAAAGTGTCCTCCACAAACACCATCATGGCAACTTGAAATGATTTCAGTGATATCTCTTGAGAGAGGTACACGCCTAAGAATTTGATCCTTACCCTTGCAGTAGAGGTCGTCATTGATAAGGCGGTATTTTGTTGCCTTGCGCACAAGCCACTGCTTTTGGCCCTTAGTAAGATCTTTAGGACACTCTCCTTTGTCCAAGAAACTCATGATGTCAGGCATAGCATCGCTACCTTGGAAGAGAGGCAGCTTCAATTTGATAGCACCCACCACTGAAACATCTTGCAACTTCTCTCTAGCTAGAGCATCTGCTTCTTGATTTTCTGCTCGAGGGACATGATGTAATTGTACAACTTGAAATTTCCCTAAAAGTTCCTTGACTTTGCGCAAATGGCCTAGCAAGCTATGATTTTTACAAGCCCAAGTTCCTTGTATTTGTTTTATTAAAAGCATGGCATCACCAAATACATTTAACCGTTGAATGCCCCGTGTCACACACCACTCTAACCCAAGAGTTAAGGCTACATATTCTGCCTCATTGTTAGAGTGAGAATCAAGAGATTCCCAATGGATAAAACCTTATCCCCTTGCTCGTTGAAGATGACAATGCCTGCTGCAGCTTTGTCCACTTTCCTCTTGTAGGCTCCATCAAAGAAAAGAGAGTGAGCCTCCTCTACCTTAGGGACTTCCAGCACAGGTGTAATATCTTGATCATTTGGCTTTATCTTTAGCTTATTTTCATAGTGGCGATGAGTGAGAATACCTCCTAGACTGGCCCTTGTGGAGTTCTCCACTTGCATTGTGTAGTCAAACTCTTGTAGCCTTGTGAGCCATTTGGAAATCCTAGAAGAAACATCCATGTGCTGCATTACATAAGGAAATACTTCTTCCATTGTTAAGATTATGAATGGTCTAGACAATAAATAAGAGCAAAATTTGGTGGTAGCAAACATTAATGCAAGCACCATGTGATCCACTGCCGTGTATCCCTTTTCTGATAGAGTCATCATTCGACCAGAGAAGTAGATAGGACCCATGAATGAAGTTTGAGGATCCTTTTGCATCAATACAGCCCCAAGTGTGTCATTGCCCACACTAGGGTTTACATAAAATGGCTCATCCCACTTTGGAGGTGTTATGGTGGGAAGTGAAGCTAGAATTTTTTTTACCTCATTGAATTGTTGTTCATTTTTTTCACTCCAAGTGAAAATCTCTTGATGGGTAACTTGTTGTAGAGGAAGAACCACTTGGGAGAGCAAGTGAATGACCCTACTCAAATACCTCACCTTTTGAAGAAAAGAGACCAACTGCTTTGTTGTGGTGGGAGAGGTCAAAGCCAGCAAGGCTTGAACCTTGCTCGGGTCATCTTCAATGCCATTGGCCGAGGTCACATGGCCAAGAAGAGTAACCTTGCTTTCACCAATGTGGCATTTCTCCACATTGAGTTGGCCCCCCAAAGCTTGTAGCCTAGCTAGACCTTCATAAACTTTCTCCAAATGAAGAGAGCGAGAGCTATAGATACAAAAGTCATCAATAAAAACACGGATTGATTTTCCAAAGAATGGCTGAAAAATAAATGTTGCATATCGCTGAAAAGTGGCTGGAGCATTAGTGGGACCAAAAGGCATAACTCTGTAAGCAAAACATCCCCATGGTGTGATGAAGGTTGTCTTCTTTTGATCTTCTTCAGCGATGCTAATTTGGAAGTAGCCTGAGTAGCCATCACATACCGTATAGTGCTCATGTCCTGCTACCTCATTGAGTATTTCGTCTTGAAAAGGAAGAGGAAAATGGTCCCTCTTTGTGGCTGCATTAAGAGGCTTGTAATCAACACAAACCCTCCACTTACCATTCTTCTTTGGTGTGACTACCACTGGAGAAACCCACTCTGAGTCTTCAACAGGATAGATAAAACCGGCTTCTAGCAATTTCCTCACCTCTTTGAGCAGGGCGTCTTGTTGAATTACTCCTAGCGGCCTGAGCTTCTGCACTACAGGTTTACTTCCCTCCTTGAGCTTAATGTGATGTTGAACTACTGTGATGCCATTGATTTTATCATATTCATCAATGAACAATGTGGTAAAATTACTTAGCATCAAAATATAATCTTCACGCTCCTTCCCACACAACTCACTAGAGAGCATTTGATGTAGCTTACTTGCTTCTACCAGACGTTGTATACCTGGTGTCTCCTCTTGGTTTGATGATGAGGCATCAGGTTGCTCCATCTTCTTAGGGTCCTTGAGAATGATCCCCATCACCTCAATGCTACTGTCACTTTCTTCACTCACTATTGACTCCTCCTCTGAAGTGGTTGAAGAGTCACCACTAGAAAACTCATCCATAGAGGTTTCTAGATCCAGGTCGCATTGCCGACCTTTCTTCATGTCGTAAAGTATTGGCCTCCCTTTTTCATCCTTCATCTGGATTATGCCGGTGTCCTAGTCCTGCTTAGCTCTCATAGCCATAAGCCAAGCCCTCCCTATAATGATAGGATAGCCCTCCCCTTTGTGTGGCATGACAAAGATGTCCACATCTACCTCGGTGTTGAATGCCTTTATCCTAAGTGCATTTATGACACCAACACATCGAACTTTTAAATTATTTTCCATTTTCGCTCGACATGGTGCCGGTCGACTCACCTCTAAACCCAAACGGTGCATCATTTTTTCACTCATGACGCATATTTGTGCGCCACCATCGATGTAGATATTGGAGATGTGTTGCCCTTTGATGTAAGCATCCATCACTGGTAGTATGTCATCTAGATTCCTCCCAAAGATAGCCCCAACTATCTTTGTCTTTGGTCTTCTCGTGCTAACCATCTTTGTCCATTGTCTCCTCACCCTAGGTGCTAGGTGGAGTAATTGGGGCCACGTGATTTTTGGGCCCTGCACAGAAACATCTTGAACCAAATCATATGGTTTAGAACATTCACTCACAGAGAAATCTACAATGTCAATTTTATGTCGTGACTTGGATGGCTTTTTGCTAGATTCCCCTTTAGTCTTTATCTTTTCTTCCTTTTGGGAAGATTCACCTTGCCTAGCGCGTTTTACCCCTATGGCATCTACTCCTTTAAACTTGGTCTTACCTTTTGATACTCCCTTGATATCCTCCCCCACTTTCTCCTTTCCTTTACCTTCAAGACTGATGACGCTTATTGTTTGATTGCCAACTAGTGGTGGGGGTAAGGGTGGAATGAGAGGTTGTGGTGGTGGTGGTGGTTGTGGTTGAATGGGTGGTTGTAGGATTTGCATGGGTGGTGCTTGGTGTGGTGCCCTCGGTGGTGGTGGTCTTGCTCTCGGTGGTGAAACCTGGTTTTTCTCGGCTCCTCTGTTGAAATTCTGCCTCCTTGGGTGTGGATAGTAGTACATGCCATGACCATCCTCCCCACAATTGTAGCAGTGGTATTCTTGGTTTTGCCTTTGTTTTCCTCTTCCTTGCTCTTGGTTGTGATTGTGTGCATGCCCTTGTTGTATCAAATGGACTGAGAGATTCTTAAGTTGATTGGTGATTCGATTGAGCAGGTCTTGCTGATCTTCAATTGGTTCTTGTGGTTGAATCCTCTGGGCGGCTGTTGTAGGTGGTGCTAGAGGTGGTCGGGTCCTAACGGCTTCCTCTTCATCGATATTCCTGGCTTGTAGGCGCAACTTCTTGTCTTTAAGGCGGGCCACTTCAACTGCTAGCTCATACGTAGCAGGAAACCTTCCCTTCACCTTCTCTTTAAGAGTTGGCCATAACCCAGCCACAAACCGATCCTTCTTTAGGAAATCAGGTGCCCCCTCATTCTCTCTTAGCGATGCAACCCATCGCCCCCATAAATCTATAAACTTTGACTCATATGATGCGTATTTCAGCATACTGCCCTGCTTCAACTCTGTCAACAATTGCCATAGCTTCTCTCATGTTGTGCCCTCTCCAAAACGCTTGACAAAGGTTGCTCTTAATAAGTCCCACCGTTCCTTGGTTTCTTGTGCCAAGGCATTGTACCATGATCTTGCCTCCACCTTCATTAGAAGTGGGAAGATACGCAAGCGCGATGCATCATCATCTCTCGCAGAGATGACACGTGCTATTTTCAAGTTGTCTAGAAAGTCTGCAGCATCCTCACCCACCTTACCAGTAAAGGTTGGAAATGTTACACTTGCCATTGTGAGAGTGAGAAAATTAACTCGACTTAGAAATCTTTTTTTTTTTTATATAAATAGAGATTCAATACATGGGTGCTCGGTAGATGGAAAACATACTATACAAGGATGAAAATAACTACATCAAAAGACACTTCATGATTAATCATAGGGAGGATAAAGGGTAGAGAAGAGGTGTTTATCTCTTGTAGTCGTTCTCTACCAAACATGGTTGTAATGATCTGCTAATAAAACATCTTGCGGTCCAAGATTACTTTGATTGATTGAATTTTTTGTGGTGCATAAGTTTGGTTCCTTGCAAAAGGCTGATGCGCTGGGTCCATCACATGATAATTCGGAAAGGCTCTCTCCTTCGTGGTGGAAGGTTATAGTCGGAGGTGTAGAGCTCTTGGTAGTCGAGGTCAAATTTATAGTACCACAGGACAAGGTTGTCTTCGTCTTCTAGCTCTAGGACTTCCCCTCTAGCAAGCTCTTGGAAAAGCTTGAACTCTCTCTCTTTGAGCAACTTCACTTTCCTGCAAGATAGAGTGCCATCTAGTGTATACACAAGTGTGATGAGGTAGGTGGTGAGTCTTACCACTTGTATTAATCCAAGTTGGATGGATACATAGCAAGCTGTAAAGTCGTCATCATAGTTTCACAAGCAACACCCCTTGAAGGTGGAGGGTCTTGTCTTTCCGCCAAGAAAAACTTGTGTCAAAGACCTTGTCGATGACAAGCTCCGCCACTTCACTCGGTAGACAACGTAGAATCCATGCTGCTGTTTCTAGTTCCTGGCTCATGAGATGAGAGTGAGGTATAGAAAGACATTGGAGGATTTACCCTTTTGTTTTGGAGACGGGATGATTGTCGGCGCTGGAAAACCCTTGAATCTTTTGGTGCAAGGGAGAGGGAGGGACCACGCATTCGTAGTAGCTTCCTTAAGTTGTGAAGGCTTGTTGTGGATGTAGGTGGAATAGGTGGCAAATATGGGGACGTAGATGTAGAGAAGCCTGGTGCTACTTGAAAGCCTACTATTGTGAGAACGCCTGTGCGGATGTCGAGGGAGAAAATTATGGCCTTTTCTTCACTTTGGGTTGCACTCATGTGGAAGGTGCAGTTTTTGGCTACAATGTGAGCATGATGCAGCTTGTGCCTTGCTTTTACGCTTGCGGGAATGATGAGAAATGTAAACAATCTGAGTAGGGAAAGAGGGTCTTACCACTTCTTCTATGCTAACAATACAACACCCTGGGAAGAGTGTCTTGATGACTTATGTCAAACCTGCTTGAAGCTCCTCCTCTTCAGTGGTCCAATTAGAGAATTCAAGAAGCCACTCGTCCATGAAGAGAAGTAAACATGTCAGCCTTGTAAACTGAAGGTTTCAAGAGCCCTCCTCAGTGGGGGCACCAAATGAGAGGCGGAAGTGAAAAATAGACCTGGTGGCATCTACACCAAGACTATGCACAATGTCCTCATCATGGGGGATACACAATAGGGGCACCACCTAGCAAGATATGCGGCTAGGACGCATACATATACACAATGAAGCATGCCATGGAAAACAATTTCAAGATCCACTCCCAAATGTGAAATGGGGTGGTCGGAGAATAAGGTGAGAGGAGTGGTGAATGAGTGAGAATGGACTTGCTACTCGTGCATGTTAGTAAGGAAGATAATGAGGTAGGGGAAACTTGCGAGTATGCTCACTTATCATACAAGAGGTGGCGAATCCGCACACCTCAAGCTGGAAGTAGCAAGATGATAGGAATATGAGAGGGAGAGAGAGAGAGTGGGTGTGTATGGTGGAGAATCCGCACACCTTTATATAAGCAGAAAAAAAATGCAAGGAACAAGCATATACCATACTCACAATGAGATGTATCCAAAGCGACACAAAGTATGGCACCAAGATGGAGTGTGTTGATTGCTTGCACAAGATGAATACAATAGGTAGCCTATGGCAGGAAAATGAGAAGGGGACAAGATCATAGGAGGCATAATGGAGAGATGGGAGTTGATGGCGAGGAATATCATGAGTGTGTCCACCCTTCTTCTTCTTGAAATTGTGCCTTCAACCCTTAATTACAAGTGGTGTGGAGGTGTGGTGCTCATCTTTTGTGCATGGTGATGGTGATGATGATGGTGTTGTGATTATGTGATTAGGGTTCATGCTACAAGCATGTAGCACAAGAGTGTGTATGGATAGGTGTGTGTGTGTGTTTTTTTTTTTTTTTTTCTAAGTGAGCTCTCATGGCCTCCTTATATAGGAAAGGAGGGGAGGATTAAGCAATATTTCTATTTGAGGTGAGTGTCCGACTTTGGTGACTAGGAAAATGGGGTGCATGTGACTGTGGCTCCCATCTTGTCTCCTCATTATTTGAAATACCAGAGTCAATAGAGAGAGAAGAAGAGAGAATGTGGGTAGGATGTAGAGGATAGGAGATATTTACAATAGTCTAGCTTTGGCTAGACTTAAGCTTATTAGGGAGAGAAAAGAGAGGTAAGAAATTTACAAGAGAGATTGTCAAAGGTGGATAGTTGTTGATGAAGATGCATCCTCCAAAAATGGTGAAAGAATCACTCTAGACTTGCCAAGACCTCATTAAAAGAGCCTTGTCTCTTGTAATCATGCTTGAAGACTTGTAGAACCATAGCCATTCTAGAGGGAAGAAAATTGGGGATGGCCTGTGTCACCATTACACGAGAAAACTTGGGTCCACTACAAAAATCATATCTCCGTGTTCATAACTCCAAAAATTTTGAAAAAAATTGAGCTAAAAGTTGAGATCACGAGCTACATCTTTCATGTTGAACGCTCCTTCAGATTTAGGGTTCTTCTCTACTTAATAAAATTCAACCAAATAATGTATTATTTGTGGCTGCAAAGGTCTTTTGGTGGTCCCCTGTGAGTGGACTTCTCTCTTGCCTTTAAGTGTGAGCTCCTTCATGTGTATGAAAACATGACCTAGAGTTTTGAAAAGATTGGCAATCATCTAGATGGAGGTATTATTGAAATTTGAAAGTGGGGTTGAGGTTTGAAAATGAAAACTAGTGAATAAAATATTTGGTAGGGTGGATTAATATATATATACATAAAAAATATATTAGAAAATACTAAAATATATAATGTAATTTAGAATATATATATTTAATATTTAAGGTCAAAAGAGAGATCAACAAAGAAAGCTTACTTATTTATGTTACATCGTGATTGATTTAGCATAAGTCTTATTTATTTAATAAAGGCTAAAACGTTTGTGAAAAAGGGAAGAAAAAATCAAAAGTAACTTATATAATAGAAAATATTTTTGGTAAAAGAGAAAAAAATATGGGGGGTTCCCATGCATGGAAAAGCATGCCTCAATGTCAATGACCTCCTCATGGAATTCACGCTTTGCAATGCCAAGAACTTCTCCAAGAGTAAACTCAATCTTGCTATTCAAGATCCTTTCCTCCAAGAATTTCTTTAAATCTGTAGCAACCTCAATATCATATTGTAGTTTATAAGTTGGTCCTTTTGTCTTATAAGCCTTTCGTTGGCTCTTTCTTCTTTCCTGTTGTAGACTCCTCCATGAGTACTTCAGCTGGAGATGCTCCTTGTGTTGAGGGTGTTTGAGAAGGCATTGAGTTGCTTCTTCCTCCACTTCTAGAAGCTCTTTTTGATGGTCCTCCATCAGCATTCTCACGTCTACGCTTCTCTTCTACAATTGCCTCATTTTGTTGGCATTTTGTAATGTAGACATGCACTGACAATGAGTCTACTGGATCATTCCATCCTGTTTCTAGACGTATGCAATCACCTGCTTCATGTAGAATCTCTTTTGTAATCTTTCCCTTTTTAGCTAATTACATGACATTTGGCCAAATTTGACCATGATGGTCACTCACCTCTTCATCACAAAAATGTTCAATTTTTACTCCAAAAGTAGCTGCCTCAACTGAAGAGGTGGCATGCTTAGTTGCCATATCTTCAACTAAGATTTGCATTCCCCCCTTCCCAAAGTTAGTTCTCAAGGGTAGATCTGTCTCTCTTAAGTGGATTTTACCATCCTTAAAAAAGACAACATCTTTTGACAAAGCATCACTAAAATCATCACAATCCCTTCTTACATGGTGTGTACTATCACACAAAATACATCTATTAACAAACCCTTCTTTGGGCTGTTGTCTTTGCCTAAGAAGTGGCCCTGATGGTTGGCCTTTTTCTTCAAGCTTTGCAAACTTCACCTTCAAGTCACGCATTCCCTTCACAAGCTCATCTAGCATGGACTCATCAAACTTAGGAGCGATAAAATTAGGCTTTACCATTTTGTCAGAAGTTGAGGTGGAAGGACTTGTAGTGTTTACTACCATCTTGTCCCTTCTTCTTTGTCGTTTAGCAAGTAGTGAGACAACACCTTCAACCTCATTCCAGTCGGTCTTTAGTCCTTGCTCAGCATCTTTATCTTCAAGAAGAAGCTCCAAATTTTCTTGAAACTCTTTACCTGCAGCTTGTAAGAAAAGATCTGTCTTCTTTGCATCTAGTGTGGCCCTTTCTATCCTGATGAGTTGTGCATAGCGCCGCTCAAATTCCCTAAGTAGCTCTGTTATTGTCAGTCCTTGCTTTGGCTTGACTACCCATTCTAAGAATGTCCTTTTGGTCACTCTCTCAGAGTCCTCCATGAAATATTCCTCCTTTAAAGCTACTTTGAGTTCTTCCCAATTTCTCCCATGCCCATCTTTAATTACCCTAACATGCTCTCTAATTTCTGGAGCAACAACTAGCTCAAAGCTTTGAATCATCTCACCTTCTGACACGCGATGCAGCTCCATCTCCTTCACATACTCGCGTAAGTACCTGGTTACATCTTTGCCATTGAATTGATCCATTCTGTTGACGACCGCTTGTATGGCCTTCTTTGTTGAAATCTCCCTTCTTTCAATGGCATGTTGTTGTTGTATGAACATTGCAAATGCTTGAAAAATTTGCATTGTTGCTGGGTCAAAATGCATACCCTGTTTCTCAACATGATCACCCATGGCTATCCACAAAATCTCACCCTGGCAGTTTCGCGTCGGGTTCACCAAAAATATGTCAAGAAATTTGCGGTCTTGCCACGAAAGCACCGGTCTTGCCATGAAGACTAGGGTTTGGAAAGAAGTGCAATCAAAGAAGACTCACTCTTTCTCTCTTGCACTCACACACACAAAGAAAGAACACAATAGAGAATGTCAAAACAATACGAAAATGAAAACATCAAGGCTATGGTCATAACGTATCATGGGTAATATGAAAGGGTTAATAGATGAGTTAATGGCATTCAATCTTGACTGACCAAATAGGCTACGAATTGTTCTTTGGAATTGTAGTTTTGTGCTTACCATACTATATATATTTTGTTTAGTGATTGGGATTAATTGTGTGTACAAATCCTCTTGGTTCATAGCAAGATAACTATGCTTACGTCAAAAGAAAAGTTATAGTTCATGAGAGTTAGTATGATGGGATCCGGTGATAGAAGTATTTCATTAAGCCTTTCTGGGCCAAAGAGAAACACTATACGTTGTTGAAAGTGTATTTTTCGGCTAATCCATACGTTAATTCTAATAGATCGTACAGAGTGAAAGCGATAGAAATGATCATCATGTGGGTTATTCATCTAGGATAGTATGTGAGAAATGTAGATATGAGAGAAGTGAAGAGATGAGAAGTTTCCCTCCCAAGCCCTATTCTTGCCCGTAGGCAATAAGGATACTGCAGGGAGAGATGTACCTATAGCAAGGAGAACCTAAAATTTGTAGAGAGGATGAATTACTAAGAATGAGAGAGATAGGTTTGGTTAAGGAGATGAGATTCGATACATATATATGAAAAAGAAAACAACAAGAAAACAAGAAAACATCAATGTAGAACACATCTTACTTGACAAACCCTTCGGCACCATTATTGATGGAGAGAGAAGAAGAGAGGAGAATTCAACGTTGATTGATACGCCAAGTCCAAGACGTTCTTTGATTAGAGTTGATCTTCCAAGGATAGCGTACAAGAATGGCTAGTCCTCCTCTAGGAGAAAGTGTAGGCTTGGGCTTATGTTAATGGGGCTAAGTACAATTAGACATTACTACTCACTCCCTCAAGAATTCCTCTCATCAATGTCTTGAATGCTTGAGTTTTATTTTCAAGGAAGAAGAGGTCCCCTTTTATAGGTGAAGGGAACCCCCAAGGGTTTACACAAGAAGAGAGGAGCCAGTGTGAAGAGGAATTGGAAACGTTGGAAATGAGTTGTCCCTGCATGATGTGGGCAGACTGGGGTCCAGTATTTTGATCATATCTCCTTAACCGTGGCTCCAAATAAAAAAGTAAAAATATGGGCAGAAACTTTAGCTCATTAGCTACGATTTTTATTTTAAAATCATTTTCCAATTCGGATTGAAACTTTGTGTAAAAAATTCATCAAAATAGGGTCCATTTCTAGCAGCAAAAGTCTTCCCGTGGTCCCCTTAGCCTAGACTTTCATTTATTTCCAAAGGACACCTCATGCAATATAAAAGCATGACATTGCTCTTTGACAAAGTTTTGTAATCATGCTTGCAATAATTCATTAAAATAAGTGTATCTTTGAAATCATGCCACCTAGTGTCCCACTAGGATTTGATTCCCTCTTAGTAGCTATTTAAAAAGAAATATAAGAAAAGTATGAGAAATACATAGAATATATATATATTGGAGTTTACCCTAGATATAGGATCTAGCTAGGGTGTGAGATGATAATGAGATAGTAGAAATAAAGAATCAATGCTTTTTGCCCCAAGTTAAATAGGCAGAGCTATTGAGCTTTTCCCATAGTATTTTTTGATGGTAAAGTAAGGATAGGTTACCCTTGAGAAAAATAATAGGATGAGATATAAGGATTATTATTATACTTAAATATGCATATGTACATTATAGGAAAGATAATTATGTATCTAAAAAGCTACAAGATAGATCTTGTAGCATGCGTTCCCACTATGTACGTGTCACAGCACGACAACGTGGGCTTCCAAGTACATATTGACCCATTTGGTCATGATAGTGGCATTGAGTAAAGAGTAGTTATTGACTATGACATGAAACTCTCTATCCATGACCAAGAGTGAGCCTTTTCCACTGGGAATGGTTGAGTGCTTCCTAGGATCCTCTTCTTCACTCCACAGACGAGGCAATGATGGATCCACTGTGATGAGATACTGTGAGACATACACAAATGCCTCTTGCACCACCCAACCTTCTGCCATGCTCTCCTGAAAACATTAAAACCACATATTTTTATTAGTAACTCCATATCATATAAATGCTATCTATATTGTATTGATTTTGCATACCTCTGGTTGTAACCTCAATCTAACAAAATCCTTTAAAGTCTTCAAGAATCTCTCCAAGAATAACATCCATCTAGAGTGAACCACCCCACAAATGGCAATCTCCTCAACAAGGTGAAGCAATAGGTGTATTTGGCTAACAAGGATTGTACGTGGGAATGCATCCTCAATAGCACACACTGCCTCTACTGCTAGCTGATGGGCTACTAGTATGGCTTCTACTTCTATCTCCTTGGAGCTCACAAATCTACAGGGCACAAATAATATAGTAGATGAAAAAGAATTCCATTGTTCATGCATGCACAACATGATATAGTACTTGAAAAAAACCCATTACCTCACAATCTCACCCACTTTGAATATTGCATCCTTCACCTTAATGTCCCCATAACCACTAATAGTTATGGGAAGTACAAACTACAAACAATAAAACATCTTAGTGAATGTCAACCTATATATAAGGACACATAGACACCACAAACTGTTCTACTCTTACCTGAAGGATTTTATGCCAATCATGGGCTTTCAATCCATACAATTGAGTGGAGCCACCTTTTTTGGTTTTTGTGAAAGCACCTTTGAGTGACCGCATATATCCCGTTGGAGTTATAATGGATGCAATAACTTGCTTTGTCCGCTCTTGGTCTACCTTTGACATTATCCACGGTGATTTTGGGAGAATCATCTTTCCCCGCTCCCCCATGCATGCGGGGCGTGGCTTAAGGGGGGAGACGTCTCATGGCTCTTAAATCTTCCCTAGCACCCAATGAATCCTTCTTGCCAATTATGTGATCCCAGGTAGCTTGCCCAACATTTTTGAATACATGCATAGGGTCCAATAAGTGCTGAATTTTCAACGAAACCCAATAGGGGAGCAACAAGAAGATTGAGTACCTTGACATACCCTTTGGCAACCCATTGGGAGGAGGTGAGGTACCATGATGCTCCTCCCAAAGCTTCGCCCAATCAGCCATGTTCTAATGGAACGACTGCACTCCATTGATAGGGGGAGCATATCTACGATGTGATGGAGGTAGGAAGCGATGGTTGTTGGGATAGATCGCCTTCCCAAGAAGAGGAGGTCTCTCTGTCACAAGGGAAGGGTCACAAGTGGGACACGCACTATGTCCAGATGTTGCCAATCCTGCCAAGAGGTAAACAACCGTTACACATGAGATGATAAACCTAAAGCAAAGAGTACAATTAACATGTGCATACTTACCAGATACCTCTCCAAATCCTCGGTAATCATGCATGGTCCACATGAGGATGCACATGATGACGGCTTTGCGGTCTCGTGGTGGCCATGAAATGTCAATGATATATATGCCTCTCGATAGTTCTTGAAGCTCATCAATAAGAGGCTGGAGATATGCATTCATGTTTTTTACCTTGTGCTTTCTTGGAATGAGAAGTGATAGTAAAATGTTTCCCTTTTTTGTTGCCTCCCAAGGAGGAATATTGTAGTTTACATCCACCACTGGCCAAGTGCTCCATGAAGTAGAAAGGTGCCCAAATGGATTCACTCCATCACTAGCTAACCCAATCCTCAAGTGACGAGGCTCATCCCTGAACTCTGGCCATGTTTCCTCTATGTGCTTTCACATTGGTGAGTCAACTGGCACTCTCATAATACCATCTGTGGAGCGATTTTTTGCATGCCAACTCAAAAGCTCGCTCGTACCCTTTGATCTAAACATGTGTTGGATGCGAGGGATGAGTGGAAAATGCCTCAAAACTTTACGTGGAATTCTGTTGCTCTGCATTCCTTCTTTGAACCTAGGCTCCCCGTACGATGGACATGTGTCACAATCGGCATGCTCATTACAAAAGAGCACACAATCGTTCACGCAAGCATGAATGCGATCATAATCCATCCCTAATGCAGTCACCACTTCGCGTGCTTTTCGTCTATTCTCTGGCATGTGATTGCTAGCTGGCAGCATCTTTCCTAGCAACCTATCATAAGAAGAAAGTACATTAGAAGCTAATTTATGCACTCCACAAGCATCCTTCACAATCTGTATACATACTTCAAAAGTGCGTCGACACTAGCATTGCTCCATCCAAACATCGCCTGAAGGTTAAGGACTTCGAGAGATGACCTTAAAATGGAGTAAGAGCATCTATCATATAGTGCGGTGTGTGCCGAATTGAGTAGCTCACTCCTCGTTCTTTCGGAAGCTTCTTCGCATGCACACTCTGGTTCATGCTCCTCCTCTCGTGCAAGGAGATCCTCAACCATTCTATGCAAATGGTCATCTTCTGCATCCACGTAAGGAGATGGGATGTGGTCACTCATAGAGGGAGCATCAGTTGGCTAATTTGATGTGCTTCCTCCCTCTCTAATGGATTCCTGGCGCATGCGCTCTTCCACCCTTCTTTCCCCTCCTCCACCAACCACACGCCAATGAGGGGTGACGTCAATAGCGGCTACAATTCGCGGATCGTTTGTTTCCATCCATGCATGCTTGCGAGGATCGTCCCATAGTCCATAATCTTCTACATGGCTCAAGCATATCCGTCGAAGTCGAGCAATGGCGCATTTGCACCGCACGCATGGGCATGGTAGTCGCATGGGCATGGGCATGGTAATTGCATGGGCATGGTAATCGCTCGGCCAACCACCGTGATCTATCCGGTTCAGTGGACGGGCCAAACTCATCCCAAGCAACCTACATTAATAAATTACATACACTAATTAAAATCAAATTACCAAAAAATAGGGGCACAAAATATCAGTAAAAAGAAAAAATTAAACTTTTAGGTGAAAATGCCATTTTCAAAGTACTAAGAATACTTTCATTTTATATATATTTTATAAAAAAATGAGTACCAATAGATTTTGAGGATCAATAGTAATAATGTCAGAACGTGGCCATCTGTGTGTATGGCCCGAAATTGCGCCGCGGTAATAGCGGCGGAAATGAACGCGGTAATGTAGGCAGTAGATCTTGCGGTAATATGCGCAGAAATTCAATTTTCAAAATTTTTAATAAATAGGGGCACCCACGTGCCCCGCGAAGTTCAAAGCTCTAAAATTTGAATTTTATCTTCTTCTCCACATAAGCCGAGAGCACGAACCTCACAACCTTGAGCTCTACCTCCATCTCTACTCTTCTACTCTCCACCATCTCTACTCTTCCACTCTCCTACCCTCTTCTACCCTCTCCCAACAAGCTCTTCAATTCCATGTAAGTTTTGTTGTTATGTTTTTTGATTTTTTCACACGTATACACACACATGCATACACTCATACACACGCATGCATACACATGCATACACACACACACACTAATTAATGCATGTGTTCTTTACACACTAATTACACACACTAATTAGTGCACGTGTTCTTTACACACACTAATTAGTGTGTGCATTAGAAATTAGTGTAAGTAAAGACACACCAAAACCTAAATTTGTTAATTATTAGTTACTTGCAAAATTTAAACTTGTTAAATTTGTTAAATTTGTTACTTGCAAAACCTAATATGTTAAATTTGGGTTTGGCCATGCACACACTAATTAGTGTGTGTTAACACACACTAATTAGTGTGTGATTAGTGTGCATTGGCCAATGTGATTGGTCAATGCACACACTAATTAGTGTGTGCATTGGCCAATGTGATTGGTCAATGTACACACTAATTAGTTTGTGATTAGTGTGTGCATTGGTTAATGGGATTGGCCAATGGACACACTAATTAGCGTGTGATTAGTGTGTGCATTAGCTAATGTGATTGGTCAATGCACACACTAATTAGTTTGTGATTAGTGTGTGCATTGGCCAATGTGATTGGTCAATGCACACACTAATTAGTTTGGGATTAGTGTGTGCATTGGTCAATGGCACACACTAATTCGTGTGTGTTAACACACACTAATTTGTGTGTGATTAGTGTGTGCATTGGCCAATGTGATTGGTTAATGCACACACTAATTAGTGTGTAATTAGTGTGTGCATTGTCCAGTGTGATTGGTCAATGCACACACTAATTAGTTTGTGATCAGTGTGTGCATTGGCCAATGTGATTGGTCAATGCACACACTAATTAGTTTGTGATCAGTGTGTGCATTGCCAATGTGATTGGTCAATGCTTACACTAATTAGTTTGGGATTAGTGTGTGCATTGGTCAATGGCATTGGCCAATGCACACACTAATTAGTGTGTGTTAACACACACTATTTATTGTGTGATTAGTGTGTGCATTGACCAATGTGATTGGCCAATGCGCACACTACTTAGTGTGTAATTAGTGTGTGCATTGGTCAATTGGATTGGACAATGCACACACTAATTAGTGTATGTTAACACACACTAATTAGTGTGTGCACAAGCCAATTACCCAACCCAATGCACACACTAATTAGTGTGTGTTAACACACACTAATTAGTGTGTACACAAGCCAATGCACACACTAATTAGTGTATGTTAACAAACACTAATTAGTGTATGTTAACACACACTAATTAGTGTGTGCACAATCTAATGCACACACTAATTAGTGTGTGCACAAGCCAATTACACAAGCCAACACTAATTATGTTAAATTAAACAGTTATCAACATAAAAACATAAACATACCTCCATGATTAAGTCGTAGGTGACGTATTAGGCCCCAATGGTCGTCCAAGTGATCGTGCAATCGGTCACACTAATCATAAACACAATAATCTTTTATTAGTCAATACACACACTAATATCTTATTAGCACTTAAGGCTTTGCAAGACTCTTTTATAGGTTGTAGACACACCTTGGATTCTTTCCACATTGGATTCTTTCAACATTGGATACTATAGAGAATCCAATGTTAAAAAATCCAATGTTTGAAAAAAATCAATGTGTAAATTTTTAATCATATATTCAAATTTTATACCCTAGTTTAATCTTTGTCGTAATAAATACAGACCATGTCTTCTTCTTCCACACCACGCTTTCGTAGCATTCAGGATTTCATGGTGGACGGGATGTCATATTCCGACGCTCTCTCTGTCTATCATTCATAGCCGTCGCCTCAACAGTCATCATCAGGGTTCGGCTGGTTTCGGGACGCTCTTGGTGGGTCCGTTGTCGTACGTGTGACCGATGCAGATATGGAGAGGGCATTGTGTCTTCGGGCTAAGTGGTTAGGTTCGCAGCAGACCCTTACGCAACGCTATTCACCAGTGCAGCTAGCATCTTTTGGATTATCAGAGGTCTCTACTCCGACTGGTGGCACTCCATACCTGCAGAGTTTTCCAGCTACAGCTCCATGTTCAACTTTTCCTTTACAGGGTCCAACGCCCCAGGGTGCGACGTCGTTGGGTGCGACGCCATAGGGTCTGACGCCACGGGCGTCCATCTATCCATCACCTATCCCACCTTCTGTCCCAGATTCACGTCGGCGCTCTTCTGGCAAGTAGCGTCAGGGCAGCTCGCGCGCTAGCGCCGGTCGATCTCGACGAGGGAGCGGAGCTAGTTGTTGTTTTGGGGGGGGGGGGGGGGGGGGGGGGGGGGGGGGGGGGGGGGGGGGGGGGGGGGGGGGGGGGGGGGGAGTACTACAGATTCTCCTCCACAGTCACCGCTCCCTGCTCCAGCAGAAGATGAGGACCATGACATGTCTTCACCAGATGCTCGCGGGTTATACTACCAGGTTCATAGAGGAGGTATGGTGGATCTTGGGACAACACAGGGCAGGAGATTCCTCACACACGTCAACCAATTAATCCACTCCACATATATCAATTGTTTTCTCAAATTTGATCAGCAAGATCCCTACAACCTCACATATATAGAGACAACCATGCACATGCGTTTCCCCAACCCTGAGGGGCGACAATTCTCAAGGCAATGGTTGCAAGAGCATGTCAAAACATTTCTCAAGAACAAAAAATCTAGTGTGAGGAGAGCTACAAAGAAGACAATGGAGTCTCTAGAGCATAGCTATTGGCCAGGAAATGTCCATGATGTGGAGTGGGAGACAGCTATGGGCGAGAAAGAGGAAGAAAGGGCAATGGGTGTGAGGATGTATACGCGTCAAGTTGAGGCCAGATACCATCAGACTCCTACGTATTATGGTTCGGGAGGAAAAACGGCTTGGAAAGACAAATATGTAAGTAAAAATATTTGTTTTATTGTAAAAAGTCTAATGTTTTTCATTTAATTAATTGGTTCCTATTTTTTGTCAGTATAACATTACCATGAGTCGCCCGACCAGAGATGTGCAGAGATATAGAGAGAACCATACCGAGTATCAAACTTGGTGTTGGTTGTTTGAAAATCAAATGATCTCTCGAGAGGAGTTCAAAAATGCGTGCAGAAGTCTGCAACATGTAAGTTTAATCTTATTTAAATAATCAAATTGTTGATTTTATATCAAATATTAAATAACAAAGTGTTAATTGTTTCTTTTTCTGGTTTTGCAGAGTCAAGGAGTTCCACGCGAAATGCCGCCATCTCCCCCATGAGCATCCTCTATTTTGTATACACGGGCCCCGTTTGCCCTATCCCACATGACCATACTCTATTTTGTACACACGGGCTTTTCTTGCCCTTTATGTAAATGCAATACCTATCATTTTTTGGCTCAATACCTCCCCCAATTGTAATTCCACTTATGTAAATGAAATTATCAATCTTTTTTGGCTCAATGTATTGTCCAATTGTGATATTTTATTGTAATTAATAATAATTTTGTAAAATATCTTATATAAATGAAAAAATAGATGACCTTTTGGATGGTCCTGCAAAGGACAATCCAAACGGTCATCTGTTTTTTTATAATAAACCCGCCTGCGGTAATGCCTTCGATAACATCTACGCGGTAACTATCAAGGGTATGATTGCATTAAACGACACAGTAATAGACGCGGAAATATAGCCGTAGCCATTACTGCGATTGTTACCGCTAGACGATTACTGCAAATGTTGCCGCAGTCTTTTCCGCATACGGGAATTTTCATATTCCAAATTTGTTTGTTTTTTTGCGGTAATGTGAGCGATAATACCGCGCATATGTTATAGTGGACATGACAAGAGAATTTTGTAGGCCAAGCTCCTCCCTATTCATTCTAGCGGTACAAGGTTGACAATATCACTATTTGCCCCATCTGCATATTGGAATCGGCCTTCTTTTGCAGTGAAGCCTCGATATCTAATTATAAGCCTACCTGCACCTTCCCCGCATAGCGATCATAGTAGCTTTGTGTGCAACAAGACCTAGCTTTGAGCTGAACAGTATATCTAGCTTCAACTACGGCCTTACTCAGCTAGTTTCTACAGGCGCAACTAGTTATGGCCAGCATTATGCCGCTCCAAGTATATCTCATGCAAATTCAACAACCATATTGTGCCCTCGGCCATCCTTCAACGTTCATGGAAACCATGATATGCAGCAGGTCCCCATGCCTAATTCTCAAGATTCACACCAATTCTTTTCCTCGTAGTAATTTTCTCGTGTAGTAGCAAGCCGGGCAGAACAAAAAAGAATCAGTATTGGATACCTTTCAAACCCTGGTTATATTTTGCAAATCATCAACCTGGAGGGTACTTTGGATGCTTTCCAACGTGATGAGCACTCTCAAAGATCATATATTTTGTAAGATAAACCCATGGCAGAGGTCTGTTCTAGTGCTTCTGAAATAGAAGATATCAGATTTCAATCAATGATCAATTGGAATAATTTAATTAATCTGAAGTCCAATCACCAAAACTCATTGCCTTTGCAGGCCCATACCAACACTTTTTTTGCTGATGCTATCAGGTTGTTGGTGTTGCAGACAGCGGTCGAAGAAATGTAAAGAGTAAACATCAAAGTTGACAAGACTAGGACAGAAAAGCTTAGCAGCATCGATCATACCAAAGCTTATGATGGATCCTCAAGTAATTATTCTAGTTGCTTCAATGCTTGCACTTTTAGCACAGAGTGTGAGGGGGTGTGAGGGGATTAGTGGTAGACAGCTCAATGTCAAGGGAAACGCATTGGGGAATATTGCCACTAGTGCAAGTCACTGGTCTGATGAGACATTGGCTTCAGTCGCACTCCTCGTCTAGATTTTTTGATAGCCTATCTAAAAATCTGATGACAGAAACATCTCTCGATCATGACCAATTCAATGCAGAATATGGTGTTTGTGGGAGAAAGTTGGTCAACGTCTAGCTCCAATCAGATGCATCACTAGCATTGCAACGGAAGTCAATCATGCAGGTGCCTATGTGGCTGCTGACCAAGATCAAAACAATAGTCAAAGAGCAAAAGCGTAAGCTAATTCTTTTTTCCACACAAAGAAGTTTGATGCTGGAGAAGCCAAAGAACACCGACCGTGGAGTAATGGCTCTAGAGATAAGTATACCAATAGGTTAGCACCTATTAGCCTCTAGTGCTGCTCGCCATTCAACAACTGGGTGGGATAGAAAAAGCTTCACACAATATGGCCAATATTGCGGCGTGTAAAGATATTCTCTTGCTAACCCGCGTGCATGGGGCAGCCAATGTAGGTGCAATTGAGATTAGCAACAATAGTATACTGTAGCGTAGCTCTTCAGCAGCTGCATATGAAGCAGATAATGTTGATGGTGTGGATTTGAACGCACAACAATTATTTCTTCGGAGCTCCCTTCTTGCCAATAACCATGATTTGGTGATGGATCCTATGAGCAAAGGTCCATGTACGCAGCAATTATTGGATCAAGACATGAGTTTGGTATTGTATCCAACACAAACCCTTGGAGGAAAGCTACTTCAAGGCAGGCAGTCAAAATCTATTCACATCTTCTCAAAGGTGTTTTGTGCAGCAGGCGGTCGAGGTAGAAACTCCAAGGAAATTCCAATAGGCTTTTGTTTGGTTTGGAATAAGATCAATGGAGGCAAGAGAGCATTGCAGCCTGCAGGAAAGCCGCAACGTCAAGTTCATTGCGCACGTGTCTACTGTTTCAATTGCGCATGTGTGGTGCTGGGTCATCGCTCATCTGATGATGGATGATGGCTGTTGACATACAAAGTCAACATCCGGCAGGATAGGTCAAAGTCAACATCCGCCAGGCTCATCTTTGTAGGAAGGCCATTTGTAGTGGACAAAGCCCTTGACAGTTTAAGTATTTTTTCTATCCTTTGCAATCTGAGCTAATTGCGGCAATCAATCTTGACCATTCATTTAGCTGCCATTAAAAGTCATAACCTAACACTTACAACACCCATGGACCATACTATTAATCTGGGATTCCAGGAAGAACAAACTTCTTTGGGGACAGCCGGAACAAAGGGGGACTTGGCATAGACAAAGGCTATAACATCTGAACCATCATAAAAAAAGCAAAAATGGATGAAGGAATGTTGGGACCAATTCAAGGCTTGGAGTAAGCAAGATATTCCCACAACAACTGTTCATAAAACAATAGAGTTCGTGGATGCTAAATCCCTAAGGACAAAGTTATTGTGCTACCAAGCACCCCACCAGAGACTACAATTGAAGTGCCAAAGAGCTCTTATCAAGCTACCCCAGCACCAATACTCTTATCAAGCAGCAAGTGTACACATCTCTCCCTTTCTCATAAGACTCTCTCTCTCTCATAAGACTCTCTCTCTTTCTCTCTCATAAGACTCTCTCTCTCTCAACTGATCATCATCTCTCCCTTTCTCTGTGGCTCGCACACGCCATATAACACTTGACAGCAGCTCACCCATCAACTGTACCATTTTGTGTTGATATAATATACAAAGAGCTAACTCTTGAACATATAAAAATAGTCCATTGGATATGTAGAATGTAGCAGATAGATGTAGGTCAAATACTCTTATTTTACCTCATGATTGATGTATGCTTGGATAAATGACATTCTGCAACCTCATATACTACAAAATTTCGAGAGAGAGAGCTTAGTAATTAATAAAATGCATCTAAATTCTCATTGGACCTCCCTAAAGACCATCCAATAGGATTCATGCACACCATGAGTACAACATGGGTAGCTGCTTGACATGTGTCCTTATTGCCTCTTAAGTCTTGGGCTTGCCTTGAGTGTGTGAGTGTGTGTGTGTGTGTGTGTGTGTGTGTGTGTTCTCTCTCATGTCCCTACCTTTAGGGATCACCCCCTCTTTTGTAGGAGTCATGCTTGACTGTGAACACCTCAAGCACCTTAGTCATCAAGCACGAGAAGCACCTCAAGCACCTTAGTCAACTCAAGCAAGGCAAGCACCTCAAGCACATGCCTAGCTTGCCTAAGGTTTAAAGTACCTAAAGGTCATAGGTCTAAGGACTTTTAACACTAACCTTTGGAGGCCTTTTAATCTCCATTATCTGCTCATTTCTCTTTGATAGACCATCTCTCTTTTGGACCCTTAATGAGAGGTAGCCTTCTCTCCCTTTTGGTTTCATGTTGAGATAGATCTAAAACCACATATCTATATTCTAACTCTTGTTCCCTTTCATTTTACCACATTAAATGCTCACTTCCATATGATGAAATCAAAAGATACATAGATATTAGATTTTATAACATCACACTACAAGAGCTCACTTAAATTTCGACCCGAAAGTATCGGTGACAATGGCGGGCATCGGTATATGTGCAGATAAGTATGGAGGGAGATGAACGTTTTAAAAATTTTCATCTTCAAATTTTTGACGCTTGTATCCATGATTTTTTCGACGCTTATAAAGATATGTATTCCGATGCCTCTTCCGATGTTTAATCCTGCGCCTGCAAGAGCGCCTGTACTGATGGATCCTGCAAAAACCAAAACGCGGGTGTTTCCCTGAGCATTTATCTAATTTGTGTGCCTCTTCTCTTGGTCTCGTCCTCCTTACCTACTGCAGATCTGGTGCCCAACAACTTCCTAGAGGTGAGAATGTTGCTTGTTGACTACTCCTTAGCATCCATTAGGAATAGAATGGGGTCTATGAGGGACTCTTTATTTGGCAGTTTAAAGAAGTCAAAACTTTAGTATTAAGAAAGTAATCAAAGGACAACTTTTAAATTCAAACAGACCAAACGGCTAGTTTATTTGAATTCAATTTTCCCGCCCAAAATGGAATTAAAAATCTAGCAGGTAAAACCATATCATGTAGCATATCTATGGAAAGAGCTCAATGCGTAGATTGTAGATCTATCATCTCTGCTCAAATCAGAGATCATATGTGGGAGTTATGGAAGGCCAAAAATCATAAAATTGTCCAACTCCTTTTTGGGGGCAAAAGTGCATCCTTTGACCACTCTTACACATCCCTTACACACGCACCATTCTAGCACACATGGCATACACCTATTTGTCAAAATGTTAATCACTTTCATATGCTCATGGCAAATAAAGAGGCCCTCCTATACCCCATCCTCTTCCTAATGAAACTGAGATTCTTTTCAAGTTTGCTTGTAGGTTTATGGTTTAGGGTTTAACATAGTGTGTGTGTGTGTGTGTCTGCGTTTTTGCAGGTTTGAACAAGACCCTTTTTTGCTCAAAAAGGTCGCGTGCAAGTGCTTGAAAGTTTTATGCATATTAAATTACTTATTGACAAAATAAAATTTCATTAATTAGGGTTTCTATGCTTAAATTTTCATCCAATTTTGTTTAGAAATTAAGCTTTGAAAAGAAAATTGTTTTGAAATTATGGTTTGGGGTAATTTTGATTTGAAATTATGCTACGGAAAAATTTTGTATGCTTTGAAGAAAATTTGTCTCAAAATTATGCTATGGAAAAATTTTGTTCTGAAATTATGTTTTGAAATTACGCTACCATCTCATCATCATCATGCGATTGATGAGGTTTAGGTTATAGGTTTCGGTAAGGTGTAGTTTTGGTTATTGGATAGGTTAGGGTATAGGTTATATGTTAAGTTATAGGTCATAGGTTAGGTTAGGTTAGACTAGGTTTGGGTTATAGGTTAAGTTGAGTTAGTTTATGGGCTAGATTATAGACTAGGTTAGGTTAGTTTACAGGTTAATTAGGTTAGGTTAACTTATAGGCTAGGTTAGATTAGCTTATAGGTTAGGTTTAGATTATAGGTTAATTAGGTTAGGTTAACTTATAGGCTACGTTAGATTAGCTTATAGGTTAGGTTTAGATTATAGGTTATAGACTAGGTTAGGTTATAGGTCAGGTTTAGGCAACATGTTAGGTTATAGGTTAGGTTAATTAGGTTAGATTATAAGTTGTACATAAAAGGCTAGGTTAGGTTATAGTTTAAGTTAACTAATGTTTAGGTTATAGGTTTGGTTTGGAAAAAATCTGATGCTTCCAACTAAAACATTGGCGACCCGTAACCGTGATGTAAATAGCTTACAAATTTATTGCCAAGTCAATTTTCCAAAGAATCTATCCCACTATGGATAAGGGTGTCACTCCTCGCCAACAAGATTTCATCAAAGGAAGATCTATTTAAGATAACACATTGACAGCAATGGTTGGATTAGAATACACACCATTCACCATGCAAGATTGTATCGGTTATAGGTTAGGTTATAGCTAGGGATGTGAGCGGGATGAAAACACACACAACGCCTAAAATCACCTGACACGCACTCTTGGGATAATACACACACACACACATACACACTATGGGATACCACTCGGCTTACAAAATCCACCTTACTGAGACAGGGAACACACCATTGGAGTAAGAGGAGAGAGACTATCTATCTACCCACTCAACACACACACACACACACACACACACACACACACACACACACGTATACACAAATAAACTCAAAGGATTTCAATGCTTACATTTTTATGAAATTTTGTTTAGAAATTATGCTTTGAAAAAAAATTGTTCTGAAATTATGGTTTGGGGTAATTTTGATTTGAAATTATGCTATGGAAACATTATGTTTTGAAATTACATTGCCATCTCATCATCATCATGCGATTGATGAGGTTTAGGTTATTGGTTTTGGTAAGGTGTAGTTTAGGTTATAAATTAGGTTAGGGTATAGGTTATATGTTAAGTTATAGGTCATACGTTAGGTTAGGTTACGTTAGGCTAGATTACGTTTAGGTTATAGGTTAAGTTAAGTTAGTTTATGGGCTAGATTATAGACTAGGTTAGGTTAGGTTATAAGTTAATTAGGTTAGGTTAACTTATAGGTTAGGTTCTAGGTTAGGTTTAGGTTATAGGTTAGGTTATAAGTTAATTAGGTTAGGTTAACTTATAGGTTAGGTTAGATTAGCTTATAGGTTAGGTTCTAAGTTAAGTTTAGGTTATAGGTTATAAACTAGGTTAGGTTATAGCTCAGGTTTAGGCAACATGTTAGGTTATAGGTTATGTTAATTAGGTTAGGTTATAGGTTGTACATAAAAGTCTAGGTTAGGTTATGGTTTAAGTTAACTAATGTTTAGGTTATAGGTTTGGTTCTAAAACAATCAGATGCTTCCAACTGAAGCATTGGCCGCCCATAACCATGATGTAAATAGCTTACAAAATTATTGCTAAGTCAATGCCCCAAAGACTCTATCCCACTATGGATAAGGGTATCACTTCTCACCAACAAGGTTTCATCAAAGGAAGATCTATTTAAGATAGCACCTTGATAGCAATGGTTGGATTAGAATACACACCATTCACCATGCAAGATTGTGTCGGTTATAGGTTAGGTTATAGTTAGCGATGTGAGAGGGATGGAAACACACACAACGCCTCTATAATCACCTGACATGCACTCTTGGGATAATACACACACACACACACACACTATGGGGCACCACTCGGCTTACAAAATCCACCTGGCTGAGAGAGGGAACACACCGATGGAGTGAGAGGAGAGAGACTATCCATCTGCCCACTCAACACACACACACACACACGTATACACAATTCAGCTCAAAGAAGAAATATTTTTTATGCTTAGATACAATTGACCTTGGGTCAACACCAATGGGGCAAATAGCTGACACCATATGGATGAAATATGTCAGATACAATTTGAGCAAAGGCTTCACTCACACGAGAAAATTACACAACCAAAAAATCAGGAAAACAATACAAAATTTTGCAAAATGTACATCACCATTGCGTCCAGAATGGCCAAAAGTCCCAGTCTAGAATATCAAAGTTCTCAAATCCGAGCTCGAATAAGTAGTTTATGGCCAAAACAGGCTCCAAAAACAGCAAAAACTAAGTTACAATTGTTCCTCCTATTCTCTCCATGTTTTTTCTGATTTTTTATCAGGGTTTTCAATGTCCACCCTTCACTTTATCCCTTGGGCCTCTTGGGCCTTTTGATTGGCCTCAAACGGACCCCGAACAGGCCAAAATCCTTCTACATCCATTCGCACAACTCGCACTAAACTTTTCTCAATCATGCATCCCACAATCACGTAAAGTGGCCCCCAAATATAGTTCTCAAAATGACCTTTTTGCATAATTCATCACAAGAAAACACTCGTGTTGTGTCCTCACTTATCCACGTTGTTTTGCCGCTCCGCTTCCAAGACAAAAAAATGACCAAACAAATGCCAATCAGTGACTTATTTGAATCCTACATGATTATTCAGCAATTATAAGGGCTTGGTAACAAGCCAATTTTAAGCTAAAAGTGTGCTAGATGCGGCTCTAAGGGCCAAAAGATGTCTTCGTAATGCTAAACAGTGAGTATGCTTGAAGTGGTCATAGCTGGAATTTTATTGATCAAAATTGAAGTCCTAAAGTGCTCTACAGGCCTGTCTTTACGGTTTGTCAATCGGAGCTACAGATATGAAGTTATGATAGTTCTATTTGAGTTAGTAGCAGATCCGTACCAGATCGAGCACCTATTGATAAAAAGTCAAAGATGATAGCAATGCATGGGTCTAAAGTACTCACTTCCAGGAGCATGTCGGTCTTTCCAGTTTGTCAATCAGGGTTTTGGTTGGCACGATATGGCCAGCTTAAGTATCACCGAGGGCCGGTTCCATACCGATTTGGTCACCTTGATTAGTCAAGTTCAAGTTCAAGGTATCGCCGGATAGTCGTACCACCTCGTAATACCTTGTCTTTGTGTCAAAGAATGGGCTCGGGCTGCAGCACCTCTTCTTGGTTTTGGATCTCCGGTGGTCTTCAATGATTGCTTCTTGAGGTGGCTCTCCTTTGTAAGGCTTTAGTAGGGTCACGTGGAAAACATGTGTATGAGCCAATGGTTGGGCAACTTGAGTGGATAGGTCATCTCATTGATTGACCTAAGAATCTGAAAGAGGCCATAGTACCTTTTTTCATACTTGCATAGTACTTTTGGCGTCCCGTAGGATTCTTGCCCGTCGTGTGCCTTAATCGAGCCTTGGGAAACTTAAGTAGGACCCAATCATTTTGTTTGAGGCTAGGGCTCTTCTATGCTTATTAGCAACATCCTTTTGCCTTCGTTGAGAGATGGATGTAGCATCCTTAATCCTTTGGAAAGATTCTTGCAAGTCTCGGCTATATTCATCTACAGCAAAGATCTTCCCATGTACCTTGAGTAGCAGGGGACATTTTTATCTTCCCTCTATCACCTTAAAAGGTGCTTTTCCCATGGAAGTATGTACAGTGTTATTGTAAGAATACTCCACTAAGGTAAGTACTTCTCCCATTGGGACTTTTGATCTAATTCTTTGACATAAGCTTTTAGTAGATCAAGAATTGTTCGGTAACCTATTTCACTTTGACCATTTGCTTGAGGATGATAGACCAAAGAGAAGTTTAGCCTTGTAGCTAAATTCTCAAAGAAACCCTTCGTGAAATTATTGGTCATTCTAGGATCTGTATCCAACACTATGGATATTGGCAAGCCATGGTACTTGACGATTTGTGATATAAAGAGAGTTACCCTTTGATAGGCTTTGATAGTCTTTTTGACAAGTATGAAATGTACTTGTTTGCTAAACCTGTCTACTATCATCCATATCCTGTATTCCCATCGATAGACTTGGGCAATCCAAAGATAAAATCCATGGATATACTCTCCCATGGGGAATTAGGGATTGGAAAAGGTTGAGGTTGCTTCCCTCTATCAAACTTCATCTTTTGGCATACCACACATCTTTTGCCAATAAAAATATGTTTCTATCCCTTTTAGGGTATACTAAATCCCTCTATGCCCTGCATAAGGAGGAGCATGAGATTCATACATTAATTTCTCGCGTAGCGACTTAGTAACGCATAGTCTATTTCCATAGAGAAGAACACCATCTTGTAGGGTAAATGGTTCTTCCTTCTCCCTAGTGCAAGGGCTAAAACCACATCTCTAAAATTGGGATCAATAGCCTATTCATCTATCATAAGACCAAACGTAGTGCAAAATGTGGTCTTTACAATGTCTTGATCAACTATCCTTATTTGATGGTAGCCACTTTTTAGGTCAATCCTATTCAAATAGGTTAAAACGGAGCATCTCAAAGACTACTTGGAAAGAGTTTAAGAATATCCAAAATCACTTTCTTACAAAATTTCCACAAGCTAAGACACAAAGACTATAAATTATCCTACCTCTCAACTTTTTACAAGTGCATGGGAAGCAAGAAAAAGAAGTTAAAAGATGACAAAAAGCAAGATCTTGAGCATGAGATGGATGCAAGACATAAAGAAGTGTTTCCAACGATGGAATGCATTATACTTATTACATGATGCCTTGACAGATTCCTAAGTGAATGAAGATTTTCTACATGCCAATGTACTCCAGTTTGGGAGGAATTTGGTGGGTCATGCTTCACACACTTTTGCACAGTTATAAGGGCTAAAAAGTATTGATTGGTGTGATCAAACTATGGAGTGTGGTATGCTAAGACAGAAGTGTTTTTGATTATATGTTTGCGAGCAATTTTCAAGTGCTAAAATTGCCTCGTGTCCCTAAAAACTACACAATGGTGATCCGTTTGGCAATAGTACGGTAAGCCATAAATTTTGCCCACAAGACATATGCATTGTGGGAAATCTCTATGGCTTTCCGTTTTTCCAAAAGGATCTCCATTGTATTGTCTATATTTCTGCGACCGGTTTTCAGGCCATAAAATCACTTTGCAACCCTAAAAACAACACAATGGTGAATCGTTTGCCAAATTGGCAAGCCATAGACCTTGCTGACATCGCATATGCTTTGTGGGCAATTTGTATGGCATATGCATTGTGGGCAATCTGTTTTGCTAAACACCTCACCATTGCATTGTTTTTATGTTAGGCTAGGTTAGGAAGTGGCAACTCCCATCTTATATGGTGCTAGAAGTGGCAACACTTAACTAGCTGTACTGGCACCTTATACATGTTCGCATGAAAACGAAGAGGCGTGATGAAAAGCCTACCTCATCGACATGACAAGTGAATTTTGTAGGCCAAGATCCTCCCTATTCATTCCAGCGGTACAAGGTTGACAATATCACTATTTGCCCCATCTGCATATTGGAATCAGGCTTCTTTTCCAGTGAAGCCTCGATATCTAATTATAAGCCTACCTGTACCTTCCCCGCGTAGCGATCATAGCAGCTTTGTGTGCAAAAATACCTAGTTCCCAGCTGAAAAGTATATCTAGCTTCAACTACGGCCTTACTCAGCTAGTTTCTACAGGCGCAACTAGTTATGGCCAGCATTATGGCGCTCCAAGTATAGATCCTGCAAATTCAACAACCATATTGTGCCCTCGGCCATCCTTCAACGTTCATGGAAACCATGATATGCAGCAGGTCCTCATGCCTAATTCTCAAGATTCACACCAATTCTTTTCCTCGTAATTTTCTCGTGCAGTACCAAGCCAGGCAGAACCAAAAAGGATCAGTATTGGAGACCTTTCAAACCCTGGTTATATTTTGCAAATCATCAACCTGGAGGGTACTTTGGATGCTTTCCAACGTGATGAGCACTCTCAAAGATCATATATTTTGTGAGATAAACCCATGGCAGAGGTTTGTTCTAGTGCTTGTGAAATAGAAGATATCAGATTTCAATCAATGATCAGTTGGACTTATTTAATTAATCTGAAATCGAATCACCAAAACTCATGTATTGCCTTTGGAGGCCCATCCCAACACTTTTTTTGATGATGCTATCAGGTTGTTGGCATTGCAGACAGTGGTCGAAGAAATGTAAAGAGAAACCGTCAAAGTTGACAAGACTAGGACAGAAAAGCTTAGCAGCATCGATCTGACCAAAGCTTATGATGGATCCTCAAGTAATTAATCTAGTTGCTTCAATGCTTGCACTTTTAGCACAGAGTGTGAGGGGATTAGTGGTAGACAGCTCAATGTGAAGGGAATCGCATTGGGGAATATTGCCACTAGTCCAAGTCGCTGGTCTGATGAGCCATTGGCTTCAATCGCACTCCTCATCTAGATTTTTTCATAGCCTATCTAAAAATTTGATGACAGAAACATCTCTCATGACCAATTCAATGCATAATATGGTGTTTGTGGGAGCAAGTTGGTCAACGTCTAGCTCCAAGCAGATGCATCACTAGCATTGCAACGGAAGTCAATCATGCAGGTGCCTATGTGGCTGCCGACCAAGATCAAAACAATAGTCAAAGAGCAAAAGCGTAAGCTAATTCTTTTTTCCACACAAAGAAGTTTGATGCTGGAGAAGCCAAAGAACACCGACCGTGGAGTAATGGCTCTAGAGATAAGTGTACCAATATGTCAGCACCTATTAGCCTCTAGTGCTGCTGCCATTCAACAACTAGGTGGGATAGAAAAAGCTTCACACAATATGGCCAATATTGTGGCACGTAAAGAGCTTCTCTTGCTAACCCGCGTGCATGCGGCAGCCAATGCAGGTGCAATTGAGATTAGCAACAACAGTATACTGCAGCGTTGCTCTTCAGCAGCTTCATATGAAGCAGGTAATGCTGATGGTGTGGATTTGAACTTACAACAATTATTTCTTCGGAGCTCCCTTCCTGCCAATAACCACGATTTGGTGATGGATCCTATGAGCAAAGGTCCATGTACGCAGCAGTTATTGGATCCAACACAAACCCTTGGAGGAAAGCTACTCCAAGGCAGGCAGTCAAAATCTATTCACATCTTCTCAAAGGTCTTTTGTGCAGCAGGCGGTCGAGGTAGAAACTCCAAGGAAAAAAACACCAAGATAATCCGTCCTGGCCTGGCCCTATATTCCAGTAGGCTTTTGTTTGGTTTGGAATAAGATCAATGGAGGCAAGAGAACATCGCAGCCTGCAGGAAACCCGCTGCATGCATACTCATCTACGACCTCATGCAACGTCAAGTTCATTGCGCACGTGTCTACTGTCATCGCTCATCTGATGATGGATGATGGCTGCTGATATACAAAGTCAACATCCGGCAGGCCAGGCCAGCTGCACCAGCACCAATACTCTTATCAAGCAGCAAGTGCAGAGATCTCTCCCCCGGCCCCTCCCCCCCCCCAACTCTCGAACTCTCTCATAAGACTCTCTCTCTCTCAACTGATCATCTCTCCCTTTCTCTGTGGCTCGCACACGCACCTGTAACGCCCACGTCAGCCTGCACACACACACACACACACACACACACACACACACAAATCGACGCCATCATGCATAATCACTCTCAAGGGTCAGCTCATGCGTTGTTGTTGAAGAGGCAGCAGTCGATCCAGGTCGCCCTAAACGTTGCCCTCATGTTGTTAATACTCGTGATGCCAGCAGCCCACGCAGGACGGGCGGCATCCTGGAGCATCGTGCAGTCCACGCCCCTGGAGTACAATGTCCAAGTGGGGCTGGGCCCCCCTGACTTGGACACCCTCATCGCTCCCGTTGACCCCACCGGCTTCACGGGCACCTTCGGCCAGACACAGCTCTTCGCCTTCAATGTCACGCACGGCGCTGACCCAGCCTCCACGCTCCTCGGGTCCATGCGTGGTTACACCGTCCAAGCCAGCTCCACCGCCGACTTCCACGGCGTCGAAGTGGAGGTCCTCGCCTTCGACGATGGCTCACTCAATGGCACCATCAGCCTGCAAGACCTCCTCAACGCTGGCACCGGAAACTTTCGAGGCGCTCGCGGCTACGGCACTTGCACTTTACCACCACCAGCTTCCTAATATCACCCTTTGCGCCGGCCGTAGAAGCTTAACTCACCCAACAACTGTACCATTTTGTGTTGATATAATATACAAAGAGCTAACGCTTGAACATATAAAAATAGTCCATTGGATATGTAGAATGCAGCAGATAGGTTTAGGTCAAATACTCTTATTTTACATCATGATTGATGTATGCTTGGATAAATGACATTCTGCAACCTCATATACTACGAAATTTCGACTTTGTGTACATTTGAATATAGAAAGATGGTGTATTAGATCACCTACACACCTTGTGAGTATTTGATATATTCTCTCAAAACAATTTTCTAGCTGATGAAATTTGTGCAATTAATGGGTGGTACGACTATTAAAATTCAACGTATAGCTTCTATCATGCACTAATTTTTTGAGAGGAGGTGCCACCAATTTCTTTGAACCATCCAATAATCTTCTTCACCTCATGATCCAATGTGATATTGATGTGATGCATGTCCAATTGATCTGATGAGTGGACTTTATCTCCACTTAATCACCTAGTAGACATACCTACGGCCCCTAATTATGGATACTCCCTTTGTGATAGCTTTCGAGTGTGATTAAGAGATTTCTTAAAACAAAAATTGATAGAGTTTCTTTTGTAGCCACGCTCTCATGCTAGTTTTATCATTATTAGTTTAAATTACATAGGGTTTCTTTTGTAGCCATGCTCTTATACTAGTTTTATCATTAATCTTTTTAAATTTCATAGGGTTTCCTTTGTCCACACTCTCTCAAGCTAGTTTTCATCTAAAAAGCAAGTACCATCTATTCAGTGTAGCGTTCCCACACAATTTGAGGCTTTGAAATCTAAACTTGTCTTCATTGTATCTGAATTATAGACTCGCACAAACCCAACGCTTTGAATATCCATAAGGTGCACAAAACTCGCACATCCACATTAGAATTGGAAAGAATTAAAAAACGAGGATAAATGCCACTACTTGTCCACTTGATCATATTTAATACACTAAAATATGATAATAGCCCCACTCTGTAACAGAATATGGCTATAACATTGATTGTATCGGAATTAAAGTAACAATAGTGAGCATTTCTTTAAGAGAATTCTTAAAGAGCATAAGGAGCGCACTGGATTAAAGGTAGAAAAATGAACATTACACCTAGTTAGCTTGGCATGAACAATACTCGTAAAAGAGAGAGAGAGAGAGAGAGAGAGAGAGAGAGAGAGAGAGAGAAGTAGAGAAATTGACAATAGTTGAACACAGGATTTACTTGAAGATGATTCCCCGCTCCAAAAGGCTTTTGTATTATAGATTCTCCCTTAAAGAAAAACTTGATACAATACATCTTTTGTGCTCCTTGAGACCTTGTTGATGCATGAAGATGGTAAAATTCATGCACCAAATTTATGCGAGTACTACCTTGCAAAAACATTAACTTGTCCTTAGCCTTAATCACAAGACCTCAAACAACTTCAAAGGTGGAGAGAGCTAGCAGGGAGTGAGGGATGGGAAGAGGAAAGAGAAGTACCATACGAGAAAGAAGTAGTTTCCTCACCATAGATTACTCTTGGAGCCACTACAACACTACATGAAGAGATCGGCGCGTATATATCGACGACAATGCTTTTCCACGTGTATATCGACGTAATTAGCACACGTCGCTATACGCGTCGCAGTACGCGTCGATATACGCGTGGAAAGGATTTATTCGCCACGCGTATATCGACGCGTATATCCACGTGTATAGCGACGCAAAAAAATTCGAGGGAAAAAAGCGAAACCAGCGACGCAGGGGCCATTTTCACCTGCTCAGATCTTGGCCGAAAACTGCTGCTCAGGTATTATGTCCATCTCCGCCCCCCCAACCTCTCCCTCTCTCTCTCTCTCTACATCGTGTGTGTGTGTGTGTAGGAAAGAGAGAGAGAGAGAGAGAGAGAGAGAGCGATGTGTGTGTGTGTGTGTGTGTGTAGGAAAGAGAGAGAGAGGTGTGTGTGTGTGTGTGTGTGTAGGAAATAGAGAGAGAGAGCGGTGTGTGTGTGTGTGTGTATGAAAGAGAGAGAGAGAGGTGTGTGTGTGTGTGTGTAGAAAATAGAGAGAGAGAGCGGTGTGTGTGTGTAGGAGAGAGAGAGAGAGAGAGAGAGAGAGAGAGAATTAATGTATTCTTAGGAAATTAAAATTAAAGAAAAAAAATTAAAGAGAGAAATGAAATGAAATGTTATATTAACATCTTCGAAAGGCCAAAGTGACCTATGAGACATGAGAGAAGAAAGTTACAATGTGATGGATCTGATACAAAGTCAGAGTAAGAAGATGACAAAATAAAATATTATGGAATCCTAAACAGCTGGGTGTGGACTAAATGGCTAAACCAGCTAGCTGGGATAGGTAGATCATAGGAGATCCAGCATCTGTCGCTGGTGGATCTCATCAATCTCCTCCATGGTCAGTAGTCTGACTGGGCGTTGTGCATGTCAAGCCAAAGTGACCTAGCTAGATCCTCTGATGTAGCCTCTATCGATGTTGTGTAGTCCTCCGCAGTCGTGGGCGTCTAGATCTCCCTAGCTCAGTCGCTCGTTCGATCAGTAGAGAGATAAGGAAGTAGAGAGCGAGAGTGAGAGTGGGAAGTAGAGAGAGAGAGAGAGAGAGAGAGAGAGAGAGAGAGAGAGAGAGAGAGAGAGAGAGAGAGAGAGAGATAGGAAATAGAGAGATAGAGAAAGAGAGTTATATATATATAGAGAGAGAGAGAGAGAGAAATAGATAGGGAAGTGGAGAGCGAGACAGAGAGAGAGATAGGAAAATAGGGAAATAGAGAGAGAAAGAGAGATAGCGAGAGCACTCATCGATCTCGATGATTGTCAGGTGGAGGTGGTGGTTGTTGTGGAGGAGGGTCCACAGATGCTTCGACCTCTCCTCGCTCACGACCTGCGTCCTACCCAGGCACACCTCTCGACACCCCTCTTGGAACACCTTGGACACCTTGGGGGGCACACGATCCTAGTGCCTCCAAGCTCTATACTGTACAGGCAGATGGTTCTGTTGACATGGATAGAGTCGGGACTGAGATGCGACAGCAGATTCGCGAGCTCACGGAGCTGCAGTTTTCGACCAGCCTTCTGACTTCTTGGGGTGATGAGGATGGGGACAAAGTCAATTACATAGTAGAGACCATCCTGAGAGAGTACCAGCATGCTCCGGGTTCTTCAGTTGTTCCGAGGAGGTGGATCAAGGGTGCTGCACGGGACACCGTGAAACATCGACGAGATGTAGCTCGGAATGCTTTTAGGATCGGCTCGCCGAAGCCTTCAGGCATCCCACACAAGACGTGGCTGTAGATCAAGAAGGATGAGCGGACAACGGACACGTGGTTCAGACAGTAGCGTGAGGCCGCGCAGGTACGACAGATGACTAGGGGGGACATCTCATCTTGACAGCGGAGGCTTCGACACCTTTCGCTATGAGTTTGTGAGTTTCTAATCCAGTCTTAACTATGGCGTTTTTTAAAACGCAATGAATCATGTATTCTTATTACTTTGATTTTTGTATAAACGCAGAATCTTGCGATGCATCGAGCTCCGACATGCGAGGAGGAGTCAGATGGATATCGCAGAGGTATCTATGAAGTACTGAATGATCTTGAAGCTTCAGGAGAGCTTGTAGACTGGGAGGCCTTACAGTCTTGCTGATCGCTTGAGGTGAGACGTTAATATGTGTGGATTGATTTAATTAAGTAAGCATATGTGAAGTAATATCAATACTAATTTTGTGAGTTGTCCTATGTGCAGGTTGCGACGCCTAGTCATTAGTGGACCGGATTTCATATATATGCTTTGTGAGACACAGACACGCTTCTGTGTCTCTTTTTTGTATAGACAGTTATTGTTCAGACAGTGATTGTTTCCCTTATGGTTATGATTATTGTCATTGTCATTGTATAGACATGGTTATTTCTCCTATTCTTGTATAGACATAGTTATGGTTCAGGTTTTGTTAATGGTTATGTTTAACTTTCTGGTTATGCTTATGGTTATTGTTAATTTTGTTTATGGTTATGGCTACTTGCATTATGGTTATGATTTTAAGTTATGGTTATGGTTCGTTATGGTTATGCTTTTAAGTTTTGGTTATGGTTCGTTATGGTTATGCTTTTAAGTTATGGTTATGCTTTTAAGTTATGGTTATGGTTCTTTATGGTTATTCTTTTAAGTTATGATTATGCTTTTTAAGTTATGGTTATGGTTCGCTATGGTTATGCTTTTCAGTTGGTACGGTACTTGTCTTTCATTGGCCTTAAATATCATGTGAGATCCTACATGGATAGCATGTAGGAGGCATATACATGATATGGTTTTTTTGAAAAGTTTATGTAAAAACAAAGGGAACTCTACCGAAATTTCTGCGCGCGGGAGCATGGTTGATTTTGGTGCTGCTCACTTTCTTGGGCAGAGGGCAGGAAGTCTGGCTGTGGCCGTGTCCATCTTTTAACTGGACACAGGCCAGGCTGCCTGCCCTCTGCCCAAGAAAAACATTTTCTATTATGGTCGTCGCTATCTGCGGTGCTCTGCGCGCTGCTATCTGCGTCTATATCTACGTCTATATTTGCGTCTATATCTACATCTATATCTGTGTCACAAATAGCGACAGGTTCACAGGGCCGCAGATATCGACGCAGTGCATCAATATCTGCGTTGATGAAACCTTTTTTTGTTGTAGTGAGCTTATCTTAGCATAGTAATATAGATGGTAGAGAAGATGAGCATGCCATTGAAGATTGACTCTTGGTTAGATTTGCATCCCATAGCCAAGAGGTGTTGGTGTTGGCTCTCTACTTTTCAAACTTGGAGAAGGAGATGGAGTAATTCTTGCTCAACACAATGAGAGAGAGTGTGAGTGTCATGTGAGAATAAGCCAAAATGAGTTCCCTCCTTGCCTAGGTAGACCCCTCTGTCTCTTTACTCTTGCTTGATCACTATTGGCCCTTGCCAAGCCTGGCCAATCACAGGCTATGATCATTTCAAGCAATAGAGATAGCATTTGGACACGTTTCCTTCTTTTCCCTTTTGATAGAGAGAGCTTAGTAATTAATAAAATGCATCTAAATTCTCATTGGACCTCCCTAAAGACCATCCAATAGGATTCATGCACACCATGAGTACAACATGGGTAGCTGCTTGACATGTGTCCTTATTGCCTCTTAAGTCTTGGGCTTGCCTTGAGTGTGTGAGTGTGTGTGTGTGTGTGTTCTCTCTCATGTCCCTACCTTTAGGGATCACCCCCTCTTTTGTAGGAGTCATGATTGACTGTGAACACCTCAAGCACCTTAGTCATCAAGCACGAGAAGCACCTCAAGCACCTTAGTCAACTCAAGCAAGGCAAGCACCTCAAGCACATGCCTAGCTTGCCTAAGGTTTAAAGTACCTAAAGGTCATAGGTCTAAGGACTTTTAACACTAACCTTTGGAGGCCTTTTAATCTCCATTATCTGCTCATTTCTCTTTGATAGACCATCTCTCTTTTGGACCCTTAATGAGAGGTAGCATTCTCTCCCTTTTGGTTTCATGTTGAGATAGATCTAAAACCACATATCTATATTCTAACTCTTGTTCCCTTTCATTTTCCCACATTAAATGCTCACTTCAATATGAGAAAATCAAAAGATAAGTAGATATTAGATTTTATGACATTACACTACAAGAGCTCACTTAAATTTCGACGCAAAATTATCGGTGACAATGACGGACGTCGGTATATGTGCAGATAAGTATGGAGGGAGATGAACATTATAAACATTTTCATCTTCAAATTTTTGACGCTTATATCCATGATTTTTTCGACGCTTATATAGACATGTATTCCAATGCCTCTTCCGATGTTTAATCCTGCGCCTGCAAGAGCGCCTGTACTGACGGATCCTGCAAAAACCAAAACGCGGGTGTTTCCCTGAGCATTTCTCTAATTTGTGTGCCTCTTCTCTTGGTCTCGTCCTCCTTACCTACTGCAGATCTGGTGCCCAACAACTTCCCAGAGGTGAGAATGTTGCTTGTTGACTACTCCTTAGTATCCATTAGGAATAGAATGGGGTCTATGAGGGACTCTTTATTTGGCAGTTTAAAGAAGTCAAACCTTTAGTATTAAGAAAGTAATCAAAGGACAACTTTTGAATTCAAACAGACCAAATGGCTAGTTTATTTGAATTCAATTTTCCCGCCCAAAATGGAATTAAAAATCTAGCAGGTAAAACCATATCATGTAGCATATCTATGGAAAGAGCTCAATGCGTAGATTGTAGATCTATCATCTCTGCTCAAATCAAAGATCATATGTGGGAGTTATGGAAGGCCAAAAATCATAAAATTGTCCAACTCCTTTTTGGGGGCAAAAGTGCATCCTTTGACCACTCTTACACATCCCTTACACACGCACCATTCTAGCACACATGGCATACACCTATTTGTCAAAATGTTAATCACTTTCATATGCTCATGGCAAATAAAGAGGCCCTCCTATACCCCATCCTCTTCCTAATGAAACTGAGATTCTTTTCAAGTTTGCTTGTAGGTTTATGGTTTAGGGTTTAACATAGTGTGTGTGTGTGTGTGTCTGCGTTTTTGCAGGTTTGAACAAGACCCTTTTTTGCTCAAAAAGGTCGCGTGCAAGTGCTTGAAAGTTTTATGCATATTAAATTACTTATTGACAAAATAAAATTTCATTAATTAGGGTTTCTATGCTTAAATTTTCATGCAATTTTGTTTAGAAATTAAGCTTTGAAAAGAAAATTGTTTTGAAATTATGGTTTGGGGTAATTTTGATTTGAAATTATGCTACGGAAAAATTTTGTATGCTTTGAAGAAAATTTGTTTCATAATTATGCTATGGAAAAATTTTGTCTTGAAATTTTGTTCTGAAATTATTTTTTGAAATTACGCCACCATCTCATCATCATCATGCAATTGATGAGGTTTAGGTTATAGGTTTTGGTAAGGTGTAGTTTTGGTTATAGGATAGGTTAGGGTATAGGTTATATGTTAAGTTATAGATCATACGTTAGGTTAGGTTAGGTTAGGTTAGACTAGGTTTAGGTTATAGGTTAAGTTAAGTTAGTTTACGGGCTAGATTATAGACTAGGTTAGGTTAGTTTATAGGTTAATTAGTCTAGGTTACCTTATAGGTTAGGTTATAGGTTATAGACTAGGTTAGGTTATAGGTCAGGTTAATTAGGTTACGTTATAATTTGTACATAAAAGGCTAGGTTAGGTTTTAGTTTAAGTTAACTAATGTTTAGGTTATAGGTTTGGTTTGAAAAAAATCTGATGCTTCCAACTGAAACATTGGCGGCCCATAACCATGATGTAAATAGCTTACAAATTTATTGCCAAGTCAATTTTAAAAAGAATCTATCCCACTATGGATAAGGGTATCACTCCTCGCCAACAAGATTTTATCAAAGGAAGATCTATTTAAGATAACACATTGACAGCAACGGTTGAATTAGAATACACACCATTCACCATGCAAGATTGTATCGGTTATAGGTTAGGTTATAGTTAGCGATGTGAGCGGAATCGAAACACACACAACGCCTCTATAATCACATGACACACACTCTTGGGATAATACACACACACACACACACACACACACTATGGGGCACCACTCGGCTTACAAAATCCACCTGGCTGAGAGAGCGACCACACCGATGGAGTGAGAGGAGAGAGACTATCCAGCTGCCCACTCAACACACACACACATACACGTGTTTACACAAATCAGCTAGGAAAAGTGCATCCTTTGACCACTCTTACACATCTCTTACACACCCACCATTCTAGCACACATGGTATACACCTATTTGTCAAAATGTTAATCACTTCCATATGCTCATGGCAAATAAAGAGGCCCTCCTATACCCCATCCTCTTCCTAATGAAGCTGAGATTCTTTGTATGCTTTGAAGAAAATTTGTTTCAAAATTATGCTATGGAAAATTTTTGTTTTGAAATTATGTTTTGAAGAAATTACGCTACCATCTCATCATCATCATCATGCAATTGATGAGGTTTAGGTTATAGGGAGAGGAAATTGCAGGTTGCACGTATCCACATGCCTATGTGCCAAAACATGAATCTTGTAAGAGAAATACAATGAGAGTACACAAGAAAGGAAGTTAATTGTGTACCTATCTTTGACTCCCAATATGTTTTGAAGTACAAGATAAACTCCTCCTCTTCGTTGTACTTTGAGTAGAAGGACTCCAACAAAAGCTTTGCATCCTCCTTTGTGGCATCCTCTGATGAGGTAGGGTGGCCATACATATTCATAATCATGCTCAATGCGTGGAACATATCCACCGTCGTTGACCAATCCTTCACCTTCTTGATGAGATGCTTTAGCCAACACCTCTTGACATGACATAAACATAACAGAATAGATACATGGAATACATTCCTGTAAAATGTATAAGCATATGTGAGATTAAAGGGCAATTATGGTCGCTCACATTACATTTCATCTAAAAGGTTGACATACCGTAAAGCCCCTATTTCTGTTTCAACATCGTCAACCATGAATGCTCCAGGTTCCCAAGACTTAAAGTGATCCAACATATGGTTTATAAAGCTTGTGAGCCATGTACAAGTCGATTGAAATGTACCTGAGGAAGTCAAGATCCATGCAATGGGAACACCATTGCGATGACTATCAAAGACTAGTATCATGTAGAGATAAAACTACAACACAAGAGTGCTTGTCATGATAATGCAGCAACAAAGTACACAAGTGCATTTGATCAAGCATAAGATGAAAATGCCAATATTACCCACCTTGTACTTATTTGTTCTGAAGGTTACATCCACTGCGAGAAGGTTTCCATTCCCGTACTTGTAGCAAATATCTCTTTGCCATGAAGTTTGGATTCCTAGCATAAACTCCACATTGTGCATTGCATCTTGTGATTGATATATGAATATGCTGAGCTTTTGGTCCGATCATACAAATTCTCGTGATTCATGCAAGCTACTTGATTATGCTAAAGGTTGAGCCTTCACAAAACATACACAAGCGTGTCCTCAGTGGGGGCACAAAAATTGAGGCGGTCCAGGGTGGGCAACAAGAGAGGCAACCTCTAAACACCCCTCAAGGCTCCCGTGCTGCTCAATTGGGGCTGGGGCAACCACAAGCACAACAAAACAGAAAACCCACGGCCAAACCCAAACAAGATAGGGGCACCACCTAGTTATGGTATGCGAACTAGGACGCAAGAGAGATTTTGGCACAACCAAGAAGAGGCACCACACAACACACACAAGCAACCTCACACCAAGACACACACAAAATGGACCAGAGAGACCTAGAGAAAAGGGAAGAGAGAGAGAGAGAAAAGGATCTTGCGTAATACCTTATTTGTGACTTGCAAATGGAGATGGTTTGTTATGATGCTATCGTAGAGCTTGTACAAAACTCACTCAATGCTTAGTGATTGCTAAACATTGCCAAAACACACACACACTATCTTAGGGTGTGGGAGACCTCTCACCACAAGACCCTCTTACAATGGACACAAAACTGGCAATGAAAAACACACTAAAACACTTTCTAAAATCAATATCAACCGATAAATCGTTGGACTTTCAAAGGACCGAGGGATTGCTTTCGCACCCTCATAAAAGTGGAAGGACATATTTGAACTTGCACAGAACGCAAATCCACCATTGTATGCTATAGTATACCATGAGGGCAACCATGCTCGTGCACTGAAAGGACTGCTCATTGATTTTAAAAAATACACTCTCGATGGGCCCGTACGCCTCCCGCTCTGCACCCTCCTCCCCACCCACACCAAAACACACCTCTGCCCTGCCTCTTCCGCCTTCTCTTTTGCACAAACTGTGCCCGCCCTGTTGTGTGCCTTCTCTGACGCACACCAGTGAAATCAGCCCTCGAAGAATATTGTACTGCCCATATCTTTCTCATCCGGACTCCGATTGACGAGTCGTACAGACATGCATGAAGAGCAAGCCAAACATCACAAATTTGACTTATAAAATCACATTTTGACAACATCAATGCAACTCGGCTTGCAGGCAACAACTTCATTTCTGGGTCCCAAAACTTACAATTAGCATACATTCCATCATCCTGATGTCGTAATCGCTTTTAACCTAAATCATAAGTTTGAAAAAACCTTGAAAGGAGACATAATGGGGATAGTGTGATTGACTATATGCTACTCTCTGAAGCCATCATGTATCGCATAAAGAGTTTCATGTTTGGTCAATGGACCCCGGAATCCGACCATCGCACCTTATGTATTGACCTTTCATGTGGAGAAGCAACTAAGCATGATAATCTCAACCAAAGGAAAGAGAAGTTATCACTATGTATGGATTTCAAACGGGCACCAATGTACATTGAAATGGTTGAGAAAAAACTATGGATGACAAAGCTTCATGTGATGCACCATTGAAAACTAAATGGGAAGCTTTCAAGAAAGCTATTTGTTCTTGTGCGGAAGAATGCTTTGCCATAAAGCATCTCCATGGTATCAACAAAGATAGATCACGCAAAAGGTGGTTTGATAAAGAATTTCAAGATGCTCGAAAGTCCTTGATAAAGCTTGATGCAACTATGGACAAAGACAACTATCAAAGTCATTTGCATACATACAAGGCATTGATTCAAAAGAAGAGAAGAAGATGGGAAGTAAAGAAACAAGAATTTCAAGTCCAAGAAAAGGCACATGAATGTGGAAGATTTTGGAGAAACTTGAGGGGCAAGCGGGTTGATAATTTTGGTAACTTGAGTCTAGTGGATATGTACACACATTGTAGGCAATTATATGAGCAAGCAAATGCTGAAAAAATGCCATTTTATGGTTCACTCCCATGTATGCCCTCTTTTTTTACTATTGAGGATGTATGCGATGGGCTTGAAAAGTTGGCCACTCGCAAAGCGGGAGATCTTCAAGGTATCAAGCCGGAGATGATCAAATGGACGGGTGATTTTACCCATGAGTGGATGTGTGATATGTTCAACCTTGCACTTCAACATGGTATGCCTTATGATTGGAGTACTAATTGGGTTAAGCCTTTGCATAAAGGAGGGGATGTAAAGAATGTAAGAAACTACCGGACTATAATGATTGGGTCTCTTATGGCAAAGTTGTTTGGGTGCATAATGGAGATGAAACTGAGTGATTGGGCTGAAGAGAATGACAAGCGGGCTTTCATCGATGCCATGGCACCATTGATCATCTTGTCACTCTTCGCGTTCTCATGGAGGAAAGTCGGTTGAAAGGCAAGCGATTGTATTGTTGTTTTGTGGACTTTAAGAAAGCCTTTGATATGATTCCACATAACAATTTGTGGAGAAGGATGGAAGAACTCCAAGTGCCAAGTGAGTTTATGCTTGCGGTTTCTCGAATCTATGAGAAGGTGATTTGTCAATTGCGCATGGAAAGAGAAATTTTAGAAATTTTTGTAAGTACTATTGGGGTTAAACAAGGATGTCCATTGTCACCAACTCTCTTTGGTCTATGCATCGATCAATTGGAACAAATGGTACTTGACTTCATACAAGAAGAAGGCATTGAAGAGGTCACTATTTGCAATGCGGTAATCATGCTTTTGTTGTATGCGGATGATTTAGTGCTTCTAGCACACACTTTAGAAGATGCACAAAAGCTTATGGTTGTCCTTGAGAACTTTTTCTTGCATAGTGGACTGATTGTAAATGAATCCAAAACAAAGGTTATGCTTGTGAAAACCAACCATAAGGAGAATCCATGCATTGTGTACAAAAATGAGACACTTGAAGTTGTTGAGAGCTTTAAGTACCTTGGCCTTGAGGTTCCATCCAATCACAAGTGGCATGAATGTGCTATGCGTCATTTGGAAGCGGGAAAGAGAGCATATTATGCATTTGAGAACATGTGTAATGCGGGAAACATCAAGTGTTGGGTTCTCAAGAAGTATCTTTTTGATGCATTGGTGACACCGGTTCTTCTTTATGGAGTTGAAGTGTGGGGCGGGAGCATCTCAAAGTCTACTTGGAAAAAGTTTGAGAATGTCCAAAAGCGTTTTCTTAAAAACTTTCTCCAAGTTAAGACACAAACACCATATATGCTCCTACTTCTTGAGTCGGGATGTCTTCCAATTGAGGTTATGGGCATGGAAAGGGTTGTGGAGTACATGATAAAGATGCGTCAAAACCCCTCACATCGACTTCCTACAATTGCATGGGAAGCAAGCAAAAAAGTTCAAAAGACTCATAAAAGCAAGATCTTGAGCACGGGATGGACGCAAGACATAAAGAAGTGGTTTGGGAGATGGGATGCATTACACTTGCTACATGATGCTTCAATCGACTCTCAAGTGAATGAAGCTTTTCTACAACACCAATGTATTACGGCTTGGGAGAAATCCAGTGGGTCACGCTTCATACATTACACCACCTATATTGCCCCCAACTACAAAACCATGTTCTTCGCTGAGAGAGGAAACCGTAATCACACTTACATGCTTGAGCCTATTCCCTTGTCCGCGATAAGCACTATTGCAGCGATTCAGCTTAGCTCCCATTTCCTTCGATGCGAGATAGGGCGTTGGGGAAATGGAGAAGAGTCAAATCGATTGTGCACATTATGCTCACTGTAAGTTCGAGAGTCTGAGTACCACACACTACTAGAGTGCTCAGCTTTTGGTCACATCCGAACTTGCTTCTCTCACATTTTCAGCCATAACTTAGACCTACACACTTTCCTCTCCCAGCCAAAGTGTGGGCTCTCCATTGCGACTCTCATCACTACAATTTTGGAACATCGAGAGTCACTCATCAGCCATACACATACTACATCACATGTAACTTTGGTCCCATAGGTCATATTTGACCTCCGAGGACGATAATAAAATCTATCTATCTCTCTCTCTCTCTCTCTCTCTCTCTCTCTCTCTCTCTCTCTCTCTCTCTCTCTCTCTCTCTCTCTCTCTCTCTCTCTCTCTCTCTTTGTGTCCACACTCCAACCCCGTCGGGCCATACCCCCACCTCCTCTCGTCCTCACATACCCCCCCCCTGTTTTCTTTCCCCCCCCCCCTTATCTACACCTAGCTCTCTCCCTCTCTCTTGGAATTAGCTATGACGGGCCTTAGGGAAAGTATCACCTCCCCTCCCCTCTATCCTCTCATTCTCTTCCCCCCCCCTCACCATCTCCCCCCACTCTCACTCTCTGTCTCGCCCACTACTGCGCGGCTCCACACCACCGCAAGCTCGCGCTGTACACTGCTGTCCACGCATGCTATCCCCACATACACACACACACACACACACACACACACACACACACACACACACACACACACACACCCGCTGCGCACCCCCCCCCCCCCCCCCCCCCCCCCCTTCACCATCCTCAACCCCCCCTGCGCGTCATCTTCACTGCCAAAAACCAAAAAAAAAAAGAAAGAAATAAATAAATATATGTATATTACATACAATCCCCCCCATTCCCACACAGGCTCGCGTACACACATTTGCTTACATATAGACACACACTCATGCTTGCACGCACATGTACAAATACCTTCACGCACCCATACATACACACGACACGTGTGTACGCACGCACCTTAAAAAATATACAAAAAAAAAGAATTATACACCATCGTCATCGACAAAAGAAGGAAGGAACCCAAATCATGCGCCTCCAACAACAAAAAAGAAAAAATGCGCCGAAGGCAGGCCCTAGCCGACCCCGAAAAGAAGTACACTCTACACCGACACACCAGCAACACACCATTCGCCGACAACACGCAACCACAACGCCATTTTCAGTAATTTATAGGGTATTTTCATCATTTCTTCAGTTTTCAACCAAGCCATTGTAAAAAATCCCACTTTGTAAATTTCCCCTCTCTAGGTAATGGTCACAAAGGCCCACCTAGAGATTCTCATCTTTTAATAACCTCTTAAAACAAAGCAAGGGTCAACCACAATGGGCTCACCACTTGCTTTGTCTCCCCGATTAAGCTTACCCTAATCACACCGGAATTACCATACTCCAAGCAGCCAACACCTATGAATTGGCACTGAGAGGTCACTATCGGGGGGGCAGTTCATGAGAAGTCAGCAGCTGGGAGGGTGTAGTGGGAAGAGTTGACACTATCACCAACAAGGGGAGGGGGCTTGTGTGTTGGGTTTGCCCTGGGAGTTGCACCATGCGAAGGGAGCCACGACCACCTCTGGACTCCAATGGTCGATGCACACACATATACACGCTCTTGGTAGGAAGCTTCACAATCATTGAGTTGTCTTAGAGAGCACACCAAGTAGGTTGCACCATCTTTTCTCCCTACCTCTCTACCACCACGGCGTGCCATTTGTAAATACTGCAGAAATAATTCTCCCTCACACCCCTGAGGATTTTCATCATTTGCAAATCTCTCTCTCTCTCTCTCTCTCTCTCTCTCTCTCTCTCTCTCTCTCTCTCTCTCTCTCTCTCTCTCTCTCCTCGTGTAAGTTTACGGTGTTCATATGATCGTGGTTTGCATCCTAGCCCCATACTTGGGTTTCCACCTCATTTGGGTCAAACGCTGTCAGCGCCATCTTCACGCTGCCCTGATCACTCAGAGACTCAGCCTCATCACTCTCCACCTCGATGTGCTCTTCGTGTTGTTGCGCTTTGAACAGCTCCTCCATTGCCATCTTCATCGACTTGGTGTTCGGCATCGCTTCTGATGCATCATCTTGCATACCCGCTATCAGCTTTCCCTTAATATTCTACGGAAACGTTTCGCCCTTCTTCCCCGACTTAACAATCAAGGAACTGCGACGTTCACACACTTGGATGTGATCCCCAACTCCTCTCACCACCTTACTCTTATGATGATGAAATTTCTCCTTGATTCGCGCACGCCATGCAGGATTCGTTCAAAAAATATTCGTCCTTAAGTGAGTCACATCAACACTAAGCGAATTTTTTGCCTTAAAATGAGTACCCCCACTTATGAGTACCTCTGTACCCTTTTGCCCAATTCCATTTCTCCGAATTTACTCTTTCGGGACTTTGAATCCAACAGTCCGAATTCCGGCTTCTAGTCCGCAATCCGAATTCCGAATTCTGAATTCCAGATCCCTTTACAAGTTTTGAATTGCTAGAAAAAATTGCCAATTCTGCCTCTGAACATTCCACTGCAACTCCTAGAACACCAACTGTTAACAATTTACTACCAATATCCTCATCCTTATTGACCATCCACTTGGGAACCTCAGGCACCTTTCCATAAAATTTCCTCAATCTGAATCCATTCACAGGTTTCAAAATCTTTGTTCCGCAGACATCTTTCAACAAGAAATGTTCCTTGGCCCTGTTCTCATTCAATCTGATAAGTCCCAAATATCTCAGCTTCAACTTACCCGGATGTGGTCCCAATTAAATAACATCACCCAATCCCCTTTCTGAAAAATTTTGAATTTCACCTGACTAGACATCCATGTTTGTCTCCTCTTCTACCGAACTTCCACCAAATAGGCACTCTGAATTCTATCCTCTTCCAATATAAGCAGTTCCTTCGTCTATGAGAAATTAATTCCTCTGGACTTAACTTATGTTGAGCTGACAACCTCAAGCTTGGAATTACATATTCCATTGGCACCACAGCTTCAATCCAAAATACCGATTTGAAAGGTGTCATTCCAGTCGCCACCTTAAAAGCCGTCTGAAAAGCCCATAGTGTTGAATCCACCTTGTCATCCCAATCCGATTTGTTTTCTGACACAATATTCTTCAAAATTCTCACCAGCACTTTATTAGAGCTTTTTGCTTTCCATTTGCTTGTGGATGATATGGAGTAGATTTCTTAAAATCATATGTCTGGATATCAACTCCTGAATCACAGAATTCAAAAAGTGTGCTCCCTGATCCCACACCAACTCAATAGGACATCCAAATCTTGTCATAATGTTTTTATATAGAAACCGTGCTACACTTGCTGCTTTATTATTTGTCAAAGCCACTGCTTCCACCCATTTGGTAGCATAATCTGTTGCAACAAGAATATATCTGGAACCTGTCCTCTTTGCCCGTGGTTTTATTGGGCCTACAAAATCCATTCCCACTTTTGAAATGGTTCTAATGGTAAGACTGGATGATCCTGCATCCTATCCCCTTGTGTAGGCTGCCCCATCTTCTGACATTGAACACATTACTTGGCAAAACTATGTGCATCCTTCAATAACAAAGGCCACCAATGTCCAGCTTGTAAAATTTTCCGACCTGTAATTTCCCCTGAGAAATGCTCCCCATCTGATCCCCAGTGTGCCTCTTGCAACACTGCTTTCTGCTCTTCATCCGGAACACATCATCGTATTATCTGATTTGCTCCTCTTCTATATAATGCTCCAACTATAATCAGAAACGATATGCTCCTCAATCCAAACTTCTTCCTTTGATCCGGAGACATTGTCGAAGGTAAAACTCCATCTGTCAGAAACTGAACCATCTGATCATACCAATTATCAAAAAATTGTCCTTCCAACGAAGCAAATCTGCATCAGGCAATTTATCCGATACTCCTGGTAATTCCTCCTTATGTTCCAACCTGCTGAGGTAATCCGCCACTGCATGCTGAGTTCCTGGAGTATGAAAAACTATGTAATCAAATTCTTGCAACATGAGCATCCACCTTGCAAATCTGCCTTCCAATTTCGGCTTCTTTACCAGAAACAATAAAGCCTTATGATCCACATGAAAAACCACTTTATTCCCTAACAGATAATTTCGGAATTTTTCCGAAGCAAAAATCATTCCCAAAGCTTCCCTTTCTGTAACTGTGTAATTCTTCTCCGGTGCTCTCAACATTCTACTAGCATAATAAACCAGTCTAAACCATCCCTTAATCTTCTCCTGCATTAAAACAGTTCCTATTGCCATGTCGAAAGCATCAACATACACATGAAACAGCAATTTCCAATTTGGTGGTTGAAGTATAGGTGAAACCATCAACAACTTTTTGATAATCTAAAAAGCCTTTTCTTGAGCTTCTCCCCAAACAAATTCCACTTCCTTCTTAGTCAAATGACTAAGTGGTGCACTCACATCCGCCAAATACCATAAATACCTTACATGCAATTTGATTTGTCCAACAAACCGCATCACTGCCTTCAAATTTTCTGGAGCTACAGCTTCCTGAATTGCACTAATCTTGTCCCCATCAATCGACATTCCTTCTTGAGAGATGATATGTCCCAACAATTTTCCCTTCTGTACTGCTATTGCAAAATTCTGGGGATTAAGTGACATCCGAAACATCCTACATATTTCAAAAAACACTTCTTCAAATATTCCAGATACCTGACTTTTTCCCCAAAAACTAAAAAATCATCCATAAAAATCCTCATAAAATCTGTTAATTAAATGTGGCTCAAAAGTTTTAAAAGTTGCCTTCGAAAATGATGGTGGTCCATTCTTCAATCCGAAGCTCATCACTGTATATGCAAAAGCTCCCCACTCTGTGATAAAAGCAGTATTTTCAATATCCTCCTCAGCCATTGGTATTTGATTATACCCTGAAAATCCATCAAGAAAAGTGTACATCTCATGTCCCGCTACATCATCCAGAACTAAAACAATAAAAGGAAATGGAAATGGATCTGCAACTGTTGCTGAATTCAATTTTCTGTAATCCACACAAACCCTTAACTTCCCTGACTTCTTGGGTACCACTACAATTGGTGACAACCATTCCGCCTGATCCACTAGCACTATAAATCCTGCATTTAGCAATTTGTCCAATTCCTCTTTCACCGGCTTGACATAATTTGGATTCATCCTATATCTTTGCTGAATCACTCAAACAGCATCCGTTTTCAAATTTATATTATGCTTGTACACTTGAGGATCCATGCCTTTCAAATCAGAATAATCCCATGCAAAGACATCAATATACTCCAACAGTAATTCCTTCAAGTTCTTCTTGAAGCCATCTTCCAAATGAACACTAACTCTTACCATCTTTGGATGATCCTCTGTCCCAAAAATCAGATCTTGTAAATCATCCTCCTTAACTCGAGAAATTTTCTTTATCATCTTATCATACAGAGCTTCCGCTCTCTGAATTGTGTCCTTTGGCTCCAATTCCAAATCCTCCACCACAGTTTCCTCTTGGATTTTCTTCTCTTCTAAATTTTCCTGTTCCACATCATCTGTATTCCTCTGCAATTGATCAATTCCCAAACTGTTCTCTTTTTCTGCATATTTGTGAATGATCCGCTCCACATCTACCTCAAATACAGGAACAATTGTGGGATTTGTTGCTATGAAATATGCTTCTTCATCATCCTCCAATCCTTCAGACATGTTAATTGCTTGTGCCAACATTGGCTTCATTTCTTCTGACAATTCCTTCTTTGGCCCCATTGGTACTGTAACTTCTCTCCTTCCTTTCTTAACCATCACTTCATTTTTTCCCCAATCCTGTTTTAGCTTAGCCGTGAAAAACCATGGCCTCCCCAACAACATAGAATAGGTATTTTTTGAATCCTTCATCCAGATGACTAAAAAGTTTACCATAAACTGCAATCCATGAATGATAATTCCTTGCCTTCTTAACATCCCCACTGGTTGAGCTCTGCTCTGATCAGCCATACACACTTGAAATGGAGCTGGTTCCAACCTGACATCTTGCATCCTTAGAAATTTCAATTCCGAAAGTATGTTGACCCCTGATCCACCATCCAATAGAACATTGAAAAATTTACGGTTATTAAATTCCAATGACAGTGTTGGTACTGAAAAATCCACATCCTCCGGGCTAATCTGGCAACTCTCAACTGTCTGATGCACCTCCTTTATACTGGGAATAGTCTTTGACCTTCACATCACTGTATATAATTTATCTCTAAGAATTGGAACTAATGACAACAACTGATCCAAAGTAAAATGTATAGAGGAATTAGTTAACTCTTCAAAGAAGGCATCCATCCTTTCTCTTTCCTTCTCCTCCTTCTTTACTCCTTTCTCCCTCGATTTAAGTTTTCTCTGTTGTTGATCCTTTTCCCTCGAATCTTCAGCTACTTCATCCCGAATCTCCTTTTGCTCCTCCCAGTACAGTGGAGGTTTCAACCTTGCTTTTGACCTTGTTGTCACTACTACATCTACTTCCTCTTGCAAACATTTAGAAAAATCACATTCCGGCTGACAATCCATAGCGACTTCATTCACCCCTTGATCCTGAAACGATTCTACTACTATCAAACTACTTTCGAGCTCTTTGTTTGCTTCAGCTGACTGTGTTGGTGGTGCTGGCAACTTCAGAACTTGCCCTCTTGGCTGTTGCTGATTCCCCCCTTGATAATTCCAAACCGGCTGATTCCATCCTTGTGGCTGCCAATTCTGCCGTCGCTGCTGTGCTGATCCCAATTTCCCCCCCACGGGGGTCTTGAATTTTTCCATCCTCCATATCTCGGTCCTCCTTCTGAATTGAAATTTTCTCTAAATGATGGTCCCCCTTGATTAAACTGTGGCATCCACCCTGAATACGGTTGTTGCCTTTGCCAACCCTGATTAATGAACATCCTCTGCCTTCCTACTGTCTCTGGAAACACCCTATGAGTTTGAGGTCCTTGTTGCTGTATCTTTTGTTGAATCCTTTCTGGTACAACACCCCTAAAATTCGGATTAAAACAACATTCCTTTGTCCAATGCCCATCCTTAACACAAATTTCACAATGAGGGGTTTTTGATTCCACAACTTTCTGCACTCCCAACTTCTTCAATTTCTTTGCTACCAATTTTTCCACTCTTTAGACTTTTTCTTCAACTTCTTCTTGCTTTTATTCTTCTTGATTTTCTTCTTCTTATCCTCATCTACTTCTGAATCCGAATCCTCATTGGAATTATCTTCACTATTGGAATCCGTTTCCGTATCTAAATCAGTATCACTTTTTAAATCCGAGTCGTTGTCCGAATCCGAATTATCTGACCATTTCTTTTTCTTCACCTACTTTTCTTCTTTTCTTTAGATGATCTCTTGGCTGCTTTCCCATGAGAGACCCCAAAACTTTTCTCTGCTCTTTGAGTTGTTTCCACTAATGCTTGTAATCCACTTGCAACATCAACTCCAGCAACAACATTCTTCAATTCCTCCCTTAATCCATTCAAAACATATCCAACAAGAATCAAGCATCAGTTGCCCTTTCTTCAGAAGTCAACCTTCTCACATATTGGTTAAACTTTTGTGCATAATCCTCAACAAAAATTTTCCTTTGTTTCACTTCCCTAAGCTTGGTCAACACATCATGTGGAGTCTTTTCCCTTCTGAACCTGTTAAAAAATGTTGCTTTCAAACCATCATAATCAGCAAAATTACCTGCTAAAAAATTATTGAACCATTGCATAGCCTTCCCATCCAATGTAGCCTCTAATTGGCGCATCTTAGCCTGGACATCGTACACTTCGGCAAATCCTCTGGCCTGCCATCTTGTCTTGTATTGAGATATGTGGCAAGCAAGGTCTTCTTTCGACTTTCTCGAAAAGGTCCGGAATTCGATGCGCATATCTTGCCTAGCCGCTACCATATTTGTAGGTCCACCTGGTTTTACAAGATTTCCTGCACTGGTACTTCCCAACGGATCAAAAATCAACCTCCTTCTCGCCACTAATGCGTGCTAAACAACTACAACCGCAAACAACTACGAAAATATATCCAGTTCTTCATTCGCTACTTCTTCTTCCTATCTATCACTTAGATAATCCTCTGCGCCATCCAAATCCTCCAAAGTATCATCTGAATCTTCCCCTATAGAAACTCGGTGCATCCCAGTATAATCCAAAATTCCCTGCAGTTTCAAACGCTGACCATCTTGCCCATAAATTTACCGAAACCGCCTAGCCAAGTGTTTAAGGCAGAGACATTCAAAATAGACAAACACAGAAATCAGAATGGAACTGGAACTGGAACAGAACACAGAAACAGATACTAAATAACTTTCGCTTTCACATTCCCAAGAAGACATTGCTCGATAGTTACATATTTCGAGAAGACTAATGGGCAAAGCCCTTTCCCAAGAACACCCCTTGGAATCCCAAAAGTACAAAAGTTAACATTCCAACTTCCACTAAGGTAAAACATCCAAAACTTCATAGGCTTAACAAAGACACGGGTATTCGGTTTTTGCAGGTTTCGTCAGTACAGGTGTTGGTGCAGGTGCAGGATTAAACATCGGAAGAGGCGTCGGAATACATACCTATATAAGAATCAAAAAAATCATGGATACAAGCGTCAAAAATTTGAAAATGAAATTTTATAAAAGGTTCATCTCCCTTTATACTTATCTGCACATATACCGACGCCCGACATTGTCACCAGGAATTTTGCGTCGCAATTTAAGTGACCTCTTGTAGTGTAATGTTATAAAATCTAATATCTATGTATCCCATATGATTTTCTCATATTGAACTAATCATTTAATGTGGGAAAGTGAAAGGGAACAAGAGTTAAAATATAGATATGTGGTTTTAGGTCTATCTCAACATGAAACCAAAAAGAAGAGAAGGCTACCTCTCATTAAGGGTCCAAAAGGGAGCAAGTCTATCAAAGAGAAATTAAATGAGAAGATAATGGAGCTTAAAAGACCTCCAAAGGTTAGTGTTAAAAGTCCTTAGACCTAGGACCTTTAGTTACGTTAAACCTTAGGCAAGCTAGGCATGTGCTTGAGGTGCTTGCCTTGCTTGAGTTGACTAAGGTGCTTGAGGTGCTTCTCGTGCTTCATGACTAAGGTGCTTGAGGTGCTCAAAGTCAAGCATGAATCCTACAAAGGAGGGAGCGATCCCTAAACCTAGGCACACTGAAGGCAAGCCCAAGACTTAAGAGGCAATAACGACACATGTCAAGCAACTACCCATGTTGTACTCATTGTGTGCATGAATCCTATTGGCCAGGATTGGCAAGGGCCAATAGTAATCAAGCATGAGTAAAGAGAGAGAGGGGTCTACCTAGGCAAGGAGGGACCTCATTTTGGCTTATTCTCACATGACACTCACACTCTCAATCTCTCATTGTGCTGAGCAAGAACTCCATCTCCTTCTGCAAGTTTGAAAAGTAGAGAGCGTACACCAACACCTCTTGGCTATGGGATGCAAATCTAACCAAGAGTCGAGCTTCAATGGCATGCTCATCTTCTCTACCATCTATATTGCTATGCCAAGCTAAGCTCCAAGAGTAGTCTATGGTGAGGAAAGTACTTATTTCTTGTACGCTACTTCTTTTTCCTCTTCCCTTCCCTCACTCCTTGCTGGGTCTCTCCACCTTTGAAGATGTTTGAGGTCTTGAGATTGAGTTAGAGGACAAGTTAATGTTTTTGCAAGGTAGTAATGGGCATAAATTTGATACATGGAGTTTACCATCTTCATGCATCAACAAAGTCTCAAGGAACACAAAGCATGTATTGTACCAAGTATCTCTTTATGGGAGAATCTATAATACAAAACCCTTTGGGAGGGGGGACCAGATTCAAGTAAATCCCGTCTTCAACTATTGACAATTTCTCTCACTCTCTCTCTCTCTCTCTCTCTTATAAGTATTGTTCATGCCAAGATAACTAGGTTCATTTTGCTACTGAAGCGGTCCGGGGCGGGCAACAAGAAGAGCAACCTCTAGAAACCCTTCACGGCTCCCGTGCTGCTCAATGGGGCTGGGGCACAACACAACACAAACCAAAACAACAAACCCCAAGCCAAATCCCAACTACACAAGGGGCACCACCTAGTTTAAGAGCGAACTAGGATGCAAAAGAGGAGAATCGTTAGAGCAACCCACAAACAAGCAAGGAATTTACACTAACCCTAACACCAATGGAACACTCTCACACACTAAAACACGAGAGAGAGAGAGAGAGAGAGAGAGAGAGAGAGAGAGAGAGAGAGAGAGAGAGAGAGAGAGATGGTGCTCGGGCTGCTTTGAAGTGTATCGTTAATGATCAAGCAAACATAAATATATATATGTAAGAAAGAGAGAGAAGGGGGAAGGGGGTGCTTGTTGCACTAATGCCTTCTTAGAAATCTGTCATGACCAATCAAAGTGAGATTAGTATTTGTTCAACATAGCCTGAGTAAATTACACCACAACACATCACAAGAAAAAAACCACCCCAATCACTCTCTTAAGGCCAGGGGAGTCCTCTCCACCCTGTCTCCCTCTTACAACATGTGGGATTTATTGCTAAATTGATAACAATACCCGGAGACAAGCTATCAAGAACTTAAATAAAACACCAAGACACTTACACACATTATTGTCCATGACTTCACGTTGGAAGGGAGACAAGGTATCCATGCTTAATTAGTCCAAATTCACCCTCCTTGATTCAGCAAATGTTGGGCTTACTCTAGTAGGAGAAATGATAGATTTCCTACTCTCAATTTAATGATCACTCTCTCTTACAATGGCATAGAGTTCCCTTGCTAATCACCCCTAATACAACACATACATATGCCTAATGCCAATGAGATTCCACTCAAGAGCTCCTTCTCAAGAGGTTGAGCTTGGCTTCTCAAGCTATAGCATAGTGCTCTTTCTTCTCCCCCCTTTTGTGCTAGCTACACCCTCCTTTTATAGCAATTTTGAAGGCTAGGGTTACTCCTCTAACCATGGTTGGGTTAGATTTTGTCACGGGAACCGAATAATAGAGATCGATAGCAAAAGATAGAGAAAGAGATCTTTGTATTGATGAATCTTTGTAGAGTTTTGATACAATAGAGGAGAAAAATATATGGGCGCACTCCGTTGTACGGAGCTCGAACCTCCCGACCACCCCCGAGCTTCAGTTCGCTTGCATGCAGCGTCTCACTCGCACACGCACTCGCACTCGCACTCTCACTCTCACTCTCACTCGCACTCGCACTCGCAGAAGAAGAGATCGGTGAATGATCTCCAAACGCACCACCCGTCGTGCTTTTATCCTTCTTTTCCTCGAAAAGCCTGCACGATTTTCGTACCAAGTATACCTTCATAATCTCAATTGCCATACTCTACCATGAAGAAACAATCCACTTCTTGGTTGATAGCAGGGAGAACTGTATGATGTTGTATGTCTGTCTATCCCTGTGTACACTACACTGCTGCTGCCTTCTGTTTGTTTTCATCAGAACTTTTACAAACAAACTCAGAATAGAGCAATCCAGGTACTCAAAACGACAGGAATAGGTCTGTTCTACAAGGCATCGCGAACAGAATTGCGAAAAACTTCTCTTTTTGGCTAAAAACGCAACTTTTAGGTCGCGACTCATAAAACCCCTATTTTTGGGTCTCCACTACTTTTACAACGTATTTTAAGCCTACCCATGCATTTTAAGCTAAAACACATAAATATAAAACATTGATATTAATAAAAATCTCAATTTTACTGTTCATAGACAGACTATCTGTTATTCATTAATCTTTATCAAATCCGTCTTTAGTGTATTATTTAAAAAAAAGAATATATGTTCTCTCTTAATATTTCAACTCATTCGTATAACCTCTATTTAATAGACTATTCAACAATCTTTCAGATCGTGCTAACGAAAGATATGTCCTGCTACATTCTTTTCGACTTTAAGAACTTCAAAGACTAGTCCTATTACATTCTCCCCTTATCAAAATTAACTCTGTCCTCAGAGTTGGTCTAAAGAGAGGAAAATTCTCTTTGCAAAACACTAAGATTAATCCATGATGCATCCTCTACTGGATAGTTCTGCCCCTTAACCAAAACTTCAACAATGTCTCTATTTCTTAGATGTATAACACGCCTATCTAGCACTAAGTCTGGTTCTACAGTCAATATTCCGTGATCTTGCAACTTAGAGTTGTCTTGTAAAACATGATACACATTACGGATATACTTTTTCAATAATCTCACATCAAATACAAGATGCACTTTAACATGAGAAGGCAATTCCAATTTGTAATCTAATGAACCAATACGCTTCAAAATTTTAAAAGGCCCAACAAATCATGGAGACAATCTTCTATCCTTACTAAGAACCAAATGATACTTCTCACGAATAACCTTTAAGAAAATCATATCACCAGTTTCATACTCCACAGCACGACGTTTCTTGTCATAATACAATTTATGTCTCTTTTGGGCTTCTCTAATATTCCCCCTGATTTGGCCAACTCGCTGTCCATTTTCTCAAGCATCTCACGTGACAGTTCTAGCTTATTCCTCGAGCTAAGAAAATTTATAGGTGTGGGACAGTTATAGCTATACATTGCCTCAAACGGAGTCATCCTAATAGATGAATGATATGAACTGTTGTATGCAAATTCAACCAAAGGCAAATATTCATTCCAATTAGATTGGTTTTCATTGACATACATTCGTAACATATCTTCTAAAATACGATTCACTCTCTCCGTTTCCCCATCGGTTTGAGGATGAAAAGCAGTAGACATGCGAAACTGGGTACCTATAGAGTCAAAAGTCGCTCTCCAGAAATGTGAAGTGAACTTAGAATCTCTGTCAGACACTATGCTCTTGGGCATGCCATGCAAACGAAATATCTCTTTCACAAACAAGCGTGCAATGGTCAAAGTAGTGTCAGTTATTTTCACGGAAAAGAAGTGAGCCTGTTTTGTGAGTCTATCTACTACCACAAAGATCGAGTCATACCCTCCACGAGTAGTAGGAAGTCTAATAATAAAGTCCATGGATATAGACTCCCAATTCTATAAAGGAATGTCTAAGGGTTGAAGGTCACCAGGCATCGTCTTATGTTCAATTTTAACTTGTTGACATTGAAAGCATTCGCCCACATAATTCTTAACATCCAATTTCATACGTGGCCAAAAGAATGAACTTTTAATCTTTTCATATGTCTTACTCAATCCAGGATGACCAGAAAAAGGTGAGTTATGACACTCATGCAGAATTTGACTCTTAAAAGCAGAATTTGCAGGAATACACAAGCGGTCATAATAATACAGATTTCCCTTATACAAGTGATATCTGTTCTCATACATCTCACCAATATTCTCATGCAAGAATTTCAAAATAGGCATATAAAAAGAATCATTTTCAACTTCACAATGCATATCATCAATCAAATTGGATTGCACAACAGTCAACAAATTACCCATGGGCATACGACTCAATGCATCTGCAACTATATTTTCTTTTTCACACAAATACTTCAAATCAAAGTCATACTCAGCCAGCAATTCAATCCATCTTCTTTGTCTGTTATTTGACAATGGCTGAGTGAAAATATACTTCAAGTTTTGATGATCAGTACGCAATTCAAATTTTACACCAAGCAAGATATGACGCCAATGCTTCAATGCATGAACAACAACAAGCAATTCTAGATCATGTTTTGCATAGTTCAATTCATGTCGTCTTAATTTCCTAAACTCATATGCAACCACTCTTCCTTCTTGTGTCAAAACACAACCTAATTGTTAACCACTAGCGTCACAGGACACAACAAATGGTTTGCCCATCTCAGGAACTTTTAAAACATAATTTTCCGCTATTTTAACCTTCAAGGTCTCAAAAGAAGTCTCACAGCTAGAAGTCCACACAAAACCCTTGTCTTTCTTGGTCAATTCGGTCAAAGAACTTGCTATCTTAGAGAAATCTTTAATGTGTGCTCTCTCATATTGTGCTAGACCCATAAAGCTTCTTACATCTCTTACTAACATAGTCTTAACTTTATCAAGATCAATGCGAATCCCCTCTTTAGAAATCACTCTCCCCAAATACACAATCTGATCCTTTGCAAAAGAATACTTACTTTCTTTGGCATACAATTTATGTTCACACAAAACCTCAAATGTTTTCTTTAAGTGCAATGCATGATCTTCTTCATTCGTAGAATACACAAAATATTATCCAAGAATACCAGAATGAAGTCCTCAAGATACGTGTGAAAAATATTAGTCATTAAGCACATGAAAGTTGTTGGTGCATTAGTCAAACCAAAAGCAAGAACTCTAAATTCAGAATGCCCATAACGTGTACGAAAAGCAGTCTTTAGAATGTCCTTGACCTTAAAGACGGATTTGATGGTAGCCAGAACGAAGGTCAACCTTTGAAAATATTGTGGCACCACTCAAATGACTAAGCAGTTCATCTATGTGAGGAAGAGGATATTTGTTCTTAATGGTCTTTTTGTTTAATCCCCTATAGTCGATGCATAACCTATATGTACCATCCTTTTTCTTTTGGAATAACACAGGACTATCCCAAGGAGATACACTAGGTTTAATGAAACCCTTTTTCAAAAGATCATCAAGTTGTATCTTGAGCTCTTTAAGCTCATCAATATTGAACCTGTATGGAGCCCTTGAATAAGGTGTTGCTCCTGGATATAGATCTATGGCATGGTCTACGGCTCTAGGCGGAGGCATACCAGGAAGATCGCCCGGAAACACATCCTTAAATTCATGTAAGATATCCTCTACAAATTTTGGATTTGTCTCTTTCTGTTTATCCCCAGATTCTTCTTTAATCTCATTAGCAAACACAAGAAACGTCTCACACTCTTATCTAATTAAGTCACCTTATCAATTCCATGGCCAAAACTAGATTTAGAATCTCTTTCTTTCCACGAAGAGTGTGACTTATCATCATCAAATCATTAAAGATATATTTTTCTTTCTTAACAATCAATGAAAACATGATTTTCAATCATCTAGTTGATACCAATGATAACATCATGCATATCAATGTTTATGTTATAGAAATCATCTTTATGATTTCGACTCTTCAAAGAAAAAAAAACAAATTTTCTATTAACTCTTTCGTGGAACTATTATTACCACTAGTTAAGTCCACAAGTCTTTTAACTTCTCGATTTAATTTCAAGTTTAATTTCTCAATCAATTTAGACGATAAGAAGGAATGAATACTATCCAAATCAATTAAGAAATTCAAATTTTAATCTCAACTTCTACGCATAAATTCGATCTCACAGAAGCTTTCAAAGGACGTATCAAAGACATAAAACATCACAAAGAAGGGGTAGATGACTTACCTTTATCGTACGCATCGCCAAAAGTCTCCAATTGAGCCATCTTGGTACGTATTGTCTTATCGGTCACATTGCTCGAGCATTCGAAAGTCTCGTGGTCGTGTTCTCGATATTGAAAGTATAATCCAAATCTTTGAGTTCTTCAATCCACAATTCTAAATCTTCGCATATCTTTCTTATGCCATCAAACTCTTTAAGCTTAGCCTTCGTTAAGAATGATTTGGTTGTCGCTTCTCCCATATCGTCATCGTTTCTTTTGGCGGTACCCCAGCGCCGCCACGATGATTATTGTTTCCAGGTGGATTAGCATGGTTTTCACCTTCATGTTGGCCATCAAGTCTACATAGTTATCAAGCTCTCGTGCTGCTTTGCCCCGTAGAGCCTCAGCACGCTCCCGATTTGCAATTTTCAGATCTTCTCATAGTCGCCGAATCAGGTCTTCTTGCTCCTTCATCCTCCTCTCGTATCCTTCCATGTCCAGAATCAACCGCTTGCTCTGATACCAATTGTCACGGGAACCGAATAATAGAGATCGATAGCAAAAGATAGAGAAAGAGATCTTTGTATTGATGAATCTTTGTAGAGTTTTGATACAACAGAGGAGAAAAATATATGGGCGCACTCCGTTGTACGGAGCTCGAACCTCCCGACCACCCCCGAGCTTCAGTTCGCTTGCATGCAGCGTCTCACTCGCACTCGCACTCGCACTCGCACTCGCGCTCTCACTCTCACTCTCACTCGCACTCGCACTCGCAGAAGAAGAGATCGGTGAATGATCTCCAAACGCACCACCCGTCGTGCTTTTATCCTTCTTTTCCTCGAAAAGCCTGCACGATTTTCATACCAAGTATACCTTCATAATCTCAATTGCCATACTCTACCATGAAGAAACAATCCACTTCTTGGTTGATAGCAGGGAGAACTGTATGATGTTGTATGTCTGTCTATCCCTGTGTACACTACACTGCTGCTGCCTTCTATTTGTTTTCATTATAACTTTTACAAACGAACTCAGAATAGAGCAATCCAGGTACTCAAAACAACGGGAATAGGTCTGGTCTACAAGGCATTGCGAACAGAATTGCGAAAAACTTCTCTTTTTGTCTAAAACGCAACTTTTAGGTCGCAAGTCATAAAACCCCTATTTTTGGGTCTCCACTACTTTTACAACTTATTTTAAGCCTACCCATGCATTTTAAGCTAAAACACATAAATATAAAACATTGATATTAATAAAAATCTCAATTTTACTGTTCATAGACAGACTGTCTGTTATTCATTAATCTTTATCAAATCCGTCTTTAGTGTATTATTTAAAAAAAAGAATATATGTTCTCTCTTAATATTTCAACTCATTCGTATAACCTCTATTTAATAGACTATTCAACAATCTTTCAGATCGTGCTAACGAAAGATATGTCCTGCTACATTCTTTTCGACTTTAAGAACTTCAAAGACTAGTCCTATTACAGATTTTCAGCAATTTATCTAATTTCTTTTGCTTGGAATTATCATGAAGTTGGTGGGGAAAGAGAGAGGAGAGAAATGGAGGTGATAGGACTTTTCATAGTGGGTTAGTGTTAGTAGAGTTAGTATTTATTTACAAATGAAATTGGATATTTACAATGGGAGTATCCATGTAGGATACTAATAAGGAAGAAAAACTATTGAGAGGTAAGAAAAGGTGGATTTCTTACAAGGTTGATGCTCCAAGTGTCTTGAGTAGGGCCAATTTTGACGCTTGTTGACGGTCCACTAGCTTTGACGGTACATTTTTTCTCCACTCTTGACCTTCCTTGAGAGACAAGGTAATTGAAGCTGAGTAATCAACCACCATGATGCTGTCTTTTAAGAGAAGAGGCTGAATTTTGTGGTTTTTTTGATAGATATAGGTAATTTGGAGGAGGAAAAATGAGACTAGGTGGTTAATTTTGGAATGGAATTGTGTCTGGGAGGTATGAGTTAACCATGGTTTCTCTTATTCTTCAAGGTTGAGGAGAAGGTGAGTAGGGTGCAGAGAGGAGTGGTGAGAGAGGTGGGGATGATGAGTGGAGAAGTGTGTGTGAAAGAGGAAAATGATAAAGTGGAAGAGAGAGTGTGGCTGCATAGCATGGGAAAACTGGGGTCCACTAATAAAATCATAGCTCACAGCTCGTAGCTTAAAAAAATATGAAAAACTTTGAGGCAAAAGTTCAGCCCACTAGCTACAACTTTTGTTTGTATCACCTTTTCAAATTCGGAGAGCAAGTGAACTTTAAAAATTCAGCAAAACCGACCATTTTTTTCCACTACACAAGGTCCTTGTGGGGTCCTTCTTTGGATGATTCTTTTGAATACCTCCAAGAGTGATCCCTCCATAGTGCATGTATGCATGCCACACTACAAGAGGTTATGTGCTCTTGTGACGCTCTTAGCGACGGAAATACACTGGGTTTTTATAACCCCCGGCGTCGCTATAAGCGTCGCTAAAAGCGTCGCTACGAGAGCGTCGCTATATGCGTCGCTATAGGCGTCGCTATAGACGTCGCTATATAGCGACGCTCATAGCGACGCTCTCACAGAAGAGTATAGCGACGCATATAGCGACGCTACAGAGCCATAAATAGCGACGCATATAGCGACGCCTGAGAGAATATTTTTTTGGTGGCAGGGCATTGAATGCCTGCCACCCATCAACCATATTGTACTTGATTCACTTTTTTAAAAAAGTGCAAAGGTAAATAATAGACCCAAAATAGTCACCCACAAGACGCATTGTTTGCAAAATTGACAATTGTACACATCATAGACAAACTGAATTGATTGGCAAATGTAATAATGACAATTGTACAACATCATAGGCATAAAGAATTGATTGGCAAAAGGAATTGCGGTGACAAATGTAATAATATACATGGTTCAAAAAGACGTATAAAATCCGTCTCATGATACATAAGCTATGAGAAACCCTAAACTAATGCTATCTAGATACGGCTAAACTGACGTCGTCTAATCAGACGTCTCATCGCGTCCAAGCGGCGTATCTGTCGGATTCTGCAAAAAAAGACAATAAGACAGTTTTCAGTAAGTATAAACATATAACGACATTTATAAAACAATACAAAAAATAAAAAAGAGTAAACCCTAATACTAACCATGCCGCTGCGAGAACTGAGAATGTCCATCAAGGCGTTTAAGCCCTTCCTGCCTGCGTACTCGCGCTCGTACGGTGTGGGATCACGTCCTGTCATCGACCACTGTCAAAACATACAAAGATTTCATTATGTTAGAACTAAAAAACTCATAAACCCTAAACTATCGAACATGCATAAAGAGCAATGTGAAAAGACTTACAAAATCGGCCTCAAATGATGCCCATCCACCGCTCCCCAAGTGGTGCGAGCTCCCTGCCTCTACTCGCGCTCTGGCTGCATCCTTTTGTTGCTTCCACTTGTCGGGATTCTCGCGCGCTGCTTTCTTCGCATTCTTCCAATCTTCTTTGGCCAGCCAATCTGGCCTATTCCACCCATTCTTGATTGCTTTTTGCACTTCGGAACGCTTGTGTTTGCAGTATTCGCGCATTCGAATCTTCATCAGGTCTTCATTGAAGCGCTGATCCCGTGTTGGAACGGGAAACTCATCATGAAGTATGCTGATGACTCTGTTTTTTAAATCACTTGGTACTTCACTCCATTTGTTTAGTATATAGTGTCTAAACAGCTGAGAGCAAAGACCACGCATGCGCGAGATCACCTTCTTGCCGTCATCATCCATGATGATGCCGCCGCTGATGTCGACGGAGTAAGGCAAGCCCTCTGGCCGGTGACGCGTGAACCTGGGTGTCCCGGCAGGGGTCTCTAGCGGCGTGTCGATGGGGGTACGGACGTCAGGTGTCTCCACCGGCGTCTGGGCCCCGAAGCGAGGAGTGTCGAGTGGGGTGGCTCCTGGCGGAGTAGGTAGAGGTGTGTAGCTTCTAGGAACAGTCAGCCGTGCAAAACCTGGCGTAGACGGCGATGCTGTGGCTGGTGTGGGGGCGGGCAAAGAAGGGGAGGGTAAAGAGCCTCGTCGAACACGAGGCGGTGTGGAGGCATCGGTGGCGGAATCCCCACAACAACCGCCACCGCCACCACTAGAGCGCCGGTGTCTAGAAGAGTGTGACGCTTGTCTCGTCGACGCCGAAGCTTCGGAGCGCGCCAAATGCTCCGAAAGAGAGGGAGATGCGGATGGTGTAGGAACGCGCGATGATGCGCCAGAGCGATGACGCTCCACGTACCACTGTCTCTGCTGCGGTGACAAAGAAGAAAGAAACTCCTCATCATCCATACCTGCATTAAACACACGAATATTTAAACTTAATATTGAATGAATAGAGTAGACAATGACGCAAAGACCATTAAATACAATGACGTAATGACGCATATAAATACAATGACGCAATGAATCGAGTGGTAGAAGAGGCAAGTCGAAAACTCAGAATTTTCAATCAAAAGATGTGAGCGCGAGTAGAAAAGAGCGTTACACACCATGGAAGCTACTTAGAGAGCTAGAGCTTTTACAGCACGGAGCAAAATTGTTCAAATACAATATTTGTGGCTTCAAGAGATCTCTCTCTCATCCTCGCATAACTCAGCATAACTTCCTATATCTATATAGAGCTCTCCGTTTAAACACATATCCTCTGTTTCATTTTGTAGCTCCTCTGCATGCACCCCATATAGAGCAGTAGCATCTTGATGCTCGTCTGGCACCACCGCAGCGGCTTCTGATTGAGCATCTTCTCTGATCTCCTCCATTGATGTCGTTGTGATTGGCACATGGTAGCCTTCATACGTCCTTGCACTACGAGGGGCTAACTCTATGACGTACCACCAGTTTGATGTAGACTTTGTAGGATGAAATACTACCTGCCAAAGCCACATAACTTACATGAGAGCTTTCAAGCACATAACTTGTAAAAGGGGGATGTTAACTATTTATATACTTACTTGTTCACAATGCTCGGGTAGTACGAAAGTGTCTCTTAGGTCAGTCCATTTCTTAGTAGAATCCACCTCAAGAAAACCAGACTCTCCTCTACGCACAGTAGCGTTTCGACCCTCCATGATTATCTTGAACCATTGCACGTCGAACAAGTCGACAAAAAATCCTCTGTAATCGATCCTCAAAATCTCTTGCAGCGTGCCGAAGTAAGTGAGTTCCGCCACCACGGGATCTGCATCAGAGGAACGTCGTCGACTAGACTGTTCAAATTTTGCCATGATTCCACAATCTTGAGTAAAACGCTTTTTGTCGATTTGTTCCACCCTAAAATGTCGACCTTTACACCATGCTGCTGTGTATGACTTATACTACAACGAACAAAGATTATGAGTGGCCGTTCAAACGTTTATAAATAAAGTCACTTGCTAGTCGTACATTGCAAACTTACCTTGGTCGCGCAACCCCGAGAGTACTCCCACTCTTCTTCAGTCACTTCGTCACCGCATTGTTGTGCGCTTTTCAATTGGTTGTGCAACCATCTTAAGCTCATGAAGGTTGGTAGGCTCTCCAGAACCGCTGGATAGTGCATCGGTGGTCGTCTTCCCCGTCTCCACTCGATTCGTGCCCTTTGTCGCTCTTGCTTTGCATCCTCATATTGTGAAATCCACTTTTGCATCACTGGATTGTGAAGCATGCAAAATCGGTTGATTTTAGCCTCTAGATCTTCCGTCATCTTCTTCTCAACACCGAGATTGCACATGACAATCCCAGATATGCGCTCATCATCTATGGTTCGCCATAGCGTGTCCCGGGATTTATCAAATCCGTCTAGCCACTCTTCAATGTACACTAGGGACTCTGATACCAACCAACCTTCTGCCATGCTACCCTCCGGACGTGCCTTTTGACGCACATATCCCTTAAGCGTTTTCATGAAACGCTCTAAGAAGAACATCCATCTGGAATGAACTGTGCCAGCTATTTCCACCTCATCAACTATGTGAATAAGAAGATGCACCTGAATGGTTAGCATTGTAGTAGGAAAATGTTTCTCAAACATGCACACAAGCTCCGCAGCATTTAGTTTGGCGAATGGTATGGAGTCTACGTCGATCTCCTTTTGTGAGATCCATTGCACCAGCTTTGCAAGTTTGTAGATTGTGTTACGGATGTCGAGAGACAAACATCCCTCAATGGCAACCGGTAAAATAAACTGTAAAGTATGTGCAGCAATGATATTAAAGTCCACATTTTATGCAATGATATTAAAGTCCACTATGAACGTACCTGACACATTTTATGCCAATCGTGTGACTTCAAACCGGTAAGCTTTCCTTCTTTAGTAAAACACGTTCGGAGCGAGTGCATTACGCCAGTGGGGGTCCGCAAAGATCGAATGGCCTCTTTTACTTTGCGTTCTTGGGCTCCTGTGAAAATCCATGGTGCTTTAGGAAGTTTTATCGATCCATCAGACGCTGTTTGCGGCCAATATTGCTCCATACGATCCACATTTCTAAGGTCAACTCTGGCTCCCAAAGTATCTTTCTTGCCGGTCAAATGGTCCCATAGTAGATTACCCACATTCTTGAATATGTGCATTGGATCGAGCAAGTGATTGATCACGAGTCGAGGCCAGTATGGTAACTCGTACCATAGAGATAGTCTCTTCATCCCTGGAGGCAATCCGTCATCGCACATCTCCTTCTGCTCTAACCATGCTTGTGCAGACATCCTTGGTGGCTCTCTTCCCAAAAAGCCGTCGCGTAACACATGATTCTCCGGAAGATACGCTTGATGACCTTCGTAGATTTTCTTCTTCAGTGAGGGTGCCCTACGTGCATTCAGTCTAGGTCCACATGTGACACATGCTCTGTATCCGCTTGTTTGAAGCCCTGCATGTATACACATGATAATAGATCAACTATGGGGAAAAACCAGATTTACAGTGTCTGAGAGAGGAGTGTCAATAGATCACCTGAGCATTCTGTTAGCCCGGGATAGTCACGCATGGTCCACATTAGAATACCTCTGATCAAAGCATTCCGTCGTCCTGTGTGTCGGCTCATATCCACCACCTCTATGCCAATCCACAATTGTTGTAGCTCTTCCAATAGTGGACGAAGATACACATCCATATTCCCCACTTTATATCGCCCTGGCACAATCAAGCTTAGCCATAGGTGCCCCTTCTTCGTAGTCAACCACGGGGGAATGTTGTAGTTGACGATGACAACGGGCCATACACTGTAAGATGTTGATCTTTGACCAAATGGATTTACGCCATCCATATATGGCCAGGCCTAAGCGCAAATTTCGAGCTTCCCTGGCAAAATCCGACCATGTTCCATCTATATGTTTCCAGGCTGCGCAATCTGCAGGAATTCGTAGCACACCATCCGAAGATTTATTCTCCTCATGCCATGATGCTAGGGCGGCCATGGACTTACATTCGAAGAAATGCTTGATGCGAGGAAGCAAAGGAAAATGTCGCAAAACCTTTTGTGGAATTTTTGTCCCGTGGAGATCTACTCGATATCTTTCGGAATCACATTTCGGACACTTCTCCATGTCTGTGTATTCCCCTCTGAAAAGAATGCAGTCATTAGGACAAGCGTGGATAGAATTGTAATCCATCCCCAAGTTTCGCAAAATCTTTCTTGCTTCATCTCGGGAATCTGGCATCACATTGTCAGCTGGTAGAATGTGCTCTTTCAGCAATCTACACAACATAAAAATATGATACAGTCGTGTAAAAATCTATCAGATCATTATACACCATGAGTTCTATTAAAGTAAACTAATTGTAATAGATCACCTGAAAAGCGCTGTGACGCTAGTGTCACTCCATCCAAACTTTGCCTGCATGTTGAGAAGAACCAGGAGTGCTTTCAATCTAGACATACGTGCTCCATTATACAATGATGTATCGGCTTCACTTTTCATATCATCATAGATAAGCCTTTCTGAATCCATGATCGTCTCGATCATTTCATCAATCTCGGGCTCAAACATTGCCTCGTTGGGAATGTGCTCTGCATGATCATCCCCCGAGCTGTCAGAGGCTACATCTTGTGGCCTCACATATGCTGCTTGACCAAAGCGCCTGCGAATACGTCTATTGGGTTGCAAGATTGCTGCTTGTTGGCCAGCGTCAGAGTCGGACGAGTTATAATTGGCAACAACTCGATCTATAATAGATGGATCGAACTCGCCAAATTCACGAACGTGCTGCAAAGAAACACGTCTTGTCCGTCGCACAGCATGCTTGCATTGATTACAAGGACATAAGACCCTCGTTGAGAGATAGGTGTTTCGGTTGGACGGTCCCACATCCTCGTCGCTACTCATAATGAGGATAAAAAACTTATAACCTAGACAACAAATTTAATATTCTATTGGCATTCTTCGTCTTATCTCTCTCTCTCTCTCTCTCTCTCTCTCTCTCTCTCTCTCTCTTTACCTCACATTCTCTAGTCATGTCCAATCCCCGCACACCTCGGTCTAGAGGTGCACGGAGATCAGAACCACCGGGTTATAATCTCGTCTTTATTGGTCAATACCTATATTTGTGGGTACAAGAAATCTAGACACCCACGTCTACATGATACTGCATGTAGTGGACAAAATCCCTTTGCCTCTTCTCTAGCTGTAGCACTTCACTTCATCTTAACATCTTTTCACAGTAGATCTTTTCACTGTTCGTCTAACTCTAAACCCTAAACCGTAAGTAATTCTTGCGTGGACTCGATCTAACGTAAATAAGCGTAAATCTAAATAAACGTAAATCTAACTAAAAATAAAGCTAAATCTAATTTAGCGTAAGTCTAATGACTAGAGGTTGTCTAGATGGTCATTGTGTCGGGGATGTAGTGACTCTTGCCGCCCTGAAGATCCACCTTCTTCCCTATCTTCTGAAGACATTTCACCAGTACTTTTGGATCGACGGAGCCCACTATGAGAGAAGGCAGCAATACCCTATATTCCATTGAGGGCTTTCTTCACCCGCTTCATGCAGGCATCGCAGTCTATGGAGACCCGCATCTAATCTAATATAACATAAATCTAAATCTAGCTTAAATAAATGTAAATCTAGTTAAAAATAAACCTAAATCTAATTTAATGTAAGTCTACATATAACCTAATCTTTAACGTCTTTTAAAATAGTTTCCTACGACGTTATAACTCTCTTCTTCCTGTGTGTGTGCGCGTGTGTGGATGTGTGTGCCAATAAAAAGAGATAAATGGTATAACCTTTCTATCACCCATGCCAAGTATGATAGATTGATTATGCCATTTCTCTCTTGAATAATAGGTCTTCAGTTCAACTCCTCGTCGGCTAGATCTTTAGGTCTTTTAATTTTAATTAGTTTCCTACGACGCTCCCTTAGTTTCTCTTTCTTTCTCTTTCAATGTGTGTGCGTTTTTTTGGATCGTATGCATGTTTTCTTTCTCTTTTCCTCTCTCAATGTGTGCGTTTTTTGTTTATGCATGTTCTCTCTCTCTTTTCCTCTCTCAATGCGTGCGTTTTTTGTTTATGCATGCTCTCTCTCTCTTTTTCTCTCTCAATGTGTGTGTGCATTCTTTGTTTATGTATGTGTGTGCGTTTTTGCACTCTCTCTCTCTCTCTCTCTCTCTCTCTCTCTCTCAAAAACACTATATGTGTGTGTGTATGTGTGTGTGTGTGAGAGAGAGAGCGAGGGAGAGAGAAAGAAAGGAAGGGAACATGAGAATGAGGAGAGGGAAGGAGCATACCTGTCTCTCCTTCCTCTCCTCGTGCGTGTGTGTGTGTGTGTGTGTGTGTAAAAGAAAAAGAGAGAGAGAGAGAGAGAGAGTGAGGGAGAGCGTTACCTGCTCTTTGCTTGAGGGCGCCGAAAAACTCAGATCTGAGATCTGAGTTTTTGGGCGCGCTCGGTTATTTTTTTTACCCCAGCTGGCGTCGCTATGAGCGTCGCTATAAGCGTCGCTATGAGCGTCGCAAATTTACAAAGAAATTTGCGACGCTCATAGCGACGCCGGGAATTTTTTTTTTGAGCGTCGCTGTGTGAGCGTCGCTAATGTGAAGAGCCTCTTGTAGTGCCACCTACCCTTGACCTTATTTGGTAGGTCTATAATTGAAGATATTGTTGAGATCATGATATAAGTGAATAGTACAACTAAGAAAATCAAATATTGAGGGGTCTAAAAAATATGTACATGTCAAATATAAATAATATAAGTGGAAAAAATATAAAGGGGTAAAAAGAAATCTCTCTCATTATGAGGCTACCATAAAAAGATAAATATTTTTGGTGTTCTAATTTTTTAAAAACAAAATAGATGTAGGAAGGGAAAAATCACAATAGTGAAAAAATATACACATAAATAAAACTAGTTTTTTTGGATTTTTGTTGGGGTGGAGTTACACCAAATATAAGAGAAGCTTACATGAAAATATTTATATATGGAATAAAGAGTATGAAAAATGGTAAGAAAAATTGTGGTAATGGTGAGGCAATGTACAGAGCATAAATAACACACACCTCGGTAGAAATATTTAAATAAATACCAAAATAATTATGAAAAAATCTTTTATTTAGGCCCTATATACAAAGAAATATTTACATACGCATGGGCCATAATATACTTATATTTTTTATTTTTTTGGCTCAACTAGCCCAATGACTAGCTAATTGAGGGTTTTTTATTTCAGTAAGGAGATATGGGAAAAGTCCCCTAACTCACACGCACCTATATACAGTGAAAGGGTGAGGGTAACCACAGTGTTTGAGTGATTTGATAGGGTGAGATAACTCACTATGAAAATTACAGAGAGCCGAAAAACAGCTATCATTAGCCCTCCCCCAGGATGATGATATATTCATGTACCATCATAAAGAATCTTTTCCAAAGAGAGTGCTTCAGAGTCCTTGACAAGATCTTCATTGTTTGGCCCCTTGGAATTTTGGTTTGTGTTACACTCATGCTTCATGGAACAATACTTACATGAGATAGTTGCCTTTTTCTTTGGTAGATCCTTTGGTAGAAGGCCACTCAAGTAAGGCTTCAAGCGATAGCCGTTTACCTTCCTGGAGTGCTCTTTCCCATTCAAGTCCATAAGTTGATAGTAACTTGAATTGAAAGCCTTCTTGACTATGTATGGCCCCTGCCATCTTGTTTCAAATTTGGCATCAAAACGATTATCGAGTCGATTGTCATACCTTAGCACAAGATCTCCTTCATTGATGCCTTTGTCCTTCAGTTTCTTGTCAAGCTTCTCCTTTGTCTGTGTGGCTTTCCTCTTATAGCACTCGTACGCTGCTTCTCTTTTTCACTCAAGCTCAGCTAAGGTAAGAAGTCGATCCATCCATGCTTATTGATCATCTTGTGCTGATTTACCATGAAGTTGCATTGTTGGAATGTTTAGTTCAATTGGCTGTAAAGCCTCTTGACCATAGACCAAGTGAAATGGTGTGAACTCCATGGCTTCCCTATATGTTGTTCGATACGCCCACAAGGCACCATCCAAGAAGTCATCCCACAACTTTGTCTTGTTTTTCACCATCTTTCTAATGATTCCTGCAATGACACCATTACCCTTCTCCACCAAACCATTTGACTGTGGGTAGTATGGTGTGCTATGACGATGTAGAATGTGAAGCTCTTCACAAAATTCTGTGAGCAAGCCCTTCCTAAACCCTGGACCATTATCAGAAACAATCTCCAAAGGTGTGCCAAATCTGCAACAAATGTGATTGTACACAAACTTGCTAATTGTCCTCTCATTCACTCTTGCCACACTTTCAGCTTCCACCCACCTAGTCATATAGTCTACAGCCACTAGAATGTAGAGTTTACCATTTTTTGTCCTAGGCAGAGGACCCATAGCATCAATGCCCCACTTTTCAAAGGGTCCATTTGCAAGCACTATTTGCCTCGGGCCATGCACCAACCTTCTATTTCCATTTATCTGACAATTGTGACAACTTTTACACCAATGTTGAACATCCACATGCAAGCTTGGCCAAACATACCCCGCAAGCAAAATCTTCTTCACAGTTGATTCTTGGGCAAAATCACCACCACATGCCTCTTCATGCAAACCTTTTAGAATGGCTGGAATTTCCTCGATAGTTGGTACTCTTCTGCACACTTGATCCTTCCCTCTTTGATAGAGGGAGCCTTCTAGGAAGAGATAGAAACTTGCTTTCTTCATGAGTCTCCTCTTCTGAGCCTTCGTGAAGTCTTGTGGAAACTCACCCTCCAAAATGTAGCCAATAATGGGATCCAATGACTCCAATCCCTGGTATCTCGGTTGCTTGACAGCTGTTGCCACATGATGACCTGCACTTCTCTCTCAACACATGTAACTGCTTGTTGTGCAAGTAAATCGGCATCTTCATTTTGTTTCCTCGGAATATGATATAGTTGCACTTCTTCAAACTGATTAAACATCTTACGAATGGCATGAACTTTTGTCCTTAAGCTTTCATTCTTGCATGCCCAAATGCCTAAAATCTGTTTAACAATGAGAAGTGCATCTCCCTTTATCATGAGATGTTTTATCCCTTGGCCAATGCATATTTTTAAACCATGAAGTAGTGTGTCATATTCTGCTTCATTGTTGCTAGCTGAACTTGGTAGATTGAACTTCTCTTTCATGACCACCTCTCCACTTGGGTTGAGCAACACTAGCCCTCCCCCTGCTTTTCCTGTGGCTCGACGAAAAGCTCCATCAAAGAACAAGGTAAAAGCATTAGGAATACTCTTTGGTGGTGGCAATGGTAGGGTCTTTACTTGAGGCACCTTAATCTCCTTTTCATGCACCCTATAAGTAAGAATCCCTGCCAATTGTGCACGCACACTATCTTCTACCTTGAAAGAGTATTGAAACTCTTGCAACTCCATAATCCACTTTGAGATCCTAGTACTAAGATTCATTTGAGATGACACCCAAAGGAACAAATTCTCTGCGGTGAGGATTACAAAAGGTTTTGGGAGCAAGTAGGATCTAAACTTCCTTATCGCAAACATGAGAGAAAGAATCATGAGTTCTGCCTCCGTGTAGCCTCTCTCTAAAGCACTCATGATCCTACTAGCAAAGTAGATGGGCCGCATCTTGGTACTATAGGGATCTTGTTGTAACAAAACTGCACCAATTGTTTCTTTCCCAGCACTAGAGATAACAAAGAATGTGTACTCCCAACAAGGAGGCATGAGTGTTGGTAGCTCTGACAAAATGGCTTTAATGTTACAAAAGTACTCTTCAAGCTCATCAGACCATGCAAATTCTACTTGTTGTGTCAACTTTTGCAAAGGGTGAAGTAACTCCGAGGCTAAGTGAATGAAGCGTGACATATACTTCACCTTTTGAATGAATCAGATGACCTCTTTAAGACTCTTGGGTGATGGTAGCTCAATAAGAGCCTTTGCCTTTGAAGGATCCACTTCAATGCCTTTGTAAGAAACTTTATGAACAAGCAAGATTACTTCATCCTCACCTATATGGCACTTATCGGGGTTGAGTTGACCTCCCATGTCGTAGAGCTTCTTTAAACCTTCTTCTACCCTTTGTAGATGCAATGATTTTGAGCTATAAATACAGAAATCATCAATGAACACCCTAATTGACTTTCCAAAGAATGATTGAAACACCCTATTCATGAAACGTTGGAATGTTGCAGGAGCATTTGTCAGACCGAATGGCATGACTCTAAAAGCATAACAACCCCAAGGAGTGATAAAGGTTGTTTTCAATTGATCCTCCAATGCAATCCCTATTTGAAAGCAACCTGAGTAACCATCGCACACAGTGTACTTCTCATGACCAGCTACCTCATTTAGTATCTCATCCTGGAATGGGAGGGGAAAGTGATCTCTTTTTGTTGCCTCATTGAGGGGACGGTAATCCACACACACCCTCCACTTGCCATTTTTCTTAGGAGTGACAAAAATAGGAGAGACCCACTCTGAATTCTCCACTGGATAAATGAAACCTGCTGCTAGAAGCTTTCTTACCTCCTTGAGTAGAGCCTGCTCCTTTATAACTCCTAGCCTTCGTAGCTTCTGAGCTTTAGGTGTGGCCTCAGGCTTTAACTCAATCTTGTGTTGAACAACATCTACCCCACGCACGTCGGTGTAGTCTTTAGCAAAAAGCCTAGGAAACTTCCTTAGCACACATTTGAACTCCTCTCTTTCATCCTTTGTAAATGTTGTTGATAGCATACCTTCCAGCATTCTTTCATCTTCCACTTTTTGGTTCTCTTGGGAACCTACCTCCTCCAAGCCTTGACAAGAGGTCTCTTGGTTGCTTGGCTTAAACCTTACCCCCATGACTTTGATGGAAGACTCCTCTACAGTAATGCTGCTGCTACTTTCTTCTTCTGAAGTGCTATATCTGTCCAACCTTCTTCCATCTCACTTTGAGATGATTCTTCATGGAGCTCCTCTTGGCGTTGCTCCTTCATGTCAAAGACAACCTTCTTATGATTGTCATTCCTGCAAATTAATTTCCGACTCTCCCAATCCTGCAAAGCTCGCATTTTCATTAGCCATGGTCTTCCTAGGATAAATGGATAACCACTTCCCTTGGTCGACATAACATAAAAATCCACCACTTTCTTAATGCCAAAGGCCTCTACAAAGACATTTTTACAAATGCCTACACACCTAGCCTTGCTATTGTTTGCCATCTTGACTTTGATTTCAGGTGTCTCATGGATGTGCATGCCTAGTCTTTGCATGAGTCCCTCTGTCATGATACAAATTTGTGCACCCCCATCCACTAGACCTTTCCTAACCAATCTTCCTTTGATGTAACAGTCTAGCACCGGTGTAATGTCCTCATTCATTTCAGCTTGTGCAATTTTTACAACAGGCACACTCTCTTTTACCTTTCTCCTAGTGCTAACTGCCCTTGTTAAATCCCTCCTAACTTGTGGACATAATGCAAGAAATTGAGGCCATGAAATATCAGGACCCTTATCTCTCATGTCTTCCAACAAGTTGTACGGAGCCATACCATGTCCAAGAGGGAAGTCTTGGAGGTTGATACGACGTGAGTCCTCTTGGTTTCCTTGGTTTCCTTTGCCTTCTTGCCTTGTCCATGGTCACTTTGTGATGTGACTCCTTCTTTCTCTTTACCTTTTCCTCGGCCACGCTTAATGCCATTGGCTTCCATGTCAACCTCATTTGAATTTGTCACCTCTACCACATGCACATTTGGATCTGGCAAAGGTGGAACTCCTTCTACCCCTTGTGGAGGTGGTCTTGGTCCATTTGGCCTTTGTAGAAGCCTTGGTTGTTGACCAGCTCCTTCTCCTGCATTCATCACTGGGTAATTCAAGTAAGGTCTCCCTGGCTCCCCACGGGGCCAAGGAAAATTATACATCCCATGTCCAGACTCATCGCAATTCCAACATTGCAAGACTCTCCTAGGTCGTGGGTCTCGCTGTTCAGACGTCTTTGCTTGTCCCTTTGGACCTACAGCTTGTGCAAGGTGAATTGACAAGCTGCTTAAAGATTCATTTAACTTCTCAATCACTTCCGCCGTTACCTCAGGAAGCTCCTTAGATATTGATGCTTGTGACTTACCTTTGGGTCTAAGACCTTCTATTGGAACCTCCCCCCTTAAGCACTTGAGTTTCCTATATTTCTCAGCAGCCCTAGTTTCAGCTGTATCAAAGGTAGCAGGTGCACCCACCTCAACTTTTACCTTAAGGTCAGCAAAGAGTCCGGCTATGAACCTCTCTTTCTTTAGAAATTCTGCACCATCACCAGGGTTAGCAACATTTCGTATCCATAGAGCCCAAAGACGTAGGAACTCTTGCTTGTACAAGTAGTAGTCATCTAAGTCTTTTTGCTTATGAGAAACAATGTCTTGCCATAATTTCTGAGTGTTTTGGGGATCAAAGAAGTATTTCTTGAAACGATTCAAAACATCCGTGTAATTCCCTTTAACTTCCTCAGGCAAAGAGTCAAACCAAGTGCTAGCATCTTTCCTAAGGACCACCTCAAACATTTCTACACGTTCTTGATCAGTTACTATCCTCTTCATACGGCAAGACATCTTGAAATTCGCTAGAAATAATTATGCATCCTCTCTAGGCTCTCCAAAGAAAAGAGGATATCCAGACATTTGGCGTTGGCTCTCCATTGAATTGATTTCAAAGTGACGTGTTTTTGTTTTTTCTTTCTTTAAAAGATTTACACAATAATATTTTCTAAATTGCAATCTATTCTACAACAAAATAAAAATATTCACATCAAATGACCTATGATAATCAATAAGAGGTAGAATGATAGGGTTTGGTGACGCGAGAATTTCTTCTACTCTTTGGGCACCAAACATGAATACCATATGTTGTGGAAAATGGATTTTTCTACTAATTGCAATGTTTACTCTAATGTGTGGAGTGAAATGAAAGGGAAAAACCTGTATTCCTGGGCCATTATCCATGGTCTATGCATGACCTAATTCTTAAAACAAAACGAAAATATAGACGTCCAAACTAAGGTTGTACCTAATGAGAGGCAAAATAAAAGGATTTACTGATGCGTTTATCTCTACCAACCTAAGAGGACCTAAAATTCTACGAATTACTCGCTGAAATTGCAACTTAGTACTAACAATTATGTGTACCTTTTGCCTTGCAATGGGAATGAAGGGATCATACAAATTCTCGTGATTCATGCAAGCTACTTGATTATGCTAAAGGTTGAGCCTTCACAAAACATACACAAGTCTGTCCTCAGTGGGGGCACCAATTTGAAGCGGTCCGGGGCGGGCAACAAGAAGAGCAACCTCTAGACACCCTTCAAGGCTCCCGTGCTGCCCAATGGGGCTGGGGCACAACACAACACAAACCAAAACAACAAACCCACAGCCAAATCCCAACTACACAAGGGGCACCACTTAGTTTAAGAGCGAACTAGGATGCAAAAGAGGAGAATCGTTAGAGCAACCCACAAACAAGCAAGGAATTTACACTAACCCTAACACCAATGGAACACTCTCACACACTAAAACACGAGAGAGAGAGAGAGAGAGAGAGAGAGAGAGAGAGAGAGAGAGAGAGAGAGAGAGAGATGGTGCTCGGGCTGCTTTGAAGTGTATTGTTAATGATCAAGCAAACATAAATATATATATGTTAGAAAGAGAGAGAAGGGGGAAGGGGGTGCTTGTTGCACTAATGCCTTCTTACAAATCTGTCATGACCAATCAAAGTGAGATTAGTATTTGTTCAACATAGCCTGAGTAAATTACACCACAACATATCACAAGAAAAAAACCACCCCAATCACTGTCTTAAGGCCAGGGGAGTCCTCTCCACCCTGTCGCCCTCTTACAGCATGTGGGATTTATTGCTAAATTGATACAATACCCGGAGACAAGCTATCAAAAACTTAAATAAAACACCAAGACACTTACACATCATTATTGTCCATGACTTCACGTTGGAAGGGAGACAAGGTATCCATGCTTAATTAGTCCAAATTCACCCTCCCTCATTTAGCAAATGTTATGCTTACTCTAGTAGGAGAAATGATAGATTTCCTACTCTCAATTTAATGATCACTCTCTCTTACAATGGCATAGAGTTCCCTTGCTAATCACCCCTAATACAACACATACATATGCCTAATGCCAATGAGATTCCACTCAAGAGCTCCTTCTCAAGAGGTTGAGCTTGGATTCTCAAGCTATAGCATAGTGCTCTTTCTTCTCCCCCCTTTTGTGCTAGCTACACCCTCCTTTTATAGCAATTTTGAAGGCCAGGGTTACTCCTCTAACCATGGTTGGGTTAGATTTTCAGCAATTTATCTAATTTCTTTTTCTTGGAATTATCAAGAAGTTGGTGGAGAAAGAGAGAGGAGAGAAATGGAGGTAATAGGACTTTTCATAGTGGGTTAGTGATAGTAGAGTTAGTATTAGTTTACAAATGGAATTGGATATTTACAATGGGAGTATCCATGTAGGATACAAATAAGGAAGAAAAACTCTTAAGAGGTAAGAAAAGGTGGATTTCTTACAAGGTTGATGCTCCAAGTGTCTTGAGTAGGGCCAATTTTGACGCTTGTTGACGGTCCACTAGCTTTGACGGTACATTTTTTCTCCACTCTTGACCTTCCTTGAGAGACAAGGTAATTGAAGCTGAGTAATCAACCACCATGATGCTGTCTTTTAAGAGAAGAGACTGAATTTTGTGGTTCTTTTGATAGATATGGGTAATTTGGAGGAGGAAAAATGAGACTAAGTGGTCAATTTTGGAATGGAATTGTGTGTGGGAGGTATGAGTTCACCATGGTTTCTCTTATTCTTCAAGGTTGAGGAGAAGGTGAGTAGGGTGCAGAGAGGAGTGGTGAGAGAGGTGGGGATGATGAGTGGAGAAGTGTGTGTGAAAGAGGAAAATGATAAAGTGGAAGAGAGAGTGTGGCTGCATAGCATGAGAAAACTGGGGTCCACTAATAAAATCATATCTCACAGCTCGTAGCTCAAAAAAATATGAAAAACTTTGAGGCAAAAGTTCAGCCCACGAGCTACAACTTTTGTTTGTATCACCTTTTCAAATTCGGAGAGCAAGTGAACTTTAAAAATTCAGCAAAACCGACCGTTTTTTCCACTACACAAGGTCCTTGTGGGGTCCTTCTTTGGATGATTCTTTTGAATACCTCCAAGAGTGAGCCCTCCATAGTGCATGTATGCATGCCACCTACCCTTGACCTTATTTGGTAGGTCTATAATTGAAGATATTGTTGAGATCATGATATAAGTGAATAGTACAACTAAGAAAATCAAATATTGAGGGGTCTAAAAAATATGTACATGTCAAATATAAATAATATAAGTGGAAAAAATATAAAGGGGTAAAAAGAAATCTCTCTCATTATGAGGCTACCATAAAAAGATAAATATTTTTGGTGTTCTAATTTTTAAAAAACAAAATAGATGTAGGAAGGGAAAAATCACAATAGTGAAAAAATATACACATAAATAAAACTAGTTTTTTTGGATTTTTGTTGGGGTGGAGTTACACCAAATATAAGAGAAGCTTACATGAAAATATTTCTATATGGAATAAAGAGTATGAAAAATGGTAAGAAAAATTGTGGTAATGGTGAGGCAATGTACAGAGCATAAATAACACACACCTAGGTAGAAATATTTAAATAAATACCAAAATAATTATGAAAAAATCTTTTATTTAGGCCCTATATACAAAGAAATATTTACATACGCATGGGCCATAATATACTTATATTTTTTATTTTTTTGGCTCAACTAGCCCAATGACTAGCTAATTGAGGGTTTTTTATTTCAGTAAGGAGATATGGGAAAAGTCCCCTAACTCACATGCACCTATATACAGTGAAAGGGTGAGGGTAACCACAGTGTTTGAGTGATTTGATAGGGTGAGATAACTCACTATGGCAATTACAGAGAGCCGAAAAACGGCTATCACTACCTTTAATCAAGTGCTCTTCTTATCCTCTTTAAGAATTCTCTTAAGGAAATGCTCACTATTGTTAATTTAATTTTGATACAGTCAATGTTATAGCCATATTCTTGTACAGACAAGGCAGGGCTATTATCATATTTTAGTGTATTAAATATGATCAAGTGGACAACTGGTGGCATCTATCCGGGTTTTTAAATTCTTTCCAATTCTAATCTGGATGTGCGATTTTTGTGCACCTTTTGGATATTCGAAGCTTTGGGTTTGTGCGGGTCTATAATTGAGATACAACAAAGACAAGTTTAGATTTCAAAGCCTCAAATTGTGTGGGAACACTACACTGAATAGATTGGTACTTGCTTTTGATATGAAAACTAGCTTGAGAAGGTGTGGACAAACAAAATCCTATGAAATTTAAAAAGATTAATGATAAAACTAGTATAAGAGCATGGTTACAAAAGAACCCTATGTAATTTAAAAATAATAATGATAAAACTAGCATGAGAGTGTGGCTACAAAAGAAACTCTATGAATTTGTTTTTTAAAAAATCACTTAATCATACTCAAAAGCTATCACAAAGGGAGTATCCATAATTGGGGGCGGGGGCGGGGGGAGGGAGGGGGGGGGGGGGTGGTTCCTTCTTAACATTACTAGTTTACTAGGAAGGGGTTTAATTTTGTGCCTCAATGATCGAAGATATGGGAGCTTGGTGGCACAACCTTTCGATTAGTGCATGATAGAAGCTATACGTTGAATTTTAATAGTCGTACCACCCAGTAATTGCACAAATTTGATATGCTAGACAATTGTTTTGAGAGAATATATCAAATACTCCCAAGGTGAAGTAGGTGATCTAAAACACCATCTTTCTATATTCAAATGTACAAAAAGTCAAAATTTCCTATTATAGGAGGTTGTAGAATGTCATTTATCCAAGCATACATCAATCATGAGGTAGAATAAGAGTATTTGACCTAAACCTATCTTTTGCCACTCCAACACATCGCGTAGAAATATGCCTCAAAAAAAAATCCGATTTTGTAACGTCAGTATGACCATCGGTATATGAAACATCAGAACAAGCTTCGTAATGACTGTCAGAATGAACTATGAAATAGGCATTGGTATTTCTATAGCATATTCCGACGCTAGTTTTGAAATCTGTACCGACGCTCATACCATATTCTGTACCGACAACCAAACCTGCAAAAGTTTTTTGGGCAGAGGAGGCTGGGAGCTGATGTTGCATGTACTGCAGCAAAAGAAAACAATGCTCTTTGTTTAAAGGAAGAGTGCACAACAAACCGCACTCCACCTATAAGCTGACACTAAAGAGCAAAAGCTTGATCAAGCATAACAGAATAGAATTTCATAACCATAATTAAAACATGAGTCAAAAACTATAAAACCATAAATATAACATGTTTGCCATACCATAACCATTACCATAACTTGCTTGTCATACCATAACCATAACATCCATACCATCATTGCACAACCATAAACATAACCATAACCATAACCATCACATGATTGCCATACCATAACCATAACCATAACCATAACCATAACCATAACCATAACCATAACCATAGCCATAACCATAACCATAACCATCTATGATTGTCATACCATCATAGCAAAACCATAACCTTAAGTTGACTGTCAAACCTTAGCCATAATATCTGTGCCATACCATAAACATAAGCACTACAAAACTGTACATATGCAAACAATCACTGAGTCAGAAGACCCTCATGGTAATGCCTCCCAGTCGACCTCCTCTCCCTCCTCCTGCAGCTGGGTCAAAAGGGCCACAAGTCAATGCTTGTATCCATACTTCTCCTCTCAGCGTGTCAGAAGGCGCTTCACGAAAACTTCCTGCAAAATTATGGTTTAATCATTAGATAAATCTTCAAATATCATATATATTATCAATAATTTAAAGCATACGCATAATACTTACAAACTCATGTCGAAGCGTATCGTAGCATCCACTCCCAATATGTGACGCTCCAACAAACTTGAAACGTGCTCTAGCTGCATCTCTCTGCTGCTGAAATCTCTCAGGATTGTCTCTCATGAAATTCCCACCCACTCCTCTACGTCCAATCATGCGGGCTTGGTACTCCCATCATTGTACATGTCTCTCGCCTCTGACTGACAATGTGACGCTGTGGACTTCGACATGCTCAAAATCGAGGAGTTTGAGACTAGATAATACCCCTCTGCTGGCTTATACTCTCTCTGAATGGCCTCGACGATGTAATTCTTTCTTTCAAGATCGAGGTTATCCCAAACCTCCATCACAAAGTGACCAAACTAAACCATACAGAGCTGTCGAATCCTCTGCCGCATGGCCTTTCCGACCCTATCTGCCACAAGAGTCCAATCCCTGCTCTTGTACACCCTGCTAGGATCATGCTCGTGTGATCCTCTATGAGATCTGATGCACCAAAGATGCCTATCTCAATCTGTACTTTTGCATCTTTGTCATTGAACTCTACTTCTTTGTCGCTCTCTGCATTATCTTCAGTGTTTGACACCTCATCTCTAGGTTCAGACAACTGCTCAGTGCGGACATCCACCTCAAAATATAAACTTAAAGTTGGAGTCTGTCCTGCGCTTTGTTCATGAATCACCTCTTCGACCTCAGCGTCCAATCCTTCACACACTTGCTTGCTACATATATGGAGCAACTTGAACGACATAGAGTCAACAGGGGTTAGACAGATCATTCTCATCATTTTCTATCCATAGTGGATCGTTTATGCACACAACATGTTCACAATGCCGTGGAAGTACAAATGTATACCGCGCATCTGTCCACACCTGCCTAGAGTTTACTTGAATCAATCCAATCTTGTCTTTATCACAGTTGCATTAGGGCCGTTGATAATAACTTTGAACCACTTGACATCAAACACAAACATATCAAACTTTCTAAAGCTAATCTTCAAGATGTCTTGGATATAGCCAAACTATTCAAGCATACTAGTCTCTCTATTCGCATCCGCATTAAGAAGAAGATGAAGTCTAGGAGGGCCTCTTTATTTGCCATGAGCTTATGGAGGTGATTATGTTTTTGATGAATAGATGCATGCCATGTGTGCAAAAATGGTGGGTGTATAAGAGAGGTGTAAGAATGGTCAAAGGATGCACTTTCTCTCCCCAAGAAAGGAAGGGACAACTTTATGAGTCTCGGCATTCCATAACTCCTACATACGATCTCCAATTTGAGCGGAGATTATAGATTTGTAATCTACATGTTGAGCTCTTTCCGTAGATATGTTACATGATATAGTTTTTCTCGCTAGATTTTAAATTTCATTTTGAGGGGGAAATTGAATTCAAATAAACTAGCCGTTTAGCCTATTTGAATCTAAAAGTTGTCCTTTGATTGTTTTATTAATACTAGAGCTTTGACTCCCTTAAACTGCCAAATAAAGAGGCCCTCCTAGACCTCATTCTCTTCCTAATGAATGGGTTTACTCCATCCATTGCCAGACCAAAGCAGATATATCGAGGCTCATTTCGTAAATGTAGTCCAACTTTACTCTAGGTGCTTCCATGCAGAAGAGTCAGCAGGTACCCGCATCACATTCTCTGTCAATCTAGTATTTGAGTGCCATGTCATCAAAGCGGCTATGGACTTGCACCTGAACATGCTCTTTATTCTTGGAATGATAGGAAAGTGTCGAAGGACCTTTGCAGGGATAAATTTTCCTTGTGTGTCCCCCCTGTACCTGTTTGATCCACAATTGGGACATTGTTTCAAGTTTGCATACTCATTGCAAAGAAGTATACAATCATTAGGACATGGATTTTGATAATCCAAACCCAAATTAGTAAGAAGCTTTTTAGCGGTTGGACGGGTAGGGGGCAGGTGATTCCCTTCTGGTTGGATTTGCTCATTGAGCAACCTGTTGTTACATGAACAAGTCAGCCCTTTGATCACTTTATATGAACTGTAATTTTACACTTTACCATGCTTAGGATAAAATGTGTTTACCTAAAAAGCTCTGTGACTGAGGCGTCAGACCAACTATAGGCAAAATGCAAATTAAGCATTTCCAACATCGTACGAAGAACTAAGATTTTTGCATCAGTGTAGAGCAGCATGCATGCAAGACTTTGCATCATCTCGCCCTCTTCATCGTTGCTATCATGTCATCGATATGAATGGGATGGCTGAGTTTGGTCCACAGTACTGCGTTCAATGTTGTCGCCTTCTATGTTGAAATCCATGTCAAAGAACACGTCCAACATCTGACTCATTTCTACTTCTTGAAATGCCGCATCAAGTATTAGTTGGGAGGACTCAGTCTATGGCTGCTCGTTTGAAATCCGTCTTTTCTGGGATGAAGTTGGAGCAATATCTACTTGCGGAATTTGACCTTCAATCTCTAGACCATGAGATCGATAGTGCATGTCGGAAAGAGACCGTGATTGCGTATGTGTTGGTCACGGATTTTTCGTTTTCAAAAGATTTTATGCTTGCAATTCGCACATGGACACGCCATCCTATCGTCCATACTTTATCTACCAATGATGCAACAAATAATTGAAACACTCTAGTTGTTATAACTACACACTACTAAGTAGATGACAGTACATGAAAAACTCACATTCTCTAGCCAGGCCCGATCCCCGCACACCTCGGTCTAGAGGTGCACGGAGATTAGGACCACAGGGTAATAATCTTGTCTTTATTGGTCAATGACTATATATTAAAGTTCTTGAACTCTGTGTGCACTTTTGAAGTCCGATTGCATTTCTTCAACTATAAGTGCTAGCCAAGCCTGATCCCCACACACCTCGGTCTAGAGGTGCAAGGAGATTATGAGCACGGGGTAATAATTAGTGTATACGCATGTGTAATATCTACTTCCTCTTCATGATCATCCTTATCAACCCTTGGGTAAGATGGAAGCTCGCCCCCCTTATGTACGACTATGTCTGCCAAGTGAGCTTTAACAAAATGATCCACTTTAAACTCAAACTCATACTCTTGAAGCTCCAAAGTCCGCTTTAAGATGCGCTTGCTAGGCTTCAAATGTTGTACTACATCCGGCAAAAGATTCGATGTGGTGAGCACATAGAACTTTTGGGGCAACAAATAGGTTTTAAACCTACGACAAGCAAGAACCAAGGCGAATACCCACTGTTCCATTTCCGTGTAGGAGAACTCGCTTACATTCTTCATCTTGCTCTCAAAATAAACTGGCTTGAAGTTCCTTCCTTGCTTTTGTAAGAGAACCGACCCAAAAGCTACTGACCCACACTAATAGATACATAGAAAATCGACTACAAGTCGAGAGGACTCACTGTTGGTAAATCACTAAATACCTCCTTGATGCCATCAAAATCTTGTTGCATGTCTTCATTCCATTCAAACCCTTGAACTCTTTGACTCAATTTCTGGAGAGGATACACATACTGACATAGCATCCAGAAAAAACGTGACAAGTACCTGAGCTTATGCACAAATGATGCCAAATCCTTTGTGTTGCTGGGCGGATCCATAAGCAATAAAGCCTTAACTTTCTCTGGGTCAGCTTCTATTCCATTTTGGGAAACCACATGTCCTAGCAAATGGACTCTGGCATGAGAAAACTTACACTTCTTTGGGTTGAGTTTCCCACCCTCTTGTTGAAGCCTTTCAAAACTCAACCTCAGCTTCTCTAAATGTGTGACCCTTGAGCTATAACACCCAATGTCATCCATGAAAACACGAATGAACTTACCCAAGTAGGGACCAAACACTCTATTCAACCATCCTTGGAAGGTAGCATATAAATTAACCATCCCAAAAGGCATTCTTTTGTAGGCAAAACAAACCCAAGGAGTAATGAAGGTCGTCTTCAATCACTATCAAGATCTGAAAGTAGCCAGAAAATCCATCCATGATTGAGTAACGTTCATGACCTGCAACCTGATTGAGGATTTCATCTAAAAAGGGTAGTGGATAATGATTTCTTTTTGTGGCAGCATTCAAAGGTTTGAAATCAACACATATCCTAAATCTTTTGTTCTTCTTGGGCACAATAACAACTGGAGAGACCCATTCGGACTCCTCCACTCGAAAGATGAAATCTGCTTCCAAAAGCTTCGTCGCCTCTTAATGGAGTGCCTTCTCATGAATGACCCCCAATCTCCTAATCTTTTGAACCTTTGGCTTGGCACCTTCTTTTAGATTGGTTCTATGCTCGACTCCTTTAGCTCCTTGCAACTCTGTATATTCAGTGGCGAATAGCTTTGGAAACTCTGTAAACATGTCTTCATACTCCTTTTTTTCTTTTTCTGCCAAGTCCTCTCCTAGCATGCTCCTTACATTCACTTTGGCAGGCTCTACAATTGCTTTTGGACTATCCTTCTCCTCCTTGACCTTCACATCATGCATTGATGCTTCCTTTTCAGCACTTATCCCAAAAAGATCAGGACATAATTGCATCAATCCTTCCTCTACACTTTCTTCTGGTGATGTAGACGAAGCATCACTATCGTATGATGAGGTTTCCGTCGAATCCGTATCTCGCATCTCCACTAGGGGCTGTGTACGGCTCTCGTGTGTCTTCATGTTGTAGACAATGGTCCTTCCTTTCTCTTTGTTGGGGATGGTGATCAAGCCTGTGCCCCAATCGTGCTTAGCACCAAGGGTTATAAGCCATGGCCTCCCTAAAATGATTGGATACGCATTCTCACCCGCTTGCATCACGTAGCAATCAACCAAGCACTCAATCCCCAAGCCTTTTCTCTTCACATCTTTAGCTATTCCAAGACACCTTGCCTTTTTGTTGTTGGCCATCCTCATACGGATCGAAGCATTCACTGACATCTTGACACCTGCTTATTTCATGATAGCATCGATCATGACACACACCTGGTCACCACCATCCACATATGCTTGCACTTCCGTCTTCTTTCCCAGCATAGCTTCAACGATTGGCACCATATCCACTGGGTGACCAACCCTTAAAGATGACACCATGCTTTGATGCTTTTCCTTCTTGGAAGAAAGCCGTGTACTCACACACTTGGTCCACTGCCTCCTCAATTTAGCGTTCAAAGCCACCAATTGAACAAAAGATATATTTGCCTTTTGATTTTGTATGTCGTCGACAATATCATAGTCTTCAACACCTTGGCCAAGGAGGTAGTCCTATCCCAAAACGATTGGAATCGTGCAATGTTTCTTGACAAAAAATGCTCTTGATCAAAGCTGCTCTCTTGGTAGATACACGAGAAGACAAGTTGTGAAGAACACCTAAACCACTCTTCCCATGGGGGCTATAATTAAATCCTAGATAATATGGCCACATGTCATGTCCTCATTTCCCCGAAACAATCTGGTCAAGGGAAACGAGGATACGAATCTAGGGGCCCTAGTAAAAGCTTCAGTGCAAAGAATCTATCAGTGAGTTTTGAATGGTTACTTGGTGATCCCAAGGCTCTTTTTGCAGCATGTGAATGCAGAAGCCACCATGTGGCATTATATTAAAATTTTAAAAAGCATTATTGCCATGAAAAGATCTAAATAAAAAAAGTCTGCTTAAAAACCTACCAAGTGAATAAAATAAAAAAAGGAGACTGCGTTGCTCAATTGCTCTGAGAAACAATTTAAATATCTTTTCCACAAGCAGTTCACAGGTTCCCGAGAAGCAACTCCGAGTGTCTGCAGGTTTGTCACTGGACATTCTTTGAGAGAGAGAGAGAGAGAGAGAGAGAGAGAGAGAGAGAGAGAGAGAGAGAGAGAGAGAGAGAGGGAGAGGGATATATATATATATATATATATATATATATATATATATATATATATATATAGCAAAGAGTAGGTTATGACACAGCTAGCCGTCGATGATATTGGCTTTGCTTGCACATGAGCTTTCATGGAACCATCAAACGTGGACCCTACTGTCTTATCATCCTCTATGGTGATCGAAGTGGAAACTCCCATCTTATATGGTGCTGGAAGTGGCAACACTCAGCTTACTGTACTGGCACCTTATACATGTTCACATGAAAATGAAGAGGCATGATGAAAAGCCTACCTCATTGACATGACAAGAGAATTTTGTAGGCCAAGCTCCTCCCTATTCATTCCAACGGTACAAGGTTGACAATATCACTATTTGCCCCATCTTCATATTGGAATCGGCCTTCTTTTGTAGTGAAGCCTCAATATCTAATTATAAGCCTACTTGCACCTTCCTCGCATAGCGATCATAGCAGCTTTGTGTGCAACAAGACCTAGTTCCCAGCTGAACAGTATATCTAGCTTCAACTACGGCCTTACTTAGCTAGTTTCTGCAGGCGCAACTAATTATGGCCAGCATTATGCCGCTCCAAGTATAGCTCATGCAAATTCAACAACCATATTGTGCCCTCCGCCATCCTTCAATGTTCATGGAAACCATGATATGCAACAGGTTCCCCTGCCTAATTCTCAAGATTCACACCAATTATTTTCCTCGTAGTAATTTTCTCGTGCAGTAGCAAGCCGGGTAGAACCAAAAAGGATCAGTATTGGAGACCTTTCAAACCTTGGTTATATTTTGCAAATCATCAACCTGGAGGGTACTTTGGATGCCTTACAACATGATGAGCACTCTCAAAGATCATATATTTTGTGAGATCAACCCATGGCAGAGGTGTGTTCTAGTGCTTCTGAAATAGAAGATATCAGATTTCAATCAATGATCAATTGGCCTAATTTAATTAGTCTGAAGTCAAATCACCAAAACTCATTGCCTTTGCAGGCCCATCCCAACACTTTTTTTGCTGATGCTATCAGGTTGTTGGCGTTGCAGACAGCCATTGAAGAAATGTAAAGAGTAAACGTCAAAGTTGACAAGACTAGGATAGAAAAGCTTAGCAGCATTGATCAGACCAAAGCTTTTATGATGGATCCTCAAGTAATTAATCTAGTTGCTTCAATGCTTGCACTTTTAGCACAGAGTGTGAGGGGATTAGTGGTAGACAGTAGCTCAATGTCAAGGGAAACGCATTGGGGAATATTGCCACTAGTGCAAGTCACTGGTCTGATGAGCCATTGGCTTAACTCGCACTCCTCATCTAGATATTTTGATAGCCTATCTAAAAATTTGATGATAGAAACATCTCTCATGACCAATTCAATGCAGAATATGGTGTCTGTGGGAGCAAGTTGGTCAACGTCTAGCTCCAAGCAAATGCATCACTAGCATTGCAACGGAACTCAATCATGCAGGTGCCTATGTGGCTACCGACCAAGATCAAAAGAACAGTCAAAGAGCAAAAGCGTAAGCTAATTCTTTTTTCCACACAAAGAAGTTTGATGCTGGAGAAGCCAAAGAACACCGACTATGGAGTAATGGCTCTAGAGATAAGTATACCAATATGTCGGCACCTATTAGCCTCCAGAGATGCTGGCCATTCAACAATTGGGTGGGATAGGAAAATCTTTACAGACAATATGGCCAATATTCCAGCATGCAAAGAGCTTCTCTTGCTAACCCGCGTGCATGCGGCAGCCAATGGAGGTGCAATTGAGATAAGCAACAACAGTATACTGCAGCGTTGCTCTTCAGCAGTTGCATATGAAGCAGATAATGCTAGTGGTGTGGATTTGAACGCACAACAATTATTTCTTCGGAGCTCCCTTCTTGCCAATAACCACAATTTGGTGATGGATCCTATGAGCAAAGGTCCATGTACGCAGCAGTTATTTGATCAAGTTCAGATGGCTGAAGATGGCAGATATCAGTTTGGTATTGTATCCAACACAAACCCTCGTTTTCCCTTGGAGGAAAGCAACTCCAAGGCAGGCAATCAAAATATATTCACATCTTCTCAAAGGTCTTTTGTGTAGGCGGTCGAGGTAGAAACTCCATATAGTACCTATAGTATGTTGAACAAGCCGAGTGCAATTATCGTCAACAACCACCTAACATTCCATAGCGCGAGGCATGCTGCTATTAATATATTGTCCAAATGCAGAACCAACTTCAGCGTCAAGAGGACAGAGTTTGTCTACTGCTGAATGCATTTTGCAACCTCAAGACTCAAAAGATATTTTATTTAGTTATACACTCAATATATCATATATGTTAGGTTCAAAGCGCCCTCTTGTGCAGATACATTCCTCATGATGTTGCATCTTATCTTGGTTTTCTTGTAGAGATGAGTCGGCTTTCTTTGCATCTCTTACTGGCTTAGCATATAAGATCCATTACATCGGCAAAAATTCGAGGAGGGTTGTCTTGACAAAGGGGTTGGCTAGGGTGCGGTGTTGCGGATTGGAAGGCTGCCAAAGCTTGAGAAGGAGAGATGGTTGAATGGGGTGGTGGCGGCCCCATCAATTGGACCGAACATGTGGAATCTGATTGTATGCAAAAAAGGGCTAGAGTTCTCGCAGTCTATGCCGCCACCTCAATTCCATCATTAACAAAACTACTAGTACCTCTGTCATAACTCGCTTCAGCATCTGTTGGAGGGATCGCACCTTGATAGCCTTCAAGTTGCATCTTTTGACTAGAGATATCACATTCTAATGGATGGTTGTTGCACCCCTTGCATGTAGAAAGTGGTTATTTTAGGCCCAAAATCGATGGAACTTTAGAGTTGTTTTTTCCTCATTGTACTGGTCAAAGCACTGGACTCACGGACGCTCAATGCAGAAAACAAATCTATTTCTCTTGAAAGTGAGATCATTGTCAAAGGCATCAATAGATCTATTACAATTTTTGGTGACGAGCTTGATTATGCAGTCTCTTGGCCACAAAAACACACCCATTATACCCTCACCTTCGAGCGGTGTTGAATAGAATTGCTACTTGATTGAGATCCTGATTAAAACCCCTTGGAAATAACATATGACAAACGGACTGAAAAATTTGACGTTGTGTTGCCTTGAAGTACGGTAGGATGATGTGTTGAGAAGTATAACATGGGGCATTTACAAGTTCTAATTGGTCATAGTTTGTCATAATGCCTAATAGACAGCTTAATGCAACGTAGTATGGGCTTCATAACTGCTAAATATGACAACGTCTCCACCACCTTTTGGCTCTCTTTTAAAGGTGAATGATGTTGAGCAGAACGCCACCCGTACTAATGCCTATGAGCATCACATAATAGTAGTTAAAAATGCCCATATCATGTGCAGCTAGGAAGCACGATACGTAACGTGTGCTAGTCAACAAGGAGGCAAGAAGACATCATTGTTGATCAAAGCAACTTACAACGCACACACACGTGCACGTGCGCACACACACACAGAAGGTAATACTGATCAGAGGACATTGAACATAAAGTTACATCTTCATGTTTTGTGTATGGCAGGGAGGACATATATTCACAACACTGCACGTTCTAATTGCAAGAGCGCGATTCCAGCTCAGCAACACTACAAGGTCTGTTATCTGTATCCAATTTCCCATGCGCATGTGTTGACTTGGCGCAACACATAAACGCTACGGGGCAGGGCACGGCTTCCGTTTCTTATAATTTTTTGGAGAGACCACAGTGCGAGCTCTCCACCATACTTGTGTGTGGTACCTCTATATGACGTGCATTGTATACTTTGCCCTTCCAATCTTTGACATTTCATTGCAACACGATTTGTTTAACTATTTAAACTCAAATATCGGCATGTAGATCGGACAATCAAAAAGCAGCAGTACAACATTGCAGGTCAGTAAAGCACCTCATTTATTGTTGCAGCTCGTTCATACTTTTATCTGTTTCCTTGTTTTATAATTATCCGCATTACTTCCTTTACTTCGGTTTATTTGGATCTCGTTTTCATAGCTATACACTCGATCTATGTTGATCAACATCTGCACATGTTAGTTATACACACAACTCTTTGCATACGGTTGCTAGCCAATGCATGTGAAGTATTACAATAGTGAATACACAAGTAGTGAATGCATGTGGTGTATCAAAGTAGTGAATTGACCTTGTGCATCCTTACTTTAGCTATAAATAGTTGATATTATACTAGGTGTCTAAATTATTGATTCCATACTATATATGTCCTCGTTTCCCAGTACTAGGTGTCAGTATGAAGTTGTCAAGACCTACAAGATTACAGTCCAAGCGTCAATAAGCTAGGGAGCAAACTGCAGCCAACTTGAAACTAACTTATTGTCCATAAGCTAGGCCATGGTCTGAAATTACTCCATTGTATAAAGGTTGGAGCATGCAATGTGACATCTTTGCTCACAATCTAAAAATATGTCCCTCCTGCATGGCGGCATACCTCACACATATAGGGAAACCCGCTGCATGCATGCTCATCTACGACGTCATGCAACGTCAAGTTCATTGCGCACCTGTCTACTCTTTCAATTGCGCACGTGTGGTGACCCGTGTCTACTCTTTCAATTGCGCACGTGTGGTGCCGGGTCATCGCTCATCAGATGATGGATGATAGCTGCTGATATAAAAAGTCAACATGCGGTAGGCCAGGCGCTATTATATACATAGTTGCACCAGCACCAATACTCTTATCAAGCAGCAAGTGTACAGATCTCTCCCCCCCCCTCCCCCCAACTCTCGAACTCTCTCATAAGACTCTCTCTCTCTCAACTGATCATCTCTCCCTTTCTCTGTGGATCGTACACGCACCTGCCACTCCCACGTCAGCCTGCACACACACACACACAAATCGACGCCATCATGCATAATCACTCTCAAGGGTCAGCTCATGCGTTGTTGTTGAAGAGGCAGCAGTCGATCCAGGTCGCCCTAAACGTTGCCCTCATGTTGTTAATACTCGTGATGCCAGTAGCCCACGCAGGACGGGCGGCATCCTGGAGCATCGTGCAGTCGACGCCTCTGGAGTACTATGTCCAAGTAGGGCTCCGCCCCCCTAACTTGGCTATACATCAACTCACCCATCAACTGTACCATTTTGTGTTCATATAATATACAAAGAGCTAACGCTTGAACATATAAAAATAGTCTGTACAATGCAGTTTATAGGTTTAGGTCAAATACTCTTATTTTACCTAGTGATTGATGTATGCTTGGATAAATGACATTCTGCAACCTCATATAGTAGGAAATTTCTACTTTGCGTACATTTGAATAAAGAAAGATGGTGTATTAGATCGGAGTATTTGATATATTCTCTCAAAACAATTTTCTAGCACATAAAATTTGTGCAATTAATGGGTGGTACGACTATTAAAATTCAACGTATAGCTTCTATCATGCACTAATTTTTTGAGAGGTTGTGCCACCAATTTGTTTGAACCATCCAATAATCTTCTTCACCTCATGATCCAATGTGATATTGATGTGATGCATGTCCAATTCATATGATGAGTGGACTTTATCTCCACTTAATCACCTAGTAGACATACCTACGGCCCCTAATTATGGATACTCCCTTTGTGATAGCTTTCGAGTGTGATTAAGAGATTTCTTAAAACAAAAATTGATAGAGTTTCTTTTGTAGCCACGCTCTCATGCTAGTTTTATCATTATTAGTTTAAATTACATAGGGTTTCTTTTGTAGCCATGCTCTTATACTAGTTTTATCATTAATCTTTTTAAATTTCATAGGGTTTCCTTTGTCCACACTCTCTCAAGCTAGTTTTCATCTAAAAAGCAAGTACCATCTATTCAGTGTAGTGTTCCCACACAATTTGAGGCTTTGAAATCTAAACTTGTCTTCATTGTATCTCAATTATAGACTCGCACAAACCCAAAACTTTGAATATCCATAAGGTGCACAAAACTCGCACATCCACATTAGAATTGGAAAAAATCAAAAAACGAGGATAAATGCCACCACTTGTCGACTTGATCATATTTAATACACTAAAATATGATAATATCCCCGCTCTGTAACAGAATATGGCTATAACATTGATTGTATCGGAATTAAAGTAACAATAGTGAGCATTTTCTTAAGAGAATTCTTAAAGAGCATAAGGAGAGCACTGGATTAAAGGTAGAAAAATGAACATTACACCTAGTTAGCTTGGCATGAACAATACTTGTAAAATAGAGAGAGAGAGAGAGAGAGAGAGAGAGAGAAATTGACAATAGTTGAAGATGGGATTTACTTGAAGCGGATTCCCCCCTCCTAAAGGCTTTTGTATTATAGATTCTCCCTGAAAGAGAGACTTGATACAATACATCTTTGTGCCCCTTGAAACCTTGTTAATGCATGAAGATGGTAAACTTCATGCACCAAATTTATGCCAGTAACTACCTTGCAAAAACATTAACTTGTCCTCAGCCTCAATCACAAGACCTCAAACAACTTCAAAGGTGGAGAGAGCTAGCAGGGAGTGAGGGATGGGAAGAGGAAAAAGAAGTACCATACGAGAAAGAAGTAGTTTCCTCACCATAGATTACTCTTGGAGCTTAGCTTAGCATAGTAATATAGATGGTAGAGAAGATGAGCATGCCATTGAATCTTGACTCTTGGTTAGATTTGCATCCCATAGCCAAGATTTGTTGGTGTAGGCTCTCTACTTTTCAAACTTGGAGAAGGAGATGGAGTAATTATTGCTCAACACAGTGAGAGAGAGTGTGAGTGTCATGTGAGAATAAGCCAAAATGAGTTCCCTCCTTGCCTAGGTAGACCCCTCTGTCTCTTTACTCATGCTTGATCACTATTGGCCCTTGCCAAGCCTGGCCAATCACAGGCTATGATCATTTCAAGCAATAGAGATAGCATTTGGACACGTTTTCTTCTTTTTCCTTTTGAGAGAGAGAGCTTAGTACTTAATAAAATGCATCTAAATTCTCATCGGACCTCCCTAAAGAGCATCCAATAGGATTCATGCACACCATGAGTACAACATGGGTAGCTGCTTGACATGTGTCCTTATTGCCTCTTAAGTCTTGGTTTTGCCTTGAGTGTGTGTGTGTGTGTGTGTTCTCTCTCATGTCCCTACCTTTAGGGATCGCCCCCTCCTTTGTAGGAGTCATGCTTGAATTTGAATACCTCAAGCACCTTAGTCATCAAGCACGAGAAGCACCTCAAGCACCTTAGTCATCAAGCACGAGAAGCACCTCAAGCACCTTAGTCAACTCAAGCAAGGCAAGCACCTCAAGCACATGCCTAGCTTGCCATTTCTCTTTGATAGACCATCTCTCTTTTGGACCCTTAATGAGAGGTAGCCTTCTCTCCCTTTTGGTTTCATGTTGAGATCCCGGGGGGTTCACTATATTTAAGACCACTATATCACGTGCGTTCAGGCGCTTTTTCTAAAATGCCTATTCTGTGAATTTTCTTGGAAATCAAATAAACCCTTTTCTTTTAAATTCTATAAATTTTTTGGAGATTTGTACAAAACATATCCTTATGTTAATTTATTTCTATAAGTTTTAAGGGATTTCAATACCCTTCTGTTGAACTCACGTGATAGGTTACATACTATGTAAAGTGAACCCCCCGGGGTTGAGATAGATCTAAAACCACATATCTATATTCTAACTCTTGTTCCCTTTCATTTTCCCACATTAAATGCTCAGTTCAATATGAGAAAATCAAAAGATACGTAGATATTAGATTTTATGACATTACACTACAAGAGGTCACTTAAATTTCGACGCCAAATTATCGGTGACAATGACAGGTGTCGGTATATGTGCAGATACGTATGGAGGGAGATGACATTTTAAACGTTTTCATCTTCAAATTTTTGACGCTTGTATCCATGATTTTTTCGATGCTTATATAGATATGTATTCCGATGCCTCTTCCTATGTTTAATCCTGCGCCTGCAAGAGCACCTGTATTGACGGAACCTGCAAAACCAAAACGCGGGTCTTTCCCTGAGCATTTCTCTAATTTGTGTGCCTCTTCTCTTGGTCTCGTCCTCCTTACCTACTGCAGATCCGGTGCCCAACAACTTGCCGGAGGTGAGAATGTTGCTTGTTGACTATTCCTTAGCATCCATTAGGAATAGAATGGGGTCTATGATCGAGGGCCTCTTTATTTAGCAGTTTAAATAATTCAAACCTTTAGTATTAAGAAATTAATCAAAGGAAAACTTTTGAATTCAAACAGGCCAAACGGCTAGTTTATTTGAATTCAAATTTCCCGCCCAAAATGGAATTAAAAATCTAGCAGGTAAAACCATATCATGTAGCATATCTATGGAAAGAACTCAATGCGTAGATTGTAGATCTATCATCTCTACTGAAATCAAAGATTATATGTGGGAGTTATGGAAGGCCAAAAATCATAAAATTTTTCACCTCATGGCAAATAAAGAGGCCCTCCTATACCCCATCCTCTTCCTAATGAAGCTGAGATTCTTTTCAAGTTTTCTTGTAGGTTTATGGTTTAGGGTTTAACATAGTGTGTGTGTGTGTGTGTGTGTGCGTTTTTGAAGATTTGAACAAGACCCTTTTTTGCTCAAAAAGGCCGTGTGCTAGTAATCGAAAGTTTTATGCATATTAAATTACTTTAAAATTATATTGTATATTGACAAAATAAAATTTCATTAATTAGGATTTCTATGCTTAAACTTTCATGCAATTTTGTTTAGAAATTATGCTTTGAAGAAAAAAATTGTTTTGAAATTATGGTTTGGGGTAATTTTGATTTGAAATTATGCTACGGAAAAATTTTGTATGATTTGAAGAAAATTTGTTTCAAAATTATGCTATGGAAAACTTTTGTTTTGATATTTTGTTCTGAAATTTTGTTTTGAAATTATGCTACCATCTCATCATCATCATGCGATTGATGAGGTTTAGGTTATAGGTTTTGGTAGGGTGTAGTTTTGGTTATAGGATAGGTTAGGGTATAGGTTATACGTTAAGTTATACGTCATACGTTAGCTTAGGTTACGTTAGACTAGGTTTAGGTTATAGGTTAAGTTAAGTTAGTTTATGGGTTAGATTTAGACTAGGTTAGGTTAGTTTATAGGTTAATTAGGTGAGGTTAACTTATAGGTTAGGTTATATTAGCTTATAGGTTAGGTTCTAGGTTATAGGTTAGGTTATAGGTTATAGGTCAGGTTTAGGCAACATGTTAGGTTATAGGTTAGGTTATAAGTTGTACATAAAAAGCTAGGTTAGGTTATAGTTTAAGTTAACTAATGTTTAGGTTATAGGTTTGGTTCAAAAAAAATCTAATGCTTCCAACTGAAACATTGGTGGCCCATCACCATGATGTAAATAGCTTACAAAATTCTTGCCAAGTCAATATCCCAAAGACTCTATCCCACTATGGAGAAGGGTATCACTCCTCGCCAACAAGATTTCATCAAAGGAAGATCTATTTAAGATAACACCTTGACAACAATGGTTGGATTAGAATACACACCATTCACCATGCAAGATTGTATCGGTTATAGGTTAGGTTATAGCTAGCGATGTGAGCAGGATGGAAACACACACATCGCCTCTATAATCACCTGACACACACTCTTGGGATAATACACACACACTCACACACACTATGGGATACCACTCGGCTTATGAAATCCACCTGACTGAGACAGGGAACACACCATTGGAGTGAGACGAGACAGACTATCTATCTGCCCACTCAACACACACACACACACACACACACACACACACGTATACACAAATCAGCTCAAAGGATTTCAATGCTTAAGTTTTTATGCAATTTTGTTTTAAAAATTATGCCTTGAAAAAAAATTGTTGTGAAATTATGGTTTGGGGTAATTTTGATTTGAAATTATGCTACGAAAAAATTTTGCATGCTTTCAAGAAAATTTGTTTCAAAATTATGCTATGGAAACATTATGTTTTGCAATTGATGAGGTTTAGGTTATTGGTTTCGGTAAGGTGTAGTTTAGGTTATAAATTAGGTTAGGGTATAGGGTATATGTTAAGTTATAGGTCATACGTTAGGATAGGTTAGATTAGGTTTAGGTTATAGGTTAAGTTAAGTTAGTTTATGGGTTAGATTATAGACTAGGTTAAGTTAGATTATAGGTTAATTAGGTTAGGTTAACTTATAGGTTAGGTTAGATTAGCTAGATGGATGCAATATGCCAGATACAATTTGAGCAAAGGCTTCAATCACACACAAGAAACTTACACAACCAAAACATCACCAAAAAAAAACAAAATTTGGCAAAATGGATAGCACTATTGCGTCCAGAATGGCCAAAAGTCCCAGTCTACAATATCAAAGTGCTCAAATCCGAGCTTGGATAAGTAGTTTATGGCCACAATAAGCTCCAAAAACAGCAAAAATTGAGTTACAGTTGTTCCTCCTCTTCTCTCCATGTTTTTTATGATTTTTTCTCAGGGTTTTTTTAATGTCCACACTTCACTTTATCCCTTGGGCATCTTTGGCCTTTTGATTGGCCTCAAACAGACCCCGAACAGGCCAAAACCCTTCTACATCCATTCGCACAACTGGCACTAAACTTTTCTAAAGCATGCATCCCACAATTACGTAAATTGGACCCCAAATATAGTTCTCAAAATGACCTTTTTGCATATTTAATCACAAGAAAACACTCCTGTTGCGTCTTCGCTTACCCACGTTGTCGTGCCGCTCCGCTTCCAAGACAAAAAAATGAGCAAAGGAATGCCAATCAGGCTTATTTGAATCCTACAAGATTATATTCACCAGTTATAAGGGCTTGGTAACAAGCCAATTTTAAGCTAAAAGTGTGCTAGATGCGGCTCTAAGGGCCAAAAGATGTCTTGGTAATGGTAAACACTGAGTATCCTTGAAGTGCTCATAGCTGAGATTTTAGTGATCAAAATTGAAGTACTCGAAGTGCTCTACAGGCCTGTCTTTATGGCTCGTCAATCGGAGCTACAGATAAGAAGTTATGATAGTTTTATTTGAGTTAAGAGCAGATCTGTACCGGATCGAGCACCTACTGATAAAAGGTCAAAGATGATAGGAATGCATGGGTCCAAAGTACTCACTTCAACGAGCATGTCGGTCTTTCCAGTTTGTCAATCAGGGTTTCGGTTGGCAAGATATGGCCAGCAACAAAGATCTTCCCATGTACCTTGAGTAGCAGGGGACTTTTTTATCTTACCTCTATCACCTCAAAAGGTGCTTTTCCCATGGAAGTATGTACAGTGTTATTGTAAGCATACACCACTAAGGGTAAGTACTTCTCCCATTGGGACTTTTGATCTACTTCTTTGACATAAGCTTTTAGTAGATCAAGAATTGTTAGGTTACCTATTTAACTTTGACCATTTGTTTGAGGATGATAGACCAAAGAGAAGTTTAGCCTTGTAGCTAAATTCTCAAAGAGACCCTTCCTGAAATTATTGGTCGTTCTAGGATCTCTATCCAACGCTATAGACTTTGGCAAGCCATGGTACTTGAAGATTTGTGATATAAAGAGAGTTGCCATTTGACCCGGGGGATTCACTCTATATACAAAACGAGACGCCACCTGCGAGTGGAAAAATTTGATAAAACCCCTATATACGAGTAATATAAGGGAATATGAGCCCCCTTTCTACGCCTATCATACCCCTATCTTACATATACAATTTAAGTCTCACATGATAGTCTTTTTGACAGGTATGAAATGTACTTGTTTGCTAAACTTGTCTACTATCATCCATATCCTGTATTCCCGTCGATAGACTTGGGAAATCCAAAGATAAAATCCATGGATATACTCTCCCATGGGGAATTAGGGATTGGAAAAGGTTGAGGTTGCTTCCCTCTATCAAACTTCATCTTTTGGCATACCACACATCTTGAAACGTACATACTCTTGTATGTTTGCTTTCATGGTAGGCCAATAGAAATATGTTTCTATCCCTTTTAGGGTATACTAAATCCCTCTATGCCCTGCATTAGGAGGAGCATGAGATTCATACACTACTTTCTCGCGTAGTGACTTAGTAATGCATAGTCTATTGCCACAGAGAAGATAACCATCTTGTAGGGTAAATGGTTCTTCGTTCTCCCTAGTGCAAGGGCTAAAATTACATCTCTAAAATTGGGATCAATAGCCTATTCATCTATCATAAGACCAAACGTAGTGCGAAATGTGGTCTTTACAATGTCTTGATCAACTATCATTATTTGATGGTAGCCACTTTTTAGGTCAATCCTATTGAAATAGGTTAAAGTGGAGCATCTCAAAGTCTACTTGGAAAGAGTTTCAGAATGTCCAAAATCACTTTCTTACAAAATTTCCACAAGCTAAGACACAAAGACTATAAATTGTCCTTCCTCTCAACTTTTTAGAAGTGCATGAGATGGATGCAAGAGATAAAGAAGTGTTTCCAAAGATGGAATGCATTATACTTATTACATGATGCCTTGAGAGATTCCCAAGTGAATAAGGATTTTCTACATGCCATGTACTCCAGTTTGGGAGGAAATTGGTGGGTCATGCTTCATACACTTTTGCACAGTTATAAGGGCTAAAATGTATTGATTGGTGTGATCAAACTATGGAGTGTCGTATGCTAAGACATAAGTGTTTTTGATTATATGTTTGCGAGCGAATATCAAGCGCTAAAATTGCCTCGTGTTCCTTAAAAACTACACAATGGTGATCCGTTTGGCAATACAGTAAGCCATAAAGCTTGCCCACAAGGCATAGCATTGTGGGCAATCTCTATGGCTTTCCGTTTCGCCAAAAGGATCTCCATTGTGTTGTCTATATTTCTGCGAGCGGTTCTGAAGCCATAAAATCGCTTTGCAACCCTAAAAACAACACAATGGTGAGTCGTTTGCCAAATTGGCAAGCCATAGACCTTGCTGACATTGCATATGCATTGTGGGCAATCTCTATGGATGTTCGTTTTGCTAAACACCTCACCATTGTGTTGTTTTTATGTTAGGTTAGGTTAGAAAGTGGCACCTCCCATCTTATATGGTGCTGGAAGTGGCAACACTCAGCTAGCTGTACTAGCACCTTATACATGCTCACATGAAAACAAAGAGGCATGATGAAAAGCCTACCTCATCGACATGACAAGAGAACTTTGTAGGCCAAGCTCCTCCCTATTCATTCCAGTGGTACAACGTTGACAATATCACTATTTGCCCCACCTGCATATTGGAATCGGCCTTCTTTTGTAGTGAAGCCTCAATATCTAATTGTAATCCTACCTGCACCTTCCCCGCGTAGCGATCATAGCAGCTTTGTGTGCAACAAGACCTAGTTCCCAGTTGAACACTATATCTACCTTCAACTACGGCCTTACTCAGCTAGTTTCTACATGCGCAACTAGTTATGGCCGGCATTATGCCGCTCCAAGTATAGCTCATGCAAATTCAACAACCATATTGTGCCCTCGGCCATCCTTCAATGTTCATAGAAACCATGGTATGCAGCAGGTCCCCATGCATAATTCTCAAGATTCACACCAATTCTTTTCCTCGTAGTAATTTTATCGTGCAGTAGCAAGCCGGGTAGAACCAAAAAGGATCAATATTGGAGACCTTTCAAACCTTGGTTATATTTTGCAAATCATCAACCAGGAGGGTACTTTGGATGTTTTCCAACGTGATGAGCACTCTCAAAGATCATATATTTTGTGAGATCAACCCATGGCAGAGGTCTGTTCTAGTGCTTCTGAAATAGAAGATATCAGATTTCAATCAATGATCAATTGGACTAATTCAATTAAGCTGAATCACCAAAACTCATTGCCTTTGCAGGCCCATCCCAACACTTTTTTTGCTGATGCTATCAGGTTGTTGGCGCTGCAGACAGCGGTCAAAGAGTAACCGTGAAAGGTAACAAGACTAGGACAGAAAAGCTTAGCAGCATCGATCAGAGCAAAGCTTATGATGGATCCTCAAGTAATTAATCTAGTTGCTTCAATGCTTGTATTTTTAGCATAGAGTGTGAGGGGATTAGTGGTAGACAACTCAATGTCAAGGGAAACGCATTGGGGAATATTGCCACTAGTGCAAGTCACTGCTCTGATGAGCCATTGGTTTTAGTCGCACTCCTCATCTAGATTTTTTGATAGCCTATCTAAAAATTTTATGAAAGAAACATCTCTCATGAACAATTCAATGCAGAATATGGTGTCTGTGGGAGGAAGTTGGTCAACGTCTAGCTCCAAGTAGATGCATCACTAGCATTGCAACGGAAGTCAATGATGCAGGTGCCTATGTGGCTGCTGACCAAGATCAAAAGAATAGTCAAAGAGAAAAAGCGTAAGCTAATTATTTTTTCCACACAAAGAAGTTGGATGCTGGAAAAGCCAAAGAACACCGACTATGGAGTAATGGCTCTAGAGATAAGTATACCAATATGTCGGCACCTATTAGCCTCCAGAGCTGCTGGCCATTCAACAATTGGGTGGGATAGGAAAATCTTTACACATAATATGGCCAATATTCCAGCATGCAAAGAGCTTCTCTTGCTAACCCGCGTGCATGCGGCAGCCAATGGAGGTGCAATTGAGATAAGCAACAACAGTATACTGCAGCGTTGCTCTTCACCAGTTGCATATGAAGCAGATAATGCTAGTGGTGTGGATTTGAACGCACAACAATTATTTCTTCGGAGCTCCCTTCTTGCCAATAACCACAATTTGGTGATGGATCCTATGAGCAAAGTTCCATGTACGCAGCAGTTATTGGATCAAGTTTAGATGGCTGCAGATGGCACACATTAGTTTGGTATTGTATCCAACACAAACCCTCATTTTCCCTTGGAGGAAAGCTACTCCAAGGCAGGCAGTCAAAATCTATTCACGTCTTCTCAAAGGTCTTTTGTGCAGCAAGCGGTCGAGGTAGAAACTGCTAGGGTATAGGCGTCTGTGCCTTGCCCAGCCACCCAGAGTCTGGGCGCCCATTGACTTGTATACCTTATACATAGCATAAGTGTATAGAGGGCTGCTCACTCTTTGAGTCTCCCCACCCACATCATGTGTGTCTCCTTCTCTCTCTCTCACTCTCCGTCAGTGGTGCTCCCCGATCCCCTTCAATTGGTATCAGAGCTATGGTGACCGCGGAGAGCCGACGGCTTTGAGAGCTTCGAGGCGATAGCTCGCTCTCTCTCGACGGTAGAGAGATTAAGAAAGCTTGGAAGCTTTGTGAGAATGGAATGGGAGCTTGTGAGCTCAGTTGAGAGTGATGTATGCTCTTGTGGAAGCTCAGAAAGGAGTGTCCAAGATTGTGTGTAAGTGAAGGTGCTGCCCTAAAACTGTGTGCGCAGCAGCACAGCTTTCAAATTCGTTTTTCTCCTTGTAGAATGCAGATCTGAGAATTCTGTCCTCCGTGCCCATCTATTTCGACGTGGTCTACAACTTTGCAGAAGAAACGTTTTGCAAATTCCTCACCGTTTTGCTAATATTCAGCTCAGACTGACTGTATACAGAAATTCCAGATTTTCTGTTGTCGCATTGTGTGCGAGTTTGATGCACTTTTGGAAGCACGGGAGATGCTTGAAGTTGAGTGCATAAATTCTGAGCTGAAGATGCAATTGCAGCTTGTGTTAAGCTTGTGGTTTGAGGGTTTTTGGTAGACTTGGGCAACAAAGTACGGAGGCGTTTACACACCACCGAAGCAGTCTCTTGAGAGGCGCAGGTTTTTGGAGCACACAGGTGGAGCTTCTTTCACTGGTTTTCACAGAATACTTTGGCAGTGATTTTGTGCTTGGATTCATGGTCTTTGCGGATGGTTTGCATATGGTTATGGCGCATGGTTGATGCCCATTATACATGCATTTTGGCGAGCACTTTCAAGTGCTGGTGAGCTCTCTTGAGAGCATTGTTTTCGCATTGATCAAGTTTCGGATTGCAAATCTTTTGGCGCTTGCTTATGCGCGGTCACTCCGTTGATGTACGTTGAGTGCGGATTTCCATTGTATGTGAAAATGTGGAGCCATTTTGGCATTCTTACTCATTGGCATTGAGTAGTGTTATGGTTTATGGTAGAGATTGTACTTGAGTTTTTGCTCAGTTTTCAGGGGAAATTCGACTGTCCGATTTTTCCCAGATTCTCGCCATAGTTTGTGATCGAGTGTTTACTCTCACTTTGATGGGTTTTGTCAGTTTGGACACAGTTTTGTGTTTTTGTATCCACTCTCACAAGAGTGAGGAGTTGTGTATCTTTCTTTGCTTGAGACAGTGGTTTGCTCTCAGGTGGGAGATTCTTGTGATCTCAAGCATTGTTTGCCATAGTTTTGCAGAGCTTATGCATGTATATTGAGTGTAGTTTGATGCACATTGATTGCTCATTGTATTGAGCTTGCAGGACAATGGTTATTTTGTGTTGATAGCCATTGTGCGTCAAAACTCTGGCGAAATTTTCCCAGGAGTTTTATGCATATCATTTATGCGATCTAGGTAGAGATTGCAGGTTGCACTCAGCATTTGCGTGCGGTGTTCTCTGCAGGTGGGAGATTTGTGCGTATGTATGCATTGATACCGCACAGTGTGGGCTTGGTGATTAGCTCACAGATTGCAGTGTGATACTAGAGCATGCGAGGCTTGTATTGACATTGCGGGAGCTCTATTTTGGAGTGTGTCTCACAGGTTTTACATTGTGTTTCTGGCCATATTTGTAGATAGTTTCCAGGTGTTGTTGGTGAGGCGGTTTTGCTATCTAGCTTGCTACTTGTGCTCATGGCAGAGACAGGTGATCGATCAGATTGTGACCTCTCACAGATGCGCGTGTTTGATGGGTCAGACTTTGCGGCATGGAGAGAGTGTATGCTTGATGCATTGACACAGTGAGGGTTGCATTGACCATTGAGTGGTGATGTAGGTAGACCTTCAAACATGTCTGACGATCAGTGGCAGGAGCTAGAGGAGATGGCACTATCTACACTCTCTTTGCACCTTGTGGAATATGTATATGCTCTTGTTATGTATGAGACTACTTCGAGAGCACTTTGGCGCACATTACATGATATGTATAATAGATCTGAGTCATCACGGACTCGTGTTAGACATGTACATTCACGAGTACGCCGACAGGTGACATGTTGGTATTGTGGTCATTCTAGACACGTTAGACGGCGTTGTTTTCATCGTATGCGATATCGTAGGAGACATGGCAGTCTCAGAGATGTATGTAGTGATGCCATGGACTCAGTTGCTTTGACAGTTGAGGCACATGTAGTGTCGGAGTATACTAGTGACGGGGATGTCACTTTTACCTCGAGCTATGCACGAGATGCTATACATGTGGATAGTGCACTCCCTTCACAGTGGTTGCTAGACACAGATGCTATGTTTCATGTCACGCCGCATCGTGCATGGTTTTGTAGCTATTCTAGTGGGATGCTTGGCAGTGTGCGTTTGACTGATGGATCACTGCATGCGATAGCAGGTGCAAGAGATGTGAGACTGTCATTACCGAGTGGTGCATCTTACTTGTTACGACATGTGCGCTATGTACCAAATTTGACAGTGAGTTTGATCTCGATTGGTCAGCTTAGAGATTGTGGATGTCAGATTTCGCTACGAGAGCGAGATTTTGTGATGCATTTGGGTTCGCTAGTGATTGCGATAGGTGCCAGGAGTGGTACAGGTTACCCATTGCATGTGGATCACGCGAGAGACGGTGTTGTCTCTGTGATCACGCAGCCAGGTAGAGAGCGAGAGAGCAGGCGAGTCTCTTTTGCTTGTGGAGCATTTGCAGTTGGGGTTGTCAGTCGTTTGTTGACTGATGATGGCATAGTGCACGAGGGAGATATGCAGGTATTGCGTACATACTTGCAGTACGTGTGCGGTACGTCTAGTGGTGTATGGACTTACACGGGAGCAGGACAGCCGGATGCACACGATCACAGCCAGCCAATGGGCATCGGTTGAGAGAGGTTTTCTCTCACCTTTTGTAGTCTTTAGACTAGGCTCCCTTGCTTAAAGGCACAGTCGCCTTTAAGTGGGAGGTTGTTGGGGTATAGGCGTTTGTGCCTTGCCCAGCCGCCCAGAGTCTGGGCGCCCACTGACTTGTATACCTTATACATAGCATAAGTGTATAGGGGGCTGCTCACTCTTTGAATCTCCCCACCCACATCGTGTGTGTCTCCTTCTCTCTCTCCCACTCTCCGTCTGTGGTGCTCCCTGATCCCCTTCAGAAACTCCATATAATAGCTATAGTATGCTGAACAAGCCGAGTGCAATTATCGTCAACAACGACCTAACATTCCATAGCGCAAGGCATGCTACTATTAATATATTGTCCAAATGTATTAACCAACTTCAGCGTCAAGAGGACAGAGTTTGTCTACTGTTGAAAGCATTTTCCAACCTCAAGACACAAAAGATATTTTATTTAGTTATACACTCAATATATCATATATGTTAGGTTCAAAGCGCCCTCTTGTGCAAATACATTCCTCATGATGTTGCATCTTATCTTGGTTTTCTTGTAGAGACGAGTTAGCTTTCTTTGCATCTCTTACTGGCTACCATATAAGATCCATTACATCGGCAAAAATTCGAGGAGGGTTGTCTTGACAAATGGGTTGGCTAGGGTGCGGTGCTGTGGATTGGAAGGCCGCCAAAGCTTGAGAAGGAGAGCTGGTTGAATGGGGTGGTGGCGGCCCCATCAATTGGACCAAACATGTGGAATCTGACTGTATGCAAAAAAGGGCTAGATTTCTTGCATTCTTTATGCCGCCACCTCATTTCCATCATTAACAAAACTACTAGTACCTCTGTTGTGAGCACTCACTTCTGCATCTTTTGGAGGGATCGCACTTTGATAGCCTTCAAGTTGCATCTTTGGACTAGAGATATCACTTTCTAATGGATGGTTGTTGCACCCCTTGCATGTAGAAAGTGGTTATTGGAGACCCAAAATCGATGGATCTTTAGAGTTGTTTTTTTATCATTGTACTGCTCAAAGCACGGGACTCAAAGCACAGGACTCACGGGACTCACGGACTCACATTCCATAGCGCAAGGCATGCTGCTATTAATATATTGTCCAAATGCAGAACCAACTTCAGCGTCAAGAGGACAGAGTTTGTCTACTCTTGAATGTATTTTGCAACCTGAAGACTCAAAAGATATTTTATTTAGTTATACACTCAATATATCATATAGGTTAGGTTCAAAGCGCCCTCTTGTGCAGATACATTCCTCATGATGTTGCATCTTATCTTGGTTTTCTTGTAGAGATGAGTCGGCTTTCTTTGCATCTCTTACTAGCTTAGCATATAAGATCCATTACATAGGCAAAAATTCGAGGAGGGTTGTCTTGACAGAGGGGTTGGCTAGGGTGCGGTGTTGCGGAATTGAAGGCTGCCAAAGCTTGAGAAGGAGAGATGGTTGAATGGGGTGGTGGCGGCCCCATCAATTGGACCGAACATGTGGAATCTGATTGTATGCAAAAAAGGGCTAGATTTCTCGCAGTCTATGCCGCCACCTCAATTCCATCATTAACAAAACTACTAATACCTCTGTCGTAACTCGCTTCAGCATCTGTTGGAGGGATCGCACCTTGAAAGCCTTCAAGTTGCATCTTTTGACTAGAGATATCACTTTCTAATGGATGGTTGTTGCACCCCTTGCATGTAGAAAGTGGTTATTGGAGGCCCAAAATCGATGGATCTTTAGAGTTGTTTTTTCCTCATTGTACTGCTCAAAGCACGAGACTCACGGACGCTCAATGGAGAAAACAAATCTATTTCTCTTGAAAGTGACATCATTGTCAAAGGCATCAATATATATTTTACAATTTTTGGTGACGATCTTGATTATGCAGTCTCTTGGCCACAAAAACACACCCATTATACCCTCACCTTCGAGCGGTGTTGAATAGAATTGCCACTTGATTGAGATCCTAATTAAAACCCCTTGGAAATAAAATACGACAAACGGATTGAAAAATTTTACGCTGTGTTTCCTTGAAGTACGGTAGGATGATGTGTTGAAAAGTATAACATGGGGCATTTACAAGTTCTAGTTGGTCATAGCTTGTCACAATGCCTAGTAGCCAGCTAAATGCAAGGTAGTATGGGCTTCATAACTACTAAATATGACAACGTCTTTACCATTTTCTGGCTCTCTTTTGAAGGTGAATGATGTCGAGCGGAACGCCACCCGTACTAATGGCTATGAGCATCACGTAATAGTAGTTCGCCAAATGCAGGTTTAGATTATTGATGAGCGGACTGAATATAGTGCCTTTGGCTATGGGGATGCGGACCTCAAGATGCCCATATCATGTGCAGTTAGGAAGCACGATACGTAACGTGTGCTAGTCGACAAGGAGGCAAGAAGACCTAATTGTTGATCAAAGCAACTTACAACACACACACGTACACGTGCGCACGAGGCCCGCACACGCGCACACACACACACAGACAAGGTAATACTGATCAGAGGACATGGAACATAGAGTTACATCTTCATGTTTTGTGTATGGCAGGGAGGACAAATATTCACAACACTGCACATTCTAATTGCACGAGTGTGATTCCATCTCAGCAACACTACAAGGTCTGTTATCTGTATCCAATTTCCCATGCGCATGTGTTTACTTGGCGCAACACATTAACTCTACGGGGCAGGGCACGGCTTCCGTTTCTTATAATTTTTTGGAGAGATCGCAGTGCGAGCTCTCCACCATACTTGTGTATGGTACCTCTATATGATGTGCATTGTATACTTTGCACCTACAATCTTTGACATTTCATTGCAACACGATTTGTTTAACTACTCACATTGCTTTTTTGTAGTTAAACTCAAATATCGGCATGTAGATCGGACAATCAAAAAGCAGGAGTACAACATTGCAGGTCACTAAAGCACCTCATTTATTGTTGCAGCTTGTTCATACTTTTATCTGTTTGCTTGTTTTATAATTATCCGCATTACTTCCTTTACTTCGGTTTATTTGGCTCTCGTTTTCATAGCTATACACTCGATCGATGTTGATCAACATTTGCACATGTTAGTTATACACACAACTCTTTGCATACGGTTCCTAGCCAATGCATGTGAAGTATTACAATAGTGAATACACAAGTAGTGAGTGCATGTGGTGTATCAAAGTAGTGAATTGACCTTGTGCATCCTTACTTTCGCTCTAAATAGTTGATATTATACTAGGTGTCTAAATTATTGATTCCAAACTGTAGACAACTTGAAACTAACTTATCGTCCATATGCTAGGCCATGGTCTGAAATTACTGCATTTTATAAAGGTTGGAGCATGCAATGTGACATCTTTGCTCACAATCTAAAAATATGTCCCTCCTGCACGACGGCATACCTCACATATATAGGGATTAACGAGGTCGACAAACAAATGAAATAGACACTAGTGCTGCTCTCACTTGTGTATTATCGTTGGGTGCTTTGCCATCGGAGCAGCAACAACAAGACTTAGCAGCATTGCATCTACAATCCATCACTAGTTCAAGATACCAATCCTGAATCGATAGTATCCCCTCTCTATTCATGAGACCGATGAGTGATATTTGGACATAAAAGAGGCAGATGTTATAATTATAGACGAGCTATCCGTGTTAATCCAAACAAATTTTTACCTATCGTAAGACAAAATGTCAACATAGAAAGTAGGACATTGGTAGATCCCTTCAACAACAAATGTGTTCTCTTGCACGATGACCTTGCCCAACTATTCCCAGTTTGTAGTCACGCATGGGAGCTTTGTAACAAATGCCATATATTCACAAGCTCGATCCAGAGGCTACTTGCAAGTTTATACAAGATGTCATGCTGCACCAGCACCAATACTCTTATCAATACTCTTTTGTAGCCATGCTCTTATACTAGTTTTATCATTAATCTTTTTAAATTTCATAGGTTTTGCTTTGTCCACACCCTCTCAAGATAGTTTTCAGCTAAAAAACAAGTACCATCTATTCAGTGTAGTGTTCCCACACAATTTGAGGCTTTGAAATCTAAACTTGTCTTCATTGTATCTCAATTATAGACTCGCACAAACCCAAATCTTTGAATATCCATAAGGTGCACAAAAGTCGCACATCAAGATTAGAATTGGAAAGAATTGAAAAATGAGGATAAATACCACCATTTGTCCAATTGATCATATTTAATACACTAAAATATGATAATAGGCCCACTCTGTAACAGAATATGGCTATAACATTGATCGTATTGGAATTAAAGTAACAATAGTGAGCATTTCCTTAAGAGAATTCTTAAAGAGCATAGGGAGAGCACTGAATTGAAGGTAGAAAAATGAACATTACACCTAGTTAGCTTGGCATGAACAATACTTGTAAAAGAGAGAGAGAGAGAGAGAGAGAGAGAGAGAGAGAGAGAGAGAGAGAGAGAGAGTTAGAGAAATTGACAATAGTTGAAGACGGGATTTACTTTAAGACGATTTCCCCCTCCAAAAGGATTTTGTATTATAGATTCTCCCTTAAAGAGAGACTTGATACAATACATCTTTGTGCTCCTTGAGACCTTGTTGATGGATGAAGATGGTAAACTTGATACACCAAATTTATGCCAGTACTACCTTGCAAAAACATTAACTTGTCCTCGGCCTCAATCACAAGACCTCAAACAATTTCAAAGATGGAGAGAGCTAGCCGGGAGTGAGGGATGGGAAGAGGAAAAAGAAGTACCATACGATAAAGAAGTAGTTTCCTCACCATAGATTACTCTTGGAACTTAGTTTAGCATAGTAATATAGATGGTAGAGAAGATGAGCATGCCATTGAAGCTTGACTCTTGGTTAGATTTGTATCCCATAGCCAACAGGTGTTGGTGTAGGCTCTCTACTTTTCAAACTTGGAGAAGGAGATGGAGTAATTCTTGCTCAACACAATGAGAGAGAGTGTGAGTGTCATGTGAGAATAAGCCAAAATGAGTCCCCTCCTTGCCTAGGTAGACGCCTCTGTCTCTTTACTCATGCTTGATCACTATTGGCCCTTGCCAATCCTAGCCAATCACAGGCTGTGATCATTTCAGGCAATAGAGATAGCATTGTACACATTTCCTTCTTTTCCCTTTTGAGAGAGAGAGCTTAGTAATTAATAAAATGCATCTAAATTCTCATTGGACCTCCCTAAAGACCATGCAATAGGATTCATGCACACCATGAGTACAACATGGGTAGTTGCTTGACATGTGTCCTTCTTCCCTTTTAAGTCTTGGGCTTGCCTTGATTGTGTGAATGAGTGTGTGTGTGTGTGTGTGTGTGTTCTCTCTCATGTCCCTACCTTTAGGGATCGCCCCATCCTTTGTAGGAGTCATGCTTGACTTTGAACACCTCAAGCACCTTAGTCATCAAGCACGAGAAGCACCTCAAGCACCTTAGTCAACTCAAGCAAGGCAAGCACCTCAAGCACATACCTAGCTTGCCTAAGGTTTAAAGTACCTAAAGGTCATAGGTCTAAGGACTTTTAACACTAACCTTTGGAGGTCTTTTAATATCCATTATCTGCTTATTTCTCTTTGATAGACCATCTCTCTTTTGGACCCTTAATGAGAGGTAGCCTTCTCTCCCTTTTGGTTTCGTGTTGATATAGATCTAAAACCACATATCTATATTCTAACTCTTGTTCCCTTTCATTTTCCCACATTAAATGCTCAGTTCAATATGAGAAAATCATAAGATACGTAGATATTAGATTTTATGACATTACACTACAAGAGATAACTTAAATTTCGACGCCAAATTATGGGTGACAATGGCGGGCGTCGGTTTATGTGTAGATAAGTATGGAGGGAGATGAACATTTTCAACATTTTCATCTTCAAATTTTTGACGCTTGTATCAAGGATTTTTTTGACGCTTATATAGATATGTATTTGGATGTTTAATGCCTGCAAGAGCGCCTGTACTAACAGAACCTGCAAAAACCGAAACCCGGGTCTTTCCCTGAGAATTTATCTAATTTGTGTGCCTCTTCTCTTGGTCTCGTCCTCCTCACCTACTGCACATATGGTGCCCAACAACTTGCCGGAGGTGAGAATGTTGCTTGTTGACTACTCCTTCGCATCCATTAGGAATAGAATGGGGTCTATGAGGGCCTCTTTATTTGGCAGTTGATAGAAGTCAAACCTTTAGAATTAAGAAAGTAATCAAAGAACAACTTTTGAATTCAAACAGGCCAAACGGCTAGTTTATTTGAATTCAAATTTCACCCCCAAAATGGAATTAAAAGTCTAGCAGGTAAAACCATATCATGTAGCATATCTATGGAAAGAGCTCAATGCAAAGATTGTAGATCTATCATCTCTGCTCAAATCCAAGATCATATGTGGGAGTTATGGAAGGCCAAAAATCATAAAATTGTCCACCTCCTTTTTCGGCTTACAAAATCCACGTGGCTGAGATAGGGAACACACCGATGGAGTGAGAGGATAGAGACTATCCATCTGCCCGCTCAACACACACACACACACATACACAATTCAGCTCAAAGAAGGAATATTTTTTATGCTTAGATACAATTGACCTTGGGTCAATACCAATGGGGCAAATAGCTCACACCATATGGATGAAAAATGCCAGATACAATTTGAGCAAAGGCTTCAATCACATAGGAAAAACTTACACAACCAAAACATCACAAAAACAATACAAAATTTGGCAAAATGGACAGCACCATTGCGTCCAGAATGGCCAAAAGTCCTAGTCTACAATATCAAAGTGCTCAAATCCGAGCTCGAAAAAGTAGTTTATGGCCAAAACAGGCTCCAAAAACACCAAAAACTGAGCTACATTTTTTTAATGTCCACACTTCATTTTATCCCTTGGGCATCTTTGGCCTTTTGATTGGCCTCAAACAGACCCCGAATAGGCCAAAACCCTTCTACATCCATTCGCACAACTGGCACTAAACTGTTCTCAATCATGCATCCCACAATCACGTAAAGTGGCCCCCAAATATAGTTCTCAAAATGACCTTTTTGCATAATTCTTCACAAGAAAACACTCCTGTTGCGTCCTCTCTTTTCCATGTTTTCGTACTGCTCCGCTTCCAAGACAAAAAAATGAGCAAACGAATGCCAATCAGGATTATTTGAATCCTACATGATTAGTCACCAGTTATGAGGGCTTGATAACAAGCCAATTTTAAGCTAAAAGTGTGCTAGATGCGGCTCTAAGGGCCAAAAGATGTCTTGGTAATGCTAAACAGTGAGTATGCTTGAAGTGCTCATAGCTGGGATTTTATTGATCAAAATTGAACTACTCAAAGTTCTCTACAGGCATGTCTTTATGGCTTGTCAATCGGAGCTACAGATAAGAAGTTATAATAGTTTTATTTGAGTTAGTACCAGATCCGTACCAGATCGAGCACCTACTGATAAAAGGTCAAAGATGATAGGAATGCATAGGTCCAAAGTACTCACTTCAACGAGCATGTCAGTCTTTCCAGTTTGTCAATCGGGGTTTCGGTTGGCAAGATATGGCCAGCAGCAAAGATCTTCCCATGTACCTTGAGTAGCAGGGGACTTTTTTATCTTACCCCTATCTTACATATACAATTTAAGTCTCACATGATCCAACTGAGTAAAAATAGTCAAAGAGCATGTAGCATAGTGACTGACAATGTACTAAGGAACCACTTTTGTTCATAACTAGATGTACCCTCAATGTTTCTTAATTTTACTTTCAAACTATGTGCCTGTTTAGCCCGCACTCTAGCTACTTGTCCATTTTGACCCATCTAAAATACTTAAAGAACAGGGTTATAAAGTTGTGTTAGGTTCTCCATGTAAATTTTCATCTATGCAAACTCTTACTCTAGCTACTTGTTCATTTTGACCCATCTAGAATACTCAAAAAACATGGTTATAAAGTTGTGTTAGGTTCTCCATGTAAATTTTCATCTATACAAACTCTTACTCTAGCTCCTTGTCCATTTTGAGCCATCTAAATTACTAAAAAAACATGGTTATAAAGTTGTGTTAGGTTCTCCATGTAAATTTTCATCTATACAAAATCTTTATAGCTTTCATCCCTCAACAAATGAACCATAATAACAAAACAAGCAATTGATACAAAGCAGTGTTGGTTCCTGCATGTATCTTGGTAGCTATTGACTCACAAGTTTGAGGGAAGACTGTTTTGGGAAGCCATGATTTTCAAACACAAAAAATTCCTTTTGTTTTTCCCTTTTCTCACTTTCCCCCTGCCCCCCTAAATATGATACCCCCTCCCTTATTTTTAAGCTTAGGAGATAAATTATTGGGGGCCTACCCCTAACTTGTACGCTTATCACTACAAGAGGCTATTCATATTAGCGACGCTCACACAGCGACGCTCAAAAAAAAAAATCCCGGCGTCGCTATGAGCGTCGCAAATTTACAAAGAAATTTGCGATGCTCATAGCGACGCCGACTGCGCTAAAAAAATAACACAGCGCGCCCAAAAACTCAGATCTCAGATCTGAGTTTTTTGGCACCCTCAAGCAAGGAGCAGGTAACGCTCTCCCTCTCTCTCTCTCTCTCTCTCTCTCTCTCTCTCTCTCTCTTTTTCTTCTCCACACACACACGCACACACGCACACGAGGAGAGGAAGGAGAGCCACGTATGCTCCTTCCCTCTCCTCACTCTCATGTTCCCTTCCCCTCTTTCTCTCTCCTTCTCTCTCTCTCTCTCTCACACACACATACACACACACACATAGTGTTTTTGAGAGAGAGAGAGAGAGAGAGAGAGAGAGAGAGAGAGTACAAACATAAACAAAAACGCACACACACATACATAAACAAAGAATGCACACACACATTGAGAGAGGACAAGATAGAGAGAGCATGCATAAACAAAAAACGCACGCATTGAGAGAGGAAAAGAGAGAGAGAACATGCATAAACAAAAAAATGCACACATTGAGAGAGGAAAAGAGAGAGAAAACATGCATACGATCCAAAAAAACGCACACACATTGAGAGAGAAAGAGAGAGAAACTAATTTAACATCATAGGAAACTAATTAAAATTAAAAGACCTAAAGATCTAGCCGACGAGGAGTTGAACTCAAGACCTATTATTCAAGAGGGAAATGGCATAATCAATCTATCATACTTGGCATGGGTGATAGAAAGCTTATACCATTTATCTCTTTTTATTGGCACACACATCCACACACGCGCACACACACAAGAAGAAGAGAGTTATAACGTCGTAGGAAACTATCCTAAAAGACGTTCAAGATTAGGTTAGATATAGACTTACGTTAAATTAGATTTAGGTTTATTTAAGTTAAATTAGATTAGATTTAGGTTTATTTTTAATTACATTTACGTTTATTTACACTAGATTTAGATTTACGTTATATTAGATTAGATTTAGGTCTCCATAGACTGCGATGCCTGCATGAAGCGGGTGAAGAAAGCCCTCAATGGAATATAGGGTATTGCTGCCTTCACTCATGGTGGGCTCCGTCGATCCAAAAGTACTGGTGAAATGTCTTCAGAAGATAGGGAAGAAGGTGGATCTTTAGGGCGGCAAGAGTCACTACATCCTCGACACAATGACCATCTAGACAACCTCTAGTCATTCAACAGCAACTTCAAAGTTAGTAACAAGAGCAAGAACGGTTTAAAGGGCCAATTGCTGTCGTCAGATGTGGATGGAGATGAGGCAGCGTCACCGCCGGAAGTTAACTCTCACATCTTTAGTGATGAGAATGCCAACTCTTGCCGAGTTATGTGAAAAATTATGTGTGAAATCAGTTTTAAGGTTCTTATAATCCTTGTTAGTTTAGTTCTTTGTTTTTAATATAACATAATTTACGTTAGATTTAGATTTATGTTATATTAGATTAGACTTAGGTTTATTTACGTTTACCCACACACACACACACACACACACAAGAAGAAGAGAGTTTTAACGTCGTAGGAAACTATCCCAAAAGACGTTAAAGATTAGGTTAGATGTAGACTTAAGTTAAATTAGATTTAGGTTTATTTTTAGTTAGATTTACGTTTATTTAGATTTACGCTTATTTACGTTAGATCGAGTCCACACAAGAATTACTTACGGTTTAGGGTTTAGAGTTAGATGAACAGTGAAAAGATCTACTGTGAAAAGATGTTAAGATGCTGAGAAGTGCTACAGCTAGAGAAGAGGCAAAGAGATTTTGTCCACTACATGCAGTATCATGTAGACGTGGGTGTGTAGATTTCTTGTACCCACAAATATAGGTATTGACCAATAAAGACGAGATTATAACCCGGTGGTTCTGATCTCCGTGCACCTCTAGACCGAGGTGTGCGGGGATTGGACATGACTAGAGAATGTGAGGTAAAGGAGAGAAGAGAGAGAGAGAGAGAGAGAGAGAGAGAGAGAGAGAGAGAGAGAGAGAGAGAGAGAGATAAGACGAAGAATGCCAATAGAATATTAAATTTGTTGTCCAGGTTATAAGATTTTTACCCTCATTATGAGTAGTGACGAGGATGTGGGACCGTCCAACCGAAACACCTATCTCTCAACGAGGGTCTTATGTCCTTGTAATCAATGCAAGCATGCTGTGCGACGGACAAGACGTGTTTCTTTGCAGCACGTTCGCAAATTTGGCGATTCGATCCATCTATTATAGATCGAGTTGTTGCCAATTATAACTCGTCGGACTCTGACGCTGGCCAACAAGCAGCAATCTTGCAACCCAATAGACGTGTTCACAGGCGCTTTGGTCAAGCAGCATATGTGAGGCCACAAGATGTAGCCTCTGACAGTTCAGGGGATGATCATGCAAAGCACATTCCCAAAGAGGCAATGTTTGAGCCCGAGATTGATGAAATGATCGAGACGATCATGGATTCAGAAAGGCTTATCTATGATGATATGAAAAGTGAAGCCGATACGCCATTGTATAAAGGAGCACGTATGTCTAGATTGAAAGCACTCCTGGTTCTTCTCAACATGCAGGCAAAGTTTGGATGGAGTGACACTAGCATCACAGCGCTTTTCAGGTGATCTATTACAATTAGTTTACTTTAATAAAACTCTAAATGTATAATGATCTGATAGATTTTTACACGACTGTATTGTATTTTTATGTTGTGTAGATTGCTTAAAGAGCACATACTACTAGCTGACAATGTGATGCCAGATTCCCGAGATGAAGCAAGAAAGATTTTGCGAAACTTGGGGATGGATTACAATTCTATCCACGCTTGTCCTAATGACTGCATTCTTTTTAGAGGGGAATACATAGACATGGAGAAGTGTCCGAAATGTGATTCAGAAAGATATCGAGTAGATCTCCACGGGACAAAAATTCCACAAAAGGTTTTGCGACATTTTCCTCTGCTTCCTCGCATCAAGCATTTCTTCGAATGTAAGTCCATGGCCGCCCTAGCATCATGGCATGAGGAGAATAAATCTTCGGATGGTGTGCTACGAATTCCTGCAGATTGCGCAGCCTGGAAACATATAGATGGAACATGGTCGGATTTTGCCAAGGAAGCTTGATATTTGCGCTTAGGCCTGGCTATGGATGGCGTAAATCCATTTGGTCAAAGATCAACATCTTACAGTGTATGGCCCGTTGTCATCGTCAACTACAAAATTCCCCCGTGGTTGACTACGAAGAAGGGGCACCTATGGCTAAGCTTGATTGTGCCAGGGCGATATAAAGTGGGGAATATGGATGTGTATCTTCGTCCACTATTGGAAGAGCTACAACAATTGTGGATTGGCATAGAGGTGGTGGATATGAGCCGACACACAGGACGACGGAATGCTTTGATCAAAGGCATTCTAATGTGTACCATGCATGACTATCCTGGGCTAACAAAATGCTCAGGTGATCTATTGACACTCCTCACTCAGACACTGTAAATCTTGTTTTTTCCCATAGTTGATCTATTATCATGTGTATACATGCATGGCTTCAAACAAGCGGATACAGAGCATGTGTCACATGTGGACCTAGACTGAATGCACGTAGGGCGTCCTCACTGAAGAAGAAAATCTACGAAGGTCATCAAGAATATCTTCCAGAGAATCATGTGTTACGCGACGGATTTTTGGGAAGAGATCCACCAAGGATGTCTGCACAAGCATGGTTAGAGCAGAAGGAGATATGCGATGATGGATTGCCTCCAGGGATGAAGAGACTATCTCTATGGTACGAGTTACCATACTGGCCCCGACTCATGATCAATCACTTGCTCGATCCAATGCACATATTCAAGAATGTGGGTAATCTACTATGGGACCATCTGACCGGTAAGAAAGATACTTTGGGAGCCAGAGTTGACCTTAGAAAGGTGGATTCTCATAGGAGCCCAAGAACGCAAAGTAAAAGAGACCATTCGATCTTTGCGGACCCCCACTGGCGTAATTCACTCGCTCCGAACGTGTTTTACTAAAGAAGGAAAGCTTACCGGTTTGAAGTCACACGATTGGCATAAAATGTGTCAGGTACGTTCATAGTGGACTTTAATATCATTGCATAAAATGTGGACTTTAATATCATTGCTGCACATACTTTACAGTTTATTTTACCGGTTGCCATTGAGGGATGTTTGTCTCTCGACATCCGTAACACAATCTACAAACTTGCAAAGCTGGTGCAATGGATCTCACAAAAGGAGATCAACGTAGACTCCATACCATTCGCCAAACTAAATGCTGCGGAGCTTGTGTGCATGTTTGAGAAACATTTTCCTACTACCATGCTAACCATTCAGGTGCATCTTCTTGTTCACATAGTTGATGAGGTGGAAATAGCTGGCACAGTTCATTCCAGATGGATGTTCTTCTTAGAACGTTTCATGAAAATGCTTAAGGGATATGTGCGTCAAAAGGCACGTCCGGAGGGTAGCATGGCAGAAGGTTGGTTGGTATCAGAGTCCGTAGTGTACATTGGAGAGTGGCTAGATGGATTTGATAAAGCCCGGGACACGCTATGGCGAACCATAGATGATGAGCGCATATCTGGGATTGTCATGTGAAATCTCGGTGTTGAGAAGAAGATGACGGAAGATCTAGAGGCTAAAATCAACCGATTTTGCATGCTTCACAATCCAGTGATGCAAAAGTGGATTTCACAATATGAGGATACAAAGCAAGAGCGACAAAGGGCACGAATCGAGTGGAGACGGGGAAGACGACCACCGATGCACTATCCAACGGTTCTGGAGAGCCTACCAACCTTCATGAGCTTAAGATGGTTGCACAACCAATTGAAAAGCGCACAACAATGCGATGACGAAGTGACTGAGGAAGAGTGGGAGTACTCTCGGGGTTGCACGACCAAGGTAAGTTTGCAATGTACGACATGCTAGTGACTTTATTTCTAAACGTTTGAATGGCCACTCATAATCTTTGTTCGTTGTAGCATAAGTCATACACAGCAGCATGGTGTAAAGGTCGACATTTTAGGGTGGAATGAATCGACAAAAAGCGTTTTACTCAAGATTGTGGAATCATGGAAAAATTTGAACAGTCTAGTCGACGACGTTCCTCTGATGCAGATCCTGTGGTGGCGGAACTCACTTACTTCGGCATGCTGCAAGAGAATTTGAGGATCGATTACAGAGGATTTTTTGTCGACTTGTTCGACGTGCAATGGTTCAAGATAATCATGGAGGGTCGCAACGCTACTGTGCGTAGAGGAGAGTCTGGTTTTCTTGAGGTGGATTCTACTAAGAAATGGACTGACCTAAGAGACACTTTCGTACTACCAGAGCATTGTGAACAAGTAAGTATGTAAATAGTTAGCATCCCCCTTTTACAAGTTATGTGCTTGAAAGCTCTCATGTAAGCTATGTGGCTCTGGCAGGTAATATTTCATCCTACAAAGTCTACATCAAACTGGTGGTACGTCATAGAGGTAGCCCCTCATAGTGCAAGGACGTATGGAGGCTACCATGTGCCAATCACAACAGCATCAATGGAGGAGATCAGAGAAGATGCTCAATCAGAAGCCGCTGCGGTGGTGCCAGACGAGCATCAAGATGCTACTACTCTATATGGGGTGCATGCAGAGGAGCTACAAAATGAAACAGAGGATATGTGTTTAAACGGAGAGCTCTATATAGATATAGGAAGTTATGCTGAGTTATGCGAGGATGACAGAGAGATCTCTTAAAGCCACAAATATTGTATTTGAACAATTTTGCTCCGTGTTGTAAAAGCTCTGGCTCTCTAAGTACCTTCCATGGCGCTCACATCTTTTGATTGAAAATTCTGAGTTTTTGACATTGTATTTAATGGTCTTTGCGTCATTACGTCATTGTATTTAATGGTCTTTGCGTCATTGTCTACACTATTCATTCAATATTAAGTTTAAATATTCATGTGTTTAATGTAGGTATGGATGATGAGGAGTTTCTTTCTTCTTTGTCACCGCAGCAGAGACAGTGGTACGTGGAGCGTCATCACTCTGGCGCATCATCACGCATTCCTACTCCATCCGCATATCCCTCTATTTCGGAGCATTCTGCGTGCTCCGAAGCTTCACACTCGTCTAGACACCGGCGCTCTAGTGGTGGCGGTGGCGGTTGTTGTGGGGATTCCGCCACCGATGCCTCCACACCGCCTCGTGTTCGACGAGGCTCTTTACCCTCCCCTTCTTTGCCCGCCTCCACACCAGCCACAGCATCGCCATCTACGCCAGGTTTTGCACGGCTGATTGTTCCTAGCAGCTACACACCTCTACCTACTCCGCCAGAGGCCACCCCACTCGACACTCCTCGCTTCGGGGCCCAGACGCCGGTGGAGACACCAGACGTCCGTACCCCCATCGACACGCCGCTAGAGACCCCTGCCGGGACACCTAGGTTCACGCGTCACCGGCCAGAGGGATTGCCTTACTCCGTCGACTTCAGCGACGGCATCATCATGGATGATGACGGCAAGAAGGTGATCTCGCGCATGCGTGGTCTTTGCTCTCAGCTGTTTAGACACTACATACTAAACAAATGGAGTGAAGTACCAAGTGATTTAAAAAACAGAGTCATCAGCATACTTCATGATGAGTTTCCCGTTCCAACACGGGATCAGCGCTTCAATGAAGACATGATGAAGATTCGAATGAGCGAATACTGCAAACACAAGCGTTCCAAAGTGCAAAAAGCAATCAAGCATGGGTGGAACAGGCCAGATTGGCTGGCCAAAGAAGATTGGAAGAATGCGAAGAAAGCAGCGCGCGAGAATCCCGACAAGTGGAAGCAACAAAAGGATCAGCCAGAGCGCGAGTAGAGGCAGGGAGCTCGCACCACTTGGGGAGCGGTGGATGGGCATCATTTGAGGCCGATTTTGTAAGTGTTTTCGCATTGCTCTTTATTTTCTATAGTTTAGGGTTTATGAGTTTTTTAATTCTAACATAATAAATTCTTTGTATGTTTTGACAGTGGTCGATGACAAGACGTGTGCTACACAAGCCGAGTGCAATTATCGTTAACAACGACTTAACATTCCATAACGCAAGGCATGCTGCTATTAATATATTGTCCAAATGCAGAACCAACTTCAACGTCAAGAGGACAGAGTTTGTCTACTGTTGAATGCATTTTCCAACCTCAAGACACAAAAGATATTTTATTTAGTTATACACTCAATATATCATATATGTTAGGTTCAAAGCGCCGTCTTGTGCAAATACATTCCTCATGATGTTGCATCTTATCTTTGTTTTCTTGCAGAGACGAGTTAGATTTCTTTGCATCTCTTACTGGCTTACCATATAAGATCCATTACATCGGAAAAAATTCGAGAAGGTTTGTCTTGACAGAGGGGTTGGCTAGGGTGCGGTGCTGCAAATTGGAAGGCTGCCAAAACTTGAGAAGGAGAGCTGGTTGAATGGGGTGGTGGCGGCCCCATCAATTGGACCAAACATGTGGAATCTTATTGTATGCAAAAAAGGTCGCAATCTTTATGCCGCCACCTCAATTCAATCATTAACAAAACTACTAGTACCTCTGTCATGAGCACTCACTTTTGCATCTTTTGGAGGGATCGCACCTTGATAGCCTTCAAGTTGCATCTTTTGACTAGAGATATCACTTTCTAATGGATGGTTGTTGCACCCCTTGCATGTAGAAAGTGGTTATTGGAGGCCCAAATCCGATGGATCTTTAGAGTTTTTTTTCCTCATTGTACTGCTCAAAGCACGAGACTCACGGACGCTCAATGCAAAAAACAAATCTATTTCTCTTGAAAGTGAGATCATTGTCAAAGGCATCAATATATATTTTACAATTTTTCGTGACGAGCTTGATTATGTAGTCTCTTGGCCACAAAAACACACCCATTATACCCTCACCTTCGAGCGGTGTTGAATAGAATTTCCACTTGATTGAGATCCTGATTAAAACCCCTTGGAAATAACATACGACAAACGGATTAAAAAATTTGACGTTGTGTTTTCTTGAAGTACAGTAGGATGATGTGTTGAAAAGTATAACATGGGGCATTTACAAGGTCTAGTTGGTCATAGCTTGTCACAATGCCTAGTAGACAGCTGAATGCAAGGTAGTATGGGCTTCATAACTACTAAATATGACAACGTCTCCACCATTTTTTGGCTCTCTTTTGAAGGTGAATGATTTCGAGCGGAACGCCACACGTACTAATGCCTATGAGCATCACGTAATAGTAGTTCGCCAAATGCACGTTTAGATTATTGATGAGGGGAGTGAATATAGTGCCTTTTGCTATGGGGATGCGGACCTCAAGATGCCCATATCATGTGCAGTTAGGAAGCACGATACGTAACGTGTGCTAGTCGACAAGGAGGCAAGAAGACCTAATTGTTGATCAAAGCAACTTACAACACACACACGTGCATGTGCGCACGAGGCACGCAGGCAGGTGCGCACACAGACACACACAGACAAGGTAATACTGATCAGAGGACATGGAACATAGAGTTACATCTTCATGTTTTGTGTATGGCAGGGAGGACAGATATTCACAACACTGCACGTTCTAATTGCACGAGCGTGATTCCATCTCAGCAACACTACAAGGTCTGTTATATGTATCCAATTTCCCATGCGCATGTGTTTACTTGGCACAACACATTAACGCTACGGGGCAGGGCACGTCTTCCGTTTCTTATAATTTTTTGGAGAGATCGCAGTGCGAGCTCTCCACCGTACTTGTGTATGGTACCTCTATATGATGTGCATTGTATACTTTGCACGTCCAATCTTTGACATTTCATTGCAACACGATTTGTTTAACTATTCACATTGCTTTCTGTAGTAAAACTCAAATATCGGCATGTAGATCGGACAATCAAAAAGCAGGAGTACAACATTGCAGGTCAGTAAGGCACCTCATTTATTGTTGTAGCTCGTCCATACTTTTATCTGTTTGCTTGTTTTATATTTATCCGCATTACTTCCTTTACTTCGGTTTATTTGGATCTCGTTTTCATAGCTATACACTCGATCGATGTTGATCAACATTTTCACATGTTAGTTATACACACAACTCTTTGCATACGGTTGCTAGCCAATGCATGTGAAGTATCACAATAGTGAATACATAAGTAGTGAATACATGTGGTGTATCAAAGTAGTGAATTGACCTTGTGCATCCTTACTTTAGCTCTAAATAGTTGATATTATACTAGGTGTCTAAATTATTGATTCCATACTATATATGTCCTCGTTTCCCAGTACTAGGTGTCAGTATGAAGTTGTCAAGACGTACAAGATTACAGTCCAAGCGTCAATAAGCTAGGGAGCAAACTGCAGACAACTTGAACTAACTTATCGTCCATATGCTAGGCCATGGTCTGAAATTATTGCATTGTATAAAGGTTGGAGCATGCAATGTGACATCTTTGCACGACGGCATACCTCACATATATACGGATTAACGAGGTCGACAAACAAATGAAATAGACACTACTGCTGCTCTCACTTGTGTATTATCGTTGGGTGCTTTGCCATCGGAGCGGCAACAAGACTTAGCAGTATTGCGTCTACAATCCATTACTAGTTCAAGATACGAGTCCTGAATCGATAGTATCCCCTCTCTATTCATGAGACCGATGAGTGACATTTCGACGTAAAAGAGGCAGATATTATAATTATAGACGAGTTGTCCGTGTTAATCCAAACGAATTTTTACCTATCGTAAGACAAAATGTCAACATAGAAAGTCGGACATTCGTAGATCCCTTCAACAACAAATGTGTTCTCTTGCACGATGACCTTGCCCAACTATTCCCAGTTTGTAGTCACGCATGGGAGCTTTGTAACAAATGCCATATATTCACAAGCTCGATTTAGAGGCTACTTGCAAGTTTATACAAGATGTCATGCTTGGTAAGACATGCAACGGACCTTAAATTGCTTATGTTCTTGACCATTATTTGTGAAATAAAACTTGACTTCCTAAATGAGATCAAGTGTACCTTGGGTGCATGTATTCTAGATGAATCAAACTGACATTACAAAACTTGAAATGAATGTCAATTTGAATGTGTCATGTTATATTCTATAGATGTTATATAGCAAGGCCTACCAAGGAAGACTAGTAGAAAGAATCTTTGTGCATCATTGAGCTTGAGTGCAAAGAAACTCCACTAGAGCCTATGAAAAACCCAATAATCGAGCATCTTTGTGTCTAAGGAAAAAAACTCCAAGTCCGCTTTTGTTTGGTTTGGTATAGCTAGCTTGTGGGCAGATCAATGGAGGCAAGAGAGTATCGCAGCCTGCAGGAAACCCACTGCATGCATGCTCATCTACGACCTCATGCAACGTCAAGTTCATTGCGCACGTGTGGTGCCGGGTCATCGCTCATCTGATGATGGATGATGGCTGCTGATATACAAAGTCAACATCCGGCCGGCCAGGTCAAAGTCAACATCCGCCAGGCTCATATACAAAGTCAACATCCGGCAGGCCAGGCGCTATTATATACATAGCTGCACCAGCACCAATACTCTTATCAAGCAGCAAGTGTACAGATCTCTCCCCCCCCTCCCCTCCCACTATCGAACTCTCTCATAAGACTCTCTCTCTCTCAACTGATCATCTCTCCCTTTCTCTGTGGCTCGCACACGCACCTGCCACGCCCACGTCAGCCCGCACACACACACACACACAAATCGACGCCATCATGCATAATCACTCTCAAGGGTCAGCTCATGCGTTGTTGTTGAAGAGGCAGCAGTCGATCCAGGTCGCCCTAAACGTTGCCCTCATGTTGTTAATACTCGTGATGCCAGCAGCCCACGCAGGACGGGCGGCATCCTGGAGCATCGTGCAGTCCAGGCCCCTGGAGTACTATGTCCAAGTGGGACTGGGCCCCTCTGACATGCACACCCTCATCGCTCCCATTGACCCCACCGGCTCCACGGGCACCTTCGGCCAGACACAGCTCTTCGCCTTCAATGTCACGCACGGCGCTGACCCAGCCTCCACGCTGCTCGGCTCCATGCGTGGTTACACCGTCCAAGCCAGCTCCACCGCCGACTTCCACGGCGTCGAAGCTGAGGTCCTCGCCTTCGACGATGGCTCGCTCAATGGCACCATCAGCCTGCAAGGCCTCATCAACGCTGGCACTAACGAGATCTCCATTGTTGGCGGCACCGGAAACTTTCGAGGCGCTTGCGGCTACGGCATCGTCACCTTCCTCAACTCCACTGCCACCCTTGCACTTTACCACCACCAGCTCTTCTTCCTCTAGATGACAGATGACAGCTCCCTAATATCACCCTTTGCGCCGGCCGTAGAAGCTTAACTCACCCAACCTTTAATATGCACTGCTATATACCTTTAATATGCACTGCTATATAACACTTGACAGCACCTCATCCAGCACCTCATCCATCAACTGTACCATTTTGTGTTCATATAATATACAAAGAGCTAACGCTTGAACATATAAAAATAGTCCATTGGATATGTAGAATGCAGCAGATAGGTTTAGGTCAAATAGTCTTATTTTACCTCATGATTGATGTATGCTTGGATAAATGACATTCTGCAACCTCATATACTAGGACATTTCGACTTTGCGTACATTTGAATATAGAAAGATGGTGTATTAGATCACCTACACACCTTGGGAGTATTTGACTCTCAAAACAATTTTCTAGCACATGAAATTTGTGCAATTAATGGGTGGTACGACTATTAAAATTCAACGTATAGCTTCTATCATGCACTAATTTTTTGAGAGGTTGTGCCACCAATTTCTCTGAACCATCCAATAATCTTCTTCACCTCATGATCCAATGTGATATTGATGTGATGCATGTCCAATTGATATGATGAGTGGACATTATCTCCACTTAATCACCTAGTAGATACCTACGGCCCCCAATTATGGATACTCCCTTTGTGATAGCGTTCGAGTGTGATTAAGAGATTTTTTAAAACAAAAATTGATAGAGTTTCTTTTGTAGCCACGCTCTCATGCTAGTTTTATCATTATTATTTTAAATTACATAGGGTTTCTTTTGTAGCCATGCTCTTATACTAGTTTTATCATTAATCTTTTTAAATTTCATAGGCTTTCCTTTGTTCACACCATAGATTACTCTTGGAGCTTAGCTTAGCATAGTAATGTAGATGGTAGAGAAGATGAGCATGCCATTGAAGCTTGACTCTTGGATAGATTTGCATCCCATAGCCAACAGGTGTTGGTGTAGGCTCTCTACTTTTCAAACTTGGAGAAGGAGATGGAGTAATTCTGGCTCAACACAATGAGAGAGAGTGTGAGTGTCATGTGAGAATAAGCCAAAATGAGTCCTCTCCTTGCCTAGGTAGACCCCTCTGTCTCTTTACTCATGCTTGATCACTATTGGCCCTTGCCAAGCCTGGCCAATCACATGCTATGATCATTTCAAGCAATAGAGATAGCATTTGGACACGTTTCCTTCTTTTCCCTTTTGAGAGAGAGAGCTTAGTAATTAATAAAATGCATCTAAATTCTCATTGGACCTCCCTAAAGACCATCCAATAGGATTCATGCATACCATGAGTACAACATGGGTAGCTGCTTGACATGTGTCCTTCTTGCCTCTTAAGTCTTGGGCTTGCCTTGAGTGTGTGTGTGTGTGTGTGTGTGTGTTCTCTCTCATGTCCCTACCTTTAGGGATTGGCCCCTCCTTTGTAGGAGTCATGCTTGACTTTGAACACCTCAAGCACCTTAGTCATCAAGCACGAGAAGCACCTCAAGCACCTTAGTCAACTCAAGCAAGGCAAGCACCTCAAGCACATGCCTAGCTTGCCTAAGGTTTAAAGTACCTAAAGGTCATAGGTCTAAGGACTTTTAACACTAACCTTTGGAGGTATTTTAATCTCCATTATCTGCTCATTTCTCTTTGATAAACCATCTCTCTTTTGGACCCTTAATGAGAGGTAGACTTCTCTCCCTTTTGGTTTCATGTTGAGATAGATCTAAAACCACATATCGATATTCTAACTCTTGTTCCCTTTCATTTTCCCACATTAAATGCTCAGTTCAATATGAGAAAATCATAAGATACGTAGATATTAGATTTTATGACATTACACTACAAGAGGTCACTTAAATTTTGACGCCAAATTATCGGTGACATTTTAAACATTTTCATCTTCAAATTTTTCACGCTTGTATCCATGATTTTTTCGACGCTTATATAGATATGTATTCCGATGCCTCTTCTGATGTTTAATCCTGCGCCTGCAAGAGCGCCTGTACTAGCGGAACCTGCAAAAACCATAACGCGGGTCTTTCCCTGAGCATTTATCTACTTTGTGTGCCTCTTCTCTTGGTCTCGTCCTCCTCACCTACTGCAGATCTGGTGCCCAACAACTTGCTGGAGGTGAGAATGTTGCTTGTTGACTACTCCTTAGCATCCATTAGGAATAGAATGGGGGTCTATGAGGGCCTCTTTATTTGGCAATTTAAAGAAGTCAGACCTTTAGTATTAAGAAAGTAATCAAAGGACAACTTTTGAATTCAAACAGGCCAAACGGCTAGTTTATTTGAATTCAAATTTCTCGCCCAAAATGGAATTAAAAATCTAGCAGGTAAAACCATATCATGTAGCATATCTATGGAAAGAGCTCAATGCGTAGATTGTAGATCTATCATCTTTGCTCAAATCAAAGATCATATGTGGGAGTTATGGAAGGTCAAAAATCATAAAATTCTCCACCTCCTTTTTGGGTGGGAAAGTGCATGCTTTGACCACTCTTACACATCCCTTACACACCCACCATTCTAGCACACATGGCATACACCTATTTGTCAAAATGTTAATCACTTCCATATACTCATGGCAAATAAAGAGTCCCTCCTATACCCCATCCTCTTCCTAATGAAGGTGAGATTCTTTTCAACTTTACTTGTAGGTTTATGGTTTAGGGTTTAACATAGTGTGTGTGTGTGTGTGTGTGTGTGTGTGTGTGTGTGTGTGCGCGCGTTTTTGTAGGTTTGAACAAGACTCTTTTTTGCTCAAAAAGGCCGCGTGCGAGTGCTCGAAAGTTTTATGCATATTAAATTACTTTAAAATTATATTGTATATTGACAAAATAAAATTTCATTAATTAGGATTTCTATGCTTAAATTTCCATGCAATTTTGTTTAGAAATTATGCTTTGAAAAAAATTGTTTTGAAATTATGGTTTGGGGTAATTTTGATTTGAAATTATGCTACGGAAGAATTTTGTATGCTTTGAAGAAAATTTGTTTCAAAATTATGCTATGGAAAAAATCTTTTTTGAAATATTGTTTTGAAATTATGTTTTGAAGAAATTTTGTTTTGAAATTACGCTACCATGTCATCATCATCATGCGATTGATGGGGTTTAGGTTATCGGTTTCGGTAAGGTGTAGTTTTGGTTATAGGATAGGTAAGGGTACCGGTTATATGTTAAGTTATAGGTCATACGTTAGGTTAGGTTAGGTTAGGTAAAGTTACATTAGGTTTAGGTTATAGGTTAAGTTAAGTTAGTTTATGGATTAGATTATAGACTATGTTAAGTTAGTTTACAGGTTAATTAGGTTAGGTTAACTTATAGGTTAGGTTAGATTAGGTTCTAGGTTAGGTTTAGGTTATAGGTTAGGTTAATTAGGATATGTTATAAGTTGTACATAAAAGGCTAGGTTAGGTTACAGTTAAAGATAACTAATTTTTAGGTTATAGGTTTGGTTTGAAAAAAATCTGATGCTTCCAACTGAAACATTGGCGGCCCATAACCATGATGTAAATAGCTTATAAATTTATTGCCAAGTCAGTTTTCCAAAGAATCTATCCCACTATGGATAAGGGTATCACTCCTCGACAACAAGATTTCATCAAAGGAAGATCTATTTAAGATAACACATTGACAGCAACGGTTGGATTAGAATACACACCATTCACCATGCAAGATTGCATCGGTTATAGGTTAGGTTATAGTTAGCGATGTGAGCGGGATGGAAACACACACAACGCCTCTATAATCACCTGACACATGCTCTCGGGATAATACACACACACACGCACACTATGGGACACCACTCGGATTACAAAATCCACCTGGCTAAGATAGGGACCACACCGATGGAGTGAGAGGAGAGAGACTATCCATCTGTCCACTCAACACACACACACACACACACACACACACGTGTATACACAACTCAGCTGGGAAAAGTGCATCCTTTGACCACTCTTACATATCTCTGACAAGTGCATACACCTATTTGTCAAAATGTTAATCACTTCTATATGCTCATGGCAAATAAAGAGGCCCTCCTATACCCCATCCTCTTCCTAATGAAGCTGAGATTCTTTTGAAGTTTTCTTGTAGGTTTATGGTTTAGGGTTTAACATAGTGTGTGTGTGTGTGTGCGTTTTTGCAAGTTTGAAGACGTTTACAAGACCCTTTCTTGCTCAAAAAGGCCACGTGCGAGTGCTCAAAATTTTTATGTATCTTAAATTACTTTAAAATTATATTGTACATTGACAAAACAAAATTTCATTAATTAGGATTTCAATGCTTAAATTTTCATGCAATTTTATTTAGAAATTATACTTTGATTTTTTTTTTTGAAATTATGGTTTGGGGTAATTTTGATTTGAAATTATGCTACTAAAAAATTTTGTATGCTTTGAAGAAAATTTGTTTCAGAATTATGCTATGGAAAATTTCTTTTTTGAAATTATGTTTTTGAAGAAATTTTGTTTTGCAATTACACTACCATCTCATCATCATCATGCGATTGATGAGGTTTAGGTTATAGGTTTTGGTAAGGTGTACTTTTGGTTATAGGATAGGTTAGGGTATAGGTTATAAGTGAAGTTATAGGTCATACGTTAGGTTAGTTTAGATTTTGTTTAGGTTATAGGTTAAGGTAATTAAGTTAGTTTATGGGTTAGATTTTAGATTAGGTTAGGTTAGTTTATAGGTTAGTTAGGTTAGGTAAACTTATAGGTTAGGTTAGATTAGCTTATAGGTTAGATTCTAAGTTAGGTTTAGGCTATAGGTTATAGACTAGGTAAGGACGTTATAGGTCAGGTTAAGGCAACATGTTAGGTTAGAGGTTAGGTTAATTAGGTTAGGTTATAAGTTGTACGTAAAAGACTAGGTTAGGTTATAGTTTAAGTTAACTAATGTTTAGGTTATAGGTTTGGTTCGAAAAAAATATGATGCTTCCAACTGAAACATTGGTGGCCCATAACCATGATGTAAATAGCTTACAAAATTATTGCCAAGTCAATTTCCCAAAGAATCTATTCCACTATGGATAAGGGTATCACTCCTCGCCAACAAGATTTCATCAAAGGAAGATCTATTTAAGATAACACCTTGACAGCAATGGTTGGATTAGAATACACACCATTCACCATGCAAGATTGTATCGCTTGTAGGTTAGGTTATAGCTAGCGATGTGAGCGGGATGAAAACACACACAGCGCCTCTATAATCACCTAACACACACTCTTGGGATCATACACACACACGCACACACTATGGGACACCACTCGGCTTACAAAATCCACCTGACTGAGACAGGGAACACACCATTGGAGTGAGAGAAGAGAGACTATCTATATGTCCACTCAACACACACACACACACACACACACACACACACACACACACACACACACACGTATACACAAATCAGCTCAAAGGATTGCAATGCTTAAATTTTTATGCAATTTTATTTAGAAATTATTCTCTGAAAAAAAAATGTTCTGAAAGTATGGTTTGGGGTAATTTTGATTTGAAATGATCCTACGGAAAAATTTTGTATGCTTTGAAGAAAATTTGTTTCAAAATTATGCTATGGAAACATTATGTTTTCAAATTATGTTTTGAATTTTTTTTTTGTTGAAATTACGTTACCATCTCATCATCATCATGCGATTGATGAGATTTAGGTTATTGGTTTCGGTAAGGTGTAGTTTAGGTTATAAATTAGGTTAGGGTATAGGGTATATGTTAAGCTATAGGTCATACGTTAGGTTAGGTTAGAGTAGGTTTAGGTTATAGGTTAAGTTAAGTTAGTTTATGGGTTAGATTATAGACTAGGTTAACTTAGGTTATAGGTTAACTAGGTTAGGTTAACTTATAGGTTAGGTTAGATTAGCTTATAGGTTAGGTTTAGGTTATAGGTTATAAACTAAGTTAGGTTATAGGTCAGGTTTAGGCAACATGTTAGGTTATAGGTTAGGTTAATTGGGTTAGGTTATAGGTTGTACATAAAAGGCGAGGTTAGGTTATAGTTTAAGTTAACTAATGTTTAGGTTATAGGTTTGGTTCGAAAAAAATCAGATGCTTCCAACTGAAACATTGGCGGCCCATAACCATGATGTAAATAGCTTACAAAATTATTGCTAAGTCAATTTCCCAAAGACTCTATCCCACTATGGATAAGGGTATCACTCCTCGCCAAGAAGGTTTCATCAAAGGAAGATCTATTCACTACAAGAGGCTATTCATATTAGCGACGCTCACACAACGACGCTCAAAAAAAAAATTCCCGGCGTCCCTATGAGCCTCGCAAATTTCTTTGTTAATTTGCGACGCTCATAGCGACGCCGGCTGGGCTAAAAAAATAACCGAGCGTGCCCAAAAACTCAGATCTCAGATCTGAGTTTTTCGACGCCCTTAAGCAAGGAGCAGGTAACGCTCTCCCTCTCTCTCTCTCTCTCTCTCTCTCTCTCTCTCTCTCTCTCTCTTTTTCTTCTCCACACACACACACACACGAGGAGAGGAAGGAGAGCCAGGTATGCTCCTTCCCTCTCCTCATTCTCATGTTCCCTTCCCCTCTTTCTCTCTCCCTCTCTCTCTCTCTCTCTCACACACACACACACACACACACACATAGTGTTTTTGAAAGAGAGAGAGAGAGAGAGAGAGAGAGAGAGAGAGAGTACAAACATAAACAAAAACGCACACACACATACATAAACAAAGAATGCACACACACATTGAGAGAGGAAAAGAGAGAGAGAGCATGCATAAACAAAAAACGCACGCATTGAGAGAGGAAAAGAGAGAGAGAACATGCATAAACAAAAAACGCACACATTGAGAGAGGAAAAGAGAGAGAAAACATGCATACGATCCAAAAATACGCACACACATTGAGAGAGAAAGAGAGAGAAACTAATTTAACGTCGTAGGAAACTAATTAAAATTAAAAGACCTAAAGATCTAGCCGACGAGGAGTTGAACTCAAGACCTATTATTCAAGAGAGAAATGGCATAATCAATCTATCATACTTGGCATGGGTGATAGAAAGGTTATACCATTTATCTCTTTTTATTGGCACACACATCCATACACGCGCACACACACAAGAAGAAGAGAGTTATAACGTCGTAGGAAACTATCTTAAAAGACGTTAAAGATTAGGTTATATGTAGACTTACATTAAATTAGATTCAGGTTTATTTTTAACTAGATTTACGTTTATTTACACTAGATTTAGATTTACGTTATATTAGATTAGATTTAGGTCTCCATAGACTGTGATGCCTGCATGAAGCGGGTGAAGAAAGCCCTCAATGGAATATAGGGTATTGCTGCCTTCACTCATGGTGGGCTCCGTCGATCCAAAAGTACTGGTGAAATGTCTTCAGAAGATAGGGAAGAAGGTGGATCTTCAGGGCGGCAAGAGTCACTACATCCCCGACACAATGACCATCTAGACAACCTCTAGTCATTCAATAGCAACTTCAAAGTTAGTAACAAGAGCAAGAACGGTCTAAAGGGCCAATTGCTGTCGTCAGATGTGGATGGAGATGAGGCAGCGTCACCGCCGGAAGTTAACTCTCACATCTTTAGTGATGAGAATGCCAACTCTTGCCGAGTTATGTGAAAAATTATGTGTTAAATCAGTTTTAAGGTTCTTATAATCCCTGTTAGTTTAGTTCTTTGTTTTTAATATAACATAATTTACGTTAGATTTAGATTTATGTTATATTAGATTAGACTTAGGTTTATTTAGGTTTACCCCCACACACACACACACACACAAGAAGAAGAGAGTTTTAACGTCGTAGGAAACTATCCCAAAAGACGTTAAAGATTAGGTTAGATGTAGACTTACATTAAATTAGATTTAGGTTTATTTTTAGTTAGATTTACATTTATTTAGATTTACTCTTATTTACGTTAGATCGAGTCCATGTGTAGACAGCCACAAATCAACACTCTGGGAGTGTCGATATCCTCAGCACTTGCAGTCGTTGGCCGAAAACCCCAAATTTGCAGAGTCTTATCTACACCCGCTGAGACCACATAGTCGAAAATGGCCTGCGCAGAACTTTGTCGAAGCCGAACGGTAACCGAGATGACCTCAGAATGAATTTCTGAGCACACCAAGCCCTACGGGCTTACCCACAAGATTTGGGGCCGTGTCTTTGCCTATCGAATTTCATTCCAATCTAAGGTGGTGACTCTAGCCTCCTGCAGTGCTGCCCCGAGCCTCGATCTGAGCTCTGATGCCAGTTGAAGGAGTACGAGCGGAAGTGCGACACGAGAGAGAGTGCGAGAAGAAGAGCACCACGATATGGTGAACTTACGGTTTATGGTTTAGGGTTAGAGGAACAGCGAAAAGATCTACTGTGAAAAGATGTTAAGATGCTGTGAAGTGCTACAGCTAGAGAAGAGGCAAAGGGGTTTTGTCCACTACATGCAGTATCATGTAGACGTGGGTGTGTAGATTTCTTGTACCCACAAATATAGGTATTGACCAATAAAGACGAGATTATAACCCGGTGGTTCTGATCTCCGTGCACCTCTAGACCGAGGTGTGCGGGGATTGGACATGACTAGAGAATGTGAGGTAAAGAGAGAGAGAGAGAGAGAGATAAGACGAAGAATGCCAATAGAATATTAAATTTTTTGTCCAGGTATAAGTTTTTTATCCTCATTATGAGTAGTGACGAGGATGTGGGACCGTCCAACCGAAACACCTATCTCTCAACGAGGGTCTTATGTCCTTGTAATCAATGCAAGCATGTTGTGCGACGGACAAGACGTGTTTCTTTGCAGCACGTTCGCGAATTTGGCGAGTTCGATCCATCTATTATAGATCGAGTTGTTGCCAATCTTGCAACCCAATAGACGTGTTTGCAGGCGCTTTGGTCAAGCAGCATATGTGAGGCCACAAGATGTAGCCTCTGACAGCTCGGGGGATGATCATGCAGAGCACATTCCCAACGAGGCAATGTTTGAGCCCGAGATTGATGAAATGATCGAGACGATCATGGATTCAGAATGGCTTATCTATGATGATATGAAAAGTGAAGCCGATACGCCATTGTATAATGGAGCACGTATGTCTAGATTGAAAGCACTCCTGGTTCTTCTCAACATGCAGGCAAAGTTTGGATGGAGTGACACTAGCGTCACAGCGCTTTTCAAGTGATCTATTACAATTAGTTTACTTTAATAAAACTCTAAATGTATAATGATATGATAGATTTTTACACGACTGTATCATATTTTTATGTTGTGTAGATTGCTGAAAGAGCACATACTACCAGCTGACAATGTGATGCCAGATTCCCGAGATGAAGCAAGAAAGATTTTGCGAAACTTGGGGATGGATTACAATTCTTTTTACGCTTGTCCTAATGACTGCATTCTTTTCAGAGGGGAATACATAGACATGGAGAAGTGTCCGAAATGTGATTCCGAAAGATATCGAGTAGATCTCCACGTAGGGCACCCTCAATGAAGAAGCAAATCTACGAAGGTCATCAAGCGTATCTTCCAGAGAATCATGTGTTACGCGACGGCTTTTTGAGAAGAGAGCCACCAAGGATGTCTGCACAAGCATGGTTAGAGCAGAAGGAGATGTGCGATGACGGATTGCCTCCAGGGATGAAGAGACTATCTCTATGGTACGAGTTACCATACTGGCCTCGACTCATGATCAATCACTTGCTCGATCCAATGCACATATTCAAGAATGTGGGTAATCTACTATGCAACCATCTGACCGGCAAGAAAGATACTTTGGGAGCCAGAGTTGACCTTAGAAATGTGGATCGTATGGAGCAATATTGGCCGCAAACAGCGTCTGATGGATCGATAAAACTCCCCAAAGCACCATGGATTTTCACAGGAGCCCAAGAACGCAAAGTAAATGTTGAGAGAGAAGGAGAGAACACAGAAGTAGAACCCCAAAGTGTGTAGAATACACACATGAGATGATGTATATATAGAGGGGACATGGGTGCCATATATAGAGAAGCCATATATTGAGTAGCTTCACATATAAGCTCAACACCCCCGCTCAAATAAGGGTCCCTAACTGTGGATGAAAAAACCCTTGGGGGATCAAGGGAAAAACCCACAGCTCTATATACACCCACCGTTATATTATAAAAATCATTAAATATACAAATGTTTACGAGGAGCTACATCACTCCTTTTACAATGAATGTTTTATGAGGAGTTACATTACTCCTATCCTATCAAATACAATAATGAATACAAAGGTTCAATAAAGAGGTATAAAAGCTATCATCCGTAACACAATCTACAAACTTGCAAAGCTGGTGCAATGGATCTCACAAAAGGAGATCAACGTAGACTCCATACCATTCGCCAAACTAAATGCTGCGGAGCTTGTGTGCATGTTTGAGAAACATTTTCCTACTACAATGCTAACCATTCAGGTGAATCTTCTTGTTCACATAGTTGATGAGGTGGAAATAGCTGGCACAGTTCATTCCAGGTGGAATCATGGCAAAATTTGAACAGTCTAGTCGACGACATTCTCTGATGCAGATCCTGTGGTGGCGGAACTCACTTACTTCGGCACGCTGCAAGAGATTTTGAGGATCGATTACAGAGGATTTTTTATCGACTTGTTCGACGTGCAATGGTTCAAGATAATCATGGAGGGTCGCAACGCTACTGTGCGTAGAGGAGAGTCTGGTTTTCTTGAGGTGGATTCTACTAAGAAATGGACTGACCTAAGAGACACTTTCGTACTACCCGAGCATTGTGAACAAGTAAGTATGTAAATAGTTAACATCCCCCTTTTACAAGTTATGTGCTTGAAAGCTCTCATGTAAGTTATGTGGCTCTCGCAGGTAATGTTTCATCCTACAAAGTCTACATATGGAATACCCAAGGGATGGAAAAGTCTCATTACATGGCGAGAAATGCTTATTTCAGGCACACACGACATGGTGGCTCTCGAATCAAGGCTAACAGTTTGAGAGAACTATTTGAATGGTTCTATCGTAGAATCATTCATCGAATGCAGGCAAAAGAAGTCTTGGCAAATTCAGCAACAGCACAAGCCATCAGACATTTACAACAACAAAAAGCTAAAAGATCAATGGCATACAACAACTCCGGAGCTCGTGAAAGTCAACGAAGGTGGAGAGAGACAATGGTGTATGTGAATCACAAGTGGAGAAAGATACTCTGAGTGGATGACATTGTACAAAATTTATGTAATACATGATCTTATACAATTGGTACTTGAAGTGTATCAAGATTTTGCAGGTTCAATTTTGTTTTTTGGCACGTCACCCTTGTAACGAATCATGAGATGTTTGCCATACTCTAAAAGTTCATCTGGGTTTTGTCTACCAAGAGCTAGTGCCATTGCTGTGTAGGTGTAGTAATACGCTGCCCGACCACCTGTATAGCCTGGGCAGTAACCAAAACAATCTCTAGCAAACACTTTGTCCACAAGAATGAATTTATCTGCACTTTTGGGCAGCACCGGTCCACCCAAGAAGCGTGATAGTGTCTTGAATGTGTAAGTTGCTATTGAACCCTCTTGTGACATGGAATTGTGAAAAACTACTATCGGCGACTCGCAGAGCTTTGAAAGGTATTGTGCTAGGGCCGCATCCCTTCCTCGATACTCTCTTGTCCGGCGCCGAAGGAAGTCATCCTTGTCAGCAATCCAAGACTGCACATACAATGTCAGAAATGACACAAACAGAGAGAGAGAGAGAGAGAGAGAGAGAGAGAGAGAGAGAGAGAGAGAGAGAGAGAGAGAGAGAGAGAGAGAGAGAGAGAGAGAGAGAGAGAGAGAGAGAGAGAGAGAGAGTTACCATGAAGCTCTCATCCTGCAGAAAGAGTTTTTCTTGCCACAGGTCTACAGATGTAGTTGACCCCTGACCTGAATGGTTAAACCAATCCTCCACTTCTTTGTTACTTTTCGATGGTCTTAGGCTTTGTCTTATTGCTTGGAAGGTGGCTTCATCAGGTATTGTCTCCTTGTATTTTTTAGCTTTCTCAAAGCATCTTCGAAGGCATTCCATTGGATTGCTGGATGTTTCCATTGCCTCATCATCACTACTATCCTCTGAAACAAATCCACTCCTCTCCTCTTGGACTCTGGAAATAATAGCTAGGGAGAAATCCTCCCTTAAATAAAACACACTTTGCACATCATGTAAGAAGATATAGGTCCTGTCTCCAATCCTGAAGTCAGGCACAGCTGGCAACATCATCTGAGCATGCTTCTCAGTGAAGTTACTGACATCCAATGGAAGTTTGATTTCTGTGGTTTTCACAGAGAGCATCTTACTTCTTTGTACTTCAATTGCCTCAACCTCAAGGTCGACTGTGTCTTCAACCTCCTCGACTTCTTGCATATGAGTTGTCTCCTCGCGTTCCTCATCTGGTGCTGCATCCTGCTCCTCTAACACCTCATCAGGATTCTGCATGAGGAATCCAAACAGGCTGTTGAGGTAAATCATAAAGCCAAAGGCTTCCTGAATGAGTTTGCATTCTTTTGGTGCAAAGGGCAGACTGAATGTCGGCAAGAGGGTGGTAATTCCCTATACTTCTTCACTCCCTGTCCCTTTCCACCACAGTCATTTAAATGCACAAGAGTCATAGTAGGCAGAACAACCCTTCCTACCTGCACCATCACTTCAAACTTATCTCTGTAGGACTGCAAGAAATTACTGTGCTGAGCTAACAGGTCTTCAATGTCAAACTTTGGATTAAACATAGAATGAACTAGATCATACTTGTCCCCAGCACCACAAGATGCTGCAAAATCAAACAGCCTC